>NC_091997.1:72361869-73609369 GCF_044704955.1 Pristiophorus japonicus | reverse complement strand
GTAAAAAAGGAACGCCAGTAATCATGGGGGATTTTAACCTACATATTGATAGGTCAAATCAAATCGCACGGGGTAGCCTTGAGGAGCAATTCATAGAATGCATACGGGATTGTTTCTTAGAACAGTATGTTACAGAACCTACAAGGGAACAAGCTATCTTAGATCTGGTCCTGTGCAATGAGACAGGAATAATAAATGATCTCCGAGTAAAAGATCCTCTCAGAATGAGTGATCACAGTATGGTTGAATTTGTAATACAGATTGAGGGTGAGGAAGTAGTGTCTCAAACGAGCGTACTATGCTTAAACAAAGGGGACTACAGTGGGATGAGGGCAGAGTTGGCTAAAGTAGGCTGGAAACACAGACTAAATTGTGGCACAATTGAGGAATAGTGGAGGACTTTTAAGGAGCTCTTTCATAGTGCTCAACAAAAATATATTCCAGTGAAAAAGAAGGGCGGTAAGAGAAGGGATAACCAGCCGTGGATAACCAAGGAAATAAAGGAGAGTATCAAATTAAAAACCAATGCGTATAAGGTGGCCAAGGTTAGTGGGGAACTAGAAGATTGGGAAAATTTTAAACGACAGCAAAGAATGACTAAGAAAGCAATAAAGAAAGGAAAGATAGATTACGAAAGTAAACTTGCGCAAAACATAAAAACAGATCGTAAAAACTTTTACCGATATATAAAACGGAAAAGAGTGACTAAAGTAAATGTTGGTCCCTTAGAAGATGAGAAGGAAGATTTAATAATGGGAAATGTGGAAATGGCTGAGACCTTAAACAATTATTTTGCTTCGTGGAAGACACAAAAATCATGCCAGAAATTGCTGGTCACGGGAATGTGGGAAGGGAAGACTTGAGACAATCACTATCACCAGGGGGGTGGTGCTGGACAGGCTAATGGGACTCAAGGTAGACAAGTCCCCTGGTCCTGATGAAATGCATCCCTGGGTATTAAAAGAGATGGCGGAAGTTATAGCAGATGCATTCATTATAATCTACCAAAATTCTCTGGACTCTGGGGAGGTACCAGCGGATTGGAAAGCAGCTAATGTAATGCCTCTGTTTAAAAAAGGGGGCAGACAAAAGGCAGGTACCTATAGGTCGGTTAGTTTAACACCTGTAGTGGGAAAAATGCTTGAAGCTATCATTAAGGAAGAAATAGCGGGACATCTAGATAGGAATAGTGCAATCAAGCAGACGCAACATGGATTCATGAAGGGGAAATCATGTTTAACTAATTTACTGGAATTCTTTGAGGATATAACGAGCATGGTGGATAGAGGTGTACCGATGGATGTGGTGTATTTAGATTTCCAAAAGGCATTCGATAAGGTGCCACACAAAAGGTTACTGCAGAAGATAAAGGTACGCGGAGTCAGAGGAAATGTATTAGCATGGATCGAGAATTGGCTAGCTAACAGAAAGCAGAGAGTCGGGATAAATGAGTCCTTTTCGGGTTGGAAATCGGTGGTTAGTGGTGTGCCACAGGGATCGGTGCTGGGACCACAACTGTTTACAATATACATAGATGACCTGGAAGAGGGGACAGAGTGTAGTGTAACAAAATTTTCAGATGACACAAAGATTAGTAGGAAAGCGGGTTGTGTAGAGGACACAGAGAGGCTGCAAAGAGATTTCGATAGGTTAAGCAAATGGGCTAAGGTTTGGCAGATGGAATACAATGTCGGAAAATGTGAGGTCATCCACCTTGGAAAAAAGGGAATATTATTTGAAGGGGAGAAATTACAACACGCTGCGGTGCAGAGGGACCTGGGGGTCCTTGTGCATGAATCCCAAAAAGTTAATTTGCAGGTGCAGCAGGTTATCAGGAAGGCGAATGGAATGTTGGCCTTCATTGCGAGAGGGATGGAGTACAAAAGCAGGGAGATCCTGCTGCAACTGTACAGGGTATTGGTGAGGCCGCACCTGGAGTACTGCGTGCAGTTTTGGTCACCTTACTTAAGGAAGGATATACTAGCTTTGGAGGGGGTACAGAGACAATTCACTAGGCTGATTCCGGAGATGATGATAGATTGAGTAGACTGGGTCTTTACTCGTTGGACTTCAGAAGGATGAGGGGTGATCTTATAGAAACATTTAAAATAATGAAAGGGATAGACAAGATAGAGGCAGAGAGGTTGTTTCCACTGGTCGGGGAGACTAGAACTAGGGGGCACAGCCTCAAAATACGGGGGAGCCAATTTAAAACCGAGCTGAGAAGGAATTTCTTCTCCCAGAGGGTTGTGAATCTGTGAAATTCTCTGCCCAAGGAAGCAATTGAGGCTAACTCATTGAATGTATTCAAATGACAGATAGATAGATTTTTAACCAATAAGGGAATTAAGGGTTATGGGGAGCGGGCGGGTAAGTGGAGCTGAGTCCACGGCCAGATTAACCATGATCTTTTTGAATGGCGGAGCAGGCTCGTAGGGCTAGATGGCCTATTCCTGTTCCTAATTCTTATGTTCTTATGTTCTTATATGTTCCTTTCTCCCGCGTGTGCTTATCCAGCTTTCTCTTAAATCCATCTCAGCTATTTGCCCCAATTACCCCTTCTATTCAAAATTCTCATTCTGGTTTTCAAATCCTTCCATGGCCTCCAACCTCCCCATCTCTGTAATCTCCTCCAGCCCCACAACCCCCCGAGATGTCTGTGCTCCTCTAATTCTGCCCTCTTGAGCATCCCTGATTATAATCACTCAACCATTGGTGGCCGTGCCTTCAGCTGCCTGGGCCCCAAGCTCTGGAACTCGCCGCCTAAATCTCTCCACCTCTCTTTCCTCCTTTAAGACGCTCCTTAAAACCTGCCTCTTTGAACAAGCTTTTGGTCATCTGCCCTAATATCTTCTTGTGTGGCTCGGTGCCAAATTTTGTTTT
The DNA here is from genome assembly GCF_044704955.1 of Pristiophorus japonicus. Classification (NCBI taxonomy): domain Eukaryota; kingdom Metazoa; phylum Chordata; class Chondrichthyes; family Pristiophoridae; genus Pristiophorus; species Pristiophorus japonicus. The sequence goes on along the minus strand of NC_091997.1, from coordinate 73,606,486 downwards.
ATAACGCTCCTGTGAAGCGCTTTGGGATATTTTACTACGTTAAAGGCGCTATATAAATACAAGTTGTTGTTGTAGCCAGATTCCCACTCTCTGGGCAGAGAGCTTGTACCGCACCTGCTTCCCGTCTGATAGCCACTCTCAATTGAACTGAATAACGGGCGGGACGTATAATGGGCGACAGACGCGATCCCGCCCGTTCTGCGACCCCACCCACATTGTAATGTATGCACCCGTGGGCATGCTCACAGGTCTGTGGAGCTGTTGCACTGTGAGTGGCTTAGCCAGTCACGTGATGTGCACAGGACTCAATAAAACCCCAGCCAGTTGGGGGTCAGGGGATCCATGATGAGGCAGGTGGTTGTGAGCCTGGTGGATGAACCGGTAATGTGTAGTGTGATTATTAAACCTTTGTTAATAAACCAACTAGTTCTTAATAGCAATGTGCTGCTATGAATTCTTAAACAAAGAACCAATGAAGCAAATACATTACACATGTCTACTTTCACCACCCCCCCCCATCTTCTTTGATAAAATACCAGGCATCAAATTAAAAAATAGTTTCTTATTTTCTGTTAAACATTTGTAGTACAGTACAACCTCCATTATCCAGCATAATAGACCAATCTCCCTTTTTAGTGACGAGAATTGCAGTGTTACCGAGTGTACCCCAACTCCTATTACAATCGGGTGCTTTAAGTGAACTATTTTAAACTGAAACGGGTTTCTTTTGTTTAAAAAAATTAATGGAGTCCTGTTGGTCTGCCCAACTAGCATCTCATCTCCTGAGAAAAGTCTGGCCGGTAATTAAGAGTAGAATTTTGTAACACAATTGATATATTGCGATCCAGAGCATATCGGTGATATTTAGCTTCACCAAGATGGCGATGCTGGGCCTTCTCTTGGAACTGCTGCTGTCCTGGGGTTGTAAGGAATAATAACATAAAACATAGGAGCAGGAGGCGACCATTTGGCCCCTCGAGCCTGCTCCGTCATTCAATGAGATCGTGGCTTATCTGATCTTGGCCTCAACTCCACTTCCGACCCCATATCCTCTCCATCACCAAGGTTCCTCACTTCCACCTCCATGCCCTCACCCGCTTCCTCGCCCACCTGAATCTATCACCCATGTCTTTGTCAGCTGATGCAAAACTCGGCTCCCCGTATCCCACTCACCCGTTCCCCCCCCCTGTCCTCACTGACCTAGATTGTTTCCTGGTCCCTCACATACAAAATCCTCATCCTCGCCTTTCAAGCACCACTCCTCATCTCTAATCTCCCCCCCGCCCCAGAACTCGTATGTTCCTCTGCTCTCCCTCCTTTTCCCACGATTGGCAGATGCACCTTCAGCCATCTCGGTCCCACGCTCTGGAATTCCATCCAGAATCTCTCCACCTCCTTTAAACCTATCAGTTTGACGCCTTTCCTAAATCTCTTGCTTTTAAAAAAATATTCATTCCTGGGATGTGGGCGTCGCTGGTAAGGCCGGCTTTTATTGCCCATCCCTAATTGCCCCTTGAGAAGGTGGTGGTGAGCCGCCTTCTTAAACTGCTGCAGTCCGTGTGGTGAAGGTGCTCCCACAGTGCTGACTGTGTCGTAGCGGTTTGGTACAACTGAGTGTCTCGCTGGGCCATTTCAGAGGGGCAGTTAAGAGTCAATCCACATTGCTGTGGGTCTGGAGTCACCTATAGGCCAGACCGGGTAAGGACAGCAGATTTCCTTTCCTACAGGACACCAGTTTCATGGTCACCATCACTGACACTAGCTTTCTAAGCGATGTTAATTTTATTCTTTACAACTTGAGATTTTTTTCCCGATGTTAAAGGAGCTATATCAATGAGAGTTGTTATTACGTATACACTCACGACAAATGAGGACGAGATTGGACTCAGCTGTGATACACCCTGGACCAGAATGACTAGCTGACTTGGCTTTCGGAGTCTCATGGTTCAATGGGACCAGAAATGAAAAAAAATTTTTAAAAAAGGGGAAATGAGAGAGTACAATTCCCTCAATTAACACCAGAACAAAAAAGCAGACACCCTAATAACTGGCAGCGGGGGATAAAGTTAACGATGCAACTGCCCTGATATTAAATGCAAGAGCTTCACGGCGCTTTGTGGTGTTGAGATATCGGAGCTCCTCCAACTCTGGCCTCTCATGCATCCCTGGTTTCCTTCGCTCCACCATTGGTGGCCGTGCCTTCAGCTGCCTGGGCTCCAAGCTCCCTAACCTCTCTAAACCTCTCTGCCTCTCTGCCTGTCCCTCGGCCTCCTTTAAGGCTCTCGTTAAAAGCTACCTCTTTACCAAGCACTGTCCCAATATTTCCTAACGCGGCGTGGTGTTAAATTTCGCTCCTGTGAAGCACTTTGGGATTTTTTTTACTATATTAAAGACGCGATATAAATACAAATTTCAGAATAAGGGGGTCACCCGTTTTAAAATGGAGATGAAGAGGAATTTCTTCTCTCAGAAGGCGGTGAGACTCTTCTCTACCCTAGAGAGGCTGAGTCATTGAATATATTTAAAGTGGAGATAGACAGATTTTTGAACGATGCGGGAGTCGAGGGTTTATGGGGAACGGGTGGGGAAGTGGCGTTGAGGCCGAGATCAGATCAGCCGCGATCTTATTGAATGGCGGAGCGGGCTCGAGTGGCCAGATGCTTTTTATGTACTTATGTACATTGCCGTAATGATCTGTGGGTAAACAAAACAGGGAGCAGAAGTACAAGAACAGGACAATGTTTAAACACGGGGAAATGTTCCACCGTGACAGAGAACAAGAAGACAACTCAAGAGACAAACGGACATCGATCAGCACTCCCACAACAAAGGGAACAAACTACAAAAGGGAAACCATGAGAGTGAAAAGACAGAAGCTGAAACATCAAAGGCAAATCAAACACTCCTGTGACAGCGACAAGCCTTTTACAGGCAGGTAGACACATGCACCTTTCAAGGGAGCAGCTCCCAGCAATGACATTATGAAGTATATATATATATATATATATATATATTTATAGACAAAGAAATAGACTTCATAAAATCTGACACTTCTAATGAGGCCTGAAAGGATTCACCCCTCCGCTGCCGCTCCCCTCCCGTCCGTCAGTGAATTACTGCTCCTGTTATGTATGTAAACTTTATTCGTGTGCAAGACTTGCCACCAGGGGGCGCACCTGTTGGAGACCCAAGGATCACCTGCACACTCTGGGCAAGCCGGTGTAAAAGGCAGTCTACCAGGCTGCCTCCTCACTCTGGAGTTACATTAAAGAGACCAAGGTCACAACAGTTTGAGCTTACAGCGTACAGTCTTGTGGAGTTATTCTGAATATAACACCTGTAATAAGATAGGAAAATGCCCCTGTTAAACAGAGCTAGCTCACTTCCACATAATTGCTCCGGGCCTGCTCCCGCAACCAAGGGAGTCACTCTGCCGAGCGTGTGGCGGTTCCCTGTGGGACCAATCGGATCGCTCTTTCCAAAGAGCCAACTCGTGCACAATGGGCCGAATGGCCTCCTCCTGTGCCGCTTGTATGCCGCATGATTCTGAGCCCACAAGTCCCGCAATGGTGTGATGGGACATGGTAGCACAGTGGTTGTGTTACTGGACCAGTAATCCACAGGCCCGCACTAATGATCCAGGGACGTAAGTTCAAACCCCAGCACAGTAGCTGGGGAATTTAAATTCAGTTAATTAAGTAAATCTAGGATTAAATAAAAGCCAGTGTCAGTAATGATGACCATGAAACTACTGGATTGTCGTTAAAAACCCATCTGGTTCACTAATGCCCTTTAGGGAAGGAAATCTGCCGCCCTTACCCAGTCTGGCCTACATGTGACCCCAGACCCACAGCAACGTGGTTGACTCTTAACTGCTCTCCGCAGTTCAAGCAGAGCGGCTCACCACCACCTTCTCAAGGGACGGGCAATAAATGCCTGCCTTGCCAGCGATGCCCACATCCCAGGAATGAATAAAAATAGTAATCTGTGGTGGGTGATCATTGGGTGCAGTGTCAAAACCTGCAACAAATCCTGTGGGGTTCCACACTAACTGCGTGTGCTGAAATTTTCCACTCGAGCACCGTCATCTTGAATAAACAAATCCGAGAAATAGTGAAAATTCCCATATCAGAGCAGATTTGAATTGATAACAGATCACTTATGCATGTGATCATTCATCGAAAGTTCTGCTGCTCCTTATCCTGCATCAAGTCCTGCTCACCCTATCCCCATCCTCACTGACCTGGGGAGTGATGGGGAGAGAGATAGAGGCAGTGGGGGGGGGGAGTGAGTTAGAGGCAGTGAGGATGGGAGAGATGGGGAGAGAATTAAGGGCAGTGAGGTTGGGAGTGAGATAGAGGCAGTGAGGATGGGAATGACGGGAAGAGAGAGAGAGGCAGTGAGGATGGGAGTGATGGGAAGAGAGAGAGAGGCAGTGAGGATGGGAATGACGGGAAGAGAGAGAGAGGCAGTGAGGATGGGAGTGAGTTCGAGGCAGTGAGCACCCCTTCACCTAATGCTTTAAAGTTATAATTCCTGCGGTTTCGATCCCTCCATTGCTTTGCCGCAGTCTAACCTTCTCTAGCCCAACAAAGTCCACTCTCACCCTAGCACCATATCCCCCTTCTTCTGCCCCACCGCTGCAGTGCCATTCTAGAATTCCCTCCTAAAAGCCATCAATCTCCTCATCCCCATCACCTAATTTAAGGCCCTCCTTAAAACCACCTCTTCGACCAAGCTTCTGATCACCTTTCTAAACTTGGACTTTTTGGCTCCATATCGGTCTTCCTCACTCCCACAGTGCCTTGCGATGTTTTTCTACATTCAACAGCGGTAACTAATTACGATCCCTATTTTGCCTTTGTTATAAAAGACTTGCATTTCCATAGTGCCTTTCACAACCACCGGACGTCGCAAAGCACTTTACAGCCAATGAAGTACTTTTTGGTGTGTCGTCACTGTCGTAATGTACAAAACATGGCAGCCAATTTGCACACAGCAAGCTCCCACAAACAGCAATGTGATAACAATCAGGTAATCTATTTTTTTGTGATTTTTATTGAAAGATAAACATTGGCCAGGACAACAGGGATAACTCCCCTGCTCATCTTCGAAATGGTGCCTTGGAACCTTTTACATCCACCTGAGGGGGCAGACGGGGCCTCGGCTTAATGTCTCATCTGAATGGCAGCACCTCCCACAGTGCAGCGCTCCCTCAGCACTGCACGGAGTGTCAGCCGAAATTTATGTGCACAAGTCCCTGGAGTGGGACTTGAACCCATAACCTTGTGCCTCAGTGGTGAGTGTGCTGCCCACTGAGCCACAGGTTATCGACAAATATTTGCTTGCTTATGGACATGGGGGAAAAAGTGTATAAAATTATGAGGGGCTTGGATAGAGTGGATAGGAAGGACCTATTTCCCATAGTAGAGAGGTCAATAACCAGGGGACATAGATTTAAATTAATTGGTGGAAGGTTTAGAGGAGAGTTTAGGAGAACTTTTTTCACCCAGAGGGTGGTGGGGGTCTGGAACTCACTGCCTCAAAGGGTGGTCGAGGCAGAAACTGCAATGTATGTAGCACACAAATCACTGACTCCACACGGTCTGGTGTTGATCTAACTACAGTGACCTTGGTCCTTTATTGCTCAGCTCCAGAGTGCTCCACAGATGTGGTGGGCAGCCTTTTATACTGCCCCCTGCAGGTACTTTCAGGTCTCCCGCCACAGCGCCCTCTGTGGTGCAACATTGTACTTATCATACATTTAATGTACCAGAGCAATACACAACTGAAACCCTCACCACATTTAAAATGTACTTGAAGTGCTGTAAACTACAAGGCTACGGACCAAGAGCAGGAAAGTGGGATACTGTAAAACACATAAACTTGAAGTCATTCAAAACTCAGCAGCCCGTGTACGAACCTGCACCAAGTCCCGCTCACCCATCACCCCTGTGCTTTCTGATCTACATTGGCTCCCAATTAAACAACGCCTCGATTTCAAAATTCTCATCCTTGTTTACAAATCTATCCATGGCCCTCGCTCCTCCCTATCTCTAATCTCCTCCAGCCCCACAACCCCCCCACCCGCCCCGAGATGCCTGCGCTCTGCTAATTCTGCCCTCTTGAATATCCCTCATTATAACTGCTCAACCATCGGTGGCCGTGCCTGGGCCCCAACCTCTAGAACTCCCTGCCTAAACCTCTCCGCCTCTCTGCCTCTCTTTCCTCCTTTAAGACACTCGTTAAAACCTACCTCTTTAACCAAGCTTTTGATCATCTGCCTTAGTTTCTTCTGTAGCTCAGTGTCAAAGTTATCTGTTTGTCTGTAACACTCCTGTGAAGCGCCTTGGGACTTTTACTACGTTAAAGGCGCTATATAAATACAAGTTATTATTAATGCAGTTCTTTTTCGGCCGGCACAGATACGATGGTCCGAATGGGCCTCCTTCTGCACCGTAAATTTATATGATTCAGCGGAGAAGGATCGAAGGGGCACGGGGGAAGGTGTGGCAGGGATGTGACTGAATGGAAATGCAATGCTATAACCCTGCAGAGTAAGTGAGGAAGAGAAAGAGACAGACAGATGGGTTGGACAGAATGAACAACTGCAACATGGAAACACACTCCTGTGGCAATTCAGTTGGAAACTAATTGCCGATGTGCTTCTAATGCACACACAAGAATGGCGAATACCATGTAAATAAACATGAGGAAGCCTCCTCTCATTGCAGCATAAACAGTAAGCATTGATGAGCTTAGAGTTCCAGCCTTAATAGCTCTTTGAATTATTTCTGCGATATCTTATTAAAAAGAACACGGCCGGTAAGCACATTAATCATTCATGCCAAGATAAACGGTGCGGCGATTTGCTGAAATTGAGAGTTGGGACAAAATGCATCTCCAGGAGACAAATGGATGCACCTCAATGTTCTGGCATCTACATTGCCAGGCAACCACTTTCGTTCAGCTCCCAGTAACTAGCAGGGGATACGCAGACAGAGACTGAGGTTGTCGGAGAGGCGATGGAGGGATCAGTGGGCAAAAATTGTTTGGAGATTAATCTAGTTGCTGTGGATTGTGTTGCCTTATTATTGAAATTTAAAGGATGTTTTTTTTCAGATTCTAAAAGAAGGAAGGATTGTCTCTTGTTTACAACTCGCTTACTTCTCTCTCTCTCTCTCTCTCTCTCTCTCTCTGTCTCTCTCTCTCATTGGCAGGGTTTGCCACCAAGATGGACCTCGTTGAAATGCTCTTGCTGCCAAGAGATCCCACCGGATTTATCCCCTTGAGCACGGGATGGAAAGTTGGGGGTGGGGGAGAGGGGGTGGAGGCAGGGATGAGCGTGTTCAATCTATCCCACTGCTCAAAAGGTTTAAATATGGCTGGGAGGATAACAAGGTCTGGATTTTTCTGACTGCCATATTAATGCTCGCATTCATGGTTGGATTAATGCCAGAATTGAAGCAACGTCGATCGGAATATCAAGGTTCAAGAGAGTAGAGTTTGCAGGAATTGGACTCGCCCAGTCGATCAAAAAGAAAAATGTTAGGCACCCTCCGTGCTTCCCCCCCCAACAGGTGGTCTGTGGTCAAGATTGGCTTTAAGGTGCCGCCCCTTCTTGGGATGCTGTTGTCCGGGTGGGCACGATCCTCAAGTACCCAGGCCGGCAAACCCTTCACCACCCGCAAGCCTCGACAATGAATGTTGATGTGGGATTCAGCTCTTGGAGAAGAGCATGGCCAAGTCAGGGTTTTGATGATATCTCTGGCACATACGCACCAACAGGGATCACTGGACATCACCCTGAACCATAAACCTGAGCCCAGGGGCATCAAGGCAGAAGGTAGAGATAAATAAAACCCCCAAAACCATTACTCCTTTACTATAATCGTGGGTCAGATTGAACCAGTGAATTGGATCACTCAGTCAATGAAGTACTTTTTTTGAAGTGTAGTCACTGTTGTAATGTAGGAAACACCGCAGCCAATTTGCGCACAGCAAGCTCCCACAAACATCAATATGATAAAAAAAACAAAATACAGATTATCTGGTCATTAAGTAATGTTGATTGAGAGATAACAATTGACTAGGGCACCAGGGATAACTCCCCTGCTCTTCTTCGAAACAGTGCCATGGGATCTTTTATGTACGCCCGAGAGAGCAGACGGGGCCTCGGTTTAGCGTCTCATCTGAAAGACGGCACCTCCGACAGTGCAGCACTCCCTTCACACTGCACAGTCATGTGACAGCCTAAATTTATTTGGGCACGAGTCTCTGGAGGGGGACTTGAACCCACAACCTTCTGACTCAGAGGCGAGGGTGCTACCCAGTGAGCCATGGCTGACCAGGAAAGGGAAAGAGAGAAAAAAAGCATGAACATCTCACTCTAGAACAGCAGAAGGCATTCACACTACGCTCTGGCCGAAAACTGCAAGCTGCCCTCCGTCTCAACCCCTGTGCAGCGTAGTAATTCATCACTGCATTACATGATGTGGTTAGGAAGCTAAACACGACTGTTGCCCATAGATACATAATGAGCCTCCCAGGTTTAGATAACCCCTGAAAGGCTGGAGTCGTATCACCACAAGAAGATCAAAAGCGGGACACGATTACAAGTTTCTGAACATAATACATTAATATTCCTCCAGGCTGCCCGCTCTTTTATTTATTTTATCATTCCCCCATTCTCTTCTCCTCTTTCTCCCTTGAAGGAAGTGGATCTTACTGGGCTATGGTTGGAAAGATGCCAGCACCTCCTCAGTACCTCAACCAGGTGGCCTTTCTACATCCGTCCATTCGGCTATTCGATGATGCCAGAACTGAGGGGGTTATTAACCATCGGAGAAGATTGCACATGATGGGGCCCTTTTCTATGGGGAAAAGAGGAGACGGCAGCGTTGTCTGATAGAGGTTGGATAGGATAGATGTAGAGAAGATGTCTCCTCTTGCAGGGGCCACAACTACCACATAGTTACTAATACATACAATCAGGAATTCAGGAGACCTTCTTTACCCAGAGAGTGGTTAGAATGTAGAACTCGCTATCAGGTGAAGTAGTTGAGGTGAATATCATTTCAGCGGAAGCTAGATAAACATATGATGGAGAAAGGAATAGAACGCAAGAACTTAAGAGATAGGAGTAGGCCATAAGGCCTCTCGAGCCTGTGCCGCCATTCAATAAGATCATGGCTGATCTGATCTTGGGCTCAGCTCCATTTCCCTGCCCGCTCCCCATAACCCTTCACTCCCTTATCGCTCAAAAATCTGTCTAGCTCCACTTTAAATATATTGAAGGAACTGGAAGGATCTGCTGACAGGGTGAGATGATGTAGGGTGGGAGCATAAACACCGACACAGACCAATTGGGCATCTGGGAGGGCGCTGTTTCTGAGCTGTAAATACTATGTAATGGCATACCGGAAGCAAATTGTGTCCTCAGCCAAGTACACTTTCAATCAGGAGCTGATGGATAGCAACCAGGAGCAGTTTAAGGGCACCAAGACTGATTAGAGCTCCTGGACTGAATTAATCTGAATTGGCAGAGGTCAGGGATCAAATCTAGGACTTTCTATGCCTGAATGTCTCAGTACAAATGTGGCTCAGTTACCCTTGAGGCTATCAGGATCTTCATTAACGAGCAAAATAAGATAAGATAAGTACAATCAGTATTCAAAAAGGGTCCTGTATAGTTTAAATCAGTGTAATAATTGAACGATCATTAGCCTATGCCTAGCATGTTCATTAACGATAAAAACAGTAGGGTTTGGAGAGGAAGTAGTTTGCTAGACATGGGAGCTGGAAGGAGAATATTAGGGACGAACAATGTGGCCTGCCCAGCGGAGCTGATCAAGTGTGGTCAGCGCTTCAATGCTGGGGATGTTGGCCTGGTCAAGGACGCTAAAGTTGGTGCGTCTGTCCTCCCAGGGGATTTGTAGGATCTTGCGGAGACATTGTCCGCATGCCAGACACGAGGCTCCCAAAGCAAGCGCTTTACTCGGAACTCCTTCACGGCAAGCGAGCCAAAAGTGGGCAGAGGAAACGTTACAGGGACAACCTTAAAGCCTCCCTGATAAAGTGCAACATCCCCACCGACACCTGGGAGTCCCTGGCCAAAGACCGCCCTAAGTGGAGGAAGTGCATCCGGGAGGGCGCTGAGCACCTCGAGTCTCATCGCCGAGAGCATGCAGAAATCAAGCGCAGGCAGCGGAAAGAGCGTGCGGCAAACCTGTCCCACCCATCCCTTCCCTTAACGACTGTCTGTCCCACCTGTGACAGGGTCTGTGGTTCTCGTACTGGACTGTTCAGCCACCTAAAGACTCATTTTAAGAGTGGAAGCAAGTCTTCCTCGATTCCGAGGGACTGCCTATGATGATGATGATGATGATTAGGACAACTGTTCTCAGGGAATTTCTCACCTTGCTGACAGAACTTTGGCAGCAACCCCCATTATTGTTATCGTGGCAGAACAGGAGAAGCCACCAACGAGATTCCCAACCGTTAAGTCATTATCTAGAAAATGCCAAATCCAGCACGTGCCCTGAATTACCGTGTTGATTCTGATCATGGCGAACTCCAAGAGTATCTGGTAGTTCTTGCTGTGGAGAGGAGATGGAGGTTACTGTTGTAGAGCCACCTAGTGGACTACTGATGTAATAACAATAAAGCCACGTGCTCTGCACAGTTCTACCTGGGAGCCATGTTGTGCAGGTCTCTGTGCTCACTGTGTCTCAAGATATCACAGTTACTTAAAAGAATGAAGGATAGATAGTAAGTTCTTCCATCAGCAGCAGGAATTCACAGCAAGGCTATGTATATATATAATGGCTTCACTCAAATTCTCAATCAGGAAACACTTCTCCACACAAACATTACCATTAGAGTATACATCCCAAACTAGAAAACACAAAAAGCGGACATAAAACTTATAATCGCAGCTCCCAAACAAAAAAAGCTAAAAACTGGATAACTGATGTTTCAAAAAATGCCCTCAAAATAGGCCTCTGTTCAGTATCACTGCTTTATGGGGTTATAAATTAAATTCTATCTTATTACTTGGTATTCCATGACTTGGGTCGCTGTTTTGGGAACCCTTATGCTACAAAGATACCAAAGATCTACAAAGAATTTGCCCAGGATGAGATAGCAAGGGGTTATACTGAGAGTGCATTCGGACCAAGTATGCTGTCACTTAACGCAAAGAGCATCCAACATATCCACCTTAGCAGCTCTTGTAAAACTGAGGAAAGAAAGAAAAACTTGCATGTATACAGCGCCTTGCACAACCACTGGACATCTCAAAACACTTTAACAGCCAATGAAGTATTTTGGAGTGTAGTCGCTGTCGTAAAGTAAGAAACGCGGCAGTCAATTTGCGCACAGCAAGCTCCCACAAACAGTGTTGTGCTAATGACCAGACAATCTGTTTTTTTTTTAATGTTGATTGAGGGATAAATATTGGCCTCAGGACACTGGGGATAACTCCCCTGCTCTTCTTCGAAATAGCACCCGTGGGATCTTTTACGTCCACCTGAGAGAGCAGACAAGGCCTTGGTTTAATGTCTCATCCGAAAGACAGCACCACCGACAGTGCAGTTTGTCAGGCTACATGTTTGTGTCAAGTCCCTGGAGTGGGACTTGAACCCACAACCTTCTGACTCAGAGGCAAACGTGCTACCCACTGAGCCACAGCTGACGCTGAGGGACAACAGCGAAACAGGAGGAAGCCATTTGGCCCTTCGAGCCTGTTCCGCCATTCAATGAGATCGTGGCTGATCTGTATCTGAAATCCATCCACCTGTCCTTGTTGAGCAAAAGCGATGGGTGCCAAGCCTTTCAATTATGTACCAGTCCAAAGGGGATCGTTGCTTTTTTACCCAGTACATATTGTACATGGACAAGCACTCACATAGACAGACAAGCTGTACTGGACCACACTGTACAAAGCATTCACTGACCTGATCGAATGAAAAGGAAAAAACTTTTGAAAGTAAAATCAACCAGGAAGCAGAATTAACTATTTCATCTTGGGATAGGCAGGGCCACATTCACTGCCCATCTGGAATTGCCCCAAAATGGCAGTGCTGGGTCCTCTCTTTGAACTGTTGCCGTCCTGGGGTTGTAGGGAATAAGAAATAGGAGCAGGAGTCGGCCATTCCTAATTGCCCTCGAGAAGATGGTGGTGAGCTGCCTTCTTGAATACAACTGAGTGTCTCACTGGGCCATTTCAGAGGGCAGTTAAGAGTCAACCACATTGCTGTGGGTCTGGAGTCACATATAGGCCAGACCGGGTAAGGGCGGCAGATTTCCTTCCCTAAAGGACGTTAGTGAACCAGATGGGTTTTTACAACAATCTGGTGGTTTCATGGCCACCATTACTGAGACTAGCTTTTTTATTCCAGATTTATTTAATTGAATTTAAATTCCCCAGCTGCCAGGGGTGGGGTTTAAACTTGTATCTCCGGATCATTAGCCCAGGTCTCTGGATTACTAGTCCAGTAAATTAACCGCTATGCTACCGCACTCCTGCTTACTCTAACCTTATCATCCTCTTCCCAAGATCAAGCTACTCAGACATGACTCCCCCCAATATGGAGGTGTAACAAGCCTTGTAGCAGAAAGAGCGCATACACCATCTGTGCGCTTCCAGTTATTGTTTGTTTTTGTGTGAATTGCAAGCCTTGAACTCCTGAAATGAGAACTTCCATCCTAACTGCAGCGGGCCCCAGGCAAAGAAAAAGGATATGATCAGAGGGCCAAGGGACTGTTTCCCCCTCACAGCTAACTCCCAAACAGGCTGGAGCTCTGGGAAAGAGAGAAGGCCGAGGGGTGACCAGACACGGGTCTTTGAAATTAGGAAGGGGCTCGATAGGGTAAACGCAGAGGTGATGTTTCCACTTATGACAAAGTCCAAACCTCGGGGCCATAAATACAAGACAAGTGGATTATGCAAGAAATAGTGAAGAACTGTAATAAGGAATTCAGGATCAAATTCTTTACCCAGAGAGAGTGGCGAGAATGTGGAACTTGCGATCACAGAGTGATTGAGGAGAGTTGCAAACATGCATTAAAGGGGAAGCTAGATAAGACATTAGGGACAAAGGTGCGATATATTCAGTTTATTCTTTACGACATCGCAAACACACGCATACACAAGATGGGTTCTACAGGAATTTGTCATGTGACTATGAAGGTATGAGGGCAGAGTTGGCTAAAGTGGACTGGGAAAATAGATTAAAGTGTAGGACAGTTGGTGAACAGTGGTGTACATTTGAGGAGAAATTTCACAACGCTCAAGTTACATATACATTGCAGTGAGGAGGAAAGAGTGTAAGAGAAAAGATAGCCATCCGTGGCTAACTAAAGAAATAAAGGACGGTATCCAATTAAAAATAAGGGCATACAAAGTGGCCAAAACTAATGGGAGGACAGAAAACTGGAAAGCTTTTAAAAACCAGCAAAGAGTGACTAAAAACATGATTAGAAAAGGGAAGATAGACTATGAAAGTAAACTAGTACAAAATATAAAAACAGATAGCAAGAGTTTCTATAGGTATATAAAAAGGAAAAGAGTGGCTAAAGTAATTGTTGGTCCCTTGGAGGACGAGACCGGGGAATTAGTAATGGGGAACATGGAGATGGCAGAAACTCTGAACAAATCTTTTGTATCAGTCTTTATGGTAGAGGACACTAACAATATTCCAACAGTGGATAGTCAAGGGGCTATAGCGGGGGGGAGGAACTTAACACAATCACAATCATTAAGGAGGTGGTACTCAGTAAGATAATGGGACTAAAGGCAGATAAATCCCCTGGACCTGATGGCTTGCATCCTAGGGTCTTAAGAGAAGTAACGGGAGGGATTGTGGATGCATTGGTTATAATTTACCAAAATTCCCTGGGTTCGGGGGAGGTCCCAGCAGATTGGAAAACTGCAAAAGTGACGCCCCTATTTAAAAAAGGAGGCAGACAAAAAGCAGGAAACTATAGACCAGTTAGCCTGACATCTGTGGTTGGGAAAATGTTGAAGTCCATTATTAAATAAGCAGTAGCAGGATATTTGGAAAAGCAAAATTTGGTCAGGCAGAGTCAGCATGGATTTATGAAGGGGAAGTCATGTTTGATAAATTTGCTGGAATTCTTTGAGGTAGTAACGAACAAGGTGGATAAAGGGGAACAAGTGGATGCGGTGTATTTGGACTTACAGAAGGGATTTGACAAGGTGCCACATGATAAAAGTTCGCAGGGTTGGGGGTAATATATTAGCATGGATAGAGGATTGGCTAACTAACAGAAAACAGAGAGTCAGGATAAATGGTTCATTCTCTGGTTGGCAACCAGTAACTAGTGGGGTGCCGCAGGGATCAGTGCTGGGACCCCAACTATTTACAATCTATATTATCGACTTGGAGAAGGGACCATGTATAATGTAGCAAAGTTTGCTGACGATACAAAGATGTGAGGAAAAGCAATGTGTGAGGAGGACACAAAAAATGTGCAAAAGGACCTAGACAGGCTAACTGAGTGGGCAAAAATTTGGCAGAAAGAGTGTAATGTTGGAAAGTGTGAGGTCATTCACTTTTGCAGAACAAAATCAAAGAGCAAGTTATTATTTAAATGGAGAAAGATTGCAAAGTGCTGCAGTACAGCAGGACCTGGGGGTACATGTGCATGAAACACAAAAGGATAGTATATGCAGGTACAGCAAGTAATCAGGAAGGTCAGTGGAACCTTGGCCTTTATTGCAAAGGGGATGGAGTATAAAAGCAGGGAAGTCTTACTACAGCTGTACAGGGTATTGGTGAGGCCACACCTGGAACACTGCGTGCAGTTTTGGTCTCAAAATTTATGAAACGATATACTTGCTTTGGAGGCAGTTCAGAGAAGGTTCACTAGGCAGTTCAGAGAAGGTTATTTCCGGGGATGAGGGGGTTGACTTATGAGGAAAGGTTGAGTAGGTTGGGCCTCCACTCATTGGAGTTCAGAAGAATGAAGATGATCTTATCTAAACGTATAAGATTATGAGGGGGCTTGACAAGGTGGATGCAGAGAGGATGTTTCCACTGATGGGGGAGACTAGAACTAGAGGGCACGATCTTAGAATAAGGGGCCGCCCATTTAAAACTGCGATGAGGAGAAATTTCTTCTTTCAGAGGGTTATAAATCTGTGGAATTCTCTGCCTCAGAGAGCTGTGGAAGCTGGGTCATTGAATAAGGTTAAGACAGAAATAGACAGTTTCTTGAACGATAAAGGGATAAGGGGTTATGGAGAGCAGGCGGGGAAGTGAAGCTGAGTCCATGATCGGATCAGCCATGATCTTATTGAATGGCGGAGCAGGTTCGAGGGGATGTATGGCCTACTCCCGTTCCTATTTCTTATGTTCTTTGTTCGTATGATCTTTTTATGATATACATCAGATGTTGCATTACCACAGTAGTCCACTAGATGGAGCAGTAGTCCACTAGGGGGCGCTCTATTACACTCGGAATAGAAGATTATGCTGAAGAGGGGTGGGAGGAGGCTCGTGTGGAGCATAAACACCGGCACAGACCAGTTGGGCTGAATGGCCTGTTTCTGTGCTGTAAAATTCTATGTAAATATGGGTCATGAAACATTTCATTTATCACCCCTTGTATTCAGAACAACTAAGCCCCAGGTAACATGGATTGACACTGAAAGCAGCAAACTGCAGTGCAGTAAGTGAGGGAGTGCCGCAGTGTTGAAGGTGCTGTCCTTCAGAGGAGCCAGTATTCCGAGATCCCGTCCGCCTGCTCGAGTCGATATTAAAGTTTCTATGGTGCTATTCAAAAGGACTTTCCCCAGTATCCTGACCAACATTCCTCCCTCAACCAATACCGGCAGCAGAAGCAGATCAACCACTCCACTACACCATTGCTATTTACGGGATGTTGCTAATACAAAATGGCTGCCATCTTAGTCCATGTGACAGCCACTGCACTTCAATCTTATTCATTGTGATTAAGAAAATACTGAGATGTTTCAAGATGTTAAAAGATATTTTATAAAACATGTTTAACAGTTATCAAAAGCCTTCATAACAATCATAACAGTATAAAATTAGATCATGGAATTATGAATTAATGTTAAAACATTCTTCTCAACCTATCATCTACAAAGCACGTGTCAGGAGTGTGATGGAACACTCTCCACTTGCCTGGATGAGTGCAGCTCCAACAACACTCAAGAAGCTCGACACCATCTCAGGCCAAAGCAGCCCGCTTGATCGGCACCCCATCCACCACCTTCAACAGTCACTCCCTCCACCACCGGCGCCCCCTGGCTGCAGTGTGCACCATCTACACGATAGCAATTCACCAAGACTTCTACGACAGCACCTCGCAAACCCGCGACCTCTACCACCTAGCAGGACAAGGGCAGCAGGCGCATGGGAACACCACCTCCTCCACGTTCCCCTCCAAGTCACACACCATCCTGACTTGGAAATATATCGGCCGTTCCTTCATCGTCGCTGGGTCAAAATCCTGGAACTCCCTCCCTAACAGCACTGTGGGTGCACCTTCACCACACGGACTGCAGCGGTTCAAGGCGATGGCTCACCAACACCTTCTCAAGGGCGATTAGGGATGGGCAATAAATACTGGCCTTGCTATCAACGCTCGAGAATACATTTTTTAAACTCGATTCCCAAGTTGAAACACGAGCTCAATTTTCTGTCGAACCACTAATTCAGATAGCTTTGCCAGCTTGGGAGCCACTTGCATAGAGCTTTTCATAGTCGATGCTCTTCATCGCAGAACATCCTGACTAAAATGGAACAGTTGAGAGGAGTTGTCCAAATTGGGGCCAAGGTCACTACAGGGTAGTAAAGCAATTTTTTATTCATTCAAGGTTGCTCTCTTGCCCCTCCTAGTGGATAGTTACAGAGTGACACCGGAAAAGCCAGCCAGAATTAACTTCGTATCAAAAAACACAGTGCCTTCCATCAACGGTGCACTCAGTCAGGACTGCACTAGAGTGCCAATACATAGGATTACACAAGATTACATAGGATATACAGCACAGAAACAGGCCATTCGGCCCATCCAGTCCATGGCGACGTTTATGCTCCACTCGAGCCTCCCGTCTTTCCTCATTAACTCTCTCAGCATAACCCTCTCTTCCCTTCTCCCTGATATGCTCATCTAGTCTCCCTTAAATGCGTCGATACTGTTACATCTGTAACTCACTTGTGAATGCCTCCATGAGGCAATGTGTTGTACTCAAACTGTAGAGACCTTGGTCTTTTATTAGTAACTCCAGAGTGAGGCACAAGCATGGTGGGCAGCCTTTTATACTGAGCCCTGCACACCAATGCAGGTGACCCTCAGGTCGCCCACCGCAGTGCCCTCTTGTGGACAGCCTCTGCCATAGGGGCAGGAAACCTCGGTCTCCACCAGTTGTACTCTCTAGTGGTGCCAGCATAGTCTATACACAGTGTAAACCTTATTGATAGTACATCAGATAACAAGTCTCCATCTTATGCAACTATACAGTGACTACACAGAGAGTCTATCTATAGTCTACATATATAACAAATACTATTTGCATCAACCACTCCCTGTGGCAGCGAGTTCCACATTATCACCACTCTCTGGGTAAAGAAGTTTCTTCTTAATTCCCTATTGGATTTCTTGGTGACTATCTTATATTGATGACCTCTAGTTATGCTCTTTCCCAGAAGTGGAAACATTCTCTATCAAAACCTTTCATAATTTTAAAGACCTCTATTAGGTCACCCCTCAGCCTTCTTCCACGCACCCACCACCCCGCAAAAAGAAGAGAGACCCAGCCTGTTCTCCTTTCCTGATAGGTATACCCTCGCATTTCTGGTATCATCCTTGTAAACCATGTTCCATTATGAACTTAAACCCCGAACCTCACAACCTGGGGGCAGGATTGCTGCCAATGGAGGTCCACACTGGTGCTCGATGAGTGCTAACCCACTTAAAGCAAAAGTAGGCAAGAAAGGGAGACTTGCTTTTATTTAGCACCTTTGATGACCTCAGGATGTCCCAAAGCACCTTGCAGCCAATGAAGTACTTTTGGAGTATAGTCACTGTTGTAATGTAGGAAACACGGCAGATAATTTGCGCACAGCAAGCTCCCACAAACAGCAATACGGTAATGACCAGACAATCTGTATTTAGTGAGGTTGATTGAGGGATAAATATTGGCCAGGACACCAGGGATAACCCCCCTGCTCTTCTTCGATATAGTGCCGTGGGATCTTAACATCCACCGGAGGTTTAACATCTCACCTGAAAGATAGCACCTCCAACAGTGCAGCACCTACCTCAGTACTGCACTTGATCAACTTGTGCATAGCAAGCCCCCACAACAGCAGTGTAATAATTATCGGATCATTTATTTTAGAGATTTTGATAAATATTGGCCAGGACGAATTCCCCAGCTCTTCTTCGAAATAGTGCCATGGGATCTTTTGCATCCATCCAAGAGGGCAGACATGGCCTTGTTTCACATCAATAATAGCGCAGTGGTCCCTATGCACTGGGAGTGTCAGCCTGGATTTATGTGTTCCAGTCCCTGGAGGGGAACTTGAACCCACAACCTTCAGACTCAGAGGCGAGAGTGCTACCCACTGAGCCACAGCTGATACCGATTAAGATCAAGGCAAACATCACTCAGCCTACTCGAGGGTAGGCATTTGAAAGTTGCAGTTGTATATACAAGTCTTTATTAAGTGTCAAAGAGTTGGGTTTGTATTTTGCTGGCGTTAAATATTTGTCGGCCATTCACGAGCAGCTGCGAGATGAACCCACACCTCTAGCTGCTTTTCAGTTAAATCTTGGCCTTTTTGCGATTGCTGCAGACTCAAATCTTGCCAATAACGTACTATAATCCAGATCACTAATGGGCATCGAGTTGCATCATTTGTGCCTATTGCATGTACAAGATTGAGCTCGAATGCTTGCCAAGCTTTCAGGAATATCTTGGTCCAGCACAGAAAAACAGACTGCGGTTATGACAACAGCTGGATTCAGAAGTGAAAAGTGAGCCACTGTATATTCAAATTCAGTATAGGGCGGATTGACGCAGGCAAGACTATAACGGATAAGCAGACTTGTTAAATGTGCACTTTGTATCTTCTCTTCTCAGGCAGTTCCCCGGGAGTCGAGGATGACTTGCTTCCACCCTTAAATGGGTTCGAAGGTGACTGATGAGTACAAAGCGGGATCTACAGACTCTGTCACAGGTGGGGCAGACGGCGGTTAGAGGGACGGGTGGGTGGGGGGGCTTGGTTTGTCGTGCGCTCCTTCCGCTGTTTGCGCTTGGCTTCCGCGTGCTCCCGACGAAGAGACTCGAGGTGTTCGATGCCTTCCCGGATGCTTCTCCACTTTGAGCGGGTCTTGGGCCGGGGATTCCCAGATGTCAGTGAGGATATTACACAGCAGAGAAGGAGGACAAATTATCAGCGGTACAAGGGAAGCTAATGTCAGGCGGAAGCACTTAGTGGATTTAATGCAAGTTTAAAGAAAATTGTAATGGAGAAAATAGCGGGACTAAAAGATAGACAAGTTTCTTGGACCAGAGTATTAAAAGAATTAGGTGACGATATTCCATTAGTCATATTTTCCAAAGCTCTCAAGATTCACACATTGCGCCTTTGGATTGGAAAATTGCAAATCCACTCCAATATTTGAAAGGGGAGGAACACAGAAAGCAGAAGAAGTCTGACCGATCAGTTGAATAGCAATTGTGGGGAAGCTACTCATATCAATCAGAGATAATGTGACTGAGCATTTGGGACAAGTATCAGTTGATCAAAGAGAGTCGGAATGGATTTGTGATAGGTAGGTCATATTTGTCTAACCCAGTTGAATTTTTTTTTATTAATAGGAGGCTACTAACATGATGAATAATTGAGTGCCTGTGGACATTGCCATATATGGATTTCCACGAGGCATTTAATATTTTTTGCTAATAATCTCCTGCACAGTTTGTGGCTGTGCCTTTAGCTGCCTAGGCCCCAAGCTCTGGAACTCCCTCCCTAAATCTCTGTATCTCTTTTTCCTCCTTTAAGACGCTTCTTAAAGCAAGGAATATGGAACAAAGTTGATCTCAGCAAGGATCTCATTGAAAGGCAGAACATGCAGGTGCTGAATCCTCCCTCTGTTCCTGCAAACCTGATACCGGTCATCTGAAATTCTTGGTCCTTTCTTGCTGTGTAGCAAGATGGTGAAAGTTAAAGGGTAATGTCTATCCAGACTTAAATAAGCAATGAGAAGAGTGTGTCACTCTGAAGTAATTATACTCCAATACTAAACATAGGGCTGACCTTTCTCAACCTTTTAGCCACTGTTATTAGGAGCCGTGTCAGCTGTGGCTCAGTGGGCAGCACACTCGCTTCAGTCCGAAGGCTGTGGGTTCAAGTCCCACTCCAGGAACTTGAGCACATAAATCTAGGCTGACACTCCCAGTGCAGCGCTGAGGGAGCGCCGCACTGTCGGAGGTGCCTTCTTTCGGATGAGACGTTAAACCGAGGCCCCATCTGCTCTCTCAGGTGGATGTAAAAGATCTCATGGCACTATTTGGAAGAAGAGCAGGGGAGTTATTCTCGGTGCCCTGGGACGAATATTTGTCCCTCAGTCAACATAACAAAAAAAAACAGATTATCTGGTCATAATCACAATGCTGTTTGTGGGAGCTTGCTGTGCGCAAATTGGCTGCCGCGTTTCCCACATTACAGCAATGACTACACTCCAAAAATACTTCATTGGCTGTAAAGCACTTTGGGACATCTGGTAGCCGTGAAAGGTGCTATATAAATGCAAGTCTTTCTTTCAGATATGAAGGAATACTAGGGGATAGAATGGGAATAGTAGAGGAAAGTGGGGTTGATGTTGAAGATCAGCCATGATCTTATTGAATGGCAGAGCAGACTCGAGGGGCCATAGTCCTGCTCGTATGTCTTATGGTTTTATGATCGGAGATAGACCATGAGGATATCACACTTGCAGTAATGTTTAACGCACATGGAGGAAAGGATATACACCAGGGACCGGCAAGCGTTAGAATTGGCTTCCGCATGCCTGCACTGGGAGAGTTCAGTCTCCTTCTCATTGCTATAAAGTGGCCCTTGCCTGAAAGTATAGGTTTCACATCATTCGGCAAGAGTAGGTGGAATGTATTTGCTTCATGGGTTCTTTGCTTAAGAATTCATAGCAACTAGTTGGTATGAATAAGAACTAGTTGGTTTATTAACAAAAGGTTCAACAATCACACAACACAATACCAGTTCATCCACTAGGCTCACAACTGCATACCTCATTGTCGATGAGCTCAACCCAACTGGCTGGGTTTTTATTGAGTCTGGTGAACATCATGTGACTGGCTGAGCCACTCACAATGCAACAGTTCTGCAAAGCTGTGAGCTACTCATAGGTGCATACATTACAGCAGGATTGGGTTTGGTTAGAGAGCCTTCCACTAATGTCTCGGCTTATTTACGATGAATAGCCACTTGGTAGGTACTGAAGGGGCAGTAGTACTGGGAGACTGGATCCCAACAAGTCAGGGCCTTCCGAAGAGGATGGGACAAATATGGATTTATTACTTGCCCAGGTACGCAGATAAAACTGAGATGAGGGGGAATTTATTGTCTCAGAGGGTTGTAAATCTGTGGAATTCTCTGCCCCAGAGAGCTGTAGAGGCTGGGTCATTGAATATATTTATGGCGGAGATAGACAGATTTTTGAGTGATAAGGAAGTCAAGGGAGCGGGCAGGGAAGTGGAGCTGAGTCCATGATCAGATCAGCCATGATCTTATTGAATGGCGTATATCCTTCACTCCATGTGTGTTAAACATTACTGCAAGTGCAATATCCTACTGGTATATCTCATATCATAAGAACATAAGAGATATGAGCAGGACTATGGCCCCTCGAGCCTGCTCCGCCAAATGGCCGAGTCCTGTTCCTATTTCTTATGTGACTGGAGGTTAAAACTGTAGCACCTTGCTACCATAAGCTCTCTCTATCTCCTTCCCTCGTAAACTGCTTACACTATACTTTCAGCTCCAGGTTTAATTGGGATGTTCGGAGTTTTTCAAAATCTAATCTCCTGCACTTATTCACACAGGCAAAAAAAAAAGCTCCCAGCTGACAGAATCCCTGTCCTCAGATTCTTCCACTGGCTGTTTTTAATTAAAACCCTGAATTAAAAAAAAAAATAATGAATAAAGGGATTGCCATAAATTGCTTTGTAGCACAGCAGTTTTGTGATCAGCACATTCTGCTGGAAAGTGAAGAGATGGCCATTGCTTCTTTATTTTAAGAGAAAATTGCGAGAGATTGCATTGCGGGGACATCCACTGAAAACTGGCAGATGATCAAAGGTCACCTCTCTGCTTAATCTGACAGAGGCCTTGAAACCAGTATAAACTCTTAATCCGCCTATTTCCACCTCCGTAACATTCCCCGTCTCCGCCCTTGCCTCAGCTGAAGCTCTCACCCATGCCTTTGTTACCTCTAGACTTAACTACTCCAACGTACTCCTGGCTGGCCTCCCACATTCTACCCTACGTAAACTAGAGGTGATCCAAAACTCGGCTGCCATGTCCTAACTCGCACTGAGTCCCGCTCATCCATCACTCCTGTGCTCGCTGACCGACATTGGTTCCCGGTTAAGCAATGCCTCAATGTCAAAATTCTCATCCTGGTTTACAAATCCCTCCATGGCCTCGCCCCCTCCCTATCTCTGTAATCTTCTCCAACCTCACAACCCCACGAGACATCAGCGCTCCTCTAATTCTGTCCTCCTGAGCATCCCTGATTATAACTGGTCAAAACTTTGGTGGCCGTGCCTTTAGCTGCTTGGGACCTTTGCACTGGAACTCCCTCCCGCTACCTCTCTTTCCTCCTTCAAGATGCAGGTGACCACAAGCTTGCTCAAAGAGATAGGTTTTAAGGAGCGTCTTTGTTATGTATGTAAACATTGTAACTGTGTAAGACTTGCCACCAGAGGGTGCAATGGTTGGAGGCCCAAGGGTCACCTGCACACCTCGTGCAAGGGAGTATAAAAGATTGTCTGCCATGCTGCTTAGGTACTCTGGAGTTGTATTAAAGAGACTAAGGTCACATCAGTTTTAGCTCACAGTACTCAGTCTTGTGGAGTTCTTTCATACTAAACAGTCTTGAAGGAGGAAAGAGAGGCAGAGAGGTTTAGGCAGGGAGTTCTACACCTAGGCAACAGAAGGCACGGCCATTAATGGTTGAGCGATTATCATCAAGGATGCTCAAGAGGGCAGAATTAGAGGATAGATAGATTATGGGCTGTCTGTATCTGGACGCCACAATTTACCAGGGAGAATAAAAACTTAAGGGCATTATAACAAATGTTCTTTGCACGTTCTTCAAACACTCTTATTTATTAGCTATAAATTACTGGAGATGAGAGAAAAAAAAGATTGTTTGACTGGACAGAGCAGTGGGAGGCAAGAGGTCATGTGATATAACCTCCAGGAACATGGCCAGAGTTGGCAACCCTATTCCTGACTGATCCTCAGAAACAAAGATCTCAATTGCCTCAGCCTCTGGCCCACATTGCTCCCAGTACAAGCACAGCCAAGCCAAGAAACCTGGATGTATAAATGCAGCTCTGCTGCAAGCTCCGTGCAAATCATAAAGCACAATGTCTTCTTAAAATATACAGATGCAAATGTAGTTCTTTGGAGAATTCAATATATTTTAAAAAATCCTCCCCGATCGCTGAAGCTAATCACGATTCGAGAATATTTATCTACGTTCAAATCGGCAACATTCAAACCCGGGCAATTGTCCAGTAACTACGACCATTATACTCTGTGGGATACTTGATCACTTCAGCCTACATATATATAATCAGGGATTTGGCTAGTAATTTGATGTTGTGCAGAGACCAGTTAATCTGTATTTCTCCCCAGTTGCGCGAGGCCACCATGTTTCAATTCTGCTTGACGTATAGATTTTTAAGCTTGGTGTTTTCTCATTACCTTCAATACCTCCTCAAAGCGTATCCATTTGACAAATATTTTGATCATCTGCTGTTCCCTTATGGTACTGCCATTTTTGTTTTTAAGCATCAGTATTTTTCTCCCAATTTCATAAATGCTGATCTTTTCTTAACAAAATCCTGCTGTGATACCATACAAATTCCAGAATGAGATGGCTTGGCCACTTCAAAGCCTGAAACCAAATTGATGGTCCTGGCAATGATGGGACGAGATTAAAACGTTAAGACCATCTTGTGCGTCAAAGGCAGAAATGACCCAGGTTTGACTCCCAGATTGTGCTGGGAATGCAATTGACTGTAGTGTTCCTGGGTTCGGGAAAAGGGCCAGAAATATGGGCCAGGTTCCTGCTCCTGAATGCTATGCAGTGACCCTTATTAGAAGTGTCTGCAGGTGGATTTAGAGAGGGGACAGGATCAAGCTAGGGTGGTAATCACTACCAAAGCTTACATATAAAGTCTAGCTACTTGGGTGATGCAACATAGAATAATGGATGCTTGTGGAACCATAAGAGTAAGACAACACCAAAACAGAATATCTGGTCATTGACTCACTGTGGAACTTTGGTGTGCAAATTGGCTGCTGCATTTTCCTAAATTTTTTTATTTATTCATTCATGAGATGTGGGCGTCGCTGGCAAGGCCGGCATTTATTGCCCATCCCTAATTGCCCTCGAGAAGGTGGTGGTGAGCTGCCTTCTTGGCAACTGAGCCATTTCAGAGGGGAAGTTAAGAGTCAACCACATTGCTGTGGGTCTGGAGTCACATGTAGGCCAGACCGAGTAAGGGCAGCAGATTTCCTCCCCTCAAGAACATTGGTGAAGCAAGTGGGTTATGACGACAATCCGGTAATGACATCATCACAGTGAATACATGAATATTTCACTGCCTGTTGGGATGTCCTGAATTCATAAAAGGCACACATTTGCTTGTCCTTTATTAATGGAGTTAAACTGGCAATGGCCTCACCCCTCACTGTCTTTGTAATCTCCTCCAGCCCCACAACCGCCCCCACCAGCCCTCCCCCAGAGATGTCTGCGCTCCTCTAATTCTGCCCTCGAGCATCCCTGATTATAATCGCTCAATCATTGATGGCCATAACTTCTGTTGCCTGGGCCCCAAGCTCTGGAACTCCCTGCCTAAACCTCTCCGCCTCTCTTTCCTCCTTCAAGAAGCTCCTTAAAACCTACCTCTTTGACCAAACTTTTGGTCACCTGCGCTAATTTCTACTTATGCGGCTTGGTGTGAAAATGTTTTTATCTCATAACTACTCCTGTGAAGCGCCTCGGGACGTTTCACTATGTCAAAGGGGCTATATAAATACAAGTTGTTGTTGTATTGGGGAAGATTCAAGGAATGATTCTCTGAACAAATATGTAACATGTTGGTGATTTTATTTTCTGGCACATATCCCATTTAAGTGCATCAAGGAGGGATGTCTTTGACTGCAGTAGCTACACTGCAACAGTGCAGCATTTTCTCTTTCAATAGCCTTTTATCATTTTTTGCAGCTCTAATATTATATCCGATTTGCTCTTAGTCATTTTTCTTTACGATTAAGACCTTTAATGTATTGTTGCCCATTACAGTACGTATCATATGGGTTTGTAAAATGATTTGTGAAAGCTTGCAATAGATTGCTATCTCTTCCATTCCATTCCATGTCTGATACAATCTATTGCCTTGAAGTCACATTTTTATCAGTTGCGTCCCCTTATAATGCATTCCTGTTGAACTTCTGGTTACATTTTATAGGCTTCAGACCTGTACTAATAGCTCTATTGTTATTCATCAAACCTCAGTCCACTGAACCCTAATAATGGCTTTGATATATTCACAAACACTACAATGGGCTGGAGCTGAAAAGCGGGAGGTGAATAGACAGTTTTATATTGAACTGCGTCTCGCGGAAGTGTTGCACGTACAAGAGGAAGTCCCCCGGGGTGGCAGATAACATTGGCAAATTCAAGAACAAAAAAAACTTGGACTTATGGAGCGCCTGATCACTTCCCTTGGGAAATGTCACCGTACACAATGAATTGCTGGCAGTGCACTCACTACTCTCGTGTAAGCAAATGAGACAGTAGGAGTGTGCTCTGTGTCAAGTGGTTGACATCATCATCACCATAGGCAGCCCCTCGAAATCGAGGAAGACTTGCTTCCACTCTGAAAGTGAGTCCTTAGATGACTGTACAGTCCAATACGGGAATTACAGTCTCTGTCACAGGTGGGACAGACAGTCATTGAAGGAAAGGGTGGGCGGGGAGTCTAGTTTGCCGCACGCTCCTTCTGCTGCCTGCGCTTGTTTTCTGCATGCTCTCGGCGACGAGACTCGAGATGCTCAGCGCCCTCCCGGATGCACTTCCTCCCCTTAGGGTGGTCTTTGCCCAGAGACTCCCAGGTGTCGGTGGGGATGTTGCACTTTATCAAGGAGGTTTTGAGGGGTGTCCCTGAAACATTTCCGTGGCCCACTTTGGGCTCGCTTGCCGTGTAGAATTTCCGAGTAGAGAGCTTGCTTTGGGAGTCGTGTCAGGCATGCGGACAATGTGGCCCGGCCAGCGGAGCTGGTCGAGTGCGGCCAGTACCTCCACACTGGGGATGCCGGCCTGGTCAAGGACGCTAACTTTGCTGTGTCTGTTCACAAGATTCTGCAAGTGGTTGACACCAATGTCAATGAATGACCAGTCTGTTTTGGTGGTGTTTGTGGTGGGGGTGGGGGAAGGAAGAGAATATCGCTGGTCAGGACACTGACAGAGACCCTTGCTTTTGTTCCAATATTGGAATGGCATTTATAACATTCGGTTGACTGACTGGCACAGGCAACTGAGACCTCAGTTTTGCTCCTCAGCCAATGGACAGGATCATTAACAAACGAGGTGACGTTATGATGCATCTGCGCTGCATGCCCTCCAAGGCCAATATCCTTCCGGAGGTTCGGTGCCCAGAACTGACTTATGAGGAAAAGTTGAGTAGGATGAGCCTCTACTCATTGGAATTCAGAAGAATGAGAGGTGATCTTATCAAAACGTGTAAGATTATGAGGGGGCTTGACAAGGTGGATGCAGAGAGGATGTTTCCACTGATGGGGGAGACTCGAACTAGAGGGTATAATCTTAGAATAAGGGGCCGCCCATTTAAAACAGAGATGAGGAGGAATTTCTTCTCTCAGAGGATTGTGGATCTGTGGAATTCGCTGCCTTAGAGAGCTGTGGAAGCTGGGACATTGAATACTTTTAAGACAGAAATAGACAGTTTCTTAAACAATAAAGGAATAAGCGGTTATGGGGAACGGGCGGGGAAGTGAACCTGAATCCATGATCGGATCAGCCATGATCATATTAAATGGCGGAGCAGGCTTGAGGGGCCGGATGGCCTACTCCTGCTCTGATTTCTTATGTTCTTATGTAACTGAACTCAATACTCTAAATGGGGTCGAACCAGAGATTTAAATAACTACCGCCGGACGTCTCAAAGTGCTTTACAGCCAATGAAGTACTTTTGGAGTGTAGGAAACCCGGCAGCCAATTTGCACACAAGCAAACTCCCACAATTAGACATGACTTACCCTTTACAAATCCATGCTGCCTATCTCTGACCAGTTCATATTTGTCCAAGTGCTCAGTCACTCTGTCCCTCAACAGACGTCCGACTAATAGACCTATAGTAATTTCCTACTTTATCTCTCCTACTCTTCTTATCAAATGGAGTTACATTGGCAATTTTCCAATCCAAGAGACCAATTTCTGAAATCAAGAAAGCTTTGGAAGATCACGACTAGAGCCGCTACAATTTCTTCACCTGCTTCTTTTAAATACCCTGGGGTGGAGCCTATCGCCAATCTCATTATTTTCTCCATGACCATTTTTTAAAAACTTATATTAAATCTAATAGGTTCCTCCTTGATTTATTTTTTAGCTTTCCTCATATCTCTGATACTTTATCCTCACCCTCTGCTGTGAAGACAGATACAAAATATTTAGTAAGGATGCCATTTCGTCACTTTCAATTGCAATATCACCTGAGTCTGACTTTAAGTGTCTTTACTCTAAGCCACCCTCTTTCTCTTAGTAGACTTGTAAAAAGTGCTTTGGGACATCGAGATGACATGAAAAGTGCTAGATCAATACAAGTCCTTTCTTATCCAACTTCAGAAGAACAATCTTACTGTGCCAGTGTCATTACCAATTTTCATAGCAGTACCATGAACTGTTGCGAAACGGCCCAAATTTCATTCATTTTGCCCTTGAGAGCTGAACTCAAAGCATTTTTCAAACCTTGGGTCTCTGCCTCAAGCATTTCCCCTCCAAAACTCCGCATGGTATCATATACTTCAATTCAGCCTTAAACTAAAGACACCACAATCTATATTGAACAAATGATTCACCTACATCTAAAGACAGGATATCTGGTCATTATTGTATTCCCGTTTGTGGCTGTAATGTATTTGCTTCGTGAGTTGTTTGCGTAAGAATTCAAAGCAACACATTGCTATTAAGAACTAGTTGGTTTATTGGCAAACATAGAAACATAGAAAATAGGTGCAGGAGTACGCCACTCGGCCCTTCGAGCCTGCACCACCATTCAATAAGATCATGCTGATCATTTTTGCAACTTTAGTACCCCATTCCTGCTTTCTCTCCATACCCCTTGATCCCTTTAGCCCTAAGGGCCACATCCAACTCCCTTTTGAATATATCTAACGAATTGGCCTCAACAACTTTCTGTGGTAGAGAATTCCACAGGTTCACAATTCTCTGAGTGAAGAAGTTTCTCCTCATCTCGGTTCTAAATGGCTTACCCCTTATCCTTAGACTCTGGCCCCTGGTTCTGGACTTCCCCAACATCGGGAACATTCTTCCTGCATCTAACCTGTCCAATCCCATCAGAATTTTATACGTTTCTATGAGATCCCCTCTCATTCTTCTAAATTCCAGTGAATATAAGCCTAGTCAATCCAGTCTTTCTTCAAATGTCAGTCCTGCCATCCCGGGAATCAGTCTAGTGAACCTTCGCTGCACTCCCTCAATAGCAAGAATCTACTTCCTCAGATTAGGAGACCAAAACTGTACACAATATTCAAGGTGTGGCCTCACCAAGGCCCTGTACAACTGCAATAAGAACTCTCTGCTCTTATACTCAAATCCTCTTGCTATGAAGGCCAACATGCCATTTGCGTTCTTCACCGCATGCTATAGCTGCATGCCAACTTTCAATGACTGATGTACCATGACACCCAGGTCTCGTTGCACCTCCCCTTTTCCTAATCTGTCATCATTCAGGTAATATTCTGCCTTCCTGTTTTTGCCACCAAAGTGGATAACCTCACATTTATGTACATTATACTGCATCTGCCATGCATTTGCCCACTCACTTAACCTGTCCAAGTCACCCTGCAGCCTCTTAGCATCCTCCTCACAGCTCACACTGCCACCCAGCTTAGTGTCTTCTGAAAACTTGGAGATATTACATTCAATTCCTTTGTCTAAATCATTGATGTATATTGTAAATAGCTGAGGTCCCAGCACTGAACCTTGCAGTACCCCACTAGTCACTGCCTGC
The DNA here is from genome assembly GCF_044704955.1 of Pristiophorus japonicus. Classification (NCBI taxonomy): domain Eukaryota; kingdom Metazoa; phylum Chordata; class Chondrichthyes; family Pristiophoridae; genus Pristiophorus; species Pristiophorus japonicus. Next base: position 73,576,899 of record NC_091997.1, on the reverse strand, counting down.
CATTCTGAAAAGGACCCATTTGTTAAACCTTTGCCAAAGAGTAGGAATAATCACACTACACATTACCATTTCATCCACCAGGCTTACAACTGCATACCTCATTGTGGATCCCCTGACCCCAACTGGCTGGGTTTTATTGAGTCTCGTGAACATCACATGACTGGCAAAGCCACTCACAACTCAACAGCTCTACAACTATTTTAAGTTGAATTTTAAATCAAGTGCCCTCTTCTGGCAAGCGCACTAGAACCCACACATTTCCAAATAAAACTTTAACGGAAACTTAGATTAAATTAAAATTTGGTTGCCGGGCATGATGGTGCACTCCAGTCCCTCCGGTGCCCAGCTCTGGCAGAAGGCCGCGAGCGTACCGGTGGACCATCTCCAGGGATACCCTGGCTCGGATGTAACCGAGGAAGAGAGGCAGGCAGTCGGGTTGAACGAGCCCCTCGACCGCCCGCTGCCTGGACCGGTTGATGGCCCCCTTGGCCAGGCCCAGGAGCAGTCCCACGAGGAGGCCCTCCAACCTGCCCACTCCCCTCCGCACAGGGTGCCCAAAGATCAGGAGTGTGAGACTGAAGTGCAGCCAGAAATTGAGGAGCAGCCCCTTCAAATAATGGAAGAGGGGCTGCACATATGCGTGGAACACAGACTCCTCCAGACCGCAGAAATTCAACAGCTCTACAAACCTGTGGGCATCCTCACAGATGCATAGATTACAGTAGGAGCTTGATGTGCGCAAATTGGCTGCCACGTTTCCTACATAACAGTGACCACAGGGTGATGAAGGCCTGGCTCTGCTTCAGTTGTGCGATAGTATTGATGGGGCAGGATTGTGTTGCGGTTTGATCATGTTTCCAGCGGTTCCATGTTAATCAGCACCTCGCCAGTGTTGCTCTGAAGGTCAAGGCAAAGTGATTTGTGCAACTCGGGAAGGGAAATCTTTCATTATCATCCCAGCTCGCACTCTTACACTCTGCCGCTCGCAGTGCCTGCACACATGCGTGGCTCAGTGGGTCGTCCCCACAGCGACTTACGATCGGGAAACCGCTGCCTGAAAGGGTGGTGGGCACAGATTCAATTTTTAAAAAGGGAATTGGATTATATACTTGAAAGGGAAAGAAAAATTGCCGGGCTATGGGGAGAGAGAAGGGGTGTGGGTCTCATCAGATAGCGCTTTCAAAGTGTAGGCCCAATAAGCCGAATGGCCTCCTTCTGTGCCCTCCGGATTCTATGGGCTAAACATTCATTTGGATAGCGTCCTTCGCGAGGGTGGGAGCAGGGGCGGTAAAGGGTTGGCAACAACGAGCGCCGGCATTCACGCCACGCGGCAAATTCAATGTGCCGGCGGTGCCCGGGAGCATCGTGTTGGTGTGCAACGCCCTCGAGTATCGACACAGAGGCAACATTTGGTTTACGCTGCACCCGTAGTGCCCCCTAGTGATCCTGCCAGAGAAAGCTGGTGTGCGGAACTGTCGCAGGGCAGCACGGGAAGGAACGACTGCGTGAAGTAAGTATGATTGATTTTTTTTTACGATTGAACTTTATTTGGAGTGAGTGATGGATCGGGAGTGATTTTGTTTCGATTCTTTTTTTGTTGCAAGGAGGTCCTTGGGCGCTACGAAGCCGGCGCTTTAGCAACGGGATATTCGGTTGCTCACCTGGCCTCGCGCCCCACGAGAAGTGTGGAACGTTTCCTTTAGCGCTCCGCTTCACTCTCAGGGCGCAACCATGGAATTTTGATGGTGCAAGGCAAAAGGAGATGGTAACGGGACAGGTTATAAAACAAAAGATGTAAATGGGTATAAATGGGAATGGCAGAATTAACAGCTGCCCTGGGAAAGAAAAAAAAAGAAAAAAAAAATAGGGTCAGAGGTTATGGTCTGAAATTGTTGAACTCGATGTTGAGTCCAGAAGGCTGTAAAGTCCTAAGCGAAAGATGAGGTGCTGTTCCTCGAGCTTGCGTTGAGCTTCATTGGAACAGTGTAAGAGGCTGAGGACGGGGAGATCAGAGTGGGACTCGAGCGGAGAATTAAAGCGACAGGCGACCAGAAGCTCGGGGTCACGCTTACGGACTGAACGGAGGTGTTTTGCAAAGCCTTCACCCAATCTGCGCTTGGTCTCCCCAATGTAGAGGAGACCACATCGTGAGCAGTGAATACAGTATACTAAATTGAAAGAAGTAGAAGTAACTCGCTGTTTCACCTGGAAGGAGTGTTTGGGGCCTTGGATAGCGGGAAGGGAGGGAGTAAAAGGGCAGGTGTTGCACCTCCTGCGCTTGCACGGGAAGGTGCCCTGGGAAGGGGAGGGGGTGCTGGGAGTGACTGCGGATGGACCAGGGTGTCGCGGAGAGGGCGGTCCCTTCAGAACACTGAGAGGCAGGGGTAAAGATGTCATTGGTGGTGGGATCACGCTGGAGGTGACGGAAATGGTGGAGAATGATCTGTTGAAAGTGCAACATAAGAACATGAAAAACAGGAGCAGGAGTAGGCCATTTGGCCCCTCGAGCCAGCTCAGCCTTTTAATATCATGGCTGATCTGATCCTGGGTTCAGCTCCACTTCCCTGCCCGCTCCCCATAACCCTTGACTCCCTTATTGCTCAAAAATCTATCTCTGCCTTAAATATATTCAATGATCCAGCCTCCACAGCTCTCTGGGGTAGAGAATTCCAAAGATTCACCACCCTCAGAGAAGAAATTCCAATCTCATTTCCATTTTAAATCGGCGACCCCTTATTCTGAAACTATGCCCTCTAGTTCTAGATTCCCCCTCGAGGGGAAACATCTACCCTGTCCAGCCCCCTCAGGAATCTTATACGTTTCAATAAGATCACCTCTCATTCTTCTAAACTCCAATGAGTACAGGCCCTGGTGGGGTGAAATGGTGAGAACAAGGGGAACCCTTTTGTGGTTTTTTTTCCCACATTCCCTGAAGATATTGACGGGAACGATTCAATGGGAATCTTCCAGTGCACGTTAAAAGGGCTAGCTGAGATTAAACAGAAAAAGCTCACAAAGATGAATTCAGTACTGCGAAGAAAGATGTTGAATCTTGTGCGTGCCCAAGGTTTTGTCAGCGTAATATTGAATTGCTAAGCAGCTAATTCTACAAACTGCCAGATAGACAGGGAGATCCGATTCAAAGAGAGGCACATCTCCAGTTACATGGTTACATGTCCGTAGGGGATACTCTGGCAATGGGAACATAGGAGGCTCAATTTCAAAGCAAGAATGGAAAACCGAGTGTTGTACATTGGGTTAAAGACCTTTTCATATACAAAGCATTTAGTTCACTTGTAGGCGATGTAAACACTTGTTGAAAGCAGTTTAGTACACAGATTAGTCAATACTTCGACAGTCTGCAATTACAATCAGCATTAATGCAACTAATGAGACTGGGGTATGTCTGCCAGGTGCATTAAATTTTTACAGGTTTGATTGGAGTTTGCTAATAACCAAATGAGAATTTATTCGCAAGAGCTCCCTAATGAGAAGGTTCCTCTTGAGGGGGGAGACCAAAACTAGGGGCCATAATTTTAAGATAGTCACTCATAAATCCAATAAGGAATGCAGGAGAAACTTATTTTTCCAGAGAGTAATTAGAATGTGGAACTCGCTGCCACAGGGAGTGGGTGAGACAAATAGCAGAGATAAAGAACTTAAGAAATGGGAGCAGGAGTAGGCCATACAGCCCCTCGAGCCTGCTCCGCCATTTAATACGATCATGGCTGATTCGATCATGGACTCAGGTCCACTTCCCCGCCCGCTCCCCATAACCCCTTTAGATGCATTTATAGGGAAGCTAGATAAACACATGAGGGAGAAAGGATTAGAAGGCTATGCTGATAGATTTAGATTTAGTAAGAAAGATAGACTGACAATTATATAGCGCCTTTCACAACTACCGGAAGTCTCAAGGCGCTTTACAGCCAATGACATTTTTTTTGGAGTGTAACCACTGTTGTCATGTGGGAAACGCAGCAGCCAATTTGCGCACAGCAAGCTCCCATAAACAGCAATGTGATAATGACCAGATAGTTTGTTTTTGTTATGTCGATTGAGGGATAAATATTGGCCCCAGGACACCGGGATAACTCCTCCTGCTCTTCGTCAAAATAGTGTCATAGGATCTTTTACGTCTGCATGAGAGAGCAGACAAGGCCTTGGTTTTTAATGTCTCATCTGAAATATGGCACCTCTGCTAGTGCAGTCAGTCATAGGCAGTCCCTCGAAACGAGGATAACCTGCTTCCATGCTGAAAACGGATGAGTTCACAGATGTTTCAATGATATTCCAGATCCCGAACTACATAAAGATTCCTGTGCATGGATTTTTTTTAAAAACGTGTGGTGACCGTTGCACACCAGCCATCACACAGGCTTGGTCCAGTGACAAGGGTCAACCGAGACGACTGGAGACCAGCTCTGCTGCACGTACCGAGTGTGCGCACATATCGCAGTGTGGGCTGGGCCCGTGCTTCCCCTGGGCCCTCGGCTCTTCTGGGCCCCGATCACGTCCCTCTACGCACTCTGGCTGCTCCTTTGCCCCGACCTCGCCCTCCTGCTGCTCGCTGTAGTGGTGTGCCATCGCACGCTGCTCCCTCTAATGGCCTTGGCCCGCTGATGGTCTTGCAGGCCGGGACCATGCGGATTTCTGCCAGTGTAGCACTCCCTCAGTACGGCACTGAGGGTGTCAGCCTAGATTTGCATGCTCAAGTCCCTGGAGTGGGACTTTAACCCACAACCTTCTGACTCAGAGGCGAGTGTGCTACCCACTGAGCCACAGCTGACACACTATTAAACCAAGGCAGGTGAATGGAGTTGAGGTACAGATCAGTGGTGAACTAACTGAATGGTAGAAGAAACTCGAGGGGCTGAATGGCCTATCCCGGATCCTCAATGGATAGTTGCCTATTTATGTTTAATAAATGTGATTAATAAATGGTTTGAACTGGAAGAGGTGACACTCTTTAATCAGCAGTGCATGTGGGTCGATGATATCACCAGAAGTCCTGAGATTTTCAATGCTAATCATATGGCTTCCTGCACAAAGCATTGGCAGATAGAGCAACAAATAGATAGCAGTCAGCTTCTTCCACACACTGCTCTTAATTAAATACAGAGTTAAAGGCGCTTTATGATCAGGGAGATGGACAGAAATCCCTTTGTAGAGTATCAGTCCAATAATCAATCTATATAGGAAAACCTAAAAGGGGAGCAATTTTTCTTGCTTTGAAGGGAATAATGTTTGTATTATCGCCCCGTGTGCAAGCACAATGCCATAGCAAACAAAATAGTTTGGACAAGAGAGTTAATATTCGAATGGAAAGGCTAGAGTTGAAAAATAATTGGGCACGAACACGAGAGAGAGAAAGGTTGGACACATCCAAAACTTAGCAGCAACAGTTGATGATCATTGCTATTCCCCTCTGCATTCCCCTTAGTGATTTCCTCCCCTTTATTCCCGAAAGGCAAAGACTCCTTTCTGGACTATGGCTCCTTGGAACCAGTTGCCCTTGGTAACCCTATCCAGGTGGCTACCACGCATGAATGGACCACATCATCATCATCACAGGCAGTCCCTCGAAACGAGGATGACGCCAAAAAATGGATGAGTTCACAGGTGTTTCAATGAAGGACTCGAACTACATGTTGAAGGGTGGAAGATGCCTGTGCGTGGATTTTTTTAACGTGTGGTGGCCGTTGCACACCAGCCACCACACGGGCTTGACAGAGCTAGGTCTTGGTCCAGTGGCAAGGATTAACCAAGACGCCTGGACACCAGCTCTGCTGCACGGACCCAGTGCGCGCACATATCGCAGTGTAGGCTGGCCCGTGCTGGCCGAACTCACACTTCCCCTGGGCCCCGATCACGACCCTCCACAGTCTCTCATCGCCCTGGCCCCGACCTCGCCACACCCATGGTGTCTGCCCACGCTCCAATCATCGACCTGGACCTTGATGATGTCACTCTCTGCTGCCGTCGCCCTCCTGCACCATCTCGCACTGCTCCCTGAAGTGGCCTGAATAATGAGGGGGTGAGGGGGGGGATGAATGGACCTAGACAGTGAGCGTTAGCAGACTATTCAGCAGAGCCGGATCCTGTCTCCATCTGATAAACATCCAGCCAGAGGAGTCACTGTTTAGTAATCAGAAGCAGGTTGGACAACCAAGTTAAATGAATTGGCATCACCATCATGGACAACCTAGGTGGTGGTTAAAGAGTTGAAAACCCTCTGTGATGGCCACGACATACCCAAGGGAACTGGGCAGTAGTAGGGACTAATGCTCCAAAGTGTTGATATTTGTTATGATTAGTCAATCAAAACAGGGAGGCTGCGTTGAGCAAGCTAATGTGGATACTATTTTCAAAGTAGGGAATTAAAAAACTTGCTAAGCTACAGACCCATTAATCTTGCATCAGGAACTGTGAACTGGCAGAATAATGGAAATGGTCGTGAGGAGCATGCTTCGTTACCCATATTAAGGTTACCTCGATGTTTCAGGAGGTGAGGATTCTGCTTGACAAAAATCTGTCTATTGCCACCTTCAATGACCCAGCCTCCACAGCTCTCTTGGGCAGAGAATTCCACAGAATCACGACGCTCTAAGAAATTCCTCCTCATCTCAGTTCTAATTCTTAAACTATGCCTCCTAGTTCTAGATTTCCTCACAAGTGGAAACATCCTCTCTGCATCTACCTTGTCGAGCCCCCACTGTATCTTATGTGTCAATAAGATCACCTCTCATTCTTCAAAACTCCAATAAGTACAGGCCCAACTTGCTCAACCTTTCTTCACAAGTCAACCCCTTCATTGAGGAATCAATCTCGTGAATCTTCTCTGAACTGCCTCCGATATGCAAGTATATCCCTCCTTGTGTTCTTTATTTTGGAATACGACAGCAACAGAAGTTGTACTATTGGGCCAAAGTATCTCTCATCTTACTCAAATATTCTGTTAAGACAGAGATCATAAAAACATAGAAATATAGATAGATCTTTGGAGATTAAGTGAATCTAGGGATATGGAGATAGTGCAGGAAAGTGGAGTTGAGGTAGAAGATTAGCCATGATCTCATTGAATGGTGGAGCAGGTTTGAGGGACCGAATGGCCGACTCCTGCTCCTATTTCTTATGTTCTTATGTATGTTTTGCTTGCTGTAGAGGAGATCAGAACACAAGGATGCTCCATTGTTACAGTCCTGCGTCCCACTACCATACAACAACAACTTGCATTCACGTTGCACCTTTAATATAGTAAAATGTCCCAAGAAGCTTCACAGGATCAAAATTTGATGCTAAGCCACATAAGGACATACTGGGACAGGTGAATAGAAATTTGATCAGAGGTAGACTTTAAAGGAGCATCTTAAAAGGAGGAGGAGAGATGCGGAGAGATGTAGAGATGTAATTCCAGAGCTTGGCGTCTCGGCAGCTCAAAGCACGACCGCCAATGGTGGAGCGATGAAAATCAGAGATGCGCAAGAGGCCAGAATTGGATGAGCACAGAGATCTCATAGAAAACATAGAAATTTACAGTGCCATTTTGGCCCATCGTGTCCATGCCGGCCGACAAAGAGCCGCACGGCCCTCGGTCAGCAGCCCTGAGGTTATATATAAACCCATGAACAATGGCGGAAAGGCAAAGAGCACCCAGCCCAACCAGTCCGCCTCACACAACTGCAACACCCCTTACACCGAAACATTCGACACTCCACCCCAACCAGAGCCATATGATCTCCTGGGAGAGGCAAAAAACCCATGGAAAAAATCTCGGAAGGGTGTAGGGCTGGTGGGGGGGGGTTACAGGAGATAGGGAGATTTGAAAACAAGGCTGAAAATTTACCAAAAAAGAGGAACTGTAGGACTAAAAGCCATTGATATTCAACAATAGGAATCTATCTCTGTAAGATGCAGGTGATCAGATTGCTTAAGGGAGCCACCAATGTACCCGAAGCCAAGTTGATATCTGTGGCAGACCTGAATTTATATCAACCAGACACCAGGGAAACACCTCAGCCCTGGAAAAGGCCCAAGGCTGATCTCCAGTGACAGAAAACTTTAGCTATGAAGGAACATTAGAAAAACAAATTCTTCAGTCTTGCAAACAAGATGAAGGATAAGAGACTTTACAGGAGGTATCGAAGACACTAAATAAAATAGAAAAGGTTAATCCTGAACATTTTTAGAAGTTAAACCATAACTGCATTACTAGGTAGAGACGAGTTCACAACAAAGTTCAGGAAGCACTATTTCATGCAGAGCGTGATCGATATCTGGAATAGTCTGGCCAACAAAAAAAAGAAAGGATTTAAAAATAAATAAACACAGCGATCTGCCTGAAAGTGTGATGGAGGCAGATTCAATAATAACTTTCAAAAGGGAATTGGATAAATACTTCAAAGGGGAAAAATTTACAGGGCTGTGGGGATAGAGCAGGACTATTTGGATAGTGCTTTCAAAGAGGCGTCATAGGCATGATGGGCCAAATGGCTTCCTTGGGTCAGCTGTGGCTCAGTGGGTAGCACACTTGCCTCTGTGTCAAAAGGTTGTGGGTTCAAGTCCCACTCCAGGAACTTAAACACATACAAAATCTAGGCTGGCACTTCCAGTGCAGTGCTGAGGGAGTGCTGCACCGTTGGTGATGCTGTCTTTCGGATGAGATGTTAAACTGAGGCCCCGTCTGTTCTCTCAGATGGACTTCAAAGATCCCATGGCACTATTTTGAAGAAAAGGGTAGTTCTCCCCTGTGTCCTGGCCAATATTTATCCCTCAGCCAACATCACAAAAAAAACAAATTATCTGGTCATTATCACATTGCTGTTTGTGGAAACTTGCTTGTGTACAAGTTGACTGCTGCGTTTCCTACTTTACAACAGTGACTACACTCCAAAAGCACTTCATTGGCTGTAAAGCTCTTTGAGACATCTGGTGGTCATGAAAGGTGCTATATAAATCCAAGTCTTTCTGGGTCTACTTGCCCAGTAATAATGATGAATTCCCAACCAACATGGCGTGAGGAATCGAAGTTCGACTTTGCGTAATGACTTCACTGCATATATAGCGCCTTTCACAACCACTGGACAGCCAATGAAGTAATTTTGGAGTGTAGTCACTGTTGTAATGTAGGAAACGCGGCAGCCAATTTGCACACAGCAAGCTCCCACAAACAGCAATGTGATAATGACCAGATAATCTGTTTTTTTGTTATGTTGATTGAGGGCTAAATATTAGCCAGGACACCGGGGAGAACTCCCCTGCTCTTCTTCTAAATAGTGCTGGGGGAACTTTAACATTTACCTGAGAAAGCAAACAGGGCCTCAGTTCAACATCTCATCTGAAAGTGGGCACCTCCAACAGTGCAGCACTCCCTCAGCACTAAACTGAAGTGTTAGATGTTTGTACTCAAGTCCCTGGAGTGGGATTTGAACCCACAACCTTCTGACTCAGGCGAGAGAATGCGCTACCCACTGAGCCACAAGGTAACATGTAAAAACATTGTACCAAACTACCATTTTAGCATATAGCTATTCCATGACCATTATGACAGAATCACCAATCTATTCCAAAATAAGTAATTTGCAAGTCAAGTTCCGGTCAGAGCTGCCAATTTGAATACGGAAGCAAAGCGCAAATGGGCAGCTGCCCTGTGGGAACCATTTGACTTGTCCATCCGCAGACCTGTGTCTAATCCTCACTAGCTCAGCGTCACAGCCCTTGTCTAACCACAACATAAAAGAATGGAGAAAGTGCACTCAAAACTGGTTCTGCACCGATAGGCCGTTAATAGGTAATTAATAGTATAGATTAGACGTAATGGTGCAAAACCATTTCAGATCACTGCAGGTAGAAAATCAATATTTAATGAGGGACAATTAAGTTGCTGCAAAAAATGCAGACTTTTAGAAAGGACTGAGGAGACAAAGGATCCTTCTAGTTCTTAAGGTAAATGTACCAAAATTTGGAGCGGTCTGCAGCGGATAAAGCCCGTGCCTCTTCCGGAAAGATACTTCAGGAGAAAGATTTTTCTCTGATCGCTATATGCTCGCAACATGATATAAAGAAAGACTTGCATTTATATAGCCCCTTTTACAACCTCAGGATGTCCCAAAGTGCATTGCAGCCACACAAGTACTTTTCGAAGTGTAGTCGCTCTTGCAACGTAGGGAACACAGCAGCCAATTAGCGCACAGCAAGCTCCCACATCGGCAACATGATAATTATCGGATGATTTGGTTGAGTGATGGTGATAAATATTGACCAGGACACTGGGGTGAACTCCCCTGCTCTTCTTCAAAATAGTGCCATGGGATCTTTCAGATCCATCTGATAGGGCAGATAGGGCCTCGGTTTAACATCAATGACAGTGAAGTACTCCCTCTACACTGGGAGTGTCAGCCTAGATTTTTGTACTCAAGTCTCTGGAGTGGGACTTGAACCCACAACCTTCTGACTCCAAGGAGAAGAGCAAGAGCAAGAGCCCTACCCACTGAACCACAGCTGGCATCTGTGAACATGTGCTATTTCTACTGAAACCAAATATATTCCAAAAGACAGCATCATGATTTCTCCAGCATTACTGATCAAAAGGAAATCTTTCTGTTGAATTTATGATGTCACTAATTCACAGCGATCAGATAAAAATGTTATTTGTCCAAAATGATGAAGAACTTGACAAGGCTACTTAAACCTTTCTAAATTAGGCAAGCCTTTCATTATTGAGGTTTTGCTAAGTCAAGATATTCAGCGGGAGACTTGTACAATTCAATACTCATCAACAAAGAAAACCCTGTTAAGAAGGACCTAGTGAGTCATTCCCATCAGAATCATTGTCCTTAATTAAGCATGGAATTGAAACCGTTTTATGAAGGGTAAGGGATAAGCAGAGGATGAAACGCAATCACCGCCTGCTCCCAATACGCACTCAAAAAAAACCCCATGAAGTTAAACAGTGAAAAATCATAAATAAATACCAGCAAACTTCTGAAAATGCCCTCAGATCACAAGATTGGTACTGGACTAATAAAGATCCCAGATGCCTCATTATCACCTCGTATTTCCAGCAATATGCGGCACCAAAACGTTCAGCTGAAGAGCGAGGATATTTTATCAATGGGGCCATGGTGTTAGATGCACCACTCCACAAATTCTGTGGCAAAGGCTCCTGTGAGGTGAGATAAAAGAGGGAGTGCAGGAGTGACTTGCATTTATATAGCGCCTTTCACAACAACCGGACGTTTCAAAGCGCTTTACAGTCAATGAAGTACTTTTTGGAGTGTAGTCACTGTTGTAATGTGGGAAACGCAGCAGCCAATTTGCACACAGCAAGCTCCCACAAACAGCAATGTGACAATGACCAGATAATCAGTTTCTTGTTATGTTGATTGTGGGAGTAAATATTGGCCAGGACACCGGGGAGAACTCCCCTGCTCTTTTTCGAAATGGTTCCATGGGAATCTTTTACGTCCACCCGAGAGGGCAGACGGGGCCTCGGTTTAATGTCTCGGCCAAAAGGCCAAACCTCCAACAGTGCAGCACTCTCTCAACGATGCATTGGAGTGTCAGCCTGGATATTTGTGCTCATCTCCCTGGAGTGGGACTTGAACCTACAATCTTCTGACTCAGAAGGTGAAGGTACTACCCACTGAGCCACAGCTGACACCAAGATAGCAGAGCTCCTTTAAAAGGGTTATTTGCCTGTGGCTATAGGCATTAAATGAGCGCAGTAAGAATCGACTGTCGCATACATCACTTAAATAACTGATTATTCATAACTTGGGTTTGTCATCCCCAAATCTGAATTTAACAAAATATGTACATTTTATACATCAATTCTTTCCTGGCTGTAATAAAACTGGCACAACTCCAAAAAATGAAAATGAATTCTGATTAAATACTGCAGCATTACATTTAATTGCCTGAGATAATAAGGACTGGGTCCTTTATTCCCCACCCAGTGTCCATTCTGACGATCCTAAAATTATTTTGACATTCCTCTCCCATTTGAGGAGGGTGCCCTCTGAGTTGCACACCCCCAATTTACTTTTACAGCCAGGTGCTGGTCAGGTTGGGCTCCATTGTGAAGAGTAGAGGTCGAGTTACAGCCTCGAGTGTGAGTGTGAACATAAAGAAAGATTTGCATTTATATAGCACCTTTCGCAACAACCGGACATCTCACAGTGCTTTACAATGAAGTACTGTTGGAGTGCAGTCACTGTTGTAATGTGGGAAACACGGCAGCCAATCAATTTTAAAAAAAATGTTGATTGAGGTATAAATATTGGCCAGGACACTGGGGATAACTCCCCTGCTCTTCTTCGAAATAGTGCCGTGGGATCTTTTACATCCACCTGAGAGAGCAGATGGGGCCTCGTCTCATCTGAAAGAATGAACCTCCGACAGTGCGGCTCTCCCTCAGCACTGGCATCAACGTCAGCCTAGATTTTTGTGCTGAAGTGGGGCTCAAACCCACAACCTTCTGACTCGGAGGCGAGTGTGCTGCCCACTGAGCCACAGCTGACACCAAGATAGCAATGCTAGCAGTGCAGTGCACTGGATTGTCAGCCTAGATTTATACGCTCCAGTGTGAGGTTGAACCCCACTCTCTCAATCGAGTATGATTGTGGGTCTATTACCCACAATCGTATGAGGGTACGGGGCCCAGAAGAGCAGAGGGCCCAGGGGCAGCACGGGCCAGCCCACACTGCGATATGTGTGCGCACTAGGTCCGTGCAGCAGAGCAGGTCTCCAGTCGTCCTGGTTCAACCCTTACCACTGGATAAAGGCCTAGCTCTGTCAAGCCCGTGTGGTGGCTGATGTGCAATGGTCAAAAAAATCCACGCACAGGCATCTTCCACCCCCTCAATTGGAGTTCAGCACTGGAACATCAGGTCCTTCATTGAAACCTCTGTGAACTCTTGAGGAAGCAAGTCATCCTCATTCGAGGGACCACCTACCATCACCTCCACCCCTCCACCATGTCCGATCCTGAGCAGGGGGACATTTATACCGCCCTGTGCAGCTGTCAGACAGAGACCCACGCACCGCCCATTGACTGCATGTCCATAAATACCTTGTTCAATCAAATCTGGTCTGGCTGGCAAAGAAATACAAGTCACTATTTCTTAGTGCTCATTAAGGTGAGGGATGACACTGCTAGAGAATTATTTCCCCCTCATATTCCATTTAAAAGAAGGATGATAATGCTGACCGATAGAACTTTTCTCATTCCTATATTCCTTGCACTTGCAGAGTCCTCCGAGGCTGAGCAAGCAGGTGCCAGGGGTCAAAGGGAACGTGCGCCTGTCTGGTGATACACCTCAAGGCTCAGTGAGCGGGCGGGTAAGTGGAGCAGGCGGGTAAGTGGAGCTGAGTCCACGGCCAGATCAGCCATGATCTTGTTGAATGGCGGAGCAGGCTCGAGGGGCTAGATGGCCTACTCCTGTTCCTAATTCTTATGTTCTCATGTTCTTATATGTTCTCATGTTCAGTGCTAAAATCCAATTCTCTGATGGAGATAAACCCCTTTTACCCACGACCTTTTCAAATAAAAGGATCCACCTCATTTCATTTCCTCCCCGTTTAGCCGTGCTGTCTGTGTTACTTAGAGTAGTGGAATGGGCATTGAAGCAGAAGTAAAAATGCTGGAAATACTCAACGGGTCAGGCAGCATCTGTGGAGAGAGAAACAGAGTTAACCGAGATAACGGGCAGAAATTAGATGGCAACAGCACAAGTTAAAAAAAAAATAGATGAGTCTAAATAAGGTGCGAATGCCAGAATCATCACCAGCTGGCATGGGCAAGAGAAAAAAAGGGGGACAAAATAGGGGCAGAGGTTATGGTCTGAAATTGTTGAACTCGATGTTGAGTCCAGAAGGCTGTAAAGTACCTAAACGAAAGATGAGGTGCTGTTCCTCGAGATCTAATTTCTGCCCATCATCAATTTTGTTTCTCAAATCTCTCCTGCCTTCCACCCTCTCACAGACCTTCCCTTGTGATCTTTCCTCCCCTCCCCCTTTCACTGCCCCCGCACTTCCTTAACAATCTGTTACATCTCAAACTTTTCCAGTTCTGACGAAGGGTCACTGACCCGAAATGTTAACTCTGTTTCTCCCTCCACAGATGCTGCCTGACCCGCTGAGTGTTTCCAGCATTTGCTGTTTTTATTTCAAGATTCCAGCATCTGCAGTATTTTGTTTGTGTGTAAATGAAGTAGAAGGCTTTGTTCTCTTTCTGATGTCCATGCCTCAACACTGCTTGGTAAGGAGCCGTTGCTAAGATACCAGGGCTGGCAATCTGCAACCACCGCCTTAGATCACGTTAGTGTGCGCTCGCGGACCGACACTGGCTCCCGGTTAAGCAACGCCCCGATTTCAAATTCTCATTCTTATTTTCAAATCCCTCCATGGCCCTCGCCCCTCCCGATCCCCATAATCTCCTCCAGCCCCACAACCCCGAAATATCTGCGCTCCTCTAACTCTGCCCTCTTGAGCATCCCTGATTATAATCGCTCAACCATCGGTGGCCGTGTCTTCTGTTGTCCAGGCCCCAAGCTCTGGAACTCCCTGCCTAAACATCTCCACCTCTTTCCTCCTTCAAGATGCTCCTTAAAACCTACTTTGTTGACCAAGCTTCAGGTCACCTGCGCTATTTTCTCCTTATGCGGCCTGGAGTCATATTTTTAAATTGCGTAACACTCCTGTGAAACGCCTTGGGACGTTTCACTACGTTAAAGGCGCTATATAAATGCAAGTGGTTGTTCAGATTCATCATTCCAGTTTGGCCAGGTGCCACCTTGTGGGAGGCTTGACAAGCCTTAGTCCAGAGTTCGGTGAAGGACAACATCTGGTTCGAGACAAGTTCAGTCAGTAGGTTGACTACCGAGCCAACATCCTCAGCAATTCCTGCCAAGGCTGCTTGCACTGTTGCATAAGCATTGCAGGTTACGATCTGTATTAGCGAGACCAGTTTGGATAGTCACTGCCAAGCAACTCCAGATTGCGTCCCAAACTGTTAAATTATGCCAATCCGGAAGGGCATTTGGCGTCGTGCCATGCATTTCTCTGCTTCATCGAATGTCAGCAAGTTCTGCAGGGAATCCCAGGACAATGCACATCCCTTTGTCTGCACCTCGTACAGCTGTGGTCAATAATGACCACATTATCCATGGTCGGTTCTCAGGGCTTCACCCAATATGCCGTGGGTCAGTTTGGCAAAGAAAAGCATTCCATGCAGGATATCTCCGACAGTCGGTGGCTTTCAGTCAATGGTTATATTAGACGTTAGATTATTGAGCTTTGCCCCATGAGGGCGGACCTCTCTTGGGGACCTGCGACTCACGCTCCTAGCCCAACCCAAATCGCTGTATTTAACCTGTTGTCATCATCATCATCATCATAGGCAGTCCCTCGGAATCGAGGAAGACTTGCTTCCACTCTTAAAATGAGTCCTTAGGTGACTGAACAGTCCAATACGAGAACCACAGTCCCTGTTACAGGTGGGACAGTTAGTCGTTGAGGGTAAGGGTGGGTGAGACAGGTTTGCCTGCGCTTGGTTTCTGCATGGTCTCGCCAATGAGACCCGAGGTGCTCAGCGCCCTCCCACGTGCACCTCCTCCACTTAGGGCGGACTGATCTTTGGCCAGAGCCTCCCAGGTGTCGGTGGGGATGTTGCATTTTATCAGGGAGGCTTTGAGGGTGTCCTTGTAACGTTTCCTCTGCCCACCTTTGGCTCGGTTTCTGTGAAGGAGTTCCGAGTAGAGCGCTTGCTTTGGGAGTCTCGCGTCTGGCATGTAGACGACGTGGCCCGCCCAGCGGAGCTGATCGAGTGTGGTCAGTGCTTCAATGCTGGCGATGTTGACCTGGTCTAGGATGCTAATGTTGGTGCGTCCCAATTACCAACTACTTCTGACCCGGAAACGTTTCCAACACCTGGCCCTCATCTCCAACCTCTTCCTCTCCAGGCACGTCATTTGTGGCCTTAGAAACCTCGGGATTGTGATGACATTTTCAGAGCATGCCAACACTTACGGTTTCTAAGGCCATTCCTCCTTGCCAAGTGGGAAACCCGAGAATTTTTCTACACAAGAACCAGAGGAGGCAGGAGGAATTTTAGTGGTGGAAATTGCCCTCCTTAGCGACGCCTGTTTGCACCTCCGGGGGGCGCTCTATCTGCTCCCACAAAATTGCTTGGGAGTTAGCGGAGGTGCTGTCACACTAGTGCCGCACCCCGCCTGTAGCGTCGCCGGGCTGCCGCACGACCACCGATGACGTCATCGCTGTGCGCGGTGACCCCTCAGCGCCGCGCGCCGATCCCTTTCCGCCCCGCGGCGGGCGTTGGCCAGCAAGCGGCGTCAGCGCCAGCCTCGTGGGTCGTGAACCAGGACAACTTCTGCTGGCGGGGTGGAAGTTAAATGGCAAGGTCGGGAGCGCCCCATGCCGCCATTTTACCCGTTTTGCCGACTCACCGGTCGGCCCCTTCTTCACTTCTCTGGCCTGGTCCGGGCCGCCATCGTGCTGCCCCGCCGCTCCGTTGTGGGTGCCAGGCTGCGGCCTCGGCATCACGCCACCCTGGTGGCCCAGTGACGTCTCTGTCAGAAGCCCGTCCGAGTGTGCAGCAGCCCCTCCCCTTTAACCGACGGGGAGGGGCGTTGAACCGCGTCAGCCAGCACTGCCGATCACACCCCAGTATCACCCGGAACCGCGTCAGCCAGCACTGCCGATCACACCCCAGTATCACCCCCGGAACCACGTCAGCCAGCACTGCCGATCACACCCCAGTATCACCCCCGGAACCACGTCAGCCAGCACTGCCGATCACACCCCAGTATCACCCCTGGAACCACGTCAGCCAGCACTGCCGATCACACCCCAGTATCACCCGGAACCACATCAGCCAGCACTGCCGATCACACCCCAGTATCACCCCGGAACCACGTCAGCCAGCACTGCCGATCACACCCCAGTATCACCCGGAACCACGTCAGCCAGCACTGCCGATCACACCCCAGTATCGCCCCGGAACCACATCAGCCAGCACTGCCGATCACACCCCAGTATCACCCGGAACCACATCAGCCAGCACTGCCGATCACACCCCAGTATCGCCCCGGAACCACATCAGCCAGCACTGCCGATCACACCCCAGTATCACCCGGAACCACGTCAGCCAGCACTGCCGATCACACCCCAGTATCACCCCGGAACCACGTCAGCCAGCACTGCCGATCACACCCCAGTATCACCCCCGGAACCATGTCAGCAAGCACTGCCGATCACACCCCAGTATCACCCCTGGAACCGCGTCAGCCAGCACTGCCGATCACACCCCAGTATCACCCCGGAACCACGTCAGCCAGCACTGCCGATCACACCCCAGTATCACCCCGGAACCACGTCAGCCAGCACTGCCGATCACACCCCAGTATCACCCCCGGAACCATGTCAGCAAGCACTGCCGATCACACCCCAGTATCACCCCTGGAACCGCGTCAGCCAGCACTGCCGATCACACCCCAGTATCGCCCAGAACCCGCCCCATCAGGAAGTGCAGTGCAGGAGATTGCGCTCAACTTCCTGTGAGCGGCGGCAACCGCAATTTCGCAGCCGGGGCGGGACTTGCACGCCGGGCACAGGAAGTCCCGCCCCCAATCGGGGCGCTAGGGAATTTCTACCCGTTAGATTTTAACAGCGAGTTGTTGCGATCTGGAACGCATTGCCTGCTAGGGCGGTGAAAGCTGATTCAATAACAACTTTCAAAAGGGAATTGGATGAAGACCTGAAAGGGAACATTTGGCAGGGCTGTGTGGAAAGAGCTGGGGAGTGGGACTATTTGGATCGCTCTTTCAAAGAGCCGGCACAGGCTCAATGGGCCGAATGGCCTCCGATATGATTCTATACAAACCTGAAAAGGTATAAATCATGGATTCTCGCAGAGAGAAATGTTTATACATTCAATTTGGTTTTAACGATTGACAACAAGAGTAGCCATTCACAAAATATGCTGATTATAAACCCCTTCATCTCATTACCCACTCCCCTTTGCATATGATGTAAAATTAATGGCTGAATGAAAACAGGAAAATATTTGAGGGATTGAAGGTGAAAATAAATGTGTTTACATGAATGCAGCGTAAAAGCATACATTTTATGACAAGAAAAATTACATACAGACGAGGGGTTATCTACGCAATTCATTAAAGCAGCCATGTGAAAAATCAAGGAGGAAAAATGTTAGTGTATTCTTAAGGGTTATAGCACCTGCTCTCGTGTTTATGCTGAATTCAAAGAGAATGATTAGACAGCTGTACGTATTTATCCATAGTGGGTGGGAAAACATTATTTTCTGGCAACCAGTATTTAAAAACTCACATCTTTTTGGGAGACCTCGAACAAACTTCTCTTCAAATTCAATTCACACAAAATGTCGGTTCCCCAACCCTCACTTGTAACAGCTTAACTTCTGGCAATACCACCCTGGCTGACCTGGTCACATTCACACGAGTTTGAAGCTGGGCCTGTCAATCCTCAAACACGCAACTTCTAAACACACCGCGACACATAAGGAATGGAAGGAGACAGGCAAAGCAACAGCCAATCTCAAGGAACTTCCAACAGCAACAGTAGGTAGCGGCTCATTAAGACTTGCATTTATATAGTGCCTTTCACGACCACCGGACATCCCAAAGCCCTTTACAGCCAATTAAGTACTTTTGGAGTGTAGTTACTGTTGTAATGTGGGAAACGTGGCAGTCAATTTATGCACAGCAAGCTCCCACAAACATCAATGTGATAATGACTAGATCATGTGTTATATTGACTGAAGGATAAATATTGGCCCCAGAACACCGGGGGAGAACTCCCCTGCTCTTCTTCAAAATAGTGTCATGGAACCTTTTAGGTCCACCGGAGAGGGCAGACGCGGGCTCGGTTTAACGTCTCATCTGAAAGATGACACCTCCGACAGTGCAGCATTCCCTCAGCACTGCATTGGAGTGTCAGCCTAGATTTTTGTGCTTAAGTTCCTGGAGTGGGACTTGAACCCACAACCTTCTAACTCAGGCGAATGTGCTGCCCACTGAGCCATTGGCCGACATTACCCTCAGGGTGTGCCTCTTTGGATACTGCCCTGCAGGAAGTATCGGGTTCCTCGGCCATAAACGGGTAGTGAGTTCCTAAACAGCAAAAGGCCATGTCCTGCTGTGGAGAGATACCAGAAGAAATCAACCATTAGCAAAAGGCACAGCAGGTCTGTCAGAACGAAACCACGTAGCTGCACATAGAAACATAGACAATAGGTGCAGGAGTAGGCCATTTGGCTCTTCAAGCCTGCACCACCATTCAATAAGATCATGGCTGATCATGCAACCTCAGTACCCCATTCCTGCTTTCTCTCCATAACCCTTGATCCCATTAGCCATAAGGACCATATCTAACTCCCTCTTGAATATATCTAACAAACTGGCCTCAACAACTTTCTGTAGTGGAGAATTCCACAGGTTCACAATTCTCTGAGTGAAGAAGTTTCTCCTCATCTCGGTCCTAAATGGCTTACCCCTTATCCTTAGACTGTGACCCCTGGTTCTGGACTTCTCCAGTATCGGGAACATTCTTCCTGCCTCTATTAAAGCGATGTGTTCGTGCAACTTGTGGCATTACTGTAGAATTTTAAGATGGATAATGTAGAACGTGGCACTGTTTAACAAAAGTTGGAATTAGACATGTCTACCAATGTAATCCCTTGATCTATTTTCTAATGAACATGACTTTGAAGGAGAACTATCTTCGTGCACAGTGCACGGCAACCCTTTTCAGCTGGAATTGCACAATACAATGCGATTAGACACTTCAAACTGATCATCACATCACTTGCATGCAGCTATTTTCCTTCAGGGCTCGACAGGGTAGATGCAGGGAGGATGTTTCCTCTGGCTGGGGAGACTAGAACCAGGAGTCACACAGTCTCAGAATA
Organism: Pristiophorus japonicus; assembly: GCF_044704955.1. Lineage (NCBI taxonomy): Eukaryota > Metazoa > Chordata > Chondrichthyes > Pristiophoridae > Pristiophorus > Pristiophorus japonicus. The sequence goes on along the minus strand of NC_091997.1, from coordinate 73,556,930 downwards.
AGGGGTTGGCCATTTAGGACTGAGATGAGGAGAAACTTCTTCACTCAGAGGGTGGTGATTCTTTGGAATTCTCTACCCCAGAGAGCGGTGGAAGCTCAGTCTGCGAGTATATTCAAGACAGAGATCAATAGATTTTTAGATATTAAGGGAATCAAGAGATATGGTGATCAGACGGGTAAGTGGAGTTGAGGTCGAAGATCAGCCATGATCTTATTGAATGGTGGAGCAGGCTCGAGGGGCCGAATGGCCGACTCCTGCTCCTAATTCTTATGTTCAAATGATCCCCAAGGGTGACTGGCCCTGTGTTTCCCCAGAATCATTAACAGAAGTAAGTTTACCCCCTTTTCAGGGGGCACACCCAATAAAAGGAATTCAAAATGTAAAATGTGCTTTCAACAAAAGGAGACTTAGAAAGCTATTGCTGGTGTCGATAAGATGCTCCATTCCTTGTGGTGTCCACCGTGCAGGGTGGGTTAACACTTGACGGTGGGCATCGCGAGTTCCCTCTCCAGGTCCATCCGGGTGCGGGCATTACCATGTACAAGAGGCAGGCAGCCAGAGTGACAACCACCATGGGCCACCTCCATCCTGGACCAAAGATGGCCACCTTGACCAGGTCACGCAGTGGGCAGTCCACTCGCCTCAGAGTTAGAAGGTTGTGGGTTCGAGCCCCGCTCCAGAGACTTGAGCACATAAATCTAGGCTGACACTCCCAGTGCAGTGCTGAGGGAGCGCCGCACTGTCAGAGGCTGACGTCTTTAGGATGAGACTTTAAACCGAGGCCCCGTCTGCCCTCTCAGGTGGACGTAAAAGATCCCGTGGCACTATTTCGAAGAAGAGCAGGGGAATTATCCCCGGTGTCCTGGCCAATATTTACCCCTTAAATCAACATAACAAAAAGCAGATTATCTGGTCATTATCACATTGCTCTTCGTGGGAGCTTGCTGTGCGCAATTTCGCTGCCGCATTTCCTGCATTGTAACAGTGACTACACTCCAAAGGTACTTAATTGGCTGTAAAGCACCGTGATGTCCATTGGTCGTGAAAGGCACTATATAAATGCAAGTCTTTCTTTCTTACATGTGACAGTTATGTGTTGAAAATAATGCACAAATTTTAACATTCTGCATATAAACATTTAGCCCAAAATTTCCTTCAGGGAGTTAGAACCATTTTAATTTCAATAACTTACCAGAGTCTGTAGTGCTGATTAGACGTCAGTATCCGTGGCCTCTATGGACATCAATTTTCTCATTGTAGGTTAAGAATTTGAAAGTCTCCGTTATCCTTCCCGCAGCTCCGGTTGAGGGGACTATTAAAGGGTTTTATCTTTGACTTTGGTAGACTTAACATGATGACGCTTTTTACTGCAGTCACATCATTTACATTTGGTGTTACAACAACAGCCTTTCTCATTTGCATAGGATTACATCGGATTAAACGGCACAGAAACAGGCCATTCAGCCCAACCAGTCCATGCCGGCGTTTATGCTCCACTCGAGCCTCCTCCCGTTTTTTCTCATCTAAATCTATCAGCATAACCCTCTATTTCCTTCTCCCTCACATGCTTGTCCAGCCTCCCCTTAAATGCATCAATACCCCTCCCTGTGGCAGCGAGTTCCACATTCTCACCACTCTCTGGGTAAAGAAGTTTCAACTGAATTCCCGATTGGATTTTTTGGTGACTATCTTATATTGATGGTCTCTAGTTATGCTCTTCCCCACAAGTGGAAACACTCTCTCTGTATCTGCTCTATCAAAACCTTTCATCATTTAAAAGACCTCTATTAGATCACCCATTCAGCCTTCATTTTTCAAGAGAAAAGAGACCCAGCCTGTTCATCCTTTCCTGATAGGTGTAACCTCATATTTCTGGTATCATCCTTGTAAATCTTCTCGGTGCCCCTGGAGATGGAGCACGCGGTGTCCACCGGTATGCTCGCGGCCTTCCGCGAGAGGTGGGCACCGGAGGGACTGGAATGCATCATCACCCCCAGCAACCAAATTTTATTTTGGATTTATGTTTACAATAAAAAGTTAATTTGTCGGTTTTAGTGCCCCCTTTAATAAGGGGCCACTTGATTTATGGTTTCAACTTAAAATAGTTGTAAATCTTCTCTGCACCCTCTATAATGGAGTGTGGTAAATTGCACTCCGCTTCCATTGAGGGATGGTAAGGCCAGTTCTGTGGCGGGAGCAGGACTTCTACGCTGGGGGCTAAAATTCCCGGCCCCAGAAGGTTACCGCCCCCAAGATGGGAGCCTGTGCGGGGAGGCAGAGGGAAGTTGAGGGGAGACGAGGGCACGGGATGGAGGGGAGAGTGGTGGAGGTGGGGGGCGGAGAAACCCAGGGCGGGGGACAGGAGGGGCCACATTGCAGCGAAGGTCTGGGGGGGGGCGAAGTGCGTTGGAGGAGCGGGCCTGGGGGCTCTGTGCCTCGGTGCGGGGAGTGTTCAGAGTGTGGTGGACGGGTTGACTGCGCAGATGCCGGTTGGTGGATGTGGTGTGGTTGGCGTCGCGGGGGCGTGGCTCCGGGGTGGCCGGGGCTGGGGGCTCGACATCCGGGGGTGTTCAGCATTTGGGAAGGATTCTGACGGGACGGGGCGGGTTGGGTGCGGGGGGAGTGTTCCCGGTGCTGGGTGGGTCCGGAGCCGGGTGGTGCACGATCTTGGGATGGGGGGTGGGCTGTTTGGGGCTGGGATTGGGGAGAGACTTCTTCACTCGGGGTGTTGTTGGCCTGTGGGAATTCCCTGCCGCGGAGAGTTGTTGATGCCAGTTCATTGGATGTGTTCGGGAGGCTCAGCCATGATCTTGTTGAATGGTGGTGCAGGCTCGAAGGGCCGAATGGCCTACTCCTGCACCTATTTTCTATGTTTCTATGTTTCTATATAATATGGAGAGCAGAACTGTATTTCTTGGTTGCGGAGCCATTAAAATGGATTTAGCCCACTTGAAAACTGCCATCATTAATCCAAAAGCAGTTGTCATCTCAATCTTCCTGTTTTTTTGGAGGAAAATGGAGTTCGGTTTTCACTTGCACAGTGGAAACACAGCTGGTCTGGATTATGAATGGCCAAATGATTTATTGATAGCTCAGTAAACTGGTTGATTTGCATAATTGCAATTGGGTTTGCTCACGAGGAGAGTGCAGCTGGGGCAGCTTTTATCAAGGCTCCTTCCATTAAAGCCTACACCAGCACCACCTCCAATCACACGTCTCACTTCCTCGTCAGTGACTCCACAGTTCATTTCATTGCCAGCCGACTGACCACTGAGTTCCCAAATATGCTGTCGGTGTTTTTGAGTGAGTCGCAAAATAACCCAGCGGACGACACAAAGAGCTAAATCTCACTTGTCTCCAGTCATTCTAATGTTGCTGGTACTTAACATGGGTACTCCAGTTTGGCACAACATATAGAGGAAAGAAAGGGCCCCAAAAGGCAAAATGTTCAACGACTTTATTTTTAGGGGAGGGAGACAGCATTTAAAATTCTGTCCTCGAAAGACATCGACATACAAATCGTCAATTCTGCTGCCTTTGCAGGAAATCCAAGAACTATGGTGCCATGGGGGGATAAATCTTCACTTGAAAAAGTAAAGGATGGAAAATTGTGCGCCCACAATTAGGGTGCTTTGCCCGAATTCCCGATGTACTCTGCTGGAGCACGAAGTTCTAGGGATGTGAACCAGGAAAAGTTGCCTTGTGGTGTCAAGAAAGAAAAAAAGACTTGGATTTACATAGCGCCTATCATGACCACCAGTTATCTCAATGCGCTTTACAGCCAATGAAGTACTTTTTGAGTGTAGTAATGTGGAAAACGCGGCAGCCAATTTGCGCACAGCAAGCTCCCACAAAAAGCAATGTGATATTGGCCAGATAATCTGTTTTTTTGTTATGTTGATTGAGGGATAAATACTGGCCAGGACACCGGGGATAACTCCCCTGCTCTTCTTCGAAATAGTGCAATGGGATCGTAAACCGGGGTCTCTGTTTAACGTCTCATCCAAAAGACAGCACCTCCGACAGTGCAGCACTCTCTCAGCACTGCACTGGAGTGTGAGCCAAGATTTATGTACTCAAGTTCCTTGAGTGGGATTTGAAGCCACGCCCTTCTGACTCAAAGGTGAGTGTGCTGCCCACTGAGCCACGGATCACATGGAGAGGCGGGATGGTCATTTGACTCTGTGCAAGTTTACGATCTCAACTGCACTGGTCTGGGGAGATGGCAAGCTGAAGCTTGGAGGAAGCTTCGAGAAGCTGACTAAAGAAGAGCATTGATTACAGCCCACAGAGTAAGTGGACTGTCAACCCACCGAGCTACATGAAGCGTTCGCTAGGTTGAGCAGTTCAGAGAAGTTTCACGATTCCTGAGATGAAGGGGTTGACTTATGAAGAAAGATTGAGCAGGTTGGGCCGATACTCTTTGGAGTTTTGAAGAATGAGAGGTGATCGTATTGAAGCATATGAGAGGGCTTAACAGGGTAGATGCAGAGAGGATGCTTCCACTCGTGGGGAAATCTAGAACTAGGGGGCATAGTTTCAGAATAAGGGGTCGCCCATTTAGAACTGAGATGAGGAGGAATTTCTTCTTTGAGGATCGTAAATCTGTGGAATTCTCTGCCCCAGAGAGCTGTGGAGGCTGGGTCGTTGAATATATTTAAGGTGGAGATAAACAGATTTTTGAGCGATAAGGGAGTCAAGGGTTATGGGCAGCGGGCAGAGAAGTGGAGCTGAGTCCATGATCAGATCAGCCATGATCTTATTGAATGGCGGAGCAGGCTCGAGGGGCCAAATGGCCGACTCCTGCTCCTATTTCTCATGTTCTAATGTTAAGCGTGTAATCTGGCAAGACCCAGCATTCCGAGCAAGAGGGAGAACAGAAGGTCTTCACACCCTGGTGAAAACAAATGAACCATTCATACAACAGTTACTTCAGAAAAGAAATGTGGTTAGTCATGCTATGCACTGGAGAAATAATGTTGCTTAGCTCTGTGAGCATTGGTTTTGTTCATTCACATGGACCACAGGTTGCAGTTGAGTAACATTTTCCATCTTAGCTGTATTTCCCGTCGATTTCAGAAGAAACATCTTCACTTTTGTCTTGTGCCATGGGAACGTAAGATGCAGCTGTTCGTACAAAATATTCCATTTGCGAAAACCCTTGGCATTAATCTCGAAGAGTTACTGCAGTAAGGTTGATAAGAATGGAACTTAATTTAGTCTCAGTAACACAACTGCTCAATGTTGCAAGCTAGCTTAAGTGGTTCGGCTCTTCACTTCTTTATATTGGAGCAAAGTCGTACAGAGATTTGGGTGAATCACAATTCTTGTGCTACTTGGGCCAGAAAAGGAAGCCATCAATAACACCCTTTATCAAGTAACGTTACCTCTCATTTTGTATTTTAGATGTTGTAATGTACGCACCTTGAGTAAGCTCACAGGTTTGTGGAACTATTGAATTATGAGTGGCTTAAGCCAGTCACGTGATGTTCACAAGGCTCAATAAAACCCCAGCCAGTTGGGTCTAGGTCATCCATGATAAGAATGATAAGGATGCAGTTCTGAGCCCGGTGGATGAACTGATAATGTGTAGTGTGATTGTTGAACCTTTGTTAATAAACCAACTAGTTCTTAGTAGCAATGTGTTGCTATGAATTCATAAGCAAAGAACCCATGAAGCAAATACATTACAGCTGTGATGTCAAATCGAAGCCCCCTTTTGCCAGTTTGATGGTTCTGGTGTGTGTTGAAGATCGGCCAGTTCTCTCAGTTAAGATACCGCGGGAGGGAATTGAGCAAGGACGAGGCAGAAGTCTTTGCACAGCAATTTTAACTGTGTGACATCCCTGGGCAGAAACCTTGCCCCTCCCCCCTCCGCTCCCCCCGCCCCCCCCCCCAAGTTTCTACAATTGATTTGTGTGGTTTACTTCAATGACCATCCCTCGGTAACTAATCTCAATTTCCATTTGACTTTGCTTCTGAATTCTAACTTTCTAATATTGACTCAAAGAGTGTCCTGGATATTTAGATCTTTTACTGAGGTGAACAAGTGCTCTGTGATCAGTTCCTTTCATAATCTGGGGAAGCTTCATTGAGGCCAGCTCGAACTCTTCTCTGTTTTAAATCCAAGTTCTTCAACACCTCATCACAATCCTTACATTGTAACAGTGACCGCACTTCAAAAAGTACTTCATTGGCTGTGAAGCGATTTGGGACATCCTGAGGTCTTGAAGAGTGCTGTAGCAATGAAAGTCCTCTCTGTTTTTTTACATAATTTGCATTGCTCAAATCAGGAGTCATAATTGTTCAGGTAAATCTCTCCGCCTCTCTTTCCTCCTTTAAGACGCTCCTTAAAACCTACCTCTTTGACCAAGCTTTTGGTCGCCTGCCCTAATTTCTCCTCTCGTGGCTCGAGTGTCAGATATTTTTGTCTCATAACACTCCTGCAAAGCACCTGAAGGTAGCAAGCCAGATAGATACGGTGGTTAAGGAGGCATATGGAACACTTGCCTTTATTAGTTGAGGCATGAAATACAAGAGCGAGGAGGTTATGCTTGAACTGTAAAAAAAACACTGGTTAGGCCGCAGCTGGAGTACTGCGTGCAGTTCTGGTTACCACATTACAGGAAAGATGTGATTGCATTGGAAAGATGCAGAGGAGATTTACAAGAATGTTGCCTGGACTGGAGAATTTTGGCGATGAGGAAAGATTAGAAGTGCTGGGTCTGTTTTCTTTGGAACTGAGAGGAGACCTGATTGAGGTGTATAAAATTAGGAGGGGCCTGGATAGAGTGGATAGGAAGGACTAGTTTCTTGGCAGAGGGGTCAACAACCAAGGGGCATAGATTTAAAGTAATTGGGGGGAGGTTTAGAGGAGATATGAGGGGACATTTCATCACCCAGAGGGTGGTGGGGGTCTGGAACTCACTGCCTAAAAGGAAGTGAGGTAGGAAGCCTCACCACATTAAAAAGTACTTGGATGTGCACTTGAAGTGCCGTAACTTACAGGTTACGGACCGAGAGCTGGAAGGTGGGATTAGGCTGGATGGCTCTTTGTCGGCCGGCGCGGACACGATGGGCCGAAATGGCCTCCTTCCGTGCTGTAAATTTCTATAATTCTATGAAAGGCGCTGGATGAATGTAAATCGTTGCTGTTGTTGGCGGTGCCTGAATTCACCATCAATGCACTCTCCTGCTCTCTCCCTGAAACATGGTCTGCAGAATGACTCCAGTTCAGTCCTGCAGGCTCGTTGCAGCACGATGAAATCTGGCACGGCAGCGTTGCGACGATACTCAATTCATTCAAAACCTCCTCAACTTGCAGCCGGCTTGTTAATTTTTTATCAGTCTCGCACATTTTGCACATCTCGTCTTAACTCGCACTGAAGTCACTGCTGCTTGTAACGTTCTAGATCTGAATGCTGCAGAATCTTTTTTACAACAAGGTAAATTAAAGAGGGTAGCCGGTGCCTTTATTACGGCTGTCATTTTAATTGACAGCATTTATTTCGAATACTTTGAGTTTCATGACAGGACTATGAAACATGAAGGGGGAAATAACACGGCAGAAGGCAACAGGCTTTGAAACCCGCAGGAATATTGCTTCTCCAAATAAATACAAAATAACGAAACACCAACATATTCATATATGTCATAAATATAATCAGTATACTTTCAGGTAGAAATGACTTTGATCCGAATGACAGAATGCCATCGAGCCGACACATCTGACGGCTGATGGCATTGTTCCCCGAGACACCCGAGACTGTCTTTGACATCTTCTTTATATGAAAGTGGATTTAGAATACACATTTTCAATTCACTTTTGAAGTCGCCGCATGAAAGTCAAGCAGAAAGCTGTAATGTACGAAGAGCAACAGGGAGAGGGAAAGCGAGAGAGAGAATTATTTTTCATATAAAGAAAGAACTTGCATTTATATAGCGCCTTTCACGACCTCAGGATGTCCCAACCGCTTTACAGCCAGTGAGGTACTTTTTGGAGTGTAGTCACTGTTGTAATGCGGGAAATGCAGCAGGACAATTTGCGCACAGCAAGCTCCCAGAAACAGCAATGTGATAATTGTTACATATGTAAACTTGTATTTACTCTTTACAGCCACCAGAGGGCTCATCCCCTGGAGTGCTAAGGGACCCATAATCCCTTGGGAGCACAGGTATTTAAGGAGGCTTCCCAGGTTGGAGAGGCACTCCGGAGACCTGCAATAAAAGACGAAGGTCACACTTTACTTTGAGCTCACAGTGTTTAGTCTGGCTCTTTCTCCACACACAACAATAATGATCACATTATCTGTTTTTGTTATGTTGATTGAGGGATAAATATTAGCCAAGACACCGCAGAGAACACCCCTATTCTTCGAAATAGTGCCAAGGGATTTTTTTATGTCCACCTGAGAGAGCAGATGGGTGCCTCAGTTTAACACCTCATCCGAAAGACAGCACCTCCAGCAGTGCAGCACTCCCTCAGTACTGCACTGTAGTGTCAGCCTAGAATTGCGTGCACAAATCCTTGGAGTGGGACTTGAACCCACAACCTTCTGACTCAGAGATGAGTGTGCTAACCACTGAGCCACGGCTGACACATATAGGATATTAATGTCCGCTGCTGAAGCCCTCATCCATGCTTTTATCTCTAGACCTCATTACTCCAACACACTCCTGGCTGGCCTCCAAACATTCTACCCTACGTAAACTAGAGGTGATCCAAAAATCGGCTGCCCGTGTCCTAACTCGCACCAAGTCCCGCTCACCCATTACCCCTGTGCTCGCTGACCGACATTAACTCCTAGTTAAACAGTTCCTCGATTTCAAAGTTCTCCTCCTTATTTTTAAATTACTCCATGGCCTCGCCCTTCCCTATCTCTGTAATCTCCTCCAGCCCCCTTCCCCCACCCCTGCGAGAAGATATCTGCGCTTATCTAATTCTGCCCACTTAAAAGAAAGACAGACTTGGATCTATATAGCACCTTTCACGACCACCGGACGTCTCACAGCACTTTACAGCCAATTAAATACTTTTAGAGTGTAGTCACTGTTGTAATGGAGGAATCTACATTGAGCATCCCTGATTATAATCGCTCAACCATTGGTGGCCGTGCCTTCTGTTGCCTGGGCCCCAAGCTCTGGAACTCCCTGCCTAAACCTCTCTGCCTCTCAACATCTCTTTCCTCCTTCAAGACGCTTCTTAAAACCTTCCCGTTTGACCAAGCTTTTGGTCACCTGCGCTAATTTCTACTTATGCGGCTCGGAGTCAATTTTTTTATCTCATAATATTCCTGTGAAGCGCCTTGGGACTTTTCATTACATTCACCTCTAGTTTACTTGGGGTGGAATCTACAGCGATGTAATAGTGATAAACTGGCTCTAGGACTGTTCTCTAAATTCCTAGAAAGATAAAATAATAAACAGTTTTCAGCTCTGGTAGCTAATTTCCATCACTTGGGCTTGACTTATAGATCCACACAGAACATGTCTAGTCGACCTAGTCCTGATTTCCTCCTTGAGTAATCTCTTAAAGTAATGGTCAAATGTGAGAAGACTGTTTGACAGCTGCTACAGCTTATTCATCTTCTGCTTTGCGTTCTAGACAGTCATCACATTTCATTCTCGTTTTCCTTGACAGAATCTTCAACTGCTATCTGACCTCCATGAGAGACCATCTTGCCTTTTTTTTAACACCAGGAAGTAAGTAGGCAGGAGACCTTGTACGATCTAAAACACAAACTGGACCCAGCACAAGTCTGTATATATTTTCTAAAAATGGTGAATGCGAGATTCCCCCCTTCAACGTGTTGTCCAATGCACGTTTCAATGCTCTGTCAAAAATCTGAGTTTTGTGGCAACTTAGAACATTCTGTACCTAAGCTGAGATTTAAAGCGATAGCGACAGATGAAAATACCACCATTGGGCGTTCACGACAGCTGTGGGAATCGCTGTGCTCTGAATGACTGTCTGATGATTCAATGCTGACTCATGTGCCTTTGTCGTCAATGACAGCACTGTGGGAGCACCTTCACCACACGGACTGCAACGGTTCAAGAAGGCAGCTCACCACCACCTTCTCACGGGCAATAAATGCTGGCCTTGCCAGCGATGCCCACATCCCACGAATGAATAAATTAAGCAAAGCAAAGATAAATGGGGATAGGTTTGGCAGATTCATCCAAACCGGCCTCTTGTAGTAATCCTTTAATAACTTGCCATTGTAATTAGCTGCTGTTTTTAACATGGGCATGCAGGCAATACCCAATGATTGTAGCCATTGCAGATATGGTTCATCTGTTGAGCAATGTCATTATTTTTTAAAGTAACACAAGTCACGAGTGTGATGGAATACTCTCGACTTGCTTGGATGAGTGTACCTCCAACAACACTCAAGAAGAACGACACCATCCAGGACAAGATAGTCTGCTTGATCGTTACCGCACCCACCATCTTCAACCTTCACTCCCTCCACCACCGGCTACAAGATGCACTGCAGCAACTCGCCAAGGCTTCTTCGGCAGCACCTCCCAAACATTCGACCTCTACCGCCCAGAAGGACAAGGGCAGCAGGCGCATGGGAGCACCACCACTTACAAGTTCCCCTTCAAGTCACGCACCATCCTGATTTAGAAATATATCGACCGTTTCTTCATCGTCGCTGGGTCAGAATCCTGGAACTCCCTCCCTAACAGCACTGTGGGAGCACCTTCACCACACGGACTGCAGCGGTTCAAGAAGGCAGCTCGCCACCACCTTCTCAAGGGGCAATTGGGGATGGGCAATAAATGCCGACCTTGCCAGTGGCGCCCACATCCCAGGAATGAATAAATTAAACAAAGCAAAGATAAATGGGGATAGGCTTGGCAGATTCATCCAAACAGGCCTCTTGTAGTAATCCTTTAATAACTTGCCATTGTAATTTGCCACTAATTATAGTTACATGATGCTATAGCTTATTATAGCTATTGTTTTGATGTATTGAGTGTATTTATGTGATATTTACAATTATATTTGTGACTAAGTAATGGAAAGTTCCTAACTGAGGTTATATAAAACCAAATCTTTTGGATGAGACATTAAACCGAGTCCCCGTCTGCTCTCTCGGGTGAACGTAAAAGATCCCATGGCACTATTTCGAAGAACAGGGGAGTTATCCCCGGTGTCCTGGGCCAATATTTATCCCTCCATCAACATAACAAAAACAGATTATCTGGTCATTATCACATTGCTATGTGTGGGAGCTTGCTGTGTGCAAATTTGCTGCCGCGTTTCCCACATTACAACAGTGACTACATTCCAATTGTATTTCATGGGCTGTAAAGCAGTTTGAGATGTCCCATGGTCATGAAAGGTGCTATATAAATGCAAGTCTTTCTTTCTACTGTAGACAAACTTTGGGGGACAGCTGGTGAAGAGGTAATAAAAGTTACTGGTCATCTTCCAGTTGAAATCTGTGATTCTGATCCATCCGAGTAGTTAGGTAATAAGGTCATCTTTACAACAGCCCTGTAGTCCTTTTACCTGAGTGCCGTTACAGAATATTATGTATGATTTAGAGCAAATGAAACAGGTGGATTTTTCTGCAATTAATGAATTAATGGCTTGAAAATGTTGACTCTCGCGACGTCCGAAAGCAAGTCTAAAACATGTGATTAACCCGGGCTACTATCTTGTGTAGACTGTCAGGAGATAATGGGCCGGAATTCTCTGACAAAACAGCTGCCAGTTTAGTGGCGCATGCCGTTATTCGTGTGAAAATTGTCCTGCAACTTGCGGCGAGGAAGGGCTCGCCCTCTTTGTGAGTTCTGAGTCGCCACAGGTTGCAGGACGATTTGCGCACCGCCGTCGTCGACCTTGCGAAAACGGCAGCTCGCCCCCGACCTCCCTGCGAGCGTCAAGAAATTGCTGCATTTGCGCCGCAGAAAGTTGGATCTGGAACTGAACAGCCTAAGGACCCGTGTTAATGACTGCGCTTGTGTTCCTGCAAAGACTCAAAATCTTTGGCCCAGAAATTGAACTGTGGAGTCTCATTCCTACAGGTAGTAAATTGTTCTTGGGTAATTTTTAAAATTAAAATTCGATTTTATTTTTCTTACTTTTCCTTTCTGTCTCTTCTCTCACTCTCAATCCAATCTTTTTTTCTCTACCTGCAATATCCATTATTTTATATACAAAAGGGGCTGTACAAATCTTTTGTTTTCCTTCCGGAGGAGTCAGTCGAAGTTAATTCAAATTTGAAATGGGATTCATTTTGACTTGCATTGCATTTGCTCTGTGTGCAATAACCATGGGTCCTCATTATTCTTCGCTGATACTCTTCCTGATGGATTTTGCGCACTTCAAAGCACTGGATAATGTTTGAACACGAGTCATTTTGATTACTGTAATCAATGCATTTAATTTTCTGCAAAAAATAGAAATGTTACGAACTAACTTTCCATGCTATGTAATGTTTTATCACAGCGGGATAGCTACCTTTTACTTGCATATATTAAAGATATCAGCACACAGCACTGGAGCTCTGGGAGTCCGTCTGACTGAGATGAATTAGCATATGTAGTTAAACGGACTGAAGGGGAGGGATTTCTCTCCATTTGTTATTTGTAGCAAAATCATTAACACGTTCTTTATAACCATATCTGATTTTGGCTACAGGAGAAATCTTCCCTCGTAAATCGCTGAAGCGTTGCGATCTGAAGACTACATCCACTAATCTTCATTCAGTTCCTTCCTGCCACTGGGTTCAGTAACCCCCTACTTGTCACTTTACCCAGAATCTCCTCGACAATACTTCAAGTTAGCATTTCAAAAACAGCTAGGGTCAGGGAACCAAAAAAGAAGAAAGCTTTTAAACTGTCAAACTTCTGACAGGGATAGCGCTGATAAGATTTGCTTTTTAAAACGATACTGAGCATCTTTCTCCACTTCTTCCTCCTCTCCTGACGGGACTGTTTCCTGTTTGGGTTAGAGTTTCACAGAGGCAACAGCGCTCCGACAGCTGGCCCAAGTGACCGTGCTTCACGTTTTGAATCTGGGCGGTCAGGTATTTGACAATTTGGTGTCAGCTGTGGCTCAGTGGGTAGCACCTTCGTCTCTGAGTCAGAAAGTTGTGGGTTCAAGTCCCACTCCAGGTAATCAAGCACAAAAAAATCCAGGCTCATACTCCCAGTGTAGTGCTGAGGGAGTTGTGTCGCCGAGAGCATACAGAAATCAAGCACAGCCAGCGGAAAAAGCATGAGGCAAACCAATCGCACTCAACGACTATCTGTCCCACCAGGGACTGTGGTTCTCGTATTGGACTGTTCAGCCACCTGAGGACTAATTTTTAGAGTGGAAGCAAGTCTTCCTCGATTCCGAGGGACTGCTTATAATGATGATGAGGGAGTGCTGCACTGTCGTAGGTGCCGTCTTTCGGATGAGACGTTAAACCGAGGCCCCGTCTGCCCACTCAGTTGGATGTACAAAGATCCCATGGCACTATTCGAAAGGGATTTATCCCCGGTGTCCTGGCCAATATTTATCCCTCAACCAATATCACCAAAACAGATTATCTGGTCATTATCACATTGCTGTTTGTGGGAGCTTGCTGTGCGCAAATTGGCTGCTGCGTTTCCCTCATTACAACAGTGACTGCACTCCAAAAGTACTTCATTGGCCGTAATGCGCTTTGGGATGTACTAACGTCGTGAACGGTGCGGTAACAATGCAAGTCTTTCTTTCCCAACTAATGACGAGGCTAAGACCAGCTAACAGCATGGGTCAGGAATCGAACTGAAGACCTTCATTATGGCTTTGTGCTATATCAGGGATTAATTACCAAGCAGCTCATTGTGATGAAAGTTCTTTAAGACTGGGGGTTATAGGGGGGATGGAAATTCCTTTGTTCACCGTATTGAGTGCGTTGATTCGCGCATTCGTGCAAAACTCTTGTGTGAGCTGACATAAATTTGGTGCAAACTGATGAATCAGAAAAATGGTGCAAAGAGGAATTTCAATCCCTATGTGCCGGATTTTGCAGGCAGCGGCGAACGAACGTACATATCGGGTAAATACAGGACTTTCACGCCGTTCAATGTATTTGAATGTTGAGTCAGACGGCGAGGCACCATTCTAGTGCTGCTCTTTGAGGAACAGAGCGACTTCCTGGCTTCCCCATAAAGAACGGCATGGCAGTCGGCAGACATCACTGTCAGGTTTCCACGCAGTGAGCCGTGTTATCTTGTTAGTGCCAGCCGTGGCTCAGTGGGCAGCACACTTGCCTCTGAGTCAGAAAGTTGTGGGTTCATAATCCCACTCGAGGGACTGGAGCACAAAAATCCAAGCTGACACTCCAGTGCAGTGCTGAGAGAGTGCTGCACTGTCAGAGGTGCTGTCTGTTATATGTATTTCGTTGAATTGGGGATGATAAACCCAAGTTATAAGAACATTCGAAATAGGAGCAGGAGTAGTCCATACAGCCCCTCAAGCCTGTACCGCTATTTAATATGATCATGGCTGATCCGATCATGGACTCAGTATCACTTCCCTGCCTGCTCCCCATAACCCTTTATCAGTTAAGAAACTGTCTATCTCAGTCTTAAATCCATTCAATTTCCCAGTTAAGAATAATCAGTTATTTAAGTGATGTACGCAACAATAAATTCCAGATTAGCTAATGTAGTGCCTATCGCTACAGGCAAAGAAGCCTTTTAAAGGAACGTTGCTATTTTGATGTCAGCTGTGGCTCAGTAGGTAGCACTCTAACCTCTGAGAAGGTTGTGTGGGACTGGAGCACAAAAATTTAGACTGACACTCCAGTGCATTTCTGAGGGAGTGCTGCACTGTCGGAAGTGCCGTCTTTCAGATGAGACGTTAAACCGAGGCCCCGTCTACACTCTCAGGTGGACGTACAAGATCCCATGGCACTATTTCGAAGAGCAGGGGAGTTCTCCCCGGTGTCCTGGGCCAATATTTATCCCTCAATCAACATAACAAAAACAGATTATCTGGTCATCATCGCATTGCTGTTTGTGGGAGCTTGCTGTGCGCAAATTGGCTGCCGCGTTTCCCACATTACAACAGTGACTACACGCCAAAAGTACTTCAGTGGCTGTAAAGCGCTTTGGGGTGCCCGGAGGTCGTGAAAGGCGCAAGTCTTTCTTTCACTGTTATTTCCACCTCAAAATCCGGCCCATTGTGCTCGCCGCAGAACATGAACATAAAGCTGAAAACGACATATTTCTGCAGTCGGAATAGAATGGAAATTTATTTTTGTGCGCCTTCATTCCATTTAACTTTCAAGATAATCTTTTCCTGACAATCTCTCCGCCCGCAGTCTGCGGCAGAAATTTAAAAACATCATTTCGATTTTGACATATATTATGCTCGCCAACTTCTGTCTCGGCAACCCCAATAGGAACATTGCAAAGTCCAGGGTGAACTCGTTAGCACCGCACTCCGCCATCGATAGAATGACAGTTGTTTTGCGGCCAAAAGAAATCTTTTCAAATCAAAGGAATAAAGCGCGGCGAGGGTATATCTGGTGGAGCTGCGTATTAGCTATCAAAAAAATGAGATGAGAAATCTATTTCGTTCATCACCTCTATCATTTTATAAATGGAAGATTGAATTGAGGTTCTGACTTTTTGCATCCTATCAGTGGAACCTGGAGAAATCACATCATCTTTGTCAACAGACAGTCTAATGAATTTCTGGCTCTGGGACTGTGTTACATTTAAAATTCTAACGAGGTGTCTCTGTGTATTTACATAACCCGCTGGAATGATATTTTGCAGATAATCTACAGAGACACTCTTAGCCGGAGATGTTTAGGCGGTGTCTTTGATGTGCTTGGAAGTCTAGCTCGCGACGGAAGCGTCTGAGATGGGAGAAATATTGCGGCGATTAACGGGAATCAATGAAGTGGGAGTCTGTGCTGAGTTACCGCGGCGATGGCACGACACTCCTCTGCCGATGTGCGGAGTGGAGCCCCTTCATGTAAATGTGCTCGAAATTGATCAGAGGCAAGTTACGCCCATTCACCATCGAAAAGATCGCTAAGATCCTGACGGTACTTCAGAAAAAAAGGATACTTATGCCATATACCAATGG
The DNA here is from genome assembly GCF_044704955.1 of Pristiophorus japonicus. NCBI lineage: Eukaryota > Metazoa > Chordata > Chondrichthyes > Pristiophoridae > Pristiophorus > Pristiophorus japonicus. Next base: position 73,540,837 of record NC_091997.1, on the reverse strand, counting down.
CTAAATACTATAGAATCTTTAGAGGAATATAGAAAGTTAAGAGGCAAAATAAAAAGGATATCAGGAATGTTAAAAGAGAGCATGAAAAATTCTTGGCTAGTAAAATTAAGGAAAACCCTAAGATGTTCTATAAATATATTAAGAGTAAGAGGGTAACTAAAGAAAGGGTAGGGCCTATTAGAGACCATGAGGGTAATCTTTGTGTGGAGGCGGGAGATGTTGGTAAGGTTCTTAATGAATACTTTGCATCTGTTTTCACAAAAGAAAGGGTCAATGCAGATACTGCTATCGAGAAGGCGAGGGTCCAGGGACAGCACGGGCCCAGCCCACACTGTGCGATATGTGCGCGCACTAGGTCCGTGTAGCAGAGCTGGTCTCCAGTCATCTTGGTTAATCCTTGCCACTGGACCAAGACCTAGCTCTGTCAAGCCCGTGTGGTGGCTGGTGTGCAATGGCCACCACACGTTAAAAAAAATCCACGCACAGGCATCTTCCACCTTTCAACGTGTAGTTCTGGATCTGGAATATCGGGTCCTTCATTGAAACACATGTGAACTTTTTGGCGTGAAAGCAAGTCATCCTCGACTCAAGGGACTACCTATGATGATGACTTTAGAAACATAGAAACATAGAAAATAGGAGCAGTAGTAGGCCATTCAGCCTTTCGAGTTTGCACCGCCATTCAATATGATCATGGCTGATCCTCTATCTCAACACCATATTCCCGCTTTTTTCCCATACCCCTTGATGTTTTTTGTGTCTAGAAATCTATCTATCTCCCTCTTAAATATATTCAGTGACTTGGCCTCCACAGCCTTCTGTGGTAGAGAATTCCACAGGTTCACCACTCTCTGAGTGAAAGCATTTCTGAGGCGGAACTTTGGTCAAAAAAGAAGGAAAAAAGCGGCCGCCGGCAATAATGGGCGTTACTTGCCGATTCTGGGCGGTAGGGGGGATTCTGTGCGGCGAATGTAATCCTGGAGAAAGTTACACTGAGGCTGAAGTCGGGCCCAGGGAGGGGGAGAAGGTATTTAAAAAAAAATGTTCAAAAATTTTTTTTTAAATCACAAAACCTTCAGGAGGACCCTTTCACACAAAATCGCTGCAAAAGAATTAAAGAGAAACAGGCGAGAGAGAGTGAATTTAGCAAACGCGGGGCTACGGGGGCGTGGCACACTCAGTGACTTCACCCAGTGGGCGGGGCTAGCGAGCGCAGCGCAAACTGGCAGCGCCGCCGCTAAAACGTGGCTGACGTTCACGGCAGGCGTTGACAGCATGGCGCTCAGGCGGGAGGTGCTTAGTGGCCCCTTAGCGCCCCTCTCTGGCACTAAACAGCCGAATTTCTCCCCCATAGAGTTACATTGAGTCTACAGCACAGAAACAGGACTTTCAGCCCATCTGATCCATGGCGGCATTTATGCTCCACGCGTGCCTCCTCCCCCTCTCGCAAACCCCCCCCCCCACCACCCCACTCCCGATTCATCTAACCAGATTTAGCTGAGAATACCCAGGGTCAAGGGATGAATTGCGGCATTCGAATTTCACAGCGATGGTCACATAAAGTAATTGAGCTAATTGGCTGAAAGGGGTGATGAAAGCAGGTTCAATAGTAATTTTCCAAATGGAATTTGATATTCACATGAAGGGGAAATATCTCCGGGGCTATGGGGAAAGAGCAGGGGGAGTGGGACTAATTGGATCACACTTGCAAAGAGCTGGCACAGGCACGATGGGTTGAATGGCCCTCGACTGTGCTGCAAGATCCTGCCATTTCCGAAGAAGTTTTTATTTTGTGAATTTGTGTTTGAGATAAGGGATGCCACGACTGCGAAAATGGTTTTTCTTTCTTATTTTATCCACACAATTGAGAGTAGGGATAATATAGATAAGAAGCAGAGTAAAGCTCAGTTTATTCAGCCTCGAAATTTGGTCTCAAACTCTCTGCCTGGCACTCTGCACTTTGACACTTCACACAGATTCCTCAAATTTAGAAAAGAATCTTTCAGTTGAGAGAATCAAGGGATATGGAGATCGGGCGGGGAAGTGGAGTTGAGGTCAAAGATCAACTGTGAGCTTATTGAATGGCAGAGCAGGCTCGAGAGGCCATACGGCCTGCTCCTGCTCTAATTCTTATGTTGTGGGCTTATGTTGCGTCAGTGGACATTAAATAGCAAATGCTGTTCTCTGGTACAACCCGGTTCTGACTTGAAAAAAATGTACCTATGAAAATGATGGGCAGGAACTGACCAGTTGGTTCAAGAAGCCCACCCACACTTCATGATGCCTGGGCACTCATGACCAAATATTTCTCACCTCCAAACCCTGCCCGCCCCCACTCCTGGCCCAGCAGCCATGTCATCTCCTGGGAGAGGCAACAAAACCTGGAACCTCACACCACCCCCGCCCCAGGGCCAATACGGGAGAAAAAGATCTGGGAAAATTCCTCTCCAATCTCCGCAAATGATCTGTGATCTTTCCTCGCACTCTCTCTGCAGTCTCCTCCAGCTTTGCTTCTCAACTGGAGCTCTTCTTTGGGATGAGACGCTAAACCGAGACCCCGTCTGCTCTCTCGGGTGGACGTAAAAGATCCCATGGTACTATTTCGAAGAGCAAGGGAGCTATCCCCGGTGTCCTGGGGCCAATATTTATCCCTCAATCAACATAACAAAAACAGGTCATTATCACACTGCTGTTTGTGGGAGCTTGCTGTGCGCAAATTGGCGGCCGCGTTTCCCACATTACAACAGTGACCACACTCCACAAGCACTTCATTGGCTGTAGAGCACTTTGAGACGTCCGGTGGTCGTGAAAGGCGCTATATAAATCTCTTTCTTCCTTCCCTTCTTCCATCTCCAGCCTCCCCTGCTCCCCACCACCTCCAACAGCATCTTCAGCTGTCTCAGCATGGTCCTTCCTACCTTGCTGCCTTCCTCCTGGCATCAAAGAGTCTCTGTTATTCTTTGCTCTACTTGTGGTCAGCTCTCCTGACAGGGACTGCTCCGTGTCGCTGTGGAAAGCACGTCAAGACATTTCCAAGAGTGAAGGCGCTGGATAAATGCAAATTTGTTACCATGCAACAAAGATTACTGCTGCCTTCTGCGCTTAATCATAGGACTGAGAGGTATTTGCGATGATTATTGAACGGAGCACAAGGGTATAATTATGTGCAAATAGTAAAGCGTGTTTACAGCGGGAGCCTTGATTGAAATGCAGCATTTTCGTGGCTCACACTGTAAAAGGGCAGCCCAGCGATAATTAGCTGAACAGTGTGAGGTGCTTTATTTGACACAGGTGAAGAGACCATCTGTCACTCGCTTTCGTTTGCTCCCTGCTCTCCTCACAATCAGCTCTCCAAGAAATCTAGTCTGGCATCGCACTGGACTGATCCACTTTTACTGATCTTTTCAATCATTTAATGCAAATTTCCACTGCTTCACCATTGGTGCCTTCAGCCAGCTCGGACCAAAGCTGTGGCAGTCCCTCTCTCTTCCTGTAAAACCTACCTGAAAACCTCTCTCTTTGATCAAGCTGCCCTAATGTCCTCGGCTGTGGCTCAGTCTCAATTGTTGCCTGATTCCGCTCCTGTGAAGTGCCCTGGGACATTTTACTGCGCTTGAAGGCGCTGTGTAACCGTGCGATGTTGTTATTTGTGGCCACATTAAAAACCGAAGAGTTTGGATGACGAGGAAATACAAACTTAAGTCCCATTCAGCTCCGGTTCATGCTCATAAAGCAGAATACATTTAGGAATATACTAAAAACAGCAGCACCTTGAACACTGCTTCACAGGAGCATAAGCAGACAACATTTGACACCGAACCACATAAAGGTAATATTAGCATAGGTGACCAAAAGCTTGGTCAAAGAGTTAGGTTTTAAGGAGCATCTTAAAAGGAGGAGAGAGAGGCAGAGAGGTTTAGGAAGAGAACTCCAGAACTTAAGGCCTTGGCAGCTGAAGATACAGCTGCCAAACTCTAACATAATTTTGCTGCTATTTATTTCTCCTGAAGCAGCTTCCTACACTGTAGAGGCTAGTGGATATATTCAAAAGGGAGTTAGGGTTAGCCGTAAGGGTCACATCTAACTCCCTTTTGAATATATCTAACGAACTGGCCTCAACAACTCTCTGCGGTGGAGAATTCCACAGGTTCACCACTCTCTGAGTGAAGAGGTTTCTCCTCATCTCGGTCCTAAATGGCTTACCCCTTATCCTTAGACTGTGACCCCTAGTTCTGGACTTCCCCAACATCGGGAACATTCTTCCTGGATCTAACCTGTCCAATCCCGTCAGAATTTTATATGTTTCTATGAGATCCCCTCTCATTCTTCTAAATTCTAGTGAATACAAGCCTAGTCGATTCGGTCTTTCTTCATATGTCAGTCCTGCCATCCCGGGAATCAGTCTGGTGAACCTTCGCTGTAGTCCCTCAATAGCAAGAATGTCCTTCCTCGGATAAGGAAACCAAAACTGTACACAATATTCAAAGTGTGGCCTCACCAAGGTCCTGTACAACTGCAGTAAGACCTCCCTGCACCTATACTCAAATCCCCTCGCTATGGAGGCCAGCATGCCATTTGCCTTCTTCACCACCTGCTGTACCTGCATGCCAACTTTCAATGACTGATACACCATGACACCCAGGTCTCATTGCACCTCCCCTTTTCCTAATCTGTCACCATTCAGATAATATTCTGCCTTCTTGTTTTTGCCACCAAAGTGGATAACCTCACATTTATCTACATTATACTGCATCTGCCATGCATTTGCCCACTCACCTAACCTGTCCAATTCACCCTGCAGCCTCTTAGCATCCTCCTCACAGCTCACACTGCCACCCAGCTTAGTGTCATCTGCAAACTTGGAGATATTACATTCAATTCCTTTGTCTAAATCATTAATGTATATTGTAAATAGCTGGGCTCCCAGCACTGAACCTTGTGGTACCCCACTACTCACTGCCTGCCATTCTGAAAAGGACCAGTTTATTCCTACTCTGTCTGCCAACCAGTTCTCTATCTGCGTCAATACATTACTCCCAATACCATGTGCTTTAATTTTGCACACTAATCTCTTGTGTGGGACCTTGTCAAAAGCCTTTTGAACGTCCAAATACACCACATCCACTGGTTCTCCCTTGTCCACTCTACTCATTACATCCTCAAAAAATTCTAGAAGATTTGTCAAGCATGATTTGCAGTCAGCAGTTAGGAGAGAAGGCAGGAATGGGGTACTGAAGTTGCATGATCAGCCATGATCATATTGAATGATGGTGCAGGCTGGAAGGGCAGAATGACCTGCTCCTGCACCTATTTTCTATGTTTCTATGTTTATGTAGTACTGGCTTTCAGAGACTTTTTTTTCTCACGTGTAAAGCATGATGCTTAAAGTGAAGTGGGACCTTAGATTTAAATATTCACCATAAACATACCGTGGCTGCAGTGTGTGCCATCTACAAGATGCACTGCAGCAACTCGCCAAGGCTTCTTCGGCAGCACCTCCCAAACCCGCGACCTCTACCACCTAGAAGGACAAGGGCAGCAGGCGCATGGGAACACCACCACCTCCACGTTCCCCTCCAAGTCACACACACCATCCTGACTTGGAAATATATCGGCCGTTCCTTCATCGTCGCTGGGTCAGAATCCTGGAACTCCCTCCCTAACAGCACTGTGGGAGCACCTTCACCACAGTTCAAGAAGGCGGCTCACCACTACCTTCTCAAGGGCAGTTAGGGATGGGCAATAAATGCCGGCCTTGCCAGTGATACCCACAACCCATGAATGAATAAAATAAGTTGCTGTGTCGGTCACATACTCCCTTATTTTGGCATCACCATTCTTTCAAACCTACAGGTGGGATTTCCCATTGCAAGGCCACCTGTCATACAGCTAACACCTGCAGATGCACGCTTCTCCCACTAGATGGGGCTTGATAAGTCCATGCCGATAACCACAGCATCACGACGGAACTCTGATGGGACTTAAACTTGTCCTGACTGTCCATGGGCAATGGCACAGGAGATGCATTAGCAGTTGCAAAGATGTCTCCCTTCCACTTTAAGTCATCAGCACGCTCTTGTGGTGAGAGGGTAGGTACATAATAGAAAAATACATAAAATCCTGCAGGGTTTTGACACAATAAATCGGGAGAAACTTCTTCCACTGGCAGGTGGGTCGGTAACCAGAGGATAACTGGGGGTGAGAGGGAAAGCCAGGGGGAGGGGGGAAAAGGGTATTTTATTTTACGCAGCGAGTTGTTGCGATCTGGAACGTGCTGCCTTGAAAAGGGCGGTGGAAGCAGAATCTATCGTAACTTTCAAAAGGGAATCGGATATATAGTTGAAGAGGAGCAGTTTGCAGGGCTTCGGGGAGTGGGACTGCTGTTTCGAAGAGCCAGCATAGGCCCGATGGGCCGAGTGACCTCTCTCTCCTGTATCGTTCTCTGAACTCGAGACGGTTGGGGATTCCAGCGCGTTAAGGTGGCAGTTCAGCTTTTCCAACGCGGAAACCCTTCCCCGACCGTTTGATCAGATGCAGTGTAGCCATCCCTCCCGACCGATTGGACCATTAAATTTTTTGTAGGGTCCCTGAGTATCTGGGAATGAAGGAGGAAATAACTCGGGAAGCCCAACTCTTCCTGTTTTTATGGCCCGTTACTGCCTCTAAGGGGCGGTGACGGGGCGGTAAGGCCGTACCGACTGGGGGGGGGGGGGGGCAGGTGGAAGGTGCGACCCATGGTGAACGCACCCGGATTTTTCGCCCCCCCCCGCCTGCCATGCCGACCCCTTACTGCCCGGCACGGGAGGGGGGAAATTGCCCCGCGGGGTAGCGCACGCGCGGCGGCGCTTGGTGCCCCCCCGGAACAGCTTCACGAGGCCGCGGCCCGCCATTTTGTTTTTCATTGTCGGCCGACTCCCCTCTTGGGCGCCGGGCGGTTGGCCCGGCCGAAGCCGCTCCCTGGTGGCCCAGTGGGGCGCCGAGGAGGCCTCGCTGGGCCTGGCAGTGCCCAACACCGTTACGGGAAGGGAATGGACGTTGCGGTGCGTTAGCGTGGCACGGCACACCCACATTGCGCTGGCACGCTCAGCGGGACAGTAATGGACACCGTCCCACTCCGCCCCCCCGACGCACCGCCCCAAAGTGCTGGGAGGCAGTGACAAAGTTAAAGTGCCGAATTTTCCGCCTCTTCCCTCTGACCCCCGCTGGGCGGTAATAACTTCGAATCATTCAAATTTTCCGCCCGCAAGCGGGGAGGAGGGCAATTTGCAGCCCTGGGTGCATTCTGGTCGGCAACAACTTTACACACAGCAGAGTTCAGCGGCTCATGACTTGCGTGTAAACTCTCGGGGGGGTGGGGGGGAGGCGGGGGAGTTTAATCGAATGGGCCCGGGTGACCCCGACCGCATCGGATCACCCGCCGGCTTTACGCCCCCGCCCCCGCCGGTTTTTATACTTTCCATCGAGGCCATCTAGAACAGGAGGCTGATCGGGTTCCCCCCCCCCCCCTCCCCACACCCTCCCCTCAGTTTCCCGCGAGGTGGGTTAGGTTAAGATTTTCCCCAAATCGCTCAGACCATCTCGTTCGTCCAGGTTGAATCGAATCGGCTGCTTCGGCAGCAACACACATGCAGCACTCCCTGAGGTTAAGGGAGCATCTCAAAACTGCAAGACAGGCAGTTGCAGGAGAGGGGTGAGGGGGAGTCTCCGAATTCCTCGACCCATTTTCTGTCAGCAGTTCACAGGATTAACCCTTGCCACAGCAACAATAAAAGAATTAGAATTAAAACCAAAAATATTTGAGAGAGAGATGAAAGGATAAAGACTTGCATTTGTACAATCCCTTGCATGCACTCATGTTGTCGCAAAGCACTTCATGGCCAACGAAGGACCTTTGAACTGTCGTCACGGTTATGTGCCAAATTTACAAGCTTTTACATGGAATGGCATTGGATCTCTTGGACAGAACCTGACCTTTGACCCAACTGATCCATGCCGGTGTTTGTGTCTGCCCCTTTCCATCTAACCCTCTCACTGTATCCTTCCATCCATCTTACAGATGAGACGTTAAACCGAGGCCCCGTCTGCTCTCTCAGGTGGATGTAAAAGATCCCATGGCACTACTTCAAAGAAGAGCAGGGGAGTTGTCCCCGGTGTGCTGGGCCAATGTTTATCCCTCAATCAATATAACAACAAATAGGTTATCTGGTCATTATCACATTGCTGTTTGTGGGAGCTTGCTGTGCGCAAATTGGCTGTCACGTTTCCAACATTACAACAGTGACTGCACTCCAAAAAGTACTTCAGTGACTGTAAAACGCTTTGGGACGTCCGGTGGCCGTGAAAGGCGCTATTTAATTGCAAGTCTTTCTTTTATTTCTTTCTTCCTTGTGTGTTTACCTAGCTTTAGACATTATTACGATGAAGAAAGCTGGTTCCCAAACTAAGCTTGTCCCTGGGATTGGAGCAGTAGCGAACGAGGAGGAAGACAGTCTTTAAATCAAAAACCTCCTGCCGATGAATATATTCAGGGATTGTAAATCTAGCCGTCTTCGCACTGACTGCAAGCGTAACGCAAGAAAGAATTTAATTAGCGCCATTCGTGTCCTTACAACCTAAGGAATTGATTGTTCTCCGAGAATTTGCAGGGATCTAATAAAAATTGTTTGTGGCTTTGATGCCAAGATATTTGAAATCTGGCATGGAAAGCCCTTTTAGGATAACTGCTCAATCCTTATGCCTGGGTGAAAGAAGACTGGGATATCTAATCCTGATCGAAACAAATGGGTTTCACTTACAACACATGTCATTGGATGACTCTCAAACATTGGGTGTGTGTGAGAATTATACTGTGCTTTGTTTCATTTAGCCCCTTGCCCGTCAACACTATTTAATCTTGCTGCCAGTTCAGTCAAGTTTCTCATCCCCTGCTTGGCTTTGATGTGGTGTCTGTCACGTGTAAATCATTTCGAGCGCAATTGCAAAGAAACCAAAACAAGCAAGAGTCTAACCACCGTCCCTTTGACATTCAATGGCATTACCATTGCCGAATCCCCACCATCAACATCCTGGGGGTCACCATTGACCAGAAACTTAACTGGACCAGCCACATAAATAATGTGGCAACAAGAGCAGATCAGAGGCTGGGTATCCTGCAGTGAGTGCCTCACCTCCTGACTCCCCAAAGTCTTTTCACTGTCTACAAGGCACAAGTCAGGAGTGTGATGGAATACTCCCCACTTGCCTGGATAAGTGCAGCTCCAACAACACTCAGGGAGCTCGACACCATCCAGGACACCACCGCTTGATTGGCACCTCATCCACCAACATTCAACATTCACTCCCTCCATCACTGGAGCAGTGTGCACCATCTACAAGATGCACTGCAGCAACTCGCCAAGGCTTCTTCGGCAGCAACTCCCAAACCCACGACCTCTACCAACTAGAAAGACAAGGGCAGCAGGCGCATGGGAACACCACCAACTCCACATTCACCTCCAAGTCACGCACCATCCCGACTTGGAAATATATCGGCTGTTCCTTCATCGTCGCTGGGTCAAAGTCCTGGAACTCCCTCCCTAACAGCACTGTGGGAGCACCTTCACCACACGGACTGCAGCGGTTCAAGAAGGCGGCTCACCACCACCTTCGAGGGGCAATTAGGGATGGGCAATAAATGCCAGCCTTGCCAGCAACGCCCACATCCCATGGTTGTGAAGGTGATGGGCGCTGTCTATGCTGGAAGGAACTGAGCAAGGACTTCATCAAGAAGATCGTCGTGAAACGCACAAAGCTACCGGTTGAAGATGAACTGATGTTAAGGAATGAACATCAAATTTTCATCTTCACAAGAGAAAAAGACAGCTTGTCAAAGGTAACTTAGACAATGAGAATGAATGGTCTCTTAGATCAAGAGGGATGGGAGGACTGTGGAAGCTATTTCAGCAACAGGAGGACTAAGAATGAACTTGAAGCCCTGCATGGAAGATATTGGAGGCGCTCTCAGCATCTCCTTCTTCTGCACTGGTCAATGAATTGAAGTTAGAGTTGTGCAATGTCTCTGGATGAAATGACTTTGGGATCGTAGAGTGGGACGACTTGCATGCAAACTCTACTGAAAGCAAGCTAACTTCTTCTGGTAGGTAAGACCAGAACAAGGGAGAATACTGGTTAAAAATCAGAGCCGGGCCGTTCAGGGGTGATGGCAGGAAGCACTTCTTCACACCAAGGGTAGTGGCAGTCTGGAACTCTCTCCCCGGAAAAAGCTGTCAAGGCTGGGGGGAGAGGGGTTGGGGTGGGAGGGGTGGGGGGGAGGGAGGTGGGTCAATTGAAATTTCTGTTGGGAAAGCTGTTGGGAAAGGATATGAAGGGTTACGGAACCAAGGTGGGCAGATGGAGTTAAAATACAGATCAGCCATGACCTAATTGAATGGCGGAGCAGGCTCAAGGGGCTGAATGGCCTCCTCCTGTTCCTATGTAACTATTTGGAGATGGCGAGCTTATTTCGATCAGATGAGAGAGGAGGGGGTTGTGTGTGGAAGCTGGAATTTTCAGCTTTGCCAGGATGGCAACACAAACTGCACCTGGACCGGCTGATGGCCCCCTTAGCCAAGACCGTGGTGTTACAGGACTGAAGTCTCATTCATTTCTGCTCCCAACCATTGCTTTCCGAGAAGAAATGAAGCCTCCATTTGAATCGGCGTGCAGAAAAATATTAGCAGCTTTGGTTATTCAGAGTGACTCCTGCCAATTATACGGAAACTGTGCAGAAGCATTCTGGGCATAACCGCATTTACAAAACAAAGTAACGAGTCAGCGTGAATGCCGACTCTCGCGTTATGTTTCCCTTGTTGGAAATCATTTTATTCTAAAGAAATTCAAATAAAATGAAAAACCCGCATCTTTTTCCCCATTAGAAATTTGATTTATAAACACGCGACTAGCAGGGTAATGTTCACAGCCTTTTCTGCCCGACTGATTTTTTGAATTAGAGACGGTTCCTCATTGAGATTCCTCGGCCAAGAGCTCCAGACTCAACTTTATCTCAAGTTTTCTCTTTCTTTTTTTAAGTTCTTTCCCATCATCTAAGCTCAACTTCACTGCCAAACCTGCAAAGTCTTCCCGCCCGAATATTGACATCGAATCGTGGTCATTGGCATCTTTGCACGCACTAGGATTTGATGAACAGTTACTCTCCTTTCCTAAACATTCGGGGACCATGGCCACATTTGAGAAGCGGGGCTGTGAATTATTCCAGTGACCGACAAAACAAACAGAATTTGCATTCTATCAGACTGACTGCTGACTACGCAGTCCGGCAAGAGACTGTTGGAAAGACTCAGCAGGTAGGCTACAGCGGTTGCGAGATCTGGTCTCCAGTCATCTTGGTTAACCCTTGCCACTGGACCAAGACATAGCTCTGTCAAGCCCGTGTGGTGGCTGGTGTGCAATGGCCACCACACGTTAAAAAAAATCCACGCACAGGCATCTTCCACCCTTCAAGATTTAGTTCAGGACCAGAAATATCAGGTCCCTCATTGAAACGCCTGTGAACTCATCCCATTTTGGAATGGAAGCAAGTCATCCTTGTTTCAAGGGACTGCCCATGATATGATGATGGAGAGAGGAAGAGAGTCAACGGCTCAGGTCGGTAACCTTTGTTAGTTTTGCCGGTTATCAGAATAATTCACAGGTCGGGGTGCCCGGGTGGGGTGGAAAGTCGGGGTGGGAGGAAACCCATTTTCCCTGCCACCGGCCTGGGGGCAATTGCGGATGGGTTGCACCTTCCACCTGCCCCCCTGGTCCGTAAGGCCTTACTGCCCCGTAATCGCCTCATATCGGGCCTTAAAAAGGGGCAATTTCGGTCCCTAAACCTCATGGACATTGCGGCAACCAACCCAGGAGGAAAATCATAGCGTCATTCAAAAACAAAATTGTATTCTTTTGTGTCTATGATTTATTAGTTGTAAAAAATATTGGACCGGGTGCGAAAATGGCTGTGGAACAGGGTGAGAGTACAAGTGATGATACCTCAGTGTCAGCAATGGCTCAGTGGGCAGCACACTCATCCGAGTCAGAAGGTTGTGGGTTCAAGTCCCACTCCAGAGACTTGAACACACAACTCTAGGCTGACACTCCAGGCTGAGGGAGTGCTGCACTGCCAGAGGTGCCGTCTTTTAGATGAGACGTTAAACCGAGGCCCCGTCTGCTCCCTTAGGTGGACGAAAAAGATCCCGCGGCACTATTTCGAAGAAGAGCAGGGGAGTTCTCCGTGGTTTATCCCTCAACCAACATCACTATAGCAGATGATCTGGTCATGATCACATTGCTGTGTGTGGGAGCTTGCTGTGCGCAAAATGGCTGCCGCATTTCCCACGTTACAACAAGTGACAACAAAAAAAGTACTTAATTGTGTGTAAAGCGCTTTGGGACGTCCGGTGGTTGTGAAAGGCGCCATATAAAAAGTCTCTTTTTCGAGGAATATGTTCAGGCAGATTTGGCAACTCCACACCAGGAGCTGGGCATCCCTCAGGAGGAAAGATAAATTTTTTTTAGTTCTTTAGGGAGCAGCAGGCTTGATCGGAATATATATTTCGGAAGGAAATTAGAAGTGGCACTGTGAAGAGATATATTAGTGGGGGCAGCCACCATCATCCTTCGTGTCTCCTTTCATTTGCATGAGGGATTGTACATCAGGCCAGCCTGCATGCTGATGTGAAGGCCCGAGTGCTGGCAAACAGCGAAGTTAGTCATTTTCCCTTCAACCACGTAGACGTGTGGGGAGCAGCATGTCGTGGACACATTCCCACAGGCTTCACTTTTTCTTTCACCTCCCTTTCTTGCCATGGCTCCTGCCATAGAATGCTGCCATTTCCCCACTAACTCGCATCATAGAATTATACAATGGAACTCCGACAAGGCAAGCGAGCCCCAAGTGGGCAGAGGAAACGTTTCAAGGATACCCTCAAAGCCTCCCTGATAAAGTGCAACATCTCCACCGACACCCGAGAGGCCCTGGCCAAAGTCTGCCCTAAGTGGAGGAAGTGCATCCGGGAGGGCGCTGAGCACCTCGAGTCTCGTCGCCGAGAGCATGCAGAAACCAAGCGCAGGCAGCGGACGGAACGTGCGGCAAACCAGACTCCCCACCCACCCTTTCCTCCAACCACTGTCTGTCCCACCTGTGACAGAGATTGTAATTCCAGTATTGGACTGTGCAGCCACCTGAGAAATCACTTTTAGCGTGGAAGCAAGTCTTCCTCGATTTCGAGGGACTGCCTACGATGATGATGATGACAATAGTACAGCTCAGAAGGAGGCCATTCGGCCCATCGAGTCTGCGCATGCTCTTTTGATGAATGATCCACTTATTCCCACTCCCCCCACTCTTTCCCCATATCCCTGCAATTTTTTTCTCCTTCAAGTATGTGTTAAATTCCCTTTTGAAGGCGACTATTGAATCTGTCTCCACCGCCCTATCATGCAGTGCATTCCAAATCCTAACCACGCCTTGTGTAAAAAAGTTTTTCCTCATGTCACCTCTGGTTCTTTTGCCAAACACCTTATCCCCTTACCGTTTAAGAAACTGTCTATCTCTGTCATAAATATATTCAATGACCCAGCTCTCTGTGGCAGCGAATTCCACAGATCCACAACCCTCTGAGAGAAGAAATTCCTCCTCTTCTCAGTTTTAAATGAGCGGCCCCTTATTCTAAGATCATGCCCTCTAGTTCTAGTCTCCCCCATCAGTGGAAACATTCTCTCTGCATCCACTTTGTCAAGCCCCCTCATAATCTGATACGTTTCGATAAGATCACCTCTCACTCTTCTGAATTCCAATGAGTAGAGGCCCATCCTACTCAACCTTTCCTCATAATTCAACCCACTCATTCCCGGAATAAACCTAGTGGGAGAGAGTTCCGCACTTCTACCACTGTTTGTGTGGAGAAGTGTTTCCCAACTTCACTCCCGAATGTCCTGGTGACGATTGGAAAATCATGGGCAAGGTTCCCGTCATATACCCTGGCAGCGGATAAGAAAGCCCCTCCACTGACAAGCTCCAGAGTCGTTGCTACCAGTGCCAGGTGCTAGTCAGAGTAGGAATCGCAGGACAGCTCAGATGAATACATGGCTTGAGGAGTGATGCAGAAGGGAGGGATTCAAATTCCTGGGACATTGGGACTGGTTCTGGGGGAGGTGGGACCAGTACAAACCGGACGGTCTGCACCTGGGCAGGACTGGAACCAATGTCCTAGGGGGAGTGTTTGCGCGTGCTCTTGGGGAGGAGTTAAACTAATAGGGTAGGGGGATGGGAACCTATGCAGGGAGACAGAGGGAAGTAGAATGGGGGCAGAAGCAAAAGATAGAAAGAAGAAAAGTAAAAGTGGAGGGCAGAAAAACCCAAGGCAAAAAGCAAAAAAGAGCCACATTGCAGCAAAATTCTAAAGGGGCAAAGTGTGTTAGAAAGATAAGCCTGAAGGCTCTGTGCCTCAACGCGAGGAGTATTCGGAATAAAGTGGATGAATTAAATGCACAGATAGCAGTTAAACAGGTATGATGTAATTGGCATCACGGAGACATGGCTCCAGGGTGACCAAGGCTGGGAATTCAACATCCAGGATATTCAACATTTAGGAAGGATAGACAGAAAGGAAAAGGAGGCAGAGTGGCATTGTTGGTTAAAGAGGAAATTAATGCAACAGTAAGAAAGGACATTAGCTTGGGTAATGTGAAATCGGTATGGGTGGAGCTACGGAATACCAAAGGGCAGAAAACGCTAGTGGAAGTTGTGTACAGACCACCAAACAGTAGTAGTGAGGTTGGGGACAGCATCAAACAAGAAATTAGGGATGCATGCAATAAAGGTACAGCAGTTATCATGGGTGACTTTAATCTACATATTGATTGGGGCGAGCCAAACTGGTAGCAGGAGGATTTCCTGGAGTGTATTAGGGATCGTTTTCTCGACCAATATGTCGAGGAACCAACCAGGGAGCTGGCCATCCTAGACTGGGTGATGTGTAATAAGAAAGGACTAATTAGCAATCTTGTTGTGCGAGACCCCTTGGGGAAGAATGACCATAACATGGTAGAATTCTTCATTAGGATAGAGAGAGAGACATAGTTAATTCAGAAACTAGGGTCCTGAACTTAAGGAAAGGTAACTTCGATGGTTTGAGGCGTGAAATGGCTAGAATAGACCGGCAAATGATACTTAAAGGGTTGATGGTGGATAGGCAATGGCAAACATTTAAAGATCACATGGATCAACTTCAGCAATTGTACATCTCTGTCCGTGGCTAACAAGAGAAATTAAGGATAGTGTTAAAGCCAAGGAAGAGGCATATAAATTGGCCAGAAAAAGTAACAAACCTGAGGACTGGGAGAAATTTAGAATTCAGCAGAGGAAGAAAAAGGGTTTAATTAAGAGGAGGAAAATAGAGTACGAGAAGAAGCTTGCCGGGAACATAAAAACTGACTGCAAAAGCTTCTATAGATATGTGAAGAGAAAAAGATTAGTAAAGACAAACGTAAGTCCCTTGCAGTTGGATTCAGGTGAATTTATAATGGGGAACAAAGAAATGGCAGGCCAATTGAACAAATACTTTGGTTCTGTCTTCACGAAGGAAGACACAAATAACCTTCCGGAAGTACTAGGGGACCGAGGGTCTAATGAGAAGGAGGAACTGAAGGATATTCTTATTAGGCGGAAAATTGTGTTCGGGAAATTGATGGGGTTCAAGGCCGATAAATCCCCGGGGCCTGATAGTCTGCATCCCAGAGTACTTAAGGAAGTGGCCCTAGAAATAGTGGATGCACTGGTGATCATTTTCCAACAGTCAATCGACTCTGGATCAGTTCCTATGGACTGGAGGGTAGCTAATGTAACACCACTTTTTAAAAAGTGAGGGAGAGAGAAAGCGAGTAATTATAGACCGGTTAGCCTGACATCAGTGGTGGGGAAAATGTTGGAATCAATTATTAAGGATGAAATAGCAACGCATTTGGAAAGCAGTGACAGGATCGGTCCAAGTCAGCATGGATTTATGAAGGGGAAATCATGCTTGACAAATCTTCTGGAATTTTTTGAGGATGTAACTGGTAGAGTGGACAAGGGAGAACCAGTGGGTGTGGTGTATTTGTACTTTCAAAAGGCTTTTGACAAGGTCCCACACAAGAGATTGGTGTGCAAAATCAAAGCACATGGTATTGGGGGGTAATATACTGACGTGGATAGAGAACTGGTTGGCAGACAGGAAGTAGAGAGTCGGGATAAACGGGTCCTTTTCAGAATGGCAGGCAGTGACCAGTGGAGTGCCACAGGGCTCAGTGCTGGGACCCCAGCTCTTTACAATATACATCAATGATTTAGATGAAGGAATTGAGTGCAATATCTCCAAGTTTGCAGATGACACTAAACTGGGTGGTGGTGAGAGCTGTGAAAGGGATGCTAAGAGGCTGCAAGGTGACTTGGACAGGTTAGGTGAGTGGCTAACTATATGGCAGATGCAGTATAATGTGGATAAATATGAGGTTATCCACTTTGGTGGCAAAAAAAGGAAGGCAGAATATTATCTGAATGGCTGCAGATTAAGAAAAGGGGAGGTGCAACGAGACCTGGGTGTCATGGTTCATCTGTCATTGAAAGTTGGCATACAGATACAGCAGGCAGTGAAGAAGGCAAATGGTATGTTGACCTTCATAGCTAAGGGATTTGAGTATAGGAACATGGAGGTCTTACTGCAGTTGTACAGGGCCTTGGTGAGGCCTCACCTGGAATATTGTGTTCAGTTTTGGTCTCCTAATCTAAGGAAGGATGGTATTGCTATTGAGGGAGTGTAGCGAAGGTTCACCAGACTGATTCCCGAGATGGATGTACTGACATACGAGGAGAGACTGGATCAACTGGGCCTTTATACATTGGAGTTTAGGAGGATGAGATGGGATCTCATAGAAACATACAAGATTCTGACGGGACGGGACAGGTTAGATGCGGGCAGAATGTTCCCGATGTTGGGGAAGTCCAGAACCAGGGGACACAGTCTTAGGATAAGGGGTAAGCCATTTAGGACTGAGATGAGGAGAAACTTCTTCACTCAGAGAATTGTTAACCTGTGGAATTCCCTGCCGCAGAGAGTTGTTGATGCCAGTTCATTGGATATATTCAAGAGGGAGTTAGATATGGCCCATACGGCTAAAGGGATCAAGGGGTATGGAGAGAAAGCAGGAAAGGGGTACTGAGGGAATGATCAGCCATGATCTTATTGAATGGTGGTGCAGGCTCGAAGGGCCGAATGGCCTACTCCTGCACCTATTTTCTATGTTTCTATGGATGACCAACCCATTCGGTCGTGAAAGGCACTGCAGAAATGCATGTTCTTTCTTTGAGCTTGAATGGTCATAGCCCACGATTTACTCGGGCACATTTCTAACTGTGGCACAAGCCCTCGTAAAATAAGCAGAAGCAGGAAGAAGAAATGTTCTAGCAATGCTAAAAGTTAATTCTGCCTGCCTTGTTACTGAGGCTTTGAAACGGGTTAAAATCAGACGAAGGAATGCTCTGCCAACCTGGTAAGCATTCGACTACTAATAGCACGAACTGGAATTTTTTTCTGCTGGTGTTTTTCAGCCAATGATATTTTTCCAGACTTCATTGAGTAAAGTTTCCATCCATAAACTAAAGCTCATCCCAAACTCTCCTGCCCGCATCCTAACTCGCCTGACCAAGTCCCGTCACCCAGTGCTCGCTGACCTACACTGGCTCCCGGTCTGGCAGCACCTCAGTTTAAAAATTCACAACTTTGTTTTCGTCCCCTCCCTATCTCTGTAACCTCCTTCAGTCCTACAATCCTCCGAGATCTGTGAGCTTCTGCAATTCTGGCCTTTTGCACATCCCAAACATTAATCGCTCCACCATTGGCGGCCGTGCCTTCAGCTGTCTGGGCTTTGAACTCTGGGATTCCCTCCCTAAACCTCCCTGCTTCTCTACCTCTCTCCTCCTTTTAAGATGCTCCTTAAAGCCTACCTGTTTGACCAAGCTTTTGGTCATCTGTCCTAACTGTTGTGCATGGAGAAAGAGTCAGACTGAACACTGTGAGCTCAAGGTAAAATATGTGATCTTAGTCTTTTATTGCAGGTCTCCAGCTTGCCTCTCCAACCTGTGAAGCCTCCTTAAATACCTGTGCTCCCAAGGGATTATGGGATCCCTGGGACTCCAGGGATGAGCCCTCTGGTGGCTGAACAGAGTAAATACAAGTATGCATATATAAAAACACTCCCCCACCCCCCCATCCCCCCCCCCAAAGTTAATAGTGTAACTATTTACAATGTGAGTCGATATGGGGCCCTTCTTGATCGTCTCGGTGTGAAAGCTGGTGTTATTGAATCATTTGTTGGGCCCTCGCTGGGCTGCTGTGCAGCTGGCCTTGCTGGGCTGCCTGGTATTGGGCCCTGCTGGGCTGCTGTGGATGATGGGTTCTGCTTTGTGGTCAACCGTGGTGCCGGTTGCAACTGGTGTGTATATTGGGGAATCAAAAAAGGTAGGGTCCAAGGTGGGTTGCTCAGTATAGTCCGTGAATCTGAGTTTGATTTGGTTCAAGTGTTTCCGGTGAATGAGTCCATTTGAAAGTTTGACCCGAAACACCACTCTTTGGCCACGACAGTGCCGGGAAGCCACTTGGGACCTTGTCCATAATTTAATGCAAATACAGGATCATTGATTTCAATCTCACTTGACACATTTGCGCTATCATGTTCTGCACTTTGTTGAAGTCGCCTGCTGATTAGGGTGAACTAACGAGAGCCTTGTATTAAGTGCACTTTCCATGAGCAGATCAGCAGGTGAATTATTGGATCTCGTGCGGTAGCTAAGCAGGACACGGGATAGGCGAGTCTGCAGTGAGCCTTCAGTTACCCTTTTCAAGCCTTGCTTGATGGTTTGCACTGCTCTCTCTGCCTGACCATTGCACCCTGGTTTAAACAGGGCAGATGTGACATGTTTGATACTGTTATGGGTCATGAATTCTTTGTGTCAAACATGGCCCGTAGGCTTTCAGTAGTGCCAGCGGACGTGCTAGCTGACATTATCTCACATTCAATCCACTTGGAGTACGTGTCTACAACCACAAGGAACATTTTACCCAAGAATGGGCCTGCATCGTCGACGTGTACCCTAGACCACGGTTTGGAGGGCCAAGACCATAAACTTAGCGGCACCTCCCTGGGTACATTGCTTAACTGCGAGCATGTATTACATCTGTGAATGCAGAACTCCAAGTCCGCATCGATAACGGGCCACCATATATGGGATCTGGCTATAGCTTTCATCATTACGATGCCTGGATGGGTACTGTGGAGGTCATTGATGAAGGTGTCTCTGCTCTTCTTGGAGACCATTACTCGATTGCCCCACAGAAGGCAGTCTGCCTATATAAACATTTCATCTTTGAGCCGCTGGAACGGCTTTATCCCTTCCTGCATTTCCACTGGGACACTGGACCAGCTCCAGTGAAGCACACAGCCTTTGACTAGAGATAATAAGGGATCCTGGCTTGTCCAGGTTTTGATCTGCTGGGCAGTGACGGGTGATTTCTCACTCTCAAATGCTTCCGTAACCATGGCTAGATCTGCGGGCTGCGCCATTTCCACTCCCGTGGTGGGCAATGGCAGCCTACTGAGAGCATCGGCGCAGTTTTCTCTGCCTGGCCTGTGGCGGATGGCGTAGTTGTATGCGGACAAC
The DNA here is from genome assembly GCF_044704955.1 of Pristiophorus japonicus. NCBI lineage: Eukaryota > Metazoa > Chordata > Chondrichthyes > Pristiophoridae > Pristiophorus > Pristiophorus japonicus. The sequence goes on along the minus strand of NC_091997.1, from coordinate 73,521,105 downwards.
GTGAGCGCCCATCTCTGGATGCAAGCCAGTGCCTTGGCATTTATCCCTTTACTCTCGGAAAATAGGGATATAAGTGGCTTATGGTCAGTTTCCAATTCGAATTTTAGCCCAAACTGGTATTGATTCATTTTCTTTACCCCATAGACACACGCTAACGCTTCTTTCTCAATCATGTTGTAGGTTCTCTCGGCCTTAGACAGACTCCTGGATGCATAAGCAACCAGTTGCAGTTTCCTGAAATCATTAGCTTGTTGCAATACACACCCGACGCCATGTGACGACGCATCACATGCTAGTACCAAACGCTTACATGGATCATACAACACAAGCAATTTGTTTGAGCATAACAATTTTCTCACTTTTACAAACACATTTTCTTAGCTTTTGCCCCAAACCCATTCATCCCCTTTTTGCAGTAAGACATGCAGTGGTTCTAACAGTGTGCTAAGACCTGATAAGAAGTTACCAAAGTAGTTGAGGAGTCCCAGAAACGACCGCAGCTCCATCACGTTCTGTGGCCTTGGTGCGTTCTCGATTGCCTCTGTCTTGACGTTGGTGGGCCTGATGCCATCCACCGCAATCTTCCTTCCCAGGAAATTCACTTCAGGCGCCAGGAAAACGCACTTTGAGTCAACTAAGAACCTCCTCCAAGTTCTGCAGGTGCTCGACTATGTTCCGACCTGTGACCAAGATGTCGTTCTGGAAGACCGCGGTGTGCGGGACCAACTTTAGTAAGCTGTCCATGTTTCTCTGGAATATCGCCGCCGCCAATCGGATTCCAAACGGGAATCTGTTATAAACTAAAAGACCTTTGTGCGTGTTGATGTAGGTGAGGGCCTTCGATGATTCCTCCAATTCCTGCGTCATGTAGGCTGAAGTCAGATCCAGCTTCGTGAACGTCTTTCATAGAAATATAGAAACATAGAAAATAGGTGCAGGAGTAGGCCATTCGGCCCTTCTAGCCTGCACCGCCATTCAATGAGTTCATGGCTGAACATGCAACTTCAGTACCCCATTCCTGCTTTCTCACCATACCCCTTGATTCCCCTAGTAGTAAGGACTTCATCTAACTCCTTTTTGAATATATTTAGTGAATTGGCCTCAACAACTTTCTGTGGTAGAGAATTCCACAGGTTCACCACTCTCTGGGTGAAGAAATTCCTCCTCATCTCGGTCCTAAATGGCTTCCCCCTTATCCTTAGACTGTGTCCCCTGGTTCTGGACTTCCCCAACATTGGGAACATTCTTCCTGCATCTAACCTGTCTAAACCCCGTCAGAATTTTAAACGTTTCTATGAGGTCCCCTCTCATTCTTCTGAACTCCAGTGAATACAAGCCCAGTTGATCCAGTCTTTCTTGATAGGTCAGTCCCGCCATCCCGGGAATCAGTCTGGTGAACCTTCGCTGCACTCCCTCAATAGCAAGAATGTCCTTCCTCAGGTTAGGAGACCAAAACTGGACACAATACTCCAGGTGTGGCCTCAACAAGGCCCTGTACAATTGTAGCAACACCTCCCTGCCCTTGTACTCAAATCCCCTCGCTATGAAGGCCAACATGCCATTTGCTTTCTTAACCGCCTGCTGTACCTGCATGCCAACCTTCAATGACTGATGTACCATGACACCCAGGTCTCTTTGCACCTCCCCTTTTCCTAATCTGTCACCATTCAGATAATAGTCTGTCTCTCTGTTTTCACCACCAAAGTGGATAACCTCACATTTATCCACATTATACTTCATCTGCCATGCATTTGCCCACTCACCTAACCTATCCAAGTCGCTCTGCAACCTCATAGAATCCTCCTTGCAGCTCACACTGCCACCCAACTTAGTGTCATCCGCAAATTTGGAGATACTACATTTAATCCCCTCGTCTAAATCATTAATGTACAGTGTAAACAGCTGGGGCCCCAGCACAGAACCTTGCGGTACCCCACTAGTCACTGCCTGCCATTCTGAAAAGTCCCCATTTACTCCTACTCTTTGCTTCCTGTCTGACAACCAGTTCTCAATCCATGTCAGCACACTACCCCCAATCCCATGTGCTTTAACTTTGCACATTAATCTCTTGTGTGGGACCTTGTCGAAAGCCTTCTGAAAGTCCAAATATACCACATCAACTGGTTCTCCCTTGTCCACTCTACTGGAAACATCCTCAAAAAATTCCAGAAGATTTGTCAAGGATGATTTCCCTTTCACAAATCCATGCTGACTTGGACCTATCATATTACCTCTTTCCAAATGCACTGCTATGACATCCTTAATAATTGATTCCATCATTTTACCCACTACCGATGTCAGGCTGACCGGTCTGTAATTCCCTGTTTTCTCTCTCCCTCCTTTTTTAAAAAGTGGGGTTACATTGGCTACCCTCCACTCCATAGGAACTGATCCAGAGTCAATGGAATGTTGGAAAATGACTGTCAATGCATCCACTATTTCCAAGGCCACCTCCTTAAGTACTCTGGGATGCAGTCCATCAGGCCCTGGGGATTTATCGGCCTTCAATCCCATCAATTTCCCCAACACAATTTCCCGACTAATAAGGATTTCCCTCAGTTCCTCCTCCATACCAATTTAAGGGTATCTAAGGTTAAGACATGGCAGGAGAGCTCGGCCATGTGATATGCTCCTCCTGTACCATGTGGGAACTCGGGGACACTTCCGGTGTCCCTGGGCGCTACGTGTGTGGGAAGTGTATCCGCCTCGAGCTCTTGACGGTCCGCATTGCGGAATTGGAGCTGAGGGTGGATTCACTCTGGAGCATCCACGATGCTGAGAATGACGTGAGTATCACGTGTAGTGAGTTGGTCTTACCGCAGGAGAAGGGTCCACAGCCAGATAGGGAATGGAAGACCAGCAGGAAGAGCAGTGCAAGAAAGATAGTGCAGGGGTCCCCTGTGGTCATCCCCCTGCAAAACAGATACACTGCTTTGAGTACTGTTGGGGAGGATGACTCATCAGGGGAGGGCAGCAGCAGCCAAGTTCATGGCACCATAGGTGGCTCTGCTGCAAAGGAGGGCAGGAAAAAGAGTGGGAGCGCGATAGTGATAGGGGATTCGATGGTGAGGGGAATAGATAGGCGTTTCTGCGGACGCAACCGAGACTCCAGGATGGTATGTTGCCTCCCTGGTGCAAGGGTCAAGGATGTCTCAGAGCGGGTGCAGGACATTCTGAAATGGGAGGGAGAACAGCCAGTTGTCGTGGTGCACATTGGTACCAACGACATAGGTAAAAAAAGGGATGAGGTCCTACGAAAAGAATTTAAGGAGCTAGGAGCTAAATTAAAAAGTAGGACCTCAAAAGTAGTAATCTCGGGATTGCTACCAGTGCCACGTGCTAGTCAGAGTAGGAATCACAGGATAGCACAGATGAATACATGGCTTGAGCAGTGGTGCAGCAGGGAGGGATTCAAATTCTTAGGGCATTGGAACCGGTTCTGGGGGAGGTGGGACCAGTACAAACCGGACGGTCTGCACCTGGGCAGGACTGGAACCAATGTCCTAGGGGGAGTGTTTGCTCGTGCTGTTGGGGAGGAGTTAAACTAATATTGCAGGGGGATGGGAACCTATACAGGGAGACAGAGGGAGACAAAAATGAGGCAAAAGCAAAAGACAGAAAGGAGATGAGGAAAAGTGGAGGGCAGAGAAACCCAAGGCAAAGAACAAAAAGGGCCACTGTACAGCAAAATTCTAGAAGGACAAAGGGTGTTAAAAAAGCAAGCCTGAAGGCTTTGTGTCTTAATGCAAGGAGTATCCGCAATAAGGTGGATGAATTAACTGTGCAAATAGATGTTAACAAATATGATGTGATTGGGATTACGGAGACGTGGCTCCAGGATGATCAGGGCTGGGAACTCAACATCCAGGGGTATTCAACATTCAGGAAAGATAGAATAAAAGGAAAAGGAGGTGGGGTAGCATTGCTGGTTAAGGAGCAAATTAAGGCAATAGTTCGGAAGGACATTAGCTTGGATGATGTGGAATCTATATGGGTAGAGCTGCAGAACACTAAAGGGCAAAAATCGTTAGTGGGAGTTGTGTACAGACCTCCAAACAGTAGTAGTGATGTTGGGGAGGGCATCAAACAGGAAATTAGGAGTGCATGCAATAAAGGTGCAGCAGTTATAATGGGTGACTTTAACATGCACATAGATTGGGCTAGCCAAACTGGAAGCAATACGGTGGAGGAGGATTTCCTGGAGTGCATAAGGGATGGTTTTCTAGACCAATATGTCGAGGAACCAACTAGGGGGGAGGCCATCTTAGACTGGGTGTTGTGTAATGAGAGAGGATTAATTAGCAATCTCATTGTGCGAGGCCCCTTGGGGAAGAGTGACCATAATATGGTGGAATTCTGCATTAGGATGGAGAATGAAACAGTTAATTCAGAGACCATGGTCCAGAACTTAAAGAAGGGTAACTTTGAAGGTATGAGGCATGAATTGGCTAAGATAGATTGGCTAATGATACTTAAGGGGTTGACTGTGGATGGGCAATGGCAGACATTTAGAGACTGCATGGATGAATTACAACAATTGTACATTCCTGTCTGGCGTAAAAATAAAAAATGGAAGGTGGCTCAACCGTGGCTATTTAGGGAAATCAGGGATAGTATTAAAGCCAAGGAAATGGCATACAAATTGGCCAGAAATAGCAGCGAACCTGGGGACTGGGAGAAATTAAGAACTCAGCAGAGGAGGACAAAGGGTTTGATTAGGGCAGGGAAAATGGAGTACGAGAAGAAGCTTGCAGGGAACATTAAGGCGGATTGCAAAAGTTTCTATCGGTATGTAAAGAGAAAAAGGTTAGTAAAGACAAACGTAGGTCCCCTGCAGTCAGAATCAGGGGAAGTCATAACGGGGAACAAAGAAATGGCAGACCAATTGAACAAGTACTTTGGTTCAGTATTCACTAAGGAGGACACAAACAACCTTCCGGATATAAAAGTGGTCAGAGGGTCTATTAAGGAGGAGGAACTGAGGGAAATCTTTATTAGTCGGGAAATTGTGTTGGGGAAATTGGTGGGATTTGAAGGCCGATAAATCCCCAGGGCCTGATGGACTGCATCCCAGAGTACTTAAGGAGGTGGCCTTGGAAATAGCGGATGCATTGACAGTCATTTTCCAACATTCCATTGACTCTGGATCAGTTCTATCGAGTGGAGGGTAGCCAATGTAACCCCACTTTTTAAAAAAGGAGGGAGAGAGGAAGCAGGGAATTATAGACCGGTCAGCCTGACCTCAGTAGTGGGTAAAATGATGGAATCAATTATTAAGGATGTCATAGCAGCGCATTTGGAAAATGGTGACATGATAGGTCCAAGTCAGCATGGATTTGTGAAAGGGAGATCATGCTTGACAAATCTTCTGGAATTTTTTGAGGATGTTTCCAATAAAGTGGGCAAAGGAGTACCAGTTGATGTGGTATATTTGGACTTTCAGAAGGCTTTCGACAAGGTCCCACACAGGAGATTAATGTGCAAAGTTAAAGCACATGGGATTGGGGGTAGTGTGCTGACGTGGATTGAGAACTGGTTGTCAGACAGGAAGCAAAGAGTAGGAGTAAATGGGTACTTTTCGGAATGGCAGGCAGTGACTAGTGGGGTACCGCAGGGCTCTGTGCTGGGGCCCCAGCTGTTTACATTGTACATTAATGATTTAGACGAGGGGATTAAATGTAGTATCTCCAAATTTGCGGATGACATTAAGTTGGGTGGCAGTGTGAGCTGCGAGGAGGATGCTATGAGGCTACAGAGTGACTTGGATAGGTTAGGTGAGTGGGCAAATGCGTGGCAGATGAAGTATAATGTGGATAAATGTGAGGTTATCCACTTTGGTGGTAAAAACAGAGAGACAGACTATTATCTGAATGGTGACAGATTAGGAAAAGGGAAGGTGCAACGAGACCTGGGTGTCATGGTACATCAGTCATTGAAGGTTGGCATGCAGGTACAGCAGGCGGTTAAGAAAGCAAATGGCATGTTGGCCTTCATAGCGAGGGGATTTGAGTACAGGGGCAGGGAGGTGTTGCTACAGTTGTACAGGGCCTTGGTGAGGCCACACCTGGAGTATTGTGTACAGTTTTGGTCTCCTAACTTGAGGAAGGACATTCTTGCTATTGAGGGAGTGCAGCGAAGATTCACCAGACTGATTCCCGGGATGGTGGGACTGACCTATCAAGAAAGACTGGATCAACTGGGCTTGTATTCACTGGAGTTCAGAAGAGTGAGAGGGGACCTCATAGAAACGTTTAAAATTCTGACGGGTTTGGACAGGTTGGATGCAGGAAGAATGTTCCCAATGTTGGGGAAGTCCAGAACCAGGGGTCACAGTCTAAGGATAAGGGGTAAGCCATTTAGGACCGAGATAAGGAGAAACTTCTTCACCCAGAGAGTGGTGAACCTGTGGAATTCTCTACCACAGGAAGTAGTTGAGGCCAATTCACTAAATATATTCAAAATGGAGTTAGATGAAGTCCTTACTACTCGGGGGATCAAGGGGTATGGCGTGAAAGCAGGAAGTGGGTACTGAAGTTTCATGTTCAGCCATGAACTCATTGAATGGCGGTGCAGGCTAGAAGGGTTGAATGGCCTGCTCCTGCACCTATTTTCTATGTTTCTATGTTTCTATACTCGACCCTCCGACCCCTTTTATATCCGGAAGGTTGTTTGTGTCCTCCTCAGTGAATACCGAACCAAAGTACTTGTTCAATTGGACCGCCATTTCTTTGTTCCCCGTTATGACTTCCCCTGATTCTGACTGCAGGGGACCTATGTTTGTCTTTACTAACCTTTTACTCTTTACATATCTATAGAAACTTTTGCAATCCGTCTTAATGTTCCCTGCAAGTTTCTTCTCGTACTCCATTTTCCCTGCCCTAATCAAACCCTTTGTCCTCCTCTGCTGAGTTCTAAATTTCTCCCAGTCCCCGGGTTCGCTGCTATTTCTGGCCAATTTGTATGCCACTTCCTTGGCTTTAATGCTATCCCTGATTTCCCTTGATAGCCACGGTTGAGCCACCTTCCCTTTTTTATTTTTACGACAGACAGGAATGTACAATTGTTGTAGTTCATCCATGCGGTCTCTAAATGTCTGCCATTGCCCATCCACAGTCAACCCCTTCAGTATCATTCGCCAATCTATCCTAGCCAATTCATGCCTCATACCTTCAAAGTTACCCTTCTTTAAGTTCTGGACCATGGTCTCTGAATTAACTATTTCATTCTCCATCCTAATGCAGAATTCCACCATATTATGGTCACTCTTCCCCAAGGGGCCTCGCACAACGAGATTGCTAATTAATCCTCTCTCATTACACAACACCCAGTCTAAGATGGCCTCCCCCCTAGTTGGTTCCTCGACATATTGGTCTAAAAAACCATCCCTTATGCACTCCAGGAAATCCTCCTCTACCGTATTGCTTCCAGTTTGGTTAACCCAATCTATGTGCATATTAAAGTCACCCATTATAACTGCTGCACCTTTATTGCACGCACCCCTAATTTCATGTTTGATGCCCTCCCCAACATCACTACTACTGTTTGGAGGTCTGTACACAACTCCCACTAACGTTTTTTGTCCTTTGGTATTCTGCAGCTCTACCCATATAGATTCCACATCATCCAAGCTAATGTCCTTCCGAACTATTGCCTTAATTTGCTCCTTAACCAGCAATGCTACCCCACCTCCTTTTCCTTTTATTCTATCTTTCCTGAATGTTGAATACCCCTGGATGTTGAGTTCCCAGCCCTGATCATCCTGGAGCCACGTCTCCGTAATCCCAATCACATCATATTTGTTCACATCTATTTCCTCCCACTAGCGCTATCAAAGAGGTCGTTGGCCTTTGGTAGTGGGTATTGGTCCTGCAAGAAGAAATGATTGATAGTTACTTTGTAAATCGCCACAGATTCTGACGGTGCCGTCTCCCTTAAGGACTGGTTGAACTCGATCGGGGAAATGATGCCCTCTCTTTGCAGCCGGTCTAGCTCGATCTCTCATCATGTACGGTACTGCTCTCGCCTTGTGATGGATGGATCGCTCCCCCGGAATTAGGTGGATCTGACTTTTGCTCCTTGTAATTTCCCAATGCCTGGTTCGAACAGCGAAGGAAATTTGTTTAAGACTTGGGCACACAAAGTGTCGTCAGCGGGCGATAGCGCTCGGACGTTGTCCCAGTTCCAGCGTTTCTTTCCCAGCCAGCTCCTGCTGAGCACTGTGGGACCATCATCTGATACCACCCAGAGTGGAAGCTTGTGCACGTTCCATTGTAGGAGACCTTTGCGGTAGCACTGCCGATTACAGGAATCAGTTCTTTTGTGTAAGTTCTTAGTCTCGTGCGAACTGGAGTTAAGACTGGCCTTGAGGCTTTGTTGCACCACAACCTTTCAAAAGTTTTTTTGCCCATGATGGATTGGCTCGCGCCCGTGTCCAGCTCCATTGACACTGGGAGTCCAGTTAGTTCAACATTCAGCATTACCGGGGTCAATTCGTGGTGAATGTGTGCACCCCATGTACCTCTGCCTCCTTGATCTGAGGCTCTGGTTCGTCGTGATCCTCTGTGGATCTGTGCTCCTCTGCAACATAATGGTTTGCAGGTTTAACAGGCTTTGCAGCTCTTCTGCACACTCGTTGGAGGCGTCAAATTGTTGCACAGCCCTTGCAAACGTACTCTTTGTATCGGCATGAATGGAAATGATGATCACCCCTGCAACGCCAACAAGGTTTAATGGCCTTGAATTCATTCCCCTTGATGGTGGACTGAGACATCTGTGGACGTGTAGCTGCAGGTATGTGACATCTGCCCTGTATGTTACGATTCGAAAACAACATCACTTTGTTCACAGTACTTGTAGCAGCATTTGTGTGCTGAGAGATTTGCTTCGCATTGTCACTGGTGGCAATGAACGCCTGGGCTATCACTGTGGCCTTACTCAAGGTTGGGGTCTCTACAGTCAAAAGTTTGCGAAGTATGGTTTCGTGGCCAATGCCAAGCACGAAAAAGTCTCTGAGCATGTGCTGCAATTTCGCAATGTCCTGCAAGGCGTCTTAGCTCGGCGACATAACGCACGACTTCCTGGCCTTCAGACCTTTTGTCGGTGTAGAACCGGTACCTCGCCATCAGAATGCCTTCCTTCGGGTTCAAATGCTCTTGGACCAGTGTGCACAAATCATCATACGATTTCCCCGTGGGTTTCGCTTGAGTGAGCAGATTCTTCATGAGGCCAAAAGTTGGTGCCCCACAGTGAGGAGGATCGCCCTTCATTTGGCAGCACTCTCTTCCCCATCTAGCTCGTTGGCCAAGAAGTATTGGTTGAGTCGCTCCAGAAAAGTTTCCCAATCATCTTCCTCCGAAAGTTTCTCCAGGGTGCCCACTGTTCTCTGCATGTTTGGGTTCGCTTTTTTGTGTCTCATCGCCAGTTGTTGTGTATGGAGAAAGAGTCAGACTGAACAGTGTGAGATCAAGGTAAAGTGTGACCGTAGACTTTTATTGCTGGTCTCTAGAGTGCCTCTCCAACCTGTGAAGTCTCCTTAAATACCTGTGCTCCCAAGGGATTATGGGATCCCTTATGACTCGGTATTCACTAAGGAGGACATTAACAACCTTCCGGATATAAGAGGGGTCAGAGGGTCTAGTAAGGAGGAGGAACTGAGGGAAATGCTTATTAGTCGGGAAATTGTGTTGGGGAAATTGATGGGATTGAAGGCCGATAAATCCCCAGGGCCTAATGGACTGCATCCCAGAGTATTTAAGGAGGTGGCCTTGGAAATAGCGGATGCATTGACAGTCATTTTCCAACATTCCATTGACTCTGGATCAGTTCCTATCGAGTGGAGGGTAGCCAATGTAACCCCACTTTTTAAAAAAGGAGGGAGAGATAAAACAGGGAATTATAGACCGGTCAGCCTGACCTCAGTAGTGGGTAAAATGATGGAATCAATTATTAAGGATGTCATAGCAGCGCATTTGGAAAGAGGTGACATGATAGGTCCAAGTCAGCATGGATTTGTGAAAGGGAAATCATGCTTGACAAATCTTCTAGAATTTTTTGAGGCTGTTTCCAGTAGAGTGGACAAGGGAGAACCAGTTGATGTGTTAATTTGGACTTTCAAAAGGCTTTCGACAAGGTCCCACACAAGAGATTAATGTGAAAAGTTAAAGCACATGGGATTGGGGGTAGTGTGCTGACATGGATTGAGAACTGGTTGTCAGATAGGAAGCAAAGAGTAGGAGTAAATGGGTACTTTTCAGAATGGCAGGCGGTGACTAGTGGGGTACCGCAAGGTTCTGTGCTGGGGCCCCAGCTGTTTACATTGTACATTAATGATTTAGACGAGGGGATTAAATGTAATATCTCCAAATTTGCGGATGACACTAAGTTGGGTGGCAGTGTGAGCTGCGAGGAGGATGCTATGAGGCTGCAGAATGACTTGGATAGGTTAGGTGAGTGGGCAAATGCATGGCAGATGAAGTATAATGTGGATAAATGTGAGGTTATCCACTTTGGTGGTAAAAACAGAGAGACAGACTATTAGGAAAAGGGGAGGTGCAACGAGACCTGGGTGTCATGGTGCATCAGTCATTGAGGGTTGGCATGCAGGTACAGCGGGCGGTTAGGAAGGCAGGTGGCATGTTGGCCTTCGTGGCGAGGGGATTTGAGTGCAGGGGCAGGGAGGTGTTGCTACAGTTGTACAGGGCATTGGTGAGGCCACACCTGGAGTATTGTGTACAGTTTTGGTCTCCTAACCTGAGGAAGGACATTCTTGCTATTGAGGGAGTGCAGCAAAGGTTCACCAGACTGATTCCCGGGATGGCGGGACTGACCTATCAAGAAAGACTGGATCAATTGAGTTTGTATTCACTGGAGTTCAGAAGAATGGGAGTGGACCTTATAGAAACGTTTAAAATTCTGATGGGTTTAGACAGGTTAGATGCAGGAAGAATGTTCCCAATGTTGGGGAAGTCCAGAACCAGGGGTCACAGTCTAAGGATAAGGGGTAAACCATTTAGGACCGAGATGAGGAGAAACTTCTTCACCCAGAGAGTGGTGAACCTGTGGAATTCTCTACCACAGAAAGTTGTTGAGGCCAATTCACTAAATATATTCAAAAAGGAGTTAGATGTAGTCCTTACTACTAGGGGGATCAAGGGGTATGGTGAGAAAGCAGGAATGGGGTACTGAAGTTGCATGTTCAGCCATGAACTCATTGAATGGCGGTGCAGGCTAGAAGGGCCGAATGGCCTGCTCCTGCACCTATTTTCTATGTTTCTATGTTTCTATGACTCCAAGGGATGAGCCCTCTGGTGGCTGAACAGAGTAAATACAAGTATACATATATAACACTAACCTCCTTGCGTGGCTGGGTTTCAAATTTTGTTTGATTATGCCCCTGTGCAGCGGTTGGGACATTTTACTACCTTAAAAGGTGCTATACAAATGCAAGTTGTGGCTACTATGTGGGTGGATGTCGGGCGAGAGCTGTTGCTGTTGCCTTCTCATCAGCAGTTCCTAGAAATCCAATGGGAAATTCAGGAGAAACTTCTTTACCCAGAGAGTGGTGAGAATGTGGAACTCGCTGCCACAGGGAGTGGTTGAGGCGAATAGTATCGATGCATTTAAGGGGAGGCTGGACAAGCATGTGGGGAAGAAGGGAATAGCGGATTTTGCTGATCGAGTTAGATGAGGAAAAATGGGAGGAGGCTCAAGCGGAGCATAAACGTCGGCATGGACTGGTTGGGCCGAATGGCCTGTTTGTGCCGTAATCCTGTGCAATTTTTATTTCAGTGTTCAGACATTAAAATCTGGGCAGAATAAGGAAAGCACTATGGTACAGTTACACACTAAGACTGAAACTAAAAGTAAAATTTCTTTCAACTTGTACACCTCGAACCACGCAGTAGCCCCGGTAGTAAGACTGCGGTGCCCTCTTTTTTCTTTTGAGTTTCAAAGCCATCAAAAATGTATTACAGCTCATTCTTCACGCTCGAGTAAGCTTCGACTGTTATCAGGAACTCCCGTTGAAATATTTAGCAGCTGCTTTCCACTTTAAAATAAAAAATTCTGCTGTAGTTTTTAATTGCAATTAAAAGTTTTGAAATTGTTAAACCATTTGTTAGCGTCATCTTAATTACATCTTGCAAGCAGGTGGAAAGAATGCATTCTACCGCAGTGCTATTGGATGTCGCTGTGTAATTAAGCTGAGGAATAATTAAAGGGATGGGCAGGGCAGGAATTTAACGGCGTACACAGTCTTAAGTTAGAGAATCACTGGTCGATTTTAGCTCTCTGTCCAGTTGGGCCATGTTGATCGCCACCCTCAGTATTGGGCATCATGGCAACCATTTGTCCTAGCTGTGGGCAGGTTAAAAGAAAGACTTGCATTTATATAGTGCCTTTCACGACCACCGGGCATCTCAAAGCGCTTTACAGCCAATGAAATACTTTTGGAGTGTGGTCACCGTTGTAATGTGGGAAACGCAACAGCCAAATTGCACACAGTAAGCTCCCACAAACAGCAATGTGATAATGAGCAGATAATCTGTTTCTGTTATGTTGATTGAGGGATAAATATTGGCCCCAGGGATAACTTCCCCCTGCTCTTCTTCGAAATAGTGCCGCGGGATCTTTTACGTCCACCTGAGAGAGCGGTCGGGGCCTCGGTTTACCATCTCATGCGAAAGACGGCACCTCCGACAGTGCAGCGCTCCCTCAGCACTGCACTGGGAGCGTCGGCCTAGATTTTCTGTGCTCCAAGTCCATGGAGTGGGACTTGATCCCACATCCTTCTGACTCCGAGGCAAGAGTGCTACCCCGAGCCAAAGCTGACGCTGTAAACTCCAAGTTCTCCCCTACAGGCCACAAGTGTGGTTTTCACATGCTGGTCTGTGTGGTGAGGCAGAACTGTCTAAAATTGTCCGGGTGGTTTTTCGAATGGCTGCTCCTGCCTCGAACTGTGAAGAGGACGGAATTGGAACATCCCAGCACCTTCGGCACACGGCAGAAGCAGTCCGCCAGTACAAATGAATTCCCAACTGAGAGACGAAAGGTTCGAATCCGAACCCCGCCTGGAATGTGTACCGAGGTCTCTTTTCCCTGATCTCATCCTATCTGCATAGTCACGCATAGCACTGAGTCGTGGGTGAGCGGAATCAAAATAATTAGAGGCTCCATTTCCGAGGCACCTTCACAGACTGGACAAATCCATCGTGCCTTGCCATCTTTTCAGTTGAGTGCCGCCCAGATAGATGTGAAAGAATCCAAATAAGTGGGCGGTGGTGTGTGGAGGAGGCAGGGAGAGGGCTTGCATAAAACAATAATTTAATTGTCCAAATTTAAGAGAACTTGCATTTATATAGCACCTTTCACGACCTGAGGATGTCCTGAAGCGCGTTACATCCAGTGAAGTATTCTTGAAGTGTAGTCACTATTGTAATGTAGGAAACGCAGCAGCCAATTTGCACACAGCAAGCTCCCACAAACAGCAATGTGATAATGACCAGATATTGTTTTTTTTTGTTATGTTGATTGAGAGATAAATATTGGCCAGGACACCGGGGATACCTCCTGATATGTCCTTACTATACAGTATAAATGCACACGAGGCCCATACTAGAGAGAAGGCCACTCTGTGACCAGTTATCTTTATTACCAAGACCTCAAGTGATGAAGGTGGGTGGAGCTTCCCTTTTATACCTGAAAATCTAGGTTAGGAGTGTCTCCCACAAGTTCGCCCCCTGTGGTCAATGTTCTCAAGGTGTACAACTTAGGTCAGCTTATATATGGGTTACAATGATAGTTGAATACATGACATCACCTCCCTCCCCAAAGTCTTATTGGGATCACAGGTTAAGTCTCTCTGGTGGTTTACGCTCCCTTGTAGAGCGCCTGAGTTGGGGCTCCGGTTGTTGGGCGCTGGCCTGAGTGTCTGCTGTTTGCGGTGCCTTAGGCCTGTCCGGACTGCCCACAGTGACTGGGCTCTCCTCCGCTTGGTTCCGATGTTCGGTCACCTGTGGTGGAGTAAACTCTATGCCGTGTTCTTCCTCTGCTTCTTCTATGGGGTTGCTGAACCTCCTTTTCGTTTGATCCACGTGTTTGCGGCAGATTTGTCCATTGGTAAGTTTAACTACCAAAACCCTATTCCCCTCTTTGGCAATCACAGTGCCTGCAAGCCATTTGGGCCCTGCAGCATAATTAAAGGCAAAAACAGGGTAATTGACATCAATACATCGCGCCCTCGCATTCCTGTCATGGTAGTCACATTGTGACCGACGCCTGCTCTCAACAATTTATTTCATAGTAGGGTGTATAAGGGATAACCTGGTTTTGAGCGTCCTTTTCATTAGCAGCTCTGCGGGTGGAACCCCTGTGAGCGAGTGTGGTCGGGATCTATTGGCCAACAAGAGGCGTGATAAGCGGCTTTCTAGGGAACCCCCTTGAATTCTGAGCATCCTGTTTGATTATCTGCCCTGCTCGTTCCGCCTGGCCGTTTGAGGCTGGCTAGAACGGTGCCATTCTGACATGATTGATTCCATTGCCTGCCATGAAGTCCTGGAATTCAGTCCTTGTGAAGCACAGGCCATTGTCGCTGACCAAGACATCCGGTAGACCATGGGTGGCGAACATTGCCCATAGACTTTCTACCGTGGCAGAGGATGTGCTTGAATTTAAAATGGCACACTCAATTCATTTGGAGTAGGCGTCTACTGCAACTAAAAACATTTTTCCCATGAAAGGACCTGCGTAGTCCACATGGATGCGTGACCATGGCTTGGCGGGTCAGGACCAGGGGCTAAGGGGGGCTTCCCTGGGTGCGTTGCCCAGCTGAGCACACGTGTTGCACCTGCGAACACCAAGTTCCAGGTCTGCATCTATCCCTGGCCACCAAACGTGTGACCTGGTAATTGCCTTCATCATGACAATGCCCGGGTGCTCATTGTGAAGTTCTCTGATAAACACCTCTCTGCCCATCTGGGGCATGACTACTCAGTTTCCCCACAGTAGGCAATCGGCCTGAATCGAGAGTTCATCCTTGCGCCTATGAAACGGTTTAAATTCCTCAGGGCATGCCCCATATGTGGCTGCCCAGTCCCCATTCAGGACGCATTTCTTAACTAAAAACAGTAGCAGGTTTTTATTTGTCCAGACTTTAATCTGACGGGCTGTCATAGGTGAGCCTTCACTTTCGAAAGCTTCAACAGCCATGACCATCTCAGCATCATGCTCAGTTGCCTCCTCAGTGGTAGCTAGTGGGAGCCTGCTGAGTGCATCGGCGCAGTTTTCAGTGCCCGGTCTGTGCCGAATTGTGTAGTCATAGGCGGCTAACATGAGTGCCCACCTCTGTATGCGGGCCGATGCATTCACATTTATGGCCTTGTTGTCGGCCAAAAGGGACGTTAAGGGTTTGTGATCTGTCTCCACTCAAATTTCCTGCCAAACAGGTACTGGTGCATTTTTTTTTTTACTGCATGTACACATGCTAGCGCTTTCTTTTCTACCATCCCGTAGCTCCCTTCTGCCTGGGATAGACTTCTGGAGGCATAAGCTACCGGCCGTAACTGACCATTGGCATTCACATGCTGCAACACACACCCGACCCCATAGTACGATGCATCGCACGTTAAAACAAGTTTCTTACACGGGTCATATAACATTAAGTTTGTTGCAGCATAACAAATTGCATGCTCTATCAAAAGCCCTTTCCTGGCTGATGCCCCAGACCCAATCACGACCTTTGCGTAGGAGCACGTGTAGCGGCTCTAGCAGCGTGCTCAATTTGGGAAGAAAGTTAACAAACTAGTTCAGGAGCCCCAGGAACAAACACAGCTCCGTCGTGTTAGGGGGTCTGGGTGCTCTCTGGATCGCTTTCGTTTTGGACGCAGTAGGTCTGATCCCGTCTGCTGCTACCCTTCTCCCCAGGAATTCTACCTCTGGAGCTAAGAAGATGTACTTCGCCTTTTTCAGTTGCAGCCCTACCCGATCCAATCTGCGTAGCACCTCCTCCAGGTTGTGGAGGTGTTCTTCAGTATCGCAATCCGTGATGAGGATGTCGTCCTGAAAAACCACTGTTCTTGGAATCAACGAGGAGGCTTTCCATATTTCGCTGAAAGATCGCCGAACGGACATCTGTTATACTCAAACAACCACTTGAGTGTCGTGATGGTGGTCAGCTTCTTCGACTCACTCGCCAGCTCCTGGGTTATGTAAGCTGAGGTCAGGTCCAATTTTGAAAAAAGTTTGCCACCGAATAGCGTCGCAAAGAGGAACTCCGCTCTCGGTAACGGGTACTGGTCTTGGAGTGACACCCGATTGATGGTGACCTTGTAATCACCACATATCCTGACCGACCCATCCGCCTTGAATTCGACTGGCGAGATGATGCCTTCCCTCAGCAGGCAGTCCAATTCACCTTCTATCTTTTCCCGCATCACGTACGGCACCGCCCTGGCCTTGTGGTGTACTGGTCTGGCGTCCAGGTTTATGTGAATCACTACCTTGGCCACCATGAAAGTGCCGGGTTGAAATAATGAGTCAAATTTGTCCAGGACCTGTGAGCATGATACTTGCTCCACAGGAGAAATTGCATTGACATCGCCCCATTTCCAGTTGATGACAGCAAGACAACTCCTCCCCAGTAGTGCGGGACCGTCCCCTGGGACAATCCAGAGTGGCAACCTGTTCTCCGAATCTGTGTGGGTCATGACTACCATGGCGCTGCCTAGCACTGGAATGATCTCCTTTGTATATGTCCGTAGCTGTGCGTCAATCGATAATAATTTTGGCCTCCTGGCCTTGGACACTCAAGACCTTTCGAACTGTTTGATACTTATCAGGGACTGGCTAGCCCCCGTGTCTAGCTCCATTAATACTGGGATGCCATTGAGGAGCACTTCCATCATTATCAGTGGCGTCCTGGTATATGATCTGTATATGTGCTCCACATGAACTCGCTGAACTTCAGCTTCCAGCGATTTCCCCCAGTATTCATTTGGCCTCGTAGGGCTTACATCGGGCCCGTCCTCCTCGTATATCGACCTGGCTGCAGGCTTCCTGCACATACGCGCCAAGTGACCGTTGACGTTGCAGTTTCTGCAGGTATATTGCTGATAACTGCAAGCTCTGGCTGTGTGTTTGCCTCCACACCTCCAGCATGAGCTGGCGGCCCCATTGTTGGAAACAAAAGGTCCATTACCAGTCAATCGTCTCTGACTGCCTCTGTGACTGTCCTTAAGCGCACTATTAACAGGTGTTGATGGCCCCATTGCAGTGTCCATTGCAATGGCATGAATCACTGTTCAGCTTGCCATTGTCTCTATTAAATTCCCCCTTTGGGTTCGACTACATGCTGGGGCATGTCCAATTGCCCTTGTCTGCCTAGAGAACTGTGTGCCACGTTAACAATGTTGACTCCCTGGCCGTTTGCCGCATTTGAGCCAAGATTTTTGTCATACATCATTCTGGTCTCTTCCTCCCCTGAGATAATTGCCTGGGCTATCAGAGCCGCCGCTTCCAAGGTCAAGTCTTTGGTCTCAATCAGTTTCTTGAAAAGCCCAGAGTGCCCGATGCCCTCACTAAAAAAGTCTTGCAGCATCTCCGCTCTGCATGTATCTGGGAACTTACATAGGCTCGCCAGAGATCTGCCACGAAGTCTGGAACGCTTTGCCCTTCTCACCGCCGGTGCGTGTAAAACCGGTGTCTCGCCAGGTGCATGCTGCTCGCCGGTTTAAGCGGTTCCCCGATCAACTTACTGAGCTCTTTGAATGTCTTGTCCACCGGCTTCTCTGGCGCTAGAAGGTCCTTCATCAGGGAGTACGTTCTGGATCCACAATCCGACAGGAGATGAGCCCTGCGTTTGTCGGCCGAATCCTGTCCCAACCATTCCTTAGTGACAAAACTTTGCTGTAGTCTCTCAATAAAGTCGTCCCAATCATCACCAATACAGTACCTCTCTTCTGTGCTACTAGTGGCCATGCTCATGTGGTTTAAATCCCAGTTTCTCGTCGCCAATGATATGTCCTTACTATACAGTATAAATGCACACAAGGCCCATACTTGAGAGAAGTCACTCTGTGACCAGTTACCTTTATTACCAAGACCTCAAGTGATGAAGGTGGGTGGAGCTTCCCCTTTTATACCTGAAAGTTCAGGTTAGGAGTGTCTCCCACAAGTTCACCCCTTTGTGGTCAATGTTCTGAAGGCGTACAACTTAGGTCAGCTTATTCATGGGTTACAATGATAGTTGAATACATGACAACTCCTCTGCTCTTCGAAATAGTGCCATAGGATCCACCTGAGAGAGCAGACGGGGCCTCGGTTTAACGTCTCATCCGAAAGATGGCACCTCCGACAGTGCAGCACTCACTCAGCGCTATGCTAGTGCAGCCTAGATTATGCGCTCAAATCTCTGGAGTGGGGTAAAGCAGAAGCCGTGCGCAAAAAATCTTGCAATAAAAGTTCAGATTGATAAAAGGTGGTCGTCGGAAGCCATCCGTGCAATAAATTATAAGGTACAATGGGAGAGGATTTGCCTCCATCTGCTACAGCTACAGTAACCTCACCCAACTCACTGTCCTCAGTGGAATAATGCAACATTGATTTAGATGGACAGCAAACTCATTATTCCCTGGCTTTACTTAATGTAGAGACAATTGAGTTCAGGTATGTTCACGTTTTCTATAGCCTCCATACATCTTTAGCCAATTCTGTGCCTCACCAAGTTTGTGTGTGACAGATGGAAGCATCCTTCTGTCTGTCAAAGCACTTAAGTGTGCCGTCTTTCATGTCTGCCTACTTCGCTTTGCTCTTGGCTGCATTGTTTCGGCAAACTAATGAGGAACGGTAGCACGATGTAGTGTTGTTACCTTAAATGGACTTGCAATATTAAAGCTTCCTTTTCTGTGGGATTTGGACATGAATGCCAAGAACGATTTGTACTTGTATAAATACCTCATCATGTTCCTCCGTGTTTTAAATAAATTGCTGACACTCATCAGCCCTGGCTCAGTGGGTAACACCCTTGCCTCTCTGAGTCAGAATGTTGTGGGTTCAAGTCCCACGCCAGAGACTTGAGCACAAAAATCTAGGCTGATACTCCCAGTGCAGTGCTGAGAGAGTGCTGCACTGTCGGTGTTGGCGTCTTTCGGATGAGGCATTAAACCGAGCTGCTCTTTCAGGTGGATGTCAAAGATCCCATGGCACTATTTTGGAGAACATAAGATAAGAAATAGGAGCAGGAGTCGGCCATTTGGCCCCTCGAGCCTGCTCCGCCATTCAATAAGATCATGGCTGATCGGATCACGGATTCAGCTTCACTTCCCTGCCCGCTCCCCACAACCCTTATCGCTCAAAAATCTGTCCATCTCCGCCTTAAATATATTCAATGACCCAGCCTGCACAGCTCTTTAGGGCAGAGAATTCCACAGATTTACAACCCACTGAAAGAAGAAATGCTCTTTATCTCAGTTTTAAATGGGCGGCCCCTTATTCTGAAACTATGTCCCCTAGTTTTATGAGTGGAAATATCCTCTCTGCATCCACCTTGTTGAGCCCCTTCATTATCTTATATGTTTCAATAAGATCACCTCTCATTCTTCTGAACACCAACGTGTATAGTCCCAACCTGCATATGAGTAGGGGAGTTATCCCCGGTATCCAGGCCAATGTTTATCGCTCAATCCGCAGAACAAAAACAGATCAAGTCACCACGGCAGAGACATGGAGATAACTGGAAGAAAGGGTCACGGTTTCAAGCCCTACTTACAGGCATCGGCACCTAATCTAGGCTGAGTTCTCTTTGTCTTTCTCAGGCTTTCGTTCCCAATTTTTTTTCCCCCTCGTTTTATTTTTGCTCCTTCCCAGAAATTTGTTCCTTCGCATTTATAGATGATCTCGCTGGTTCGGCTACCAAGCAAGGATTTCTTAACTCAGCTGTCAGAAGCTAATGGAGTTAAGAGGGTAGCTTTAAAAGCTTTCTCTTCCCCACAGAGTTGTTGGTTGAAGTCTGGAGAGGGATAGCTTTATAACTGTTTCTTCCTCCAACTCACAAAGAACAATTATACCTCTCTTTTTTTACAGATCGCTTGACGAAGGTTTTCTGGAAATTAAGAACTGTTCCTAAATCACGACGCCACTAGTAATTTGGTCCTTTGCAACTGTGATGATCGCTCGTCAATCTTGCCACTTAGAATAATTCCCATCAGTACATTTAAAATTAAAATCAAGTGCACAGTACATCTCTCCCTCAAAATCCACTTTCCTCCTTTGTTGCATTTGCAAACTCCAGGTGATAATGGCCCAGAAATCCCAATGTCCCGGGTCCGTACGGAGTGTCTATGGACCCGGGAAGGCATCGGAAAAGCCGGTTTTCAGCGCACAATGCGCATGAGTTGAGAACCGGCAATTCCGATCTGTCAAGCTGGAGCTCGACAGATCCTCCGCAGATCGGGAGCAAGGACACTTGCAAGGGTAAGATTGCGGGATTTACCCATATCTTGCCAGCAAATGTCCTCAAAAATCTTGCGCTTGATAAAAGCAGGTGCTTAGCCTACTTTTACAGGCGCAAGTGTTTTAAAACATACAAAAACAATAAAATTATAAATACATTTTATTGTTAAAAACCCTCCCCACTACGGTAAGTTTATTTTTAACCATAATTTTCAAAACTTTTTGAAAAAATAGGGAAAATTATTTTTATAAGACATAATAATTTTAATTTCAATTAATTTTAAATATGTATGGTTTGTTTTTTTATTATTATTTTGTGTTTGGTTTTGTTCCCATTAATAACACTGAGAACTGGTAGATATGCGAGTCTCAGAGCTATTAATGGGAACCTGTGAAATACTTACCTGATTGGCTGAGCAGTCGCACGTGACTGCATCTTCTGCATGGGAACCCTCCGGACGGGAGCGCACTTCGCAATGCAAGAAGAGACGGCCTCCCCAACGGAATCTAGGGCACCTCAGAGACCACCAGGTACTTTCGTAAAAATTCTCCGGTCGGGAGGCAATTGCCCGCGGGAAGACCTCGCGAGGAATTTCTGGGCCAATATCTCGAGTGTGCATAAATTGTTGAAGGTGGCAGGGCAGGTTGAGAAAGCAAGCAGTTAAAAAGACTTACGGGATCCTGGGCTTCAGAAATAGAGGTGCAGCGTACAAAAGTGTGGAATTTATGATAAGAACATGAGAAATATGAGCAAGAGTAGGCCACTTGGCGAGACGTTGTGTAACCAGCAGGCAATGTAGGTCAGCGAGCACAGGGGGTGATGGGTGAACGGGACCTGGTGCGAGTTAGGACACGGGCAGCCGAGTTTTGGATCACCTCTAGTTTATGTAGGGATCAGCATACAAAAAGGATATACAAAAAAAATGAACCAAATTGCTGGCATAGCTCGTCTGTGAGTGTCTTTAATGGTTACTGTTCTTATTGGAGAGAGAAGTCATGAACCTTTCAAAGTGTTATACAGTTCAATAAAATGCGTTTTCAAGTGGACTCCATTTACAGCCCAAATAATTAGCTATTTAACTTCAGGGGAGGTCAGGTAGTGTACTTCAAATAAATTATTATTCACGAGCTTGATAATCAACCTGAATTACCTCATCATCAGTCAAGGTAAATATCAACACTTCCGAAGGAAATTGGGAGACCTTAAACCTAATGATCTGAGTGTAGCCTGGGACAGGGACAAATGTGTCATTAAAATTAACCAGATAGGCTCACACTGCCAGGGAGGCCCTCTCTGCTTCATTCTGTCGCATAAACTTTTCTGGTTCCTTCTCCTGCCCTGATTTTTGTTCACGATTGCATTTCCACAGGTACGCTCAGCTCCCCGAGCCATCCAGCCTCCCACCCAAGCGGTTGCCCTATGTCCGAACTCGCACCAAGTCCCGCTCACCCATCATCCCCTGTGCTCGCTGACCTACACAGCCTCCCGGTTAAGCAACGTCTCGATTTGAAAATTATCATCCTCATTTTCAAATCCCTCCATGACCCTCGTCCCTCCCTATCTCTAATCTCTTTCAGCCCCACAACCGCCCCCCCCCCCGGCCCCCCCATGTCTGCGCTCCTCTAATTCTGCCCTCTTGAGCATCCTTGATTATAATCGCTCAACCATCGGTGGCCGTGCCTTCTGTTGCCTGGGCCCCAAGCTCTGGAACTCCCTGCCTAAACCTCTCTTCCTCTCTTTCCTCCTTCAAGACGCTCCTTAAAACATATCTCCTCGACCAAGCCTGCGCTAATTTCTACTTATGCGGCTCGGTGTCAAATTTTTATCGCATAACACTCCTGTGAAGCACCTTGGGACGTTTCACGACGTTAAAGGCGCTATATAAATACAAGTTGTTGCTGTTGGATATTGTTCACACATTGGTCCAAAACCTTGATGTTGGTAGCCTGCTTGACTGCTGAGGACATCGCATCCAAGCCGATCCCATCCTCGCCCAATTTCTGCTTGTGCACCTTCAACAGGGGCTGCTGGCTAGTGATCAGGAGCGGGATCTCTGGCTGATTTGTTTTCCTCCTCCTTTTCCCCAGCACTGGGACATTGAGATCAATTCTGTTCCCCTAATACCATTCCAGTTGAGATCAGCCAACTTTGCACAAAGCCAAGGGTCGAATCTGGTGCCTTCCAGGCTTTGCGATACATTGGGCTATGCCCACCCCCATCCCCCCCCCCCCCAATGGAGGGGGTTCCAGAGCTTGGGGCCTAGGCAGCTGAAGGCATGACCACCAATGGCTGAGCGATTATAATCAGGGATGCTCAAGAGGGCAGAATTTGAGGAGCGCAGACATCTCAGTGGGTGGGGGGGGCGGTTTGTGGGGCTGGAGCAGATTACAGAGAAAGGGAGGGGCGAGGCCATGGAGTGATTTGAAAACAAGGATGATCATTTGGAAATTGAGGTGTTGCTTAACCGGAAGCCAGTGTCATTGTCATAGGCAGTCCCTCGAAACGAGGATGACTTGCTTCCATGCCAAAAAAGGATGAGTTCACAGGTGTTTCAATGAAGGACCTAATATTCCCGGTTCTGAACTACATCCTGAAGAATGGAAGATGCCTGTGCGTGAATTTTTTTAACGTGGGATGGCCGTTACACCGCACAAGCTTGACAGAGCTAGGTCTTGGTCCGGTGGCAAGGGTTACCCAAGACGACCAGAGACCAGCTCTGCCAATGTAGGTCAGCGAGCACAGGGGTGATGGGTGAACGGGACTTGGTGCGAATTAGGACATGGGCAGCCGAGTTTTGGATGACCTCAAGTTTACGTAGGTTTACTTAAGTTTAAATTAGTCCAAGAAAGGGTACCAATTTTATCGTGGTACATTCCCCCGGACTTGCTGGCACTGTTTGCTCCATGTATCCTTGAAATTACAGTGCAGAATTATGAAATATATCCTATGCTCATTGTAATGCGAGTGCTGTTATAAATCTAACAGGCCTTTGCGTGCAACCTTCTCAGTGTTGATTTTGGGCTGTATTGTGGGGGTAGTGACTGCAGCATGTACCTCATTACACCAGACAAAGAGCTCGGCTCCCAAGGACTACGCTGTAATTAAGCTGCAATGTGGTGGCTATTGAAGGGAAGAATAACTGTGG
The DNA here is from genome assembly GCF_044704955.1 of Pristiophorus japonicus. Classification (NCBI taxonomy): domain Eukaryota; kingdom Metazoa; phylum Chordata; class Chondrichthyes; family Pristiophoridae; genus Pristiophorus; species Pristiophorus japonicus. Next base: position 73,497,517 of record NC_091997.1, on the reverse strand, counting down.
GAGTAAATATTTTCAAACTGAGCACTTTTCCCTTAGATCACTCCGTTTAAACAATAAGTTTAGAGAGAAAATAAATTTGACAAGATACTGCATAGAGTCGTGTTGCTTCAGGTTGCCTTGCTTCACTGCTTCTCATCACTGCGTGCGATCACTTTGTGTGACGAACCATTGTTTGACAACTTTTTATTTTTTTCAATCTGTGAAAGACTCTTTGCAGAGAGATTTTTTCTCAAAATTAGTATTAGTGTTTGAAAATCACTCACTCAATCAGTAAAGGAATCAAGTCTCAAGTGTCAGCTGTGGCTCAGTGGGCAGAACACTCATCTGGGTCAGAAGATTGTGGGTTCGAGTCCCACTTGAGCACATAAATCTAGGCTGACACTCCCAGTGCAGTGCTGAGGGAGTGCTGCACTGTCAGAGGTGCTGTCTTTCGGATGAGACGTTAAACCGAGGCCCCATCTGCTCTCTCAGGTGGATGTAAAAGATCCCATGGCACCATTTCGAAGAAGACCAGGGGAGTTATGACCTGGGGCAATATTTATCCCTTAATCAACATCACAAAAACAGATTATCTGGTCATTATCACATTGCTGTTTGTGGGAGCTTGCTGTGCAAAAACTGGCTGCTGTGATTCTGTCATGTATGTACATGCTAATTGTAGCCACCAGATGATGCCATTGCTGGAGACCACAGAGCAGCGTGCACATGGTGCTGCTCTGGTATAAAAGGCCAACCATTTTGAGAGTCAAACACTTTGGGCCTAAATAAAGCAGAAGCAAAGTTGCCCCTTGCTTACTTAAACAGTGCTCAGTTTGAACTTTTATTGCATACATAACATTTGGCGACGAGAATACAAGAACCTTTCTTTGCAAAATGAGCACGATTGGACTTTTAGAGCGATTCGTGGAGGAAGAAGATTGGGCAGACTTTGGGAGTTGTTTGAACCAGTACTTCGTGGCCAACAAAATTGAGGGGGTCGACGATGCAGATCTGCACCGGGCCGTGTTCCTCACTGTGTGCGGTTCAAAGATCTACAGCCTACAGTCTGATAAAGAATCTACTCATGCCTCGTGATCCAACAGAGAAAACGTACGAAGAGTTGTGTACATTGGTGCAGGAGCAACTTAAGCCAGACGACAGCATCATCTTGAGATACAGGTTTTATACACACGTTCGATCGGAGGGCCAGAGCGCGGCGGAATTCGTTGCAGACCTGAGACGTCTAGCGGGACCATACAAGTTTGGGACGGTGTTGGCAGACATGCTGCGGGACTTTTGTAATCGATATTAACCACGAGGTGATCCTGTGCAAACTTCTGGCGGTGGAGGAGTTGGATTTAAAAAGGGCCATCCAGATCGCTCAATCATGTATGACGACGGACAGGAGTCTAAAGCAAATAGCGGTGAAGAACCGAACCTCGGCAAGTGCTGTAAATGAGATTGATTCGGCGTTCGGCAGAGCGGCACATGGCAAGACCTTTCCGGCTGCGTTCGCGAAATCTGTGGCTGCCCAAAGTCCGCCAGCGGGAATGTATCCAATTTCTCAATGTTGGCGTTGTGGGGGGCATCAGCGCCAGTAGTGCCAATTTAAGAAATATGGTTGCAAAGGCTGAATGAGAGTGGGGCATCTCCAGCGCAAGTGTCCGCAGATGAGCAAGCGTGCTGCGACACACCACGTGGAGGATGAGAGTCAGACTAGCACGGATCCGCATACGCAATCCGAGATGCCAGAGGAGGAAGTGTATGGATTGTACTCTTTATAACCAAGGGTAACGCAATTTTGATTAATGTGAAGTTTAACGGGATACCGATATCGATGGAACTGGACACAGAGGCGAGCCAATTGATCATGAATGAGAGGGCATTTAATAAGCTGTGGGGTACTAAGACTGTGAGGCCCAGGCTGAGTCTTGTTAATGCCAAGCTGCGCATGTACACCAAAGAACTGATAAAGGTAATTGGCAGTGCACAAATTGATGTGTCGTATAACAGTGCGGTTCACGAGTTACCGCTGTAAATTGTTCCAGGCAATGGCCCAACGCTGCTCGGCAGGAGCAGGTTGGAGAAAATCAGATGCAAGTGGAACGACAAAGGTGTTGTCATCGGAGGAAGATACATGTGCCCAAGTACTGAGCAAGTTCCCCTCTCTGTTCAAACCAGGTATTGGCAACTTCACGGGAGCCAAGGTGCAGATCCATGTGGACTCAGATGCAAGACCCATCCATCATAAAGCTCAGGCAATGCTGTATATGATGAGGGAGAAGGTCGAAATTGAACTGGACAAACTCCAGCGTGAAGGAATCATATCACCGGTCGAATTTAATGAATGGGCCAGCCCCATTGTTCCTGTGCTGAAAAGTGATGGCACAGTCAGAATCTGTGGGGACTACAAGGCTACGATCAACAGGGTTTCGAAACAAGATCAGTACCCGTTACCGAAGGCTGATGACTTGTTTGCGAAGCTAGCCGGAGGGAAGTCGTTAAAACTGGAACGACGCAGGCCTATATGACGCAGGAGTTGGTTGAGATGTCGAAGAGACTTGCGTGCATTAAAAGCACAAAGGACCGTTTATTTACCACAGATGCCCTTTTGGAATTCGCTCAGCTGCAGCAATATTCCAGAGGAATATGGAAAGTCTACTGAAGTCCATTTCCAGAACCGTCGTGTTCCAAGATGACATCCTGATCACCGGTCATGACTCCAAGGAACATCTGAACAACCTGGAATTGGTTCTACTGCGTTTGGTTAGAGTGGGACTCAGACTTAAATGCCTGAAGTGCATCTTCATGGCACCGGGTCGAATTCCTCGGGGGGGAAAATCGCCGCTGATGGCATCAGACCTGCTGACGTGAAAACCAAAGTCGTCAAGAATGCACCCAAGCCGCAGAATGTGATGGAGCTGCATTTGTTCCTCGGTCTACTCAACTACTTTGGTAACTTTCTACCTTAATTGAGCACCCTACTTGAACCACTGCACGTGCTATTGAGAAAAGGCAACAACTGGGTGTGGGACGCATTGCAAGATTGAACCTTCGAGAAAACCACCCATCTGCTTTGCTCGAATAAGCTGCTGGCACATTATGACCCATGTAAACTTTTAGTTTTGGCCTGTGACACATCGTCATATGGAATTGGTTGCATGTTACAACAAGCCAATGAGTCGGGGAAATTTCAACCTATCGCGTATGCGTCCAAAACATAGAAACATAGAAAATAAGTGCAGGAGTAGGCCATTCGGCCCTTCGAGCCTGCACCGCCATTCAATGAGTTCATGGCTGAACATGCAACTTCAGTACCCCATTCCTGCTTTCTCGCCATACCCCTTGATCCCCCTAGTAGTAAGGACTACATCTAACTCCTTTTTGAATATAGTTAGTGAATTGGCCTCAACAACTTTCTGTGGTAGAGAATTCCACAGGTTCACCACTCTCTGGGTGAAGAAGTTTCTCCTCATCTCGGTCCTAAATGGCTTACCCCTTATCCTTGGACTGTGACCCCTGGTTCTGGACTTCCCTAACATTGGGAACATTCTTCCTGCATCTAACCTGTTTAAACCCGTCAGAATTTTAAACGTTTCTATGAGATCCCCTCTCATTCTTTTGAACTCTAGTGAATACAAGCCCAGTTGATCCAGTTTTTCTTGATATGTCAGTCCCGCCATCCCGGGAATCAGTCTGGTGAACCTTCGCTGCACTCCCTCAATAGCAAGAATGTCCTTCCTCAAGTTAGGAGACCAAAACTGTACACAATACTCCAGGTGTGGCCTCACCAAGGCCCTGTACAACTGTAGTAACACTTCCCTGCCCCTGTACTCAAATTCCCTCGCTATGAAGGCCAACATGCCATTTGCTTTCTTAACCGCCTGCTGTACCTGCATGCCAACCTTCAATGACTGATGTACCATGACACCCAGGTCTCGTTGCACCTCCCCTTTTCCTAATCTGTCACCATTCAGATAATAGTCTGTCTCTCTGTTTTTGCCACCAAAGTGGATAACCTCACATTTATCCGCATTATACTGCATCTGCCATGCATTTGCCCACTCACCTAACCTATCCAAGTCACTCTGCAGCCTCATCCAAAAGTTTGTCAAAAGCAGAAAGAGCCTACTGTATGGTAGAAAAAGAAGCTTTAGCTTGTGTGTACGATGTTAAAAAGATGCATCAGTACCTGTTCAGTCTGAGGTTTGAATTAAAGACCGATCACAAGCCATTCATTTCGTTGTTTTCCGAGAGCAAAGGTATCAATACCAACGCTTCATCCCGCATCCAAAGGTGGGTGCTAACATTATCTGCCTATGATTATATCATTCTCCACAGACCTGGCACAGAGAATTGTGAGAATGCTTTGAGCCAGTTGCCGTTGCCCACACCGCAGATGGAAACGCCACAACCGGCAGATTTAATGTTAATCGTGGATGCTTTTGAGAGTGAAGGTACCCCTGTCACGGCTCAACAAGTTAAGACCTGGACCAGCCAGCACCCGATATTATCGGTGGTAAAGGTTGCATCCTCAAAGGGGATTGGTCTGCCATACCTAAGCAAATGTGTGAGGAGAAACCGTACATTCGTCGCAAGGACGAACTGTCTATTCAAGCAGATTGCATATTGTGGGGCAATCGAGTTGTAATGCTAAGAAAGGGAGAGAGAAGTTTGTGCGTGAGTTACACAGCACACATCCTGGTATAGTGATGATGAAGGCCATCGCCAGGTCTGAGCTGGAAGCATGTATGCATCAGTGCAACACCTGCATGCAGTTCAGCAAAGCACCAGTGGAATCTCCAGTGAGTCTGTGGTCATGGCCATCCAAACCTTGGTCCAGGATCCGTGTAGATTTTGCAGGTGCCTTCCTGGGCAAGATGTTTTTAGTGGTGGTGGATGCTTATTCGAAGTGGATAGAATGCAGAATCATGTCATCAAGTACGTCCACAGCAACCATAGAGAATCTCAATGTCATGTTCGCGACTCATGGTCTGCCTGACATAGTGGTGAGCGACAATGGGTCGTGCTTCACCAGTCAGGAGTTTCTTAGTGGCATAAAACATGTAAGGGGTCAGCACCATTCAAGCCTGTGTTCAATGGGCAAGCAGAACGTGCAGTACAAATTATCAAGCAAAGCAGGAGGAGAGTAACCCAAGGGTCACTGCAGATCCGCTTGTCTTGCATACTGCTGAGTTACAGGACAAGACCCCACACACTCACAGGGGTCTCGCCTGCTGAACTCATGATGAAAAGAAGTCTTAAGACCAAGTTATCTCTTGTATATGCGGATTTAAATGATCATGTTGAATGCAGAGCACAGAGTCAACAATCGCACAACTGTGTCACGCGAGATTTTGGTTAATGAACCTGTATATGTGTTGAATTATGATCAGGGTCCCACATGGATTGCTAGTACGGTTATGGCCAAGGAGGGCAACAGAGTATTTGTTATTAAGCTCAAGAATGGGCAAACTTTCAGGAAACACATGAATCAAACAAAGCTGAGGCACACAGATGAGCCAGAGCAGTCGGACGAAGAAACAGTTGACGACCAACCGACCTACCAGCAGCCTTCAGTGGACTCAAGGGTCATCAGTGAACTCGGAATTTCCATCATGGACTTGTTCAATAAAAATGGACTTGCAATTCCTGACATGGCCACTGCCACCCCCAACAAGTCAGCCATCCAGCCACCAGCCACAACAGACTCTGCACACTCACCCAAGGCCGGAATCGAACTGAGACGGTCAACCCGGGAGCGCAAAGCACCGGACCATCTCAACCTGTGAAAGACTATGATAAGATCTCAGAGGAGGATATTGTCATGTATGTACATGCTGTTTGTAGCCACCAGATGGCGTCATTGTAGGAGGCCACTGAGCAGCACGCACATGGTGCTGCTCTGGTATAAAAGGCCAGCCATTGTGTGAGTCAAGCACTTTGGGCCAAAATAAAGCAGAAGCAAGGTTGTACCTTGCTTAGTTAAATGGTACTCAGTTTGTACCTTTATTGCATATGTAACAGTTTCCCAATACAGCAGTGATTACACTCTTGAAGTAATTCATTGGATGTAAAGTGTTTGGGCTGTCCGGTGGTCATGAAAGGTGCTATATTAATGCAAGTCTTTCTTTTTTGTCGTCTTTCTCTTCTACTGTCTTACCTTTTTGATCCTCGCTATCAATAGCAGCAACTCTTTGAATTTCCACGACTGGCGAGTCTCTTTGAAGCCAAAATTTCTGTGCATAACACTTCAGTGAAATACCGAGGGAGTGCCACTTTGTCGGAGGAGCCTTCCTCTGAATGATATGTTAAACTGAGGCGCTACCTGTCCTTTCCAAGGCCTCAAATGGCTATTGACAATCTCATAGCATTGTCGTAGAGTGAAGAGTGACACTGGTAACCCAGGTCACATTTTCTCCTCAACCAACACTGCCAAAAACGGATTCAGTTGTTATTTCTCTCCTATGTGCAAAATGGTTGCTGCATTTGCCGAATAGCCACTGTACCTGTGTCCATCTACTTACATTACAACAGTGACTACACTTCAAAAGTTGTTTGTGAAGCGCTTTGTGGCATCCTGAAGTTTAGAACTTCGCTGTATAAGCGCAAGAATTTATTTTCTTGCGTATATCAAATAATTAAACATATTGTGTACATTCACTTCCAAGCCAACTTTCTGTTGTAACAAATGTTGCTCATATTTTTGAGTCAACAATTATCATTTAAATTCCCTATGTAAACACTTAGAACAGAAATCCTGTATGTAAACAGTTTCCTGTAACAATGCAGTTGTACACTCTAGCCAGTAAGTTGCACTGTGGAGTGAGTTTCGGATGTCTCACTCCCAAATCCATTGCCATCTTGTATATAAAAATAAATGTATATTCATCAGTGGGTAATTTACTGGTGTAATTATTGATCATTTGAAGAAGATAATAGTCAGAGAAGCATTAGATTAATCCATGCCATTATAATTACATCTTCGACTCGAAGATATTGTTTTCCACAACATCAATAGCTGGGAAGTTCCTTAGCTCCATCAGACTTTAAAAACATTTTTTTCCTGGGATATGGGCGTTGCCGGCAAGGTCAGCATTTATTGCCCATCCCTAATTGACCCTTGAGAAGGTGGTGGTGAGCCGCCTTCTTGAACCGCTGCAGTCCGTGTGGTGAAGGTGCTCCCACAGTGCTGTTCGGGAGGGAGTTCCAGGATTTTGACAATGAAAGAACAGCAATATATTTCCAAGTGCTCCTGCAGCCTTCAAAGCCAAGCTTGGTGTCAACGAAGGACGACTTTCAGATTCAGCTCACCTTCTCTCCGACTCTCTTCAACCTTGGTGATCGGAACCAAGATAAAAAACAACATCAACTTGTATATATATAGCATCTTTAACGTAGTAAAAGGTCCCAGGGCACTTCACAGGAGTATTATGCAATAAAAATTTGACACCGAGCCACATAAGTAAAATTAGTGCAGGTGACCAAAAACTTGTTAAAAAGGTAGGTTTTAAGGAGCATCTTGAAGGAGGAAAGAGAGGTAGAGAGGTGGAGAGGTTTAGGGAGGGAGTTCCAGAGCTTGGGGCCCAGGCAACACAAGGCACGGCCATCGATGGTTGAGCGATTATAATCAAGGATGTTCAAGAGGGCAGAATTAGGGGAGCGCAGACATCTCGGTGGGGGAAGAGTTGTGGGACTGGAGGAGATTACAGAGACAGGGAGGGGCGAGGCCATGGAGGGATTTGCAAACAAGGATGAGAATTTTGAGATCGAGGCATTGCTTAACCGGGAGCCAGTGTAGGTCAGTGAGCGCAGGGGTGATGGGTGAGCGGGACCTGGTGCGGGTTAGGACACGGGCAGCCGAGTTTTGGATAAACTCTGGTTTATGTAGGGTGGAATGTGGGAGGCCAGCCAGGAGTGCGTTAGAAAAGTCATGTCTAGAGGGAACAAAGGCATGGACGAGGGCTTCAGCAGCGGATGAGCTGAGGCAGGGGCGGAGACGGGCGAAGTTAAGATCCAGTTCGGCCACAATCTCATTGAATGGCGGACCAGGTCCGAGGGGTTGAATGGCCTCCCTCTGTTCCTAGTGGTTTGGCTCCTTCGTTTTGTTAACAGTCGCATATTTTGCAAGAGCAGGAAGTATAGAGAAGAAAAGTGGCATCTTTGGCAGTTCGCTTGTATGAATCACTGTGCCTTGTATCAAGTTAACGGGCAGCAAATCTTACGATTTGACAGTTTAATTTGAGTTTTTGAATTTCCATTATGTCGTGAACATCAGCCGCACTGTGTCCCTTAAGAATGTTACAACAATGGGCTGATAAGTAGTGCTGGGCTTTATGTGAAGAGAGGGAGAGAAAGAGTAGGTACATTTTCATGTCAAAGTTACCAGTGTTTCATGTGTGGAATCACGTGAGTATTGTTGTAGAATAATATTTTTTAAAAAAGAAAATGCACTCAGGGATGGTCGTTGGTGTACTTACTACCTGTGCTGGAGGTAAGCTGGCTGCAGAGGGAGAGAAAAAAAAAAACTTAAGTGCCAAGATTACTGATGATTAGAAATGATTAAAAGGAGCGGTGGGAGAGGAGAATGGATTGTAAAATGAATTGCGGGAGAGACGCATCAGTCATTAGCAGGCTATGTCGGTGTGACAACCTGCGTATAGCAGAGGGAGTCCGACTGGACTAACTGAGAGAAAATCTAGAGGCGGAGAGATTAGCTTTCGAAAGATTTCTTTCCACCACTTTAGTTGTTGGGGTGGTTGGGGGTTCAAACTGTCCGATGCATTTTTTTCAATTATTCCTTAAATTTGCATAATTTAATCAGGTGCGGGAAACGGGTCTAATTCCTTTCTTTGCTCAATATCCAGAGCAGGCTCTATTAGAATCATAGAACGGTTACAGCACAGAAGGAGGCCGTACGGCCCGTCGAGCCTGTGCCGGCTCTCTACAAGAGCACTTCAGCCAATCCCACTCCCCCCTCCCATTCCCCGTAGCCCGGCAATTTCTTTTCCTTCAGCTACCTATCCCACTCCCTTTTGAAAGCCACGATTGAGTCTGCCTCCACCACCCTCTCAGGCAGCGCATTCCAGATCCTAACCACTCGCTGCGTAAAAAGGTTTTTCCATCATGTCGCCTTTGGTTCTTCTGCCAATCGCCTTAAATCTGTGTCCTCTGGTTCTCGACCCTTCCACCAATGGAAACAGTTTCTCTCGATCTACTCTGTCCAGACTTCTCACGTTTTTGAACTTTAATGGTCCGAAAATGGTGGATTTGCACAGGTTTATGCCATGCGTGCTTGAATTTCCGCGCATTGCCGGCGCAAATGGAATTATCTGAGAAATTGGCAGTTTGGGGAGGAGGTCAAGTGCGGAGGGTATTGGTGTAACCCCAACTCAATAATCGTCCTGCGTATTGATGGCGAGAACGTTTATTGTCATCCTGATATTTAAGAAGGAAGCAGTAAAGCCAGAGAGCTGGGTATTGAAACTAGCTCTTTCATGGCTTGCTGATGCATAGCGTCATCGTTGCTGCCTCAGTTGGTGATCGCACCGTCTACTGTGGAGCTGCCATTCTTCACGCGCAAGCCTAAATCGGAGTGTTTTTTTAAAGAATTCATTCCTGGGATGTGGGCGTCGCTGGCAAGGCTGGCATTTATTGCCCAAAAGTGACTATGCAGGTTAAAACAAGTGATCAGGAAGGCAAATGGAATGTTGGCCTTTATTGCAAGGGGGATGGAGTATAAAAGCAGAGAAGTCCTGCTGCAGCTGTACAGGGTATTGGTGAGGCCACACCTAGAGTACTGCATGCAGTTTTGGTCTCCGTATTTGTCATGTATGTAACCAGCATACTACTGTAACCCTTATACAATTGTAACCCTCATGTAACCACTACATACTGTACATACTTACTAGAAATGCACACCTTGACCACAGGGGGTGTACTTGTGGGAGACACTCCTTACCTAGAGATTCAGGTATATAAGGGGAGGTCCCTCTCAGGGCCAGCACTCCTTGCTCCAGGTAATAAAGGTGAAGGTCACAGAGTGACTGTGTCTGCAGTATGTGCCTCGTGTGATTAGGTTTAAGAGTTAAGGACTCCAGTATTTAAGGAAGGATATACTTGCATTGGAGGCAGTTCAGAGAAGGTTCACTGGGTTGATTCCGGAGATGAGGGGGTTGACTTATGAAGATAGGTTGAGTGGGTTGGACCTCTCTACATTGGAGTTCAGAAAATTGAGAGGTGATCTTATTGAAACTTAGAAGATAATGAGGAGCTCGACAAGGTGGATGCAGAGAGGATATTTCCACTCATAGGGGAAAGTAAAACTAGGGAACATAAAAAGTATGGTACATTAAAAATATCTGCTTCAGTTACAATAACTTAGCTTGAACTGTAACACAAAAATCATTTACTTGTATGCTAGTTTGTCTCAGTTGGACATAGGCTTGAATTGAATCGGATGTTTGCAGGTTTAAGTTCTATTCAAGGATTTTGAGCTTGCATTCCATGCTTTGTACAGCAATGAGGGAGTAATTCATTGCAGGATGGGATGGTTTTTATAATCGCCCAATACTTTTGGCAGAGAGATGAATCTTTCCATGAGTTGACCAAGTCACATCAGGACCAGAACCTGCTGTGTATGGTACAGCAAGCCCACCTTCAACAATTGACCTTAATTGTGCTGGATTCCAGTACTGCAAATTTTCTTCAATTGTATATTGGGAAGACCGAAGCTATTGTTTTCAATCCTGGCCACAAACTCCGTTCCCTAACCACTGACTCCATCCCTCTCCCCAACCTCTGTCTGAGGCTGAACCAGACTGTTCGCAACCTTGGTGTCATATTTGACCCTGAAATAAGTGTTGGACCACATATCCGCAGCATAACTAAGACCGCCTATTTCCACCTCTAACATCGCCTGTCTCCGCCCTTACCTCAGCTCATCCGCTGCTGAAGCCCTCATCCATGCCTTTGTTACCTCTAGACTTGACTTATTTTCAAAATCCCCCCCAAGATATCTGCGCTCCTCTAATTCTGCCCTCTTGAGCATTCCTGATTATAATCGCTCAACCATCGGTGGCCGTGTCTTCTGTTGCCTAGGCCCCAAGTTCTGGAACTCCCTGCCTAAACCTCGCCGCCTCTCTTTCCTCCTTCAAGACGCTCCTTAAAACCAACACTTTGACCCAAGCTTTTGGTCACCTGCCCTAATTTTCCTTATGTGGCTCGGTGTCAAATTTCATATCTCATAATACTCCTGTGAAGCGCCTTGGGATGTTTCACTACATTAAAGTTGCTATATCAATATAAGTTGTTGTTGTTTTTCATTGCACACTGGAGAATGAATTCTCCAAATCATTTCAAAGGTGGATAAGGTTTGCTCTGACAGGCTAAAACAGCTTATTGGATTTATCTATGAGGTAAGTAATGCACAGAAGTCAAAACAACACAACAGAAATGTATCTCGGATCAGTTCACATGGAGTTAGTACTTTGTTTGTAGAATGGTGCTTCTTAGAGTCTGATGAACAACAGAACTTTTTTTTGGATGAAACAAATTTGCCTCTTGACAGACTTTCATGATGAGATGTTGCACGTGGACAATGTAACTCCCAGTTTATTCCGATTTGAACAGGAGATTGTGCCATGGGACCTTTAATTTTCATGCTTAACTGCTTCTTTTCATGTAAACAGAGTTTACTAGATCTTGCGCCTTGTTAGATTAGATGCTAATGCTTAAATCATGTCATTTTCAACATATATTTCCTCTAAACCGAGCTTATATTAACATTTCAAATTCGCCGTTGCAGCCACAAGTGCATCTTCACACTTAATTGGTTTCTGAACAACATTCGCTGCTTTCCTTCTGCTGCGGCACTGATGGTCATTCATTATCTTGATACAGAGCTAAGGGCTACAAATTAATTTGCTTAGCGCTAACGGCCGCTAAGCGCTTACCGTCCGAGCATTCTGCGTGGCCCCTGGCCTGCGAGCACCATGGGAGCAGGCCAGGGAGCGGAAGGAGCAGTGTGTCGGCGTACCACTCCAGGGAGCAGCACGTGCTGGAGCAGGAGAGCAACGGCAGTGAAGCGGGACGTCACCAAGGTCCAGCTCAGTGATTGGAGCGTGGGCAGGTACAGCAGGAGCGGCGAGGTCGGGGCGAAGGAGCGGCGAGAGATTGTAGAGGGAAGTGATCGGGGCCCAGGAGAGGCGCGAGTTCGGGGCCCAGAAGAGGCGAGGGCCCAGGGGCAGCACGGGCCCAGCCCACACTGCGATATGTGCGCGCACTAGGTCCGTGCAGCAGAGCTGGTCTCCAGTCGTCCTGGTTAACCCTTGCCACTGGACCAAGGCCTAGGTCTGTCAAGCCCGTGTGGTGGCTGGTGTGCAACGACCACCCCACGTTAAAAAAATCCACGCACAGGCATCTTCCACCCTTCAAGGTTTGGTTCGGACGTGGAATTTTAGGTCCATCATTGAAACACTGTGAACTTCTTGACATGGAAGCAAGTCATCCTCAGTTCGAGGGACTGTCTATGATGATGATCTCCCGAGCGCCATGCTGTCAGTGCCTGCCGTGGACTACTTTGGTAGTTTAGCCGTGGCGCTATTAATCAGCTCCGCGCGCTCCAGCTCCACCCACTTGGTGATAACATGAGTGTTCAATGCCACTTTAGTGCCACGCCCGGCACCGTCACCAACACCAACAGGGAGAGCAGGCGTTTCACGGCAGCCCCCGGGGCGATATAACGCAGGAGCCGGTGGGCGTCCAGTGTCAATTCTTTTAACGTCGCTGTGATTCTGTGAGCTCGGACGTACTGCTACTGATGTTTCTCATGCTCCCTTCAATTTTCTTTCATTTTTCGGGTGGTCCGGCTGACCTCCCTGTTAGACTCTGGGATGCTGGTTTCCTAGCGCCAGGACTTCATTATCCCTGCAGCACCAGTGCCCCCTAGCACCCCAAGAATAGCATGGCACATTCCCTTGGCACTCCACTCCCCACTTGGGGTGCTAATAGTGAATATCCCGGTTGGAGGCGATAAACTTCGCCGGGTGCTAAAATTATTATCCAGGCGGTGTCACTGCCTCAAACCAGGCTGTAACGAATTTTTACCCTAAAGCTTTTATTAAAATTTAGGCTATTTAAAAATAAAACTGCAGGAAATAAAGACAGAATAAAAGGAATTGGATACAGACTTGAAAAGGAAAGATTTTCAGGTCTGTGGGGAGTAGGACGAATTGGATAGCTGCTTCAGAGCCAGCACAGACACAATGACCTCCTTCTGTGCTGTATAATTCTATGAATTCCCTTACTGTCACAATGTCAAACTTTGGTTCAGGTTGACATTGCTGAATCCATGAGCAGCGGAATCTCCAGGTGTTCTGGCCAACATTCCTACCTTAACTTACACTCCATGTTATATATGCAGACTATAGATATACTCTCTGTGTAGTCACTGTATAGAGTTGTTGATGGAGACTTGTTACCTGATGTACTTGCAAATAAGGTTTACACTCTGTATATACACTATGTTGGCACCACTAGAGAGTGCAACTGGTGGAGACCGGGGTTTCCTGCCCCTGTGGCAGGGGCTGTCCACCAGAGGACACTGCGATGGGAGACCTGCGGTTCACCTGCATAGGTGTGCAGGGCCCAGTATAAAAGGCTGCCCGCCATGCTTGTGTCTCACTCTGGAGTTGCAAATAAAGGACCAGGGTCACTCCAGTTTGAGTACAACACATTGCCTCGTGGAGTCATTCATAAGTGCATTACAGACATAACACTCCACATAAAAATAATGAATTGCTTATTCATCTCATTCCTGTTTGTGGGATACAGTTGATCCAAATTAGCTGCACAGTTTGTCTATGGGGCAAGGTACTTAGCTGTGTCAAGTGTTTAAAGATGTTTTGACGTAGTAAGGTTGCAAGTGATACTGAACTATTCTGTACAAAACTCGCAAAACTCTGCTGCCTATATCGTAACTCGCACCAAGTCCCGTTCGCTCATCACTCTTGCGCTCGCTGATTTACATTGGCTCCTGATCCGATTTTAAAATTCACATCTTGGTTTTCAAATCCCTCCATGCCCTCGCCCCGCCCTAACCTCCTCCAGCCCTACAACCCTCTAAGATCCCTGCGCTCCTCCAAATCTGGGCTCTTGCGCATCCTCGATTTTCGTCTCCCCGCCATTGGTGGCCGTGCCTTCGGTTGCCTGGGCTCTAAGGTCTGGAATTTCCCCCTTAAACCTCTGGACCTCTCTACCTCTCTTTCCTCCTATAAAGATACTTGCTTCATGGGTTCTTTGCTTAAGAATTCATCGCAACACATTGCTATTAAGAACTAGTTGGTTTATTAACAAAGGTTTAACCCCCCCAACACATTACCAGTTCATCCACTCAGCTCACAACTGCATACCTCATCGTGGATGACCTAGACCCAACTGGCTGGGGTTTTATTGAGTTTTGTGAACATCACTTGACTGGCTAAGCCACTCACACTGCAACAGCTCTACAACTATTTTGTTGTATCTGTAAAACAATAAAACATTAAATCAAGTGCCCCCTGTATAAAGGGGGGGGGGGGAGGGGTGTCCAGGGGGCATTAAACCGACACAAAAAACAAATTAACTTTTGGCAGTAAACTTAATTCAAATTAAAATTTGGTTGCCAGGGGTGATGATGCACTCCAATCCCTCCGGCCCCCACCTCTCGCAGAAGGCCGCAAGCGTACCGGTGGACACCGCATGCTCCATCTCCAGGGAGGAAGCCCTCGGACCTGCCCGCTCCCCTCCGCACAGGATGCCCAAAGATCAGGAGTGTGGGACTGAATTGCCACCAGAATTTGAGGAGCAGCCCCTTCAAATATTGGAAGAGGGGCTGCAACCTCGATTACTCAACATAAACATGGAACACGGACTCTTCCACACCGCTGAAATTGCAGGCGGCCTGGGGAGCTTGTGAACCGATTTTAAAACATTGCATGGGACTGCTCCGTGCAACACCCTCCAGGTCAAGTCCCCAATAAATAAGGGGAGGACTCCCGCATAGAGGGCACTCCATTAGGGACCCCCGCCTCCTCCGGATGGCAAGATGGTGCGCCATGGTGTCCGGACGGCAGACGAGGATGGCAACGTGGAGAGAGTGTGCAGAGCAGCCCGTCCAAGAATCCCCTCCGCATAGAACTGAAAGGCACGGAGGGAATTTCCCAGAGGAGGCTCAAGTTGTGAGGCACAGGCTCCCGAGGGAGGTTTCGGGGCTTGGCGCCGATAAGTAATTCCGTCCAGACGGAGTTCAGTTTGGACGGGATCACCACACGTGCTTGGGCCTCCTCGACACACCTTACGGAGTCAGGGCCCAGAGCTGTTTTTAGCGATTCGATGGCATTGGCCGCGTGCCGGACATCGGCCCAGTTTAGGCGCCGTGTCAGCACGTCTGGCGCCATCCAGTCCACTCCTCCGCCATCGAGCAGGTCCCTGACTCTGGTCACCTCGCCAGCCACAGCCCTTTCGTCCACCTGACACCTAAAACCGCGGTCGTGGAGGTACGCATTCCTGAGCAGCGTGACAGCTACCACTCCAGACGGGGGGAGAGCTGCGCTTGGTGGCGACTCTGTTTCAGACCCTGGTGAGTTCCTGGTAAAAGACAGGCAGCCCCCGCACGGCGGTCCTGACGCCCCCCCCAGGCTCACAAACAGGAGCTGCGTGTCATAATTGAGACTGTGCTGCTGACGGAAGAAAGCGCACACCACCTAGGAGGGGGCTCGACGTAAAGGTATCTCTGCAGGGTCTGAAGACGGAAAGTCGCGAGCTGGGTGTTGACGCACACCAACGCCTGACCGCCCTCCCTAAGCCAGGAGACTCAATGCTTCCTGTTGTTCCAGAAGAACTCCACCAGCTTCTTCTGTATCTTGGCGACAAATGCAGGGGGAGGGGTCAAAGTGACCAGCCGGTACCACAGCATAGCGGCCACCAGCTGGTTTATGACTAGCGCTCGACCCCTGTAGCAACAACCCTACAAACCTGTGAGCATACCCACAAGTGCGTACATTACACCTCCTTTAAGACATTCCTTAAAACCTCCCTCTTTGGCCAAGCTTTTGATCACCTGCTCCAATGTCTCGTCATATGGCTCGGTGTCAAATTTTGTCTGATTATGCTCCTGTGAAGTGCCTTGGAGCATTCTACAATTTTAAAGGTCTTGTATAAATGGGAGTTGTAATGTAACAGCTTGCTTTCAAGTATCCGCTATTTATTTTTTTAACCTTGTGTTACTTTTTGTGAATAGAATCTCACCAGGACCAAGATGCCATTTATACACGCTTATAATTTATTTGTTGCTTATAATGAGTATCCAAGCTGTTGTGTTTACTGTACTGCTCACAGCTGGAAATGCTCTGATTAAGCACATGTTATTTCTATTCCAGGCACTAGTGAAGCTAAGTCAGAGAAAGATTTCAGAACAGCTCCTCATAGTTGTCTGTTTAAATGGCCTCTCTCTCTCTCTGCAGTCACACCAGCATCATAGGATTGCATCGGAGATACGGCACAGAAACAGTCCATACAGCCCAACCAGTCCATGCCAGATTTATGTTCCACTCGAGCCTCCTCCCGTCATTCCTCATCTAACTCTATCAGCATAACCCTCTATTCCCTTCTCCCCCATACGCTTGTCCAGCCTCCCCTTAAATACATCGATAATATTTGCCTCAACCACTCCCTGTGGCAGCGAGTTCCACATTCTCACCACTCTCTGGGTAAGGAAGGTTCTTCTGAATTCCCGATTGGATTTCTTGGTGACTATCTTATATTGATGGCCTCTAGTTATGCTCTTCCCCACAAGTGGAAACATTCCCTCAGTATCCACTCTATCACAACCTTTAATTTTAAAGACCTCTATTAGGTCACCCCTTGGCCTTCTTTTTTCAAGAGAAAAGAGACCCAGCCTGTTCATCCTTTCCTGATATGTATACCCTTGCATTTCTGGTATCATCCTTGTAAATCTTCTCTGCACCCTCTCTACCTCTATCTTTTTTATAATATGGCGACCAGAACTGTACGCAGTGCTCCAAGTGTGGTTTAACCAAAGTTCGATACAAGTTCAGCATAATTTCACCTTTCAATTCTATCCCTCCAGAAATAAACCCTAGTACCTGGTTTGCTTTTTTTATGGCTCATTTTTCTTTGCTTCCAAAAGCCGATTCTGTGTTCTTTTGATTCCAAAATGTTCTGCACAGAAATACTGAGGTTGAATTTTTGCCCTTTCTTTATGAAAAGGCTTAAACATGGATCAAATTTATTTTTAATATTCATTCTTGGAATATAGATATTGCTGGCAAGGCCAGCATTTATTTATTTTTTTTTATTTATTTTTTTTCGTTGCCAATCTTTCCAATTCTTTGTCAAATCACAAACGCCAGAGGTCACCTTGCACACATCAAGGATCACTCTGCGCCAATGCTCTTAGCCAAAAGGCCTAGAGCCACTGCACCGTTCCTGGAAGTACTGCAATACCAGGTTCGTGCCATGGAGGTGGATGGGTCAGGCCCCCCACACACCTCCGTGGAGGTGGATGGGTCAATCCACCCCACCTATCCAAGGCCAGCATTTATTGCCCATCCCTAATTGCCCCTTGAGAAGGTGGTGGTGAGCCGCATTCTGGAACCGTTGCAGTCCGTGTGGTGAAGGTGCTCCCACAGTGCTGTTAGGGAGGGAGTTCCAAGATTTTTCCTCAGAGACCATGAAAGGACGGCCGATATATTTCCAAGTCAGGATGTTGTGTAACTTGGCGGGGAACTTAGTGGAGATGGTGTTCCCATGCGCCTGCTGCCCTTGTCCTTCTAGGTGGTAGAGGTCGCGGGTTTGGGAGGTGTTGCCAAAGAAGCCTTGGCGAGTTGCTGCAGTGCATCTTGTAGATGGTGCACACTGCAGCCAGGGGGCGCCAGTGGTGGAGTGAGTGAAGGTTTATGGTGGTGGATGGGCTGCTGATCAAGCGGGCTGCTTTGCTGTCTTGGATGGTGCCGAGTTTCTTGTGTGTTGTTGCTTGTTTTGATCTCAAGATAGGCTGAGATGAAAATGTCCCTTCAGTCCATTTCATCCCTTCCCTTCAAAGTTTGAGCTCCGTTGTCTCCCAATTGCAGTTTCAAACCATTTCTTCAATATTCTGGCCACGACCAATTTTCCTGGCAACTTCATTGCAGCCGATCATTTGCCTTGTTAAGTTTGGTGGCAGATTTAAGGGCCTGACCTGTATGGCTCAGAGCCGTCGACCATATACAGTGGACACCTCAAATCGCTGGAGAAATACCACCAATGATGTCGCCGGAAAATCCTGCAAATCCCCTGGGAGGACAGACACGCCAATGTTAGCGTCCTCGATCAGGCCAACATCCCCCGCATCGAAGCACTGACCACACTCGACCAGCTCCGTTAGGCGGGCCACATTGTTCGCATGCGTGACATTTTTCGCATGCCCGGCACAAGACTCCCAAAGCAAGTGGTCTACTCAGATCTCCTTCACGGCAAGCGAGCCCCAGGTGGGCAGAGGAAACATTTCAAGGACATCCTCAAAGCCTCCTTGATAAAATGCAACATCCCCACCGACACCTGAGGGTCCCTGGCCAAAGATTGCCCTAAGTAGAGGAAGTGCATCCGGGAGGGCGCTGAGCACCGAGTTTCATCACCGAGAGCATGCAGAAACCAAGCACAGGCAGCGGAAAGAGCGTGCGGCAAACCTGTCCCACCCACCCCTTCCCTCAACGACTATCTGTCCCAGCTGTGACAGAGACTGTAATTCCCATATTGGACTGTTCAGTCACCTGAGAACTCACTTTTAGAGTGGAAGCAAGTCTGCCTCGATTCCAAGGGGCTGCCTATGATGATGATGTAAAGCAAAACGTCTTTGCATACGTCCCACTCTTGCCTTCAAAAGACTGAACCGATACCCTCTGGATTTGTTCCATTGGATTCAGCCAGCCTCTGCTTCTTGTTTTCCTCTTGTGCGACACAAACGATAATGCCTTGAAGACTTATGTATGTAACGAGTGAACAGCCAATACTTCTGACGTGTTGAACACATGATAGATGCAAACAGACCATCATGACGTTAAAACTATTCATCCTAATTAAGAAAACATTAAATTAACTAACCCTCCTGGCTTGCTGGACACTGGCTACTTTATCATCTCTTTACACTTCATTAGCTACGTATTAAAGTATAAGCTCTCGTGTTTTGAGGTAACACTCACTCCAGTAGGGAAGTTATGCTAAACCTGTATCGAACCTTGGTCGGACCACACTTGGAGGACTGCGTACAGTTCTGGTCGCCATATTATAAAACACCGGCAGCCTCAGGAGGCGAGGAGCGGGCGGTCAACTGCTAGCGGGACGAAGATTAAAGGCGGGGGTCGTGTTCCCCCCCCCCCCACGGCTCTGTTTTCTTCGCAGGGCCAATTAAACGACATGGGGGGAGGGGCCATGCACGAGGCTGACATGCAGCATTAAGTGTATAAAATGTTGCTTGGTACTTTGTATCATCGGGGAAGCTTGGCTACAGACAGCGAGCAGGCGGTCTTCCCATCGGTGCAAATAAAGACTACTTGAATCTTCGAACCCAGACCTGGTATTGAGTGTTTATTTTAAATACTCCACTACAGCGCCCCCCGGGGGCACTAACGGGAGGTGCAAATGCATCAAATTTCCAGCCCTCTGTAATTCTGTCAGCCAGTGAGAAATGGAAAGAGATATTTTATTGTTCTTACTATTTCCCCCTGACTTTATTCCGTTTTGTTGCTTAGTCTTCCTGATCTCTGTGCATTTTTTTATCCCATTCATTATTCTTTACTCTCCTTTCAATCATTTTTTCTTTTCTCTTCGTATAGAAAGAAAGAAAGACTTGCATTTATATAGCGCCTTTCACGATCATCACACTGCTCAAAGCGCTTTACAGCCAATGAAGTATATTTTTGAAGTATAGTCACTGTTGTAATGTCGGAAACGCGACAGCCAATTTTCACAAGCAAGCTCCCACAAACAGCAATGTGATAATGACCAGATAATCTGTTTCAGTGATGATGATTGAGGCTTTAGATTAATGGCTCGCCTGCTCTTCTTCAAAATAGTGCCATGGGATCTTTTATGTCCACCTGAGAGAGCAGACGGGGTCCCGGTTTAACACCTCATCTGAAAGACGGTACCTCCGACAGTGCGGCACTCCCTCAGCACTGCGGCACTCCCTCAGCACTGCACTGGGAGTGTCAGCCTAGATTTTTGTGCTCAAGTCTCTGGAGTGGGACTTGAACCCACAACCTTCTGAGTCTGAGACGAGAGTGCTGCCCACTGAGCCACGGCTAATACATGTACAGATTATTCTATCGACAGATCTACGACAAGATTTCTAGTTCTGACGCAAGGTCATCGACCTGAAACGTTAACTCTGTTTCTCTCGCCACAGGTGCTGACGGACCGGCTGAGTATATGCAGCATTTGATGGGTTTTTTTTCTTCAGATTTTGACAACAAATGGTATTTTGCTATTGCGTTCATTAACCAGGCTGTGGCTGTATATTTCTCTGAACGCTCACATTAACATGAACGCAAACAGAAAAGGTTTAACATCAGTCACTGGAGCATCGTCTGCTAAAATATTTGCAAAATGTTGATCATTTCATTGCACTATTCCAACCAAAACCAAAAGTCTTGGAATACAAAGAGAACAAATACATTAAAGGGGAGTAAAAATCATAATGATTTTTTTATAGTCATTGCAATGAGCTACACTTTCACCCTGTATGCCCTATCAATCTCTTTCCCATAGCTATCAGCCACTGAGAAGCTCAATAACTGATGTAATCTGACTATAGAGTTGTACATTAGTGGCGCTCTTTTTAAGAGAAATAAATGACTTCCTCACATTGAAGCCATCAGCTAACTTTTATAGAGATCAATAGCTGGCAGCAAATTGCCAAGGCATCACCTCATACCATTGGGATGCAAAAAGACATCATTGAAATTGCTCTCCCACTGACCTCGGGGAAAGTTACACTTCACTTTCCTTTGACCTTAAGACGGGGAAGATTGGATTTGCATTGGATTTGCGCTGGATGTTGACATGCATTGGAAGCAGAGATGTCACCACATAACGACACTCCTACTGCAGGGTGCACAACTGTAGGCATCAGGTTGGCCAGCAAGGACAAGCGGACGTACTTTATGGATGAGAAGCATTATTGACTGTTTGGATAGTGTATTATTTATGTGTCATAACAACATAGAAACATAGAAACTAGATGCAGGAGTAGGCCATTCGACCCTTCGAGCATGCACCACCATTCAATAAAATCATGGCTGATCATTCACCTCAGTACCCCATTCCTGCTTTCTCTCCACACCCCTTGATCCCTTTAGCCGTAGGGGCCATATCTAACTCTCCCTTGAATATATCTAACGAACTGGCATCAACAACTCTCTGCGGTAGAGAATTCCACAGGTTAACAACTCTCTGAGTGAAGAAGTTTCTCCTCATCTCGATCCTAAATGGCCTACCCCTTATCCTTAGACTGTGACCCCTGGTTTTGGACTTCCCCAACATTGGGAACATTCCTCCTGCATCGAACCTGTCCAGTCCCATCAGAATTTTATATGTTTCTACGAGATCCCCTCTCTAAATCTAATAACATATTAGGGGGGAGAAATTCGGCTGTTTAGCGCCACCATTAGCGCCAGAGAGGGGCCCTAAACACCTCCCACCCGGGCGCCGCGAACGTAAGTGAAGGTTCAGCGGCGGCACTGACAGGTTGCACTGTGCCCGCTAGCCCCACCCACTGGGCGACATCACTAAGTGCACCACGCCCCGCGTTTGCTAAATTCACTCTATTGCCTGCGGTAGCGCCCGGCGCTGAGACTGGTAGGGGGTGGGAGGGGGGGAAAGCAGTCGGTCCAGCGACGAACCCAGGGCGCTATTGTCCAGAACGCATGGTAAGGGCTGACATTTCAGTTTTTCAACTTCTGTTTAATTGTTGCAGTAGTGGGGGAAGTGTGGATGAGGTTCCATTTGTTTTTCCATTTTCAGGCGCTGGGATGACGGCGTCCTAGCACCAAGACACTGAGTCGGCCTCTTACACTATGGCTCCGTTAGCGCCCGAAGAGGAGCGTGCAACGCTTCATTTAGCGCTCCTTTCTCCTCTTGGGGCAAAACAACTGAATATTGCACTTTGAGGCGGTAAACATCGCCCGGCGCTAAAGTTACCACCCGATGCCATCACCGCCTCAAAGCAGGCGCTATCGAATTTTCAGCCCTATAAGTCTTGCAGATAGCAAGCACCTCCTGTAAGTGTCATATTCTTGTACCATTTTTCCTGGCGCACTCTCTCAGTCGCACTTTGTTGATCACACCTCGACTTGTTCGAAAACAACATATCTTCTGCCCCACTGTGCATAACACCACAGGGCATCTGCTAGCACTTCAGACCTCAAAGTGTCAAAGGAGCGGGAGGGTAATCCTTTCCCTGATACGCTGGCAAAGGCTTCTTCGACAGCACCTGCCAAACCTCCGACCACTGCCACCACTTGTACCAACTCTCATTCACCCATCACATCTGCACTTGCCGACCTACATTGGCTCCCGTTCCGACAAAACCTCAATTTTAACATCCTCACTCATCCTTATTTTCAAATCCCTCCATGGCCACACTCCTTCCCTATCTCTGTAACTTTCTCCAGCCATAGAAGCATTCGAGATCTCTGCGCTCCTCTAATTCTGACCTCCTGTGCATCTGCGAATCAAAAAGTTAGTTTGCAGGTGCAGCAGGTAATCAGGAAGGCGAATGGAATGTTGGCCTTCTTTGCGAGAGGGATGGAGTACAAAAGCAGGGAGGTCCTGCTGCAACTGTATAGGGTGTTGGTAAGGCTGCACCTGGAGTACTGCGTGCAGTTTTGGTCACCTTTCTTAAGGAAGGATATACTAGCTTTGGAGGGGGTACAGAGACGATTCACTAGGTTGATTCCGGAGATGAGGGGGTTACCTTATGATGATAGATTGAGTAGACTGGGTCTTTACTCGTTGGAGTTCAGAAGGATGAGGGGTGATCTTATAGAAACATTTAAAATAATGAAAGGGATAGACAAGATAGAGGCGGAGAGGTTGTTTCCACTGGTCGGGGAGACTAGAACTAGGGGGCACAGCCTCAAAATACGGGGGAGCCAATTTAAAACCGAGTTGAGAAGGAATTTCTTCTCCCAGAGGGTTGTGAATCTGTGGAATTCTCTGCCCAAGGAAGCAGTTGAGGCTAGCTCATTGAATGTATTCAAGTCACAGATAGATAGATTTTTAACCAATAAGGGAATTAAGGGTTACGGGGAGCGGGCGGGTAAGTGGAGCTGAGTCCACGGCCAGATCAGCCATGATCTTATTGAATGGCGGAGCAGGCTCGAGGGGCTCGATGGCCTACTCCTGTTCCTAATTCTTATGTTCTTAATTTAATTGCTTCACCACTGGTGACCGTGCCATCAGCTGCCTGGGGCCGAAGTTCTGGAACTCCCTCACTAAACTTCTCCGGCTCTCTACCTCTATTTCCTCCTTTAAGACCCTACTTAAAACTACCTAGTTGGCCAAGCTTTTGGTCATCTGTGCTTACAGCTCCTTCTGTGTTAAAAATATTTTTATTGATTGTGCTTTTGTGAAGTGGCTTTGGGGCATTTTGCGATATTTGCTGCTGTTGTTGAAGGATGAGGGAAGCAGGCACATTGGAACAGCATCACTCTAAGAGTTTGCCTTCTCGCAAAGAAGTTCAGACCTGAGACGCAAGAATACTCTGACAAAATCAAATCTGATCCAACTCTAACTTTATGTCATGTACGTACATGCTGTTTATAGCCACCAGATGGCGTCATTGTTGGAGGCCACTGAGCAGCACGCACATGGTGCTGCTCAGGTATAAAAGGCCAGCCATTTTGAGAGTCAGACACTTTGGGCCTAATTAAAGCAGAGCCAAGGTTGTACTTTGCTGAGTTAAACAATATTCAATTTGAACCTTTATTGCATACTTAACACTTTATTAGCAATTGATCAGTACTTAAAACATAAAATAGGAGGAGGGTTAGGCCATATGGCCCCTTGAGCCTGCAATGCTCAAACAAAAAAACCTAGGGCTAGAATTTCCCCAACTCCCGCCAGCGCCCGATTGCCGCCCAAGAAACCACTAAGGCTGTGAAGATTATCACCGGCAAAAACGTCCCAAAAATCTTTTTTAAAATCCGGCCATCGAAAAATATAGGCCTTGCACCCCCCAATCTGGGTGGAAAAGTGCAATTTTGGCTGGATTGGGCAGTACCTAAAGAAAATGGGTGAAAAATAAAAATATCTATAAAAATTTACCCCGAGGCTGTGGGTTGGGCCTAACACCAAAAAAGAATAAAAATAAATTTTCAAACAACTGAACTAAAAAATCCCAAAAACATTCCCAAGACACTTTAAAATTAAATCAGCCAAACAGATTTTGAAAGCAAATAGTAAAAAAACAATCACGTACCTTTTTCTTGCAGACCTACTTCATCATCATCATAGGCTGTCCCTCGGAATCGAGGAAGACTTGCTTCCACTCTAAAAATGAGTCCTAAGGTGACTGAACAGCCCAATACTGTTATGTCTGTAATGCACTTATGAATGACTCCACGAGGCAATGTGTTGTACTCAAACTGTAGTGACTTTAGTCCTTTATTTGTAACTCCAGAGTGAGGCGCAAGCATGGTGGGCAGCCTTTTATACCGGGCCCTGCACACCTAAGCAGGTGACCCTCAAGTCTCCCACCACAGTGCCCTCTGGTGGACAGCCTCTGCCACAGAGGCAGGAAATCCCGGTCTCCACCAGTTGCACTCTCTAGTGATGCCAGCATAGTATATGCACAGTGTAAACCTTATTGATCGTACATCAGGTAACAAGTCTCCAGCTTATGCAACTATACAGTGTCTACACAGAGAGTAGATCTATATTCTTCATATATAACAAATACAAGAACCACAGTCCCTGTCACAGGTGGGACAGATAGTCGTTGAGGGAAAGGGTGGGTGGGAGAGGTTTGCCGCACGCTCTTTCCGCTGCCTGCGCTTGGTTTCTGCATGCTCTCGGCGATGAGACTCGAGGTGCTCAGCGCCCTCCTGGATGCACTTTCTGCACTTAGGGCGGACTTTGGCCAGGGACTCCCAGGTGTCGGTGGGGATGTCACACTTTACCAGGGCTCTGCTGATCCTTGTCGGCGGTTTAAATTTTTTTTTATACTTACCTACGGGTCCCCGCACAGCCAACGACGGTGCCAGGGCGATCTGTGGATGGGGCCCGCCAGCGGTCCGCTCCCCAGCGGCACTCCGAAACCGTCGGCGTGCCTCGGGCAGGGAATGTCTCGCTGACCCGGTTCTCGCCCAAAGTGGCCAATACCGCCGAGAAACCGGGCGGTGAACCAGCGCAATTTTTAGCCCTGCGGCTTTACACGATAATCATTAACTTATACAATCGCCCACGAGCGGTCAGGCCGCGTTGATTGTAGGTTTTCTGAGTCCGGTTGACCAGCTCCCATCCCTTCGTCTCCCACTGGAGTACCAAGGGTTGATTGTTCGTTCCTTATATTCTGTTCGACCTCTTGCTGAGTCAGTCATATTGCTGCCTTTTTCCCATTTACTCTGTCAGCAGAAACTCTCCAGCTACAACTTGGAGCCTGATAGTTCCTGTCTCTCGGGTAACATCCGGTGCGGATTCTTTCTGTGCGGAGGGTGATTGACGTCTCATTGCCTCTTCTATTCATTCTTGCCATTTTAGCCTCGGCCATGAGCATGCGATGAACTTCCTGTGCTCTACAGCTGTTCCACGTGTCAGTCCATTTCCTACACTGCCTCCAGGTTCCCCTTCAAGTCACCGACCATCCTGACCTGGAGTTTTGAATAAGTTGGAGTTTCTCGAAGGAGGTACAGCAAGTGATCAGGAAGGCCAATGAACTCTTGGCTTTTATTGCAAAGGGGATGGAGTATAAAAGCAGATAAGTCTTGCTACAGTTATACAGGGTATTGGTGAGGCCACACCTGGAATACTGCGTGCAGTTTTGGTTTCCATATTTACGAAAGGGATATATTTGCTTTGGAGGCAGTTCAGAGAAGGTTCATAAGGATGATTCCAGAGATGAGGGGGTTGACTTATGAGGAAAGGTTGGGGCCTCTACTCATTGGAATTCAGAAGAATGGGAGGTGATCTTATCGAAACGTATAAGATTATGAAACGACTTGACAAGGGATGCAGAGAGGATGTTTCCACTGATGGGGGAGACTAGAACTAGGGTGCATAATCTTAGAATAAGGGGCCGCCCATTTAAAACTGAGATGCGGAGGAATTTCTTCTCTTAGAGGGTTGTACATCTGTGGAATTCTCTACACCAGAGAGCTGTGGAAGCTGGGACATTGAATAAATTTAACAGAGGTAGACAGTTTCTTAACCGATAAGGGAATAAGGGGTTATGGGGAGTGGGCAGGGAAGTGGAGCTGAATCCATGATCGGATCAGCCATGATCGTATTAAATGGCGGAGCAGGCTTGAGGAGCCGTTTGGCCGACTCCTGCTCCTATTTCGTATGTTCTTATGTTCTTATGAGGATGGGAGCCAGCATGTAGAACTTTGGATAAATCAAGCAATCCTGGTGATGAATCGAATGTGCGTCTTGAAACTTGACTTGGGGCCCCGACAGGATGCCAAGATTTCATTTGGCCTGATTTAGCCTGAGCAAGTGGCTGAGGGAACGTACTAACAGCGGCAGGGGAGCTGGAGTTCATGGCAGGGTGAAGATGAGAGCTTTGATCGTTTCTGATGAGATTTTAACTCTGCCATGACTTCATGTCAGTCAGGCAATCTGACAGTACAGAGGGGTCGGGCAAAGTGATGGAGAAGCAGAGTTGAATAATTGACACGGTGAATACACTTTTGAAGTGCAGTAAGTGTTATCATTTCGGCAAACATGGTAGCCATTTTACACCAGCAACATCCCAGAATGGTAATGAGATGACGACCAATTAATTTGCTTTGTGATGTAGGTGAGGAACATTAGCCACGACATTGGGAAAACTTTCATTAGATCCAAGGACTTCTAAAATCCAATAACAATGACAACTTGTCTTTATATAACTCCTTTAACATAGTGAAACATTGCAAGGCACTTCACAGGAGTATTATGAGATAACAAATTTGATACCAAGCTACATAAGGAGAAATTAGGACAGGTGACCAAAAGCTTGGTCAAAGAGATAGGTTTTAAGAAGCATCTTGAAAGAGGAAAGAGAGGTAGAGAGGCAGAGAGGTTTAGGGAGGGAATTCCAGAGCTTGGGCCCTCAGCAACTGAAGGCACGGCCACCAATGGTTGAGTGATTATAATCAGAGATGCTCAAGAGGGCAGAATTAGAGGAGCGCAGACATCTCGAGGGGAGGGGGAGGTTTGTGGGGCTGGAGGAGATTACAGAGATAGGGAGGGGCGAGGCCATGGAGGGATTTGAAAATAAGGATGAGGATTTTGAAATTGAGGTGTTGCTTAACCGGAAGCCAATGTAGTTCAGCGAGCACAGGGGGTGATGGGTGAGCGGGACTTGGTGCGAGTTAGGACATGGCCAGCAGAGTTTTGGATCACCTCTGACAGACAGAAAATTGTTTTAGCGTTAAGTAGAGAGATTATGTACCAAATGGCCAATTCCTAATTTATCATAACCAACACCTCATGACCAATGTTCCCTCTAATTTTTGGGGGGGCTTAACCGGGGAGCCAATGAGGGTCAGCGAGCACAGGGGGATGATGGGTGAGCGGGACTCAGTGCGACTCGTCGGAGCCCAAACTGCATAATGAAAGTAGGACCCTGTCAACTTTGGGCAGGAGGCTTAGTCGCCTGTCCGGAATCCTGTGTGAAAATTCCAGACAGGGGGGCTCGATCCGGGCGGTTCGATGGCGGGTAAGTAACACGGGCAATTTGCCCGCGTCCCTCCAATGGGGGTCGGGTTAAAATAGCCCCCGATGGTTCTAACTCTCCGAGAGGGTAATAGAGTTATAGGAGAAGTTACGAGACAAGATTATTGATGCACGTATCGCGCATATCAGATCTATTCCTGGAGAGATAGAAGGGATTGAGGGAAACGGTAACAACTTGAATAAATGTGCCTGATATATACGGGGGCGGGGGTTGAAAAACATAATTACTTTTTTATCTTCCTTTTAAAAAAAAATTCTATTCCATACAATCAGGTACAAACATATCCTGTTATCTGGAATCGCAGCTGAGTGCTGTATACTTCAGCCAATACCTGTGCAAATGGCATGTTAAAATGCTCTGGGCTTTGATGGGCTTGGTATAAGCAGAGAAAATTAACACCCTAGTAGACCTCTGGTCATTTTGAACATCAGCTGCTAACTTAAAAAACACTCCATTAATTATTGCTGTTTGCTTCTCGAATGTTATCCATGGATTACATTCAATTACACTGGAACGGCACACAAAATCAGCGATTGTTTACTGTGGCAGAGAATCTGGCTCTCGGTTTGCGCATTGGTGCCTCTGTGCAATTGCGACCAGCACAAATGAGACACGAGTGACTAACTGGGAGGAAGGTGGTTGCGAACCTGAATAAGATCTCATTATCTCGAGTTATTTAGAATCGCATAGGAGCCGAAATTGTCACCCCTCCCCCCTCGTTAAGGCCCATTACCGCCTCAAGGCGGTTATGGGGAGGTAAAGCCGAACTGACCGGGGGCAGGCAGATGGTCCAACCCATGTGGAATTGACCCGCCCCCTGGGCCGGGATTGGTGTAAACGGGTTTCCGCCATGCCCAATGCTCCCGCCCCGTCAGACACACGCCTACTGCTTGCCACCTGGCGGAGACCCCTTGGAGCCCCGCGAGGGAAATTGCCCACCGGGAGAGGAGCTGCCACCGCTCGGTGCCCCCGACAGCGTTTCCCCGGCGGAATTATCCGCCCCAAACGGGGCGGAGGACAATTTCGGCCCCACAGTATTTACAGCACAGAAACAGGCCATTCGGCCCCACAGGTCTGTGCCGGTGTTTATGCTTCACTCGAGCCTCCTCCCACCCTTCTTCATCTCACCCTATCACCATAACCTTCTATTCCTTTCTCCCTCATGTACTTAACTAGCTTCGCCTTAAATGGATCTCTGTTATCAGTCTCAACCACTCCATGTGGTAGCGAGTTCCACATTCTCTGCGTCAAGATATTGGGCTCGAACCTCCACTTTTGAGGTTATCGCCCAAAAATGGCCGTTATTTCCGGAGTGGGTGGTAAAGAAGGGTTTTCAGATCGCCGGTTTCTCGCCCATTCTCAAAACACCTAGTTTACATTTTTGAAAATGGGCATTACCGCGAACGATATCAATGGGCGGTAGCATTACATTTTATTGACCCTCTGCCATAAAGTGTGGCCATCCTGAGCAACGGCATGGCGATGCTCGATTCCCACGATTCAGGAGGTCAAGGGTCACCATGACATGCGCAGAAGAGGGGACAGAGAGAGAGGGAGCTCAGAGGGACTGAAGGTGTGGCTGCTTTGGGAGGAAGGAGGGAGACTTTAGAGCTTCACAGCAAGTAGGCAAACAAAAAGTAGCTGTTACCAGCCACACATTTGACCGAATTTGCCCTATAATGGAGGGAGAGGAGGAGGCATCACAGCACGCTTTGGAAACTGACGCTTGAGAGAGCAGTGAGGTGGGAGAGGAGCACATTGGAAGTCGCAAAAGAGCCAGGAGGTTCTCGGACAAGGCAAATGCCTCCCTCCTGCAGGAGGTCGAGTTACGCTGGGGTGATTTGACAAAGGGAGGGCGTGGAAAGCCCACCCCAAAGGCCGACCAGAGGATATGGACCGAGATAGCAGAGGTGGTATCATCGGCGACCAATGAGGTGCATGAGGGCAACCAATGCCGCATACAATGGAACAACCTTGTGGGATCCGCAAGAATAAGTATTACATTGATTTACATGTACTTATGTATTTATATAATTTGATTTGTAACAGCCATGAGTGACTATCAGCAGATGTGAGGTCTTGCATTTTTACCGGAAATGTTTTACTCAAAGCCTGCGGTCACGGTGTACGTCTTTAGGTAAAGAATGATAATAATCATATTAATCACGATTACATCTGTCGGTTATGTGTTGTATCAGTCTCTGTGACAGTACCTAGCAATGATATCACGCAATGATCTCATGCCATGTCGTCCTGTCACCTTTTACAGAAGAAGCTTTCGACGATGAGGTCCGTGCAGAGGCGAACGGTTGGGGGGGCCACCGGTCCCCAGCAACATCACAGAGATGGAGGAGCGGGTGCTCGCACTCGTGGGGAAGCACCCCCGGACAGCCACGGATGCATCTGCAGACCCTGAAGTGATACCACGTGAGTAAAGCTTACACCATTGCGTGGTGTAAAGTCAATAGATGCCACACCCACTCATATCCGAACAATCATACATGATAGATGATTTCTAAAAGTGTCATAGAAATAATGCTGGCCTAATGAAAATCATTGCAATGCACAATGTGTTGATGGTCATGAAATGTGATGTCTGCGATGATTTTGAGAGCGGTGGTGCTTTTGTTGTGCATTTGCTGTCTGTAGCGCTGGACTCACCAAGTCACCCTAGCACCCTCCTCTCCTCTAACAACCTCATTTGTGTCTTGCAGCTCAGCCAACAGCGCGGCTCCAGGCCAGGCCACAGCGGCCAGAATGTGGGCAGGAGATCCTACTACATCTGGTGCTGAGGAGCTCCAATTGTCGCCCGCCAATCCGCTAGGTCTGTTCTCGGATGAGAGCGCAGACTTCAAAGAACCTGCATTGCCATGCTCCAGAACCCATTCCACCCCAAGGCCATCTATTGGTCTTCCGGTAATTCCCGCCTCCACTCTGGAGGTGCCGGCCCCAAGCACCTTTCGACAGGGCACCCCATTTTTCCCCAGGACGGTGCCGACCCCGCAGAGATCTCGTGGATGCGGCAGGTCTGTTCCATGAGCACGACATGGTACTGTTGTCCAGGAGGACTGTAGACATTGGTGACCAGCTCATCAAAGCTTTGGGGGGCTTATCCCGACACCTGGCCACCATGACCGAGCACCATGGCGGAGTCCCTGGATGCGATAGCCAGGAACACTGCTGCCACAGCCCTCCCAATGGTCCCAGTGCACGGCGCTCCACTCCTAGGTTCCGCACCATCACTGCGAACGACAGATGAGAGCAAGGGCCAAGATCCTGCTTCTGCATCTGAGAATGTTGCCCCCCTCGGCACCCCTCGCTCTCGTACCCGTCCAAAAAACCAACGCATCTGCCTTCATCTCCCCCAGTGAGGCACCGCCTGAGGAGCTCCTCGGCCAGGCGCCATGGAGCGAGGAGGGGAAGGGGTAGAGGTGGGGAGAAGAAGGAGAGGGGGGAAGGAAAGTGAGGTGCATGTGCACAGATGATGGCTGTGTTATAATCTCCATCTGGGTGTATGCAATTTGTTGCAATGTATGTGGGCTGGGGAACCAAGCTCCTGCTTTGCCTTTGTATTCTATGTTGCTGGACATGTTGAACATGTGATTGATGTCAATGGTGGAAAAAGTGGGATGTGGGCGGGGATTGGGTGTTATTGGCTGTGATAATTATGATTTCAGACCAATGTTGGTATTAAACTTTTGTTATTGAACATAACCTTGTTGCGCATTGTCTCAGATAGCTGGACCATTACACAGTGGTGATTCCTTACCATGAACGAGTTAAATACAACTTAACATCAATCAACGTAAACTTTAACTGGCACCAAGGTGATGGGCACCATTGATGTCTGAGCTGCACACACACAGCAGTGTGTCAGCGTTGTCACTCACATCAGCGCTCTTTCAATCAAATCTTTCCGATATCAGCTCCTCACGTAAGAGTGGGATTTACCACACTGCTGGCGTTCGTCCCGGTTAGTTCCACTTTTTGTGGGCGTTTTTTTGAGCGAGCGACATTGTGTACGATATGTAAGCGAGGTGGTGAAATTGATGCTGGGCGATCTCCATGGCCGCCAGTTTGGATAAATATGCTCTTTACGACAAAAACAGTCGCTGGGCGTTAATATTGAATATCGCCGTTAATTCCGTGTGGAAAGTAACGCTGGGCGATATTATGGGCGTTGAATTCGCCCGTTCTGCTGATTCCGCCCAAAAAAAGTGGGTGGGCGGTGATATTTTTTATTGCCGTTAAGCCCATTGGGAAAATAACGCCCGGCGATAAGTCTCCTAAAAAAACCCGTCAGTTTCCATTTTGTGCCAGAATGGGCGATATATGGCCGTCATTTCAGTGGTAAAAATGGGCATTAAGTGGGCGTTAAGCACGCAAAGAAATTGGAAGTTCTAGCCCATTGTTTCCGAATTATTTATTGGCTTTTTAGTGACTATCGGCCTTGAGAAAAGCCCCAGCCTTTTCAGTTTATCCTGACTATCAGGTTACCTTTATGATACAAAGATAGGTGAGGAGGATGCAAATAACTTCAAATGGATATAGACAAGCTAAGTGAGTGGGCAAAAATTTGGCAGATGGAGTATAATGTGGGAAATGTGAGTTTATCCACTTTGGTAGGAAAAATAAAAAAGCAAATTATTATTTAAATGGGGAGAGATTACAAAATGCTGTGGTATAGAGGGATCTGGGGGCCCTTGTACATGAAACACAAAAAGTTAGCATGCAGTTACAGCAGGTAATTCGGAAAGCAAATGGAATGTTGGTCTTTATTGCAAGGAGGATAGAGTATAATCGGAATGAAGTCCTGATACAACTGTATAGGGCATTGGTGAACTACACCTGGAGTACTGTGTACAGTATTGGTCTCCTTATTTAAGGAGGGATATATTTGCATTGGAGGTAGTTCAGAGAAGGTTCACGAGGTTGATTCCTGAGATAAAGGGGTTTTCATATGAAGAAAGGTTGAGCAGGTTGGGCCTATATTCATGTGAGTTTAGAAGACTGAGAGGTGATCTTATTAAAACATATAAGATTCTGAGGAGGCTTGACAGCGTAGATGTGGAGAGGATGTTTCCCCTCGTGGGAGAGTCTAGAACTAGTGGGGCATAGTTTTAGAATAAGGGGTCGCCCATTTAAGACGGTGATGAGGAGGAATTTTATCTCTGAGGGTTGTGAATCTTTGGCAATCTCGACCCCAGAGAGCTTGGAAGCTGGGTTATTGAAAGATAAGGGAGTTGCGGGTTATGGGGAAAGGGCAGGGAATTGGAGTTGAGGCCATGATCAGATTAGACATGATATTGAATGGCAGAGCAGGCTCGAGGGGCCAGATGGCCTACTCCTGCTCCTATTTCTTATGCTCTTATTGATGCGTTCATAATAAAGGATGAAACTGAATACTGTGTACAATGAGCAAGTGTGACCTTAGCTCCTTTAATAATGCTGGGATTCCTTGGGACTCCAACAGGTAGGTCCTCTGGTGATAGTGTAATACAGGTTACAAGGGGTTAAATACGTAACACTTATGATTAGTAATACTGCTGTGCTGTGTACTGTGATATAATTTTGACCAGAATATGGCACAAGCAAGGGTGTGACACAGCGAGTGAGACTAACTGGATTGCTCTTTCAAAGAGCTGGCACAGGCACGACGGGTCGACTGGCCTCCTTCTGTGCTCTAGTATTCTATGATTCTAGGGTGTGGAACTTATGCAGTCAAACTACTCTCAAAAATTATATAATACCTGCATTAAAAAGCTTTGCAATGCATCTCTTTACTTGTTCTTCGCAAGTTCTTTATTTTTGATGGATGCCCTTTCAAAATGAGTTATTAGAGCAAATTACAGTTACTTGACGATCATACACATTCAATTCAACTAATGTCAATTGTTGCAACAAATGTATTTCTATATTCTTGTTGGGACATAGAACGAGGAATAGGTCATTCAGACCTTTGAGCCTGCTCCGCTATTCAATTAGATCATAACTGTTGTACCTCAATTCTATTTATCTATGTTAGATCCTGTCCACAGCAGCCAATTTGCACACAGCAAGATCCCATGAACAGCAATGTAGTAATAATCAGTTCTTCTGTTTTTAGATGAGGGTGAGAGATAATATTGGCCAGGACACCAGGGGGACTCCCCCAGCTCTTCTTTGAAATAGTGCCGTCGTATATTTTATGTTCACCTGAGAGAGTAGATGGAGCCTTGGTTTAATGACTCATCCGAAAGACGGCACCTCCAACAGTGCAGCACTCCCTCAGTACTGCACTGGGAGTGTCAGCCTAGATTATGTGCTCAAGTGCCTGGAGTGAGACTTGAAATGACCAGATAATCTGTTTTTTGTTAAGTTGATTGACATATTGGCCAGGAAACCAGGGATGACTCCCCCTGCTCTTCTTCGAAACAGTGCCATGGGATCTTTTGAGAGGAGCAGACGGGGCCTCGGTTTATCATCTCATCCGAAGGAGGGAATCTCTGACAGTGCAGCATTCCCTCAGCACTGCACTGGGAGTGCCAGCTTAGATATTTTGTGCTCAAGTCCCTGGAGTGGGACTTGAACCACAACTTTCTGAGCATTACTGGCTTTTCTTTTTTGATACTTCAAGTAGAAGTGTCTGAAATGTGACATATTCGCGACACCAGATTTTCAGAGAGCGTACGTCACTACATATAAGATTCCTCTACCCTTGGTAAAACAGTCTGTTCTAACAGTAATTTGCTTGCAAACCTGTTGCCTTTGAGTTATTGATTTCTTACACTTGTGCGATTATAGCCGCCCCCACTCCATGGGAAGAGCCAAGCCTGGTGCTTGCGTGAGATTGTTCCGTACAGGTACCAAACTTTGATCAGAAAACACAGAGAGTTGTAATGTATGCAACTGTGACTATGCTCACAGGTTTGTGAAGCTGTTGCATTGTGAGTGGCTTAGCCAGTCACGTGATGTTCACAAGTCTCAATAAAACCCCAGCCAGTTTGGTTCAGGGGATCCACTATGAGGTATACAGTTGTGAGCCTGGTGGATGAACTGGTAATGTGCCGTGTGATTGTTAAACCTTTGCTAATAAACCAACTGGTTCTTAATAGCAATGTGTTGCTATGAATTCTTAAGCAAAGAACCCCTGAAGCGAATATATTCATCATCATAGGCAGTCCCTTGGAATCGAGGAAGACTTGCTTCCACTCTTAATATGAGTCCTCAGGTGGCTGAACAGTCCAATATGGGAACCACAGTCTCTTCCACAGGTGGGACAGACAGTGGTTGAAGGAAAGGGTGGGTGGGGAGTCTGGTTTTCCGCGCACTCCTTCCGCTGCCTGCGCTTGGTTTCTGCATGCTCTCGGCGACGAGACACAAGGAGCTCAGTGCCCTCCCGGATGCTCTTCCTCCACTTAGGGCGGTCTTTGGCCAGAGACTCCCAGGTGCCAGTGGGGATGTTGCATTTTATCAAGGAGGCTTTGAGGGTATCCTTGAAACGTTTCCTCTGCCCACCTGGGGCTCGCTTGCCGTGTAGGAGTTCCGAGTCGAGCGCTTGCTTTGGGAGTCTCGTGTCGGGCATGCAGACAATGTGGCCCGTCCAACGGAGCTGGTCGAGTGTGGTCAGTGCTTCAATGCTGTGGATGTTGGTCTGAGCGAGAACACTGACTTTGGTGCGTCCATCCTCCCAGGGGATTTGCGGAGACATCGTTGCAGATACATTACATTACGATACGTTACAAGAGTAGCAACAGCAACGGTAGAATGGCTGATTGTACCCTTCTGGTGAGTGGGTATGTTCTTCAGTGGAGTAGCAGAATTACTTTGGACCAAAGCAGCAAGATTCACCATGATAAGGAGGCTTGAGAGGAGTGCGTCCATATCTTTTTCATTCAGATCGCTCATTCCGAGGTCCATATGAACTCCTGGACCTGTTTCAATCACCAGAGCGGGTCGGAGCAGTGGGTTTGTGTTTGTCCTTTATTTGCCCTGGCTTTTTTTGGCCTCTCCCAGGAGGAGTCTGGATAGAGTAGGCAGAGAAAGAAAGAAAGACTTGCATTTCGATAGCGCTTTTCACGACCACCGGACGTCTCAAAGCGTTTTACGGCCAATGAAGTACTTTTGGAGTGTAGTCATTTGTTGTAACGTGGGAAACACGGCAGCCAACTTGCACACAGCAAGCTCCCACAAACAGCAATGTGATAATGACCAGATAATCTGTTTTAATGAGGGCTAAATATTGGCCAGGACACCGGGGATAACTCCCCTGTTCTTCTTTGAAATAGTGCCGTGGGATCTTTTACATCTGCCTGCGAAGGCAGGCAGCGCCTCGGTTTAACGTCTCATCCCAAAAGATGACACCTCCGACAGTACAGCACTCACCTCAGCACTGCACTGGGAATGTCAGCCTGGATTTATGTGCTCAGGTCCCTGGAGTGGGACTCAAACCCACAACCTTCTGACTCAGGAGGCGAGTGTGCTGCCCACTGAGCCACGGCTGACACTGAGAGCGAGTGAAACTATCCTCATTGGAAGACGGGTCGAGAAGTAACTAACACAGATTTAAGGTGAAGAACCAACGGCGACGTAAGAAAAAACTTTTTTGCGCAGCGAGTGGTTAGGATCTGGAATGCACGGCCTGAAAGGGTGGTGGAGGCAGACTCAATCGCGGCTTTCAAAAGGGGAGTTGGATAAATACCTGAAAGAAAAAGAATTTGCAGGGCTGGGGGGAAAGGACGGGGGGGGGGGGGAGTGGGACTGGCTGAGGTGCTCTTGCAGAGAGCCGGCACGGGCTCGATGGGCCGAATGGCCGTTTGCGCTGTAACCGTTCTATGAGGCTACATGGCTGCGGGGAAGAGATGGGGTTAGGAAGCGTCTGGTTTGAAGGCTCTTGCCATCATGAGTGTGGGGCGGGCTCGATAGACCCTCATTCCCCTGTATTGCTACATGACAACGTGATACAACTTTGAATGTACTCTTTCAGCTGTCAAGTGCTTTGGCACATCCTGAGGGCGTGAAAGACACTGCAGGAATGCAAGTCCTTTTTTCTGTGCTCAACAGCAGAGAGGATCATCGTCGCTGCTAGAACAATGATGCTTTCGCATTCATGGGTCTCAACAGTGCTATAGAGATTGTCAACGGCAAGCCAGTCAACCAGCGTGGGATAAAGCATCCCTCTGCCGTTAGAGTGAGACCTTTTTTGGTCTATTTTAAAACTGGTGGGATTGAGCGCATGATCGATTTTTTTTTTGGAGTTCAGCAAGTCTTGTTCAACAATCAATCATACACTTGATCCTCCTCGTTAGGAGCTAAACTGATCTTTCTGCAGCACCCAAGTAACACTGTGTGTGTGTGTTGCAATTCATATTCTGTCTTCTTTAGCATCGGACATGACTGCTTGTAGCCGACACCAATGCCCCACTCCCCCCTCCCCGCCCCGCACCCACACACTCCCACTTCCCCCCAGACTCTTCCCCGTGGATCTGCCCTGTGACACACATGGATATGTGCGAGAGGTGAGCGGATCTGAGCGTCGGGAGCATTAATCCTGGGTGAAATAAGAAGCTTTTGCTCATTGGTTCTGCTTCCACAAGCGCAGCAGCTGAAGGCACAGAGTAAGCCACTGCACCAGCAGGCCATGTTTTATTAAAGAGCCCCCGATAACTATCTGTCACTGACGAGTTGCCTGATCACCTCGCCTCGCTGCCTTGCTCTGGCTCTGTACCATTGCTGCAGCATTGTTCGCACCCCCCCACCCCCCATCCGCTCCAACAACTTTGGACACGTTTCCTCGACTGGAGACTTTGGACCGCGTCCAAACATTTTGGAATTATCCGAATCTGAAATGCAGAATAATAAGTGCAGCAAGAAAGCAAAGCCTCATATTTTTTGGCCATTTTTTAATCATTCCTGCCTCTTGGAATAGTGTCGCATTAAAACGTCTGTTGTTCAGAAGCTTTACGTCCAGGGGATCTTTGAGTTTATGCTCCAAGGTTTGATTGCACCAACGCAGAAAAAATTTGTAACGAGAGAGGCCACATAATGCTCCCTTTGTAGTTCATGTACGACAACCTGAATTGTAGACATCCCCTAGCCCCATGCTCCACGCTCACTGTTTCATCTCCATATCAATAAACAGATCTATTAATATTTCTATGTCCCTCGATTCCCTTAATGAAAAGGAAAGCAGGCTATTTTTTAATTCATTCAGCTTGCGGTGGTTCTGTGGTCTAGATGTGGCGAGATCGGGTCGAAGGAGTGGAGAGAGACTGGAGGGATGTGATCGGGGCCCAAGCAAGGCATGAGTTCGGGGCCAGGGGCCCAGGGCCAGCACGGGCCCAGCCCACACTGCAATATGTGCGTGTACTAGGTCCGTGCAGCAGAGCTGGTCTCCAGTCGTCCTGGTTAATCCTTACCACTGGACCAAGACCTGGCTCTGTCAAGCCCGTGTGGTGGCTGGTGTGCAACGGCCACCCCACGTTAAAAAAATCCACGCACAGGCATCTTCCACCCTTCAGGATGTAGTTCGGGTCCTTCATTGAAACAGCTGTGAACTCATCCTTTTTTGGCGTGGACGCAAGTCATCCTCGTTTGGAGGGACCGCCTATAATGATGGGTCTGGATGAGCACATGTGTGCTCACTGCACTCGGACTGTTACTAAAATATTGTTTGCTAACACAGGGCGCCTGACACTGGTTGAGAAAATTCATGAGCACATGACATGCTTATTCTGGGATAGGCCCTCCAAGCGACACAGGTACTGGTCAGAAGCCATAGTCCTCCATGTAGGTACTTTTGGAAAAAGAAAGTGTTCGTTCACGGGATGTGGGCATCGCTGGCAAGGCCAGCATTTATT
This sequence comes from Pristiophorus japonicus, assembly GCF_044704955.1. Classification (NCBI taxonomy): domain Eukaryota; kingdom Metazoa; phylum Chordata; class Chondrichthyes; family Pristiophoridae; genus Pristiophorus; species Pristiophorus japonicus. Next base: position 73,458,724 of record NC_091997.1, on the reverse strand, counting down.
GCCCATCCCTAATTGCACCTTGAGAAGGTTGTGGTGAGCCGCCTTCTTGAACCGCTGCAGTCCGTGTGGTGAAGGTGCTCACACAGCCCTGTCATTTTTGTAGCGGTTTGGTACAACGGAGTGTCTCGCTGGGCCATTTCAGAGGGACAGTTAAGAGTCAACCACATTGCTGTGGATCTGGAGTCACATATAGGCCAGACTGGGTAAGGGCGGTAGATTTCCTTCCCTGAGGGACAATAGTGAACCAACTTGGTTGATAGCAGTCGGCCTGCGCACACACACTCCATGTTGGCAGTGCGCCATCCGCCATATTGATAAAGGCAGAAAAAGAGTCGTACAGGGCTCTTGTCTGAAACCGGCGTTAGGCCCTTTGTATGTATGAATAAGGGGTCTAATGCTCGTTAAAGACTCCTTTTTAAAACTGTTCTGCCTTCAATGCAGCCGGTGCCAGGCCGGGCAAGTTGCATTGAGGAATCCATCTAAACACGGCTGAGCAAGCAGTCCTTCGAGGGGCCACTGGAGGCTGCCACCAAAATGGTAAGTTTGTTGAAGAAAAATGCTTACCTGAATGGTCAGCCGGGTAGACATGTCTCCATTGCAGTGCCAAAGACCATTGCTGGTTCTCGCTCGACGCCATCCCTCCCCCCAATCGCCTCTCCTCCCTACCTCCCTGCCATTATCGCTTCCCTCACATCCTCCAAATCGCCACCCAGGACCTACCAGAGGGCCACTGTCGACATCCGCAGCTCATTTAAATGAGGCCCAAGGTCCAATATTGGGTGTGCCTTAGGCCTCTTCGTTCCGGAGGCCATTACTCGCTGGCAAGCCGGTGCAAAGCAATTTTCTAGGCCCGTGCCCTGAACTGTCACCAATGTTTGCTGAGGGGCACTGTTCCCTTGTTAGAGTGACATAAACCCTTGTAGATATGTTACCCAATCCCCCATGCTCCAAATTCCATTGAATTCTTAGGGCCACTGTCCCAGTGAACCAAATGGAATTGGCCTGATTGATAATCCGACCCCCTAAGAAACAAAGACTTGCATTTAAATGGCGCCTTGCATGACTTAGGACGTCCCAACGTGCTTTACGGCCAATGAAGTACTTTTGAAATGTAGTCAGTTTGAAGTGTAGTCAATTTGTAATGTTGGAAAGGTGGCAGTCAATTCTATGCACAGCAAGCTCCCACAAACAGCAACTGTTATTTATGTAAACCTGTAAATACCATGTCTAACCACCAGAGGGCTCATCCCCTGGAGTCCCAAGGGATCCCACAATCCCTTGGGAGCACCTGTATATAAGGAGGCCTCACAGGCTGGAGAGGCACTCTGAGATCTGTAATAAAGGATTACGGCCACACCTTACTTTGAGCTTGCAGTATCTAGTCTGACTCTTTATTCAAGGCATAACAGCAATGACCAGATAATCTGTTTTAGTGATGTTGGTTGAGTGATAAATATTGGCCAGGACACCCGGGAGAACTCTGCTCTTCTTCAAAAGTAGTGCCGTGGGATCTTTTACGTCTGCCTGAGAGCGCCTTGGCTTAACGCCGCATCCGGGAAATGGTACCTGCGACAGTGCGGCGCTGCACTGAAGTGTCGGCCTAGATTTTGTACCCAGTCTCTGGAGTGGGGACAGTAACAGTGATGAAAATTGGCGAAAACACATCAGTTTTACTGGTCTCATCACGGTCAACAGCGTTGTCCATTACCCTGATCTCCGTTAATGGTTGCCCTGCTAATACGTGGCCTCTTGCCCATGGCTACTTGGGAAACTTGAAATGCTAATTCAAAAAAGCGCACCAAAGAGCACAGTGGCCAGATAGTCAGGAAGCATACCCGGCAACAAAAACTGGAAATAAAACTGCTGTGCTCTAGGCACTACTAAAATACAACTATATATGTCTCTGCGCTAATCTCACCATCCCAGGGGCAGATATGAAATATTTGTGTGCACGTTTATTTTACTCAGAAGGTGCCTGTACTTTACAATGGCCAATTGAGTGAAAGACATGCACAATCTTCTTGTATGTGGTGAATGATTGTAAAATAATATTTCACAAATACCAACACAGAGGGAAGTTCGAGGCATATGAGCAATTTAAAGACAAAGGAGACGGGGTAGTACCTTTTCCATTCTCGTCGAAAGCTTAGGCTTGAATTGGGCCCGATCTTTTACATCTACCTGAGACAGCAGACAGGGCCTCGGTTTAACGTCTAATCCGAAAGACGGCACCTCCAACAGTGCGGCACTCCCTCAGCACTGCACTGGGAGTGTCGGCCTAGATTTATGTGCTCAAATTCCCTGGAGTAGGACTTGAACCCATAACCTTCTGACTCTGAAGTGAGTGAGGCTACCCACTGAGCCACAGCTGACATGGTGTGAGCCTTGCTGGCGAGTGGCGATTGAGCACGGGATGTGTTCCAATTAATCCTGCCTTGACCCATTGTCCACACATGGGCGCGTCCCCAGCAGGAGGTCACTTGGGATTAATCAGGATTGGTCACTTGCCTAACATGGGTAAGGGCCACTGAGTTCACCTGCAGCACCTGCCCAAGGTCGGGGTACTTCAGCAAGGACCGAGGATCAAACCTGGGCCTCGTAGTCCATTCAAGCTTTTGAGGTAATTTTATGATTTTGTGACATCCCGTGTCTGAAGAGAAGAGTCTGGGGAGAGAGTGAGCCAACGCGATTTTGAACTATTTCAGCTGAGTCAGAAGGTTGTGGGTTCAAGGCCCACACCAGGGACTTGATCACAAAAATCTAGGCTGGCACTCCCAATGCATTACTGAGGGAGTGCTGCACTATCGGAGGTGCTGTCTTTCGGATGAGACATTAAACCAAGGCCCCGTCTGCTCTCTCAAGTGGACGTAAAAGTTTCCATGGCACGATTTTGAAGAAGAACAGGGGAGTTCTCCCCGGTGTCCTGGGCCAATATTTATCCCTCAATCAACATAACAAAAACAGATTATCTGGGTCATTATCACATTGCTGTTTGTGGGAGCTTGCTGTGCACAAATTGGCTGCTGCGTTTCCCACATTACAACAGTGACTACACTCCAAAAGTACTTCATTGGCTGTGAAGCGCTTTGAGATGTCCGGTGGTCGTGGAAGGTGCTATATAAATGCAAGTCTGTCTTTCTTTCTTACACTGACCATGGCCTCTTTGGGACACTCCACGACTCCAACTGTGGTACGGCCATCGCAGTTGGCTCCGCGCGGACCTCCGGAAGTTAAAATACCATCAAGGTGCCGATGATGCTATCAAACCACGACTTTTCAATGTGGATTAGGCCCCCACCTGCCAAGGGGACCCTGCCGTGCCAGAATGAAGGCACGTAAAGATGGTGGGGGTGACAATGCATTGAGACGTCCAGTCGTGAAAGGCGCTATGTAAATCCAAGTCTGTCTTTTCTTTTGCCTCTGGCAAAGAGCTGGCACAGACACAATGGGAGCTGAATAGCCTCCTTCTGCGCTGTAAACTTCGCTGGTTCAATAAGTATGGGTGTGTTTGGCGATCACCTCGCTCATGGCAGGAGGCTACACTTGGAGATAGGGCAACAATATGGCGGGACCAGCTCTGAACAATGCAGCCTTTGAGCGCAACTCTCAACTGGGACTACAACCTGGGTAAGCTGACTCGATAGTTGACTCAACAACAACAATGGGTATTTATATAGCGCCTTTAACATAGTGAAATGAGTATTGTGAGATAAAAAAATTTGACACCGAGCCGCACAAGTAGAAATTAGCGCCGGTGACCAAAAGCTTGGTCAAAAAGGTTTTAAGGAGCGTCTTGAAGGAGGAAAGCGAGGCGGAGAGGTTTAGGGAGGGAATTCCAGAGCTTGGGGCCCAGGCAACAGGAGGCACGGCCACCGATGGTTGAGCGATTATAATCAGGGATGCTCAAGAGGGCAGAATTAGGGGAGCGCAGACACCGCGGGGCGGGTGGGGTGGGGTGGGGGGGGGCGCGCTGGGGATCAGCGGGCACAGGGGTGATGGGTGAATGGGACTTGGTGCAAGTTAGGTCAAGGGGCAGCCTCTAGTTTCTGTAGGGTAGGATGTGGGAGGCCAGCCAGGAGTGCGTTGGAATAGTCAATTCTAGAGGTAAAGGCATAGATAACTCCTTTACTCATGGGCTAGAATAGACAAAAGAAGGTGCATATTATAATTCAAAGTTCTTTATGGAGCCAAGAAGAGGGTGAATATTATACAGTATTTAATATCTCTGAATTTATATTTAACACAGCGAGGAAGAAACGCTCTTTTAACGACTGTTTGATCTCATATCTGATCTGAAATAAGTTCCACTCAGGCTCCATCTCTGTTTGCATATTTTCCAGCGAAGTGTCACAATTTATCTTCCAAACCTGCAAGCACGTGACGTATACTTATCTGAAACTTCTAAAGCTGCCCCATCCTTTAGCCCGTGCATTTCAACAGACCGAGTTTCAATTAAGTTTCAGGGTTTGTAGTGCAGATGAAAGCTTTTCGAAAAGGTTTAAAGTGCACGAAAAGTTTTCGAATGTTACCTGAAAGTTCTCGAAGTAAAATGGCCACGGGCTCTTGTGATGGTGTACGGGTAGAAAATCCAACCAGTTTAACTTTAAAATGCATCGGATCAAAGGATTTTGGTGTTTGGGATAAAAGGTACTGTATATTTCATAATGGACCACCGTCAAACACACAGAACTGACAATTTTACCAAGTCTTCATCCGCTGGGGCTTCCTTGGGGAATGAGGAAAAATACTTTGATTCCTGCTTCCTCCCCTGAGGAAGCCTAAAAGGCAGAGGCTTTGGAAATGCTTTATGGTGTTTCATTATAAATATATGATTTATTTATGAATATGACAAGGACTGTGATGAAAAGTTTTGCCTGCATGACACAGAAAGGGGATAGAGAAAAAAAAGCAGAAAGTGAAGGAGAGATGTAAGGCCAAACGTGTGTGTCAAAACCTTGATGCCTTCTTCAAGATGCCTTCCAACAGTTTCTGGAAGTCCTTTCAATTTTATTGCAAATCCTAAAGTTTGTGGGTAGGAGTTTTCAAACGTATCAGATTTTAGTTGTGTTAATCTGAGGCCCCGTCTGCTCTCTCGGGTGGACGTACACGTTTCCGCGGCACTACTTCGAAGAAGAGCAGGGCTAATATTTATTCCTCAAACAACATCGCAACGAGTGAGATTAACTGGTCATTGTCATGTTGCTGTTTGTGGGATCTTGCTATGTGCAAATTGGCCTCCTACATTACACGAGCATTAAATTGGCTGTAAAACGCTTTAGGTGTCTTTAGGTCATAAAAGCGCTCTCTCCCCCCTCTCTTTCTCTCCTCTCTCCTTCCTCTCTTTCTCTCCTCTCTCTTTCTCACCTCTCTCTCTCCTCTCTCCTTCCTCTCTTTCTCTTCTCTCTCTTTCTTACCTCTCTCTCTCCTCTCCTCTCTCTCTCCCCTCTCTCTCTCCTCTCTCTTTCTCTCCTCTCTCTCCTCTCTCTTTCTCTCCTTCCTCTCTTTCTCTCCTCTCTCTTTCTTACCTCTCTCTCTCCTCTCCTCTCTCTCTCCCCTCTCTCTCTCCTCTCTCTTTCTCTCCTTCCTCTCCTTTCTCTTTCTCTCCTCTCTCTTTCTCTCTTCTCTCTTTCTCTCCTCTTTCTCTCTTTCTCTACCCTCTTTCTCTCCCCTTCTCGCCTCTCTCTTTCTCTACCCTCTCTTTCTCTCCCTTCTCTTTCTCTCCCCTCTCGTTCTCTTATTCTCTCTCTCTCTCTCATTCTCTCTCTCTCTCTCTCATTCTCGCGCTCTCTTTCTCTCCCTCCTTCTCTCTCTCCCTCCTTCTCTCTCTCTTTCTTTTTGCCCTCAACTAGATTGATTTCTGGGATGAGAGTTTTGCCCTACGAGGAGCGATTGAGTAGATTGGACCTATACTCTCTGGAGTTTAGAAGAATGAGAGGTGATCTCATTGAAACATATATGATTCTGAGAGGGCTACAGGGCAGATGCTGAGAGCCTGTCTTCCCTGGCTGGAGAGTCTAGAACCTGGGGGCACAGTCTCAGGATTTCTGACTGAGATGAGGAGAAATTTCTTCACTCGGAGGGTGGTGAATCTTTGGAATTCTCTACCCCAGAGGGCTGTGGATGCTGAGTCGTTTAGTATATTCAAGGCTGAATCAATAGATATGTTGGACTATAAGGGGGTGATTGGGTGGGAGAGAAGAGTTGAGATTGAAGATCAGTCACGATCTTATTGAATGGCGGAGCAGGCTTAAGGGGCCGTATGGCCTACTCCTGCTCCTAATTCTTATGTTCTTTCTTTTGACTTGGGGCATTTTCAAGGGTACTGCCATTAATTTTTAACCATATTTTCTAAAGGTGCATAAAGCTGGTATCTGCAAGTGTGGATGTGTTTCCTTAATTGAGAAATCTTGGTGAAGGGCTGATGTCCACTGTGTCGGACAATATCAACATTGAGAAGAATGGGAGTGGTGAGGTAAATCAGGGAGTCATTGTTAAATGACAATAAGTTTTTTTTTAGGTCTCAGGAGAAAAGAAAGACGGAGGCAGGCAAATGAATCTGAGGTTGAAAGAATGGGTTAGCTTAGGAGACAGTCTTGCTTGTCAGTGTGGTGAGAATGCAGGATGGAGCAAAAGCTTAGGGACAACAAGTTTTAAAGAAATAGATTGGTGAGGGGATTTGAGAGGGAATTTCTTCACCCAGAGGGTGGTGGGGGTCTGGAACTCCCTGCCTGAAAGGGTGGTCGAGGCAGAAACCCTCACCACATTTAAAAAGTACCTGGATGTGCACTTGAAGTGCCGTAACCTGCAGGGCTACGGACCAAGAGCTGGAGAGTTGGATTAGGCTGGATAGCTCTTTGTCGGCTGGTGTGGACAAGATGGGCCGAAATGGCCTCCTTCTGTGCAAAGTAAATTTCTATGATTCTATTTCTATAGGAGGAATGACTATGGTGGAATCAATGGAGCTAGAGAGACAAGTAAAGATTATGATCGCGAGGGAGGCTTGAGGCGAGAAGTGAGAATGGATTACCGATCATAGCAACATAGGAATTGCTAAAAAGACCAAGGTTCACCTGGTTCGCCTTCGACCATCCTGCTAGTCACATGATACAACAATAATGGAGTTCTTCACTAATCACCACAATCGATCTCTATCAGATGACGAAGCACTTTTTGTTCACCAGACTTTGACGTGGCATTCAAAGCACAATTGCTATTAATGGATGCAAGGGGAAAAATAGTGACCAAAAGTGATGACATTTTGACCGCACGATAGAAAGACTTGCATTTCTATGGCGTCTTTCACTACCACCGGATGTCCCAAAGCGCTTTACAGCCAATGAAGTACTTTTTGAAGTGTAGTCACTGTTGTAATGTGGGAAATGTGGCAGCTCATTTGCGCACAGCAAGCTCCCGCAAACAGCAATGTGACAATGACCAGATAATCTGTTTTAGTGATGTTGATTGAGGGATAAATATTGGCCCAGGACACTGGGCGATAACTCCCCTGCTCTTCTTCGAAATAGTGCCATGGGATCTTTTACATCCATCTGAGAGGGCAGACGGGGCCTCGGTTTAATATCTCATCCGAAAGACGGCACCTCCGACAGTGCAATACTCCCTCAGCACTACACTGGAGTTTCAGTCTAGATTTTTGTACTCAAGTCCCTGGCGGTAAAAGCCCCATCAATGAGTGAGTCAGAAGTACTCTGGTGGGAACATTGTAGATGTATCTCTGAAGGTCTCCTCCATTCTACATTTCTAGTGAAACATGTCCTTTTGGAATATGTTTACAGCCCAAGTCCTAACTCGCACCGAATTCCGTTCACCCATCCTCCCTGTGCTCCGTGACCTACATTGACTTCTGGTCCTGCAATGCCTAGATTTTAAAAGTTCTCATCCTTGTTTTTAAATTTCTCTTTCTATCAACCTCTCTCAAAAAAAATGTTACCTTTGACATTCTGAACTTTGAACTGTGCCTCCTTGCCTTGGACTCAAAGGGAGAAATTTCCAATGTCTAATCTCTCTTTAACTCTGAAAATGTTGAAGCTCTCCATTAAGTGTTCTCTCATCTTTCTCTTCTTCGGGCCGCCAATCTAAGCCATGCATCTAAGTTGAAGAATCAGCCTCATATCTCTCCTCTCGACTCGCTCGAATGGCTCTACATCCTTTCTGTAATACGGAGACCAAAATATGCTCAAGTCCCTGGAGTGGGACTCGAACCAACAATCTTCTGACTCAGAGGCGAGAGTGCTACCCACTGAGCCACAGCTGACACTATAAAGTACAGTACTCTTGCCATTTTTAAATGCTTTTTATTTCCCCAGTGGTTCCAATGGAGAAGAAGTGCAAATATAATATATGTATGTATCAAAATGAACGAATGCATTGAAACGTATTGTGGGTCGAATCTTCCTTTCTGTCTCTGTCTCTGCATCTTCCAAACCGGTACCATTTTCTCTCTAGCTCAGTCCTGCAACGTGGTGTCGGTTCGGAATTTGCATGCACGCAGACTTTGCCCGCAGCGCAGGAGAGAACAGTCTCGCAAACCGCACCACACTCGATCAGCTCCGCTGGGCAGGTCACATCCTTCGCATGCCAGACACGAGACTCCCAAAGCAAGCGCTCTACTCGGAACTCCTTCATGGCAATCGAGCCAAAGGTGGGCAGAGGAAACGTTACAAGGACACCCTCAAAGCCTCCCTGAAAAAGTGCAACAACCCCCCCACTGACACCTGGGAGTCCCTGGCCAAAGATCGCCCTAGGTGGAGGAAGTGCATCCGGGAGGGCGCTGAGCACCTCGAGTCTCATCGCCGAGAGCGTGCAGAAATCAAGCGCAGGCAGCGAAGAGCGTGCGGCAAACCAGTCCCACCCACCCCTTCCCTCAACGACTGCCTGTCCCACCTGTGACAGAGACTGTGGCTCTCGTATTGGACTGTGCAGCCACCTAAGGACTCATTTTTAAGAGTGGAAGCAAGTCTCCCTCGATTCCGAGGGACTGCCTATGATGATGATGATGAACCCGCGCCAGTAACTGTCGACATCTCCGATCAGCGGATTCGCACATCGCAACAACTCAGCGGTTCGATGGACTCGCCGAAGCGCACGGGGGGAGAACTGCGCAAGGTAAAGTAGCTGCCGAGAACTGTAGCAGTCCTTGAAAGGCGAGTAAACATGTGCAGGGCGCTCGGGGAGTCTGCCCGCTGTGCGCGCCAAGGGAGAATATCAAGCTCACAGCCATTTTGCTCGAGGAGCTTGCCAGTTCTCATTGAATAGGCTCGGATGTGACACAGTTGTTGAACAAAACTTGCCAAACTCAAAGCACCAAACTTGTACCTCCTCCCGTGAGTTGGGAGCTGCCAGTCCCTTCAAGGGAAACAGCTGCAATAGTTTAGCCCTTGTAAAATGTCAACTTTCTCCCCCCGCATCTCAAATCGGCTCCATTCCTCCCTCCGAGTCACCCCCATTTGGCATCGTGGACAGGGAAGAGAAAGTGCGGATTGCAAAATGCTGCCTTTCGAATGCTTGACATCAAATAGCCGCAGCGTTGCTTTTTATTTTATCCGCATGCACAGCCCATTATCAATAGCCTAGCAACACTCAGCCATGAGCAGCATAGCAACGGGATGGATCCTGCTGTCCTTCATAGCGACTTCACTCTGGAATTTGAATTTGAATCACTTCCACTGCGTGAGGCACTGCTGTTTTTGTTTACTTCTGGCAGGAACAGAACTTGCGACTGGGAACAGCAGGATTCCCAGCTTGTCCGCCTTGTTCATCATCATCATCACAGGCAGTCCCTCGGAATCGAGGAAGACTTGCTTCCACTCTTAAAATGAGTCCTTAGGTGGCTGAACAGTCCAATATGAGAACCACAGTCCCTGTCACAGGTGGGACAGACAGTCGTTGAGGGAAGGGGTGGGTGGGACAGGTTTGCCGCACGCTCTTTGCTGCCTGCGCTTGTTTTCTGTATATTCTTGGCAACGAGACTCGAGGTGCTCAGTGCCCTCCCGGATGCACTTCCTCCACCTAGGGCGATCTTTGGCCAGGAACTCCCAGGTGTCAGTGGGAATGTTGCACTTTATCAGGGAGTCCTTGTAACGTTTCCTCTGCCCACCTTTGGCTGGTTTGCCGTGAAGGAGTTCCGAGTAGAGAGCTTGCTTTGGGAGTCTCGTGTCGGGCATGCGGACAATGTGGCCCACCCTCCTGTATGGTTCAGAGACATGGACCATGTACAGTAGACACCTCAAGTCGCTGGAGAAATAGCACCAACGATACCTCCGCAAGATCCTATTATGTTTGCGATGTACTTATGAATGACTCCACGAGGCAATGTGTTGTACTCAAACTGTAGTGACCTTAGTCCTTTATTCCAAACTCCAGAGTGAGGCACAAGCATGGTGGGCAGCCTTTTATACCACCAGTGCAGGAAACCCCCGGTCTCCACCAGTTGCACCCTCTAGTGGTGCCAGCATAGTATATACACAGTGCAAACCTTATTAATAGCACATCAGGTAAACAAGTCTCCATCTTATGCAACCACACAGTGACTACACAGAGAGTACATCCATAGTCTGAATATACAACAGATCCTACAAATCCCCTGGGAGGACAGATGCACCAACGTTAGCGTCCTCGACCAGGCCAACATCCCCAGCATCGAAGCACTGACCACACTTGATCCACCTTGTTACGAAGAGGTTCCATCACCTGTCTGTCGGGTCTTCCAGATTACCAGTTAGAACCACAGATTCATAGTATGATACAGCACAGAAGGAGGCCGTTCGGCCTATCATGCCAGTGCCGGCTCTTTGAAGGAGCAATCCAATTAGTCCCACTCCCCCCACCCCTTTCTCCATCGATAGCCCTGCAAAGTTTCCCTTTTGAAAGTTACTGTCGATTGTGCTTCCACCGCCCTTTCAAACAGTGCAGTCCAGATCATAGCATCTCGCTGCGTTAGGTTTGCTCTTTATTCAGTCTGAGGCATCTTCAGCTTAAACAGGGCACAATTTCAAAATTTGCAGATGACACAAAACAGTGAGTGGGATAGTGATAGACTTCAAGAGGGCATAGACAGGCTGGTGGAATGTGCGGATACGTGGCAGATGAAATTTAACGCATAAAAATGTGCGAAGTGATACATTTTGGTAGGAAGAACGAGAAGAGGTAATATAAACTAAAGGGTACAATCCTAAAGGGGGTGCACAGACAGAGAGACCTCGGGTATATGCACAAATCGTTGATGGTGGCAGGACAGGTTGAGGAAGCGGTTAAAAAAGCTTATGAAACCTTGGGCTTCATAAATAGAGGAATAGAGTACAAATGCAAGGAAGTTATGATGAACTTTTATACAACACCGGTTTGGTTTCAACTGGAGTGTTGTGTCCAATTCTGGGCATCGCACTTTCGGAAGGATGTGAAGGCCTTAGAGAAGGTGCAGTAAAGATTTACGAGAATGATTCCAGGGATGAGGGACTTCAGTGGCGTGGATAGACTGGAGAAGCTGGGGTTGTTCTCCTTGGAGCAGAGAAGGCCGAGAGGAGATTTGATCGAGGTGTTCAAAATCATGAGGGGTCTGGACAGAGTAGATAGAGAGAAGCTCTTCCCATTGGTGGAAGGGTCGAGAACCAGACTGGACACAGATTTAAAGTGATTGGCAGAAGAACCACAGACGACATGAGGAAAAACTTTTTAACCAGCGAGTGGTTCGGGTCTGGAATGCACGGCCTGAGAGGGTGGTGGAGGCGGTCTCAATCGTGGCTTTTAAAAGTACTTTGAGATTGTTGCTGTTGTATTTAGAACAATGTACTGCTTTGGATTCTAATTTTGCTAGTTTATTTCAAAGTAAATCCTGACTGGAAACGAGGAAGATTTTCTAAGACTGATATAAAAGACTGGAAGTTTATCTTGTTTGCTTTATACGTACTAAAATACTGCCCCCTAACGGCAGTACATATGTATGTTTGAAGACGCAATGTTTAATTCATTAGAAATATCGCTTCAATGTACAACATTCTTCATGTGCTTGGCATTGGCCATTAACTCACTCATATTGATAATTCTCAACTGTAATTGAAAGGCTGTTTCTGAATAAATATGCTGCCTGATCTTTTGGATTGTAAGATAAATCTGTAATTACTGCCCCTGACAATTACAGTTCTGCACATCCTTCTGCATAGTACTTTTCTTCGCCGAAGTTTTAATGCATTAAAAGTATTTAATCTGAAGTGCGCTACAGTTTGAAAAATATTCTATTCTGGCAGCATAATCAATTTTTTTCCCCCATTGCTGTGAAGGCTGCAAGCAAGTTTACCAATAAAGAGAAGAGTATGGAAATGTAGGCTAACACTTTGAGCTGCATTTATTAACAAGGCAGAAACACACCAAAAGGGTGGAGATGAGACCATCAGTAAAACAAGTGGCATCTCAACCCCCCCCCCCCCACCCCCCCGCCAAGCCATTACCTTGCAACACACCCCAGCTCCCCCTCCTTCATCGTCTGCTTCTTCTTCTTTCTTATGGTAGCAGAAAAGCAAATCAAACATCAATATCCAAGTCGGATATCCAGGCCATAGCTTCCGGTGTAACAGCGCGGATATCTTGTAGGCTGCCTGTGAATTCCCTCTGAGGGCAGTGCTCGATGATGTGCTCCAGGGTCTGATTAGGAGCTCCACAGTCACATGATGGGGATGCTTTAATCTTCCACCAATGGAGAAGGGTGGCTGTGAAACATTCTTTACATCACTGAGCACACAGACTACAAGATGGCGCTGCAGGAGCGGGTCATGTGACCTTGTCACATAATCCTTTTATTATATTCATCAGCGGTTGCATTACCACAGTAGACCACTAGGTGGAGCAGAAGTCCACTCGGGGTTCTCTATATTACAGTGGCAGCATCTACCATGACCGGTTCTGAGGCGGTTGATAATTGGTGGGGTGGATGAAGACAGCCTTCTCGTGGCCCACCCTGTTACGTGATCCTAGCTCTTAGAGCACAACTTATGTCGTCTTACAGGACACTGAATTTGCCGTTAAATCGACTTCCCGGTGACAGCAGCAAACCAAGCAAATCGAACGGTCTTCGCCAAAGAAAACTGCATGTAGGCCCGGCCATCCGAATATGCCAGCTTAACATCGAAGGCACCTCCTGTTGAAAATGCGAAGATCTCGAGATGTTACTGAAGAAAGACAGCATCAATGTTCTGGTGCTTCAAGAAGCACATCAAACACATCCACCAGTTTGACACAAGAGGACGGGTGACAGGTTTTGACCTAATCGCTTTCAATAACCATCCCAAATATCGCCTGGCGTGCTATGTTAAACACTCCAGCAATTCCTAATGAGCAGATTCCGAAATTGCTTCACTGATTTCTGCTCTTACTCGGCAAAACTAGTGAACCTTTATTCTGTGCTTGACAACTTTAGCAAAATGGTTTGTATAATGTATTTGCTTCAAGGGTTCTTTGCTTAAGAATTCATAGCAACACTTTGCGAGGAAGAATGAGTTGGTTTATCAGCAAAAGGTTTAACAATCACACTGCACATTACTAGTTCATCCACCAGGCTCACAACCACCTGCCTCATGGCTCAATAAAACCCCAACTGGCCGGGGTTTTATTGTGCCTTGTGAACATCACGTGACTGGCTAAGCCACTCCCAACTCAACAGCTCTCCCAGCCTGTGAGCATACTCACCGGTGCATACATTACAGTTGGGTTTCAAACAAAGTCATAATCTGTGACTGTGGAGCACGAGCAGATCCTTGCCTTGTTTTTTCACACTCCCTCACACCCTCACTCCCCCATTCTCTGTTGTGTTGCACTGGAGACTGTACAGAGGAGATTTACCAGGATGTTGCCAGGAATGGAGAATTTTTGCATGAGGAAAGATTGGATAGGCTGGGCTTGTTTTCTTTGAAACAGGGGAGACTTGACTGAGGTGCATAAAATGATGAGGGACCTAAATAGAGTGGATAGGATTGACTTATTTCCCTTTGCAGAGAGGTCAATATCCAGGGGACATAGATTTAAAGTAATTGTTGGAAGGATTAGGGGGGAGTTGAGAACTTTTTTCACCCAGAGGGTGGTGGGGGTCTGGAACTCACTGCCTGAAAGGGTGGTAGAGGCAGAAACCCTCACCACATTTAAAAAGTACTTCGATATACACTTGAAGTGTTGTAACCTAGAGGGCTACGGACCAAGAGCTGGAAAGTGGGATTCGGCTGGCTAGCTCTTTGTCGGCCGGTGTGGACATGATGGGCCGAATGGCCTCCTTCTGTGCCGTAAATGTCTCTGATTCTATGTCTCCAGTCTTGTGTCCCAATACACATCCCAAGCTCTTCTGTTTCTAGTGTGTGTGTGTGTGTCCGTGTGTGTGTGTGTCCGTGTGTGTGTGTGTGTGTGTGTGTCCACACTCCTATTTTCAGCCACCCCTGCTCGTTTAATAAACCTCTCCATCTTGACATCACATTCTTTGCTTTCGAAAGCCTCCTGAAAATCTGCATCTCTGAGCTTGGCTTTAGTGACCCCACCAGAATATGTCTCTCATCTCCTGCTCCTGGATGTCCTCTGATCTCTTGCAAAGTGCCTCTGGACATTTTGTGTGAACGAGAGACCAGATGAGTGTACGATGTTGTTGACACACAAAGTCTTAACCTCAAGATTTCATTACCGCCTTCAACTCAATTCCAAGTATTGATTCTTCTTCAAGGAGTGCTGGTAAAATATGCTTTTCCCCTCTTTTCTTTGAAGGCAAGAGCCTGATGTTCTTCCAGTTAATTTTTCCTTTTCCCCTGGGCTGCCTACCGATTGTAACTAAGCAGGATCATTAGGTGACCTGCTCCCGGGTCTCTCTCAGCACCAGCGTGCACTGGCTTCGAAGGAGGTAGGTTAGAGCATCACAATAATAAACTGCTGTATCTAGGATTACATAGGATATACGGCACAGAAACAGGCCATTTGGCCCGACCAGTCCATGCCAGCGTTTATGCTCCACTCGAGCCTCCTCCCGTCTTTCCTCATCTAACTCTATCAGCATAACCCTCTATTCCTTTCTCCCCCATATGCTTGTCTAGCCTCCCCTTAAATGCATCGATATTATTCGCCTCAACCCTTCCCTGTGGCAGCGAGTTCCACATTCTCACCACTCTCTGGGTAAAGAAGGTTCTTCTGAATTCCCTATTGGATTTCTTGGTGACTATCTTATATTGGTGGCCTCTAGTTATGCTCTTCCCCACAAGTGGAAACATTCTCCCTGTATCCACTCTGTCAAAACCTTTCATCATTTTAAAGACCTCTATTAGGTCACCCCTCAGCCTTCTTTTTTCAAGCGAAAAGAGACCCAGCCTGTTCATCCTTTGCTGATATGTATACCTTTGTATTTCTGGCGTCATCCTTGCAAATCTTCTCTGCACCCTCTCCAGTGCCTCTATATCCTTTTTATAATATGGCGACCCGAATTGTACCTAATACTCCAAGTGTGGTCCAACCAAGGTTCGATACAAGTTTAGCATAACTTCCCTATTTTCAATGCTATCCCTCCAGAAATAAACCCTAGTACCTGGTTTGCTTTTTTTATGGCCTTGTTAAACTGTGTCACTACTTTTAGTGACTTGTATATCTACAGAGAAGAAAATGTTGCTGCAATTCTACTAACAAGAAAGAGCCATGTGGTCTCGTGTGTGTCCCCTGTGAAATGCATAAGTAGGTGGAACTGTAGCGCAGTGGTTATGTTACTGGATTAATAATCCAGTGGCCTGGACTAATAATTTGGAGACATAAGTTCAAATCCAGCTGGGGAATTAAAATTCAATTAATTAAATGCACCTGGAATAAAAAGCTATATCAGTGACTGTGGGCCCAAATTTCCCCAGGAGTTGCTCTGTCTTTTTTGGAGCAACTTGATTTTTCTGGACTATCTTTTTCGTTGCAATTCTGGCCATTTAATTTGTGCCAGTGTAAGTGTGTTAGTTAGGTTTTTTGTTAGTTTATTTTTTTTTCAAAATGGGGCGTTAACAGCCACTTACGCCTGTTTTGGCCATTTAAGCAAGTTTAGCCAGCTAAAAGTTACTCCAAACTAACTTAGGCGAGCGTAAGTGGGTACTCTTGTACGTTCAGACAAACCTTGCGGTGACTTAGAAAATCAGCGCAGGCAGCCAGAGATTCGGGAGGGGGGGCGGAGAAGGGGACCTTGCAAAGTACTAAACACCTTCACAACAACATTAAAGAAGCATAAATACATTTAAAGCACCAAGCACTAAACAAAGCAGTACATTTGCACCAAGCACTAAACAAAGCAGAAAAAGTAATAAGCAATTAATTAACAAATAAAAAATAGAAGGAACCCTGCCCCTAAAACACCAAGATCAAAGTAATAAGCAATCAATCAATCAGTAAATAACAAATAAAAAATAGAAGTCCAACCTTAGGGAACACAGCAGGCCACCGATGAGGGAATCCATTCGGCCAGGGCTAGGGATGGCATGCTTCAGGCCCCTCCCACACATCCTGCAGCGTGCACTCACAGATTCGGCCTGCCAGGAGCTACTGCACATGCGCGCAGACTCTGGTGCGCATGTGCAGAGGTCCCGGCACTGTTTTCAGTGCCGGGACCTGGCTCCTCCCCAGATCCACTGGGTCACACTATGCCACTACCGAGGAGAGGCTGGGGAGCGGCCAGAATCGGGAGGAAGATTTTCGGCGCGCTTGGAGGCAGACAAAAGCAGTGCACTTCAGGTGAGGGCACCAGAAAAAGGGGTTGGGTAAATTTGAGCCCCATGTAACTACTGGATTGTTGTAAAAACCGACCTGGATCGCTAATGTCCTTTTGGGAATGAAATCTGTCGCCCTTACCCGGTCTGGCCTATATGTGACTCCCGACTCACAGCAACGTGGTTGACTCTTAACTGCTCTCTGAAATGGCCGAGCGAGACACTCAGTTGTAAGTTGGCTCAGCAACACCACCTTCACAAGGGAACCAGGGATGGGAAATGAATGCTGGCCTTGCGACACCCACATCCCGTGAATGAATAAAAAAAAGTCACACAAGAAATTTGACATAAAGAAATATGAAGTACTCTGCACAGAGGAAGCAATTAAACACCATGAACAGTGCTACTCTAGGTAACTGTGAAGTTGAAAGAGAACTACGGGTCCTAGTGGAGACTGGGGGCAAGATCGGCAGTGGTAATGGAATCGGTCCCCCGTTATAAATCCCTGCCCAATTTTTCATTCCATTTTTGGTAAATAAAATGTCATGAACAGGTACAACAAATAAGCTAATAGCATGCTGGCCTTTATATCTAGAGGACTAGAATACACAGGGGTAGAAAGAATGAGCTTGCATTATTTATAGCACCTTTCACCTTTGTTGTGTCTCAAACCATTTACAGCCAATGAAGTACTTTTGAAGTGTAGTCACTGTTGTAATGTAGGAAACGCGGCAGCTAATTTGCAAGTTCCCACAAACAGCATGTGATAATGACCAGATAATCTGTTTTTTGATTATGTTGATAGAGGGATAAATATTGGCCAGGACACCAGGGAGAACTCCCCTGCTCTTCAAAATAGTGCCATGGGATCTTTTACATCCACATGAGAGGACAGACGGGGCCTCGGTTTAACATCTCGTCCGAAAGACGGCACCTCCGAAAGTGTGGCACTCCCTCAGCACTGCACTGGGAGTGTCAGCCTTGATTTTTTTTTTGTACTCAAGTCCCTGAAGTGGGACTTAGAACCCACAACCTTCTGACCCTACGGGTGAGAGAGCTACTCACTGCGCCACGACTGACACTATGCGAAAGGCGCATTGTGAACTGTGTAGAAGTTAAAGAGCAATGTCCGGGCCGGGAGAAGAGACCGACTCTGAATAGATGAGGTCGGCCTGCACTGCGCACAACACTGAAGTCAACGGCAGAGAAAGCGGTCGTGCATTTGCAAAGTTTTACAACCGAAAGAAATCATTCATTTATGTATTTTTTTTCTCTCGAGTACATTTGCTGAGTTAACAGAGTCTAGACAAAATAAAATGCTGTAATTGCCCTTAAACTGAGATATATTACACACACAGTGAGATACCCAGTTGGGAGTGTGTGTAGAGCCGTTTGTGATATAATTCATAATCTGTAAAGAGCGCTGTGCACATATATCATACAGCGGATTCACGTAGACTAACTAAAATACATACATCACATGCTGAAATACTATATAGTATTTACCATATAGTAAAGTGCCTGCTGTAACTTTGTGTACAATGTACATTCATTAAAATCATTTAATAAACACTAGATTTGGTAGGGGAGGGATGATGAGAGAAAAGCTGGTTGGATTTAAAATATGCCCCCCCCCCCCACTTCCGCACCCTGTTGGTTCATTTTGGTGATGTAATGTACGCACCGGTGAGCATGCTCACAGGTTCATAGAGCTGTTGAGTTGGGAGTGGCTTAGCCAGTCACGTGATGTTCACAAGACTCAATAAAACCCCAGCCAGTTGGGTCTTGGTCATCCACGATGGGGCAGGTGGTTGTGAGCCTGGTGGATGAACTGGTAACGTGTAGTGTGATTGTTAAACCTTTTGCTGATAAACCAACTAGTTCTTAATAGCAATGTGTTGCTATGAATTTTGAAGCAAGGAACCCACAAAGCAAGTACATTGCAGGTAACACCTCAAATTTAAATTCTCATCTTTCTGTTCAAATCCCTCACCCTATCTCTGTAAACTCCTCTAGTCCTTCAACTCTCTGTGATCTCCGCACTCCTCCAATTCTAGCCTCTTGAGCATCCCCGATTTTAATCGCTCCACCATCGGTGGGCATACCTTCAGCTGCCCGACCCTAAGCTCTGGAAGTCCCTCCCTAAAACTCTCCGCCTCTCCACCTCTCTCTCTTTTAAGACACCTCCTCCTAAAATACCTACCTCTTTGACTGCTCTCGTGTCCTAATAACTCCCGATGTGGTTGGGTGTCAATTTTTTTCTGATTACGTACCTGTGAAGCGCCTTGGGAGCTTCTACATACGTTAAAGGCACTATATAAATGTGAGTTGTTGTTGTCGTGAATGCACAGCCCAGCATGTAACTGGGACAAACAAACCGGGGAGGTCCCAGGATCGCCACTCGAAGCCGAGTCAGTGTCAGCTGTGGCTCAGTGGGTAGCATCCTCGCCTCTGTCAGAAGGTTGCTGGTTCAAGTCCCACTCCAGGGGCTGGAGCATATAAACCAGGCTAACACTCCAGTGCAGTGCTGAGGGAGTGCTGCACTGTCAGAGGTGCTGTCTTTCGGATGAGACGTAAAAGATCCTGCGGCACTATTTCGAAAAGGAGCAGGGGAGTTATCCCCGGTGTCCTGGGCCAATATTTATCCCTCAATCAACATAACAAAAAAAACAGATCATCTGGTCATTATCACATTGCTGTTTGTGGGAGCTTGCTGTGCGCAACCTGGTTGCTGCATTTCCTACATTACAACAGTGACTACACTCCAAAAGAACTTCATTGGCTGTGAAGCGCTTCGGTACATCCGGTGGTCGTGAAAGGCGCTATATAAATGCAAGTATTTCTTTCTTTCTTCTATTGGCTTCAATGTACAACAAGCCACCAACCAGTCTTCCCTTTGGGGGTGCGACCCGAGAACAGTCTAACTTATCGTGGAAAAAGCCAGTCCCGATGGGGGGGGGGTGTTGCCCCCAACCCAACCGCCAGTTTTCCACCATCGCCTAAAGTGAAGATCGCCCGTTTGGTGTCTTTGGAAGGTTGTGGATTCTCGCTTCACTTCAGGAGTTCAGCAGGTCTTCCAGGCTGGCACTTGCGTGCATCAGTGAACGAAGCGTTGCACCGTTGAGGTGGCCTCGTCCACACGAGATGTTGAAACCAGAGTGCGGCTGCCGACTCTGGTGAATGTTAAAGGTCCCCATGGCATGATTCGAAGAAGAATAGGGAGTTGTCTCCACGCCCAGGCTCTCAGCCAACATACCAAAATCGGATTATCTGGTTCAAGCAACTCATTTGCCGATTGTGGGACCCTGGTGTGCACACACTGCCATTGTTTTATCCGGCATAACAAATGGTGACGACAATTGGCTCGGTATAAACTGCACTGCGTGCAGGTCTGGTCACCACATTACAGGAAAGAGGAGATTGCACTTGAGAGGGTACAAAGGAGATTTACAAGGATGTTGCCTGGACTGGAGGATTTTAGCTGCAAGGAAAGATTGGATCGGCTGGGTTTGTTTTCTTTGGAACAGAGAAGGCTGAGGGGAGACCTTATTGAGGTATATAAAATTATGAGGGGTCTGGATAGAGTGAATAGGAAGGACCTATTTCGCTTAGTAAAGGGGTCAACAACCAGAGGCCACAGAGTTAAAGTAATTGATAGGAGGTATAGAGGGAATTTGAGGGGAAATTTCTTCACCCAGAGGGTGATGGGGGATCTGGGACTCACGGCCTGAAAGGGTGGTAGAGGCAGAATCCCTCACCACAATTTTAAAAAGTACTTGGATGTGCACTTGAAGTGCCGTAACCTGCAAGGCTACGGACTGAGAGCTGGAAAGTGGGATTAGGCTGGGTAGCTTTTGGTCGGTGGGCGCGGACACGATGGGCCGAAATGGCTCCCTTCCGTGCTGTAAATTTCTCTGTTTCTATTGTACGATTCTAAATGGAAGTTATTTTCTCGAAGGGAGGAGAAATCATTCGAAGTACTTTCTCAGGTCGGAGATAAATGCCACGATGATGAAGATTTCAAGTAAAGAAAGGAAGGTGATGAAAGTTCTGCTAATCTGCTTTTATACAAATACTGGGAGTCCAAGGCATCAGCCATGATCTAATTGAATTGTAGAATAAGCTCGAGGGGCTGAATGGTCTGCTCCTGTTCTGATCTTCCTGCGTTCCTATGTATACGTAATTTATTGATATTCTCAACATTGGATTAAATATGGCAGCAAGCAGAATGTAGCTAATTGATGGAGCTTAAAGACGGCTCAGTAAAGATAGACTGATTAATCTGGGCAGAGGAGTGGTATTATTCATTAAGTATGACTCTGCGGCTATTGAAAGCATTGACACATCAGCAGAAGAGAAATCTGGGTAGAAATTGGTAACGGAAAGACAACAGAACAACAATTAGCAACTATTGATTGGTGGCTCCGATGAGCAGGTCAGAAGAAAACAGATTAGATGAGAGAGTTGGGAACTGTAATTATAATCCGGGATATTTTAATACCTCAGGTAGGTAAGCCCAGTGACAAAGGATTGCAAACAGTTGCACAGGTATAATAGCAGAAGCAAAATAGAGGAAGGTGCAATCCCTTATTTCATGTACATATTAAGGAGGATTCCTCACCACCAACAGTACTTACGAACATCATCATCATCATAGGAAGTCCCTCGGAATCGAGGAAGACTTGCTTCCACTCTTATAATGAGTCCTTAGGTGGCTGACCAGTCCAATACGAGAGCCACAGTCCCTGTCACAGGCGGGCCAGATAGTCGTTGAGGGTAAGGAAGGGTGGGACTGGTTTGCCGCACGCTCCTTCCGTGCTGTAAATTTCTCTGTTTCTATTATACGATTAGCCTGCGCTTGGGTTCTGCATGCTCTTGGCGACGAGACTCGAGGAGCTCAGCGCCCTCCCGGATGCACTTCCTCCACTTAGGATGGTCTTTGGCCAGGAACTCCCAGGTGTCAGTGGGAATGTTGCACTTTATCAGGGAGACTTACGAACACACGAACAATGATGGATAGGAGAAAACCCTCTGGTCCATCCAGCCTGCCCCCTGCAACCTTGTGCATCTCAATATTTACATTGCCCACCCTACCTGGAACCATGTGATCTCCTGGGAGAGGCAAAAAAGCAGAATTAAAAACCCAGGGCACAATATCTGGGAAGTTCTTTTCCGATCTGCCGTAGGTGATCGAAACTAATGCAAGAGATCACTCTGGCCCTGATAATTCTATGCACTTACCTTTTGTACTAGTCTTACCATGGTGCTCACACATCAGCTGTGGCTCAGTGAGCAGCACACTTGCCTCTGAGTCAGAAGGTTGTGGATTCAAGTCCCACTCTAGGGCCTTGAGCACAAAAATCTACACTGACACTCCAGTGCAGTGTTGAGGAAGCGTTGCACTATCAGGGGTGCCGTCTTTCAGATGAGATGTTAAACCAAGGTCCTGTCTGCTCTTTCATGTGGATGTAAAAGATCCCATAGCACTATTTCGAAGTAGAGCAGGGTAGTTGACCCCAGTGGCCAGGCCAATATTTATCCCTCAATCAACATAACAAAAACAGATTATCTGATCATGATCACATTGCTGTGCGTGGGAGCTTGCTGTGCACAAGTTGGCTTCTGCGTTTTTCCACTTTACAACAGTGACTGCACTCCAAAAGTACTTCATTGGCTGTAAAGCGCTTTGAGACATCCGGTGGTCGTGAAAGGCGCTATAGAAATGCAAGTCTTTCTTTCTTTTCATTTCGGCCC
Source organism: Pristiophorus japonicus (assembly GCF_044704955.1). Taxonomy (NCBI): domain Eukaryota; kingdom Metazoa; phylum Chordata; class Chondrichthyes; family Pristiophoridae; genus Pristiophorus; species Pristiophorus japonicus. Next base: position 73,436,261 of record NC_091997.1, on the reverse strand, counting down.
ATTGGATGAGAAAACCGTGTCAGCAATGAGCTTCCTTTTGTGCCCCGCTCCAAACTCCGGGCCCAGCTGATGAATTTTGCGGCAGCTGACGCAAACCATTTGCCGGCGCGAAATTTACCGCTCCGCCCGGGTTAACGCCGCAACAGAGGCGTGACCAAATCTCCACCCCTGGTCCACCCCTGGGTTCTGCAATAGGTCGTCACTCAAGATTGTAGAATGGGGCCAAGGTTCCAATTGTCCCACTGCACCAGCAGAGGTGCGGCAGGTTGGGCTGCAAGTGTGACCATGCTCAAAGCTATAGTCACAAATGGTGGAAATAGTTTGAAAGTTACTCTGCTGGGAGCAACCCTTCCAGGGACCCATGTGTTTAATGGCCGGTTCAGCTCTGAATGGAGCATTAGTGTAAGAAATAAGATCATGGAGTCCCCAACCATCACCATCATCATAGGCAGTCCCTCGGAATCGACTCTTAAAATGAGTCCTTAGGTGGCTGAACAGTCCAATACGAGAGCTCCAGTCTCTGTCACAGGTGGGACAGACAGTGGTTGAGGGAAAGGATGTGTGGGGAGTCTGGTTTGCCGCACGCTCCTTCCGCTGCCTGCGCTTGGTTTCTGCATGCTCTCGGCGACGAGACTCGAGGTGCTCAGCGCCCTCCTGGATGCACTTCCTCCACTTAGGGCGGTCTTTGGCCAGGGACTCCCTGATGTCAGTGGGGATGTTGCACTTTATCAGGGAGGCTTTGAAGATGTTCTTGTAACATTTCCTCTGACCACCTGGGGCTCGTTTGCCGTGAAGGAGTTCCGAGTGTAGCGCTTGCTTTGGGGGCCTCGTGTCTGGCATGCGAACAATGTGGCCTGCCCAGCAACCCAAATGTTTGTTTGGCAAGGTTTTGCAACTTCCAGTGCAACCCAACAGGACTTGTGCCAGACTCCAGCTGCCAAGTGTTCAGCCAAGGCCTTAAAAGCAGGACTGAGTGGAGTAGCCCTGGCAACCCAGGAGCTTCTCCAGACACGCCTCCCTTGACATGGACGGGATGGAGGCAGACAATCCTTCCAGGCAACCCCCGCCCTCCCCTAGCCACTAGGAAATGGCTGGAGCTAAAAAATAAAATGGGATGGAATCCCAGCGGGGAACATATCCCAAATTGGGCTGCAGGTAGGCAATCCAGCAGCTCTCCGTCCTTAGGCCTGAGAGGGATTCCAGGCCCAATGGTCGCAATTTTAACCTATGCCACCTGTAATGTATGCACCTGCACAGGTTTGTAGAGCTGCTGCACTGTGAGTAGCCTCAGCCAGTCACGTGATGTTCGCCAGATTCAATAAAACCCCAGTCAGTTGGGTCTAGGTCATGCACGATGAGCTATGCAGTTGTGAGCCTAGTGGATGAACTTGTTATACGTAGTGTGATTGTTAAACCTTTGTTAACAAACCAACTCGTTCTTAATAGCAGATACAAGACTCCCGAAGCAAATGCTTTATGCGGAGCTCCTTCATGGTGAACGAGCCAAAGGTGGGCAGCGGAAACGTTATAAGGACACCCTCAAAGCCTCCCTGGTAGTGTAACATCACCACTGACACGTGGGAGACCCTGGGAGCAGACCGCCTGAGGTGGAGAAAGTGCATCCGGGAGGGCATTGAGCTCTTCGAATCTCAATAGCGAGAGTGTGAAGAGGTCAAACGGAAGGAGCGCGTGGTAAATCAGTCCCACCCCCTCTCCTTCCCTCGACAAATGTATATCCCACCTGTGACAGGTCTGTGGCTCTCGTATTGGACTGTTCAGCCACCAAAGAACTCACTTCGGGAGTGGAAGCAAGTGTTCCTTGATTCCAAGGGACTGCCCATGATGATGAATAGCAATGTGGCTATGAATTCTTAAGCAAGATCCCATGAAGCAAATACATTACACTGCCCATCGGGAGACTGAAGGGATCGGGCACAACTGTCCAGTCCATCGAAGTCACTGGGGAACAATATCGAGTGGGTGTAAACCCCGATCCTGTGGGTCTCCCGCAATGTCTGTTCTCCGTCTAATGCTGCCAAACCTGCTGAATTTTTCCTGCATTTTCCGTTCCCCTGTCTTCTTGATTCACGCTGCCTCTTGGTGTTGGGGGAAAGAATCAAATGAGAAGAGAAAATAAGCTCTTTATTAAAATTTAAATGGTCACAAAATGCATTTAATACAATTCTCGCATGCACTCACTTTTTGATTGTCAGTCAGCACGAAATATCTAAAACCTAATTTATGACAGTCAACCATTCCATGTCTGCATCCCACAGCCGAAAAATAATCTGACTATAAGCAATAACAGTAACCTTGGTTGACTGTATAATATTGAGTCGTGGATAGAGAAGTGTCTCCACTGGACCTAGTTTTTATTGCCTGGCACTAGGGATTTTCATTGAGTCATTGCTCAAATAATGCAGAAACATTATTCTCACAACCTTTTTATTTAGCAAGAGGACGATAAATTCAAGATGAGTTACATTTGCAAATCTGATCAAATCTACTTTTTGGGGGAAATGAATGTCATATAAAATTACTACCAAATAGTGAATTTATATGACTGATCTTATTTTCACTCATTGTGAATATTGGTTAATACAGTGCGAGAATAGTTGAGTGCACATGGCTCCCTCCCTCTTTATTGTGCACAGTTTTGGACTTCTTACCCAAGGGAGGTTAGACTTGCCATTGAGAGACTGCAACAAAGGTTCACCAGACTGATTCCTGGGATGGGGGGCAGGGGGAGGGGGACGTTGGGTATTGTCCTATAAGGAGAGATTGAGTAGACTAGGCCTATATTCTCTAGAGTTTAGAAGAATGAGAGGTGATCTAATTGAAACATATTAAATTCTTACAGTGCTTGACAGGGTAGATGCAGGGAGGATGGTTCCTCTGGCTGGAGAGTCTGGAATCAGGGGTCACAGTCTCAGAATAAGGGGTCGGCCATTTAGGACTGAGATGAGGAGAAACTTCTTCACTCGGAGTTGGTGAATCTTTGGAATTCTCTACTCCAGCGGTCTGTGGAGGCTCAAGCCTTTGAGTGTATTCAAGACAGTGATTGCTAGATTTTTGGATATTAAGGGAATCAAGGGATATGGGGATAGTGCAGGAAAGTGGAGTTGAGGTCGAAGATCAGCCATGGTCTTATTGAATGGTGGAGCAGGCTTGAGGGGCCGAATGGCCGACTCCTGCCCCGAATTATGTTCTATGTTCTCCTTCTAACACTTCTCCTAATCCAATCACTTGTACATCTGCAGATTCTCTCTCCCATCTCCCATCACTTCTGAAACTAATTTCATCCATGAAGCCCATGACAATCACCTCCTTTTGCAACTCTCTTCAACCTACGTCCTTCATCAAACACTTTCTTCTGTGCATTATCAGCCTCGCACGATTCTATCCTGAGGGTCTGGAACTCACTGCCTGAAAGGATGGAAGAGACAGAAACCCTCATCGCACTTAAAAAACTTCTTGAAGTACCATAACCTGCAAGGCTACGGACCACGAGCTGGAAAGTGGGATTGGACTTGCTGGCTCTTTTTCGACCAGCACAGACACGATGGGTCGAATGGCCTCCTTCTGTACCGTAAATTTCTCTGATTATATTCCATTATTCCAAACTCTTGCAAAACCTGGTGTCATCACCCTGGCCTTAAAAAGCTTACCCCTTGAATCTTGTATGCTCACAGGTCACCATCCAATCCTCAATCTCGTCTTTCTCTCCAAGAACCTTGAATGCATTGTTCTTGCCCAACTATAAGGTGGCCTCTCTCACCCCTCCTTGTGAGAATCGCTTCAATTTCACAACTCATAGCGCTGCCCTGGTCAAATTCATCAATAATAACCTTTGTGATGTGGATTGTGGCTCACTAGCCTTGCTTGTCATTGGAGTATTAGGAACGGGAGCATTCAGCCCCTGAACTCTGCTCCACCATTCAATTAGATCTCGGCTGATCTATATCTCAATGTCATTTAGCCGCCTTGAACCTATCCCTGTTGAACCTTCCACTCCTTCCAGGTGAAACAGCGATTTACTTGTACATCTTTCAGTTTAACATTATGTATTCGCTGCTCACAATGTGGTCTCCTCCACATTGGGGAGACCAAACATAGATTGGGTGACTGCTTTGCCGAAGACCTCCATTCAGTCCGTAAGCGTGACCCCGAGCTTCCGGCCGCCTGTCACTTTAATTCTCCGCTCCACTCCCACTCTGACCTCTCCGTCCTCGGCCTCTGACACTGTTCCAATGAAGCTCAACGCAAGCTCAAGGAACGGAACCTCACCCTTCGTCTAGGCACTTTACAGCCTTCTGGACACAACATCGAGTTTAACAATTTCAGACTATAAACTCTGCCTACATTTTGTTCAATTTTTTTTAACAAATCCCACCTTTTTTTCTCTCTTTCCCAGGGCAGCTGGTGACGACTCCATCATTCACACCCTAGCTAGACTCATCTTTTGTTTCTTAACTTGTTCCATTATCATCACATTTTTGCCCATCGTCCCTTTTGTCTCTCTAATCTCTCCTGCCTTCCACCCTGTCACAGACCTTCCCTTTTGTTCTTTCCTCCCCTCCCCCTTTCACTCCCCCTACACGTCTTTAAGAATCTGTTACATCTCAAACTTTTCCAGTTCTGACGAGGGGTCGGCGACCCGAAAAGCTAACTCTGTTTCTCTCTCACAGATGCTGCCGGACCCATTGGGATTTCCAGCGTTTTCTGGTTTTATTTCCGATTCCAGCAGCTGCAGTATTTTGCTTTTGTCCCATTGAACCTTCCTCTGGCTTTAACACTGACCGTTCCATTCGACTGCAAAACCAAGGTCCATCTCCACATCATGGTTCTCTCACAGTTCCATGCTTATCTGTTCCAGCGCAGTCAATAAATTAGTATATTTGTGATTGTTTTCTGTTCCTGCATTTGATGTCGACTTCTTTTTTTTAAATTGGAAAACAAATTAATCTCATGTTGGAATTTTCACAAGACCCAGTACGTACATGAAGCCAGAAGCCGTGGCAACTAATTCAGTCCTGGATAAGGTGACAATTATGCAATTGGCCCCTGAGGCCACAAAAGGCATTACCAGACAATTCTTTGCATACTCAGGAATTACATACAGCTATTCCAAATGTCTCTGGCCTTCATGCAATTCTGTAATGTCAGCGCAGAGGAATCAATTTAATTCGAGGCTCCTCCTTGTGATTATTAAGAATGCCATCTCCACAGCTTCGGAAAGACACTTCACCATGTCAGAAATAGGTCAGGCGGCATCTGTGGAGCGAGAAACAGAGTCAACGTTTCGGGTCAGTGACCTTTAGTCAGAATTGTAAAAAGTGAGCGATGTGACAGATTGTTGAGCAAGTGCAGGGGAAGGGGGGAGGGGGAGGAGGAGGAAAGAACAACAGGGAAGGTCTGTGATAGGGTGGAGGACAGGAGAGATTAAATGACAAAGGATATGATGAAAAGAAAAAAGAAAGTCTTGCATTTATATAGCGCCTTTCACGACCACCGGACAGTTCAAAGAGCTTTACAGCCACTGAAGTACTTTTTGGAGTGTCGTCACTCTTGTAACATAGGAAATGGAGCAGCCAATTTGTGCACAGCAAGCTCCCACAAACAGCAATGTGATAAGGACCAGATAATCTGTTTTGATAGTCAAAGGAGATGGTAATGGGACAAGTTAGGAAACAAAAGACGAGCGTGGAAGAGGTGCAAAAGGGAATGGCAGAAACATCAACAGCTGCCATGTGAAAAAATAGGGGCAGAGGTTTTTGTATATGCAGACAATGGATGTACTCTCTGTGTAGTCACTGTGTGGTTGCATAAGATGGAGACCTGTTTACCTGATGTACTATCAATAAGGTTTACACTGTATATATAAAAGCTGGCACCACCAGAGGGTGCAACTGGTGGAGACTGGGGTTTTCCTGCCCTGGTGGCAGGGGCTGTATAAAAGGGTAGCCACCATACGGCTTCCTCACTCTGGAGTTTGGAATAAAGGACCAAGGTCACTACAGTTTGAGTACAACACATTGTCCTCGTGGAGTCATTCATAAGTGAATTACAGACACAATAGAGGTTATGGACTGAAATTTTTGAATTAGAATTTGAGTCCAGAAGTGTCTAAATGAAAGATGAGGGGCTGTTCCTCGAGCTTATGTTGAGCTTCATTGGAACACTGTAAGAGGCCGAGGAGGGAGCGGTCAGAGCGGGAGTGGAGTGGAAATTAAAGTGACAGGTGACCGGAAGCTCGGGGTCACGCTTACGGACTGAACGGAGGTGTTCCACAAAGTGGTCACCCATCTCCTTCTGCTTTGTACTATCATCCCTTTTGTCTCTCTAATCTCTCCTGCCTTCCACCCTATCACAGACCTTCCCTTTTGCTCTTTTCTCCCCTCCCCCCTCTCCCTGCCCCTACACATTTGCTTAAAACCTGTTACATCTCTAACTTTCTCCAGTTGTGACGAAGGGTCATCGACCTGAAACGTTAACTCTGTTTCTCGCTCCACAGATGCCGCCTGACCCGTTGAGTATTTCCAGCATTTTCTGTTTTTATTTCACATTTCCTGCATCTGCAGTATCTTGCTTTTGTTTCACTTTATAAGAATATGGTCACTCACAATACATAATAACATAAGAGCATAAGAATTAGGAGCAGGAGTAGACCATTCGGCCCCTCGAGCCTGTTCCGCCATTAAATAAGATAATGGCTGATTGTCGACCTCAACACTTTCCCGCCCAATCCCCATATCCCTTGATTCCCTTAATATCCAAAAATCTTTCGATCTCTGTCTTGAATATACTCAAAGACTGAGCCTCCACAGCCCTCTGGGGCAGAGAATTCCAAAGATTCACCACCCTCTGAGTGAAGAAATTTCTCCTCATCTCAGTCCTAAATGGCCGACCCCTTATTCTGAGACTGTGCGACCCCTGGTTCTAGACTACTCCTACTAATAACAACACAACCAAAATTCACCAGTCATTTGCCCAGCATTGGTTATTTGGAGGGATATTTTCCCTTGGTCACTAATATTAATGATAGATATTGGCATGGGCTTGTGTGTTTATCTTTCTCAGAGACATGTTTGTTTAGAGCCTGCTGGTTTTAGAGACTGGAGAGCTTGTTTGCAGCTCTGCATTCAATGTGCAATTGGTTTGAGTCTGTTATCTCTGGTTATCTATTTAAGCAAAGTAAATTGGCTCCAGATGTAATACTTTGCTAGTATTTAACAATGTCAAAGAGCTCTCTAAAAAAAAATTACCAACATGTTCTCTACTTTGTAATCATCATGATTCTTTTTTGATAATATTAATAAAGGGAACAAGTTTATCCCTCCATTGGTTAGGTGCTAAGTCTTATTTATTTATTTATATACCCTCGCCATTCTTTCATTTCTCTGTTTATTTGAAACTTTACAGCTTACTTTTAATTTTTCAGGTTTATTCATGTCTAGCATGTAAATAGCTCTTTCTCGGGCTAGTGATTCAACCTGGGACCTTCCTGGCATGTGTGTGTGAGACCTGGTACCAAACCATTGAATTCACTCCGAAACCATGTTGAAGTGGGCGGGGGGGGCGGGGGGCAGGGAGAGAGTGGAGTAATTAAGGCTAATGCTTGGTAACGACTATTTAATCGGATTGTTATGGTGACTCTCACTCTTGAACAGAATCAGCTGTCAAAGCCACGGTGAAACTTGCAATATTGTACGGCTAAAGGATACTGGTTGAGTGAAAAGTCAGCCAGGGTTCTCGCTCCTAATTATTGGACTGTGTGTGGATGAAGGTGAGAGTGGGATTGGGTATCAGGAGAGGACAGGATTAGTCTTGGCAGTGATGCACCCTGTGGTTAAATAGCCTCCCAAAATTCTCATACATGAAAATAGCCATCTGGCAGAGGAAAAGGTGGTCCTCTGCCTTGTGCTGAGGCCATTAAAGGCACTTTATGAACTGTTCCTTCCTCGCCCTCCCTTGCTCGCTTCCTTTACTTCCTCTCTTCCTCCTTTCCCTCATTGCTCTTCCTCTCTTCCTTCTTCCTTCCCTTCCTCGCTCGCTTCCTTGCTCGCTTCCTTTCCTTCCTTCCTTCCTCTCTTCCTTCCTTCCTTGATTCCTTTCTCGTAGAATTGCGCCCCAGTAAAGATCTGTTGCCCACAGGAAGGTAAGGCAGGTTCACTCGAGAGGGCAGAAAAATTATGTGCTGAAAAGGGGTGTAATGGCCAGGAGGAAACAGCACTCAATAGGTTAACATCTGTCTCATTGGGCCAAAAAAAAAATGGGATGCTGTATAAGTCAGGGTGGACTGATGTCGGCAGCTTACTGGTAGAGCCACGGGACCTGGCGCAGTACTTGTACCGCGGGCACGCTGCTGGATTTCTGCTGGCTCTTATCTCGCCAGTCGACCAGAAGTTATGTCACCGTAGCCGAGGAACCGAAACTGTCGCTCAGCCGAGTGTGCAAATTTCAGGTGCGCAGCTTGGTGGAGCAGAAGGCCATCAGCGTTGAGGAGAATCAGTGCTGCCTTCTGTGACTGCCAACAAAAGTGGTCCAGCTTCGGAATATGCCACCCTGGGTTCTGGGCTGCACCACTCGACGTGGGCAGGCTCGAAATGCTTCACTTGAAATGCATTAGAAGCAGATAGAAATTAGTACTACGTTAAAGGTGCTATATCAATATAAGTTGTTGTTGTTGTGGTGTGAAAGACCCGTGCCAGCAATTTTCACCAGTGCTGCTTTTAGACAACGAGGACAAGCTGCGATGTTAACAGAAGGCAGCAAAATAAAACATAACTGCAGAGGGTGAGAGGAACAGCTTTAGATAGAAATTCCATAGAAGCTTTGTGCTCCGGTGCGCGAATAATCTGCAATAATATACATTGCTCTCCTGGTGATCTGTGCCCTGTACTGGGACTTTATTATGATGATGCATTCCTTCAGCGAGCTCCCCACTGTGCACTATGTTTCCTGCCTTGGCTTCTGATATGATTTAATAGTCCGCCCACCGAAGTCTAGAGCAAGTGGAAGTGCTGGGCATTGCAGGATGCGAATGGCCAATCTCCTTTGCGATTTACAGCGCGCACTTGATCCAGCCCAGATTATGCAAGACGTATTCGTTTGTAAGCTTCTTTTCTTCAATTTTTTTTAAATTTCTCTTGTCCGTGGCATTGATTTTGTGCACATCAAGGTGAGAGAATGCAGCGTCGGGAATGGAATATTCACATGCTTTGTCTAGAGTCCGCATCAGCAGCTGCCCGGTTAAATACAACTGTGGTCTACAGAGAAAGATTTGCATTTATATAGCGTCTTTCATAAGAACATAAGAAATAGGAGAAGGAGTAGGCCAAACGGCCCCTCGAGCCTGCTCCGCCATTCAATAAGATCATGGCTGATCCGGTCATAGACTCAGCTCCACTTCCCCGCCCGCTCCCCATAACCCCTTATCCCCCTATCTTTAAGAAACTGTCTATTTCTGTCTTAAATTTATTCAATGTCTCAGCTTCCACAGCTCGCAGAGGCAGCGAATTCTACAGATTTACAACCCTCTGAGAGAAGAAATTTCTCCACATCTCAGTTTTAAATGGGCGGTCCCTTATTCTAAGATCATGCCCTCTAGTTCTAGTCTCCCCCATCAGTGGAAACATCCTCTCTGCATCCACCTTGTCAAGCCCCCTCATAATCTTATACGTTTTGATATGATCACCTCTCATTCTTCTGAATTCCAATGAGTAGAGGCCCTACCTACTTAACCTTACCTCATAAGTCAACCCCCTCATCCCAGGAATCAACCTAGTGAACCTTCTCTGAACTGCCTCCAAAGCAAGTATATCATTTTATAAATATGGAAACCAAAACTGCACGTAGTACTCCAGGTGTGGCCTCACCAATACCTTATATAGCTGTAGCAAGACATCCCTGCTTTTATACTCCATCCCTTTTGCAATAAAGGCCAAGATACCATTGGCCTTTCTGATCACTTGCTGTACCTGCATACTATCCTTTTGTGTTTCATGCACAAGTACCCCAGGTCCTACTGTACTGCGGCACTTTGCAATCTTTCTCCATTTAAATAATATTTCATGACCACCGGACATCTCAGAGCGCTTTACAGCCACTGAAGTACTTTTGGAGTGTAGGCACTGTTGTAATGTGGGAAACGCAGCAGCCAATTTGCGCATAGCAAGCTCCCACAAACAGCAATATGATAATGACCAGATAATCTGTTTTCGTTATGTTGATTGAGAGATAAATATTGGCTCCAGGACACTGGGAATAACTCCCCTGCTCTTCTTCGAAATAGTGTCATGGGCTCTTTTAACGTACACCTGAGAGAGCAGACTCGGTTTAATGTCTCATCCAAAAGACGGCGCCTCTGACAGTGTAGCATTCCCTCAGCACTGCACTGGAGTGTCAGCCTACATTTTTCTACTCAATCCCTGGAGTGGGACTTGAACCCACAACCTTCTGACTCAAAGGCGGTAAGAGCCCCAACAATGAGCGAGTCAGAATTGCTCTTGTGGGGACATTGTAGATATATCTCTGAAAGTCTCCTCTGTTCTACATTTCCAGTGAACCATGTCCTTTTGGAATATGTTTACAGCCCGCGTCCTAACTTGCACCGAGTCCAGTTCACCCACCCACCCTGTGTTCCATGACCTACATTGGCTTCTGGTTCTGCAATGCCTCGATTACAAACTTCTCATCCTTGTTTTCCAATCTCTCTTTCTATCAACCTCTCTCAAGAAACTGTTGCCTTTGATATGTTGAACTTTGAACTGTGTGTCCTTGTCTTCGAATCACAGGGAGAAATTTCCAAGATCTAGGGCTAGAAATTTGGCGATTTTGTGACCGGGCTTTTGGCGATATTTCACCCTTTTTGGCGAAAATCTGATCATCGGGAAATTCGGTAACATTTTGCGATGGCGCTTTCCATGTACCGCGGGGGAGAGGGGCTCCGCCGTGCAAGACCCGAAATCGTGTTTTCGCCCAAAATTTGTCTCTCTCCGCACCCGTATTCTGCACCCAAAATACCGACAGGGTAAAACCTGCATTGCAGCCCTGCCAGCAGTAGTTATTTTAAATTATTTTTTTAGCAATTCGCTTGATAAGTGTCTTGTGAATGTTTTATGAAGTTTGTTTTTCCAAATTTTATTTTTGCTGTTTTTCCTCCCTCCCAAGGCCACTCTCGCAGCGCTAGCGGCCTCTGACTAAAGTTGGCGAGGATCGCGGTTTGCGCCGCGGATCCTCGTGCAACACCGATTTTTACCGCTGCGCAAATTAAAGGTTGAACTTACAGCCGACTAGCAGTAGCAACGCGAAAACGGTAATTTTTCGCTGAAAACTGAATTTCTAGACTGTTACCTCTCTGTGATGCTGAAAATGTTGAAGCTCTCCATTAAGTGTTCTCTCATCTTTCTCTTCTCTGGGACGTCCATCTAAGCCATACATCTAAGTTGAAGAATCAGCCTTGTAGCTCTCCTCTGGCCTCGCTTCGAATAGCTCTACATCCTTTCTGTAATACGGAGACCAAAACTGAATGCAGTACTCCAGAAACAGCGCACCAGGTACATTGCCAATTCAATATTTTCTCAATAGTTTAAGTAAGAGATTATAGCCTTTTTAAAGGTTCTTGGACAAGACACCAATTAGTCAGCAGTTGAGCAAAAGATACAGCGTAATATATTTAACAACAGACGATAGTTCACCGGGTGGTTCACAGCCCTTGGTCTCTGGAAACTCTCGGAAACAGGCGACGTTGTCTTCAGTCTGTACTTTAACCTCGCAGCAATCTCTGTGTGAAGTTTTTCCTTGAGTATCGATGTCTTAGCCCATTTCATATCAAAGGTTCATTCGGCCAGTGTCCATATTGTCTTTAACAAAATCACCTTTTTTAATTGGTTCTAATGGTCAAAATACCATTGTCACTCAGACCACAGGTAATATCTTGGCCACGCCTGCCTCCAGTAATTTTCTATCAACTCTACTTTGTCCATGTTATACATTCTTTCACCTCACTGGAATTCGCCTTATCTCTTTTACTCCTAACAAGCAGTACCCGGTCTGGTACCAAGGGCCCATTTCAAACTGTCTCTCTAGTCTTGGTGATGTTCAGACGATCTCACTTAATCTAACAGGTGGATACCCTAACTCCCATGATCTGCCTTATTTTATGTTTCTCTATACTAACTATCTTTCAAATATCTTTGTAATTAGTTTTGTTAAACAAACTCTACTTTGCATTATAATATGCTTTACCAATTTGACCTTCACTCACAGTCCATGGCTACTTGTTATCTGAGCTTAGTCAAAACTGCTTTTGACTGCCTTTGCGTACATAGATCGGTCTCTAACATTCCCATGTTAGCAGAGAATCATGGGTAAGATTAGTTGGTAAATGACTATTATACATATATGATTCCCATCTACTATGACCTTCTAATACCAGTCTTTCGTACAAGAGTTTCACAAAATGTAACTTAGATTCCAGGAAAACAGACGCCAATTCAAATCCCTGATAACTATTGCTTCAACCACACAGATCTCCAAGTTACTTTAACATATTGGAAAAAATATGACCAAATTAGTTCTACCATTGCATTACATTCATTCATTGCATCGCTATGATCTATGCTTAATCACTAGCACTTCATAAACTTTGTAAAGACAAGTTGAATATTCGTATGATGTGACATTAATTAGAACGAGATTCATAGCTTCTATGTATTCAATTGAACAAACACCATTTGGCAAGTTAAATACACTTTCTATGAGTTTTCATTAAAAAAAAACTCACAGCCATTATCTGATCATTTTTTCTCAGCTGTGTCTGCCGTTAATTTTCCTTGATAAATTAGGAATCCGTAAATCACTATATTAATTACTAGATTGATTTATAAATATTTTCAGTCTGTTCAACATGTTCATAAATTATGTACAAACATTATTAAGCAAAATAATGAAAAGGTGTAATCAGGATTTACGAGAGCCTCGAGTCATTTTCTGGTCATAGAATTTTACAAATTGATCACCCGAAAATGTTCTTCCTGCTAATTGAAGAAATCAATTATTTTTTTTGAATTCACTGCATCAGAGATGCATGTGGAAGCACACATGATCTAATCACTCTTGATGACAGCTCAGCCTTTGTTAACATATTGTCTAATGAAGCTTTGTGAAGAGATTGTACTTTCAAGGCTGGGTTAACAGCTGTCGAAAACCAGAAAACCAGCTACGTAGCGGCTGCAATGCTTGGCGGATGACTCTTCCGAATCAAAGAATCATAAAAGTTTACGGCATGCAAAGACGGCCATTTGACCCATCGTGTCCGCGCTGGTCGGAAAAGAGTTGTCCAGCCCAATCCCACTTTCTAGCTCGTGGTCCGTCACCCTGTAGGTTACTGCATTTCAAGCGTGGGCAGATACAGCAGGGGACTGTGGAGGGATGTATCGGGGCCCAGGAGAGGTGTGAGTTCGGGGCCCAGAAGAGGCGTGGGCCCAGGGGCAGCACGGGCCAGCCCACACTGCGCTATGTGCGCGCGCTAGGTCCGCGCAGCAGAGCAGGTCTCCAGTCGTCTTGGTTAATCCTTGCCATTGGACCAAGACCTCGCTCTGTCAAGCCTGTGTGGTGGCTGGTGTGCAAAGGCCACCACATGTTAAAAAAATCCACGCACAGGCATCTTCCAACGTTCAGGATATAGTTCAGGACCTGGAATATTAGGTCCTTCATTGAAACACCTGTGAACTCATCTTTTTTTGGCGTGGAAGCAAGTCATCCTCGTTTCGGGGAACTGCCTATGATGCACCTGAAATACACATCCAAATTATTTAGAATGTTTTGAACATAGCCTGATAGTCATTGCAATGGTACAACATGTATAGTGATACATTTTTGTACAATGACACACTAGTGTCAGCTGTGGCTCAGTAGGTAGCACTTTCGCCTCTGCGTCGAAGATTGTGGGTTTAAGTCCCACTCCAGGAATTGTAGCACAAAAAAACCTAGGCCTTCTGTTGCCTAGACCCCAAGCTCTGGAACTCCCTGCCTAAACCTCTCTACCTCTCTTTCCTCCTTCAAGACGTTTCTTAAAACCTATGTCTTTGACTAAGCTTTTGGTCACCTGTCCTGATTTCTACTTATGCGGCTCGGAATCAATTTTTTTAATCTCCTGTGAAGCGCCTTGGGATGTTTCAATACTTTAAAGATGCTATATAAATTCAAGTTGTTGTTGTTGTTGTTTAAGTTCCACCATTACCCCTGCCCACCCCCTCCATTCCCCCTCCCACTCCATTTTCACCCCTCCCATCCTTTTGATACACGTTGACAGACTTACAAATGGCTTTGTACTTTGTCTTTTAATCTTCACATAAAAAGGATAGTAAAACAGAGAATAATGGACACCTGGGAATGCTTGCATAGGGGAATAACACACAGCCGGCAGTGAGTTGCACGCACTACATTATGAGGTCTGGTGCTGCCTTGGAGCAGATGCGAGAGCATGTTATTCTTTGTAACCTGCACCAATGCGATGTTGCTTATTACTTACTGGGCTTTTTATTGGCTGGCCGGATGGCAACACAGATAGCAACAGACAGATGGCATCGACGATCAGATCACGTGCCTGAGAAAGAAATTGAATCGCGTCGCTCGGACAGCAGTGGTATCAGGATGCCACTATATGTCATCGTCAGCTGTGGCTCAGTGGGTAGCACCCTCGCCTCTGTGTCAGAAAGTTGTGGGTTCAAGTCCCACTCCAGGGACTTGAGCCCATAATCCAGGCTGACACTCCAGTGCAGTGCCGAGGGAGTGTTGCACTGTCGGAGGTGCCGTCTTTCAGATGAGACATTAATACGAGGCCCCTTTTGCTCTCTCAGGTGGACGTAAAAGATCCCGTGGCACTATTTCGAAGAAGAGCGGGGGAGTTATCCTCTCTGTCCTCGCCAATATTTATCCCTCAATCAACATTACAAAAACAGATTATCTGTTTGTGATCGCATTGCTGTTTGTGGGAGCTTGCTGTGCGCAAAATGGCTGCCACGTTTCTCACATGACAACAGTGACTACACTCCAAAAGTACCTCATTGGCTGTGAAGCACTTTGCGACGTCCAGTGATCGTGAAAGGCATTGGAGAAATGCAAGTCTTTCTTTATGTCACTGGCGAATTGCATAGCGTGTATACATTAAAAAGTTGTATGGAACCAAGGGGTTCCGATGATAATGCAAACTGTTGAGAACAAAGCCTAATCTTTACCCTCAACTATTTTGTTGATACTTTAATCAAATGCCCCCTTTTGACAAGGGCACTAGAACGCACAAATTAACAATTTTAAACTGTAACGAAAACCTTTAATCAAATTAGAATTTGGTTGCCAGGAGTGATGATGCACTCCTGTCCCTCTGGTGCCCAACACTCGCGGAAGGCCGCGAGCGTACCAGTGGACACCGCCTGCTCCATCTCCAGGGACACCCTGGCTCAGATGTAAGCGCGGAAGAGAGGCAGGCAGTCGAGCTGAATGATCCCTCAACCGCCCGCTGCCTGGACTGGTTGATGGGCCCCTTGGCCAGGCCCAGGAGCAGTCCCACAAGGAGGCCTTCCGACCTGCCCGCTCCCCTCCGCACAGAGTGCCCAAAGATCAGGAGCGCGAGACTAAAGTGCAACCAGAATTTGAGGAGCAGCCCCTTCAAATATTGGAATAGGGGCTGCAACCTGACAGCATTCAACATATACACGTAACACTGACTCTTCCAGACCGCAGAAATTACAGGCGGCCTGGGAGTCTGTGAACCAACTTAAAAACCGATTGCATGGGACTGCCCCGTGTAACACCCTCCTGCCTTCAAACTTGGTGACATCCTGTACCAGACATTGTGACCTTTGTCTTGTGTCTCTCGATCAAAAAAGTTTGCAACTGTCGTCCGAACTCCTTTGTTAGTTTAGTGCCTTACCATCACCTCAAGTCTTCCCTTTTATTATATAATTCATTAGAACATTAAAAAAAGATTACGGTTGAGAGAGTTCTTTGAAGTTCATGCCTCTTGTAATCCAACTCACTCAGACAGGCGTTCAACGGTATTTTGAATGATCCTGAAGTCTTTGAGTAAAATGGTATATTTTTTTAATACGCCTGTATTAAATATACATTCTATTGTGCATGCAAGCACTCTCTCAATGAGTCCACGAGGCAGTGGTATGGCACTTGAACTGTACAGACTGTAGTCCTTTAATGCAGCTCCTAGAGTGAGGACACCAAGAGGTGAGCTCCCTTTTATACTGGGTTACCCGCAGAGTACAGGTGACCCTAAGGTCTCCAGCAGCAGCACCCTCTGGTGTACAGGTATGGTATATACAGGGTGAAGGTACATTTAGGTCTTGTGTTACAGTACATCATTGACATGCATACATAACACTTTCCACTCATTTAAATTCATGTTCTCTGCTCCTGCTGGCTGGGCTAACCTTGAAGTAATATCCAGGACTTGCCCTTGACACTTTCAATCTGTAAATCAGGCTCCCTCCTAACCCGCTTCTCGCTAGACGATGGAGACTGATTTTCTCTAATCTTTCCCCATGGCCCGTCCCCCCCTTTATACTTGGAATACCTTCCTCTTGCTCTTTGCTGCATTCTCTCCAGCACTGTCCACGGTATTTTGAGAATGGTCTCACTGGTGGACAGCTTCAGAATGACTTCTGCTTATTCTGCCCTGGCTGTGTCTCTGCACATTCCATTTGATTGATCAGCAAGCTTGGCCACATTGTCTCAACATTGAAAATAAGGCGTCCACTGTTGATCCCATTAAGCCTGATTTAAATCTCTAGTTCTATTCCATTTCTTGTATTGCTATGACACTCATTCTCTTGCCCGGTAGGCAACTCTTAACACGCAAGCTCGAGGAACAGCACCTCATTTTTCATTTCGGCACTTAACAACCTTCTGGACTAAATATCAAGTTCAACATTTTCATAACCTGTGCCCATAGTTTGCTCTCTTTCCTCCTTTTTTGTTAAATCTCCGCACCCCCCCCGCCCCCGCCGATCTTATGTATTTTATTTTCTCTCTCTTTCCCATGACAGCTGGTAATAATTCCACCATTCACACTCTATCTAGACTCATCTGTTTCTAACTTCTGCCATTACCATCTCAAGTCGGCCCGTCATCGCTTTTGTCTCTCAAATCTCTCCTGCCTTCCACCCTATCACAGACCTTCCTGTTTGCTCATTCCTCCCCTCACCCTTTCAGTGCTCCTTAAGAATCTGTTCATTTCGAACATTCGCCAGTTCTGACGAAGGGTCACCGACCATGAAATGTTAACTCTGTTTCGCTCCACAAATGCTGCCTTACCCGCTGAGATTTCCAGCATTTTCTGTTTTTATTAACTCTTAACATTGGTCTGAATTAAATTTCATTTACCATTCATTCATCCCGTTGCATAACTATATCTCTACGCCTTCTGCAAAGCATTAGCTATGTCCACCCTCTCTACTTTTCTCTCTACTTTACTATTGTATTCAAAGCGAACAAGCTTACAATTGGTTTCTGCATCCAGATTATTTTTGTATGTAAGAAGGGAGCAAGATGCCGAGCCCAACATCTCCTGGCTGGCCTCCCACTTTCTACGCTACGTAAACTTGAGGTCATCCAAAACTCGGCTGGCTGTGTCCTAACTTGCACCAAGTCCCGCTCACCCATCACCCCTGTGATCGCTGACCTACATTGGCTCCCGGTTAAGCAACGCCTCAATTTCAAAATTATCATCCATGTTTTCAAATTCCTCCATGGACTTGCCCCTCCCTATCTCTGTAATCGCCTCCAGACCCACAACCACCCCTCCTCCCCCACCCCCCACGAGATATCTGTACTCCTCTAATTCTGCCCTCTTGAACATCTCTGATTATAATCGCTCAACCATTGGTGGCCTTGCCTTCTGTTGCCTAGGTCCCAAGCTCTGGAATTTCCTGCCTAAACGTCTCTGCCACTCTACCTCTCTCTCCTCCTTAAAACCTACCTCTTTAACCCAGCTTTTGATCACCTGCCCTAATTTCTCCTTATGAGGCTGTGTTCTTAGAATACTCCTGTGAAGCACTTTGGGAAGTTTTGCTACATTAAAGGCGCTATATAAATAAAAGTTGCTGTTATCTCTCGCTAACAGCCCTCACTGCCCAATCTGGCAGGACTTCTCTCATGGGTAGTCTCTGTTTCTTTCTGTTTATCCGTTTTGATCCCAAAATCCCCTCTCACTCCACTTTCTACCTTGGATTCCCATTGCATTTTTATAGTTTTGTTGGAAGTTTCTTCAATTGAAACCTTGCCAAAGGTTTTTTTTGAAAATTAAATAAGTTAGGTCATGGGGACGTGCCACTATCTACTTTACTTGTGACGGCCGCAAGAAAGACAAGGGTGTAAATGTTAAGCTGTGGGATACTGACGGGATCAGATCATTCGCCCAATTTTTGACCTTGCTCCATTTAAGTTAATGGGAAGTAAAATCGAACATGGTGTAAACTGATTCGATCCTGTCAATTTCCCGCTGGGCAGGTTAGTTTAAAATGACTCCCAAGGAGATTTGTTAAGCAGGATCTGATTTTTCTAAATCCATGCTGACTGTTCCTTATTAAAGCCGATGCTGTATAGTAGCTCCTGCGGCTTACTCCTTAGAAAGGTTTCCATTAATTTGCTCCCTAGGGATGATAGGCTAATGGGCCAGTAGTTTCCTGGGTCAGACTCGTGTTACTAATTTAAAGTATGTTTCATTGCTTCCAATTCTGCAAAATTTCTACCAAAAAACGAATTAATTGCCAATTCAATTCACTGCTACCACGGGACCTTGTGTTAGAATTGGCTGCCATGTTGGATCACATAATAGCAGTGACTACACTTCACAAAGTAAGCCACTGGTTGTAAAATGCTTTGCAAGATCCACAGAAACTGCTTCACTGTGAGTTCTTCCTTCACTTTGGCTGCTCGTTAACTCAAGCTAGATGTCTCATTTATTTTGATTTCCCCAAGACACGATTTCAAATTCCTTATCTTCTAAAGTTGTCCTGTAAATAAATAACGCTACTCTGCCCGCCTCCAAGTTTCCCTCCACGTTACCCACCATCCTGACTTGGAAATATATCGCCGTTCCTTCATCGTCGCTGGGAACGCCCTTCCTACCAGCTCTGTGGGAACACCTTCACCACACGGACTGCAGCGGTTCAAGAAGACGGCTCACCACCACCTTCTCAAGGGGCAATTAGGGATGGGCAATAAATGCCGGCCTTGCCAGCAACATCCACATCCCAAGAACTAACCAAAAAAATTAGAATCTCTATCTTTCCAGATAACCTCGCAAATTGCATTCACTCCTATTGTGTATGCAAGCACTCTGTAGTAATGACTCTATGAGGTAAGGGGATAGTACTTGAACTGTATTGACCTTGGTCCTTTATTGTAGCTCCAAGAGTGAGGACACCAAGAGGTGAGCTCCCTTTTATACTGGGTTACCTGCAGTGTATAGGTGACCCTTCGGTCTCCAGCAGCAGCACCCTCTGGTGTACAGGTATTGTGTATGCAGGTTGAAGGTAATTCAGTGGTCTAGTGTTACAGTACATACATTAACATGCATGCATAACAACTCCCAGCTTTTATGATGAGCTATGATTCAAGGATACTTCTTCCACTATATCTTCTTTCATGCCGGATGGATGAGAACAGGGTCAGACTCTCAAATCCTCCACAGCCAAGTGGCTGCTCGCATTCAACACGTTGACTCATACTTGAAGAATTGTCACTTGCGTGATGTGCTGAGGGGCTGTTGGTACCGGTAGCAATGTTGCAGATCAAGAGCCAACACATTTGAGAGAAGAACATTTGAATTTCTTCAAATGGTAGATATTATACAGTTAAATGAGTGTCGAGCGAGTTGGAGGAGGAGAGGGGGTGAAATTGGGTGCATTTGCACCTTCTGTTAGTGCACTGTGGGGGTGCTAACGGGGCACAAATGACTTTCAAATGGTTCATTCTCGTTGGCAACCAGTAACTAGTGGGGTGCCGCAGGGATCAGTGCTGGGACCCCAACTATTTACAATCTACATTAACGACTTGAAAGAAGGGACTGAATGTAACAAGTTTGCTGATGATACAAAGATGGGAGGAAAAGCAATGTGTGAGGAGGACACAAAAAATCTGCAAAAGGACATAAGCTAAGTGAGTGGGCAAAAATTTGGCAGATGGAGTATAATGTTTGAAAGTGTGAGGTCATGCACTTTGACAGAAAAAAACAAAGAGCAAGTTATTATTTAAATGGAGAAAGATTGCAAAGTGCCGCAATACAATGTGACCTGGGAGTACTTGTGCATGAAACACAAAAGGATAGTATGCATGTACAGCAAGTGATCAGGAAGGCCAATGGTATCTTGGCCTTTATTGCAAAGGGGATGGAGTATAACTACAGCTATATAAGGTATTGGTGATTCCACACCTGGAATACTGCATGCAGTTTTGATTTCCATATTTACAAAAGGATCTATTTGCTTTGGAGGCAGTTCAGAGAAGGTTCACTAGGTTGATTCCGAGAATGAGGGGGTTGACTTATGAGGAAAGGTTGAGTAGATTGGGCCTTTACTCATTGGAATTCAGAAGAATGAGAGGTGATTTTATCGAAGTTTAGAAGATTATGAGGGGACTTGACAAGGTGGATGCAGAGTGGATGTTTCCACTGATGGGGGAAACTAGAACTAGAGGGCATGATCTTAGAATAAGGGGCCGCCCATTTGAAACAGAGAGGGGGGTTGTAAATCTGTGGAATTCGCTGCCTCAGACAGCTGTGGAAGCTGGGACATTAAATAAATTTAAGACAGAAATAGACAGTTTCTTAAACGTTATGGGGAGTGGGCAGAGAAATGGAGCTGAGTCCATGATCAGATCAGCCATGATCGTATTGAATGGCAGAGCAGGCTCGAGGTGCCGTATGGCCTACTCCTGTTCCTATTTCTTATGTTCTTATGTTCTAACAACTCCCGTTAAATTGGGCAGGGGTTTAGCCGCGGCGCTATGGCGTTGCTTCCCAATTTCCCACGCCCGGAGAGCATGATGTCATTGCCGCGCACATCGCACCGTTATAGTCCCGGCACCTAAATTGGGTTTCACGCTCTGAAACAGCGGCGGGCGATAATGGCGACTGCCTCGGGGGGTGGACACGTACCAGGCGGCCGGCCACTACCAGGGCCAACATTAAAGGGGAGATGGCCGAGTGCCGCTGGAAAAAAAAACCTTCCGTTTCGCTTCTGGCTCCGATGGCGCTTTTGGTCGCGGGGTCGGTGCCGCGATCGCTCAGCCCGGTGCTCTGCTGATCGCGAGGCAGCCCCGCTCCCTTGTGGTCCAGGTAAGTGGGTTCCCAATATGCGGAGTGTGCAGCATGGGTCCTTCCCTTTAATTCAGGGAAGAGCCGCTCCAACACGGCGGCGCCCCGCGGCCCAGTGTGTCGCGCTGCTGAGCCATGTGACCCGCTCCCGCCCCAGGAGGCAAGTGGAGCACTTGATTTAGCACTCCACTTCCTTTCAGGGGCGGTAAGCCCAATTTATCACGATAGCGGAGATTTCTGTGCCTTGTGCAAAGTCTTGCACCTCTCAATTTCTAGACATAGATGTTCTTTGTTTTGGGACTATTTTAAGTGTAAACTTGGTTGGTACAGGAGTGGGTATTTGCATGTAAATAGAATGCAAACAATTGGTGAGGATCAGATACGAATGCTTAGCACACTCGTCCTACATTCCTCTGTGCACTTTTTTAGGAACATTGTAACATTAGAATGGTTACAGCACACAAGGAGGCCATTCGGCCCATCGAGCCCATGCTGACTCCTTGGAAGAGCACCTCAGCTAGTCCCACTCCCCCGCCCTTTCCCCGTAGCCCTGCAATTTTTTTCCTTCAGGTACTTATCCAATTCCCCTTTTGAAAGCCGCGATTGAGTCTGCCTCCACCACTCTTTCAGGTAGCGCATTCCAGATCCTAACCACTCGCTGCGTAAAAAAAGTTTTCCTTCATGTCGCCTTTGGTTCTTCTGCCGAACACCTTAAATCTGTGTCCTCTGGTTCTCGGCCCTTCCGCTAATGGGAACAGTTTCTCTCTATCCACTCTGTCCAGACCCTCCATGATTTTGAACACCTCCATCAAATTCCCTCTCAACCTTCTCTGCTCCACGGAGAAGCCCAGCTTCCTCGATTCCCTTACCTAACATAAATCTAGCGATATTAGTCTTGAAAGTTCGAATTGTCCTAGCATCCATAGCCTTTAGTGTGAGAGAGTTCCAAATTTCTACCACCCTTAGGCAGGCATGAATCCATCTATTTCCAATCTTCCCAAAAGCCGCCAGCGTTATTGATTCATGGCGGCATATAAACTGCAGAATGGGGGCTTGTAATCTCAGCTGACGTTCCAATGCAGCACTGAGGGAATGCTACATTGTCCTACGATGAGAAATTAATCTAAGATCAGATCTTCCTATTCGGATGGTGTAATGTATGCACTTGTGAGGTTGCTTACGGGTTTGTTGAGCTGGGAGTGGCTTAGCCAGTTACGTTTTGTTCACAAGACTCAATAAAACCCCGGCCAGTTGGGTTCGGGGGATCCACGATGAGATATGCAGTTTTGAGCCTGGTGGATGGACTGGTAATGTATCATGTGATTGTTAAACCTTTTGCTAATAAACCAACTCATTCTTAAGCAAAGAACCCATCAAGCAAATACATTACAAGCGGGACATAAAACATTCCAGTGCACGACTCGGAGAAAGGCAGAATGTTCCTGGTCAACATTCCTCCCTCCAACTACCCCAACAATTTGCATTTATTTAGCACCTTTAGCCTCCCACAAAGTACCACCAAAAATCAGATTAGCCGGGTCTCAATTCTCTGCTGTTTTTTTTGTGGGGGCTGGCGATGACCACTGTGGCTGTTAAATCTGTCAGGAACATTGAAGCAAACAGTGGCAACAACTAGTTCAGAACTCTGCCCGTTGCAAAGTGCTGCTAATATCTGGTTGAGACCAATTGAGGTCTGTGCACGGCATTATTTGCTTCCCTGCGTTGACTTTCGCTAATCGTTACTTAAACACTCCGCTGGTCTGTCTGCTTCTAATTTGAGCAGTAGTCACAATAAAATGGTGGGCTGCTGTCAACATGAGCACCATTACCAGTGTTCGAAGACCAGGCCCTCAAAACTGCCACCAAGCTCATGGTCTACAGGGCTGTAGTGATATCCACTCTCCTGTATGGCTCAGAGACATGGACCATGTACAGTAGACACCAAATGGTTGGAGAAATACCACCAATGATATCTCCGCAAGATCCTGAAAATCCCCTGGGAGGACAGACGTACCAACATTAGCGTCCTTGACCAGGTCAACATCCCCAGCATTGAAGCACTGGCCACACTTGATCAGCTCCGCTGGGCAGGCCACATTGTTCGCATGCCAGTCACGAGACTCGCAAACCAAGCGCTCTACTCGGAACTCCTTCACAGCAAATGAGCCAAAGGTGGGCAGAGGAAACGTTGCAAGGACACCCTCAAAGTCTCCCTGATAAAGTGCAACATCCCCACTGACACCTGGGAGTCCCTGGCTAAAGGCCGCCCTAAGTGGAGGAAGTGCATTCGGGAGGGCGCTGAGCACCTCGAGTCTCGTCGCCGAGAGCATGCAGAAATCAAGCGCAGGCAGCGGAAAGAGCGTGCGGCAAACCTGTCCCACCCATCCCTTCCCTCAACGACTATGTCCCACCTGTGACAGGGACTGTGGTTCTCGTATTGGACTGTTCAGCCACCTAAGAACTCATATATTTTAAGAGTGGAAGCAAGACTTCCTCAATTCTGAGGGACTGCCTATGATGATTGTGTGTAGTGTTCGGCTCAGTGCGCTGAAATGCAACACAGAATGTATCTAATCACAGCCCTGGCACTGATGACTGATATCGCATGTAGCCCGACCAGGTCAGAGTGGTAGGTTCTCCGTATTAAACAACATCACACAACTTATTTGTTAAAATTTATTCGTTCGCGTTTGTGACGGTGAGGCCAGACTTTCGGCTTCATTGTCAGTGATTTTCTCGGTGTTATAGCTGGTCTTTTGCCCAGCGAAAGTTTCCACGCAAGTTTCCACATCTGAAGTCGCCCGCCGGGACCAGAACGCCCTCTTGCAACGCCGAGAACAACTGCCAGGGCGTAAGTTTGTGCTCAACTGCCGACGTCCAGATCGCCGAGAAACCTGGCCTGTAAGCGCTGCTTAAACAGGGCGGTAAGGGGGGCCCCTGCACAGAAAGGTAAATTAAAGGTTATTTAATTATTTTTTTTTAATTTTACCATGGCGATTAGGGTTAAAACCATCTTGGGAATGCTTTAAGTGTTTATTTTTTTCAATGACTTTTTAAAAAGTTTTTCCCCCTCTGTAGGCCCAACCAAAGCCTCGGACTAAATTTCACTACTTACCGTCCATTCCGGTAACGACTGCCCATTTGGCTAACTTTGCACTCACCCGCCGAGAAAAGCGCCGACAATGAGTGTGCAAGGCCCGTTTTCTCGCCGGGCGATCAGTTTTACTTACTTTTACCTTTTTAAAATGGAAATTCTCGCCAGCTTTTTTTCGCCGAACGTTAGCGTTGCTTCTCAGCGGGCAATCGGGCATTGAGGGCCTTTAGGGAAAGTCTGGTCCCATGAAACGACTGGATTGTTGTAAAAACCCATCTGGTTCACTAATGTCCTTCAGGGGAAGGAAATTTGCCGCCCTTACCCGGTCTGGCCTACATGTGACACCAGACCCACAGCAACGTGGTTGATTTTTAACTGCCCTCGGTGATTCAAGAAGTTAGCTCAGCATCATCACCTCGAAGGCAATTAGGGATGGGCAATAAATTCTGGCCATGCCAACGACACCCACATCCTATGAACGAATAAAAAAAAAAAGTTTCTTCCTGTGGGTGACTCTCAAGGAGATCATCACAGAAATGAGAAGAGAGCGTTATATTTTCCTCCATTCTCTGATTTCAGTGAAAGAAATAGATGTGGGTATAAAGCTAATTATTCATAACATTAGCAACCAGAGCATATGTAGCCCAAATGTTAAAGCACTGGAGAAGTACCATCAAGGTTGTCTCTGCAATATCCTGCAAATGCATTGGCAGGGTGGGCGCACCAGTGTCAGCGTTCTCTCTCAGGCCAGCATCGAGGCATTGACCACGCTCGATCAGGCCCAACAGGCGGGCCACATTGTCAGCATGCCCGACTCCCAAAACAAGCGCTCTACTCCGAGCTACGTCACGGGAGATATAGGAGGGCAGAGAAAATGCTTCTCAGACACCCTCAAAGCCTCCTTGAAAAAGTGCAACATCCCCACCGATTCTTGGGAATCCCCGGCCCAAGACCGCTCAAAGTGGAGGAGAAACATCTGGGACGGCGCTGGACACCTCGAGTCTCTTCGCCGGGAGCACGCGGAAGCCAAGCGCAAACAGCGGAAGGAGCGCACGACAAATAACAAGAACATAAGAAATAAGAACAGGAGTAAGCCATACGGTCCCTCGAACCTGCTCCGCCATTCAATAAGATCATGGCTGATCTGATCATGGACTCAGCTCCACTTCCCTGCCCGTTCCCCATAACCCCTTATGGGTTAACAAACTGTCTATTTCTGTCTTAAAGTTATTCAATGACCCAGCTTCCACAGGTCTCTGAGGCAGCGAATTCCACGGATTTACAACCCCCTGACAGAAGAAATTTCTCCTCATCTCAGTTTTAAATGGCCACCCATTATTCTAAGATCATGCCCCTAGTTCTAGTCTCCCCCATCAGTGGAAACATCCTCTTTGCATCCACTTTGTCAAGCCCCCTCATAATCTTATATGTTTCGATAAGATCACCTCTCATTCTTCTGAATTCCAATGAGTAGAGGTCCAACCTACTCAAGTTTTCCTCTTAAGTTAAGTCCCTCATCCCCGGAATCAACCTAGTGAACCTTCTCTGAACTCCCTCCAAAGCAAGTATATTATTTCGTAAATATGGAAACCAAAACTGCACGCAGTATTCCAGGTGTGGCCTCACCAATACCTTATATAGCTGTAGTAAGACTTCCCTGCTTTTATGCTCTATCCCCTTTGCAATAAAGGCCAAGATACCATTGGCCTTCCTGATCACTTGCTGTACCTGCATACTATCATTTTGCGTTTCATGCACAAGTACCCCCAGGTCCCGCTGTACTGCGGCACTTTGCAATTTTTCTCCATTTAAATAATAATTTGCTCTTTGATTTTTTTCTGCCAAAGTGCATGACCTCACACTTTCAAACATTGTACTCCATCTGCCAAATTTTTGCACACTCACTTAACTTGTCTATGTCCTTTTGCAAATTTTTTGTGTCCTCCTCACACATTGCTTTTCTTCCCATCTTTGTATCATCAGCAAATTTGGCTACTTTACACTCGGTCCCGTCTTCCAAGTTGTTAATATAGATTGTAAATAGTTGGGGTCCCAGCACTGATCCCTGCGGCACCCCACTAGTTATTGGTTGCCAACCAGAGAATGAACCATTTATCCCAACTCTCTGTTTTCTGTTAGTTAGCCAATCCTCTATCCATGCTAATATATTACCCCCAACCCCGTGAACTTTTATCTTGTGCAGTAACCTTTTATGTGGCACCTTGTCAAATGCCTTCTGGAAGTCCAAATACATCACATCCACTGGTTCCCCTTTATCCACCCTGTTCATTACATTGTCAAAGAACTCTAGCAAATTTGTCAAACATGACTTCCCCTTCATAAATCCATGCTGACTCTGCCTGACTGAATTTTGCTTTTCCAAATGTCCTGCTACTGCTTCTTTCATAATGGTCTCCAACATTTTCCCAACCTCAGATATTAGGCTAACTGGTCTATAGTTTCCTGCTTTTTGTCTGCCTCCTTTTTTAAATAGGGGCGTTACATTTGCAGTTTTCCAATCTGCTGGGACCTCCCCAGAATCCAGAAAATTTTGGTAAATTACAACCAATGCATCCACAATCCCTGCTGCTAAATCAAGCCACCCCGCCCCCCCATCCACCCATCCTTCCAACCACCATCTGCCTCACCTGCGACAGAGACTGTAGGTCCTGCTTTGGGCCTAAATAAAGCAGAAGCAAGGTACCTTGCTTAGTTAAACAGTATTCAGTTGGAACCTTTATTGCATACATAACACTTCCACACTAAAATGATTTCTAAGGTGACTGATGAGCCCAATGCAGGACCTACAGTCTCTGTCACAGGTGGGGCAGATGGTGGTTGGAGGGACTCTCAAAATGGCTGGCCTTTTATACCTGAGCAGCACCATGTGCGTGCTGCTCAGTGGCCTCCAACAATGACGCCATCTGGTGGCTACAAGCAGAATGTGCAGACATGACAGGAAGCAAGTCATCTTCGACTCCAGGGGACTGTCTCAGAAGAAGAAGCAGCCCAAATGTTCAGAATTACATTGTACTACTAATATTTAAAGCCCATTCCTTTTCCTATGCTCTTTTTCCTGAATCGGTTTTGTTAAATTTGAAGGGCCTCTTTCTTTTTTTGTAAAACAAGCTGGTTCTGAATTACTCGACGTGGGAATGCAGTAACTGAGTTCAGGCACGAGTCTTTTGACATAGCTCATGTCCTCTCTGCACACCTGCAGCAACTAAACTTAGCCTGACTGTGTCCTTTCTGGGACGCAGGGCGGCATAGTTGATGATAGCCAGATGGCATCGCTCCTACAACTCATTTAGACTGCAAACGGGGAGGTCAGAGCAGAGCTGACATCTGCTGAGCTTTGTCCGCCAACTGACAGTGTCAGTGATGCAAGTTCTGCGCTCCACATCAGCGCCGCTACAAAACCAAACCTTGATGTCAGGCCAGGATCAATTGCGAGTCTGCAAAGCTGTAAAATAATAGCCAAACTTGCTGCTGAATGAACTCCCTCACGTTATCGCAGTGGTGGTCTGATGCCAGAGTGCACGTGCCGTGGCCGTTTGCCCACGTACAAGACTTAAAAATATGTTGTGTCTCTCATCATCATCATAGGCAGTCCCTCGCACCGAGGATGACTTGCTTCCACGCCGAGAAGGGATGAGTTCACAGGTGTTTCAATGAAGGACCTAATATTCCAGGTCCCGAACTACATGTTGAAGGGTGGAAGATGCCTGTGGGTGGATTTTTTTAACGTGTGGTGGTCGCTGCACACCAGCCACCACACGGGCTTGACAGAGCTAGGTCTTGGTCCAGTGGCAAGGGTTAACCAAGACGACTGGAGACCAGCTCTGCTGCATGGACCTAGTGCGCGCACATATCGCAGTGTGGGCTGGGCCCGTGCTGTCCCTGGACCCTCGGCTTTTGAATGTACACCTTTATTGGCAGACCCAAGTGGTGTCTCTACCACTGAAGCTGTTGGGGGTACCATGGGGGTAGCATACAGCTCTTTCACCTCTAGTTTCTGCCTTCGATCCACACCCATGTCCCAGTGGATGGCTCACTTTGCCACCCATAAGGATTCAGGTGTGGGCACCGCACCTCAGTAAGGGTATCTTGGCCTTGGAAGGGGGTGCAGAAAATTAGAGATGTACACTTTGAAGCAGGGAAAGGGAGGAAATAAATCCGTTGCATCTCTAACTTTCTCTAGCTTCGGGTGAAGGTGTCGTCGACCTGAAACGTTAATTCTGTTCCTTTCCCACAGATGCTGCCTGACCCGCTGAGATTTCCAGCATTTTCAGTTTTTATTTCAGATTTCAAGCTTCGGCAGAATTTTGCTTTTGCCACGGAAATCTTCAAGCTTATTAGGCATGCAGCGTCGAAAATCCAGAGTTCCGGAATCCGGAGCGATCGGTGGCAGGGTCGTCCGGAATCCGTAAAATGTTCCGGAATCCGGACCCGCCAACCCGGCCGACCTCGGGGCCCCGCCGATGCCCGACCTCGGGACTCGGCGGGTTATGTCTCTAATGTACTTATGAATGACTCCACAAGGCAATGTGTTGTATTCAAACTGTAGTGACCTTGGTCCTTTATTCCAAACTCCAGAGTGCCGTTCAAGCCTTTAATACAGGGCCCTGCCACCACGGCAGGAAACCCCCAGTCTCCACCAGTTGCACCCTCTAGTGGTGCCAGCATGTATGTATACGGTGTAAACCTTATTGAAGTACATCAGGTAAACGAGTCTCCATCTTATGCAATCTCACTGTGACTACACATAGAGTATATCCATAGTCAGCATTTACAACAAAATACACATTGGAGCCATGAGATGCTGTGCTTGGAGCAAGCATTGCAAGCAGGACATGTCTGTTGAACCCAGCAGATCAGAGTCCAGATTACGACATGGGGATCTCGCCAATGTTAGCCAATGGATCAGTGGGTAGCACACTCGTCTCTGAGTCAAAAGGTTGTAGGTTCAAGTCCCACTCCAGAGATTGGAGCACAAAAATCTAGGCTGACCCAGTGTAGTGCTGAGGGAGTGCTGCACTGTCGGAGGTGTACCGTCTTTCAGATGAGATGAGATGTTAAATCAAGGCCCCGTTTGTTCTCTCAGGTGGAGGTAAAAGATCCCATGGCACTATTTCGAAGAAGAGCAGGGGAGTTGTTCTTGCTGTCCTGGCCAATATTTATCCCTCAATCAGCATAACAAAAATGGATAATCTGGTCATTATCACATTGCTGTTGGTGGGAGCTGGCTGAGTGCTTTGGGACATCTGGTGGTTGTGAAAGACGCTATATAAATGCATGTCTTTTTTCTTTTATAAGTAAGGTATGAGATGTAGACTTGTTTCCCACACAGAATAGTTTCAGGTTTTCATTGGCTCAAACTGTGCAATTAATTTAAGCATGAAGTCAGAGAACTGAAAACTAGTTGTGATAATAATTGTGTCAACATACTTCAGCCCAAAGCCAGGTATAGTGTAACTGCAACTGGGACAAAGTGAATCTGAAATAGTTGCCTTGCCATTGGACCTCCTGGGAATGTTTGTAACTTAACTCCTAGCCATTTTTAATGTTAATGTAACTGCCCTATTGACAACATTAATAAATTAACTGGCATTCAGATAAATTATGGATTCATAAAGCTCAATTTTCCATGGCCAAAGATTTCATAGAGCAACTCAGATCTACTGCCTCATCAAAGAAAGACTTGCATTCATATAGCGCCTTTCACGGCCACTGCTCATCCCAAAGCACTTTGCAGCCAATGAAGTGCTTTTGGCGTGTAGTCACTGCTGTAATGTG
The DNA here is from genome assembly GCF_044704955.1 of Pristiophorus japonicus. Taxonomy (NCBI): domain Eukaryota; kingdom Metazoa; phylum Chordata; class Chondrichthyes; family Pristiophoridae; genus Pristiophorus; species Pristiophorus japonicus. The sequence goes on along the minus strand of NC_091997.1, from coordinate 73,406,037 downwards.
GAAGCCAATTTGTGCACAGCAAGCTCCCACAAACTGCAATGTGATAATTGTTGTGTATGGAGAAAGAGTCAGACTGAACACTGTGAGCTCAAAGTAAAGTGTGACTTTAGTTTTTTATTGCAGGTCTCCAGCGTGCCTCTCCAATCTGTGAAGCCTCCTTAAATACCTGTGCTCCCAAGGGATTATGGGATCTCTTGGGACTCCAGGGGATCAGCCCTCTGGTGGCTGTACAGAGTAAATACAAGTCCAGATATACAACAACACTCCCCCTCCCTGACCCCCCCCCGCCAAAGTCAATAGTGTAACTATTTACAATGTGAGTCGATCTGGGGCCCTTCTTGCCCTGGTTGATCATCTCGGTGTGAAAGCTGGTGTTGTTGAATCATTTGTTGGGCCCTCGCTGGGCTGCTGTGGATGATGGGTTCTGCTTCGTGGTCAACCGTGGTGCCGGTTGCCACTGGTGTGTATGTTGGGGGATCAAAAAAGGTAGGGTTCAAGGTGGGTTGCTCAGGATAGTCTGTGAATCTGAGTTTGATTTGGTCCAAGTGTTTCCGGTGAATGAGTCCATTTGAAAGTTTGACCCGAAACACCCTGCTCCCCTCTTTGGCCACGACAGTGCCGGGAAGCCACTTGGGACCTTGTCCATAATTTAATAGAACTACAGGATCATTGATTTCAATCTCACGTGATGCATTTGCGCTATCATGGTATGCACTTTGTTGAAACTGCCTGCTCTCTACCTGTTTATGTAGATCAGGGTGAACTAACGAGAGCCTTGTCTTAAGTGCTCTTTTCATGAGCAGTTCAGCAGGTGGGATCCCATTGAGTGAGTGGGCTCTCGTGCGGTAGCTCAGCAGGACTCGGGAGAGGCGAGTCTGCAGTGAGCCTTCAGTTACCCTCTTCAAGCCTTGCTTGATGGTTTGCACTGCTCTCTCTGCCTGACCATTGGACGCTGCTTTAAACGGGGAAGATGTGACATGTTTAATCCTGTTACAGGTCATGAATTCTTTGAACTCAGAAATGGTAAAACATGGCCCGTTGTCGCTCACCAGGACATCGGGTAGGCCGTATGTGTTAAACCTGGCCCGTGGGCTTTCAGTGGTGGCAGCGGACGTGCTAGCCGACATTATCTCACATTCAATCCACTTGGAGTACACATCTCCAACCACAAGGAACATTTTACAGACGATCGGGCCTGCATATTGATGTGTACCCTCGACCACGGTTTGGAGGGCCAAGACCATAAACTTAGCGGCGCCTCCCTGGGTACATTGCTTAACTGCAAGCACGTATTACATCTGTGAACGCAGGACTCTAAGTGCGCATTGATACCGGGCCACCATACGTGGGATCTGGCTATCGCTTTCATCATTCCGATGCCTGTGTGGGTACTGTGAAGGTCCTTGATGAAGATGTCTCTGCCCTTCTTGGGGACCATTACTCGATTGCCCCACAGAAGGCAGTCTGCCTGTATAGACATTTCATCTTTGCGCGGCTTTATCTCTTCCTGCATTTCCACTGGGATACTGGACCAGCTCCCGTGAAGCACACAGCTTTTGACGAGAGATAATAAGGGGTCCTGGCTTGTCCAGGGTTTGATTTGCTGGGCAGTGACGGGTGATTGCTCACTCTCAAATGCTTCCATAACCATGGCTAGATCTGCGGGCTGCGCCATTTCCACCCCCGTGGTGAGCAATGGCAGCCTACTGAGAGCATCAGCGCAGTTTTCTGTGCCTGGCCTGTGGCGGGTGGCATAGTTACATGCGGACAACGTGAGCGCCCATCTCTCGATGCAAGCTGATGGATTGGTATTTATCCCTTTACTCTCGGAAAACAGGGATATAAGTGGCTTATGGTCAGTTTCCAATTCGAATTTTAGCCCAAACATGTATTGATGCGTTTTCTTTACCCTATAGACACACGCTAACGCTTCTTTTTCAATCATGCTGTAGGCTCTCTCAGCCTGGGACAGACTCCTGGATGCATAAGCAACCGGTTGCAGTTTCCCGAAATCATTAGCTTGTCGTAATACACACCCGACGCCATATGACGACGCATCACATGCTTGTACCAAACGCTTACATGGATCATACACCACAAGCAATTTGTTTGAACATAACAATTTTCTCGCTTTTACAAAGGCATTTTCTTGGCTTTTGCCCCAAACCCATTCGCCCCCTTTTTGAAGTAAGACATGTAGTGGTTCTAGCAGGGTGCTGAGACCTGGTAAGTAGTTCAAGAGTCCCAGATACGACCGCAGCTCCGTCACGTTCTGTGGCCTCGATGCGTTCTCAATTGTCACCGTCTTTGCGTTGGTGGGCCTGATGCCATCCGCCGCAATCCTCCTTCCCAAGAATTCCATTTCAGGCACCAGGAAAACGCACTTCGAGTGTTTTAACCTGAGCCCCATGCGGTTGAGTCGACTAAGAACCTCCTCCAGGTTCTGCAGATGCTCGACTGTGTTCCAACCTGTGACCAAGATGTTGTCCTGGAAGACCACGGTGTGCGGAACCGACTTCAGTAAACTTTCCATGTTTCTCTGGAATATCGCCACCGCTGATCGGATTCCAAACGGGCATGTGTTTTAAACAAAAAGACCCTTGTGCGTGTTGATGCAGGTGAGAGCCTTCGATGATTCCTCCAGTTCCTGCATCATGTAGGCTAAAGTCAAATCCAGCTTCGTGAACGTCTATCCTCCCGCCAGCTTTGCAAAGAGGTCGTCGGCCTTTGGTAGTGGCTATTGGTCCTGCAGGGAGAAATGATTGATAGTTACTTTGTAATCGCCACAGATTCTGACGGTGCCATCTCCCTTGAGGACTGGGACGATAGGACTGGCCCACTCACTGAACTCGATGCCCTCTCTTTGCAGCCGGTCGAGCTCAATCTGTACCCTTTCTTTCATCATGTACGGTACTGCTCTCGCCTTATGATGGATGGGTCGCGCCCCCAGAATTAGGTGGATCTGCACTTTTGCTCCTTGGAATTTCCCGATGCCTGGTTCGAACAGCGAAGGAAATTTGTTTAAGACCTGGGCACACGAAGTGTCGTCAGCGAGCGATAGCGCTCGGACGTCATCCCAGTTCCAGCATATCTTTCCCAGCCAGCTCCTGCCGAGCAGCGTGGGACCATCGCGCGGTACTACCCAGAGTGATAGCTTGTGCACCGCTCCATCGTAAGAGACGTTTACGATAGCACTGCCAATTACAGGAATCAGTTCTTTCGTGTAAGTTCTTAGTTTTGTGCGAACTGGAGTTAAGACTGACCTTGTTGCAGCACAGCCTTTCATAAGTCTTTTTGCCCATGATGGACTGGCTCGTGCCTGTGTCCAGCTCCATTGACACCGGGAGTCCATTTAGTTCAACATTCAGCATTATCGGGGGACAATTCATGGTGAATATGTGCACCCCATGTACATCTGCCTCCTCTATTTGAGGCTCTGGTTCGTCGTAATCCTCCGTGGATTTGTCCTCCTCTGCAACATGGTGGTTTGCAGTTTTAACAGGCTTTGCAGCTCGCCTGCACACTCGTTGTAGGTGTCCCATTGATCCACACCCCTTGCAAACGTACTCTTTGAATCGGCATGAATGGAAACGATGATCACCCCCGCAGCGCCAACAAAGTGTGAATGGCCTTGCATTCATCACCTTTGATGGTGAACTCTCAGTCATCTGCGGACGTGCAGCTGCAGGTATGTGTGACCTGCCCTGTATGTTACGATTCGAAAACAACATCACTTTGTTCACAGTACTTGTAGCAGCATTTGTGTGCTGAGAGATTTGCTTCGTATTGTCACTGGTGGCAATGAACGCCTGGCCTTTCTCAAGATTGGGGTCTCTACAGTCAAAAACTTGGTTTCGTGGCAATGCCAAGTATGAAGAAGTCTCTGAGCATGTGCTCCAAATGTCCTTCAAATTCGCAATGTCCTGTAAGGCGCCTTAGCTCAGTGACATAACTCGCCACTTCCTGGCCTTCAGGCCTTTTGTAGGTGTAGAACTGGTACCTCATCATCAGAACGCTTTCCTTTGGGTTCAAATGCTCTCGGACCAGCGTGCACAAATCGGCGTACGATTTCTCTGTGGGTTTCGCTGGAGTGAGCAGATTCTTCATGAGGCCATATGTTGGTGCCCCACAGATGGTGAGGAGGATCGCCTTCATTTGGCAGCACTCTCTTCCCCATCTAGCTCATTGGCCACGAAGTATTGGGCGAGTCGCTCCACAAAAGTTTCCCAATCATCTCGGTCCGAAAATTTCTCCAGGATACCCACTGTTCTCTGCATCTTTGGGTTTGCTATCTGTATCTCATCGCCAGTTGTTGTGTATGGAGAAAGAGTCAGACTGAACACTAAGCTCAAAGTAAAGTGTGACCTTAGTCTTATATTGCAGGTCTCCAGAGTGCCTCGCCAACCTGTGAAGCCTCCTTAAATACCTGTGCTCCCAAGGGATTATGGGATCCCTTGGGACTTCAGGGGATGAGCCCTCTGGTGGCTGTACAGAGTAAATACGAGTCCACATATACAACAATAATGACCAGATAATCTGTTTTTGTTATGTTGATTGAGGGAAAAATATTGACCCAGGACACCGGGAATAACTCCCCTGCTCTTCTTCGAAATAGTGCCATGAGATCTTTTACGTTCACCTGAGAGGGTAGACGGGGCCTCGGTTTAACATCTCTGAAAGACGGCATCATCATTGCTCGAAACAACTATTACCCATAAACCAATCCGTCAATATATTAGTAAATGTTTTGGGTGCGTGCGAACTTTCTGTTGTCATGAGGTTTGCTGTTGCTTTTATGTCAACGTTTGAAACTGCATGTGCACACAAAGAATGGGATTCTTGTATGTAAACAGTTGCCTGTAACGAGGAACAGACCTTGGCCAGTTAATAGAAATATAGAAACATAGAAAATAGGTGCAGGAGTAGGCCATTCAGCCCTTCGAGCCTGCATCACCATTCAATATGATCATGGTTGATCATGCAACTTCAGTATCCCATTCCTTTCTCTCCATACCTCTTGATCCCTTTAGCCCTAAGGGCCACATCTAACTCCCTTTTGAATATATCTAGCGAACTGGCCTCAACAACTTTCTGGGAGAGATTCTGAAGTCTCTCTCCCAATTACCTTGCCATCTTGTGTATATATGAGCAACTTCATAGAATCATAGAACAGTACAGCACAGAAGGAGGCCATTCGACCCATTGAGTCCGCGCCGGCTCTTTCAAACAACGATCCAGTTAGTCCCACTCCCCCCGCTCTTTCCCCATAGCCCTGCAATTTTTTTTCCTTCAAGTATGTATTCAGTTCCCTTTATGAAGGCTAAAATTGAATCTGTACCCACTGCCCCATCAGGCAGCACATTCCAAAACCTAGCCACTCGTTGCATGAAAAAGTTTTTCGTTCATGTCGCCTCTGGTTCTTTTGCCAATCACCTTAAATCTACGCCCTCTGGTTATCGACCCTTCAGCCACTGGAAACAGTTTCTTTTGATTTACTCTGTCTGAATCCTTCATGATTTATTTTAATGGATTAATTCCTCCTATGAAACCGAGGAGAGCCGAATTTCAGATGACTGCTCAATGGGTCACACGGAGTGATTCAGGGCCGGAGGGACTTCAATCTCTTCTGGAAGTGGCCTGCTTAAAAGAATCACAGAATATGCCTTCCTGCAGACTTTTTAAAAACTATTTATTTGAAAATAGTTTGAAATATATAGAAATGAATAGAAACTTTATTTGAAAATGGGCTGTGTTAAAATAGAGTGCAAATGCATCAAGCAGTGTAACACCAGAGAAAATTAAGCCCCATAATGGTTCAGATAGATTTTAATTAAACTTAATAAAAATGCAAGTTCGAAGCACATTACTGCACAGTTACTAATTCCTTATGGTTCAACTAGGTCAACGGCACTGCAGCAGTCAATAACCTATCAAGTAAAATATCCATAAACTTTCTATAGATGAAAAGTCAACTGGTATAATTAAACTAACTGTGGAAACTCTGTAAAATTGACCTGGAGGTGTGAAGTTTGGCATTTTCTTAACCCTAACTGGCAGCCTCCAGAATTCAGCTGATGGCCCCTCAATATTAAAACTACTTTTCAAGGATTACTAATTGAAAACAATCATGGCAATTTCAATTAAACTGCAAACAGATAATTGGAAATTCAATTACAATTACTGGGTTCCACTGAAAGTAGCCAATATCGTTACAAATGACACCCATATAGTCATTGATTAGCAATCAGCTTTTCAGTTGCATGCCAGCGTCTTGACGTCAGTATTATTTTTCCTCGTGGTCACTTTTGAAAACCATTGTGAGTCAGGGTAGGTTGGAATATGGGATTAGCGATTGAGACGAGAAATCCCATTGTAAATCAGATGCGTGTGGGAATTGGATCAGCCGAGATCACGCTGATGGGGCAATTATATTGGGTTCAATTATATTCAAAATGTTGTAAGCGGTCATACCTGAATGAACAGCGAGCAGCAGATTGAAGGGCAGCAGAAATTTTCCATTAAGTATCGTTCATCTTAATTGAGGGTACTTTAGTGTCGTGTGCTGGGATCGCAGTGGGTTTTCGCTCAGAGTAATTGGGAGCGGGTAGGGGAAGCTGCCTCAACAGCTAAAGATATTACATGTAACAAATAGAATAAAGGCGACAAAGGGAGATTTCAATTGAAAAAGAAAAAGAAAAGGATAAAATAATTTGGATTTTATATTAAAATTAAAATATTCTTGAATAGCAAAATTCTAAGTAAAAGGGAATAAAACTGGGCATTTCTCAGCACTTACAGGACTTGCAACATCCAGATTTTTTGAGCCGAAGTCTGATTCGGAATACATGAATCACAAAAGACAAATCGTAATTTTTAAGCATTTTCCCTGTATAACATACAATACCTCTCACCACACCACCACCCCCCCCCCAGTCTCTCTCTCCCCCCCCCAACCCACTCCCCCAATCTCTCTCTCTCTCTCTCCCCCCTCCCTCCTCAGTCTCTCCGCACCCCTCCCTAGTCTCTTCCCCCCTCCCTCCCCAGTCACTTCCCCCCCTCCTCAGTCTCTCACCCCGGTTTCCTCCCCAGTCTCTCATTCCCCATCCCCTCCCTCCCCAGTCTCTCCCCAATCCTCCTCAGTCTCTCTCCCCCCTCTCACCTCATTCTCTTTCTCCCCCCCCCACTTTACCAGTCTCTCCCCCTCCCTCCCTCCCCAGATTCCTCCCCCCCCCATCTCAGAAATAATTTGCAAAGCACTTCAAATGCTTGCATATGCATTGACTGTTGTCTGGGTAAGAGATGGCCAGTTTCTGCATGGCAAGATCCCACACACAGCAATGAGATGAACGGCCAGTTAATCTGCTCCTTACACAGGAGGAATCTTGGCCACAATATCAGGAGTTCTCCCTGGACATCTTTTGAATTATGCCTTGGGAGCTTCAACATCTGCCCGTCGAGACAAATGGGACCAGGGTTGAACAGCTGATCTGAAAACCAGTACCCCTGTCAATTCAGCACTTCTGCATAAACTTCAATTTAAATCTCAAACTCTTAATAAGGGACCTGCAAGCAAAGATATTAGCGACTGAGCCAAGCTGTTCAGCTACATATGGGTGCAATTTCAGACTACATAGTGTAACTGCCTATGTATCCACCAGAGGGAGCGTAGTCATGGAGGTCGTGCTATCACTTGTCTCTGAGATATCGATGTCAGCGATGACTGACTCCAATACCGCCTTCAGTGCGCCAGTGCAGCCTTTGGCCACCTGAGGAAAAGAGTGTCCGAAGACCAGGATCTCAAACTCGGCACCAAGCTCATGGTCTACAGTGCAGTAGTGATACCCGCCCTCCTACAGAAACATAGAAACATAGAAAATAGGTGCAGGAGCAGGCCATTCAGCCCTTCTAGCCTGCACCGCCATTCAATGAGTTCATGGCTGAACATGAAACTTCAGTACCCCCTTCCTGCTTTCTCACCATAACCCTTGATCCTCCGAGTAGTAAGGACTTGATCTAACTCCCTTTTGAATATATTTAGTGAATTGGCCTCAACTACTTTCTGTGGAAGAGAATTCCACAGGTTCACCACTCTCTGGGTGAAGAAGTTTCTCCTCATCTCGGTCCTAAATGGCTTACCCCTTATCCTCAGACGGTGACCCCTGGTTCTGGACTTCCCCAACATTGGGAACATTCTTCCTGCATCTAACCTGTCTAAACCCATCAGAATTTTAAACGTTTCCATGAGGTCCCCTCTCATTCTTCTGAACTCCAGTGAATACAAGCCCAGTTGATCCAGTCTTTCTTGATAGGTCAGTCCCACCATCCCGGGAATCAGTCTGGTGAATCTTCGTTGCACTCCCTCAATAGCAAGAATGTCCTTCCTCAAGTTAGGAGACCAAAACTGTACACAATACTCCAGGTGTGGCCTCACCAAGGCCCTGTACAACTGTAGCAACACCTCCCTACCCCTGTATTCAAATCCCCTCGCTATGAAGGCCAACATGCCATTTGCTTTCTTAACCGCCTGCTGTACCTGCATGCTAACCTTCCCTTTTCCTAATCTGTCACCATTCAGATAATAGTCTGTCTCTCTGTTTTTACCACCAAAGTGGATAACCTCACATTTATCCACATTATACTTCATCTGCCATGCATTTGCCCACTCACCTAACCTATCCAAGTCACTCTGCAGCCTCATAGCAGCCTCCTCGCAGCTCACACTGCCACCCAACTTAGTGTCATCCGCAAATTTGGAGATACTGCATTTAATCCCCTCGTCTTAATCATTAATGTACAATGTAAACAGCTGGGGCCCTAGCACAGAACCTTGCGGCACCCCACTAGTCACTGCCTGCCATTCTGAAAAGTACCCATTTACTCCTACTCTTTGCTTCCTGTCTGACAACCAGTTCTCAATCCAGGTCAGCACACTACCCCCAATCCCATGTGCTTTAACTTTGCACATTAATCTCTTGTGTGGGACCTTGTCGAAAGCCTTCTGAAAGTCCAAATATACCACATCAACTGGTTCTCCTTTGTCCACTTTACTGGAAACATCCTCAAAATATTCCAGAAGATTTGTCAAGCATGATTTCCCTTTCACAAATCCATGCTGACTTGGACCTATCATGTCACCATTTTCCAGATGCACTGCTATGACATCCTTAATAATTGATTCCTCATTTTACCCACTACTGAGGTCAGGCTGACCGGTCTATAATTCCCTGTTTTCTCTCTCCCTCCTTTTTTAAAAAGTGGGGTTACATTGGCTACCCTCCACTCCATAGGAACTGATCCAGAGTCAATGGAATGTTGGAAAATGACTGTCAATGCATCCGCTATTTCCAAGGCCACCTCCTTAAATACTCTGGGATGCAGTCCATCAGGCCCTGGGGATTTATCGGCCTTCAATCCCATCAATTTCCCCAACACAATTTCCCGACTAATAAAGATTTCCCTCAGTTCCCCCTCCTTACTAGACCCTCTGACCCCTTTTATATCCGGAAGATTGTTTGTATCCTCCTTAGTGAATACCGAACCAAAATACTTGTTCAATTGGTCTGCCATTTCTTTGTTCCCCATTATGACTTCCCCTGATTCTGACTGCAGGGGACCTACGTTTGTCTTTACTAACCTTTTTCTCTTTACATACCTATAGAAACTTTTGCAATCCGCCTTAATGTTCCCTGCAAGCTTCTTCTCGTACTCCATTTTCCCTGCCCTAATCAAATCCTTTGTCCTCCTCTGCTGAGTTCTAAATTTCTCCCAGTCCCCAGGTTCGCTGCTATTTCTGGCCAATTTGTATGCCACTTCCTTGGCTTTAATACTATCCCTGATTTCCCTAGATAGCCACGGTTGAGCCACCTTCCCTTTTTTATTTTTACGCCAGACAGGAATGTACAATTGTTGTAATTCATCCATGCGGTCTCTAAATGTCTGCCATTGCCCATCCACAGTCAACCCCTTAAGTATCATTCGCCAATCTATCCTAGCCAATTCACGTCTCATACCTTCAAAGTTACCCTTCTTTAAGTTCTGGACCATGGTCTCTGAATTTACTGTTTCATTCTCCATCCTAATGCAGAATTCCACCATATTATGGTCACTCTTCCCCAAGGGGCCTCGCACAATGAGATTGCTAATTAATCCTCTCTCATTACACAACACCCAGTCTAAGATGGCCTCCCCCCTAGTTGGTTCCTCAACATATTGGTCTAGAAAACCATCCCTTATGCACTCCAGGAAATCCTCCTATATGCTTCAGAGACTTGGACTATGTACAGTAGGCAACTCGAAGCACCGGAGAAGTGCCATCAATGCTGCCTCTGCAAAATCCTGCCAATTCATTGGCAGGATAGGTGCACCAACATCAGCGTTCTCTCTCAAGCCAACATCGCCCAGCATTGAGGCATTGACCACACTTGATCAGCTCCGACAGATGGGTCACATTGTCCGTATGCCCGATACTAGACTTCCGAAACAAGCACTCTACTCTGAGCTACGTCACAGCAAGCGTGCCCCAGAAGGGCAGAGAAAATTGCTTCAAGGATGCGTTCAAAGCCTCCTTTTAAAAAAAATGTAACATCCCCACCGACTCTTGGGAATCCCTGGCCCAAGACCGCTCAAAGTGGAGGAGTAGTATCCAAGAAGGCACCGAACATTTCAAGTCTCTTCACCGGGAGCACGAGGAAGCCAAGTACAAATAGCGCAAGGAGAGTGAACATAAGAATTAGGAGCAGGAGTCAGCCATAAGGCCCCACAAGCCTGCTCTGCCATTCAATACAATCGTGGCTGATCATCAACATCAACTCCACTTTCCCACTTGATCTCCATATTCCTTAATTCCCCTAGAGTCCAAAATTCTATCTATCCCAGCCTTGAATATATTCAACGACTCAGCATCCACAGCCCTCCGGGGCAGAGAATTCCAAAGATTCACAACCCTCTGAGTGAAGAAATTCCTCCTCATCTCTGTCCTAAATGGCCCACCCCTCATCCTGAGACTATGCCCCCCAGTTCCATGAGGAATGTGTGTGACTTGGAAGAGAGCTTGGAGATGATGGTGTTCCCAAGACATTGCTGCTCTTGTCCTTCTAGCTGGTAGTACAAAAAGCCAGGGACCGAGTACTGAGCCCTGTGGAACCGCACTGGAAACATCCTTCCAGTGACAAAATCACCCGTCAACCATTACCTTTTGTTTACTGCCACTGAGCCAATTTTGGATCCAATTTGCCACTCTCCCTTGGATCCCATGGGCTTTTACTTTTTTGATCAGCCAGCCATGTGGGACCTTGTCAGAAGAGTTGCTAAAATCCACCTGGATTATAAGATTCTTGATGATCACTTGTATTTTTGCCGAGTCTCTGAAGCCCCATAAAGTCAGGGAATCTGGGGCGATGAGTGACAAATTCTAAATTATGGAGAGTATAGCTCTTGCACAGACTGGAAAGATTTCCTAATTTCCAACTATGCACAGTTCATTGACTTCATTTGAGGCATTATGATTGACTTGAAGTTTTATAGAAATGATTTGCATACACCGTAAGAAAGTTAAATGAAAAAACTAGGAAAAAAATAAGAGTCAATGTACCAAATAATTAGAGTCAGGATTGAGCGGTATGTATATGAATGCATAAAGCATTCAAGACAAAAGTGGAAAGCTAGAAGCATTAATAAATGTGATGGGGTTATGGAATGGCCACTATAACAGATGTGGCTTGACATTGGACGTCACTGGGAACTGTTGAAAGATATCCGAGAAGGGACAGCAAAGGCTCAGATCAATGTGTTTTAATCCCTTGAAGATATTGTTCCAAGTGAGTGGAAGATAGTTAACTGAATACCGTTGTTCAATAAAGGAGGGAAGGATAAACAGGTTGACAGTAGACCAGTTGATCTAATGTCAGTTGTGGGCAAACTCTTCGAACCTAAAATTCAAGATCAAATTATTAAGTGTTTAGAGATGCATGGGTTAATCAAGGACAAGCAGCATAGACCTGTTGAAAGCAAATTGTGTGCGACAAATTTAATAGTTTTATAAGAAGCGGCCAATTGGATAGATAAAGGCAGTGCAGTCGATGTGATGTGTAATAATAATAACAATAACTTTTATTTATATAGTGCCTTTAACATAATAAAACGTCCCAAGGCGCTTCACAGCAGTGTTACAGACAAACAGATAAATTTGTCACCGAGCCACAGAAGAAATTAAGGCAGATGATCAAAAGCTCGTTTAAAAAGGTAGGTTTTAACGAGCATCTTAGAGGAGGAAAGAGAGATAGAGAGGTGGAGAGGTTTAGGCAGGGAGTTCCAGAGCTTAGTGCCCAGGCAGCTGAAGGCACAGCCACCGATGGTTGAGCAGTTATAATGAGGGATGTTCAAGAGGCCATAATTTGAGGAGTATATGAAGGGGTATATGCCTATCTTAAACAAGATGAGGGAGAAATTGGTGTAAGTTGTACCCATTTTGCAGGCACAGAGTAGAACAATTTCTCCATCTGATGTGTGCAGACGGTATAGCCACCACCATATTGGTCCTCGCTGTTTTAGCTGTCCTTAGAGGCTGCCTAAAATCAGTGTGAGACCAATTTAAATATGCAAAGAAGAGTCCAGTACCTGTATCAAGACCCTTCTGCAAAATGTGTGAAAAACCAGGCGGAACATGCGTCGTGCAAGCTCCGATGAGTTCTTTCAGTTCTACCAACTCTACTGCCTAGAAGGACAAGGACAGCAGGCGCATGGGAACACCATCATCTCCCCATTCCCCTCCAAGTCAAGCACCACTCCTGACTTATAAATATATCGGCCGTTCCTTCATCGTCGCTGGGTCAAAATCCAGGAACTCCCTCCCTAACAGCACTGTGGGAGCACCTTCACCACACGGACTGCAGCGGTTCAAGAAGGTGGATCACCACTACCTTCCCAAGGGGCAATTAGGGACGGGCAATAAATGCTGGTCTCGCCAGCGATGTCCACATCCCACGAATGATAAAAGAAAGATTAAGACATAAAAAAGGGCAAAAGCATTATTGGTTTTATAAATAGGAGATTTAATAGAGGTTTCAAAATTATGTAACGAGAAGGGTAGATAAAGGGGAACCAGTGGATGTAGTATATTGGATTTCCAAAAGGCATTCGATAAGGTACCACATAAAAGATTATTACACAAGATAAGGGCTCATGGATTGGAGATAATGTATTAGCACGGATCGAGTATTGGTTAACGGACAGAAAACAAAGAGTAGGGCTAAACGAGTCTTTTTCAGGTTGGCAGTTTGTAACTAGTGGGGTGCCGCAAGGGGTCCCGGCTCTTTACAATCTATATTAATTGGGCGGGAAAGTGGAGTTGAAGTTGATGATCAGCCATGATCTTATTGAATGGCGGAGCAGCCTTGAGGGGCCTTACGGCTTACTCCTGCTCCTATTTCCTATGTTCTTATTGAATGGGTGAAGGATGATTTAACTGCTTGGACAATCAGCGATGTTTTGGGGAGGAGGGGGGGGGGGGTGGGAGAGTCATCAATTTACAAATGCCACAAGGAAATCGAGGAGAGAGATTAGGAGAAATGTCTTTGTGCTGAGAGTTGGCGGAGCATCAAATGCTTTGCCACGGGGAGTCAATGAGACAGAGACCATTGCATCCATTGAGGAAAAAGTGGATGAGGAATTTTAAGCAGAGGACGATAAAGAGCTATGGGGTGGGGAAAGGGGGAAGCGTGACAATGGGATTAGTATTGGATTGTTCTAGCAAAGAACCGGCACATTCATGATGGGCTGAGCAGCCTCCTTCTGTGCTGTAAACATCTGTGGTACTATGAGGTACGTTGAGTCCATCCTTTCCCTCTTGCTCCTGACTATGCACAACTCCAGGGACTCTGGGAGAGGGGGGAGAAATGCATTGCATAAAAAGCACATAGTCATAATGATCACGTTGGCAATTTTATTCATCTTTCATGCAAGGCCAGCACTTATTGGCCATCCCTAATTGCCCCGAAAAAGTGGCGGTGCACCACCTTCTGGAATACAACTGAATGGCTTGCGAGGGCAGTTAGGAGTCAACCACATTGCTGTGGGTCTGGAGTCACATATAGGCCAGACCGGGTAAGGGCGGCAGATTTCCTTCCCTAAAGGACATTAGCGAACCAGATGGGTTTCTACGACAATCTGGTAGTTTCATGGCCACCATTGCTGATACTAGCTTTTTATTCCAGGTTTATTTAACTGAATTTAAATTCCCCAGCTGCCGTGGTGGGATTTAAACTGATGTCTCTGGATCATTAGTCCAGACTGGTTTACCAGTCCTGTAACTTAACCAGTATGTTGCTATTGCATCTAACACAATAACCGAGGAAACTATTGCAAGAAGTGTCTGCAGATACGAGGGGTGATTGCGGAAAGCCACGGTGTGCGGAGTGTAACATGGGTATCCAGGATTGTGACTATGTGTCTAATCTCAAACCAGCTCTATTTATAGCCCCGACCTGCAGTGGTGTTTTTTTTTAATTTCAAAATATACTTTATTCATATAAAAATTTGCACGATACATTGGAAGGCAGTTCAGTACATTTGGATGTGGTCAGCAATTCCATACAATACATTTGGATGCTAACGGCAGTTCCGTTCAATAGATTTGCTTGCTTTACATTTCAAGGTACATTTCAGTACAATCCAGGATACATTGTATTACAGTCATCATATTGCTTTACTAGTGGCACTATACGGTACACGGAATGGGTGAGGGTACAGTTACATTTCTTTGCAACATACATTACTAAACAGAACTTGCATTATACATGGCACTGCATAGGTGTTTTCAGATCATGGTGCTCTATATATACAAAAAGTTTACAAGTACGGCCCGAGGGGAGTTTTATACTGATTCCAGCCCCTGGGTTTAACGTGGCGGAAGGGTTTTAAACTGTGGCCCTTCCCCACCGTGCCTTTGCGGCGACTGCACCAATTTTCAGTGCGTCCCTCAGCACGTAATCCTGGATCTTGGATTGCGCCAGTCTGCAACACGCAGACGTGGACATCTCCTTGCTCTGGAAGACCAGCAAGTTTTGGCAAGACCAAAGTGCGTCTTTCACCGAGTTGATGGCCCTCCAGCAGCAGATGATGTCTGTCTCGGTGTGTGTCCCTGGGAACAGCCCGTAGATCACAGAGTCCTGTGTTACGGAACTGCTTGGGATGAACCTCGACAGCAATCACTGCATCTCCATCCAGACCTGCCTTGCAAAGGGGCAATCCCGAAGGAGATGGGTGACAGTCTCGTCCGCACCACAGCCAACTCGGGGGCAGAGTGCCGTGTCTCTGAAACCCCGGCTGTGCATGAAGGATCTGGCGGGTAGGGTCCTTCTCACCGCCAACCAAGCTACGTCTTGGTGCTTGTGTGAATGTTCTGGCGATGAGACGTTCAGCCAGACGAGTTCGACAGTCCGCTCGGGGAACCACCCAACGGTCCACCCTCTCCTTCTTTCGTAGGGCGTCCAGGACCTTACGTGCCGACCACTGCTTTATGGCCTTGTGGTCAAAGAGTTTTTTTCTGAAAAACTTTTCCACGAAGGACAGGTGGACGGGCATGGTCCAGCTGGTGGGGGCGTTTCGCGGCAGCTTGGCCAGGCCCATCCTTCGCAACACCGGGGACACGTAGAACCTCAGCACATAGTGACACTTGGTGTTTGAGTACCGGGAGCCGGTGCACAGCTTGATGCAGCCAAACACAAAGGTGGCCATCAGGATGAGGGCCACGTTCGGAACATCTTTCTTCCAGAGATTTGTACATTGTGTCTCTGCGGACACGTTCCATTTTGGACCTCCAGACAAAGTGGAAGACGGCCCGGTTCACTGCCGCGGCACAGGAGCGTGAGATGGGCCAGACCTGTGCCACGTGTAGCAACCCCGAGAGCACCTCACTCCTGATGACCAGGTTCTTTCCTGCGATGGAGAGGGAGCGCAGCTTTTGTTTCACTTTGACGGTACGCTCTTCCCATTTTTTGGCGCACACCCCGTCCGCTCCGAACCATATTCCCAACACCTTCAGATAATCTGGCTTAACGGTGAAGGGAATAAAGGATCGGTCGGCCCAGCTGCCGAAGAACATGGCCTCGCTCTTGCTGCGATTGACCTTCGCTCCTGAGGCCAGATCAAACTAGTCGCAGATTGTGAGCAAGCTGCGGACCGACTGCGGATCCGAGCAAAAGACGGTGACGTCATCCATGTACAGGGAGGTCTTGACCTGAGCGCCTCCGCTGCCTGGGATCGTCACCCCTTTAATGCTCGCATCCTTCCTGATGGACTCGGCAAAGGGCTCGATACAACACACAAACAAGACAGAGGAGAGGGGACAGCCTTGCCTGACTCCAGACCTGATCGGAAAGCTTTCAGTTTCCCACCCGTTGATTAGAACTGCGCTACTGATGTCTGTTTAGAACAGTTGGATCCAATTGCGGATACCCTCCCCAAACCACATCTTGGAGAGCACGTCCATCAGGTACGTGTGCGATATCCTGTCAAAGGCCTTCTCCTGGTCCAAGCAGTGTTCTCACACAGGTCGGGATGGCCCACGATATTCCAGGGCCCAGCGCTCCAGCTCTATTTGTAGCCCCGACCTGCGGTGGTGTTTTCACACAGGTCGGGGCGGTCCACGGGGCAGTGTGGTGGATGAGGTGCAAGGGTCACCACATGTTTTTAAAAAATCCACGCACAGGCATCTTCTACCCCCTCAATTGGGGTTGAGGACTGGAACATCGGGTCCTTCATTGAAACATCTGTGAACTCTTATGGAAGCAAGTCATCCTCGTTCGAGCGACTGTCTATGATGATGAATCTCAAACCCTGGGAGCATCACTCCCCACTTTGAGGGTGGGAGTGCTGAATTATCCTGAAGTACTCATTGCAGCACAGGTACCTATTCACCTGCCAGAATAGGAGTGTTTGAGTTAAATCTCGGCTTGCTTGAAACTTCCCAATAATTCACCCACCTTTCTCTCCCCCGCCACCCCCTCCCATCTCCTCCTCCATCCATTTCAATCAGCCCATTCCGATCGAGGTGGATCACAGCTCATTCCAGGAGCATGTTTGATTAAGCAAAAGTGACTTGTCAAAGCAACGCCTGAAGAAAAAGCCTTGTATTGGAGACAGGATCTATAGTCACGCACAAAACCATTCAAAAGTTAATCAAGGCAATAAAAAGAATATAAATGATTTGTCCAAGTGCCAGTTCTAAGAACTTCGAAGAACTAAAAATGAAGCATTTCCTTTTGCTGGTTTTCCAGACTAAACCATAAAATAGGGTCACTATGGTAATTTTTATTGACTATTTTTCCACCATTGCATACATCTGTGTTTCGTAAGCTTATGTCTAACACTTCAGTTAACTCTATGAGATGGCTGGGAGATGTTTAAAGAAGGGAAGGGAGGGGAAAATCAACTCCTGATCACACTTGAGTGACTCCAATTACAAAGTGCATGTGCAGGGATACGAGTATTCGTGGTATCTGGTATTCAGAATGGCTGGTCTCGACACTTTCTCTGAATCAAGTCCCACCACAGAACATGTTAAGAGAAGAACTCAGCTTTTAACTGGAAATGTGAATGAGGAGACTGCTAATAAATATTGTGTGAACAATGGCTGTGGTCACTCTGACCTATTTGACCTCTCCTCCTTCCACAAAGGGGACCTCTGACCATCCTGATGCCTGTCCTCAACCAGACTTCGGTTTTCTCACCACCTCGCCGAAGGGTGCTGTTCAGCGCTGAGCTTGCATCTTACTGTAGGCAACGAGGCCTATACAGCAGAGCCTGGTCTCCAGTCATCTTGGACCCCCTTGCCACTGGACCAAGACCTTGCTCTGCTGAGCCCGTGTGGTAGCTGGTGTGCAATGACCACCCCACATTAAAAGAGCTCGTGCACAGGCATCTTCCACCCTCCCCTCCAATAAGGTTTGCTTGTGTCCAGTCCCATTAATTCAAGGTTATCGCCACAGGTCAGGAATCTATCAACCACTCTTTTTTTTCTTTCTTCTTAACACCTATGCTATTTCATAGAATCTTCGAAATTTGCGGCACAGAAGGAGGCCATTCGATCCATCGTGTTTGCTCCAGTCGAAAAAGAGCCACCCGGCCTAATCCCACTTTCCAGCTCTGGGTCCGTGGGTTACGGCACTTCAAGTGCCCATCCAAGTACTTTTTTAAATGTGGTGAGGGTTTCTGCCTCTACCACCCTTTCAGGCAGCGAGTTCCAGACCCCCACCACCCTCTGGGTGAAGAAATTTCTCTTCAACGCTCCTCTAATCCTCCCACCAATTACTTTAAATCTATGCCCCCTGTTATTGACCCCTCTGCTAAGGGAAATAGATCCTTCCTATCCACTCTATCTAGGTCCTCTTATTATTATATACACCTCAATTAATTCTTGCCTCAGCCTCCTCTGTTTCAAACAAAACATCCCCAGCCTATCCAATCTATTCTCACAGCTAAAACTCTCCAGTCCTGGCAATAGTTTCAGAATAAGGGGGTCGCCCATTTAAAACGGGAACGAGGAGGAATTTCTTCTCTCGGAGGGTCGTGAATCTTTGGAATTGTCTACCCCAGAGAACTGTGGGGGCTGGGTCATGGAATATATTCACGGTGGAGATAGACAGATTTTTGAATGATAGGGGAGTCGAGGCTTATGGGGAGCGGGCAGGGAAGTGGAGTTGAGGCCAGGATCAGATCAGCCACAATTTTATTGAATGGCGGAGCAGGCTCGAGGGGCCAAATGGCCGACTCCTGCTTCTATTTCTTACGTTCTTATAAAACAAAAATGAAACTGTTCTTAGTGCCTACACATTTTTTCAAGGTAAAGTGGGTCAAACAAAATATATTCTCAAAGTACAGCACTATCGTCTGTGGAGAGGACAGAAGTGTACTGGATTATATATATATATATATATATATAAAGTTGAAATTGTGACTGCAGACCTGTACACAGGATTTTAAAATTAATAGTATTCTATTTGCATTTCATCATTTTTAACATTAATGACCTTGGAGACTGGAGCAGATGATCTCAGGCCTTGCCAATTGCCGCATCCCTGGCACTGTGCCCCATCAGATCTCACTATTCATGGGCTGGGTTTTTCTGCATCTACCGAGCCTCCACAGGAGTCAAGGGTAATAACTATTGGCAGAGGCTGCGGGGACAGCTTCTTATTTGATCTGCCGTTGCATTATACTGATTCTGGTGTTGTTGTATTTGAAGTGAAGATGTTTTATTGAGCGGTCCAGGGCGTACAGTCTTGTTACAGCTCTACAGGATATTGGTGAGGTCACACCTGGAATACTGCATGCCGTTTTGGTTTCCATATTTACGAAAGGATATACTTGCTTTGGAGGCAGTTCAGAGAAGGTTCACGAGGTTGATTCCGGGGATGAGTGGGTTGACTTATGAGGAAAGGTTGAGGAGGTTGGGCCTCTACTCATTGGAATTCAGAAGAATGAGAGGTGATCTTATCGAAACGCGTAAGATTATGAGGGGGCTTGACAAGGTGGATGCAGAGAGGATGTTTCCACTGATGGGGGAGACTAGAACTAGAGGGCATAATCTTAGAATAAGGGGCCGTCCATTTAAAACTGAGATGAGGAGAAATTTCTTCTCTCAGAGGGTTGTGAATCTGTGGAATTTGCTGCCTCAGAGAGCTGTGGAAGCTGGGACATTGAATAAATTTAAGACAGAAATAGACAGTTTCTTAAATGATAAGGGGATAAGGGGTTATAGAGAGCGGGCAGGAAAGTGGAGTTGAGTCCATGATCAGATCAGCCACGATCTTATTAAATGGCGGAGCAGGCTCGAGGGGCCGTATGGTCGACTCCTGCTCCTATTTCTTATGTTCTTATACTGCAGCCACAGTGGTGGAGGGAGTGAATGTTTAAGATGGTGGATTGGGTGCCTGTCTTTGAGATTCCTTGTAGACGAGGCTGTGTAATAAAAGCAACCACTTATATATTTATATAGTGCCTTTAACGTATTAAACTTCCCAATGCTCTTTGCAAGAGTGTTATAAGACACGAAAATTTGTCGCCGAGCCACGAGAGGAGAAATTAGGGCAAGTGACCAAAAGCTTGGTCAAAGAGGCAGGTTTTAAGGAGCGTCTTAAAGGAGGAAAGAGAGGCGGAGAAGTTTAGGCAGTTCCAGAGCTTCGGGCCTAGGGAACAGGAACCTTTTCTGATATTTTTGATCGAGGTAATCTTTTCTTAAACAGTCTTAGACAAAGGTATCGGTTAAAAACCTTGATAAGGTGACTTCCCTTATAATAACTCTGTGTATAATTACCTTCTCAGCTATTCAATTCTTGATTTATGATCTCATTTGGATTATTACTGCACTCTCTATCTTCTCCAGATGTGCACTAATATTGACTTATTAAGAACTGTAGTTCAACACTAAAATCCGTCAGTCACAGTGTGTTGGGTTTCATTCCGTCTCAATTGTTGTAATAGTTCCCAGAGTACTCTATGATGGTGACCAGTGACATTGGGAGAAGAGAAGGGGAAGGAATTGGGATAAACCACATGTCGTCCGCCATGAATAATGCATCACTCACGATTTGTGTTTGTTTCACAGAAGTATGGAGTCATATGGCACGGAAGGAGGCCGTTCGGCCCATCATGCCTGAGCTGGCTCTTTGAAAGAGCTGTCCAGTTTAGTCCCACTGCACCGTGCTCTTTCCCCATAGCCCTGCAGGTTTTTCCTTTTCAAGCATACAACCAATTCCCTTTTGAAAGTTATTATTGAATCTGCTTCCACTGCCCTTTGAGGCAGTGCATCTCATAACTCGCTGCGTAAAAAAAAAAATTCTCCTCATCTCTCCTCGGGGTTACTTTGCCAATGATCTTAAATCTGTGTACCCTGGTTACCGAGCCTCCTAGCACTGGAAACTGTTTCTCCTTGTTTACTCTATCAAAACCCTTCATGATTTTGAACACCTCTATCAAATCTCCCTCTTAACTTTCTCTGCTCCAGGGAGAACAACGCCAGCTTCTCTTATCCCTCATCCCTGCTCAATCACCGCTGCATCCTCTCCAAGACGTTGACGTCCTTAGACATTGGTTCAGGTCCCATTTGCTCCCGCTTTCAGAAGGAGGAAACACAAATTGGGCCCAAAATTCATCGACATAACGCCCGCTTACCGCCCAAAAATACAAGTTTCGTAAAAAAAAAAACACGTACGTACCGCCGACATAGCGTTTGGCGAACGAGTCATCATTGACATACCGCCGAGCGGTATGCACACCGTCTGCCATGTAGAACCGCCCGCATACTGCCCAAAACGTGCAAGTTCCATGGCATACCGCCAACATACCACCGGAGCCACATACCGTCCTGGAGAAGGTGGTTTTACTCAATATTAAATGGGTGGGAATGGGCGGTAGTGCTCGGTGCCACCATTTTGAAATCGGGAACAGCCAGCAAAAGCAGCACCTTAGTATTTCTGAGGTGAACCATGACTTTAGCGTGCGATTTGCAGTGAGATAGGTATTTTTATTGGTACTGAGTACATTATTAAGGCGGAAGGCATTTGAGTTAATATTTTTTTCATTGAAAAATCTTTTGAGTTTATCTCAGGATCTTTGAGGAGATTCTGGAGACTTAAAAAGAATACCGCCGAGAAATGGGTGGACTTACGTCCTGATGAATTTCGGGTCCAAAAAGTTAGCATGCAGGTACAGCAAGTGATTATAAAGGAAAATGGAATGTTGGCCTTTATTGCAAGGGGGATGGAGTATAAAAGTAGGGAAGTTCTACTGCAACTGTATAGGACATTGTTAATACCATACCTGGAGTACTGCGTACAGTTTTGGTCTCCTTATTTAAGGAGAGATATACGTGCTTTGGAAGCTGTCCAGAGATGGTTAACGAAGTTGATTCCTGAGATGGAGGGCTTGTCTTATGAAGAAAGGTTGAGCAGGTAGGGCCTATACTCATTGGCGTTTAGAAGAATGAGATGTGATCTTATTGAAACGTATGAGATTCTGAGGGGGCTTGACAGGGTCGATGCAGAGAGGATGTTTCTCCTCGTGGGGGAATCTAGAACTAGGGGGCATAGTTTCAGAATAAGGGGTCGCCCATTTAAAACAGAACACCTCTATCAAATCTCCCCCTTAGCCTTCTCTGTTCCAAGGAATTTCTTCTCTCGGAGGGTCGTGAATCTTTGGAATTCTCTACTCCGAGAGCAGTGGAGGCTGGGTCATGGAATATATTTAAGGTGGAGATAGACAGATTTTTGAGCGATAACGGAGTCGAGGGTTATGGGGAGTGAGCAGGGAAGTGGAGTTCAGGCCAAGATCAGATCAGCCATGATCTTATTGAATGGCGGAACAGGCTCGAGGGGCCAAATGGCTGACTCCTGCTCCTATTTCTTATGTTCTTACGTTTTTATATATGCAAGGTGAGTGACGAGAATGGGAGAAAGGAATCATAGAATGGTTACAGCACAGAAGGAGGCCATTCGGCCTGTCGAGCTCTCTGCAAGAGCACTTCAGCTAGTCCCACTCCTTGTGCATTCCCTTAGTGCCCGCCTTCCGTATGCTTTTGTCTGTCCTAGTGCTAATACGAGGTGCTTCCCCAGTAGCAGCAGCATAGCTGGTGGAAGGCTGGTGGCTTTCAGTGGAGGAGACTGCAGGTGGCCTTGGAGGACGATTTTGAGCTTAGGAGGTCCAGCTTCAGATTGCACCATCTCGATATAGGCGGCAGCAGTCTGGGCTAGCTGGCTGACAGGTTTATTGAGAGGACGAGGAAAGCTAAAAAAACGGAACTCGCAGACGAATCTCTCATCTCGGGACGAATCAAGGCAGATTGTGCCGTATTCCCTACAGTCATTGAGTAATACCAATATTAAAAGAACTTTTATTTCTTGTTTGTTGAGAGATTAGTGATGGAAAATACCATCTGGAGGAGTGTAATTACTCAGTAAGGTAAACTGCTTGGATACGTTTATGGAGATTGAAAAATTAGCTTTCCACTATTAGCTGTATGAATTCTTCAGTCTGGTGCAATGTTCCAGAACCACCAGGTAAAGAAATCTAATATGAAGGGTCACATTTTTCCAATAATGTGAGAAGAGGTTTAAATTTGCTCACTTATTTCAACAACTCAAATGGTGATTTTTCTTTCCTTCTTAAATTATCTATTATATGCGACATGACTGGAACATTGATTATGGGATAGGTGCATGTTTCCTGACATCATGGTCACAGACTCCTGCCCAGTGGAAAGAAAGAAAGACTTGCATTTATATAGCGCCTTTCACGACCAGCGGACATCTCAAAGCGCTTTACAGCCGATTAAGTACTTTTGGAGTGTGGTCACTGTTGTAATGCAGGAAACTCGGCAGCCAACGTGCGCATAGCAAGCTCCCACAAACAGCAGATAATGACCAGATAATGTTTTTTTTTAATGTTGATTTTGGGACAAATATTGGCCAGGATACCGGGGATAACTCCCCTGCTCTTTTTCGAAATGGTGTCCTGGGATCTTTTACATCCACCTGAGAGGGCAGACGGGGCCTCGGTTTAACATCTCATCTGAAAGACGGCACCTCCGACAGTGTGCAGCGGACGGTCCCTCAGCTCTGCACTGGGAGTGTCAGCCTAGATTTATGTGCTCAGTTTCCTGGAGTGGGACTTGAACCCAAGACCTTCTGACTCAGAGGCGAGTGTGCTACCCACTGAGCCAAGACTGAGAGCGAAGGCCAAATTGAAGCTTATCGAATGCTTGGGGATTGGAAGGTTTAATTGGGGATTGAGCGACAGAATCCCTCCCACCCCCAGCCCCCTCCCCCCCCAAGCTGGACCCACAGACACCACCACCAGCCTTGGGCTGGACCCGCTGCAATCCCAGGCCGAATGGCCCTCCCGTTCCCGAACTTCAACTGGCAGTGAGAACGGGGGTGGGGTGCAGTCCTTTTGGCCCTGGATTGCAGCAGGTCCAGCCGGAGGGGAGCAGGCCTTTTGGCCTGGAAATCATCTTCCCTTGCTCCAAAAATAGTTCCCTGAGGGGAAAAAAAGCATGAAGAAAACGTCGATGCAGAAGGCAACGGCTGACTGCAGTGCGTGGGCAGGTACAGCAGGAGTGGCGAGGTCGGGGCGAAGGAGCGGCGAGAGATTGTAGAGGGACATGACCGGGGCCCAGGAGAGGCGCGAGTTCGGGGCCCAGGGGCAGCACGGGCCCAGCCCACACTGCGATATGTGTGCGCACTAGGTCCGTGCAGCAGAGCTGGTCTCCAGTCGTCTTGGTTAACCCTTGCCACTGGACCAAGACCTCGCTCTGTGTGGTGGCTGGTGTGCAACGGTCACCCCACGTTAAAAAAATCCACGCACAGGCATCTTCCACCCTTCAGTTCGGGACCTGGAATATTAGGTCCTTCATTGAAACACCTGTGAACTCATCCCTTTTTGGCGTGGAAGCAAATCATCCTCGTTTTGAGGGACTGCCTATGATGGATGATGACATTAATAAATCAGAACTTGGACAATATTAGTAAGAAAACACCTCACAAACTCCGTTATGACAATTATTTGCTAATTTTCTTCCTTGTAAAAGGGTTATGCTTCCACTAAAACAGAAGACAAATGATTGCCATATTGTCAAGTGCATGCTAATATCGCCAATGGCAGTCTTTAGGTTTACCTTCTTAGGCAACTGCCCTTTGAGTCTCATCAGATGACTTTCACCCATTGCAAATCAGTCACGGCTATCTTAATTCTAGCTTCCAGTGAGCGTAATTACACTGACAGAAATGATCCCAAATTGGATTATCAGCACCTATTAATTTTAATGCGTGGAAAATCCCGGCCTTCATGCTCTCAAATTCCCACAATTGTACTTTCTGGGAGCACAGCATCATGGAATCAGTCCCATTATGTAAAGAGAGAGAGGAAATAACTAGCACCTTTCACGACCTCAGGAGGTCCCAAAGCGCTTTACAGCCAATGAAGTACTTTCGATGTGTGATCGCTGTTGTATTTGTAGAAAAAGTGGCAACCAAATTGCACACAGCAAGCTCCCACAGCAGCGACCAGATATTGGCCAGATAATCTGTTTTCCGGTGTTAGTTGCGAGATAAATATTGGCCAGGATAGGACAAGTTATCTCAACACTGGCTACAAGAGCAAGTCAAAGGCCTGGTACTCTGTGATAACTGTCGCACCTCCTGGTCCCTCCAAGCCTCTCCACCATATACAAGGCTCAGGTCAGGAGTGTGGTGGAACAACTCATGACTCGCCTGGAATGGGCACAGCCACAGCAACACTCAAAAAGCTCAACACCATCCAGGGCAGTGCAGAATAGCTGAATTCATTGACGTTCCTGCCATTATCATCAGAGGCCGTCCCTCGATCGAGGATGACTTGTTTCCACAAGAGTTCACAGATGTTTCAATGAAGGACCCGATGTTCCAGTCCTGAACTCCAATTGAGGGGTTGGAAGATGCCTGTGCGTGGATTTTTTTAATGTATGTTGCCTATTGCACACGAGCCACCACATGGGCTTGACAGAGCTAGGCCTTTATCCAGTGGCAAGGGTTGAACCAGGACAACTGGAGACCAGCTCTGCTGCACGGACCTAGTGCGCACACACATCGCTGTGTGGGCTGGCCCATGCCGGCCCTGGGCCCTGGGCTCTTCTGGGCCCCGTACCCTCATTTGCCGCTCCTTCAGCACGATCTCTTGCCGCACCTCCGCCAGAAACATTCGGCGCACCTCCGCCACGATCTTTCGCCGCACCTCCGCCACAAAACACTCACCGCATCTCCTAGCCTCAGTGTCCACCCTCTCCACCACTGTGGCTGCAGCACGTGTGATCTACAGGAGACAATGTATCAACTCACTGAGGTTACTTCGACAACACATCGCTCCTCCCTGCGACCTCCACCGCCGAGAAATAACAAGAGCAACCATGACTTGGGAACACCATCATCTCCAGGTCACACACCATCCCAAAGCAAGCGCTCTACTCGGAACTCCTTCACGGCAAATGAGCCAAAGTTGGGCAGAGGAAAAGTTAATAGGACACCCTCAAAGCCTCCCTGATAAAGTGCAACATCCCCACTGATACCTGGGAGTCCCTGGCCAAAGACCGCCCTAAGTGGAGGCAGTGGATCTGTGAGGGCGCTGAGCATAGCTAGGGGATTTGAGTATAGGAGCAAGGAGGTCTTACTGCAGTTGTACAGGGCCTTAGTGAGGCCTCACCTGGAATATTGTGTTCAGTTTTGGTCTCCTAATCTGAGGAAGGACATTCTTGCTATTGAGGCAGTGCAGCGAAGGTTCACCAGACTGATTCCCGGGATGGCAGGACTGACATATGAGGAGAGACTGGATCGACTGGGCCTGTATTCACTGGAGTTTAGAAGGATGAGAGAGGATAGAAACATATAAAATTCTTATGGGACTGGACAGGTTAGATGCAGGAAGAATGTTCCCGATGTTGGGGAAGTCCAGAACCAGGGGACATAGTCTAAGGATAAGGGGTAAGCCATTTAGGACCGAGATGAGGAGAAACTTCTTCACTCAGAGAGTTATTAACATGTGGAATTCCTTACCGCAGAGAGTTGTTGATGCTAGTTCATTGGATATATTCAAGAGGGAGTTAGGTATGGCCCTTACGGCTAAAGGGATCAAGGGGCATGGAGAGAGAGCAGGAAAGGGTTACTGAGGTGAATGATCAGCCATGATCTAATTGAATGGTGGTGCAGGTTCGAAGGGCCGAATGGCCTACTCCTGCACCTATTTTCTATGTTTCTATGTTTCTATGTCTCATCGCCGAGAGCGTGCAGAAATCAAGCGCAGGCAGCCTAAAGATTGTGCGGCAATCCTGTTCCACCCACCCTTTCCCTCAACGACTATCTGTCCCACCTGTGACAGGGACTGTGGTTCTCGTATTGGACTGTTCAGCCACCTAAGGACTCATTTTTAGAATGGAAGCAAGTCTTCCTCGATTCCGAGGGACTGCCTGTGACTGACTTTCTATCTGTAAGGCAGTGGTACCTGTTGGAGTACGTTCCCTAAGGACTTCAGTAATTCACCACATGTGACCCCTCGATAGAGAATGTAAGTAGGTTTAATGGATCCATGATGAGGAAGGTGATTGTGAGCCTGGTGGATGAACTGATAGTGTGCAGTGTGATTGTTAAACCTTTGCTAATAAACTAACTAGTTCTCAATAGCAAAGAACCCATGAAGCAAATACATTACATATGGGGAAGAGTTTTAAAAGCTTACGATCATTTGCAATAACATTTAGATAAGTGTGTCCAATATAGTCCTTCGGTCAGCTACCAATATTTATGGTTGTCAGTTTGTCAGACCCTGTAATGTCCAAATGTAGCCTCCAAGCATAAAACAAATTTATTTTAAGAAACTTACTTTCTATAAAGCATCTTATTATTTGCGCGAGTAAGTCTGGATAATAACTTAGTGCTTGACATCGAGTTAACCTCTGCAGGCAAGGATCGTTGGCACAATTAGCGGTGATCTTTGACATCTGGGACATTAACCATTCTTAATATGTTGCTTATCTCTAAGTTCTGAGCTTAGACAGGAAGTGTGGGGAAATAGTACATGGGAGCCACAAATCCTTTGCCAGAACAGCTATAAAAACCGATATCCTCAGTCAGTGCTATCTTACATGGCTCACGAGACATACGGATAAAATGCAATGAATTGCAAAGCTGAATAGTAAAAAGCATTACTGCCACGATATTAATGGGGTGATGCTCTTAGAAATGTCTCACTTCCAAGCCACCAAACCCCCTAAGCAAGAACACAAGAAATAGGAGCAGGAGTAGACTATTTGGTGGAGGTCAGTGGTGGGGTCTGGAACTCACTGCCTGAAAGGGTGGTAGAGGCAGAAACACTCACCACATTTAAAAAGTACCCAGATGTGCACTTGAAATACTGTAACCCACAGGGCTACGGACCAAGAGCTGGAAAATGGGATTAGGCTGGATAGCTCTTTGTCAGCCGGCTCGGACATGATGGGACGAAATGGCTGCCTCCCATGGTGTAACTTTCTGTGATTCTATGATATGACCTCTTGAGCCTGCTCCGCCATTCAATGGCTGATCTTCTACCTCAACTCCAGTTGCCCGCACTATCCCCATATCCCTTGATTCCCTTAATATCCAAAAATCTATCAATCTCTGTCTTGAATATACTCAATGGGGTATCAAGATGGTAGGAGTAAATACAAGTTTTCACCATGCTCTGTAATATTTTTGTATATTCATAAGGCCTAACGTAATATTTTAAAAAATCAACGCTTCAAACTCTGATCATGTGCGTTGTTTATTTTTTCATTGTTATTTAGGCGTATGCTATGAATCTATACTATTACAAGCATAATTTATATATTCATTTCTGCAATGCTACATTGACCACATTGAAGCCAGGAACAAGATCCATTTAATGCTGTTTTCAGTAGCTGTGCATAAAAACATGGTACAATTGGGAGTTTTATGCAAATTCCATATTTGTAAAATGGTTAAGCCAGACTGTCTGCTGTCACACTGTGGGCATCTCGCCTCTGCATCAGAAGGTTGGGGTTCAAGTCACACTACAGAAACTTGGGCACAAAAATTTGGCTGACACTCCAATGCAGTGCTGAGGGAGTGCTACACTGTCGGAAATGCCGTCTTTTGGATGAGATGATAAACCGAGGCCCCGTGGCCCAATTTCAAAGAGTTCTCCCTGGTGTCCAGGGCAATATTTATTCCCTGCCAACATTATTAAAAAAACATGATTATCTGGTCATTATCACATGGCTGTTTGCGGGAGCTTGCTGTGCGCAAATTGCCTGCTGCGCTTCCTACTTTTTCTTCTTCTTCTTCTTAGGCAGTGCCCCAGAGTTGGGGATGTCATGCTTTCACACTAAAATGAGTTCTAAGTTGACTGGTGAGACCAATGCAGGCTAGGTCCCGAACTTCATTTTAAAAGGTAGAAGATGCCTGTGCGTGAATTCTTTTAACGTGGGGTGGCCGTTGAACACCAGCGACCACATGGGCTTGACAGAGCAAGGCCTGGGTCCAATGGCAAGGGATCCAAGATGGTTGGAGACCAGGCTCTGCTGCATGGGCCTCACACATATTCCTACTGACCCCCTCCCTCCCTCCCTCCCTCCCTCCCTCAGGTCCTCTCTCTCTGTTTTTCAGCTGTTGTATTTGTTATATATGCAGACTATAGATATACTCTCTGTGTAGTCACTGTACAGTTGCATAAGATGGAGATTTGTTACCTGATGTACTTGCAATAAGGTTTACACTCTGTATATACTATGTTGGCACCACTAGAGAGTGCAACTGGTGGAGACCGGGGTTTCCTGTCCCTGTGGCAGAGGCTGTCCACCAGAGGGCACTGCGGTGGGAGTCCTGAGGGTCACCTGCATAGGTGTGCAGGGCCCAGTATAAAAGGCTTCCACCATGCTTGTGCCTCACTCTGGAGTTACGAATAAAGGACCAAGGTCACTTTAGTTTGAGTACAACACATTGCCTCGTGGAGTCATTCATAAGTGCGTTTTTAAAAAAGGAGGGAGAGAGAAAACAGGGAATTATAGACCGGTCAGCCTGACATCGGTAGTGGGTAAAATGATGGAATCAATTATTAAGGATGTCATAGCAGTGCATTTGGAAAGAGGTGACATGATAGGTCCAAGTCAGCATGGATTTGTGAAAGGGAAATCATGCTTGACAAATCTTCTGGAATTTTTTGAGGATGTTTTCAGTAGAGTGGACAAGGGAGAACCAGTTGATGTGGTATATTTGGACTTTCAGAAAGCGTTCGACAAGGTCCCACACAAGAGATTGATGTGCAAAGTTAGAGCACATGGGATTGGGGGTAGTGTGCTGACATGGATTGAGAACTGGTTGTCAGACAGGAAGCAAAGAGTAGGAGTAAATGGGTACTTTTCAGAATGGCAGGCAGTGACTAGTGGGGTACCGCAAGGTTCTGTGCTGGGGCCCCAGCTGTTTACATTGTACATTAATGATTTAGATGAGGGGATTAAATGTAGTATCTCCAAATTTGCGGATGATACTAAGTTGGGTGGCAGTGTGAGCTGCGAGGAGGATGCTGTGAGGCTGCAGAGCGACTTGGATAGGTTAGGTGAGTGGGCAAATGCATGGCAGATGAAGTATAATGTGGATAAATGTGAGGTTATCCACTTTAGTGGTAAAAACAGAGAGACAGACTATTATCTGAATGGTGACAGATTAGGAAAAGGGGAGGTGCAAAGAGACCTGGGTGTCGTGGTACATCAGTCATTGAAGGTTGGCATGCAGGTGCAGCAGGCGGTTAAGAAAGCAAATGGCATGTTGGCCTTCATAGCAAGGGGATTTGAGTACAGGGGCAGGGAGGTGTTGCTACAGTTGTACAGGGCATTGGTGAGGCCACACCTGGAGTATTGTGTACAGTTTTGGTCTCCTAACCTGAGGAAGGACATTCTTGCTATTGAGAGAGTGCAGCGAAGGTTCACCAGACTGATTCCCGGGATGGCGGGACTGACCTATCAAGAAAGACTGGATCAACTGGGCTTGTATTCACTGGAGTTCAGAAGAATGAGAGGGGACCTCATAGAAACATTTAAAATTCTGACGGGGTTAGACAGGTTAGATGCAGGAAGAATGTTCCCAATGTTGGGGAAGTCCAGAACCAGAGGTCACAGTCTAAGGATAAGGGGTAAGCCATTTAGGACCGAGATGCGGAGGAACTTCTTCACCCAGAGAGTGGTGAACCTGTGGAATTCTCTACCACAGAAAGTTGTTGAGGCCAATTCACTAAATATATTCAAAAAGGAGTTAGATGAGGTCCTTACTACTAGGGGGATCAAGGGGTATGGCGAGAAAGCAGGAATGGGGTACTGAAGTTGAATGTTCAGCCATGAACTCATTGAATGGCGGTGCAGGCTCGAAGGGCCGAATGGCCTACTCCTGCACCTATTTTCTATGTTACTATGTTTCTATGTTACAGATGTAACAGTATTTGTCCATAGAATACTGACAGTGAACCCCGGGCACCATAGCTCCATCTCCAGCAACGCTGCTCTCCACGCGCAGGCTCTGCTGTGCTTTTCCGCGCTCTCCCCAGCCGCTCATGCTTTGATGGTTGATTCTGCTAAACAACTCCTCGGCAACTTTCTCCTCTCAACCTCCCCCTCCCACTGTCCTAATGTCTGCCTCCAACCAAACCTTGGACCACCTACCATCAAGGGCGCTACTCAGCGCCGAGCTTGTGGCCAACATCTCGCCGTAGGCAACTTGGTCCATACAGCAGTGCCTGGTCTCCAGTCATCTTGGACCCCCTTACTACTGGACCAAAACCTTGCTTAGCTAAGCCCGTGTGGTAGCCGGTGTGCAACGACCACCCCACGTTAAAAGAACTCACGCTCAGGCATCTTCCACTCCTCTAACATGGAGTTCAGGACCTGGCTCATATTAGACTGTACAGCCTAAGTACTCATGTTAAGAGTGGAAGCAAGTCTTCCTCGATTCCGAGGGACTGCCTATGATGAGGATGATGATGACCACGGGTATACTGGCCTTGGGTTCCGACCTCGCTGCTCACCTCTTTGGGCAATTACCATTATCCTGACTCACCATCAGCGAACTCAACATAGACCAGGTATTGTACCTCTGATCATCCTAGTCTGCATGGTCCAGCATCTACCAACCTAGCCATCAGGGGGAAGCTTCTTATTTCTATTTTTAACCCATTAAAACATTCTGACCTTCTTTCATTCACAAACATCATTGGCCCCATTTACATATGCCCCTCCACTATCCCCCCATTTACTGGTGCCCCTCTCCTATCCCCCATTTACTGGTGCCCCTCCCCATCCCCCATTTACAGGTGCCTCTCCCCTATCCCCCATTTACTGGTGCCCTTCCCCTATCCCCCATTTACTGGTGCCCCTCTCCTATTCCCCATTTACTGGTGCCTCTCCCCTATCCCCCATTTACTGGTGCCCCTCCCCTATTCCCCATTTACTGGTGCCTCTCCCCTATCCCCCATTTACTGGTGCCCCTCCCCTATTCCCCATTTACTGATGCCCCTCCCCTATCCCCCATTTACTGGTGCCTCTCCCCTATCCCCCATTTACTGGTGCCCCTCCCCTATCCCCCATTTACTGGTGCCCCTCCCCTATCCCCCATTTACAGGTGCCTCTCCCCAAAATTAAAGCAATGGTCAGTTTAGACAATAATTAAACGACTCTCCCGTGCTTTTGCGTCACCTACATTACAACAGTGACTACACTTCAAGATATTACGGTATTTAATTGGATGTAAAGCGCTTCAGGACGTTGTGAAAGGCGTTATATAAATGCTAGTCGTTCATTTTTTTATTTTAGTATTCTGAAGGTGAGAATCATCTGTTCATGATGTTAATGGGCAAGAGGTTAAAATGTTCATTAAATGGCATTTGTCCATCTTCTACTTTAGAGGAGGCGTAACCCATTTAAAATTAATTGGTTAATGCCCACAATAAAATAGCGGACAGAGAAATGTCAAATGAATAGATTGTCCACTAACAATTCAAGTCACACTAATTTTCTGTGCAATAATGCTTTAAACCTGTCTCTACCATAACGATATTAAACAGTCATTGCGACTGCAGGGGTGACTCTCTGCTCCCACGCTGGCAGAGAGTGCAAATCGGAACTTTCTCGTGTTCCCTTTCAGTGGAGCTGCCCACATTGACTCTGCAATTGTCACGGGTAGTTATATTAGACATTAGCAAGCTGATTGAGGCTGGCATATTTTAAAGTTTTGTCCAGGTTAGTACTGTGGGGGGTAACCACAGAGAAAATGAGGTTACTGTACCCATAAGTCAATATGTGCGGATATTATTGGTCCATGTTCTCACATGGTTACCACAGACCAATCAGCAATATTATTGGTTTACAACATGGTTACAGTCAGACCTAAAGCCTTTCCACCATCTACGAGTCAGGAGTGTGAGGGAATACTCTCTACTTGCCTGGATGAGTGCAGCTCCAAAACTCAAAATGCTCGACACCATCCAGGACAAAGCAGGCCGCTTGATTGGCACCCCATCCACCACCTTCAACATTCACTCCCTCCACCACCAGCTCCGTGGCTGCAGTTGCGATAAATTCTTTACGACATCACAATCACACACATACATACACAAGATGGCATTACAGTAATTTGCCATGTGACCTTGTTACTGAACAAGATACAAGTTCACGGGGTTGGGGGTAATATATTAGCATGGATAGAAGATTGGCGGACTAACAGAGAACAGAGAGTCAGGATAAATAGTTCATTCTCGGGTTGGCAACCAATAACTAGTGGGGTGCCGCAGGGTTCAGTGCTGGGACCCCAACTATTTACAATCTATATTAACGACTTGGAAGAAGAGACCAAGTGTAACGTAGCCAAGTTTGCTGATGATACAAAGATGGGAGGAAAAGCAATGAGTGAGGAGGACACACAAAATCTCCAAAAGGACATAGACAGGCTAAGTTAGTGTGCAAATATTTGGCAGATGGAGTATAATGTTGGAAAGTATGAGGTCATGCACTTTGGCAGAAAAAAATCAAACAGCAAGTTATTATTTAAATGGAGAAAGATTGCAAAGTGCCGCAGTGCAACGGGACCTGGGGTACTTGTGCGTGAAACACAAAAGGATAGTATGAAGGTGATCAGGAAGGCCAATGGTACTTTAGTCTTTATTGCAAAGAGGATGGAGGATAAAAGCAGGGAAGTCTTATTACAGCCATACATGGTATTGGTGAGGTCAACCTGGAATACTGCGTGCAGTTTTGTTTTCCATTTTTATGAAAGGATATACTTGCTTTGGAGGCAGTTCAGAGAAGGTTCACTAGGTTGATTCTGGGGATGAGGAGGTTGACTTATGAGGAAAGGTTGAGAAGGTTGGGCCTCTACTCATTGGAATTCAGAAGAATGAGAGGTGATCTTTTCAAGACGTATAAGATTATGAGGGGGCTTGACATGATGGATGCAGAGAGGATGTTTCCACTGATGGGGGATGTTATGTGCCTGTAAAGCATCCACTCCCATGTTCCGCCAGCAGGGAGCTCATCCCCTCAAGTCCCAAGGGATTCCAGCATCCCTTTGGAGCACTGTATATAAGCCTGCCCCTAAGGCCTGTTCCTCACTCTGGAGTGTCTTATTAAAGACAGAGGTCACTATTACTTTAACCTCTCTTTGTGCAGCCTCATCTGTGTGAGGAACACAATAAATGGCGACGAGAATACGAATCCAACGCAAAGATGCAGCAAACTGTGGGCATCCTGGAGAAGTTCTCGGGGGGTGAGGACTGGGAAGCCTGTGTCGAACGGCTAGACCAGTACTTTGTAGCCAACGAGCAGGACGGAGAAGGAAGCACTGCAAAATGGAGAGCGGTCCTCCTCTCAGTCTGCGGGACACCGACCTACAGCCTCATGAAGAATCTTCTGGCTCCGGTGAAACCCATAGATAAGTCATATGAGGAGCTGTGTACACTGGTTCAGGAGCATCTTAACCCGAGGGAGAGCGTGCTGATGGCGAGGTATCAGTTCTACACGTGCCAGCGATCTGAAGGTCAGGAAGTGGCGAGCTACATCACCGAGCAGAACAATGTGAGTTTAATGGCTACCTGGAGCAAATGCTCAGAGACTTTTTTGTACTGGGCATTGGCCACGAGACCATCTTTTGACTGTAGAGACACCTCAGTAAGGCCATTGCGATAGCACAGGCGTTTATGTCCACCAGTGATAACACCAAACAAATCTCTCAGCACACAAGTGCTAGCAATGTTCACAAATTAACTGGAATTGTGTTTGTGAGCAGAAATGTACAGGGCAGAACCCACGGGTCTGCAACTGCCAGCAGGCCTCAGGTGACCCAGATGACTCAGAGTCCCCAACAAAGGATAAATGCAAGGCAATTCACACCTTGTTGGCGTTGTGGAGGCTTCCATTCAGCCTATTCATGCCGCTTCAAAGGGTATGTTTGCAAGAGCTGTGGGACAGTGGGGCACCTCCAAACGAGCTTGCAAACGAGCTGCAAGTTCTGCAAAACCTGCTAACCGCCACGTGGCAGAGGAAGATGGGTCCATGGTGGATCAAAGCAATTTTGAGCCTCAGGGAGAGGAGGCAGATGCTGAAATCCACGGGGTGCACATATTTTCGACGAAATGTCAACCTATAATGCAAAACGTAAAATTGAATGGCTTACCTGTAGCCATGGAACTGGACACTGGCGCTAGCCAATCCATCATGAGTAAAAAGATGTTTGAGAAACTGTGGTGCAACAAGGCATTCAGACCAGCCCTGAGCCCCATCCACACGAACTGAGAACATACACCAAAGAGCTTATCACTGTCCTGGGCAGCGCCATGGTCAAGGTCACCTACGAGGGCACGGTGCACGAACTGCCACTCTGGATTGTCCCGGGCGATGGTCCCACACTGCTTCGAAGGAGCTGGCTGGGCAAAATCCATTGGAACTGGGATGACATCCGAGCGCTATCACATGTCGATGAGGCCTCATGTACCCAGGTTCTGAACAAATTTCCTTTCTTTTTTGAGCCAGGCATTGGAAACTTTTCCGGGGCGAAGGTGCGGATCTACTTGGTCCCAGAGGCACGACCCATTCACCACAAGGTGCGTGCGGTACCGCACATGATGAGGGAGAGAGTGAAAATCGAGCTGGACAGACTGCAACGCTAAGGCATCATCTCCCCAGTGGAATTCAGCGAGTGGGCCAGCCCGATTGTTCCAGTACTCAAAAGTGATGGCACGGTCAGGATTTGCGGCGATTATAAAGTAACTATTGATCGTTTCTTGCTACAGGACCAATACCCGCTACCTAAGGCAGACGACCTATTTGCGACACTGGCAGGAGGCAAGACATTCACCAACGTCGACCTGACTTCGGCCTACATGATGCAGGAGCTGGAGGAGTCTTCGAAGGGCCTCACCTGCATCAACACGCACAAGCGTCTGTTCATCTACAACAGATGCCTGTTTGGAAATCGGTCGGCTGCAGCGATCTTCCAGAGAAACATGGAAAGCCTACTCAAGTTGGGTACCACGCACGGTGGTCTTTCGGGAAGACATATTAATCACTGGTCGGGACATCGCCGAGCACCTACAAAACCTGGAGGAGGTCCTCCAGCGACTGGATCACGTAGGGCTGTGGCTGAAGAGGTCAAAATGCATCTTCATGGCAACAGAAGTGGAGTTTTTGGGGAGAAAGATTGCGGTGGACGCCAAGACAGAGGCTATCAGGAACGCGCCCAGGCCACAGAACGTCACGGAACTGCGGTCGTTCCTGGGACTCCTCAACTATTTTGGTAACTTCCTACTGGGGTTAAACACCCTTTTAGAGCCCCTACATGTGTTATTGCGCAAAGGTGAGAACTGGGTATGGGGAAAAAAAAGAAGTAATTGCTTTTGAGAAAGCCAGAAACATTTTATGCTCCAACAAGCTGCTTGTATTGTATAACCCGTGAAAAAGACTTGTGCTAGCATGTGAAACGTCGTCGTACGGAGTCGGGTGTGTATTACAACAAGCTAACGTTGCGGGGAAGTTGCAACCTGCCGCCTATGCTTCCAGGAGCTTGTCTAAGGCCGAGGGGGCCTACAGCATGATTGAGAAAGAGGCATTAGCGTGTGTGTTCGGGGTAAAGAAAATGCATCAGTACTTGTTTGGCCTCAAATTTGAGCTGGAAACCGATTACAAGCCCCTCACATCCCTGTTCACTGAAAACAAAAGGATAAATACTAATACCTCAGCCCACATTTGTATGCGGGCTATCAGCGTATAACTATACCAGCCGTCACAGGCCAGGCACCGAGAACTGCGCAGATGCTCTCAGCCGGCTACCATTGCCCACCATGGGGGTGGAAATGGCGCAGCCTGCAAACTTGTTGATGGTCATGGAAGCGTTTGAAAATGATAAATCACCTGTCACGGCCCGCCAGATTAGGACTTGGACCAGCCAAGATCCTCGGCTGTCCCGAGTAAAAAACTGTGTACTGCATGGGAGCTGGGCCAGCATCCCCGTTGAAATGCATGAGCCAATCAAGCCGTTCCAGCGGCGAAAGGACGAGCTGTCCATTCAGGCAGACTGCCTGTTGTGGAGTAACCGCGTAGTGCTACCACAAAAGGGCAGGGAGACGTTCATCTCGGATCTCCACAGCACACACCTGGGTATAGTAATGATGAAAGCAATAGCCAGATCCCAGTGTCGTGGCCCAGTATCGACTCTGACTTAGAGTCCTGTGTACGGCAGTGCAGCATGTGTGCTCAGTTGAGCAAAGCGCCCAGAGAGGCACCACTAAGTTTGTGGTCCTGGCCCTCCAGACCATGGTCGAGGATTCATGTCGACTATGCGGGCCTGTTTCTCGGCAAAATGTTCCTGGTGGTGGTGTTTGCTTTTTCAAAATGGATTGAATGTGAAATAATGTTGGGAAGCACCGCCACCATTGAAAGCCTGAGGGCCATGTTTGCCACCCACGGCCTGCCTGACATACTGGTCAGTGACAACGGACCATGTTTTACCAGTGCAGAATTTAAAGAATTCATGACCCGCAATGAGATCAAACATGTCACCTCGGCCCCGTTTAAACCATCCTCCAATGGGCAGGTAGAGCGGGCAGTACAAACCATCAAACAGAGCCTTAAACGAGTCACAGAAGGCTCACTCCAAACCCGCCTGTCCCGAGTACTGCTCAGCTACCACACAAGACCCCACTCGCTCACAGGGATGCCCCCGGCAGAGCTACTCATGAAAAGGACACTTAAAACCAGACTCTCGCTGGTTCACCCCAACCTGCATGATCAGGTAGAGAGCAGGCGGCAGCAACAAAATGTAAACGATGGTCGCGCCACTGTGTCACGGGAAATTGATCTGAATGACCCTGTGTATGTGCTAAACTATGGACATGGTCCTAAGTGGATCGCGGGCACGCTGATAGCTAAAGAAGGGAATAGGGTGTTTGTAGTCAAACTAGACAATGGACAAATTTGCAGAAAGCACCTGGACCAAACGAGGCTGCGGTTCACAGACTGCCCTGAACAACCCACAGCAGACACCACCTTTTTCGAGACCACAACACACACCCAAAGGACCAACGATACCACCCCAGACCAGGAAATCAAATCCATCACGCCCAACAGCCCAGCAAGGCCCGGCTCACCTAGCAGCCCTACAGGGCCAACAACACACCAGCCCAGTGAGGGCACAGCCAACACACCAGAACAGACATTTGTACCGAGGCGGATCACCAGGGAAAGAAAGGCTCCTGACCACCTCACCTTGTAAATAGTTTTATCTTTGACTTTGGCGGGGGAAGAGATGTTGTGTATCTGTAAAGCATGCACTCCCATGTACTGCCACCAGGGAGCTCCTCCCCTCAAGTCCCAAGGGATCCAACATCCTTTGGGAGCACTGTATATAAGCTGGCCCCGAAGGCCTATTCCTCACTCTGGAGTGTCTTATTAAAGACTGAGGTCACTGTTACTTTAACCTCGCTGTGTGCAGTCTCATCTGTGTTAGGAACACAATAGGGGGGACTCGAACTAGAGGGCATGATCTTAGAATAAGGGGCCGCCCATTTAAAACAGAGATGAGAAGAAATTTCTTCTCTCAGAGGGTTGTAAATCTGTGGAATTCGCTGCCTCAGAGAGCTGTGGAAGCTGGGATATTGAATACATTTAAGACAGCAATAGACAGTTTCTTAATCGATAAGGGGTTATGGGGAGCGGGCAGGTAAGTGGAGCTGAGTCCATGATCAGATCAGCCATGATCTTATTGAATGGCGGAGCAGGCTCGAGGGGCTGTATGGCCTACTCCTGTTCTTGTTTTTTATGTTCTTATGTTCTTATGATCCTTTTATTATATGCATCAATAGTTGCATTACCACAGTTGTCCACTAGGTGGAGCAATAGTCCATTGGGAAGAGCTCGATATTACAGCAATGTGTATCATCTACAAGATGCACTGCAGCAACTCGCCAAGGCTTCTTCGGCAGCACCTCCCAAGCCTCTACTGCCAAGAAGGACAAGGGCAGCAGGCACATGGGAACACCACCACCTCCACGTTCCCCTCCAAGTCACACACCATCCAGACTTGGAAATATATCGCCTTTCCTTCATCGTCGCTGGGTCAAAATCCTGGAACTCCCTCCCTAACAGCACTGTGGGAGCACCTTCACCACACGGACTGCAGCGGTTCAAGAAGGCGGCTCACCACCACCTTCTCAAGGGGCAATTAGGGATGGGCAATAAATGCCACCTCACCAGCAAAGCCCACATCCCGTGAACGAATATATATTTTTTTAAATACAGATGCAAGAATTGAAATCTTTGTGTATAATTTGTATTAAGGTACTGGTTGGACGATCTGACTTGAAAAGACATCAGAAGGCAAGCAGAGAGAGTACAAAAGATCTGTGCATACACATAAAAAGAGACATTGCCGATTAAAACACTCTGGAAAGTACTTGAAGTTTCTTTTTTTAAACATTTGTAGATTTGAGGATAATTTTATGTTAATTGGAAATGAGTTCCATAATTGAACTGCCGTAAAAGCGTAGGAAGATTTACCAAAATTAGTTTTAATAGCAGGAAGTCTGCAATTTGCATTAGTAAATGACCTTCTATTATAATATGATCCTGACCATAACAGAAGCAATCTAATAGATAAGCTAGAAAGAGCAGCATTATTGAAACATTCCTATAAGCTGGTTTGACACTTGGCTCCTTCAACTAATGGAAGCAATCTGATGGTACAAAAATAATCTTCAAACTCATCTGAACTTTTTAATGGCCTCTATCCAGCTTCAAAGACTGTTCTAGAGCTCTCTGTAAAATATGGGCTCTCACTGTCACAGAACCTTTCCAACAATTAGCATCCTTGTTTTCAAATCCCTCCCGATCTCTGTAATCTCCTCCAGCCCCACAACCCCATGAGAAGTCTGCGCTCTCTAACTCTGCCCTCCTGAGCATCCCTGATTATAATCGCTCCACCATCGGTGGCCGTGCCTTCAGCTGCCTGGGCCCCAAGCTCTGGAACTCCCTCCCTAAACCTCTCCGTCTCTCTAACTCTTCTTCCTCCTTCAAGACGCTCCTTAAAACCTACCTCATTGACCAAGGTCACCGCGCTAATTTTTACTTCTGTGACTCAGTGTCAAATTTTTAAATCTCACAATACTCCTGGAAAGCGCCCTGAGACGTTGCACTACGTCGAAGGCGCTATACAAATACAAGTTGTTGTTGTTTGAAATCTGATTAGAAAGCCCCCACCTTTTCTGTCTGTTAAACAATGTTCCCTTTTATTTTTTGGGGGGTACGTGACCTCTTTCTGCGTGGTCCATTCACAATGCCGCGCATGCATGATTTATTTCCTGTTTAAAAGCCCGTGCACCAGCTGAGCAGCTTAAAGGGAACATGGCTTCTGAGTAAGTTTGCTCCTACATTTACAAACCGGTGTCAGGTGTTTGTTGTTCACTCTACTCTGATTCTGCGACCCCAGAACTTATAGTGGGATAGGACAACACATGGCACAACATTTTAGGCTTAATCCAGTGTCAGTTTTATTACACAACAAAAACCAGCTAAAAACTACAGGACTAGACGGGTGAGAGAAATTTGACTTCAGACAGACAATCACCAGAGATTCGTGCTCCTTGATTCTGTAACCTGCTGTTTCTTCTTCCGGCCATTCTCCGCAGATTCTGTTCATTTTCTGTCGCTTCTTTTTGTGTTCCCTGTCCTCCTTCTGTGCTTTTTGCTCGCGTATTTATGCAGGTTTTGAATAAGTTTCTCCACTGGGCCGAGATTCGATTATCGATATGGTGATCTGTTTAACTGGCTGTGGTAATGAGTTTGTGTGGTGATGGCTACTAATTTGTACGCGGAGTTGACAGTGCAAAAGATATTTCCTTACGCTGAATGCTGCTCTCCAAAAATTTGCCTCCTGTGGGGTCCTTTGTTGTCCAGTCTTTTTACAGATGCGATGTCTCCAGCGGCTGTTTCCCCCACCCTGGTCAATCAAGTTCAAGGCCTCATGTAACAGCTCCATTGTTGTTATGCATGAAGTCAGTTTTAAGTCTTAGACCACAGGATGTCCTTAATTGTCCAGCTTAATTCAAAAAACATGGCAGGGAAGTGGAGCTGAGTCCATGATCAGATCAGCCATGATCATATTAAATGGCGGAGCCCTTCCCCCGATGAATCCCTGTCCCACCTGTAACAGGGTCTGTGGCTCTCGTATCAGACTGTTCAGCCATCAAAGTACTCACTTTGGGAGTGGAAGCAAGTCCTCCTCGATTCCGAGGGACTGCCTATGATGATGATGGCGGAGCAGGCTCAAGGGGCCGTATGGCCGACTCCTGCTCCTATTTCTTATGTTTTTATGCAGGTGCATGGGAACACCATCACCTACACGTTCGCCTCCAGGTCACACGCCATACCAACTGGTTTATGCTCCACACGAACCTCCACCCGCCCTACTTTATCTCACCTTATCAGCATATCCTTCTATTCCTTTCTCCCTCATGTGTTTATCTGGTTTCTCCTTAAATGCATCGATGCTATTCGTCTCAACCACGCCCTGTGGCAGCGAGTTCCACATTGTCACCACTCTCTGGGTAAAGAAGTTCCTCCTGAATTCCCTATTGGATGTATTAGTGACCATTTTATGTTTATCACCCCTCGTTTTGGACTCCCCACAAGTGTGCAAATGTTGGATGGACTTCAGCGATTCAAGAATTCTCACCACCACCTTCACAAGGGCTCGAGGGATGGGCAATAAATGCTGGCCTTGCCAGCGACGTCCATATCCTGAGAATAAATATATATTTTTTAAATATATTAGTCCCAGTTGACAGAGGTACAGAGTAACAAGGAGGAGGAATTATTTATTAAGATTGTCAATTTATTTTGATCATCAACAAAGCAAACACGAGATTTCAAGTCATGATCCGAAAAAAAAACTTGGATTTCTATAGCGCCTTTCATGACCTCAGGCCTTCTCAAAGCGCTTTACAGCCAATGAGTGTAGTCACTGTTGTAATGTAGGAAACGCAGCAACCAATATGCGCACAGCAAGCTCCCACCAACAGCAATGTGATAATGACCCAGAT
Source organism: Pristiophorus japonicus (assembly GCF_044704955.1). NCBI lineage: Eukaryota > Metazoa > Chordata > Chondrichthyes > Pristiophoridae > Pristiophorus > Pristiophorus japonicus. The sequence goes on along the minus strand of NC_091997.1, from coordinate 73,363,893 downwards.
AACCAGGCCCCATCTGCGCTCTCAGGTACGTAAAAGATCCCACAGCACTATTTTGAGGAAGAGCAGGGGAATTATCCCGGTATCTTGGCCAATACTTATCCTTCAATCAACATCACTAAAACATTATCTGGTCATTATCACATTGTGGGTTCAAGTCCCACTCCAGGGACCAGAGCACAAAAATCTAGGCTGACACTCTCAGTGCAGTGTTGAGAGAGTGCTGCACTGTCGGAGGTGCCATCTTTCGGATGAGACATTAAACCGAGGCCCCGTCTACTCTCTCAGGTAGATGTAAAAGATCCCAAGGCACTATTCGAAGAAGTGCGGGAGAGTTATCCCTGGTGCCCTGACCAATATTTATCCCTCAATCAACATCACTAAAACAGATGATCTGGTCATTATCACATTGCTGTTTGTGGGAGCTTGCTGTGCGCAAATTGGCTGCTGCGTTTTCTACATTACAACAGTGACCACACTCCAAAATGTACTTCATTGGCTGTAAAGCGCTTTGAGACGTCCGGCGGTCATGAAAGGCGCCACTTAAATGCAAGCCTGTCTTTTGTTGTTGTTGTTGTGAACAGGCAATGGGCAGATCCCCACAGCGAAGGAGGCCAATCAGCGGCAGAATTGTCAACAGGCACAGTTGGTCAGGGACGGGAAAAGGCCGATCCTATGGTCACAGAGGGCTTGCCAAGGGAGATCTGGGCATGAGGGTTAAACAAAATGAAGTAAAACAGGAAGATAAAACAATTGCTGCTTTGTAACCCAGCAGGGATTGATTGTACGAGGCTGGAAATTGACATTCTCCAAATTGATAACCAATCAAGCCATTAGTGGAGCCAGGGGTGCCAATTTCTATTCCTCACTGTCCAATCATTGCCAACTTTCTCCGGCAGATGGTATCCATCAGTCTTTCTGCAGCTTTGCTGTTATATGACAGCAGATGGACCTGAAACGCTTATAACAGAATTCCTTAGACACAGGGAAAGCCACAGAGCCCCTTGCTACCAGCTGAGAGGTAATAATAAGGGTCACACTTTAGTTAAACATTCCACCAGTCTTTACAAACAACCTGGCCTCTTCTCCCTCCGTCCCTTGCCCGTTTCGATCAATCACTATGAGTATTATTTATTCAAAGCAACAGATCCAGTCGGCAACCATTTCCTTGGAATTCCAGGCAACCATCATCATAGGCAGTCCCTCGGAATCGAGGGAGACTTGCTTCCACTCTTAAAATGAGTCCTTAGGTCCAAGTCCAATACGAGAACCACAGTCCCTGTCACAGGTGGGACAGATAGTCGTTGAGGGAAGGGGTGGGTGGGACAGATTTTCCGCACGCTCTTTCCGCTGCCTGCGCTTGATTTCTTCATGCTCTCGGCGATGAGACTCGAGATGCTCAGTGCTCCCGGATGCACTTCCTCCACTTAGGGCGATCTTTGGCCAGGGACTTCCAGGTGGCGGTAGGGATGTTGCACTTTTTTAGGGAGGCTTTGAGGGTGTCCCTGTAACGTTTCCTCTGTCCCCCTTAGGCTCGTTTGCTGTGAAGGAGTTCTGAGTAGAGCACTTGCTTTGGGAGTCTCGTGGCTGGCATGTGAACGATGTGGCCTGCCCAGCGGAGCTGATCGAGTGTGGTCAGTGTTTGAATGCTGGGGATGTTGGCCTGGTCGAGGACGCTAATGTTGGTGCGTCTGTCCTCCCAGGGGATTTGTAGGATCTTGCGGAGGCATCGTTGGTGGTATTTCTCCAGTGACTTGAGGTGTCTACTGTACATGGTCCATGTCTCTGAGTCATACAGGAGGGCGGGTATTACTGCAGCCCTGTAGCAACCATTTGAAAGTCGGATCTCCGCTTATGACAATTTTACACATGGCTAAGTTTAACATGTATGTGTAGAGTAGGGGAAGAATGGAAGGGTGAGGTTTGGTTCACAAAACAATAAAGTAGGTCAACTCAGTGGCCTTCTCTTCCTCCTAAATTCATTCTCTTGGTCCCCAAATATGTGCGGCACTATGTGACAAACTGAGTGCTTACAAATAACTTTGTGTGAATGGTTTAAAAGTAGTGCTGCCCTAGACTTCTGTAGATAATGGAACCGTTCGCTTCGACATTAACGGTGTCAGCTTTGGCTTCTGCAGTATTTCATAACTGGCAAGAATATAAAATTTGCTCTGTCAGGCCAATATTATACTTGGGCTAGAAGCTTAGAGGCAAAGGGGACTTCGATTATTTTTTATGTACCTGCTGTTTTCAGGCAATCATTTTTAGTTTACACCCCCTTCATAACTGCAGAGTCGTTCATGCATACTATAGTGCACTTTGAGCTTATACAGTCAAATTTAAAATGGCTTGAGACATTCATGCGAAAAACAGTTTTACATCTTCATGTTATGCCTCCAATCTGAAGCATTCTGGAATGAAAGGGAATGCAAAACTGCAGGATACATGTGTGGCTCAGTACCTAGATAATGTATTTATTCAATGTTCCCTCCTGGGAGTGAAGTATGTCATAAACAATTAGCAATAACTTTCACATTACAACAGTGACCATACTCCAAAAGTACTTTATTGGCTGTAAAGTGCTTTGAGTTGTCTGGTGGTCATGAAAGGCGCTATATAAATGCAAGTCTATCTTATGCAGCTCGGTGTCAAATTTGCATCTCATAATGATGCAGTGAAGTGTCTTGGGACGTTTCACTACGTTAAAGGTGCTATACAAATACAAGTTGTTATATAAATTATGCAAAATCCCTCCCAGGCCAAATCAACAAAGTTCTCCAAATTTGACATTCCCACATTCGAAATTCGGCTGCATACAGCCCGAGATGTACGAAGCATTTTAAGTGGTGGAAAATGAAGGCTATAAATGCCCAAATTTCTGTTATGTGCTGCTCGCAGGTAAGGCTCAACACTGGCTGGAGAAATTCACGATCGTCCCATTTGGGGCACTAATTTTGAAAAGTTTGAAAAGTTAGGGTCAGGCAGGGCGGAGACTTGAGCAGCGCAGCCCATTGGGCCATGCAGTGCTGTCGCGTTCAATGCCACCACTCCCCCCTTGAAAGGGAAGGGCCATCTCTGCACTTGAAAAATCACCAGCTGGACCACCCAGGGAGCGGCAAATCTGTGCAACCACCCCGGCACTCGCGCAGAGACCCGGGCTGAATAATCACGGGCAGGAACCCGCGAAGAAAATGGAAAAACAACCTCGCCTTTAGCCATCGCCCCGGTAACAACCTGCTGCCGGATCCGCGCCTCCTGCCGCTGCTGGTGTTTTTGCCTGGTGATGCCACAGGGCGGGGGCCGGGAGTCAATTTCGGGTTGCGGGCGCTAATGGGGCAACGCGCGTGCTGATGATCTCGCGATCTCCGAACGCAGGAGATCGGGGCGTAACGCCTTAGCGCCGACGCTAAACCCCGCCCAATATGGTGGGAATCGATGACAGTGCCCCGCCTGGGTGCAAAGCCACTTATGCCCCGTTGGTGCTAACGGGAGCACAATGGCACCCAATTTCTCCCCCTTCGTTTTTCCCCAAGTACACAATTATAGTATATGAACAGGTTAACTCTATCCAAACTAAGGTTCTTGGTGAGATCAGCAGGCTTTTGACATCAGCTCCTCCTCATGCAATAGAAACGTCAACATTATGCAGTCATCCGCTTCGTTCATATATGTGCCGACATGGACCATATACAGTAGACACCTCAAGTCGCTGAAGAAATACCACCAACAATGTCTCTGCAAGATCCTGCAAATCCCCTGGGAGGACAGACGCACCAACATTAGCGTCCTCGACCAGGCCAACATCCCCAGCATTGAAGCACTGACCACACTCGATCAGCTCCGCTGGGCGGGCCACATTCTTCGCACGCCTGTCACGAGACTCCCAAAGCAAGCGCTCTACCTGGAACTCCTTCATGGCAAACGAGCCAAAGGTGGGCAGAGGAAACGTTACAAGGACACCCTCAAAGCCTCCCTGATAAAGTGCAACATCCCCACCGACACCTGGGAGTCCCTGGCCAAAGACCGCCCTAAGTGGAGGAAGAGCATCCGGGAGGGCGCTGAGCACCTCGAGTCTCGTCGCCGAGAGCATGCAGAAACCAAGCGCAGGCAGCGTAAAGAGTGTGCGGCAAACCAGTCCCATCCACCCCTTCCCTCACCGACTATCTGTCCTACCTGTGACAGGGACTGTGTCTCTCGTATTGGACTGTTCAGCCACAAAAGGACTCATTCTAAGAGTGGAAGCAAGTCTTCCTTGATTCCGAGGGACTGCCTATGATGATGATATGCCGAAGCGTTTGTTCCTACAAGGTCTGATGTTGCAGCATACTGGGCATATTTGGCTCTGTGTTGATGGCATGAACTGATGGTGCATAAAGAATATTCAATTGAGCGATGTCAGACCTTGTAAATCATGAATGTCACAGGTACGAGTGATGTATCAGCTTGATGTCGCAAATGGCATGTGCTTGGGGCCCAGGAGAGGCGAGAGTTCTGGGCACAGCTGAGCCGAGGGCCCAGGGGCAGCACGGGCCAGCTCACACTGCGATATGTGTGCGCACTGGGTCCGTGCAGCAGAGCTGGTCTCCATTCGTCCTGATTAATCCTTGCCACTGGACCAAGACCTAGCTCTGTCAAGCCCGTGCGGTGGCTGGTGTGCAACGGCCACCACACGTTAAAAAAATCCACGCACAGGCATCTTCCACCCTTCAGCATGGAGTTCGGGACCTGGAATATTAGGTCCTTCACTGAAACACCTGTGAACTCATCCCTTTTTGGCGTGGAAGCAAGCCATCCTCGATATGAGGGACTGCCTCTGATGTTCCATACACCTGTTCATACCATCTGACTTGCAGTTTCTGTAATGGAATGAAGGTCCAATTCTTGGCACTGGATTGCAATTGGACAAGACGCGGCGTTCTGGTATTACTGACAACATCCATGCCGTTTTGGTTAATCTTTGAGGGCTGTTGTTGAATGAACAATATTTAGCTGCTTGCCTGGGATACAACTGTCAATAGCTGGATCGGAGCCCTTACTCACTGCTTACAAGGTAGGCAGACGTTTCTGTTGGAGGGACCAGCGTTGAGGTATATGGAGAAAAAGCAGATAATTGGGATTGAAAAAACAGAATGGGCCTTATGGACTGAATAGCCTATTCCTGTTTGTGCAAAATTAATGCCGTTTTGTTTGACATTCTTCAATCTGCCATTTTAATGAGGTTGTTAATATATTTATGTGCTAATGTACTTTTTTTATTCATTCATGGGATGTGGACATCGCTGGCAACGCCAGGATTTATTGCTCTTTGATACAACTCAGTGCCTCGTTGGGCCATTTCAGGGGCAGTTAAGTGACAACCACATTGCTGTGGGTCTGGAATCACATATAGGCCAGACTGGGTAAGGGTGGCAGATTTCCTTCCCTGAAGGGCATTAGTGAACCAGTTGGGTTTTTACGATAATCCAGTAGTTACATGGTCATCATTACTGATACTTGCTTTTTAACTCCAGATTTATACAATGAAGCAAATTTCAATTCCCCAGCGGCCGTGGTGGGATTCATGTCTCCGGATCACTCGTCCAGGCCGCTGGACTACTAATTCACCAATATAACCACGGTGCTACCGTACTCCAATGAGTGCTGGTGAGGAGGACGCTCAGAGTGTAGAGTGTATCGGAAAACCACAGTCACAGCACCCATACGGGGCCTAGAAGAGCCGAGGACCCAGGGGCAGCAAGGGCCAGCCCACCCTGCGATACGTGTGCGCACTCGGTCCGTGCAGCAGAGCATCATCATCATATCATAGGCAGTCCCTCGGAATCGAGGAAGACTTGCTTCCACTCAAAAAATGAGTCCTTAGGTGGCTGAACAGTCCAATACGAGAACCACAGTCCCTGTCACAGGTGGGACAGATAGTCGTTGAGGGAAGGGGTGGGTGGGACAGGTTTGCCGCACGCTCCTTCTGCTGCCTGCGCTTGGTTTCTGCATGCTCTCGGTGACGAGACTCGAGGTGCTCAGCGCCCTCCCGGATGCACTTCCTTCACTTCGGGCCGTCTTTGGCCAGGGACTCCCAGGCGTCAGTGGGGATGTTGCACTTTATCAGGGAGGCTCTGAGGGTGTCCCTTGTAATGTTTCACCTTCGGCTCGTTTGCCGTGAAGGAGTTCCGAGTAGAGCGCTTGCTTTGGGAGTCTCATGTCTGGCATGCGGACAATGTGGCCCGCCCAGCAGAGCTGATCAAGTGTGGTCAGTGCTTCAATGCTAGGGATGTTGACCTGGTCGAGGTTGGTGTGTCTGTCCTCCCAGGGGATTTGTCGGATCTTGCGGCGACATCGTTGGTGGTATTTCTCCAGCGACTTGAGATATCTACTGTACATGGTCCATGACTCTGAGCCATACAGGAGGGTGGGTGTCACTACAGCCCTGTAGACCATGAGTTTGGGGGCAAATTTGAGGGCCTGGTCTCCAGTCGACCTGGTTAGCCCTTGCCACTGGATAAAGGCCGAGCTCTGTCAAGCTCGTGTGGTGGCTGATGTGCAATGATCACCACACGTTAAAAAAATCCACGCATAGGCATCTTCCACCCCTTCAACTGGAGTTCAGGACTGGAACATCGGGTCCCTCATTGATACATCTGTCAACTCATGTGGAAGCAAGTCATCCTCGTTCGAGGGACCTCCTATGATGATTCAGGCAGCTTTACCACCATCAGCACCAGCACGTAATCAAAGTTAATACTTTAAAATAGACTGAAAATAGCACGCAAGAAGAGCAGGGGAGTTATCCCCGGTGTCCTGGCCAATATTTATCCCTCATTCATCATCACAAAAACAGATTATCTGGTCATTATCGCATTGCTGTTTGTGGGAGCTTGCTTGTGCGCAAATTGGCTGCCGCGTTTCCCACATTGCAACAGCGACTGCACTTCCAAAAGTACTTGCGACGTCTGGTGGTCGTGAAAGGCGCTATATAAATGCAAAGTCTTCCTTTTCTTTTCATTCCAAAGAATCTTATGCTGCACAGTCCAGCCGTGTGAACCTTTTGTCTGATTAGATTTGTTGTGGCAACTTGTGCCTGAGGTTGTTTGTGTTGGCAGTGTTCTCCAGCCAAGCCTTGTCCTTGATGTCCCTGAGTGAATTCTAATTTGAGCAAGTTCCTATCTGTTGTCCTAAATGTGTGGGCACTGTTTGGTGTAGCTGTTCGGATGTGGCGTTCTCTTGTTGGCAGAGAAGCAAACTACAATTAGATCCTCACATCCCGACCAAATACGAAATATATGGAATAAAGAAAGAAAGAATTGCATTTATGTAGCGTCTTTCACGACCGCCAGACGTCTCAAAGCACTTTACAACCAATGAAGTGCTTGTGGAAGTGTAGTCACTGTGGGAAACACAGCAGCCAATTTGCACACAACAAGCGATGTGATAATGTGCTTTTGTTATGTTGATTGAAGGATAAATATTGGGCCCAGGACACCGGGGTTAACTCCGCTGCTCTTCTTTGAAAAAGTGCTATGGGATCCTTTACATCCACCTGAGAGGGCAGACAGGGCCTCGGTTTAATATCTCATCCGAAAGGCAGCACCTCTGACAGTGCAGCACTCCCTCAGCACTGCACTGGGAGCGTCAGCCCAGAGTTATGTGCTCAAGTCCCTGGAGTGGGACTTGAACCCACAACCTTCTGACTTAGTGGCGAGAGTGCTGCCCACTGAGCCACTGGCTGACATGGAAGGGAAGTGATTTAGTTAGCGCTCAAAACTTACTTGCCTGAGCCAGCAGTGAGGTTTATACATCAATATGGCATTCAAAAGGGAACTGAATAAATAGCTGAAGAGTAAAACATTTTCAGGGCTGTGGGGAAAGGGCGGGGGCGGGGCAGGTTTAATTAGATCGCTCTACCAAAGAGCCGGCATGATGGTCCGAACGGCCTCCTTCTGTGCTGTATCATTCTTCGATTGACAGGGGCTTGATAGGGTAGATGCAGAGAGGATGTTTCCCCTCGTGGGGGAATCTAGAACGAGGGGGGGCATAGTTTCAGAAAAAGGAGCCGCCCATTTCAACCGGCGATATGGGGGAATTTCTTCCCTCAGAAGGTGGTGAATCTTTGGAATTCTCTACCCCAGAGAGCTGTGGAGGCTGGGTCATGGAATATATTTAAGGTGGAGATGGACAGAGTCTTGAACGATAAAGGAGTCAAGGGTTATGGGGAGCGGGCAGGGAAGTGGAGTTGAGGCCAAAATCAGATCAGCCATGATCTTATTGAATGGCGGAGCAGGCTCGAGGGGCCGTATGGCCGACTCCTGCTCCTATTTCTTATGTTCCTACGATTCAATGAATAATGAGGAAGGATTTGACTCGGTTGCTATTGGTGTGAACGCTCTAAAGTGGTTCACATATGGCATTTCTAACACCCCAACAGAATTACCGATCCCTGCAGGCGCTTCAGAGAAATAAGCCTGAGGGTCACTGAAGCTATAAACTTAAAATTTGAGCGAGGTTGTCCAAGGGTGATGTCAGGATTCACTTCTTTGCACAAAAAGGTCAGCCTAGATTTTGATGTTCAAGTCTCTCGAGTGAACAAGACTGGCACCCATGAGTTCGTGCCCAAATGCTGCTAGCCTCGTTGGCAGAGGGGAATGTAGGACCAGTGGTATGTATTGGTTTATCCAAAACTTGCTAATCCAGTGCAAGAGGCAATATGCTGGTATTTCTGTCAAGGCAGTTCGCCTTATTGGTGAATGGCTACAGCACTTCAGTCAATGCTATGAATGGATGGCATTGATTACTGTTTGGTGCAGAGGTGCGGTGGGAGATCGTGGCTATTGTAAGTGTAAGCACTCTGTTAATGACTCCACAAGGCAGAGGTATGGCACTTGAACTGTACAGACTGCAGTCCTTTATTGCAGCTCCTAGAGTGAGGACACCAAGAGGTGAGCTCCCTTTTATTATGGGTTACCTGCAGTGTACAGGTGACCCTTAGGTCTCCAGCAGCAGCACCCTCTGGTGTACAAGTATGGTACATACAGGGTGAAGGTACATTCAGGTCTCGTGTTACAGTACATCATTGACATGCATACATAACAGTGGCGGAGCTCCGGCGAGTGTTTTTGTGGCGGAGGATCAGTGAGGGATCGTAGCGCAGGTGCGGCGAATGAGGGTACGGGGCCCAGAAGAGCCGAGGGCCCAGGGGCAGCACGGGCCCAGCCCACACTGTGCGATATGTGCACGCACTAGGTCCGTGCAGCACAGCAGGTCTCCAGTCGTCCTGGTTAACCCTTGCCACTGGACCAAGACCTGGCTCTGTCAAGCCCGTGTGATGGCTGGTGTGCAACGGCCACCCCACGTTAAAAAAATCCACGCACAGGCATCTTCCACCCTTCACTTGGAGTTCAGGACTGGAACATCGAGCCCGTCATTGAAACATCTGTCAACTCATGTGGAAGCAAGTCATCCTCGTTCGAGGAACCGCCTATGATGATGGGATGGGCTAAGATATTGTCCAGCACGAGATATACATTGCTTGGTCTCATCCCAGGATGAAGTCTGCCCGTGTAGCTCCTCCTCCACCACGTGTCAGGGCCGCGATGTCGAGGAGCCAATGAGATAGGATCGCCTCGTCTCCGACGTTCTCTGCCGTTGTTTTTTGTTGGCGTGCAGCCCATTCACGATTTCGCTCGAGCGCGAGCTTTGTAAACGTTGGACGAGCTGGCGCCGGGACCGGCCGAGAGCTACGGGCCCGTGCAGCTTACAGAGAACGTTGCTTACCTCCACCTCCGCCAGAAGGGCCTCCAGATCCTCCGCCGTAAAATCAGATGCCCTCTTCCCGGCATCTTGCCCTGCGAGTCACTTCTCTCTGAGAAGGGAAAGCTTGGCGACAGTTGGGTCTAATTTAATTGAATTGCTGTAAAAACCCACAGGACAGAGAGTTGCGTGTTGCTAACCTTGCAGTCTCCAGCCTCGCTCTGAAGGGAATTATCTTTTATCTCAACTATTCCCGCACCTCAGCACCTTGAAGCCCCTTTGGCTCGCTTCCAATCACATGCGAACTATGCGCGGTGGTTGTGTCGATTTTACACTCGGGCTTCTGATAATTCGTTTGCCGGGATACTTGGGTGCAATTTCCTATCAGCAAAATGGACGCAGTTTGGGCGCAATTACCGATGGTGCCCATGGAGGCTTGTAGCCGGGGTGGCAATGTGAAGTGGAAACTTCTGGTTTGAGACTGATGCATTTGGCCGAGTTTCAGAACCCTATCTTGCACCTACTTTCAAGGTACCAATAAAAGGCCATAAGGATACAGATTATATAGGGGGCGGGGGGAGTTGGGGGGGGGGGGTCAGATCTACCAGCTGGAGCCTTGCTAACTGCTTGCTTGCAATCAGGATGATCAGTCAATGCTAGATGTAAGTTGGCATTGCTTCCAGCTGACCTACATTGGATCCTGGTTAATCAACATCTCGAATTCACAAATCTCATCTTTGTTGACAAATCCCTTCATGGCCTCACTCCCTCCCTATCTATGTAATCTCCTCCATCCACGCAATTCCCCCTCAAGATATCTGCGCTCCTCAAATTCTGCCCTCTTGAGCATCCCTGATTATAATCACTCACCATTGGTGGCCGTGCCTTCAGCTGCGTGGGTCCTAAGCTCTGGAACTCCCTCCCTAAACCTCTCCGACTTACTACCATTCTTTCCTCCTTCAAGACGCTCCTTAAAACCCACCTCTTTGACCAAGCTTTTGGTCATCTGCCGTAATTTCTTCTTGTCTGGCTTGCTGTCAAATTTATTTTTTTGGCTTTTTCATGGGGGATTCAGGCCTGATGGGCCGGGGCAAACTGATCCAAATGGGCCTGTTTGTTCATGTTCATTACATTACGTATAAATATAATAACAAATTACTACTTGTGGACTTATACTACAATATGTTAATACAATATATTATATCTAATAACATATCTTATATATTAAATATATTATATAATAACACAGTTAAATAATAATACAGATAAATAGTAAAGATCTTGTCTCTGCAAAAATAGGTATGTACACATTAGACCAATAAACAATATTTTCCTTGGTCTTGTTTTTCCTCTCTTATTGTCTACTCTATTCAGCCTATTTGGAAGGCCTTATATTTTTTTTCATCCATTTATTTGGTGGGCCGATGTTCTTTGCTGGGCCTGGGGCTGCATCCCCATGGTTAATCCACCCCTGGTTTTCTAACACTTCTGTGAAGCGCCTTGGGATATTTTAATGGCGCTATTTAAGTACAACTTGTTGTTGTTGTTGTTGTTGTTGTTGAGCGTGGACTCGCTGAGAGAAGCCATTAGGGCGGTCATGCTAGTCTGGGTTTTTCTGTTGCTCTGGGACACATCTCATGGACGGCTCTGTGGGAGGCAATCTGATGGGATATCAGTATAAAACGGTCCACTGTGGTAAATATAATCATGTCAAATTGAATTTGACAGTCAGTCAAGAGGGAATCGAGAGCAGATGGCAGATGGTAAACAGTAGCCGAAGGGACATCTGTGTCCTTGAGAAGTACTTCTGTCCAAGGGACTTTAGAGATGCGTGATTCCAAAACTACTTGCTTCGAAGAATGATATTCAACTTTGTGTTAATGTGTGTTATTTTTTGTGGGGTGTTCATCTACAAATTCTGTGACATGAAAGATGGCAAATCCAGAGTAAGGACCTGGCCCCATTCTGGAAAAGGAAATAAATAAAACAAACACAAATAAATCCAATACTTTTCCAGCTTTGGTGCTATGCCCAGCAGCCAACATTATTTGTTTTAATTCATTGGATGTGGGCATCGTTGGCAAGGCCAGTATTTATTGCCCATCCTTAATTGCCCTCGAGAAGGTGATGGTGAGCTGCCTTCTTGAATACAATTGAGTGGCTCACTCGGCCATTTCAGGGGGCAGTTAAGATTCTCAGCCACATTGCTGTGGGTCTGGAGTCACATATAGGCCAGACCGGGTAAGGCCGGCAGATTTCCTTCCCTAAAGGACATCACTGAGCCAGATGGGTTTCATGGACACCATTACTGATATTAGCATTTTATTCCAGATTGTTTTTTATTTAACTGAATTTAAATTCCCCAGCTACCATGTTGGGATGTCTCCAGATCATTAGTCCAGGCCTTGGGATTACTAGTCTGGTAACATAACCACAATGCTACCATTTCCTTTAAATGGTGTGCTGAGATATGGAACAAGGTATCTCATTGGACCAATGGGACAAATCTGAAGTAGTTTGACTCAAGTTATTTCAGTATTTGCAATTAAACTCAGTACCCATTGTTATGACTTTAGATGCTCTAATAATGACTCCATGAGGCAATGTGTTGCACTTGAACTATAGTGACCTTAGTCCTTTATTGATAACTCCAGAGAGAGGATCACACCTGGTGGCCTGCCTTTTATACTAGGCCAGGCACACCTGTACAGGTAACCTGCAAGTCTCCCACTGCTGTGCCCTCTGGTGGCACACCTTGTGATAGTACACACAGTAACCATGCAGGATACATGACAGGTTCCATAGATGTCAGCTGTGGCTCAGTGGGTAGCACTCTTGCCTCTGGGTTCAAGTCCCACTCCCAAAAATTGAGCACAAAATGGAGGTTGATCAATCTTTCGGATGAAACTTTAAACCGAAGCCCTGTCTGCCTTCTCAGAAGAAGAGCAGTGGAGTTCTCCTTGATGTCCTGGCACCAATATTTATTCCTCAACCAACATCACTAAAAACAGATTATCTGATGATGATCACATTGCTGTTTGTGGGAGCTTGCTTGTGCACACATTGGCTGCCGTGTTTCCCACATTACAACAGTGACTACACTTCAAAAGTACGTCATTGGCTGTGAAGCGCTTTGGGACATCCTGAGGTCGTGAAAGGTGCTATATAAATGCAAGTCTTTTAAAAAATATTTTCCGATTGCGGTTTGAAGAAGAGTGGGGAGTTTTATGGGGTCCCGGCCAACTTTCCTTCCTCAATCGACTCCACCAAATTTCAAATTAGTTGATCATTCTCGTCTTGTCCAAAATGGCTGCCATGCTTATCTTGATGACAACAGTGATTGCATGTCAAGTTAATCCTTTTTTGAGCTGGATTTCCGGGTTTTAAGGGTTTTTGGGCGTAAATGGTAGCGAAACGTGAAAATGACCGTTTTCACTGTGTTACCGATTCTAGGTTGAACTTTCGGCCTTTGGGGTCTGTGCCAGGGCTCAAAAGGAGGCATTGCAACAAGTATTTGTGCCGCACAACGCGAGTTTAGCCAACTTTAGTGCGGGGTTGTTTGCGCTGCGAGAGAAGCCTTGGGAGGCGGGGAAAAAAGTCGGGAAATTCAAAAAGCATTCAAACAACACTGCCAAGACCCTTAGCGAACAAATCGCTGCAAGAAAATTAGAAAATAAAAACTTTAACGTACCTTTTTTGCAGGTTTTCCTACTTACCTCTGCTGGCAGTGCCGCCGGTACCGACCTGTTGCTGTTCTGGGCACGGCGTACGGGTCGGGAGAGTGCTGAGAGTCGGACGGTAATGCAATCCGCATCGTTGCACGTCTGGTGCAGCTCTCCCCAGAACTTTGCGACTGGGTTTTTGCCATGGAGGGTCAAAACGCGGCAAAAAGCCTGTCGCAAACCACCCGAAAATCCAGGCAAATGTTTATGTCTGAAATGCTTTGAGATGGATCTGGGAGATGTGATAAAATGGTATGCATCGACCTTTCAGATATTTTCCCCTAAAGTTCCTAAGCGTATTGAAGCTTGCTAATACATTGACCTCTTGAGGAACAATTTATTTCCCTAGAATGTTCTCTCCTTTATAAAAACAGCTGCCAACGACCCGGAATAAGATGCGCATGCGCAGTTCCAGTTTGCTGTCGCCAGACTTCCCAAAATGAGAAATGAAGAAGTCCATTTAGAGAATTCTGTGAGAGCCGTTAATCTTAAAGAAAATTCAAACTGCGAGGTTATTTTTTAAAGTTGTGGTTTGTCCTTCGAGATAGTGGTTCTTAAACTGGTAAAATCACCAGTAACATTGACCCAACCTAGTAACATGAATCAATCTATAGTAACATTAACCCAACCTAGTAACATTAATCCAACTATAGTAACATTAATGAAACAAAGTTAAATTAATGTTACTATATTACTATAATGTTACTATATTAGAGGCTGCAGGGTGACTTGGACAGGTTAGGTGAGTGGGCAAATGCATGGCAGATGCAGTATAATGTAGATAAATGTGAGGTTATCCACTTTGGTGGCAGAAACAGGAAGGCAGAATATTATCTGAATGGTGACAGATTAGGAAAAGGGGAGGCACAACGAGACCATGGGGCATCAGTGATTGAAAGTTGGCATGCAGGTACAGCAGGCGGTTAAGAAGGCAAATGGCATGTTGGCCTTCATAGTGAGGGGATTTGAGTACAGGAGCAGGAAGGTCTTACTGCAGTTGTACAGGGCCTTGGTGAGGCCACACCTTGAATATTGTGTACAGTTTTGGTCTCCTAATCTGAGGAAGGACATTCTTGCTATTGAGGGAGTGCAGCGAAGGTTCATCAGACTGATTCCTGGGATGGCAGGACTGACATATGAAGAAAGACTGGATCGATTAGGCTTATATTCACTGGGATTTAGAAGAATGAGAGGGGATCTCATAGAAACATATAAAATTCTGACAGGATTGGACAGGTTAGATGCAGGAAGAATGTTCCCGATGTTGGGGAAGTCCAGAACCAGGGGTCACAGTCTAAGGATAAGGGGTACGCCATTTAGGACCGAGATGAGGAGAAACTTCTTCACTCAGAGAATTGTGAACCTGGGAATTCTCGACCACAGAAAGTTGTTGAGGCCAGTTCATTAGATATATTCAAAAGTGAGTTAGATGTGGCCCTGATGGCTAAAGGGATCAAGGGGTATGGAGAGAAAGCAGAAATGGGGTACTGAAGTTGCATGATCAGCCATGATCATATTGAATGGTGGTGCAGGCTCGAAGGGCCAAGTGGCCTACTCCTGCAAGTATTTTCTATGTTTCTATGTTTAACTCAACCTAGTAATGTTACTAGGTTGGGTTAATGTTACTATAGATTGATTAATGTTACTAGGCTGGCTCTGTTGCACAGGAGGGCAGGAAAAAGAGTGGGAGAGCGATAGTGATAGGGGATTCAATGGTGAGGGGAATAGATAGGCGTTTCTGCGGCTGCAACTGAGACTCCAGGATGGTATGTTGCCTCCCTGGTGCAAGGGTCAAGGATGTCTCGGAGCGGGTGCAGGACATTCTAAAAAGGGAGGGAGAACAGCCAGTTGTTGTGGTGCACATTGGTACCAACGACATAGGTAAAAAAAAGGGATGAGGTCCTACGAAACGAATTTAAGGAGTTAGGAGCTAAATTAAAAAGTAGGACCTCAAAAGTAGTAATCTCGGGATTGCTACCAGTACCACATGCTAGTCAGAGTAGGAATCGCAGGATAGCGCAGATGAATACGTGGCTTGAGCAGTGGTGCAGCAGGGAGGGATTCAATTTCCTGGGGCATTGGAACCGGTTCTGGGGGAGGTGGGACCAGTACAAACCGGACGGTCTGCACCTGGGCAGGACCGGAACCAATGTCCTACGGGGAGTGTTTGCTAGTGCTGTTGGGGAGGAGTTAAACTAATATGGCAGGGGGATGGGAACCAATGCAGGGAGACAGAGGGAAACAAAAAGGAGGCAAAAGCAAAAGACAGAAAGGAGATGAGGAAAAGTGGAGGGCAGAGAAACCCAAGGCAAAGAACAAAAAGGGCCACTATACAGCAAAATTCTAAAAGGACAAAGGGTGTTAAAAAAAACAAGCCTGAAGGCTTTGTGTCTTAATGCAAGGAGTATCCGCAATAAGGTGGATGAATTAACTGTGCAAATAGATGTTAACAAATATGATGTGATTGGGATTATGGAGACGTGGCTCCAGGATGATCAGGGCTGGAACTCAACATCCAGGGGAATTCAACATTCAGGAAGGATAGAATGAAAGGAAAAGGAGGTGGGGTAGCATTGCTGGTTAAAGAGGAGATTAATGCAATAGTTAGGAAAGACATTAGCTTGGATGATGTGGAATCTATATGGGTAGAGCTGCAGAACACCAAAGGGCAAAAAGCGTTAGTGGGAGTTGTGTACAGACCTCCAAACAGTAGTAGTGATGTTGGGGAGGGCATCAAACAGGAAATTAGGGGTGCATGCAATAAAAGTGCAGCAGTTATAAAATGGGTGACTTTAATATGCACATAGATTGGGCTAGCCATACTGGAAGCAATACGGTGGAGGAGGATTTCCTGGAGTGCATAAGGGATGGTTTTCGAGAGCAATATGTCGAGGAACCAACTAGGGGGGAGGCCATCTTAGACTGGGTGTTGTGTAATGAGAGAGGATTAATTAGCAATCTCCTTGGGGAAGAGTGACCATAATATGGTGGAATTCTGCATTAGGATGGAGAATGAAACAGTTAATTCAGAGACCATGGTCCAGAACTTAAAGAAGGGTAACTTTGAAGGTATGAGGCGTGAATTGGCTAGGATTGATTGGCAAATGATACTTAAGGGGTTGACTGTGGATGGGCAATGGCAGACATTTAGAGACCGCATGGATGAACTACAACAATTGTACATTCCTGACTGGCGTAAAAATAAAAAAGGGAAGGTGGCTCAACCGTGGCTATCCAGGGAAATCAGGGATAGTATTAAAGCCAAGGAAGTGGCATACAAATTGGCCAGAAATAGCAGCGAACCCGGGAACTGGGAGAAATTTAAAACTCAGCAGAGGAAGACAAAGGGTTTGATTAGGGCAGGGAAAATGGAGTATGAGAAGAAGCTTGCAGGGAACATTAAGGCGGATTGCAAAAGTTTCTATAGATATGTAAAGAGAAAAAGGTTAGTAAAGACAAACGTAGGTCCCCTGCAGTCAGAATCAGGGGAAGTCATAACAGGGAACAAAGAAATGGCAGACCAATTGAACAAGTACTTTGGTTCGGTATTCACGAAGGAGGACACAAACAACCTTCCGGATATAAGAGGGGTCAGAGGGTCTAGTAAGGAGAATGAACTGAGGGAAATCCTTATTAGTCGGGAAATTGTGTTGGGGAAATTGATGGGATTGAAGGCCGATAAATCCCCAGGGCCTGATGGACTGCATCCCAGAGTACTTAAGGAGGTGGCCTTGGAAATAGCGGATGCATTGCCAGTCATTTTCCAACATTCCATTGACTCTGGATCAGTTCCTATCGAGTGGAGGGTAACCAATATAACCCCACTTTTTAAAAAAGGAGGGAGAGAGAAAACAGGGAATTATAGACCGGTCAGCCTGACCTCAGTAGTAGGTAAAATGATGGAATCAAATATTAAGGATGTCATAGCAGCGCATTTGGAAAAAGGTGACATGATAGGTCCAAGTCAGCATGGATTTGTGAAAGGGAAATCATGCTTGACAAATTTCTGGAATTTTTTGAGGATGTTTCCAGTAAAGTGGACAAGGGAGAACCAGTTGATGTGGTATATTTGGACTTTCAGAAGGCTTTCGACAAGGTCCCACACAAGAGATTAATGTGCAAAGTTAAAGCACATGGGATTGGGGGTAGTGTGCTGACGTGGATTGAGAACTGGTTGTCAGACAGGAAGCAAAGAGTAGGAGTAAATGAGTACTTTTCAGAATGGCAGGCAGTGACTAGTGGGGTACCGCAAGGTTCTGTGCTGGGGCCCCAGCTGTTTACATTGTACATTAATGATTTAGACGAGGGGATTAAATGTAGTATCTCCAAATTTGCGGATGACACTAAGTTGGGTGCAGTGTGAGCTGCGAGGAGGATGCTATGAGGCTGCAGAGTGACTTGGATAGGTTAGGTGAGTGGGCAAATGCTTGGCAGATGAAGTATAATGTGGATAAATGTGAGGTTATCCACTTTGGTGGTAAAAACAGAGAGACAGACAGAGAGACAGAATGGTGACAGATTAGGAAAAGGGGAGGTGCAACGAGACCTGGGTGTCATGATACATCAGTCATTGAAGGTTGGCATGCAGGTACAGCAGGCATGTTGGCCTTCATAGCGAGGGGATTTGAGTAGAGGGGCAGGGAGGTGTTGCTACATTTGTACAGGGCCTTGGTGAGACCACACCTGGAGTATTGTGTACAGTTTTGGTCTCCTAACTTGAGGAAGGACATTCTTGCTATTGAGGGAGTGCAGCGAAGATTCACCAGACTGATTCCCGGGATGGTGGGACTGAACTATCAAGAAAGACTGGATCAACTGGGCTTGTAATCACTGGAGTTCAGAAGAATGAGAGGGGACCTCATAGAAACGTTTAAAATTCTGACGGGTTTAGACAGGTTGGCTGCAGGAATAACGTTCCCAATGTTGGGGAAGTCCAGAACCAGGGGTCACAGTCTAAGGATAAGGGGTAAGCCATTTAGGACCGAGATGAGGAGAAACATCTTCACCCAGAGAGTGGTGAACCTGTGGAATTCTCTACCACAGAAAGTAGTTGAGGCCAATTCACTAAATATATTCAAAAGGGAGTTAGATGAAGTCCTTACTACTAGGGGGATTAAGGGGTATGGTGAGAAAGCAGGAAGGGGGTACTGAAGTTGCATGTTCAACCATGAATTCATTGAACGGCGGTGCAGGCTAGAAGGGCTGAATGGCCTACTCCTGCACCTATTTTCTATGTTTCTATGTTTCAATATTTAGTAACATTAATGAAACTTTATTAGTGATATGCTTCAGCAGTTCTCAGATCCTCCGCCTGTTGTTACTATATTGTCCGTAATCTCATTGAAAAATTCAAGTTATGCTCATGTTTGACTGATACTGGACATTGTGTACGTGTTATCGATACAGCTACACTGAAGAATTTTCAAAAAGGTTTAAATGGCATAAGAATTCCTGAATTGTGATTCCGACGTAACCGTAGCCACCATGACTTCTCCGTGTGGGCGATGCTGGTATTCAGCAAACATCTGCCTCCTGAACCGTTGTTCAGACTCTGCAAGTCTAAATGTAAACAAGTCCAAGATACTTTATCACACATGAATGAATTGGTTTAAGGGTCCACTGGGGAGGGTACGGGTCGGGGTGGAGTGGGTGGGGGGCGGGGGGGACGGTCGAGAGGTTAAGCTTCTGAATGGCAGATGGTGCTAAATGACTTAGCCTTCACTTGCCTTTGCCCAACAGCTGCTGAACTCTGGGTGCCCTCTGTGACCCCCTGGCTCTTTTGCTTGAGAAGTTCTCCCGTTTGATTGAACTTGTGCCAAAGGCAGCTTGGGTAGAATTTGATCTTGCACAGCGTGCTGTAAGTCGTTTAGCCCCATCAGCAAACGTCTTATCTCATAGCTACATCAGTGGTAATGGGTAGATTGGTAGATCTGTGTGTAGAAACATTAAAGACATCTGCACCAGAGCCAATGATGCACCAACTTGTTCTGGAAACAGTCGAGTCTTTTTTTTTCAAACCTATAAAATACATTCAGCACTCCGAAGGGTTTCAGCAATCCGTGTGTAATGAGCATGCTCACAGGTTTGTGGAGCTGTTGAGTTAGGAGTGGCTTAGCCAGTCACGTGATGTTCACAAGACTCAATAAAACCCCGGCCAGTGGGGTTCAGGGGATCCACAATGAGGTATGCAGTTGTGAGCCTAGTGGATGAACTAGTAATGTGTAGTGTGATTGTTAAACCTTTTGCTAATAAACCAACTAGTTTTTGATAGCAATGTGTTGCTATGAATTCTTAAGCAAAGAACCCATGAAGCAAATGTTGGTCCCTTAGAGGACGAGACTGGGGAATTAGTAATGGGGAACATGGAGATGGCAGAAACTCTGAACAAATATTTTGTATCAGTCTTTACGGTAGAGGACACAAACAATAATTCAACAGTGGATAGTCAAGGGGCTATAGGGGAGGAGAAACTTAACACAATCACAATCACTAAGAAGGTGGTACTCAGTAAGATAATGGGACTAAAGGCAGATAAATCCTCTGGACCTGATGGCTTGCATCCTAAGGTCTTAAGAGAAGTAACGGCAAGGATTGTGGATGAATTGGTTGTAATTTACCAAAATTGCCTGGATTCTGGAGAGGTCCCAGTAGATTGGAAAACTGCAAATGTAACGCCCCTATTTAAAAAAGGAGGCAGACAAAAAGCAGGTAAATATAGACCAGTTAGCCTAACATCTGTGGTTGGGAAAATGTTGGAGTCCATTATTAAAGAAGCAGTAGCAGGACATTTGGAAAAGCAAAATTCGGTCAGGCAGAGTCAGCATGGATTTATGAAAGGGAAGTCATGTTTGACAAATGTGCTGGAATTCTTTGAGGATGTAACAAACAGGGTGGATAAAGGAGAACCAGTGGATGTGGTGTATTTGGACTTCCAGAAGGCATTTGACAAGGTGCCACATAAAAGGTTACTGCACAAGATAAAAGTTCACGGGGTTGGGGGTAATATAGTAGCATGGATAGAGGATTGGCTATCTAACAGAAAACAGAGAGTAGGGATAAATGGTTCATTCTCTAGTTGGCAACCAGTAACTAGTGGGGTGCCACAGGGATCAGTGCTGGGACCCAACTATTTAAAATTAATTAATGACTTGGAAGAAGAGACTGAGTGTAACGTAGCCAAGTTTGCTGATGATACAAAGATGGGAGGAAAAGCAATGTGTGAGGAGAACACAAAAAATCTGCAAAAGGACATAGACAGGCTAAGTGAGTGGGCAAAAATTTGGCAGATGGAGTATAATGTTGGAAAGTATGAGGTCATGAACTTTGGCAGAAAAAAATCAAAGAGCAAGTTATTATTTAAATGGAGAAAGATTGCAAAGTGCTGCAGTACAGCGGGACCTGGGGGTAATTGTGCATGAAACACAAAAGAATATTATGCAGGTACAGCAAGTGATCAGGAAGGCCAATGGAATCTTGGAGTTTATTGCAAAGGGGATGGAGTATAAAAGCAGGGAAGTCTTACTATAGCTATACAAGGTTTTGATGAGGCCACACCTGGACTACTGCGTGCAGTTTTGGTTTCCATATTTACGAAAGGATATACTTGCTTTGGAGGCAGTTCAGAGAAGGTTCACTCGGTTGATTCCGGAGATGAGGGGATTGACTTATGAGGAAAGGTTGAGTAGGTTGGGCCTCTTCTCATGGAAATTCAGAAGAATGAGAGGTGATCTTATCGAAACGTATAGGCTTATAAGGGGGCTTGATAAGGTGGATGCAGAGAGGATGTTTCCACTGATGGGGGAGACTAGAACTAGAGGGCATGATCTTAGAATAAGGGGTCACCCATTTAAAACTGAGATGAGGAGAAATTTTTTCACTGAGGGTTGTAAATCTGTGGAATTCGCTGCCTCAGAGAGCTGTGGAACTGGGACATTGAATAAATTTAAGACAGAAATAGACAGTTTCTTAAACGATAAGAGGATAAGGGGTTATGGGGAGCGGGCAGGGAAGTGGAGCTGAGTCCATGATCAGATCATCTATGATCCTATTGAATGGCGGAGCAGGCTCGAGGGGCCGTATGGCCTCTTCCTGTTCCTATTTCTTATGTTCTTAAATACATTACACCGTGTGATCACAATCTCCAGACTATAGCCGTGAATTTGAGTGGGTATGTTATCCAGATATTCAGTGTCACAGTGGGAGACATGACATTAGCGTTGCTAACAGAACCTCTGTTGTTCTCCACGTTGAACATCAAAATATCACCAAAGGAAGTTTTAGAACACAATAACCATGAATTCCAGTTGGAATGTAATTATTATAGATCCATTGATATCCTGTAGCATTGCTCACAGACTAAAGTAAAAGCCAAAGTCACTTTGTATAATCGTTTTGTTGTTTGTCGTGAACACTCTCCTTTCTGTTTTCTGGTCCCTTTCCATTTCTTCTCCATTTTGTCTGTCTCTCACTTTTATTCACTCACTCTCTCCCTGGATACCTCTAGTACACTGTCATTGTTCCTGTGTGCTCTCAACTCTTTCTCTCACACTTTCTGCCTCTTACTGAATGTCTCATTATATGTTTCCTTGAGTAGTTGTGGGAGGGTATGTAATGGAGGTAACCAGAGACCTGGGGCCATCCTTCTAGGTAGGAAGGCAATCACCACAGGCAACAAGAATTTGTATTTATATAGCGCCTTTAACCTAGTAAACCGTTCCCAAGCCGTTTCACAGGAACGTTATCAAAAAAAAATTGACACCGAGCCACATAAGGAGATAGTAAGGCCGGTGACCAAAACCTTGGTCAAAGAGGTAGGTTTTAAGGAGCGTCTTAAAGGAGGTGGAGAGGCGGAGAAGTTTAGGGAGGGAATTTCTGAGCTTAGGGCCTTGGCAGTTTACGTCATGTCTGCCACCAAGGTTGGGGCGATTAAAATCAGGAATTCGCAAGAGGCCAGAATTGGAGGAGTGCAGAGATCTCGGGGGGGTTGTAGGGCTGGAGGAGATTACAGAGATAAGGAGGGGCGAGGCCGTTGTTGATTTGAAAACAAGGATGGGTATTTTAAAGATAGATTATTATTACTCCATATTATGCATTACTTTCCTTCATTTTATTTTTTGATTTTTGATTTTCTCATTTGCAGGGACATTTTCCCCTGCTTACGAATATTAACGACAGATGATGGCTTGAGCATTTTCTGTGTGTGTGTGTGTGTGTGTGTGTATCTTTTGTAGAGACATGTTTGTATAGAGCCTGCTGGTTTTGGAGACTGGAGAGCTTGTATGCAGCTTTGAATTCAATTGGTTTGAGTCTGTTATCGCTGGTTATCTATTTAAGCAAAGTAATTGGCTCCAGTGTAATACTTAGCTAGTATTTAACAATGTCAAAGGGTTCTCTGAACAACATTACCAACATGTTCTCCACTTTATAATCATGATGATTCTTTTTTGATAACGTTAATAAAGGGAGCAGCATTATCCCTTCATTGGTTAGGTGCTAAGTCTTTTTACTTATTTATTTCCCCTCTCCATTCTTTCACGTCCCTGTTTATTTAACATTTTACTGCCGCCTCCTAATTTTTCAGGTTTATTTTAGGCTACACGAAGCTTCTCTGCATAGACCTGTGAAGCTGCACATGAAATAAAGAAAAGAAAGATCTTGCACTTATATAGCATCTTTCACAGCCTCAGGACATCCCAAAGCACTTTACAGCCAATGAAGTGCGTTTGAAGAGTCGTCTCTGTTGTGTTTTCGGGAACGCGGCAGCCAAGTTGGATGTAAAAGATCTCAAGGCACCGTTTTGAAGACGAGCAGGGGGAGTTATCCCCGGTCTCCTGGGGCCAATATTTATCCCTCAATCAACATAACAAAAACTAGATTCTCCGGTCATTATCACGTTGCTGTTTGTGGGAGCTTGCTGTGCGCAAATTGTCTGCTGTGTTTCTCACATTACAACAGTGACTACACTTCAAAAGTAGCTCATTGCCTGTAAAGCGCTTTGTGACGTCATGAGGTCATGACAGGCGTTGTACAAATGCAAGCCTTTTTTTTAGGATCATGACTTGTGATCTCAGGTTTGCTTTGCTGATGATCAAGATAAATTGACATCTTAATAACTAATTCCTCCCCCTTGTTACTCTGTAGATTCATCAATAGGACTGACCTATATTTTTTCTAATATTCATTCTCAGGCTATGGATGTCACTGGCTAGGCCGGCACTTATTGCTGTTTGTGGGAGCATGCTGTGCAAAAATTGGCTGTTGCATTTCCTACATTACAACAGTGACTACTTCAAAAGTACTTCATTGGCTTTAAATCGCTTTAGAATGTCGCGTAGTCATGATGTATTTGCTTCATGGGTTCTTTGCTTAAGAATTTATAGCAATGCATTGCTGTTAAGAACTAATTGGTTTATTAGAAAAAGGTTTAACAATCACACGACACATTACCAGTTCATCCACCAGGCTCACAACCACCTGCCTCATCGTGGAGCCCCCGAACCCAACTGGCTGGGGTTTTATTGAATCTTGTGAACATCACGTGACTGGCTAAGCCACTCCCAACTCAAAAGCTCTGCAACTATTTTGGTGCAAAACTATAAATCAAGTGCCCCCCCTTACTAGAGGGGCACTAGAAGCGACAAATTAACAAATTAAACTTTGGACCGTTAAACAAATCAAATAAAAATTTGGTTGCCGGGGGTGATGATGCACTCCAGTCCCTCCGCCGCCCACCTCTCGCGGAAGGCCACGAGCGTACCGGTGGACACCGCGTGCTCCATCTCCAGGGACACCCTGGCACGAATGTAACCGCGGAAGAGAGGCAGGCAGTCGGGCTGAACGACCCCCTCGACCAGCCAGTTGGGTTCGGGGGCTCCACGGTGAGGCAGGTGGTTGTGAGCCTGGTGGATGAACTAATAATGTGCCGTGTGATTGTTAAACCTTTTGCTAATAAATCAATTAGTTCTTAATAGCTGCCTGGACCAGCTGATGGCCCCCTTGGCCGTGCCCAGGAGCAGTCCTACAAGGAGGCCTTCCGACCTGCCCGCTCCCCTCCGCAGAGAGTGTCCAAAGATCAGGAGCGTGGGACTGAAGTGCAGCCAAATTTTGAGGAGTAGCCCCTTAAAAAAATGGAACAGGGGCTGCAACCTCATACATTCATCATCGACAAGGAACACGGACTCTTCCAGACCGCAGAAATTGCAGGCGGCCTGGGAGTCCATGAACAGACTTAAAAATGTATTGCACGGGACTGCCCTGAAGTCAGCAAGTGGCTTGTTAATGAGACCCCGCCCTTAACATCGACCGATCCTCCCAGCTCCCAATCCAAGATGGGTTTGTGTTCCCCCTCGGATGGTTAAAATCGAGCCTCACGTTCACTGAATGGTTAGAATTTAAGTTTCAGAACATCTTTGAATTGAACTTTGCCGGAACAGTTAACGGCACATAACAACAACATTAACCTAGTGAAACATCCCATGGCGCTTCACAGAAGTGTGATGAGACAACAAATTTGACAGCGAGCCGCATAAGGAGAAATTAGCACGGGTAACCAAAAGCTTGGTCAAAGAGATAGATTTTAAGGTGTGTCCTGAAGGAGCAAAGAGAGGTAGAGAGACGGAGAGGTTTAGGCACGGAATTCCAGAGCTTGGGGCCCAGGCAACAGAAGGCACGGCCACCAATGGTTGAGTGATTATAATCAGGGATGCTCAGAGGGCAGAAATTGAGGAGTGCAGACATCTCAGGGGGTTGTGGGGCTGGAGAAGATTACAGAGATAGGGAGGGGCGAGGCCATGGAGGGATTTGAAAACAAGAATGAGAATTTTGAAATCGAAGCGTTGCTTAACCCGAGCCAATGTAGGTCAGCGAGCACAGCGGGTGATGGGTGAGCGGGACTCGGTGCGCGTTAGGACATGGGGCAGCCAAGGTTTGGATGACCTCCAGTTTACGTCGGGTAGAATGTGGGAGGCCAGCCAAGAATGCGTTGGAATAGTCAAGTCTAGAGGTCACAAAGGGCATGGATGAGGTCTTCAGCAGTGGATGAGCTGAGGCAAGGGCGGAGACGGGCGATGTGAGAGCATGCCGAGGTTTACCACTCAACTAGCCTGCAAAAGTATTAGATTCACCTTCTGTGAATTGCTGTTTGGTGATTAGAATTCATAGCAGCGCAATGGAAAATGCTCATTCCGACTGTACAGAGCGTCCCCTCTCTTAATTATGATTTTTAATCTTGTGCATTTAATTTATCTTTGTGACGATCCTGCCTCATGCCTCAGAATATATCCCACCCCCATGTCATTCATTGGTTCATCCTCACACGTTGGCACTCCTTGAGTTTGAAGAATTTGTCTATTCCCCGTGTGCTGAAGCAGGCGTCTCCATTGATTCACGAGCCAGTGATAATGCAGCAGCTAGATTCTCCTCGTTGCAAACCCCGGTTGCGAAAGCACACAACGGACTCCAGAATAAATGCACCAGAGTTGAACAAAACTCCGATCTTTGACTGCCAGAGTGAGTCTGGTGTTCTCAACTGCGTGAAGAAAAAGCTCAACAATTGGCTTTTGTCGGTAATTTAACATCACCCACGAGCTAAAACTGTGCAGCCATAAGTATGAACCCTGGGAGATCGTGTTCAGTTGAAATCATCCTGCTTTCAAACGGAATATGATCTCGACATGGGGCTGCGGAAAGTCTGAGGCTTGAGGCCGCTGCTTGTGTTATCTGAAAGCAAGAATGCTGCCAATATTGTAAAACATCTTACCCTTGGTCAGCGATTGCTCTGTACTTTCTTCCGCCACTGTTTTATTGAAGGTCGTTCACGAAGACTTGAAAACCCCATCGCGAAAGCACTTACAAGTCACAGCGGCCATTCTGGGGAACAGCAGCCAATATTCCTGCAGCTGGTATCGGCCCACTACCCAGATGGATGGAATCGTGGGATGCACGCCACATGAAGATGCAACATCTCATTGCTGACCCAACAGCGGAGGTCCCTGGCTTCCACCTCCCTTGAAGACAATAGGCAGCGCTCCACCCAATCCGCACAGGACGGTGGGACCACCTGCTCCACTGGGGGAAGACCCGAAGTGCGAACGTGGCCATGAGTCCCAGACCCTGGAACGCATCGCATCAACCCGCCCCCTGAGACCTGTGGCGGGAGACCCCTCATTTCTCCACTCAGTGTCGCGGGAGGCCATCGAATGGAGACCAAACTAGTGCCAGCCTGGCTCAGTGGGTAGCACACTTGCCCCTGAGTCAGAAGATTGTGGGTTCAAGTCCCACTCCATGGACTTGAGCACACAAGTCTAGGCTGGCACTCCCAGTGCAGTGCTGAGGGAGTGCTGCACTGTCGGAGGTGCCGTCTTTCAGATGAGACGTTAAACCGAGGCCCCGTCTGCTCTCTCAGGTGGATGTAAATGATCCCGCGGCACTATTTCGAAGAAGAACAGGGGAGTTCTCGCCAGAGTCCTGGTCAATATTTATCCTTCAATCAATGTAACAAAAAAACAGATTAGCTGGTCATTATCACATTGCTGTTTGTGGGAGCTTGCTGTGCGCAAATTGGCTGCCACGTTTCTCACACTACAACAGTGACTGCACTTCATAAAAAGTACTTCATTGGCTGTAAAGTGCTTTGAGACATCCGATGGTCGTGAAAGGCGCTATATAAATCCAAGTCATTCTTTCTTTTAGACATCCCATTATAAGCTTTTCCCGTCTTATCAACACGTGCCTTTTTAAAAATAAATCTTCCCTGAACTATTTGACATCATTTGTGGGCCTATCAAAGAAGGTTAAGGGATGACCCGATCAAAATTTTCAGGATATCAAGGGGAAGAGACAGGGAAGACAGAGAAAAATTTGTCAGGTTGGGGATTCTAGGGGGCACAGTCTAAAAATTAGAGCCAGACCTTTCAGGAGTGAAGTTAGGAAACATTTCTACACACTATAATGGGTGGTAGAAGTTTGGAACGCTCTTTCGCAAATGGCAGTTGATGCTAGATTGATAGATTTTTGTTAGCAAAGGTGTTGTGACATAAATAAACAGACTAACTGAAACAGGAGTAATGTATCTTACTGTGTCCTTTATAACAACTCCCAAAATGGTGCCCCAAAACCAGCATCAACCAGCATGTTTACAGCAGTGTGTGAATAGCTCCCTCAGGGTCCTAATGCCTGTCTAGTGAGGGTGCGTGTAAGAAACAAATAGAGTATGAACACAACATAAGGTATTAAGGGATCTGGGGCAAAGGCGGGTATGTGGAGTTAGGTCGCAGATCAGCCCTGATCTCATTGAATGGCATAGAAACATAGAGAATAGATGCAGGAGTATGCCATTCAGCCCTTCGAGCCTGCACCACCATTCAATATGATCATGGTCGATCATGCAACTTCAGTACCCCATTCCTGCTTCCTCTCCATACCCCTTGATCCCTTTAGCCATAAGGGCCACTTGTAACTCTCCTTTGAATATATCTAATGAACTGGCCTCAACAACTTTCTGTGGTAGAGAATTCCACAGGTTTACAATTCTCTGAGTGAAGAAGTTTCTCCTCATCTCCGTCCCGAATGGCTTACCCCTTATCCTTAGACTGTGACCCCTGGTTCTGGACTTCCACAACATCGGGAACATTCTTCCTGCAGAACTGGCTCGAGGAGCTGAATGGCCTCCCCCTGATACTATGTTCCTATGCTCTAACCAAAGATCTGGGCTTGGGGTTTCTGGATTGAGCGCAATCAATGGGCGATGCGGGCGCAAATGTCACCTAACATTGCGTTGGTTTTCCAAAGGGATTTTTTTTGCTCCAGTTTCCGTTCAAACTCATTTGCATATCTCTGAACGTACAATCTCCCACAGACCAGCGTTTTAGGAGATAGTTTAAAAAGAAAACATGTTTGCATGAAAAAATATTCCTTTATGTATTTCAGAGTGGAGCCTGGCGCAGTTTGACTTACACTGCTGAAAATGGGCTTATCACAAAAAATTTGCATTTTTAGTCAGAGTGACTGGTCCACCACCTGTGAGTGACCTGATTTGAAATAACTGAACCTGACTTTCAAAAACTATACAGAACCATTTACTAGTTTTGTTGATGTACAGTAGTCAATTTCTTAACAAATTGAAATATATATATATATATTTAAAACGCGTTTAATTAGTGTCCTTGCGGCTAAATAAAACGCCAGTTTGATTTTAAGATCCTACTCGAAGATCCGTAAAAACGGGTGCACTCAGAGGAAAATCGCAATCTCGATCTGGGGGAGGGGGCGGGGGGCGCGGTCATGTTTTATGGGCGGGGCCGGCTTCTAGCGCGATCTTTTTTTAAACTCGCGTAAACTCTCGCGGAAACTCGATTTGCACTGGATGTAATCTGCACTTGAAATTCCCCGATCTTTTGCGCGGGTGTGGCTGATTTCGGGCGAATTACGCAGATAAAACCAGCGCAAACGTTGGAAACGCTAGGCCGCGCTCCTGTCGATTGTGTAGGTTAAGCGATTGTCGTAAGCAACTCTGCCACACGTAGGGATTCTGTCGGTACGTACTGACAATTCCCAGTGTAATGTATTTAGCTTCAGGGTTTCTTCGCTTAAGAATTCACAGCAACACATTGCTGCTAAGAACTAGTTGGTTTATTCACAAAAAGTTTAACAATCACACTACACATTACCAGTTCATCAACCGGGCTCACAACCACCTGCCCCATCGTGGATCCCCCAAACTCAACTGGCTGGGGTTTTATTGAGTCTTGTGAACAGCACATGACTGGCTAAGCCACTCATAATGCAACAGCTCTACAAACCTGTGAGCTTCCTCACAAGTGCATACATTTACTCTCTTCATCTTCATTTGCACCAAGTTAGGCAGAGTTAGAGAAAGTACGAGCAGTTAACAGTCAACCTGCGAGGAGGACACAAAAAATCTGCAAAGGGATATAGACAGGTTAAGTGAGTGGGTAAAAATTTGACAGATGGAGTATAATGTGGGAAAATGTGAGGTTATCCACTTTCGCAGAAAAAATAGAAAAGCAAATTATAATTTAAAATGAGAGAAATTGCAAAGTGCTGCAGGACATTGGGACCTGGGGGTCCTTGTGCATGAAACACAAAAAGTTAGTATGCAGCTACATCAAGTGATCAGGAAGGCAAATGGAATGTTGGCCTTTATTGCAAGGGGAATAGAGTATAAAAGCAGAGAAGTTCTGCTACAACTGTACAGGGTGTTGGTGAGGCCACACAGAGTACTGCGTACAGTTTTGGTCTCCGTATTTAAGGAAGGATATACTTGCACTGGAAGCTGTACAGAGAAGGTTCACTATGTTGAGTCCACAGATGAGGGGGTTGACTTATGAAGATAGGTTGAGTATGTTGGGGCTATACTCATTGGAGTTCAGAAGAATGAGAGGTGATCTTATCGAAACATATAAGATAATGAGGGGGCTCGACAAGGTAGATGCAGAGAGGATATTTTCACTCATAAGGGAAACTAAAACTAGGGGACATAGTCTCAGAATAAGGGGCCGACCATTTAAAACTAAGATGAGGAGGAATTTCTTCTCTCAGAGGGTTGTAAATCTGTGGAATTCTCTACCCCAGAGTGATGTGGGGGCTGGTTCATTGAATATATTTAAGGCGGAGAGAGACAGATTTTTAAGCGATGAGGAAAGTGGAGCTAAGCCCATGATCAGATCAGCCATGATCTTATTAAATGGCAGAGCAGGCTCGAGGGGCCAGGTGGCCTACTCCTGCTCCTATTTTTTATGTTCTTAACCTCATTGGTATGGGACTGTACCGGTTCTGTCAGAGTGTAGTGTATGGTGAGCGATAACTCTGATTCTCCAGCTAGCTTCAACACTACATCAAGAAATATGACTAAAGGTCACAGCTTCAGAATCCAAATCCTTTAATAAATACAGTGTAAACTATTGGCACAAAAATAAAGACAGATCTAGAATTCGTGTAATACAACAGGAACAAAAAGTAGCAAAAAAGAGAAATTACTTATCTCTTACTGTACATCAAAGATAAAACACAATAATTCCAGAATGATTGGATAAGGAGAAGTTACTGACATAACTGTATTTCTAGGAAGGTTCACAAATACAGAAGATCTGTTTCTGATTAACAAAAGTTAAAGATTGTTCTAGCTAAAATGGATGCTGGCTCCATGCTTGCTGGCTTTGTTTCTCGTTTTCTTTCTCTTTCTGTCTGTCTGTTTGTTTAATCTGCAAAAGCCACCTAGTGGTGGGAAAATGGTCAGACAGCCTAAGGTGGCTCCAATCTGTCAAAAAGCACCACAGCCCATCACATCGACTGTTGTCTCCAATAGGCCAGACTGGGTGAGGATGGCAAGATTCCTTCCTTAAAGGATATTAGTGAACCAGTTGGATTTTTAATGATAGTTCAACAGCTTCAAATGGCATGTTGGCCTTCATAGCGAGAGGATTTGAGTATAGGAGCAGGGAGGTATTACTGCAGTTGTACAGTGCCTTGGTGAGGCCACACCTTGAATATTGTGTTCAGTTTTGGTCTCCTAATCGGAGGAAGGACGTTCTTTTTATTGCAGGAGTGCAGCTAAGGTTCACCAGACTGATTCCTGGGATGGCAGGACAGACATATGAAGAAAGACTGGATTGACTAGGCTTATATTCATTGGAATTTAGAAGAATGAGAGGTGATCTCATAGAAACATATAAAATTCTGACGGGATTGGACAGGTTAGATCCAGGAAGAATGTTCCCGATGTTGGGCAAGTCCAGAACCAGGGGTCACAGTCTAAGGATAAGGGGTAAGCCATTTAGGACCGAGATGAGGAGAAACTTCTTCACTCAGAGAATTGTGAACCTGTGGAATTCTCTACCACAGAAAGTTGTTGAGGCCAGTTCGTTAAATATATTCAAAAGGGAGTTAGATGTGGCCCTTACGGCTAAAGGGATCAAGGGATATGGAGAGAAAGCAAGAATGGTGTACTGAAGTTGCATGATCAGCCATGATCATATTGAATGGTGGTGCAGGCTCGAAGGGCCGAATGGCCTAATCCTGCACCTATTTTCTATGTTTCTATGTTTCTATGTTTCATGAAGTTTTTAAAAATAATTTTCAGGTTTTTGTTTTAAAACTGAATTCAAATTCACCAGCTGCCATTTGAACTTGCGTTCCACTGGATTATTAGTCCAGGTGATGTGTCAGTTCTTCGTAAGGCTGAAGTTGTGTAATGTCCTCTAGTACAGGGAAAGTACAACTCCTACCTGGTCTGGCCTATTTGTGATAGCCACTAATCAATCCAATAAGGACTTCAGGAGAAACTTCTTTTAAAAAGAAAGAAAAGAAAGACTTGCATTTATATAGCGCCTTTCACGGCCACCGGACATCACAAATGCCAATGAAGTACTTTTTGAAGTGCAGTCACTGTTGTAATGTAGGAAACATTTACTCAGAGAGTGGTTAGAATGTGGAACTCACTACCACATGAATCAGTTGTGGCGAATAGCACAGATGCATTTCATCATCATCATAGGCAGTCCCTCGGAATCGAGGAAGACCTGCTTCCACACTAAAAGTGAGTCCTTAGGTAGCTGAACAGTCCAATACAAGAACCACAGTCCCTGTCACAGCTGGGACAGATAGACATTGAGGGAAAGGGTGGGTGAGGAGTCTGGTTTGCCGCACGCTCCTTCCGCTGCCTGCGCTTGATTTCTGCTCTCGGCGACGAGACTCGAGGTGCTCAGCGCCTTCTCGGATGCACTTCCTCCACTTCAGGTGGTCTTTTTCCAGGGATTCCCAGGTGTCGGTGGGGATGTCGCACTTTGTCAGGGAGGCTTTGAGGGTGTCCCTGTAAGGTTTCCTCTGCCCACCTTTGGCCCGTTTGCCGTGAAGGAGTTCCGAGTAGAGCGCTTGCTTTGGGAGCCTCGTGTCTGCATTTAACGCTGTAAACACATGAGGGAGAAAGGGATAGAAGGTTATGCTGATAGGGTGAGATGAAGTGGTGTGGGAGGAGGCTCGTGTGGAACATAAACAGCATCGTAGACCAGTTGGGCCGAATGGCCTGGTTATGTGCTGTACATTCTATGCAATTTAGTCCCCAATACATAGTTGAATCTAAATATTCCCTGAAGTGGCCTAACAAGCTATTCAGTTGCTTTAAAAAAAACACTATCCTATTTTGGGAACACCTTTGCCACAAGGACTGCTATGGTTCAAGAAGATGGCTACCATCACCTTCTCGGCAACTCTACATGTATTGCAATTACGACCTTACCGGTGACGCCCACAACCCGAGAACAAATATAAAATAAAAGAACTCCCACGGAAGGCGGGGAGTCAATCGTGACAGAAATGCATCTCCTGTTGGTCAGTGCTATTAATGACAGCCAGAGATAGTCTACAAGCTTGAATGCTTCTATTCCCCCGGCTGAGTTTGTGAGCATTGAGTGATGCAAGTGGGCACCTTAAATGGAAAAAGAAAGAAAGACTTGCATTTCTATAGGCCTTTCACGACCACCGGGCGTCTCAAAGCAGCTTTACAGCCAATGAGGTACTTTTGGAGCATAGTCTCTGTTGTAATGGGGGGAAATGCAGCAGCCAACTTGCGCACAGTAAGCTCTTACAAACAATAATGTGCTAATGTTTTTGTTATGTTGATTGAGGGATAAATATTGGCCCAGGACACCGGGGAGAACTCCCCTGCTCTTCTTCAAAATAGTGCCGTTGGATCTTTTACATCCACCTGAGCGAGCAGACAGAGCCTCGGTTTAGCGTCTCATCCGAAAGACGGCACCTTCGACAGTGCAGCACTCCCCCAGCACTGCACTGGGAGTGGCAGCCTAGATTTAGCGGTACACCATGGAGGGTAAATGGACACTATTAGCGGGCAGACGAGATACAAGTTAGAAAGCAAAATGTAACTGTCAGGAAAGTTACTTTTATTGTGAAAAAATAGCCACCGTTTCTTTGGCAGTCTTGGGCTTATTCAATGTCTTGAACTTATCTTCACTACACCAGCACTCTGGGGGATTAGGAAATTGTGAAACTATCTAGAGGAGTTAATTGATGTCAGTTTGCTTTCAGATATATATTTTAAAAAGTCTCCGACACTCCTAGCCTCCTCATGCTTTGAGCAGCGACTTCTGAGCTCTCTTTGTGGAACAATATGAAGTTCTTTTTAGGCTTTGTTCAATTCAAACCAGAGGACTTTCAAAGCGTTTAGGATGAATAGCATCGACCTTTTATTGTGCCCAGCTCCTCCGAGGGAATTTTATTTGCACTCGAATCGAGGCACTGCTGTCGTTATTTTTTAAATATCATTCATTTTGTTACCCTATAACCGGTTCGTTAGCTTCTGTTTGTTTTACAATTAGGTGATGTGTGTTGCTGGGGCTGCTGTGTTTACCAGGAGCAGTTCCCACTTGCTGAATAAACGAATAGGCCATGCCACTTGAATGCGTAGGAGCAGGTTTGCCAAGTAAAGTCAGCACCTTGATATTTATCATTATTCAAGTAAGGTGCCCATTCTCCTATCGACCCTGTGCTCGCCGACCTACATTGGCTCCCGGTCCGGCGACGGCTCGTTGAAACTTCTCCTCCACCTGTTCGAATCGATCATCATGGCCTCGCCTCTCTGTAACCTCCTCCTGCCCTGCAACCCTCCGAGAACTCTGTGTTTCTTCAATTCTGGCGCCGTGGGCCTCCCCGACTTCCTTCGCTCCACCACTGCCGGCTGTGCCTTCTGGGATTCGCTCGCTAAACCTCTCCACCTCTCCATCGCTCGCTCCTCCTTTGAGGTGCTCCTCAAAACCTACCTCTCACCTGTCCTAATAGCTGGTTATGTGACTCGGTGTTGAATTTTGTATGATAACGCTACTTCCTGCAAAGCATCTCAGGATGTTTTACTATATTGAAGGCGTCATATAAATGCAAGTTGTTGTTGTTGTAGGATTGCAAGGACTAATGAACCTACCATGGTGCCTTTCAATACATTGCCAGAGAACAGAGTCCCTATCTGCCCATTCTGATCATTGGATGGACACTAAAGATCCCTGTAGCGCTATTCAAAATACCTAGAAGGACAAGGGCAGCAGGTGAAATGTTGTAAACACCATCGCCTCCAAGTCCCCTTCAAGTCACACACCATCCCAACTTGGACATATATCACCGTTCCTTCATCATCGCTGGGTCGAAGTCCTGGAACTCTCTCCCTAACACCGCTGTGGAGTATATTTGCCACACAACTGCAGCAGTGCTAGAAGAAGAACTGTAATGTATTTGCTTCATGCTTAAGAATTCATAGCAATACATTGCTATTAAGAACTAGTTGGTTTATTAACAAAGGTTTAACAATCACACTGCATATTACCAGTTCATCCATTAGGCTCACAACTGCATACCTCATCATGAATGACTGAGACTCAACTGACTGGGGTTTTATTGAGTCTTGTGAACATCACATGACTGGCTCAGCCACTCACAGTGCAACAACTGCACAAATCTGTGAGCATACTCATGGGTGCATACAATACACTACCCACTGAGCCATGGCTGACACGGAGCTGTGACTGAGTGAGGGAGGTAAGGAGCTTCGCATCTTCGAGGTCTTAAGCTAGAATGAGTTAGAGGGAAGGTATGATTAGTCTTAGTTTCAATGCAGTGAGAGTGGGGAGAGGAAACAATGCATAGACTGGCAACAGGATATCTTCATTGCTATCTATAATGTATGCTCACAGGTTTGTGGAGCTGTTGAATTGGGAGCGGCTTAGCCAGTCACGTGATGGTCACAAGACTCATGGCAAGCGAGCCCCAGCTTGGCAGAGGGAACGTTTCAAGGACACCCTCAAAGCCTCCCTGATAAAGTGCAACATCCCCACCAACACCTGGGAGTCCCTGGCCAAAGACCAGTCCACCCTAAGTGAAGGAAGAGCATCCGGGAGGGCGCTGTGCACCTCGAATCTTGTCGGCGAGAGCATGCAGAAAACAAGCGCAGGCAGCGGAAGGAGCGTGCGGCAAACCAGGCTCCCCACCCACCCTTTCACTCAACCACTGTCTGCCCCACCTGTAACCCCGACTGTAATTCCTGCATTGGACTGTACAGTCACCTTAGAGTGGAAGCAAGCCTTCCTCGATTCCGAGGGACTGCCTATGATGATAATGATGATGACAAGACTCAATAAAACCCCAGCCAGTTGGGTTCAGGAAATTCACGATGAGATATGCAGTTGTGAGCCTGGTGGATGAACTGGTAATGTGTCGTGTGTGTGACTGTTAAACATTTGCTAATAAACCAACTAGTTCTGGATCAACTGGGCTTGTATTCACTGGAGTTCAGAAGAATGAGAGGGGACCTCATAGAAACATTTAAAATTCTGACGGGGTTAGACAGGTTAGATGCAGGAAGAATGTTCCCAATGTTGGGGAAGTCCAGAACCAGAGGTCACAGTCTAAGGATAAGGGGTAAGCCATTTAGGACCGAGATGCGGAGGAACTTCTTCACCCAGAGAGTGGTGAACCTGTGGAATTCTCTACCACAGAAAGTTGTTGAGGCCAATTCACTAAATATATTCAAAAAGGAGTTAGATGAGGTCCTTACTACTAGGGGGATCAAGGGGTATGGCGAGAAAGCAGGAATGGGGTACTGAAGTTGAATGTTCAGCCATGAACTCATTGAATGGCGGTGCAGGCTAGAAGGGCCGAATGGCCTACTTCTGCATCTATTTTCTATGTTTCTATGTTTCTATGTTAATAGCAATGTGTTGCGATGAATTCTTAAGCAAAGAACCCATGAAGCAAATACATTACAGTAAATGCTCAATATAGCAGTGTCACGTTTTAAGGCTTTTTTATAATGCTACTTCTGTGGGGAAACAATGTGGGTTATTTTTGCTGCCCTTTCATAGCTCATAATGAATTAGTTTTGGAGTCCATTCAGTATTTTGCTTATGTTCCGCATAAAAGCAGATTAAATGCTGCAGAAAGCATCTGAAGAAAATGTAATATTTGAAATTAATTTCTCAGGACGTGAGTGAATATGAAAGAGTGATTCAAGCAGACTTCTGATCCTGCATTTATGCTAATAATGACTTTAGGATGAGAGAGAAAAGAAAACATGAAAGACATCTGTAATGGAATTGAGTGTTTGATTCTAGTCATGATATTCTTCATTTGGCTTCACATACGGAAACCAAACTGATTTTCTGTCCTAATGCTGAATGTGGAAAAAGTTGCTCAAATAAATCGTCATCTCCTATGTCACCTCTAACCTTTCTCTTTGCCAAAACCTTTCATGGGCCAAACTTCCGGCTTCTTTGTTGGCGATTTTCTCGGCGTTACACCTGGTTTTTCGCCCGGCGAGAGTTTCCACGCAAGTTTTTTGAACGTTATCGCTCACATCTGAAGTCGCCCGCTGGGACTGGGCCGCCCACGTGCAACGCCAAGAACAACGGACAGGGCGTAAGTTTGGCCTCAACCGCCGGCGTTCAGATGGCCGAGAGACCCGCCCTGTAAAAGCTGCTGAAACAGGGCGGTAAGGGGGGACCCTGCAAAGAAAGGTCAGTTAAAGTTTATTTAATTATATATTTTTTAATTTTACCATGATGATTAGGGTTAAAACTGTCTTGGGAATGCTTTGAATGTGGTTTTTTTTTACTGAAAATCTTTTCTTTAAGTTTCCCCCCCTCCGTAGGCCCAACCACAGCCTCGGACTAAATTTTTGTACTTACCGTCCATTCCTGTAACGACCGCCCATTTGGCTAACTTTGCACTTACCTGCCGAGAAAAGCGCCGACAATGAGTGTGCAATGTCTGTTTTCTTGCTGGGTGATTAGTTTGACTTACTTTTATCTTTTAACATGGAAATTCTCGCCCGCTTTTTTCGCCGAGCATTAGCGATCCTTCTCAGCGGGCAATCGGGCATTGAGGGCCATTATGGAAAGTCTGGCCCCATGTTTGTTACATTTCATCAATGCCTCTATAGTTCCTCACTTCTTCCTCTTAAGCTGCTAATATGGCATCGTCCGCATTGTCTCCTCTCTCCTCCCTCACTGCATTGAAACTATAACTAATGGTGCCTTCCCCGCTATTCTAACTCATTCAAGCTCAAGATCTCGAACATGTGGAGCTCCTGACCTCCCTCAATCAGTCACCTAGCCATGTTGGCAGTGGCTCAGTGGGTGGCACTCTCGCTTCTGAGTCAGCAGGTTGTGGGTTCAAGTCCCACTCCAGGGACTGGAGCACATCAATCTAGGCTGACACTCCAGTACAGTGCTGAGGGAGTGCCACACTGTTGAAGGTGCCGTTTTTCGGATCAGATGTTAAACCGAGGCCCCGTCTGCTCCTCTCAGATGAATGTAAAAGATCCCAGGGCACTATCTTAAAGAAGAACAGGGCAGTTCTCCCTGGTGTCCTGGTCAATATTTATCCCTCAATCAACATCACCAAAAAAAGCAGATTATCTGGTCATTATCACATCGCTGTTTGTGGGATCTTGCTGTGCGCAAATTGGTTGCCGCGTTTCCTTACATTACAACAGTGACTACACTCCAAAAGTATTTCATTGGCTGTAAAGCGCTTTGGGACATCATGAGGTCATGAAAGGCGCGATATAAATGTTAGTCTTTCAGTCTTCCCTTTCTCCTACAAATCACTCACTTCATAATATCCAAGCTTTGCTTCATTTTAATCACAACTTGATTAATTTCATATTCT
Source organism: Pristiophorus japonicus (assembly GCF_044704955.1). Classification (NCBI taxonomy): domain Eukaryota; kingdom Metazoa; phylum Chordata; class Chondrichthyes; family Pristiophoridae; genus Pristiophorus; species Pristiophorus japonicus. Next base: position 73,325,749 of record NC_091997.1, on the reverse strand, counting down.
CATCTTTTTCATCCTTGCAATACAGGCCTTCACCGAAGTTCCTCGGAAATACAGCAACTTCCTTCCAACCACAAAGTTAAGATTTTGATACCAGAGATGCTTGGCATTGAAAATCAGCTGCTATCAGTTCAAGTCCATTGTTTGTAACCAGGCCTAAGTGTTAAGTTCGGAATAACTCCACGAGACTGTGTTGTAAGCTCAAACCATTGTGACCTTGGTCTCTTTAATGTAACTCCAATGTGAGGCAGCAGCATGGTGGACTGCCTTTTATACCTGCTTGGTCCAGGGTGCACAAGTGACCCATAGGTCTCCCACATGTGTGCCCCCTAGTGGCAAGTTTTACACATAGGTGAGGTTTGTGTTGTGTATGGAGAAAGAGTCAGACTGAACACTGTGAACCCAAATTGAAGTGTGACCGTAGTCTTTTATTGCAGGTCTCCAGAGTGCCTCTCTAATCTGTGAAGCCTCCTTAAATACCTGTGCTCCCAAGGGATTATGGACTCCAGGGGAAGAGCCCTCTGGTGGCTGTACAGAGTAAATAAATATATAACAACACTCCCCCCCCCCCCCTCAAAGTCAATAGTGTAACTATTTACAATGTGAGTCGATCTGGGGCCCTTCTTGCCCTGGTTGATCGTCTCGGTGTGAAAGCTGATGTTGTTGAATCATTTGTTGGGCCCTCGCTGGGCTGCTGTGCTGCTGGCCTTGCTGGGCTGTCTGGTGTGCAGGGCCCTGCAGGACTGCTGTGGATGATGGGTTCTGCTTCGTGGTCAACCGTGGTGCCGGTTGCCACTGGTGTGTATGTTGGGGGATCAAAAAAGGTAGGGTCCAAAGTGGGTTGCTCAGGATAGTCTGTGAATCTGAGTTTGATTTGGTCTAAGTGTTTCTGGTAAATGAGTCGATTTGAAAGTTTGACCCAAAACACCCTGCTCCCCTCTTTGGCCACGACAGTGCTGAGATGCCACTTGGGACCGTGTCCATAATTTAATACAAATACAGGATCATGGATTTCAATCTTGCGTGTCACATTTGCGCCATCACAGTTGCACTTTGTTGAAGCCGCCTGCTCTCTACCTGTTCATGCAGATCAGGGTGAACTAACGAGAGTTTTGTCTTAAGTATTCTTTTCATGAGCAGTTCAGCAGGTGGGATCCCAGTGAGTGAGTGGGGTCTTGTGCGGTAGCTAAGCAGGACTCGGGATAGGCGAGTCTGCAGTGAGCCTTCAGTTACCCTCTTCAAGCCTTGCTTGATGGTTTGCACTGCTGTCTCTGCCTGACTATTGGACGCTGCTTTAAACGCGGCAGACGTGACATATTTGATCCCGTTACGGGTCATGAATTCTTTGAACCCAGCACTGGTAAAACATGGCCCGTTGTCGCTCACCAGGACATCGGGTAAGCTGTGAGTGGCAAACATGGCCCACAGGCTTTCAGTGGTGGCAGCGGACGTGCTAGCCGACATTATCTCACATTCAATCCACTTGGCTTACGCGTCTACAACATAAGGAACATTTTACCCAAGAATGGGCCTGCATAGTCGACGTGTACCCTAGACCATGGTTTGGAGAGCCAAGACCATAAATTTAGCGACGCCTCCCTGGGTACATTGCTTAACTGCAAGCATGTATTACATCTGTGAACGCAGGACTCTAAGTGCGCATCGATACCGGGCCACCATACGTGGGATCTGGCTATCGCTTTCATCATTACGATGCCTGGGTGAGTACTGTGGAGGTCATTGATAAAGGTGTCTCTGCCCTTCTTAGGGACCACTACTCGATTGACCCACAGAAGGCAATATGCCTCTATAGACATTTCATCTTTGCACCGCTGGAACGGCTTTATCTCTTCCTGCATTTCCACTGGGACTCTGGACCAGCTCCCGTGAAGCGCACAGCTTTTGACGAGAGATAATAAGGGGTCCTGGCTTGTCCAGGTTTTGATCTGCCGGGCAGTGACAGGTGATTGCTCACTCTCAAATGCTTCCATAACCATGGCTATATCTGCAGGCTGCGCCATTTCCACCCCCGTGGTAGGCAATGGCAGCCTACTGAGAGCATCGGCACAGTTTTCTATGCCTGGCCTGTGGCGGATGGCGTAGTTGTATGCGGACAACGTGAGCGCCTATCTCTGGATGCGGGCTGAGGCGTTGGTATTTATCCCTTTACTCTCGGAAAACAGGGATATAAGTGGCTTATGGTTAGTTTCCAATTCGAATTTTAGCCCAAACAGGTATTGATACAATTTCTTTACTCCATAGACACACGCTAACGCTTCTTTTTCAATCATGCTGTAGGCTCTCTCCGCCTTAGACAGACTCCTGGATGCATAAGCAGCCAGTTGCAGTTTCCCGAAATCATTAGCTTGTTGCAATACACACCCGACGCCATATGATGACGCATCACATGCTAGTACCAAACGCTTACATGGATCATACAACACAAGCAATTTGTTTGAGCATAACAATTTTCTCACTTTTACAAAAGCATTTTCTTGGCTTTTGCCCCAAACCCATTCATTCCCCTTTTCGTAGTAAGCCATGCAGTGGTTCTAGCAGTGTGCTGAGACCAGATAAGAAGTTACAAAACTTGTTCAGGAATCCCAGAAACGGCCGCAGTTCCGTCACGTTCTGTGGCCTCGGTGTGTTCTCGATTGCCTCCGTTTTCACGTTGGTGGGCCTGATGCTGTCCGCCGCAATCCTCCTTCCCAGGAACTCCACTTCAGGCACCAGGAAAACGCACTTCGAGCGTTTTAACCTGAGCCTCACGTGGTTGAGTCGACTTAGATCCTCCTCCAGGTTCTGCAGGTGCTCGACTGTGTTCCGACCTGTGACCAAAATGTCATCCTGGAAGACCACGGTGTGTGGGACTGACTTCAGTAAACTTTCCATGTTTCTCTGGAATATCTGTTATAAAAAAAAAGACCTTTGAGCATGTTGATGCAGGTGAGGGTCTTCGATGATTCCTCCAATTCCTGCGTATTGTAGGCTGAAGTCAGATCCAGCTTCGTGAACGTCTTTCCACCCACCAGCATTGCAAAGAGGTCGTTGTCCTTTGGTAGTGGGTATTGGTCCTGCAGGGATAAACGATTGATAGTTACTTTGTAATTGCCACAAATTCTAACGGTGCCATCTCCTTTGAGGCCTGCGACAATAGGACTGGCCCACTTGCTGAACTCGATCGGTGAAATGATGCCCTCTTCTCTTTGCAGCCAGTCTAGCTCAATCTCTACCCTTTCTTTCATCATGTACGGTACTGCTCTCGCCCTGTGATGGATGGGTCGTGCCCTCGGAATTAGGTGGATCTGCATTTTTGCTCCTTGGAATTTCCCGATGCCTGGTTTGAACACCGAAGGTTAATTTGTTTAAGACCTGGGCACACGAAGTGTCGTCAGCGGGCGATACCGCTCGGACGTCATCCTAGTTCCAGCATATCTTTCCGAGCCAGCTCCTGCTGAGCAGCGTGGGACCATCGCCCGGTACCACCCAGAGTGGTAGCTTGTGCACCGCTCCATCGAAGAAGACCTTTACGGTAGCACTGCCGATTACAGGAATCAGTTCTTTTGTGTAAGTTCTTTGTCTCGTGCGATTTGGAATTAAGACTGGACTTGAGGCCTTTTTGCACCACAACCTTTCGAAAGTCTTTTTGCCCATGATGGACTGACTCGCGCCCGTGTCCAGCTCCATTGACATTGGGAGTCCATTTAGTTCAACATTCAGCATTATCGGGGGACAATTCGTGGTGAATGTTTGCACCCCATGTACCTCTGCCTCATCGATCTGAGGCTCTGGTTCATCGTGATCCTCCGTAGATTGTTCTCCTCTGCAGGTTTAACAGGCTTTGAAGCTCGCCTGCACACTCATTGGAGATGTCCCATTGTTCCACAGCCCTTGCAAATGTACTCTTTGAATCGGCATGAATGGAAACGATGATCACCCCTGCAATGCCAACAAGGTGTTAATGGCCTTGCATTCATCACCCTTGATGGTGGACTCTGAGTCATCTTCGGATGTGCAGCTGCAGGCATGTGTGACCTGCCCTGCACATTGCGATTCGAAAGCAACATCACTTTGTTCACAGTACTTGCAGCAGCACTTGTGTGCTGAGAGATTTGCTTCGTATTGTCACTGGTGGCAATGAACTCCTGGACTATCGCTATGGCCTAACTCAAGGTTAGAGACTCTACAGTCAAAAGTTTGCGAAGTATGGTTTCGTGGCCAATGCCAAGAACGAAAAAGTCTCTGAGCATGTGCTCCAAACGTCCTTCAAATTCGCAATGTCTTGCAATGCATCTTAGCTCGGCGACATAACATGCCACTTCCTGGCCTTCAGAACTTTTGTAGGTGTAGAACCGGTACCTCGCCATCAGAACGCTTTCCTTCGGGTTCAAATACTCTCGGATCAGTGTGCACAAATCGTCATACAATTTCTCCTTGGGTTTTGCTGGAGTGAGCAGATTCTTCATGAGGCCATACGTTGGTGCCCCACAGACGGTGAGGAGGATTGCCCTTCGTTTGGCAGCACTCTCTTCCCCATCTAGCTCATTGGCCACGAAGTATTGGTCGAGTCACTCCAGAAAAGTTTCCCAATCATCTCCCTCCGAAAATTTCTCCAGGATGCCCACTGTTCTCTGCATCTTTGGGTTCGCTATCTGTATCTCGTCACCAGTTGTTGTGCATGGAGAAAGAGTCTGACTGAACACTAAGCTCAAAGTAAAGTGTGACCTTAGTCTTATATTGCAGGTCTCCAGAGTGCCTCTCCAACCTGTGAAGCCTCCTTAAATACCTGTGCTCCCAAGGGATTATGGAATCCCTTGGGACTCCAGGAGAAGAGCCTGTACAGAGTACAGGTGGCTGTACAGAGTAAATACAAGTCCACATATATAACAGTTTGCATACGTAACAGTAAGAATTTCACAGGCATTGGCTGGGCAGGATTTGGGCAAATAGCCCCAACTGTCCGCCCGCGGAGGTCCTTTTACTTCAGATACGTACGATCTGTCAAGAGGATTCTTGACAGATTTCAAGTTCCGGGTTGTAGCGTATACGCAGCGCATGCTTAAACCCAAAAGTTACGGGGACCCTACGGGCCTGTGCACATCTCGTAGCCGCCCGTGGGGGCGCGAATTCCTCCCCGTTATAAATTTTTTGTACTGTGCAGCAGTTTCGAGTTAGCTGTTTTTTGTTGACACATTTTTAAGCCTTGTGGTGGAGATTGTTTCACAATTATAGTCAGTGCACTCCAAAAACATTCTCCCGTATTGCCTGCACAATAAGAAACAAATACAGTCTTTACAGACAATGAAGTTTTGTTTTGGAGTGCAGTTGTGGTGGCTGATGAGCAACGGTCACCACATGTTAAAAAAATCCACGCACAGGCACCTTCCACCCCCTCAATTGGAGTTCAGGACTGGAACATGGGGTCCTTCACTGAAACATCTGTGAACTCATGTGGAAGCAAGTCATCCTCGCTCGAGGGACCGCCTATGCATCATCATAGGCAGTTCCTCGAATCGAGGATGACTTGCTTCCATGTCAAAAAGTTCACAGGTGTTTCAATGCTGGACCTAAAATTCCAGTTGCACACCAGCCACCACACGGGCTCGACAGAGCTAGGTCTTGGTCCAGTGGCAAGGGTTAACCAAGACGACTGGAGACATGCTCTGCTGCACGGACCTAGTGCGCGCACATATCGCACAGTGAGGGCTGGGCCCGTGCTGCCCCTGGGCCCTCGCCTCTCCTGGGCCCCGAACTCACGCCTCTCCTGGGCCCCGATCACGTCCCTCTACAATCTCTCGCTGCTCCTTCGCCCCGACCTCGGCGCTCCTGCTGTACCTGACCACGCTCCAATCACCGACCTGGACCTTGGTGACATCACTCTTCACTGCCGTTGCTCTCCTGCTCCAGCACGTGCTGCTCCCTGGAGTGGTACACCACCGATGGTGCTTGCAAGGCCAGGAGCCGCTCAGCCCGCTGGTCTAGGCTGCCACACTGCTCCTTCCGCCTATGATGATGATGATGAGTCACTGTTGTAATGTAGGAAATGCAGCAGCCAATTTACACGCAGCAAGCTCCCACAAATAGCAATGTGATAATGGCCAGATAATCTGTTTTAGTGATGTTGACTGAGTGATAAATATTGGCCAGGACACCGGGGATTACTCTACTTCGAATAATGCCATGGAATCTTTTATGTACACCTGAGATGGCGGCTTAACATCTCAAGTGAAATACGGCACCTCCAACAATGTAGCACTCCCTCAGTACTGCACTTGGAGTGTCAGCGTCGACTTTTGTTGTCAGATTTCTGGAGTGGGACGTGGGATTCGAATCCGCAACCTTCGGAAGGTGAGAGTGCTACCCACTGAAACACAGCAAATGTCCTTCTGATCTTCTCCATGTCAGCTTGGCTCGGTCAGCAGCACTCTTGTCTCGGTGCCAGCAGGTTGTGGGTTGGAACACACCGTCGGAAGTTCGAAGGTGTAATCTAGGCTGGCATTCCAGTGAGGGAATGCTGCATCGTTGGAGGTGCTCTCCTTTTGGATGAGATATTGAAGGGAGGGTGCACATTGGCAGCTTAGATGGAAGTTGAAGATCCCACAACCTGAAGAAAAGCGAGGATGATCTTTCAGTGTCCCTCGTTCCTCCCTCGACCACTAACTGGGGTTCCCAACTCTGGTCGAACGTATTCCTGGAGATTTCATCACATGACCTTTTGCCACCAACCAACAATTGGTCGCCCAACACGTCCATCCTCCGGGCCACCCCATCGCCAATATCTTTTATTACTGAAGCATTCAAAGGAAATTGAAAGAATTTTTAAAGTGCGCCTATGAATATTTTCCCAGTGTTGCTCACAGTAGTGACCAAAGAGACTAATCTTTAATTTCTGGAGTCTCCGGGGCATTCCTGGAGGGTTGGCAACCTGACCACTCGCACCAAAACCAAATGGGCTGGCCATTGATCACTTTGTGGGACCTTGTGTGCTAAAGGGCCCCTATGCTTTGCCTGCATAACGGTTGCAGTAACTTGACGCAATTCATTACCTGTGCCCTCCACTATTTCAAGTCGATCTGCCCTCACCTTGCACACTGAAGGGAAACTGGTAAAACGTCACACAAATTTGACCTGCACTTTTTAAATAGCAAGAGAGATTTGAGGTAACATCCTGCACCCACTGGACTCTGAAATGAGCATTTTAGCCACGACTTGTCTTCAGTTCCATATTAATCTTTCATGGTCTTGTTAAACAAAACAAGTCAGCCAATTTCTCATGCATTACTGGTATCTCCATTAATAATTTAAGAACAGTGGGTATAACAGTGAGTTACGCTTACCCCATCTTAACACACAACTCTGGAAGCAACCAGGCAAATCTGTGCATTTTATATTCTTGCTTATGAAACTTGACTTACTTATTTCACCTAATTAACCCTGTGAGGGCTGGCGCAGAACACCCTCAGCGAAGCGAAATTGCCTTTCATTTGCAGAATACACAGTAGCTTTCTGTAGTTCTGTTTTATAATGCTTAATCAGAGAGAGGAATAGAAAAATCATTCCGACAGCTGGCATGGGATCGAAAATATGAAAGAAAAAGAAACAGAGGCCCCGCTGCCCTCTCTGATGGACGTAAAAGATCCCGTGGCGCTATTTTGAAGAAGAGCAGCGGGAGTTATTCCTGCTGCCCTGGCCAATATTTAACCCTCAATCAACATCACAAAAACAGATTATCTGGTCATTAACACGTTGTGGGAGCTTGCTGTGCACAAATTGGCTGCCACGTTTCCTACATTACAACAGTGGCTACACTACAAAAGTATTTAATTAGCTGTTAAGGCACCTTGGGACACCCTGAGGTCGTGAAAGGTGCTATATAAATGCAAGACTTTCTTTTTCTTTGTATCATTTTATTAGATAAGTTTTCAGCTGGAGCAATGTGATGTGATTCTCTTTCCCTGTATCTTTTTCAAATACTAATCCAATTCTATTTTAAATGATATTACAGACTCTTCCTCAATAGCAACTTGTGCTAAAACGTTCTAATAATCCTATGTGTGAAAAAATGTTTTGGTTATTCTGGTAATAATCCTACAATAAATTTCTGAATACATCTGAACCCAAAAATTTTCATCTATTGCTACTCGTTAAGTTTAAGTAACGGCACTGGGACTTAAAGAAAAAATCTCAGTTTATTTGATGCCTATCTTTCATTCACATTACTCTGTCTATCAAAAGCGACATAAAGGAGGCGTAATACAGATTTGTCGCAATTTGCCAAAGGCTACGTTCCATTTTCATCACGTCAATGTTTCATGTCAGTTTGAGTAAGTAATTTAAAGACAGTCCCTTAGCAATCAGTATATTGTGTACAGTTTGATCTCCTTACCTAAGGAAGGATATACTTGCCATTGAGGGAGTGCAATAAAGCTTCACCAGAGTGATTCTGGGAATAGAGATTGAGTAGACTGGGCCTATATTCTCTCGAGTTTAGAAGAATGAGAGGTGACCTCATTGAAACATGCAAAATTCTTACAGGGCTTGACAGGGTAGATGTAGGGAGGATATTTCCTCTGGCTGGGGAATCTAGAACCAGGGGTCACAGTCTCAGAATAAGGGGTCAGCCATTTAGGACTGAGATGAGCAGAAACTCAGAGGGTGGTGAACCTTTGGAATTCTCTACCCCAGAGGTCTGTGGAAGCTCAATCTTTGAGTATAATCAACACAGAGATCGATAGATTTTTGGATATTATGGAAATCAAGGGATATAGGGATGGTGAAGTTGAGGTAGAAGATCAGCCATGTTCTCATTGAATGGCGGAGCAGACTAGAGGGGCTGAATGGCCGGCTCCTGCTCCTAGTTCTTATGTTCTTATGTTCCTATGTTCTTATATGATAATTTCTCAATGAGGCAACAGGTTACATAGGGGAAACTAACACGATGGGGCATAGCCTCAGAATAAGGGGCCGCCCATTTAAAACTGAGGAGGAATTTCTTCTCTCAGAGGGCTGTAAATCTGTGGAATTCTCTGCCCCAGAAAGCTGTGAAGGCTGGGTCATTGAAAATATTTAAGGCGGAGATAGACAGATATTTGAGCGATAAGGGAATAAAGAGTAATGGGGAGCGGACAGGGAAGTGGAGCTGAGTCCATGATCAGACCAACAATGATCTCATTAAATGGTGGAGCAAGCTCGAGGGGCCAAATGGCCGACTCCTGCTCCTAATTCTTATGTTCTTACATACAGACTGCACAAGCTAAGAGTCTGCAAGATGCAATTTGTAAGCATCGTCTGAACATTTGAATACTACTGTATATAACAGTATTTATACCCCAATCATGTTATTCCTGTTAATTCAGTTGCGGATTCCAATGACCCTAAAACCAGTTCAAATAAGACCCTTACAAACATGTTACATACAAAATGGTTTAAGAAACATTGTTGGGAGAAGTGAACAAATCATTAGACCAAAATGATTTATTCCACCAAAGTTAAAGGGTGTAAAACAGGCCACACTATGACTAAGAATGGCACTCTCTAAAATCACAGCAAGCTCCATGCTCATTTTGGCCTTTCTAAAAGCATGCTTTGTAAACTCTTCCCCATTTTGGCCTCTTGAGCAGCCCTGACTATAATCGCTCCACCATCAGTAGCCGTGCCTTCTGTTGCCTCAGCCCCAAGCTCTGGAACTCCCTAAACCTCTCTGCCTCTCTACCTCTCTTTCCGCCTTCAAGACGCTTCTTAAAGCCTACCTCTATGATGACCTGTCCTAATGCCTCATGTGGCTCAGTGTCAAATTTTGTTTGATGACACTCCTGTAAAAGGCCTTGGGATGCGTTTACTATGCTAAAGGCACTAATTCAATGCAAGTCTGTTCTTGCTATTCTAGGTCCTGCCGGTGTCACACAGTTTACCTTGGGCTTTTCCATTCCAATTGCTTTGTGCTGAATGGAGGCAAAGGCCAATCAGTATCCTTGGTATTGAGGCACCTGGCCTTTAACCAGGAGTCTTGATGAGGGACTGCGGACATGAGCGCAACTCTCTGTGGCAATCAGGTTGTGCACTGACTCAAGATGCCACCAAGTCACACACAATCTCATTTTTAAGAATCCAAAGGATGGAAGTTTCAATTAGAATCCAATTATGGCCTGCAAGGAATCCTGAATTGGATGAAAATAACTTGAGACCAAAAAGTCTCTTCAGACTGGTGTTGGAATTGAAGATTCATTCCAGGATAGAATAACTAAAGCGACTTGAACAGCATGAATATCAATAACTGATAACATCTGAAGGCCAAGAATGAGATGTCTGACTCCAACCTTGGGAGGATAAATGTGAAGAGGATCGTTTCACCCAAGCGTTGAGGCAATGGGCTCAAAATTGGCCCACCCCTTTTTTCAGCGCACTCACCTGAGATGCGCCGACTTTCTGTGTGGAAAAGTGCTCCAAAAAAAATCGCTCCCCACTTTGGCCACTGTCCGGCCTCTCCTGGGTCTTCGCACAGCGTGGCCAGTCGGGTTGGGGGCAGAGCCAGCGTCCTGCGCTGACAACAGTGCCATGAAGTCTGCACATGTGCGTTGGCGTGTGCACGCATGCGCAGTAGCTCCTCGCCCCCAGCCTCTCAGTGTGCGTGCTGCAGCATGGGACACGATCATCATCATCATCATTAGACCAGCTGCTGGCACGTCCCGCCTCTATCCCAGGCCGAGTGGCCTACTGCACAGGCCGGCCCGCTGCCTTCCCGGGCTAAAGATGAAGATAGGGTAGGACTTACATATTTCTATTTTTTATTTGGATATTTTGAAAAATTTATGTAAATATGTTGAGTAGTGGTGAGCATTTGTCAAGCCTATTCACCTGGTGCTATTGTGAAAGAAGAACATAAGTGATGGAGGAACACTGAGAGAATATCTTATTTATTGAAGTAGACTTAATTTAGATAATATGAGCTTAATTTTGACCCAGTATAATCATAGCAAACAAATAGTTGTTTAAATTAGTTGTGAGATTAGGGCAGTTTAATTCAACTATCTTTTACTTCTTTTATTTTTGTAGTTTAAGCTTCCATGAATGCTTCTGTTGTATAGTAAATTAACTTTGCGAAGTTTGTCATATGATGTCCTGTATAGCTGTTTGATCTGATTCACATTCTTTAGTCAAGTCATTAAGTTCTGCTGGCCTCCGATGTACCTACCTGCACTGATTTCTTAACTCCCGCAAAGGTTTTCACAAGCGGCCACAAGTGGCCACATACGCTGGCCTAAGTTAGGTTGGAGCAACTATTAGCTGGCCGAAGTGGCCTAAAGGCCAAATTGGCGTAGATGGCTGGTAATGCCCCCTTTTGAGAAAAACTAAACGAAACTAAAAATATTGTAGCGAATTGACTAGCACTGGCGCAAATTGAATGTGCAAAATGTGGATTTTTAAGATGCTCCAGAAAAATCAAGTTGCTCCAAAAAAAACGGAGCAACTCATGTCCAATTTTGAGCTCAAAGAACCCAACATTCATAGGTTAAATAGTCCTGCTAATATCCTACACCAGGCCCATTTCTAAAAAGAGAATAAAAGAAAGACCTAGAAGGCATTTCAGGGCAGATGGTGAAGATAAGAACTGTTCATGCTACCAGCCGTCTGTCCGATCGGGACTAATACCAGTTCCTTGTCACGGTCGTATGTCTACTATGTCTATGCTGATTGTGTGTTGTGTTTGGCCAACATCCCCAGCATCAAAGCACTGACCACACTCGACCAGCTCCGTTGGACGGGCCACATTGTTTGCATGACTGACACAAGACTCCCAAAGCAATTGCTCTATTCGGAACTCCTACACAGCAAGCGAGCCCCAGGTGGGCAGAGGAAACGTTTCAAGAACACCCTCAAAGCCTTCCTGATAAAGTGCAACATCCCCACTGACACTTGGGAGTCCCTGGCCAAAGACCGCCCTAAGTTGAGGAAGAGCATCCGGGAGGGCACTGAGCACCTCGAGTCTCGTCGCCGAGAGCATACAGAAACCAAGCGCAGGCAGCGGAAGGAGCGTGCGGCAAACCAGACTCCCCACCCACCCTTTCCTTCAACCACCGTCTGTCCCACCTGTGACAGAGACTGTAATTCCCATATTGGACTGTACAGTCACCTGAGAACTCACTTTTAGAGTAGAAGCAAGTCTTCCTCGATTCCGAGGGACTGCCTTTGATGATGATGATGATGATGATGATGAAGTTGTGTTTGACTATATTTGAAATACTGCTCCCTTAATAAAATGCCTTATAACTCCTTAGACCCTTTGGCTATCTGTGTGTGACCTGTGATCCTAATCTTACAGGTCCTCAAAATGTACAGCCAGATTATAGAGTTTGTAAAGTCTTCACAGCTAGCATTGATTATAAATAGATGTCTCGGCTGTATAAACCATTTAATGGAGTTCATCCACAAAGGCATTACATGCCATCACAAGAACATCATTCTCTCTCTTTCACCATTCTTAAAAAAGGCATGTGTTCATGTTAGCAGTTATCAGAGAAAGCCTCTAAAGCTGTTTTATTATCATGGCAGTAATGTGTTTGGCCACCTAAACGATGAGGTGGAAACAATTAGGAGACGGTGGAGCTTTAAGGTGATGTATCTGCATGGATTAAGTGCCAAGAGTTCAGAAGCTGCAGGTTCCATTCACCAACATCCTCCTGAGAATTGTTACAGGAGCTTACTAGCACAACTTTAACTCCAGCGTTTCAAACTGTACTGATCAACAGCCCTCAAGGGAACAATTTTTGAAAGAAAAAAATCCTCGTTACCTTTTTTGCACATACAGGAAAGAAGCCCTGGTGCCTCGTTGCTCTGATAAGCTAGGATTTGTTAGCCTAAAAATCTTATCATCACTGAGGCTTGGGATGAGGAAACCATTCTGGCAGAAGCACAGAACTATCAACAATGTACAGCACTCACTCCCCGACTAAATCCAGGTCATTGGCTGTAAAGTGCTTTGGGGCATCAGGTGGTTGTGAAAGGTGTGTTGTGTTTGGCCAACATCCCCAGCATCAAAGCACTGACCACGCTCGACCAGCTCCGTTGGACGGGCCACATTGTTTGCATGACCGACACAAGACTCCCAAAGCAATTGCTCTATTCGGAAATCCTACACGGCAAGCGAGCCCCAGGTGGGCAGAGGAAACGTTTCAAGAACACCCTCAAAGCCTTCCTGATAAAGTGCAACATCCCCACTGACACTTGGGAGTCCCTGGCCAAAGACCGCCCTAAGTTGAGGAAGAGCATCCGGGAGAGCGCTGAGCACCTCGAGTCTCGTCGCTGAGTGCATACAGAAACTTTCTTTCTTTCTTTCTTTCTTTCTTTCTTTCTTTCTTTCTTTCTTTCTTTCTTTCTTTCTTTCTTTCTTTCTTTCTTTCTTTCTTTCTTTCTTTCTTTCTTTCTTTCTCTCTTTCTTTCTTCCCAAACCTGCTTTGCCTGCAATGAACACAGTCCCGAGAATTAATGAAGGACATTCCTGTGCTTCTTATCCATCTTCCCTCCCCTTATAAATGCAACAACAAAGAAAGACTTGCATTTCTATAGCACCTTTCACGACCACTAGATGTCTCACAGTGTTTTACAGCCAATTAAGTACTTTTGGAGTGTAGTCACTGTTGTAATGTGGGAAACGCTGCAGCCGGTTTGCGCACAGCAAGCTCCCACAAATAGCAATGTGATAATGACCAGATCATCTGGTTTTTGTTATGTTGATTGAGGAATAACTCCTCTGCTCTTCTTCGAAATAGTGCCATAGGGTCTTTTAGGTCCATCTCATCCAAAAGACGGCATCTCCAACAGTGCGGCACTCCTTCAGCACTGCACTGGGAGCGTCAGCCTAGATTAATGTGCTCAAGTCCTTGAAGTGGGACTTGAACCCACAATCTTCTGACTCAGAGGTGAGAGAGAGTGCTACCCACTGAGCCACGGCTGACACTGAAAAATATTTTGTCACATGAGAAATGCTATATAAATGCAAGATGATGAGTTTGTTCGAATATGACACCAATTTCCTTTTCTGTACTATGCTGTTCCATTTTCCAAAGTGATGCATGAAAAACCCTATAGGCTGCTCTGTAAAGTTTTGCCAAATGTAATGGGAGAATTCACTTTTAAATGTGATTAGCCACAGTCTATAGGTGGTATCTGGTAAATTCAGTCATTGCTCAATCCCAGAGCCTGACTGTGAATACAGAAACACTGAAGATGTCCTGTGGTACTCTAAATATTCGACTAAATTTACATCATGCATCTGTTTCTTGCATTTTGCCTTCCCTGCTCTTAATATTTTATAAGCATGGAAATAGCATCAGTTTAGGTTTGTGTGTAAAAAGCAAATTATTTGTAACCCTTCCATTGCACTCGTTAACAGCAATTGCACCATGTGGCGAGCAAATTATTTACAGTCATCGCATCAATCCCTCGAAACGTAAGATGCACATGAAACAAAAAGCTTCTGGTGAGTGAAGGCCGACCAAAAATGGACACAGATTTGGCAATTTTTAAAAAATCAATGAAAACTTGCAATAGCTTCAAAGGTAAAGTGTTTGGAGGGGTGAGATTAGTCTTGGGCGATGGCATAGAATGGGCGATAGCAAATCGACAGCCTCTATTACACTCTTCCAGTGAAGTCAACGGAAAACTAAATCTAATTTCTACCCCTTCATTTCTTCAGAATGATAAAATGACACGTGCTATTACTGCTGTTTATTCAATATAAAAATTCTCATCCTTTGTTTCCAAATCGTTCCATGGCCTCGCCCCTCCCTATCTCTGTGACCTCCTCCAGCCACTACAGCCCTCTGCGATCTCTGCGCTCCCCCACTTCTGGCCTCTCGCGTATCCACGATTTGAATCGCTCCACCATTGGCGGCCCTAAACCTTTCTGCCTCGCCACCTCTCGCTTCTTTAAGATGCTTCCTTAAATTCAACCTCGTTAACCTGCCCTAATATCTCCTTATGTGGCTCGGTGTCAAATCTGGTCCAATAACGCTCTTGTAAAGCGCCTTGGGATATTTTACCACATTAGCTGCACTAGATATAATGGAAGTTGTTGCTGTTGTTTTGTAGAAGCTAGAAAACGTTACGAGCCATCAAAACCCCTCGCAAGTCAAGCCAAAAGTCAAGAAAGTGCCACCTCAAAGTGCAGCAGAGAACAATGACTTCCATATCGGTTAGCACAGACGCCTCCAAGTGTAGGCATTTTCAATGGCAAAGCAAGAGTTAATGGCCAAGAACTCACACTTGACTGAAGAATGCTTAAAAGCACCAGCAGAAAAACTTTGACTCAAAAGTGGAAAGGAAGCAGACTGGTTGTGTCAGATTAGCTGTAGGGCAAAAGGAGCGAGCTTCATTTGTCAATAGTTAATGGCTGTTTTTTTTTCCCCCTCTCTCCCACGCAAGACTTCAGAATGAGGGGATGAAAAAGAACAGCACATACTGAAATGGGGTGATGTCCAACTAAATGCAGGAAAAGCAGAAACAAATTCCTTAATTATTCTACTGAGAGACAAACAAAGATATAAATTGGCATAAATCCCAGAAACCTCAAGGCAATCGAGCCTTGAGCTTATGTGATACTAAGCCAACCAGAACGAGACTGAGTAAACATCTAGATGATTGATGCCAGCAAACGCCTCCTGAAATGGCTTGCCTTCTGATATCCTCTTCTACATGGTGGTGAATCTCTGTAACCCACCAGCCAGATGTGCGCTGATATGAAAGCACAATCTGTAGGCGAATCAAACTCTGGGGCGTCAGTGAAGTTGTGTTTCAGCAAGCCAACATAATCACGAACCCCAAAAAATGTAAAATACCCACTCAGCCTATGAACGGAACAGAGATGCAACGATTCGGATATCTGTTCCAATCTCAACGAATACAAGTTACAGGCTGTGGGAGTGAAAGTCCGTGTTACCCGAATACCTCCCTGATTCGCTCTACGCAGACTGTGAGACCGACAAGTGCTGGGTTGAAAGTTCAAGCAGCTTTCTGATGAGCATGGGTTGTAAATTGGGTGTGAGATCAAAGCAGAGGATGTCCTCATAGGAAAAAAGATGCTAGAAGGTGTGGGAGTCACTCAGCCATACACGAATGTGCCAATTTGGTCACCTGTGTGTTATAGTAATAAAATGCATAGCAAGAGTTAGTTGCAGCAATAAAGCAATTTCACGAGAGTTGAGTGGCTGGTTGTTTAGTTTACATTGTCATTCTGTTAGCCTGTGCATGTATCTTTGATGTACCCTGATTTATTGATAGTATGCATGGAGTATAGAGATCAAAGACCTGACTTAGAATAAGAAATGGAAGTGAACACTTTTTTAGAAGCATACACTGGTTTTGTGAAGTGTGTGTCTTAGGAGCTTTCATATTGGTTTTGTGTAGTATGAGGTTTGAATGACGACCTAATCCTGCCATTACTACAACTGAGTGTGTGTGTAATCTGCCGTTTTAAAGCAAGAAAACGAGAAAGAGTATGAAAGCAATCCACCACTGGCCATAACTGAACGGTGCCAATCACAGCACAGTGAATGGACAAGTACTGCGACATCCCTTCCATTTAAATGATGTCCATACATATCTGGAATGTGTTCCATAACAATGCTGCCTCTTGCCTAAGTCTTCTCTTTCTTCTCCAGTCGAAAGGTTCCTAGAACCCAAGTTTGATGTTATCGACTCTTCTTCATTTATTGCAACTTCTGTCCTATTATTTTCAACCTTGATGGTGCTCTGTTGGGGTTGCCGTCTTTCAGATGAGATGTTAAATAGGTGGATGTAAAAGATCCCGTGGCACTATTTCAAAGAAGAGCAGGGGAGTTATCCCCAGTGTCCTAGTCAATATTTATCCCTCAATCAACATAACAAAAAAAACAGATTATCTGGTCATTATCACATTGCTGTTTGTGGGAGCTTGCTGTGTGCAAATTGGCTGCCGCTTTTCCCACATTACAACAGTGACTACACTCCAAAAGTACTTCATTGGCTGTAAAGCGCTTTGAGACGTCCGGTCGTTGTGAAAGGTGCTATACAAATGCAAGTCTTTCTTTCTTTCTTTTGTTCTGCGTTTGCCCCTTCATCTCAGGGTCTTAGCAAAACGTAAATAAATAGATTTTAATAAGTCACCCAGCAAAAATAACTATGCACTGTGGCCAAAACAACTGGAATTGTCCACTATGTTCCGCGACCACATAGTCTTTGCAGGAACATTACTCGACAGCACATTGCCGACAATGGAAGGACAAACCGTCCCAAACCATTATTTGCAGTCACCGAAGAGGAATAAAATCCATTCACTGTCTCTGGGGTGTTCAAACATGAGTCCATAGACCTTAGTTTGTCTGCAAATTAGACCATCTTAATCGATAAGGGAATACGGGGTTATAGGGAGTGGACAGGGAAGTGGACCTGAGTCCATGATCAGATCAGCCATGATCGTATTAAATGGTGGAGCAGGCTCGAGGGGCCGTATGGCCTACTCCTGCTCCTGTTTCTTATGCTCTTATGTTCTTATTTGACATTCAAAGCCCCAACCACTCTGTTTCTATTTGTGCCTATATTTCTTAATTCCGCCAGTGTCGACTGTTTGAATTTCACTGGACTGGAGGTTTGGAGAACAAAAACATTAATTGTCGGCATTGAGCAGCTTGGAATATCTGTAAATTAATGGGAACGTTCATTTAAACTTCAAACAGAGGTCGAAGTCACGCAATGAATGTCCACGAAGGTAAAAGGCTCAGACGCTTCTCTAATATCTGATATCAACGATTGACCACCGTAAATGTTAAAATGAACTCAACTGTTATGTGTTGACAAGGCCACCCCACAAAAAAATCTTGCAATAACTCTTACTTCTGCGCTTGTAACAGTTTAGCCATGCCAGTTACTCATAGCAATTGAAGCAAATATTTTACTGCTACAGAACGATTTCACAATTGCTCAAGTGTTACATTTCAGATATTGGGGGAAGATATCTTCTGTGCACTATATGTAAATCTAGTCACCATCGCCTCTGAGTCAGATGGTGTGGGTTCAAGTCCCACTCCAGGTACTCGAGCAAATAAATCTAGGCTGACACTCCCAGTGCAGTGCTGAGGGAGTGCTGCACTGTCGGAGGTGCCGTCTTTCGGATGAGACGTTAAACAGAGACCCCATCTGCTCTCTCACGTGGACGTAAACGATCCCATGGCACTATTTTGAAGAAGAGCAGGGGGCGTTATCCTCAGTGGTCTGGGCAATATTTTTCCCTCAATCGACATAACAAAAGCAGATTATCTGGTCATTATCACGTTGCTGTTTGTGGGAGCCTGCTTTGCGCAAATTGGCTGCCGCTTTTCCCTCATTACAACAGTGACTACACTCCAAAAGTACTTCATTGGCTGTAAAGCGCTTTGAGATGTCGACACTGTGCCATGGGATTCTTTACGTTCACCTGAGAGAGCAGACAGGGGCCTCGGTTTAACATCTCCGACAGTGCAGCACTCCCTCAGCACTGTACTGGGAGTGTCAGCCTAGATTTATGTGTTCGAGTCTCTGGAGTGGAACTTGAACCCTGAGAATCAGTCACTTCTTGTATGGTAAGAAGTGAAAAACGATTAAAAGTATCAATCATCCAGTGATTGCCATCTCAATGTAACAGTACTATACTGTTGTAGCGGCCAGTTGTTCAATGCAGGTACATTTATTTTAAGACTTTTTAAGATGCATTTTTTTCTCATTAACATGAGCGATGGTAGTACCAGGGAAGGGAACGTTTCCCATGTTGGTCACAAAGGGATAACATTTCCATATGTGTAACCGAAAGTTACAAAGGGACACTGATAGATTAATTGCATGGGCAAAACTGTGGCAGATATTGGTCAGTGAGGGAAAGTGTGAGGTGATCCACTTTGGATCTAAGACAGACAGTTCAGAGTATTTTCTACATGGTAAGGAGCAGAGAGAGTTAGCGATCCATGTACAGAAATCACTAAAAGCTAGTGGACTGGTCCAGAAAATAATGAAAAAGACGAATTCATCCCAAGGCAGCTGGAACACAAGGAGGTGGAAATGATGCTCTGGTTAGATAGCGTCTGGACGGCTGCACTCAGTTCTGGGCACCGCACCACAGGAAGGATTTATCGACCTTGGAGGGGTGCAGCGTAGATTCACCAGAATGATACCAGGGCTAAAAGTGTTAAATTATGAGGACAGGTTGCATTCATTAAGCTTGTATTCCCTTGAGTATGGAAAATTAAGGGTTGATCTACTTGAGGTGTTTAAGATGATTAACGGAGTTGATAGCGTGGACAGAGAGAAACTATTTCCTCTGGACGGAGAACTTTAAAATCAGAGCCAGGCCATTCCGGGAGGATGTCAAGAAACACTTCTTCACACAAAGGGGAGTGGAAATCAGCAACTCTCTCCCCCAAAAAACTGTTGAGGCTGGGGGTCAATTGAAAATTGCAAAATTGAGATTGATAGATTTTTGTTAGGTAAGGGCATTCATCATCATCACAGGCAGTCCCTCGAATCGAGGATGACTTGCTTCCACGTCAAAAAGTTCACAGGTGTTTCAATGAAGGACCTAAAATTCCAGGTCTGAACTAAATCTTGGAGGGTGGAAGATGCCTGTGCTTGTATTTTTTTTAACGTGGGATGGCCGTTGCACACCAGCCACCACACGGGCTTGACAGAGCTAGGTCTTGGTCCAGTGGCAAGGGTTAACCAAGATGACTGGAGACCAGCTCTGCTGCACAGATCTAGTACGCACACATATCGCAGTGTGGGCTGGGCCCGTGCTGCCCCTGAGCCCTTGCCTCTTCTGGACCCCGAACTCACGCCTCTCCTGGGCCCCGATCATGTCCCTCCACAATCTCACCCCGCTCCTAAGTATATTAAGGGTAGCGGAATCATGGCGGGTGGATGGAGTTGAGATACAGGTCAGCCTAATGATCTAATTGAATGGCAGAACAGGCTCAAGGGCCTCTTCCTGTCCCTGCATCATCATCAACTACTCCGAGGTCAGATACAATGCGGTTGAAGGTAGTTCTGCCTGTAATGTATGCACCTGTGAGGCTGCTCATAGGGTTGTAGGGCTGTTGAGCCTTTGGCCACACTAGTCTGAAAACGCCCGATTTCATTTGAACTTGAAAGCTAAACAGAACCAGTGCCTGGTTAGTACTTCGCTGTGAGACTGCCTAGAAATGCTATGTTCAGTCGGCTTTTGCTAGCCTATGGCCACACTAATCTGAAAATGCCCGATATCGTCTGATCTCGGAAACTAAGCAGAGTCAGGTCTGGTTAGTACAAGTGGGGCCATTGTCAGGATGGCTTAGTGGTCTAAGGCACCACACTGAAGGACTGTAATCCTTACCTTACCAAAGGTTGGTGTATTCTGGTCCCTTTCTAAGGCTGTTGGTTCAAATCCCACTTCTGACATTAACTTTCCCCCAGATCAGGGGGCACTTGATTTAACTGGTTAATTTTGTTTCCAACCAAAAGAGTTGTAGGGCTGTTGAAAAAAACAAGGGGACACATGAAAAGTTTTTGGAGTGTGCACCCCCCTCCCCTCTTTAATCAGGGGGCATTTGATTAAAGTGCACAACTAAAATAGTTTTAGGGCTGTTGACATGTAATTTCTGCGGTCTGGAGGAGTCCATGTTCCATGTTTTTATTCCGTTAGCGAGGTTGCATCCCCTCTTTCAATATTTGAAGTGGCTGCTCCTCAAGTTCTGGTTGCACTTCAGTCCCACACTCCTGATCTTTGGGCACCCTGTGCGGAGGGGAGCGGGCAGGTCGGAAGGCCTCCTCGTAGGACTGCTCCTGGGCACGGCCAAGGTGGCCATCAGCCGGTCCAGGCAGGGAGCGGTCGAGGGGGTCGTTCAGCCCGACTGCCTGCCTCTCTTCCGCGTGTACATCCGAGCCAGGGTGCCCCTGGAGATGGAGCACGCGGTGTCCACCGGTACGCTTGCGGCCTTCCACGAGAGATGGGCGCCGAAGGGACTGGAGTGCATCATCACCCCCGGCAACCAAATTTTAATTTGATTCTTTAATGTTAAAAGTTTAATTTGATTTAATTTGTCAGTTTTAGTGCCCCTTTAATAAGGGGGCACTTGATTTATAGTTTCAAACAAAAAAATAGTTGTAGGGCTGTTGAGTGGGAGTGGCTTAGCCAGTCATGTGATGTTCACAAGGCTCAATAAAACCCCAGTCAGTTGGGTTCGGGGAATCCACGATGGGGCAGGTGGTTGTGAGCCTGGTGGATGAACTGGTAATGTATCGTGTGATTGTTAAACCTTTTGCTAATAGACCAACTCGTTCTTAACAGAAATGTGCTGCTATGAATTCTTAAGCAAAGAACCCATGAAGCAAATACAATACACGGCCCAACAAGGTGTCTCATTCCCAGCCACAGAAAAGCTTCCTCCTGTGCCAGTCTGATACTGCTTTTCCATATCGACCATCCTCTGGCATCTGATTGTCCATTTAGTATCCGATTAAGAGCCATTTTTTGCTGCTACCCACTTCGAACTGGTCTGTGACTGCCCAAACTCATTAGGAGTCTTGTACATAGCAGCCACAAGGGCCTTTCATCTCATTACTTTGGGCTCGAATTGAGCTGAGAGGTGAAAGGCAAGTGTTGAGCAGACAGCACCTTCCAGTTCCTCAGTGACTATACGTTTCCAATCTAATTGAGTGAGGTAGGGCTGTATTACAGCGGTGTCGATCAGACAGGTCCTCCTGTGTAAATATTACTTATCGAATAAAATGTCGCTGAATGTCCGAAATACAAACAGCAATGCTGAAAAAAAAACACTCAGCTCGTCAATCAGCATCTGAAAGTCATGGGAAACTAGGAAAGGGGAGATTTTTCTGCAGGATTCTCCCCTTCAGGTTCTGTTGCTCTCTGTGCCATTTCAGAGCCGCCTTTAACTCATCAGTCTTTCTTTTGGCTTTGCACATACCTGACTTCAGATACTTCAGGCAAGCTGTCCTTTATGTCGCTTTTCTTCAGATCATATGATTTAATAGCTGTGTTTATTTACGTGTCAGCTGTGGCTCAGTGGGCAGCACGCTCTTGCCTCTGGGTCAGAAAGTTGTGGGTTCAAGTCCCACTCCAGAGACCTGAGCGCATAAATCTAGGCCGACACTCCCAGTGCAGTGCTGAGGGAGTGCTGCACTGTCGGAGGTGCCGTCTTTCAGATGTGATATTAAACTGAGGCCCTGTCTGCCCTCTCAGGTGGACGTAAAAGATCCCACGGAGCTATTTCAAAGAAGAGCAGCGGAGTTATCCCCAGTGACCTGGCCAATGTTTATCCCTCAATCAACATCATGTTAAAAAAAGATGCCCTGGTCATTATCTCATTGTACTTTGAAGGAGCTTGCTGTGTGCAAATTGGCTGCTGTGTTTCCTACATTACAACACTCCAAAGAGCACTTCTTTGGCTAGAAAGCGCTTTGGGACAAACTTTGAGTTTGTGAAACACGCTGTATAAATGGGTGGTGGGGGGGAGCAATGCATTATTTTCTTTCAGTTTCTGAAAATAATGTCGTCCTCCCCGTTACTGTTCTGTGTTGCTCAGCATTGGAGACGTTGCTCCCCCTGCCCTTTCCCCCCAAGTTCTGATGGCGGGTCCCACTTGAAATACTCGCCTATCTTTGCTCAGATGCCGGCCTACTCACTGTGCATTGGAGCACGTTCCTGTTTCATTTCCGTCCTCTCGCCAGTTATGATTCTTATTTTTATCCTTGCTCTATTGCACGTGCTGGTTGAGTGGCACTGATTCAGCCGCTTTGAGGACCTTTCACGCCAAGGTCATCAACCTGAAACCCGAACTCTGTTTCTCTCGCCCCAGGTGCTGCTCTGGCTTGCTGAGTCCTTCCAGCATTTTTGGGCTCGAAATTCGTTACCGCCGGCTTTGAGGCGGTGACACCACCTGAACGGCGACTTTACCGCCAGGCAGTAATCACCGGCTCAAATTGCCAAGTTCAACTTTTTTCCTCAAAGATGAGAAAGGCCCTCCACCCTTGTCCTCGAATTCCTCTGGAGCGTTCGCTCAATTTTCCGGTGATAAACTCCCGGCATTTTAGCGAATAGAAATGTGGAAAAAAAGTTTGCCAAACTGCATTTGACCAATAACTACACTTCCCCACTGTTGCCAGAAATAAACAGATGCTCCAAAAAAATTAAACTTAACAACTTATCTTACTCTCTGGACGATACTGCCCCGGGATCCCCAGTGTACCGACAGCGTTTCCAGGGAACACCGCCTGCCGGTACAGCCGCTGATCCACCCAATGCCGCAGCCGCGGCGGCAAGGGGGCGCTGCGCACTCGATGACATCACCGCGTGGGTGGCGGTAGAGCATGCAGCGATACCTCTTGGCCCCGCCCCTACCGCCCCAACTACATTTTTACGGGAGGCGAAGAACCCGGTCCGCTGTGTAGGTAAGTCCATAGCCGCCGCTCTCCGGCGCTAACGGATGGCGTTACAAACCGAATTTCGTCCCCTGTCTACTTTTATTTCCAATTTCCAGCGTCTGCGGTATTTTGCTTTTGTGTTACACACTGAGCAGTGACGATCTATACCTATTGCTTTCATCCACCATTCTGTTACAGTAATATAATGCAGGCATTCTGACCTGACATCTTTCCCTCTCACTAACTTCCCATTGCTCTATTGTTTTTTCGAATGCAGTTTTGTGTGTTTAATTCCGGACGGTTTCTCACTTGGGATTATTGTTTCGGGGAGATATCGGTGACAACACAATCTTTTGCCATTTTTCACTTTCTATTCTCCTTTTTCAAATGTTTCTGTAACCCAGGGTTTGTATCACCTATTTTGGAAATCTCCTTTGACTCTCGTTGAAATTAGACTGTTCAATATCAGTAATAGAGAATTTGAAATTGCTCCTTCCATTAGTTCAACAGATGCGCTTACTCTGGTCAAAATAAATGGCTTACCTCCCCTCTGCCAAAACAGGAAATTCAACCAAATGTGTTAGTGGATTCGTTGCTAACAACAGAGTTCTTCCTAGTCATGTTTTAGTTGTATATCATTTTTGTTATAATTACTTCTTCATTAAGGAGGGAGAAGTGTAATATATATAGCTCCACCTGTGGACTACTGTGGCACTGCAGCCAGTGCTGTGTACCAATAAAGAGGGAACAGGTCACCTGACTAGAGTTCCGGAGTGTTCTGCCATCTTAAGGCTGTGTGTGTGTTTGTGAGTTGTACTGAAAATATAACAATTTGTCACTCATCGGAACAGGAGTTGGCCATTAAATCCCTCAGGCCTACTCCAATATTCAACTAGATCATTGGTGATCTCGCACCTCAAACTCCATTTTCCCACTTTTGCGACATATCCCTTGATAACGTGACCGAACAAAAATCTAACGATCTCAAAATCTTGAAAGATCCCAATTGTCCCCGAGCAACCACGGCCTTTTGGGAAAAAGAGTTCCAAATTTCTAGAGTGTTTTGTGTCAGAATGTGCATTCTGATTTTGGCCTCGAATGACCTGCCCTAATTTTAAGATTAAGTCCCCCTATTCTTGATTTCCCCCCCACCCCACCCCTTCCACCCCCCCCTACCCTCCGCATCAGTGTATCAGCTGTGGCTCAGTGAGTAGCAGGTCAGAAGGTTGTGGGTTCAGGTCCTACACCAGGAACTTGAGCACATAATCTAAGCTGACACTCCAGTGCAATGCTGAGGGAGCGCCGCACTGTCGGAGGTGCCGTTTTTCGGATGAGACGTTAAACCGAGGCCCTCTCAGGTGGATGTAAAAGATCCCGCGGCACTATTTCGAAGAAGAGCAGGGGAGTTATCCCTGGTTTCCTGGGTTAATATTTATCCCTCAATCAACATAACAAAAAAACAGATTATCTGGTCATTATCACATTGCTGTCTGTGGGAGCTTGCTGTGCGCAAATTAGCTGTGGCATTTCCCACATTACAACAGTGACTACACTCGAAAAGTACTTCATTGGCTGTAAAGCGCTTTGAGATGTCTGGTGGTCGTGAAAGGCGCTATATAAATGCAAGTCTTTATTTCTTTTACACTATGCCACCTGTCCTGGTATGTTAACCCTAGAAGGTCCTATTCCGATTGTGCGTGGCCATTTAATCAAGTGTGACAGGTTTCTGCAATTTGGAAGCGAAAAAGTGCTTCATTAATATATCTTGAAATAATTACAAGATCAAAAATTCAGCAAAAATAAGGCTGTGGTAAAATAAATTTATTTTTTTGAGCTAATCAAACATGTTTTCACAAGCTTGGATGAGAGCCGACAAGAGCTCATTAAAATCTCGAATAGCTGGAATGAGTAAGTGAAGGAACAAAGTCGGCAGAAGCAGCTCATTTTCACGGTTTACAGGCGCTCTCAATAGGCGAGGCATTGGCACGTATACAGAGGACCCTCAGTATACTGCTTATTGGTGATGTGATAACTGGGTTTATAATTCTATCATCGTTAATGGCTGCACTCATTAGAAAAACCAGCATACAGCTAGTCAAAGTCCTGTCGCTGATGGTCTCTTGCAGGTTGGGGCGGCCACGCTGTGCGCGCGCACTGGGCCCGTGCAGCAGAGCTGGTCTCCAGTCATCTTGGTTAATCCTTGCCACTGGACCAAGACCGAGCTCTGTCAAGCCCGTGTGGTGGCTGGTGTGCAACGGCCACCCCACGTTAAAAAAATCCACGCACAGGCATCTTCCACCCTTCGACATGTCGTTCGGGACCTGGACTATTAGATCCTGCATTGAAACACCTGTGAACTCATCCCTTTTTGGCGTGGAAGCAAGTCATCCTCGCTTCGAGGGACTACCTATGATGATGAGTCAAAGCCCTGCACACTATTAAAGAGCAGGATTTTAGGCTATTCGGTTCTCGGGGCAAAAACGGAGGCGGGGTGGGAAAGTTAGCGGCCGGGGATAGTTTGCGCTTTGAGTAAGGAAGTCTGGGCATCTGAGACTTGCGTCTGGGCGCGCAGCACTAAGGGAGGCGTTGTACACCTCTCGTGACGCAAGGATGGGAAACTCCCGAGCTCAAGTTCCGGGTCGTGTTCACTCCGAGGGGACGGGAACGTCCAGCCCTATATCTACATACCCTCTCTGTCAATGTACTTATTGGTTGAACGAGCGGAGGGAGATGAGAGGGGTCACAGGTGGATTTTCTCCCCCAGCCCCTGTTATTATTTATTTTCTTCCAAATTGCTCTCTCTCCACATTTTAAAACACACGTGGCTGCAAAGTGCATCCAACATCATTTGCATGTTTTAGCATACTGCACTCGACTGATTAGGCAGAAAATTAAGTCATTAAAACAAAATAGTCATTTTGTATAACATGGTGTGTTCTGATGTACATATTTTGGGCTGGATTTTCCGGCCCGTTGCACTCGGGGTTTCGTCCCGGAGCGGCGTGAAAGGCGGGCAGGTGAGGTCTCCTGGGTCTCCCGCGCCCCGCCGCGATCCTCCGGTCGGGGTTTGTGTCGGCGCTGAGCAGCACCGCCGGGGAGAGCCGCGCTGGGCGTGCGACGCCTCTGGTCGCGACACCGGCAGGCGTTGGGACTTTTGCCCAATCTGTCCGCCCGGAAGTGCGCTCGCAATGACCGCCGGGGAAATCAGAGCGGTCCGGCATAGCCGGCGGTGCAAAAGGAGGTAA
Organism: Pristiophorus japonicus; assembly: GCF_044704955.1. Classification (NCBI taxonomy): domain Eukaryota; kingdom Metazoa; phylum Chordata; class Chondrichthyes; family Pristiophoridae; genus Pristiophorus; species Pristiophorus japonicus. The sequence continues at coordinate 73,299,092 of NC_091997.1, read as the reverse complement.
AGCTCTCCGCGGGTGAGTGTGAGTGGTTGTTCTTTTCAACGTTTTTAAGCGATTCGTGTTGTGCTGGCGTGGGCAATGTTTGGGAATGTTTGTGTGGGTTTTTTAAGGTTCCCCCCTCCCCGCCCAGCCCAGGCCTCTCTCGGAACGCACACGGCCCAGCACTTTAGTTCCCGAGTTTCCCATCCTTGCGCCTCGAAAGTTGTACAACACCTCTCCTGACGCAGGGCCCAGATGCCCAAACTTCCTGACCACAGAGCAAACTATTTCCGGCCGGTAACTTTCCCACCCCGCCTCCATTTTCACCCCGAAAACAGAAAAGGCTCAAATTCCAGCCCCTGGGGTTTCATTTGTTTGAACTTATTTGAAACGGCATTGTCGGAGCCCAAGATCAAATCGAAAGGGGTACGTGATGGGGGCTACTGTGCTTCACCTCTCAAGGTTGAAGATTGAATCAAGAAGAAGATAAGATTTACTGGGATGGTTCCAGGGACGAGGGATTAAAGTTACGTGGATAGACTGGAGAAGCCGGGGTTGTCCTTGGGAGGCTGAGAGGAGATTTGATCGAGGTGTTTAAAAACGTGAAGGGTTTAGATATTGTGCATAGGGGGAAACTATTCCGATGGCTGAAGGGTCGATAACCAGAGGGCATGGATTTAAGGTGATTGGCAAAAGAACCAGAGGCAACACGAGGAAAACTTTTTTATCCGACGAGTGGTTAGGATTTGGAACGCACTGCCTGATAGGGTGGTGGATACAAATTCAATCGTAGCCTTCAAAAGAGAATTGGATAAATATGTGAAGGAGAAAAAATTGCAGGGATAGGGGGACAGAGCGGGAGCAGTGGGACTGACTGGATCGCTCTTCGAAAGCGCTGGGGCAGGCTCGATGGTCCGAACAACCTCCTTCTGTGCTGTACTATACCATTCTAACTCACCTTGGATAAAAGAGCGAATGGCACGATCAGTGATGGGACAGGGAATTTAGAAAGACAAAGGAATTTTGGTGCGACCAATCCATTGCTTGCCTCGGTAAGTTTTAAATGTTGAGCACTCCCTCCATCCAGCCGTGCCAGCTGACCAACCGAATGGGTAAGGATGACAGCTTTCTCACTTTTGTGGGGTTTTTTAAGCTAATCTGACAGCTTCATGGTCACTTTTACTGATGCTAGAATTTTATAACTGCATTCAAGTGCTCAAACTGCCCCGGTGGTGATTGGAAAACCCGTTCTCCAGATAACTAGTCCAGATCGCCGGATTGCTAGTCAGTAAAATAACTACCTTATCTTCTATGTGTCGGCTGTGGCTCAGTGGGCAGCACCCTCGCCTCGCAGTCAGAAGGTTGCGGGTTCAGGTCCCACTCCAGGAGACTGAGGGAGTGCCGCATTGTTGGAGGGTGCCGTCTTTCAGGTGAGATTTTAAACCGATGCCCCGTCTGCTCTCTCAGGTAGATGTAAAGGATTCCTATTTCGAAGAAGAGCAGCGGAGTTATCTTTGGTGTCCTCTCCAATATTTATCCCTCAATCAACATAACAAAAACAGATGATCTGGTCATTATCGCATTGCTGTGTGCAAATTGGCTGCTGCGTTTCCTACATTACAACAGTGATTACACTCCAGAAATACTTCATTGGCTATGAAGCGCTTTGAGGTGAACGGCGCTATATAAATGTAAGTCTTTCTTTTTTTTATACTATTGCATGGTGTGCTCCATGATATTATGTGTCTGTACATAGTCCATGTCTCTGAGCCATATGTATAGCAGGCACCTCAAAACACTAAAGAAATACATCAACGCTGCCTCTACAAGATCCTGCAAATCCAATGGCAGGATAGACGCACCAATGTCAGTGTTCTCGCTCAGGCCAGCATCCCCAGCATCAAAGCACTGACCACACTCGATCAGCTTCGATGGATGGGCCACGTCGTCCGCATGCCCGACACGAGACTCCCAAAACAAGCGCCCCACTCGGAGCTCCGGCACGACAAGCGAGTCCCAGGTGGAGAGAGGAAATGTTTCAAGGACCTCCTCAAAGCCTCCCTGATAAAGTGCAACATTCCCATCGACACCTGGAATCCCTGGCCAAAGACGGCCCAAAGTGGAGGAAAAGTATCCGGGCAGACGCCGAGCGCCTCGAGTCTCTTCGCCAAGTGCAAGCTGAAGCCAAGCATCGACAGCGGAAGGAGCGCACGACAACCCAAGCCCCCCCACCCACCCGTCCCTCCAACCACCGTCTGCCCCACCTGTGACAGTGACTGTAGATCCCGCACTGAACTCTTCAGCCACCTGAGAACACATTTTTAGAGTGGAAGCAAATCATCCTCGACCCCGAGGGACTGCCCATGATGATTATGTGCCTGTCATTTTGTCATCTACAGAGTATAGACTCCCTCTTATCGTGAGCAATGCCATGAGTGATCGTCCAGTTTTGCCTTTATAAAATTAGATCTTTCATTATTTCTGGTTACAATCTCAAATTGGCAAAAAATGAAGTCATCTTTGAATGTGCTAAAATCTATTATAGTGTTTCTTTTGAAAGTAAAGAAAATGGAAAAAGTCTGAAGCGATATCTGAACAAAGTGCGTAAGTGATTTAGTTAATAACGAGGCTACAGAATTTGACTTTCTGGCTCGTAGGGTGAGAGCTAATTTTCTTCGCATTTCATTTAAAAGCTCATTTGGCTCCCTATCGGGCATTTATTAGCTAATTGTGTTCCATCTAATATAAAAGGAATACCACCGCTTGACTGACTCTGCAGTTACGCTGGGTTCCCTGACACTATCTTTATAAGGCTGTTGTTTGGTTCGGGGATTTGAAATTATGAAGCAATTCAGTGCTGTGCAGTTAGACACTGATTGGGAATTACACTTTCACAATTGAATCTCCAGCTTGTTAAGTTTATTCTCGGCTTTACCTGCCAAAATCGGCAATAACAGGGAACTCCTGGGAAACATCTGCCAGAAAGATGCATAGGGCGAAGGAAAATATGCGACACTTCTTGGCTAAGTGAGATATTGTATGGTCTTCAGAGAAAGGATTGCATTTATATATTGTTATGGCTCACAAAACCATCTTGACATACTTCGCTATTAATAAATTACGTATCAGCCGCTATCTCATTGAATCAGCCACAATCTCATTGAATTAGCCGTGATCTCATTGAATCAGCCACGATCTCATTGAATCAGTTGCAATCTCATTGAATCAGCCACAATCTCATTGAATCAGTCATGATCTTATTGAATCAGCCACAATCTCATTGAATCAGCCACAATCTCATTGAATCAGCCACAATCTCATTGAATCAGCCACAATCTCATTGAATCAGCCACAATCTCATTGAATTAGCCGTGATCTCATTGAATCAGCCATGATCTCATTGAATCAGTCATGATCTTATTGAATCAGCCACAATCTCATTGAATCAGTTGCAATCTCATTAAATCAGCCACAATCTTATTGAATCAGCCACGATCTCATTGAATCAGTCATGATCTTATTGAATCAGCCACAATCTCATTGAATCAGCCACAATCTCATTGAATCAGCCACAATCTCATTGAATCAGTTGCAATCTCATTGAATCAGCCACAATCTCATTGAATCAGCCACAATCTCATTGAATCAGCCACGATCTCATTGAATCAGCCACAATCTCATTGAATCAGCTATGATCTCATTGAATGGCAGAATCGGCTTGAAGGGCGAAATGGCCTCCTCCCATTCCTATGAAGAGCAATGATTTATTATGTAGGAAAATGAAAGAAACATAGAAACATAGAAAATAGGTGCAGGATTAGGCCATTCGGCCATTCTAGCCTGCACCGCCATTCAATGAATTCATGGCTGAACATGCAACTTCAGTACCCCATTCCTGCTTTCTCGCCATATCCATTGATTCCCCTAGTAGTAAGGACTTCATCTAACTCCTTTTTGAATATATTTAGTGAATTGACCTCAACAACTTTCTGTGGTAGAGAATTCCACAGGTTCACCACTCTCTGGGTGAAGAAGTTTCTCCTCATCTCGGTCCTAAATGGCTTACCCCTGATCCTTAGACTGTGACCCCTGGTTCTGGACTTCCCCAACATTGGGAACATTATTCCTGCATCTAACCTGTCTAAACCCGTCAGAATTTTAAACGTTTCTATGAGGTCCCCTCTCATTCTTCTGAACTCCAGTGAATACAAGCCCAGTTGATCCAGTCTTTCTTGATAGGTCAGTCCCGCCATCCCGGGAATAAGTCTGGTGAACCTTCGCTGCACTCCCTCAATAGCAAGAATGTCCTTCCTCAAGTTAGGAGACCAAAACTGTACACAATACTCCAGGTGTGGCCTCACCAAGGCCCTGTACAACTGTAGCAACACCTCCCTGCCCCTGTACTAAAATCCCCTTGCTATGAAGGCCAACATGCCATTTGCTTTCTTAACCGCCCACTGTACCTGCATGCCAACCTTCAATGACTGATGTACCATGACACCCATGTCTCGTTGCACCTCCCCTTTTCTTAATCTGTCACCATTCAGATAATAGTCTGTCTCTCTGTTTTTACCACCAAAGTGGATAACCTCACATTTATCCACATTATACTTCATCTGCCATGCATTTGCCCACTCACTTAACCTACCCAAGTCACTCTGCAGCCTCATAGCATCCTCCTCGCAGCTCACACTGCCACCCAACTTAGTGTCATCCGCAAATTTGGAGATACTACATTTAATCCCCTCATCTAAATCATTAATGTACAGTGTAAACAGCTGGGGCCCCAGCACAGAACCTTGCGGTACCCAACTAGTCACTGCCTGCCATTCTGAAAAGTACCCATTTACTCCTACTCTTTGCTTCCTGTCTGACAGCCAGTTCTCAATCCATGTCAGTACAATACCCCCAATCCCATGTGCTTTAACTTTGCACATTAATCTCTTGTGTGGGACCTTGTCGAAAGCCTTCTGAAAGTCCAAATATATCACATCAACTGGTTCTCCCTTGTCCACTCTACTGGAAACATCCTCAAAAAATTCCAGAAGATTTGTCAAGCATGATTTCCCTTTCACAAATCCATGCTGACTTGGACCTATCATGTCACCTCTTTCCAAATGGCTCTGCTATGACATCCTTAATAATTGATTCCATCATTTTACCCACTACTGAGGTCAGGCTGACCTCAGTAGTGGGTAAAATGATGGAATCAATTATTAAGGATAATTGATAATAGCAAATGGCAGAGATAAATGTGAGTCTGTGTTTGGAGACCGTGGTTGAGGGAGGAATGTTACTATGGCAACTCCCTATTCTACCACAAATGGTCCCTGGAATCATTAATGTCCACCTGAGCGGGAGTGGGGGTGGGTCGGGATGGGGGGATGTGGGCTTGGATTAAAGTCTCATAGAGACAGCAGCATTGGTTCAAAATGGCCCTGGGGTGTCGGCCTATTTAACCAGTTGAACCCGCACCCTGTTTACTCTGAGGCAAGAGTGCGATTAACCACGTCCACTTTCAATTTGACTGTATTCTCCTTACATCAGTTTGATTTCCTGTCCTTTTCTTGTTGACCTGCAATTTGTTTTTAAGTGTGTTGCAAAGCTCATTTGAAAAATGTCCTGATCCTACCTGTAATATATGTGCCTGTGAACATGTTCGCAGGCTTGTAGAGCTGTTGAGTTGGGAATGGCTTAGCCAGTCACGTGATATTCGCAAGACTCAATAAAACCCCAGCCAGTTGGGTTCGGGGGATCCACGATGAGGCAGGTGGTTCTGAGCCTGGTGGATGAACTGGTAATGTGTAGTGTGATTGTTAAACCTTTTGTTAATAAACCAACTAGTTCTTAACAGCAATGTGTTGCTATGAATTCTTAAGCAAAGAACCCACAAAGCAAATACATGACACTACCTTTTACTGCTTAAACATTACTCACAAACAACAGCACACTACAAATCCCATATGTAATGCGATTTGCTGCTTGAATACGGCAATTTTCTATAGAAAGTGCTGCATGACATGAAAAGGGCTGGTTTCTGAGCAGATCTGAATGATACCAAATTACTTTCTGTAAGAAGTTATTTACTATAACAATTGTGCATGGTTTGTGGGGATAAGAGCAGGCCAGAGAGGAAATACTCCTCTCTGTCTTTTTCTCTTTCTCCTTTTCTCTCTCTTTCTCCTTATCTCTCTCCTATCGCTGTGAATCACGTACTAACACAGTCGTGCAAAAACCTTAAATCATTAACTTTACATGCGTTATAACTACAGAAGGTTCAAGTACAGAAGGAGGGATACTCAGCCCATCATTTCAGTGCCATCCCTTTGGTAAATCCAAAACGAATCCCACTGTCGGCACGGGATTAACAGCCACGTCGGCAGCACACCTAACCTTTGATGGGGTCTGGGCAACCATTCCACAATCAAGGCTCCCATTGCTTTCAAATTAGCTGCTCCAGAGTGCCCTGCGGAGAGATACATCACTGGTACAGCCTGTAATGTACGCACCTGTGAGTATGCTCACAGGTTTGTAGAGCTGTTGAATTTGGAGTGCCTTAGCCAGTCAGGTGATGTTCACAAGACTCAATAAAACCCCAGCCAGTTGGGTTCGGGGGGATCCACAATGAGATATGCAGTTGTGAGCCTGGTGGATGAACCGGTAATGTGTCGTGTGATTGTTAAACCTTTTGCTAGTAAACCAACCAGTTCTTAATAGCAATGTGTTGCTATGAAGTCTTAAGCAAAGAACCCATGAAGCAAATACATTACACAGCCCAACACCAAGGAGACCTGATATGATGGATCTCAGTTTGCGGGGGTAGGGAATAGAGATTTAGTCATTTCATTTTCCATGTGTAATTTACTCCTCTCTGCCTCTCCACCTCTCTCTCTCCTCCTTTAAGATGCTCCTTAAATTACACATTACAACAGTGACCGCACTCCAAAAGTACTTCATTGGCTGTAAAGTGCTTTGAGACAACTGGTGGTCGTGAAAGAGCCAAGTCTTTTGTCCTTCCTTCCTTCCCTCCTTCCCTTCCTCTCTTCCTTCTTTTCTTTTCTTTTATGGCTCAGTGTCAAATTATTTTTTTGAAGCATCTTGGGATGGTTTATTATGTTAAAGGAGCTATATAAATGTTGTGATAAAAACGAGGAGTCATTTGAACTAGCAGTGCTGCTCCTAAATATTCCTTCACCTTTTAAGCATCCGTGCGCAACTTAATCGGGCTTCTTCTGATTTAAAGGGCAAGCATTTCCCATCACCTTTCATGATCTCACACCTTCACTCCATTGAAAGTCGCTTTTTCACAATTTTTTATTTGAAACATAGAAACATAGAAACATAGAAAATAGGTGCAGGAGTAGGCCATTCGGCCCTTCTAGCCTGCACCGCCATTCAATGAGTTCATGGCTGAAACTCAAACAGTTCCTTTGCTGGAATCGAACTAAGAGACTTAATTGTCTTGTTCCCTCCTCTGACTGGAATCTGTCGTATTGCTGTTATGGCCGCTACTCTTAGGTAATATAGTGGCAGGGCTCAGCTTTATGATGTTATCAATATATTTCCATGAGCTTAAAAATATCTACAAACATGCGCTTAGTCTCCCTAGCCCCCTCCCACCTTTGTTTTAAATGAGATCTTCCCTTTTCCATCACTTTCCATGACAGTAATTGCAGTTAATACCTAATTCTGTATGCCCTCTTGAGAATGCTGTTCTCCTGCACCAGAACTCTTGAAGCATCAATGCTAAGGATTCGCTAATCTGGATGTGTCTGCTTAAATAACTCGCTGGTGGAATGGGAAAAAAAAACAAGCTCCCGTTTTAATTCCGAGAACAGGAAGCTGATGAGAAGCAAGGGAGCTTATCCCTTTCTAGCTGTGATAATCCTGAGGCTCTCGTGCAACATAATGCAAACTTTCAATGTTGCTTCCTGTCCGTTGATTAGGCCTACTTTGAAACAGAGAAGCGGGCTGAAGGGAGATGGGGTCTAGCGCAAGAACTATCGCACCATCGGTGTTGAAAAGCATAGGAGAGAAGGTGGGGCAAACCAAGAAATAATAATTAGACCGCGCCAAGCTCTGAGCTCTTGTAGATTGTACGATAAGAAAAGTCTCAGAGGAGAGGAGAGGAGAGGAGAAGAGAGGAGTCGAGTCAAGTCGAGTCCCACTGTTTGAGGTCTTGGGAAGGAGTGAGTTAGAACAGGAAGTCGATTTATTTTATAATCTGGCTGTAACGTCTTGTATGTTGCTTTAGGTTTAGATGCATTTCACTGACATAATGCTCGATACATGCCAACAACTGATGATCTTTTTTTAAATGTATCCATTCACGGGTTGTGGGCGTCGCTGCCAAGGCTGGCATTTATTGCCCATCCCTCATTGGCTTCTTGAACAGCTGCAGTCCGTGTAGTGAAGGTACTCCCACACAGTGCTGACTTTGTCGTAGCGGTTTGGTACAACTGAATGGCTTGCTCGGTCATTTCAAAGGACAGTTAAGAGTCAACCACATTGCTGTGGGTCTGGAGTCACATAGAGGCCAGACCGGGAAAGGGCGGCATATTTTCTTCCCTAAAAGGACATTAGTGAACCAATTGTTTTTTTATGACAATCCGGTAGTTTTCATGGACACCATTACTAACACTAGCTTTTTATTCCAGATTTATGTAATTAGCTGAATTTATATTCCCCAGCTGCCATGGCGAGATTTAAACTCATTGGGATCAGTTAGTCCAGGCCTCTGGATTACTAGTCCAGTAACATAACCACCATGCTACCTGGTCATTATCACTGTTTGTGGAAGCTTGCTGTGTGCAAGTTAGTTGCCACGATTCCTATATTACAACAGTAACTACACTTTAAAAGTACTTTATTGGTTGTAAAGTGGTTTGAGATGTTCAACAGTTGCAAAAGGTACAATATAAAATTAAAAAAATATTTTTATATAGGTGTAAGCTTGATTTAGTTGGCCACACTCTGAGTCAGAAAGCTGTGGGTTCAAGTACTGCTCTAGACCTGTAAGTACATATTCTTGGCTGGCACCACCCAGGACCAAAGAGGAGGTACATTGTCGGATTTTATGTCATTCAGCTGAGATGTTAAACTGAGGTTCTGTCTGCTGGTGCTATTGTTCAAATGGGTATTAAAGTGCTCAAGGGCATCATCATCATAGGCAGTCCCTCGGAATCGAGGAAGACTTGCTTCCACTCTAAACATGAGTCCATAGGTGACTGAACAGTCCAATATGAGAATCACAGTCCCTGTCACAGGTGGGACAGATAGTTGTTGAGGGAAGGGGTGGGTGGGACTGGTTTGCCGCACGCTCTTTCCGCTGCCTGCGCTTGATTTCTGCCTGCTCTCAGCGATGAGGCTCGAGGTGCTCAGCACCCTCCCGGATGCACTTCCTCCACTTAGGGCAGTCTTTGGCCAGGGACTTCCAGGTATCGGTGGGGATGTTCCACTTTATCAGGAAGGCTTTGAGGGTGTCCTTGTAACATTTCCTCTGCCCACCTTTAGCTCGTTTGCCATGAAGGAATTCCGAGTAGAGCGCTTGCTTTGGAAGTCTCGTGTCTGGCATGCAAACAACGTGGCCTGCCCAGCGGAGCTGATCGAGTGTGGTCAGTGCTTTAATGCTGGGTAATATCTGAAGAGCAGGGAGTTTGTCTGGTTTCCTGGTTAACATTCCTCCGTAAGCCTACTCTACCAAAAACAGATTAATCGGCCATTCATCCAATTGCTGTTTGTGAGTTCTTGCGTCCAGCCTGCTAACTCTAACCAGGCTCTCTGAGGGAAAGGGGTAGCGCTCAGAATTAAGCAGCTATGACCAGGGGTAGTTATATTGATCCCTGGGATGAGAGGGTTGTCCAATGAGGAGAGATTGAGAAGATCGGGCCTATACTCTCTGGTTTAGAAGAATGAGAGGTGATCTCATTGAAACATGTCGGATTCTGAGGGGGATTGACAGGGTAGATGTTGAGAGGTTGTTTCCCCCTGGCTGGAGAGTCTAGAACCAGGGGTCACAGTCTCAGGATAAGGGGTCAGCCATTTAAGACCTAGATGAGGAGGAATTTCTTCACTCAGAGGGTTGTGAATCTTTGAAATTCTCTACTCCAGAGTGCTGTGGATGCTGAGTTGTTGAGCATATTCATGGCTGAGATCGATAGATTTTTGGACTCTTGGGGAATCAAGGGATATGGGGATCGGGCGGAAAAGCGGAGTTGAGGTCGAAGATCAGCCGTGATCTTATTGAATGGCGGAACAGTGTCGAGGGGCTGTATTGCCTACTCCTGCTGCTATTTCCTATGTTTTTATATTCTTAAGTTAAGAACAAGTAACTTTGGTCAAATGCCCGATGTGGGATTTTCAGTCCTGATATGTGGACTTGCAGCCAAAGCAGCAACATGCTGTGTCTGTTGTATTGGACAGCAAGAGCAGCAAAATCCCATTGAAGCGATAAAGTAGAAAAGGCTGGAGATGCACAGCTTTTGAAAGGCATGTTGTGAAGTTAATTGATGCGTGTAGTTATTTTAGCGAGCAACTTGGAAAAACGTACATCCACCACGGAGATTCACTAGATTGATTCCTGTGATGAGAGGGCTGTCCTATGAGGAGAGATTGTGTAGAATGGGCCTATACTCTCTGGAGTTTAGAAGAATGAGAGGTGATCTCATTGAAACTTACAATATTCTGAGATGGATTGACAGGGTAGATGCTGAGAGGTTGTTTCCCCCCGGGCTGGAGAGTCTAGAACCAGGGGTCACAGTCTCAGGATAAGGAGTCGGCCATTTAGGACTGAGATGAGGAGGAATGTCTTCACTCAGAGGGTGGTGAATCTTTGGAATTCTCTGCCCCAGAGGACTCTGAATGCTGAGTCATTGAGTACATTTCGACAAGGTCCCACACAAGAGATTAATGTGCAAAGTTAAAGCACATGGGATTGGGGGTAGTGTGCTGACATGGATTGAGAACTGGTTGTCAGACAGGAAGCAAAGAGTAGGAGTAAATGGAGACTTTTCAGAATGGCAGGCAGTGACTAGTGGGGTACCGCAAGGTTCTGTGCTGGGGCCCCAGTTGTTTACACTGTACATTAATGATTTAGACGAGGGGATTAAATGTAGTATCTCCAAATTTGCGGATGACACTAAGTTGGGTGGCAGTGTGAGCTGCGAGGAGGATGCTATGAGGCTGCAGAGCGACTTGGATAGGTTAAGTGAGTGGGCAAATGCATGGCAGATGAAGTATAATGTGGATAAATGTGAGGTTATCCACTTTGGTGGTAAAAACAGAGAGACAGACTATTATCTGAATGGTGACAAATTAGGAAAAGGGGAGGTGCAAAGAGACCTGGGTGTCATGGTACATCAGTCATTGAAGGTTGGCATGCAGGTACAGTGGGCGGTTAAGAAAGCAAATGGCATGTTGGCCTTCATAGCAAGGGGATTTGAGTACAGGGGCAGGGAGGTGTTACTACAGTTGTACAGGGCCTTGGTGAGGCCACACCTGGAGTATTGTGTACAGTTTTGGTCTCCTAACCTGAGGAAGGATATTCTTGCTATTGAGGGAGTGCAGCGAAGGTTCACCAGACTGATTCCCGGGATGGCGGGACTGACCTATCAAGAAAGACTGGATCAACTGGGCTTGTATTCACTGGAGTTCAGAAGAATGAGAGGGGACCTCATAGAAACGTTTAAAATTCTGACGGGGTTAGACAGGTTAGATGCAGGAAGAATGTTCCCAATGTTGGGGAAGTCCAGAACCAGGGGACACAGTCTAAGGATAAGGGGTAAGCCATTTAGGACCGAGATGAGGAGGAATTTCTTCACCCAGAGAGTGGTGAACCTGTGGAATTCTCTACCACAGAAAGTTGTTGAGGCCATTTCACTAAATATATTCAAAAAGGAGTTAGATGAAGTCCTTACTACTAGGGGAATCAAGGGGTATGGTGAGAAAGCAGGAATGGGGTACTGAAGTTGCATGTTCAGCCATGAACTCATTGAATGGCGGTGCAGGCTAGAAGGGCCGAATGGCCTACTCCTGCACCTATTTTCTATGTTTCTATGTTTCTACATTCAAAGCTGAGATCGATAGATTTTTGGAATCAAGGGATATGGGGGTTGGGCGGGAAAATGGAGTTGAGGTGGAAGCATTGAATGATGGAGCAGTCTCGAGGGGCTGAATGGCCGACTTCTGCTCCTAATTCTTATAGAAACATAGAAACATAGAAATTTACAGCACAGAAGGAGGCCATTTCGACCCATCGTGTCCGCGCCGGCCGACAAAGAGCCGCACGGCCCTTGGTCAGCAGCCCTGAAGGTTACATATAAACCGATGAACAATGACGGAAAGGCAAAGAGCACCCAGCGCTACACTCCACCTCAACCAGAGCCATATGGTCTTATAAGAAGAAAATAATGTAAAGCCAAGGTCGATATTTTAGATCTCTACGATTAGAAGTTGTAATAGCTTTATGCAAATATTGGGAGACAAGATTGTCAAACAATGAGAAGAAGCTGAAGTATGTATGGAACTGTAGGGATTCAATCAGCCAAACTGGAGGGACTGCCATAGAGAGACAAATGCTGTTTTAATGCTTTGCATCTCGTCGTATGTGGATCACACTACCAGCAGGGGCAGTGCCCGTTTATAGACTTTGTGCCAATGAATTAAAGTAAAAGCGTCTTTACTTTATTGGTTCATCAATGGATTGGATACATCCTAAAGGCACCATCAGTATTGTTACGTTTAGAATAGCTCCACAAGACTGTATATCTGTTGTGACCTTGGTCTCTTTATTGTAACTCCAGAGTGAGGAGACAGCATGGTGGACTGCTTTTTATACCTGCTTGCCCGGGGTGTGCAGGTGACCCTTGGGTCTCCCACAGGTGCGCCCCCTGGTGGCAAGTCTTACACATTGGTAATGTTTACGTAGATAACATCATTCCCCGCCAAAGTCTTATGTACAAGTTATTTACAAGTTGAGGCAATCCGGAGTTTTGCGTTCCCGGGTTGATCGCCTGAGTTGAAGTCCTGACATGGGTGAGTCGGTCATTGCAGCGCTACGATGTGGCTGGTCTGATCGGACTGTCGGGCACGGTGGGTTCATTCTCGTGGTTGACCGCGAGGTCGATTGCTGGTTGGGTGTGTGTTGGTGGATCAATGATGGTAATGTCTTCTTCAAACTGTTCTTGGTGGTCAGTGAACCGCAGTTTGGTCTGATCCAAGTGCTTTCTGCACATTTGTCCATTCAAAAGTTTGACAACAAACACTCTCTTCACCTCCTTGGCTAAAACAATGCCAGCAACCCATTTGGGACCATGACCATAATTAAGAACAAACACAGGGTCATTAACCTCAATGTCGCGTGATACAGCCGCGCGATCATGGTACATGTTATGCCGGTGACGCCGGGTTTCTACATGATCATTGAGATCTGGGTGGACTAAGGAGAGCCTGGTTTTAAGTGCTCTCTTCATTAGCAATTCTGCCGGGGAACCCCCGGTGAGCGAGTGGGGTCGTATGCGGTAGCTGAGCAGCACCCGAGATAAGCGAGCCTGCAAGGAGCCTTCCAGCACCTGTTTCAAGCTCTGCTTGATGGTTTGGACTGCCCGTTCTGCTTGACCATTGGACACGGGCTTAAACGGTGCAGACCTGACATGCTTGGTGCCATTGCGGGTCATGAACTTGTTGAATTCCGAGCTGGCGAAGTATGGTCCATTGTCACTAACAAGGACGTCAGGCAAATCATGGGTGGTGAACATGGCCCACAGGCTTCCAATGGTGGCAGTGGATGTACATGACGACATTATTGTACATTCAATCCATTTAGAGTAAGCGTCCACTGCTATTAGGAACATCTTTCCTGGAAAGGGGCCAGCGAAATCTACGTGGACCATTGACCACGGTTTGGAGGGCCATGACCACAGACGCAGTGGGGCCTCCCTTGAAGCATGCTCAACTGTGAGCAAGTGTTGCATTGGTGTACACATGACTCCAATTCCGAGTCAATGCCGGGCCACCAAACGTGCGACCTGGCGATAGCCTTCATCATGACTATGCCTGGGTGGGTACTGTGAAGGTCGCGTATAAACGTTTCCCTGCCTTTCTTTGGCAAAATTATACAATTCCCCCATAGGAGGCAGTCCGAATGGATGGACATTTCGTCCTTGCGTCGATGGAACGGCTTAATTTCGTCTTGCATTTCCTCTGGGACTGCCAACCAGCTTTTTATCGGTTCCTGATTAGTCCAGGTCCTGATCTGGAGAGCCATGACGGGTGACCCCTTGCTCTCAAAAGCATCCATTACAAGGAGCAAGTCTGTGGGTTGCGCCATTTCCACCCCGGTGGTGGGCAATGGTAGCTGACTGAGGGTATCCACACAGTTCTCAGTGCCTGGTCTGTGGCGGATTACATAATCATACGCAGATAACGTTAGTGCCAATCTTTGGATGCGGGACGAAGCGTTGGTGTTAATACCTTTGCTTTCTGAGAACAATGAAATGAGCAGGTTGTGGTCGGTTTTGAGCTCGAACCAGAGCCCAAATAGGTATTGGTGCATTTTCTTAACCCCGTATACGCATGCTAATGTTTCTTTTTCAACCATACTGTCGGCTCTTTTAGCCTTAGATAAGCTTCTGGACACATATGCAACCGGTTGCAGTTTTCCTGACCCATTGGCTTGCTGTAACACACAACCGACCCCGTACGAAGATGCATCACAAACTAGTACTAAACATTTACACTGGTCATACAATACAAGTAACTTGTTGGAACATCGCAGGTTTCTGGCCTTGTTCAAGTCTGTCTCTTGAGCTTTACCCCAAACCCAGTCGTCACCCTTGCATAGCAACAAATGCTTCCAGCAAAGTGCTCAACCCCTAAAAAGTTACCAAAATAGTTGAGGAGTCCCAGGAATGAACGCAGCTCCATCACATTCTGTGGTCTGGGTGCATTCTTGATGGCCTCCGTCTTGGAGTCTGTGGGTCTGATGCCATCCACCGCAATCTTTCTACCCAGAAATTCGATCTCTGGCGCCAGGAAAACACACTTGGGGCGTTTCAACCAGAGTCCCACTCTGTCCAGTTGTTTGAGAACCTCTTCCAGGTTGTGCAAGTGTTCGGTGGTGATGCAGCCAATGATCAAGATGTCTTGGAACACCACGGTGTGCGATTTCAGCAGATTCTCCATGTTCCTCTGGAAGATGGCTGCCGCCGAACGAATCCCAAAGGAACATCGGTGGTACACGAACAGTCCTTTTTTGCGTGTTGATGCACGTCAATTTTTTCGAAGCTTTAGCCAGCTCTTGTGTCATGTAAGCAGAGGTTAGGTCCAGCTTGGTGAATGACTTACCCCCTGCTAGCATTGCAAACAGGTCATCCGTTTTGGGTAGTGGGTCCTGTAACAAGACTCGGTTGATTGTTACCTTGTAGTCCCGCAGATTCTGACCGTCCCATTGCTCTTCAATGCCGGAACAATTGGACTAGCCCACTCGTTGAACTCGACTAGCGATATGATCCTCTCTCGTTGAAGTCTGTCCAGCTCGATCTCAACTTTCTCTCGCATCATGTATGGAATTGCTTGGGCCTTGTGATGAATGGGTCACGGATCAGGGACTAGATGGATCTGCACTTTGGCGCCTGTGAAGTTGCCGATGCCTGGCTCGAATAACGACAGGAATTTGTTTAGCACTTGGGCGCACGAGGTGTCCTCCACCGAATACAGTGCTTTGATGTCGTCCCAGTTCTATCGGATCTTTCCTAGCCAGTTTCTGCTGAACAGCGTTGGGCCATCACCTGGTACAATCCATAATGGTAAATCATGCACAGCTCCATCGTACAATACCTTCACTGCCGCACTGCCAATGATTGGTATGAGCTCTTGGGTGTAAGTGCGCAGCTTGGTGTGGATCGGACATAGTTTTGGCCTTTGTGTCTTGTTGCCCCACAGTTTCTCAAAAGCCTTCTGCCTCATAATTGACTGACTCGCCCCCGTGTCCAATTCCATGGAAACTGGAATGCCATTTAATTTGACTTTTAACATTATCGGAGGGCTTTTGGTGGTGAAGGTGTGTACCCCATACACATCCTCTTCAGCCTCGGGTTGAGTTGCCTCTCTTACTCATTCAGCGTGATCCGAGCCGGATCGGTCATCTTCTGCCAACTTTGTCACATGGTGAGTCGCAGCACATCTGCACATTCGCTGGAGGTGCCCCATTGTTCCATAACCCTTGCACACATAGTGCTTGAATCGACATTGATGGTCTCGATGATTACCCCCGCAGCGCCAACATGGATGCTAATGGATTCGCATTCATGCCCCATGGCGGACTCTGAGTCATCCTAGGTCTGGCCATTGCGGGCGTGTAGGCCCTGCCATGTACAGTCCTGGCTGCTGAAGGCGTTATTTTATGCACAGTACTTGCCGGTGAGTTCCGATGCTGCAATGATACCTGTTTAGTGTTATCATTCGTGCACATAAAAGCCTGGCTATCATGATGGCCTTGCTCAGATCTAGAGATTTGGCAGACAGCAGTTTGCGAAGGATTACCTCGTGGCCAATTCCAAAAAGTCCCGCAACACTTCCCCCAAAAATCCAGCAAATACGCACAGTCCCGCAAGGCGTCTTAGGTCGGTGACATAGCTCGCCACGTCCTGGCCCTCGGAGCGATGGTGTATATAAAAGCGATACCTGGCCATGAAGATGCTTTCTTTCAGCTTGAGGTGTTCCCAAACCAGCATGAACAACTCTTCATATGTCTTGTCCATTGGTTTAGTTGGTGCTAGCAGATTTTTGATGAGGCCATGTATCGTGGACCCGCAAACGGTGAGGAGAATCGCCCTGCGCTTGATAGCGGTTTCTGCCTTTTCCAGCTCGTTGACCACAAAGTACTTGTCAAAACGCTCAGCGAAGGCTTCCCAATCAGCACCCTCAACAAATCTCTCAAGAATACCAACAGCAGCCATAACTGCGTGAAAGTTCGTGATCTGTTACTCGTCGCCAATTGTTACGTTTAGAATAAATCCACGAGACTGTACACTGTAAGCTCAAACTGTTGTGACCTTGGTCTCTTTACTGTAACTCCAGAGTGAGGAGGCAGCGTGGTAAGTCTGCTTTTTATACCTGCTTGCCCGGAATGTGCAGGTGACAGATCACGAACTTTCATGCAGTTATGGCTGCCATTGGTATGCTTGCCCAGGGTATGCAGGTGTCTCCCACAGATGTGCCCCCTGGTGTCAAGTCTTACACATTGGTAATATTTATATACATAACAAATATCAAGTTGAGGACTGTGTCAGGGATGCTTAAGTCCACTCCAACTGAGTGGCTCCCGGTGAGATGGAAAAATCATTAGCAACATCGACCTTCCTATTCACGAAGACTTGAAAACCGCACCGCCCCCCAATTCACGTCGGCCATTCTGGGAAACAGCAGCCAATATTCCTGCAGCTGGTATCGGCCCACCATCCAGATGGACAGAATCGTGAGACGCACGCAACATGAAGAACCAACACCTCACCGCTGACCCAACAGCGGAGGTCCCTGGCTTCCACCTCCCTCGAGGACAGTGGGCAGTGAGCGCTCGACCCAATCCGCACGAGACACGGGCAACGGGGTCACCTGCCCCACATGTGGAAGATGTGGGATGACCTGAAGTGCGACTGTGGCCCAGACCATGGAACACGTCACATCAACCTGCCCACTCAGATCTGTGGCGGGAGGAGCCTCATTTCTCCACTTGGCATCTCAGGGGGTCATCGATTGGAGAGCCAAACTACACATCCCATTATAAGCAGTAGTAGTATCAGGTTCTGTTATATGGACCTTCAAGACTTCTTCAGCCATAGTTTTGATCTGAAAGCAATTGACAGATATTTGGCAAAATAAAAAGTCACAATATTGGCTCCACGGGGCAAGATGGAAAAGGGGGCAAGAAAATCATGCATATCCAGAAAATGCAATGTGCGCTTGAAGTGCTACAACCTACAAGGCTACGGACCAAGAGCTGGAAAGTGGAATTAGGCTGGCACAGACACAATGGGCCGAATGGCCTCCTTCTGTGCTGTAAATTTCTTTGATTCAATGATATCCTGGGGAAGCCTACGTCAGAGTCGAACCTAATGGTAGGACATATTTGGCTATTCCCCTTCTACCTACACATCGTGTGAGGTTAGCCGCAAGATACGCTTGCACAAATAAGACAGTGGGTATCTCAGAATTTTTAATGCTATTACCCTCAGGACATATAATGTTATTAAAAAGCCTTCATAAAATAGAAGGCTTAAAAATATAAAAAGAAGCACACAGCTGTCTTAAAAAAACCCTTTGACTTCAGGGAGCTTCAGCAATTATTTTGGCAGTGAAGATGTTTTCGAATTGCTTTGTATTCCCACTGATAAGTGTTATTATACATTGACTTTACGGGATGGCTTGCTGCCAGAATTGTGCAGTCATTCCTGTTCCGATTGCCCCGTGCCGCTAACATTTTGTGCCGAGCTCCCCTCGCCGGCCCAGCTTAGAAAGGCTGCGGGGGCCGAATTTCTGTCGGGGTCCGCCCCCCCCCCCCCCCACTTAGCCGCGGTGGAGGAGCCATGGGAGACCCAGGAAAAAATGGCATCAACGCCATTGACTCCACTGTTTCTCCTCGCCGTGGTGTCCATGGCTTTTCAGCCGAAGTTACAACAGACAAGCGGGAGAACCACCTCCTCAGAGATCCTCATTTGGGAAGACCTCGGTCGTTCGCCACCTGCTCATGTTGGGACTACCCAGGTGGACTGCAGTGGTCTCTTTCAGTTCCGTACATTTCCGTTGACCAACTTTTGTTCTATGAATAAACGTAGGCTGTCCCCTTGTTTTTTTTTTCCCAAAGAAGAAAATGTGTTTAGCCTGTTCAAGGAGCTAATTGTCTCCCTTGAGTTTGCACCTTGGCGATCACATCTCCTTTGTATAGATCAACACCAAGGGGACAATTTTCAACAAGGACTCCGCCCGCCTACGTGCCGCCCAAAGTGTCGCCGATAGCCATCGAGGTACCGGACGGTCAGCGGGCGGCAAATGGATGACGTACGCCACCAATCTGGGCGGCAGTGGGCGGGAGGTCTCATTCTCGGTGGCAGAGGTGCTTAACGAGGATGGAGTCGGGCCCATGGAGTGTCGAAGCGCTGAAAAAAAATGATCAGTAAAAAATTATAAAAACTAGCAGAATACCTTCAGGGGACCCCCATCCAGGTAAATCGCTGTGGAAATTTACAAAAAAAATGTTCACTTACCTTTCCTTCAGGTTATTCATACTCACCAACGGGGAACAGACCAGCCTCCAGCCAGCGGCCCACCCCCGTTCTGCCGCCGAGTCCCGCCGACTCCCGCCCGCAGGAATCTGGGAGCTCCACTCGGCCATCCGCTGACATCAGCGGGCACTTCGCGGCGGCTCTCCCCTCCCACCCGCTCCAGGCCACCCACAAAGTGGCATCGGGCGGATCTGCAGGAGGAGGAATGTCAGCGGCAGCGGGCAGTGAGTTGATGAATTTCCGCCCGCCCCCCCCCCAAGAATCTATTTACTTGTATAGTCAACATCTTCCGACACATTGTTAGCCTTTTCTCTTATGCCTTTAATGGAAGAAGGCACTCTGGACTGAACTGGGGTGAAATTGGACAAGGACGGACCTGCAAAAAAGCTGGTATCTCAGCGGTCGCCCGATATACGCCCCACCCAATACTTTTTTTTCATTCATTCATGGTAGGCATCGCTGGCAAGGACGGCATTTATTGCCCATCCCTAATCGCCCTTGAGAAGGTGGTGGTGAGCTGCCTTCTTGAACCGCTGCAGTCCGTGTGGTGAAGGTGCTCCCACAGTGCTGTTAGGGAGGGAGTTTCCAGGATTTTGACCCAGCGACGATGAAGGAATGGCCGATATATTTCCAAGTCAGGCTGGTGTGTGACTTGGAGGGGAACGTGGAGGTGGTGGTGTTCCCATGCACCTGCTGCCCTTGTCCTACTAGGTGGTAGAGGTCGCGGGTTTGCGAGGTGCTGCCGAAGAAGCCTTGGCGAGTTGCTGCAGTGCATCTTGTAGATGGTGCACACTGCAGCCACGGTGTGCCGGTGGTGGAGGGAGTGAATGTTGAAGGTGGTGGATGGGGTGCCGATCAAGCGGGCTGCTTTGTCCTGGATGGTGTCGAGCTTCTTGAGTGTTGTTGGAGCTTCACTCATCCAGGCAAGTGGAGAGTGTTCCATCACATTCTTGATTTGTGCCTTGTAGATGGTAGAAAGGCTTTGGGGAGTCAGGAGGTGAGACACTCGCTGCAGAATACCCAGCCTCTGACCCGCTCTTGTTGCCATGGTATTTATGTGGCTGGTCCAGTTAAGTTTCTGGTTCATGGCAACTGCAGCGTGCTGATGGTGGGAGATTTGGCGATGGTAATCCTGTTGAATGTCAAGGGGAGGTGGCTAGACTCTCTTGTCGGAGGTGGTCATTGCCTGGCACTTGTGTGACGTGATTATTACTAGCCTTTTATCAACCGTGCAGGTGGGCACGGACTGCTTCTTTATCTGATTCAATAATTAGTTCTGTTGAATTCAGTAGAACTGAAAATCAGCTGTGACGTATAATGGACGGCAAAAGCAATTCGACCTGCTTTGTGTATCTGCCCATATCCATTTTCACCCCAAATAACACTTATTTTAAAAGAAAAATTATCAAATAAAAGGACGATGTGTACTAAATTGGTTTTGAGGCCAGTATATGCAGGGCAGTAAGGGAGCATTTAAACCCAAAACAGAGCTATAATGTTTGTTGTCTTTTAGCTGCATCTCTCATACTGACCAAAAGCAACAGCTAGCTTTGCCTTTATTCTCCCTCTTCACTCTTTGCTAGACCAAGAGGTGAATACAGACGAGAAGACTATACGACCCATCGTAGCTCGTCCATCCAGGAAAAAAAGCAAAAGGAAAATCCCTCTTATTAATGCATCTAACTGAACCTTGGATGAGTCGAAGGTTTATGGGGCCAATTTTCCACGTTGCCGATTTTTGGCGCAGTTGTCGAGGTATGGCCGATTTTTTAATGGCCTACTGCACCAAGTTTTGTGGGAATAAACTTTCATTTTGGCGCAGATTGTCCTCCAGCTCTGTGGGTGGAGCTTGAGGTCTGCGCCGAAAAACTGAGGTTGCCAGGGTAACGAGGGCCACAGGGAAGGGCGGAGGCTGCAAAGTGAGACATACAAAATGCAGCAAGACATAAGCAATTGTAGAACCCTGGTGCCACTTCTGTCCCGGGCCGAAAGGCCCCCCCCCCACCTCTGGTGTCACTTCTATCCTGGATCGCATGGCCCCCCAGCTCCCAGTGCTGACCTATCCCGGGCCACAAGGCCCCCCCAGCTCCCAGTGCTGACCTATCCCAGGCCACATGGCCCCCCGCCCCTGGTACCGCTGCTATCCCGGGCCACATGGCCCCCACGGCCCCGGTGTCACTGCTATCCCGGGCTGAATGGCCCCCCACCCCCCAGTGCTGTGTCTTCTTCCTTCCCTCCAAAACCTAACTCAGCTCCGCTAACGCAATGGCGTCTTCTCTGCGCCGATTTTCTTAAGTCCAGGTTAGGTTTTTCCGAACCTGTGCACATTTCGAAATCTTTCTATGAAAGGGTGGGGAGATGAGGGGATGGGCTTGCTACAGTTTAATTTATGTCTTCATTTTTCACGAAGTTGATTCCTTAATTAAAACTTCTATCTTCCCGCTGTAGAAATATAAAGGGGCACTAATATAAGCATCTGTGATTTCGTTGATAGTGCTGAAGCCCTCATCCGTGCATTTGTGACCTCCAGACTTGACTACTCCAACACACTCCTGGCTGACCTCCCACATTCTACCCTATGTAAACTAGAGGTCATCCAAAACTCGACTGCCCCATGTCCTAACTCGCACCCAGTCCCGCTCATCCGTCACCCCTGTGCTCTCTGACCTACATTGGCTCCTGGTTAAGCAACGCCTCGATTTCAAAATTCTCATCCTTGTTTTCAAATCCCTTCATGGCCTCGCCCCCTCCCTATTTCTGTAATCTCCTCCAGCCCCACAACCCCCCGAGATGTCTGCGCTCATCGCTCAACCATTGGTGGCCATGCCTTCTGTTGCCTGGGCCCCAAGCTCTGGAACTCCCTGCCTAAACCTCTCCGCCTCTCTACCTCTCTCTCCTCCTTCAAAACGCTCCTTAAAACCTATCTCTTTGACCAAGCTTTTGGTCACCTGCGCTAATTTCTCCTCAGTGTCAAATGTTTTATCTCATAACACTTCTGTGAAGCACCTTGGGACATTCCACTACGTCAAAGGCGCTATATAAATACAAGTTGTTATTATTGACTGCTTGACGATTGACGTATTTACTGGTGCATATTAAGGTGATTGACTGGTGAATCCAGATAGTTGTCACAAGTGGAAGATCTTATCTGAATGATAAGGGATTAGGTGAGGAGATGGAAGCTCGAGGTGAGAAAATTGGGTGGACAGATTACTTGAATGTCAACTTCAAATTGCTTCTTAAATTGGTGGCTTCCATAATTTTGCATTGAGCAATTATTGTAAGGTTTTATATAAATACATAAGATGGTGTCACGGTGCCAAATTTGAACACAAAATATAGCTACAGGGATCAGTAAAACCTTTTTAATTATGAATAAGCCTCTCAATGTTCTCCCTGTATTGAGAAAGTTGCGTAATAAGATTAATAAATCAGGCTTAAAACTGCAAGATATGCAAACATCGCAGTGTGTTATGTTGACTTGTTTAAGGATGAGTGAGGTCATCAAGTCTTCTTAAGTTTTGTTTGGCCAATTGATGGTATATTGTAGAATGCCCCACTGAAGTCACGGACCCCGATATTTCTTTCATGCGTGGTTTAACTTTGTAACCTGTGGTGTGGTTTTCATTAATTAGAGCATAGAATCATAGAAATTTACAGCACGGAAGGAGGCCATTTCGGCCCATCGTGTCCGTGCTGGCCGACAAAGAGCTACCCAGCCTAATCCCACTTTCCATCTCTTAGTCCGTAGCCCTGTAGGTTTCGGCACTTCAAGTGCACATCCAAGTACTTTTTAAATGTAGTGAGGGTTTCTGTCTCTACCACCCTTTCCGGCAATGAGTTCCAGACCCCCACCGCCCTCTGGGTAAAGAAATTCCCCCTCAAATCCCCTCTAAACCTCCTCCCAATTACTTTAAATCTGTTCCCCCTGGTTGTTGACCCTTCTGCTCAGGGAAATATGTCCTTCCTATCCACTCTATCTAGGCCCCTCATAATTTTATACAACTCAATAAGGTCTCCCCTCAGCCTCCTCTGTTCTAAAGAAAACAAACCCAGCCTATCCATTCTTTCCTCATAGCTAAAATTCTCCCGTCCAGGCAACATCCTGGTAAATCTCCTCTGTACCCTCTTGAGTTCAATCACATCCTCCCTGTAATGTGGTGACCAGAACTGCACGCAGTACTCCAGCTGTGACCGAACTAGTATTTTATACAGTTCAAGCATAACTGCCGTGCTCTTGTATTCTATGCCTCGGCTAATAAAGGCAAGCATTCTGTATGCCTTCTTAACCACCTTATCGACCTGTCCTGCTATCTTCAGGGATCTGTGGACATGCACTCCCAGGTCCTTGCTGTTGACTTCATAAAGCTTGACATTTGCTAGGTTGGTGTCAGTTCCTGGTTCGAGGTAAAAGAAAAACCCAGCGTGACTTTCTTTCATGGTGCTTGTGAGGGCTAGCAGAGGGCAGTACTTGTAGTCACTGCACCTCTGCAAATTGTGGCTATGCAGCCCTTGGCTCAGTTGGTAACCCTCTCATCTCTGAGTCGGTTGTTGGTGGGTTCAATCCCCACTTAAGCGACTTGAGCACATTTTCCAGTGCTAACACTCCAGCGCAGTACCGAGGGAGCGTTGCACTGTCGGAGGTGCCGCCTTTCGGACGAGACATTAAACTGTGGCCCCATCTCCTCTCTCAGGTGGACATAAATAATTCTGTTGTGCTATTCGAATAAGAGCAGCAATGTTCTTGGAGATGTTTACATAGCCTGGTTCACTGGTGGATAGTCGGATAGTCATTTAGTACATTGCTGGCTGTGGGAGCTTGCTATGTGCAAAGTGGCTGCTGTATTTTCCTACATCATCATCATAGGCGATCCCTCGAACGAGGATGACTTGCTTCCACACCAAAAGGGATGAGTTCATAGAGGTTTCAATGAAGACCCGATATTCCAGTCCTGAACTCCAGCGGTGGAAGATGCCTGTGCGTGGATTTTTTTAACGTGTGGTAACCGTTGCAGATCAGCCACCACACGGGCTGATGTGCAACGGTACGTCTAATGCCTTTATCCAGTGGCATTACAACAGTGACTGCACTTCACAAATACTTCATTAGCTGTAAAACGAAAGGGTGGTGAATCTTTGGAATTTTCTACCCCAGAGAGCTGTGCATGCTCAGTCGTTGAGTCTATTCAAGACAGAGATCGATAGATTTTTGGATACTAAGGGAACCAAGGGATATGGGGACAGTACGGGAAGGGGGAGTTGAGATTGAAGATCAGCCATGATCTTATCGAATGGCGGAGCAGGCTCGAAGTGCCGAATGGCCTACTCCTGCTCCAATCTCTTATGTTCTTAAAGCACTTGGAGTATGAAGACTTGAACTGATGAGTGCTGCTGAAACATTATACAAATAGATCGATTCTGTGCCAACATGAGTATTTATAATAATACTTGTCTAGATTATTAAACTCCAGCTGTGTTCACCATTATCAATGATATCCAAAGACTTGTCTGTAATTTATGCTATGCAGACAGAAAATAACAAACTAAATCCCGGATGTTAGCTTGGTTCAGTCAGTAACATTCTAGCCTCTGACTCAGAGGGTTGTGGGTTCAAGCCCCACTCCAGGGGCCGGAGGGAGAAAATGCTGCTTTTCAGAGATGCTGCCCCCTGCAGGGCACATTAAGCAAAAGGTCCTATCCACCTGTTCCCATGGGAATCAAAGGATATGGGGATAGTGCAGGAAGGTGAAGGTATGCATCTGTGAGCATGCTCACAGGTTTGTAGAGCTGTTGCATTGTGAGTGGCTTAGCCAGTCACGTGATGTTCACAAGACTCAATAAAACCCCAGCCAGTTGGGTCTAGGTCATCCACGATGAGGTATGAAGTTGTGAGCCTGGTGGATGAACTGGTAATGTATAAGTGTGACTGTTAAACCTTTGTTAATAAACCAACTAGTTCTTAATAGCAATGTGTTGCTGAGAATTCTTAAGCAAAGAACCCATGAAGAAAATATATTACGTATGGTAGTAGCAAATCAAATCAAATGTCAATATCTAAGTCGGATATTCAGGCCCGAGCTTCCAGTGTAACAGCGTGGATATCTTACATAGAAAACATAGAACATAGAAAAATAGGTGCAGGAGTAGGCCATTCGGCCCTTCGAATCTGCACCACCATTCAATATGATCATGGCTGATCATGCAACTTCAGTATCTCATTCCTGCTTTCTCTCCATACCCCTTGATCCCTTTAGCCATAAGGGCCACATCTAATTCCTTTTTGAATATATCTAACGAACTGGCCTCAACAACTTTCTGTGGCAGGGAATTCCACAGGTTCACAATTCTCTGAGTGAAGAAGTTTCTCCTCATCTCGGTCCTCAATGGCTTACCCCTTACCCTTAGACTGTGACCCCTGGTTCTGGACTTCCTCAACATCGGGAACATTCTTCCTGCATCTAACCTATCTTGTAGGCTGCCTGCGAATTCTCTCTGAGGGCAGTGCTCGATGATGTGATCCAGGGTCTGATTAGGAGCTCCACAGTTGCATGATGGGGATGCTTTAATCTTCCACCGATGGAGAAGGTGGCAGCATCGACCGTGACCGGTTCTGAGGCGGTTGATGGTTGTCCACTGTTTGCGAGGAAGGTTTGATCCTTCAGGCTGTACTGTGGGGTCCTCGATAAGGAATCCATTCCTTATGTCGCAGTTCTTCCGAGCATTTCGCCATCAGTCAATGGAGTTGAGGTCGAAGATCAGCCATGATCTTATTGAATGGCAGAGCAGGCTCGAGGGATGGGATGGCCTACACCTGCTCCTATTTCTTATGTTCTTATGAAAGACCCCATTGCAGTACTTGAAAAAGAGCAGGGGGTTGCTCCAGGGTCTTGTTCAACGTTCCTCACTCAACCAAAAAGATATTAACCGGTTATTTATCTAATACAATGTTTGTGGAATATTGCAGTGCATAAATTGGCTGTCAGTTTTGCGTCATGACAACAGTAATTGCATTGAGACATTTGCGAGAGAGGTGATACAGTCCTATATCAGTGCAGGTTCCTTCTTCTGCAACTCTCTGGTAACAGAGCATACATAGTCAAAATTGTGATTTATCAATTCCTTGAGTGTTGCAGTTGCTAACGCTCATGATTTTGTTAATTATTTATTTGTTGTTGTTTTAATGAGAGCAAGTTTCTAAAATGTTTTTCTCTCTTACCCTTCAATCCCATTAAATCTCTTTAAAATAATGCAAAATTGCCCCCAAAAAGTCATTAAATTGGAAGATTGTGGTCATTCTCAAAGAAGTGAAATTTGAATGTTGATTAACAAAAATAGGACACAAAATCATTCCAAATGAGCAAGATTTATTATTTATGCTCACTTAGGCTTATAACTAGAAAAATTATGGGGAAAATGGAGTCATTTTATTTTCCAGAGCTTTCTTAGAGCACAAACTGCTTTGCCACAATTACCTATTGAGGCAAAGACTTTAACATAAAGAAAGACTTGGATTTATATGGCGTCTTTCACAACCACCGGATGTCCCAAAGCGCTTTACACCCAATGGAGTACTTTTTGGAATGCCATCACTGTTGTAATGTGGGACACGCAGCAGCTAATTTGTGCACAGCAAGCTCCCACAAACAGCAATGTGATAATGACCAGATAATCTGTTTCAATGATGTTGATTGAGGGATAAATATTGGCCAGGACACCGGGGATAACGCCACTGCTCTTCTTCGAAATAGTGGCCATAGGAATCTTCTACCTCCACCTGAGAGGGCAGATGGGGCCTCAGTTTAACGTCTCATCCGAAAGACGGCACCTCCGACAGTGCAGCACTCCCTCAGCACTGCACTGGGAGCGTCAGCCTAGATTTTTGTGCTCAGGTCCCTGGAGTGGGACTTGAACCCACAACTTTCTGACTCAAAAGCGAGGGTGCTACCCACTGAGCCCCAGCTGACATGTCTAAAAGGGAATGGGGTTAGTATTTGGGGGAAAAAGTGAATGTTGAAGGACTGGAAGAAACGGCAGAGAAATGAGATTGGCATAGGATAGCTGGATTTGAAGAGTTGGAACTGGGACAGACTTGCTGAGCCAAATGTCCCTTTTCCCACACTGTAATTGCTGTGACACTTTCAATAGGAAATCTGTCTGTTCTGTTTTGCTTATAGCTTTGCCAACAGCTAGAGCAAGAATACGTAAAAGGTGTCGTCGCCAACTGGGAGAGTCTTCAGAATCTTCACACATGCCACTGTGGCTTTGAAGTTATTTACGAACCCTTGGCTGGTTGGTCTGAAATTTCACTCTCTGCCACTTTACCGGAGGCAGTAACCCACTTATTTTGAGCCATTTGTACTTGGAGCTTAAGAAGGGCAAGAGAGGATAGGTCAGACGAGCAATTGCCATGTTAGTATTTGAGAGAAAACGAGGATGTGACAAAATAGAGAGCTCCAAGCAAGGAACTTTTCCTCCTATCCTGTCCTCTCCAGTTGCTCTGAAAAGTTAGTTTCAATGGCTGTAATAGCTCAGTGGTGCTTTATTGAGCAACTAAAGAAACAGTCACATAGGCCACAGCTCTGAGCAACAGCAATACCCGACATTACACCACAATCGCACTTCATTGGATGTAAAGGAGTTCGGAACATCCTGAGGTCACGTAAGGTGCTATATAAAAGTGCAACTTAGTTCCTTCCTTCCTTCTTTCAATCTTTCCTTCTCTTTTTCTTTCTTTCTTTCTTTCATCTTTTCTTCCCTTTCTTCCTTCTTTCCGACAAGCTTTTTCTCCCTGACCCACCCCAGAAAATGTTCTCAATCGGCTGTGCCCTTTTGCGTGCCTGCAGTTATTTTCTTGTGAGTTGGTTGGCAGCCTGACAAGCAGGATAGCCAACGGGGAGCACAGGAGTGGGTAGCACGTGGAGCTCACTACCGCATGGAGCGGTTAAGGTGAATAACATGGATGCATTTAAGGGGAAGGTAGAGGAACACAGGAGGGAGAGGGGAACAGTAGGATATGTTGATGGGGTGAGATGAAGAGGGGTGGGCGGACTAGTTGCTCAGAGCTGTGGCACGGACCAGTTGGGCCAAATGGCCTGTTTCTGTGCTGTATTCTATGTAATACTATAAGATGTGGTTCCAGTGATTTCTGCATAAAATGCCTGTTACATGCTAACAGGACAGATACGGAGACAAAAGCAAACGAAAGCATGGCCTGGAGCAGAGATGGTTGATGTTAATATTAGGTGACATCTGAGCATCTTAACTATTATAAAGTAGGGCAACAAGCTTTAATAGTTTGATGAGAATATATAGCAAGAAAATGAGCCAGCAAAGAGTAACGAACGTAACTTGAGCCTAGAGGTCGTACTAGGCCAATTATTTATCTTTGTTTACAGTAAAACCTCTATTCGATGATTTGTCACATCAGTAAAAGATGCTTTTCTTGGATGGGGTCACTGGAAATAGATGGCAGAACAAAATGCCTTTCAGGCAGACTTGTTCCAGTCAAAGATGCAGTTAATTCATGAATTGACAAACTCTGATTAGCCTGAACCTTTGAATTAAATCAAGGCTTCAAACTTCCACTGAATGATCTCGGACTTTTATCGGAAGGCTTTAGGAACATTGGAGCAGCAGGAGGCCATTTAGCCCCTCGAGCCTGTTCCACCGTTCAATGAGATCATGGCTGATATGTGACCTAACTCCATATACCTTAATCCCTTTGATTAACAAAAAGCCTTCAGTCTTGGATTTAAAATTAACAATTGATCTGGCATCAATTGTCGTTTGCAGAAAAGAGTTCCAAACTTCTACCACTGTGTGTGTAGAAGTGTTTCCCAATTTCACTCCTGAAAGGTTTGGTTCTAATTTTTAAACTATGTCCCCTAGTCCTAGAGTCCCCAACCAGCGGGAATAGTTTCTCTCTATCTACCCTATCTGTTCCCCTTAATATCTTGAAAACTTCGATCAGATCACCTCTTAATCTTCGAAATTCTCGGAAATACAACCCTAATTTGTGTAATCTCTCCTCGTAACTTAACCATTGAATGTAAGAACATAAGAAATAGGAGCAGGAGTCGACCATTTGGCACCTTGAGCCTGCTCCACCATTCATTAAGATCATGGCTGATCTGATGTTGGGCTCAGCTCCACTTCCCTGCCCTCTCCCCATAAACCTTCACGCCCTTATCGCGCAAAAATCTTTCCAGGTATCATTTACAAATGTATATATGGCAGGATTCCATTTATTCCAGCTTCACTTCCAATGGTAAAGGCAAACAAGCAATTCTATTTAACAAAGAGTACATAATAATAGAATCTAACTTTAAAAATTGCCCCACATCAAAATACTCAAGACCTCTTGTCCATCACATAACTTGAGTGCAAATTGAACATAAATCTTTGGGCCCGTTGTGCAACCATTTAAGAATCAATCCGAAATTATTTTCGACGCGGATTGAAGCATTGCTGTTGGTGTAATTGAGAAGTCAGGTTGGCGGCTGAAGGCAAGAGATTTGAGGCCACCTTCAGGAATTTGGGCCTGAGCTTCAATGAGGGACATGTCCTCAATATTTTAATCACTAAAATGAAAGCAAAGTACTGCGGATGCTGCGAATCTGAAACAGAAGATGCTTCAAAACACTCAGCGGGTCAGGCAGCATCTGTAGAGAGAAACAGAGTTAACGTTTCAGGTCAATAGCCTTTCTTCAGAACTGGGAGAAGTTAGAGATTGTAATGTAGGCACCTGTGAGTCTGCTCTTCCTCCACTTAGGGCGGTCTTGGGCCAGGGACTTCCAGGTGTCAGTGAGGATGTTGCACTTTATCAGGGAGGCTTTGAGGGTGTCCTTGTAACGTTTCCTCTGCCCACCTGGGGATCCATTGTAGGTCAGCGAGCACAGGGGAGATGGGTGAGCGGGACTTGGTGCGAGTTAGAACGCGAGCAACAGAGTTTTGGATGACTTCAAGTTTACAGAGGGTAGAGCTTGGGAGGCCAGCCTGCAGTGCATTGGAGTAGTCAATCCTAGAGATAAAAAAGCACGGATGAGGGTTTCAGCAACAGATGAGTGGACCCAGGGGCGGAGTCGGGCGATGTTAGCGAAGTGGAAATATGAGATCTTGGTGGTGGTGTGGCTATGTGGTTGGAAGCTCATGTCTTAGGATGTTGGGGAGAAAGCTGGAGTCTATTGGAGTCCGTGCTACCAACACTTGCCACGTGGTATCACAGCATTCCTGGCTGTGTGTCTGTGAATGAGAGATCAGTGCTACATCCATCAGCATCATTGAAGCACTGACCACACTTGATCAGCTCCGCTGGGCAGGCCACATTGTCCGCATGCCTGACACGAGACTCCAAAAGCAAGCGCTCCATTCAGAACTCCTTCATGGCAAATGAGCCAAAGGTGGGCAGAGGAAACGTTACAAGGACGCCCTCAAAGCTTCCATGATAAAGTGCAACATCCCCACCGACACCTGGGAGTCCCTGACCAAAGACCGCCCTAAGTAGAGGAAGTGCATCTGGGAGGGCGCTGAGCACCTCGAATCTCATCGCCGAGAGCATGCAGAAATCAAGGCAGCGGAAAGAGCATGCGGCAAACCTGTCCCACCTACCCTTTCCTCAACGACTGTCTGTCCCACATGTGACAGGAACGGTGGTTCTCGTATTGGACTGTTCAGTCACGTAAGGACTCATTTTTAGAGTGGAAGCAAGTCTTCCTTGATTCCGAGGGACTGCCTATGATGATCCATCATCATTCCTATTATAGACGGGGTTTTTCTCCTATTAATCATCCAATAAAGTATCGATAACTGGAAACAATATTATCCTGTTAGACGGAGAATGGGTTGCAAGTGAATCGTTACATTATGCTAAGTGTTAAAAAGGAGGTAACTGTACATGGACCAGTGGAGTTCATTTTTATTTTATATTCTCAAACCGTTGGTCCTTGACATATCTTCAATGATCTTTGTTAACTTCAATATCTCTGCAATAAAAGGAGGAATGTTTTGTCAAACTCAAATTAAAAATGGTTGTGCAATAGCCAGTAAATGTTAAATATAATCGAACACCCAAAAGCAGGATTACAACAGCAGTCAAAGGCACAGTTAATTAAATGAGTAATATTTAAGTTGAATAATAAGGTGCAGAGATTTTAATTATAACTTGAATTTATTATGACCTGAATTCTGCAATTAATTCAGCAATCATAACTATTTCTTGTGTGGAGAATCCTTGAATTAAAAGCAAGATCCACTTTCTCTTGCTTTCTCTCTCCCTCTCACTTTCTCGCTCTCTCTTTTTCTCTCAGCTCTATCTTTCACGCTCTCTCTTTCTTACTCTCTCTTTCTCAGCTCACGATTGCTCTCTCACTCCTTTTCTCTCACTCTCGCTCTCTTTCTCTATTGCTCTTTCTATTGCTCACTCTCTTTCACTTTCTCGCTCTCTCTTGCTCTCTCTCTCTCTCTCTCTCACTCTCTCGCTCTCTCCTTGTGCTCTCTTTCTCTCTCCCTCACTCTCTCGCTCTCTCTCTCACTCTCTCTTGCTCTCAGTTGTCATATTGCTGTTCTTTAACAACTTATTTGTTAGTGACCCCGATGTGATAACTTTTCTTCAAAACATTTGAAGAAATCTTTCACTTGAGACCTAACTTTAGACCTCTGGGAGGCCCAAGAAATTCACCTCTCCTTTTTATGTGGGAAGGAAGGAGCAGGCTGTCGAGACTGTGCTTGGGATATTGTTCCAATATCTCCCGATAATTTGACACTCAGCAGAGAATGACTTCGACAGTTTCTCATTTTGTTTCTTGCTCCCTCTCTGTCTCTCTATTTCTCTTTTCTCTCTCTCTATCTGTCTCTCTGTCTCTATGCTCGATTTCTCTCTCTTTTTCCCTCTCCCTCTCACTCTGTCTCTCTTGTTCCCTCTGTCTCACTTTCTCGTGCCTTCTCTCGCTATCACTTTCACGCTCTCTCTTCTTTCTCTCAGCTCAATCTTTCATGCTCTCTCTCTTTCTTACTCTGTCTTTCTGTAAGCTCTCTCCATTGCTCTCTGTCATGTATCTTACATTATTATATATAACTGTATCCTAACATGCTATACATGACTGTAATAAGATATGACCTGTAACCACCAGCATACCTTACCACCAGGGGTGCACTTGCAAGAGACAGGTATATAAGGACAGGTCTCAGGCAAGTGCAGCATTCCAGAGCTGTGAAATAAAGGTGCAGGTCCAGAGTGACCTTGACTTCACTACATGCCTCGTGTGAATCTGTACTGAGGGGACAGGACTTTACAGTGGTGACGAGTTACGGGATTACAGAATCCACAGAATGGCGAACAATGGATCAGATGAAAAGTACAATGCGGGAGACAATTGGGAGGACTTTATAGAAAGGCTCCAGCAAAGCTTTGTAACCAAAGACTGGTTAGGCAATGATAAGGCAGACAAGAGAAGAGCCCATCTCTTGACCAGCTGTGGCTCGAAAACATACGCTTTAATGAAGGATCTGTTGGCACCCGAGAAACCAGCAGGCAAGTCGTTTGAAGAATTGAGCACACTGGTAAGAGACCACCTGAAGCCAGCGAGCAGCCTACACATGGCCAGACACAGGTTCTACAACTACAGATGCTGTGTGGGCCAGAGCATACCCGACTTCGTGGCGGAACTTCGAAGGTTGACTAGTTTAAGTGAGTTCTCCGATGAACTGAGGAGAGAAATGCTGAGAGACTTTTTCATTGAA
The DNA here is from genome assembly GCF_044704955.1 of Pristiophorus japonicus. Taxonomy (NCBI): domain Eukaryota; kingdom Metazoa; phylum Chordata; class Chondrichthyes; family Pristiophoridae; genus Pristiophorus; species Pristiophorus japonicus. The sequence continues at coordinate 73,266,102 of NC_091997.1, read as the reverse complement.
GGAATAGGCCACGCAGGCATATTCCGAAAGCTCATAGAGACCAAGAACCTGACCTTAGAGGCAGCAGCACTGGTTGCACAGACATTCTTGGAGGGGAAGAAGAAATGAGGTTGATTTACAATGCAGGTACGACAACTAACGAAATATCGGAACAAGAAGTTCACAGCACTAAACAAGCTGCTATCCCCACATACAGACAAAACCGGGAGAACAGGCTCTCGACAGCAGGCAGAAGCCATCAAGGGCCACAGGAATGGCCGTTCACACCTCATCAACCTACAATGCGAGCAATCAACTATAAACTGAGAGAAGCTCAAGAGAGATCAGCCAGACGCAGCTCATTCTTTGGGAACACTTTCAACAATGGAACAGGTCTGTGCTGGAGGTGTGGGGTTGGGCACTCGTCAAGGGGATGTTGATTTCAGCAGGCTGTTTGCAGAAATTGTGAATATACAGGGCATTTGGCCCGCATGTGCAAAAACACGGCAGTTCGGCTGGTATACGAATCGGATGGGTTGGAAAGCGGACCAGAAGATGGTGGGGACAGTACCCGGGATACCGATGTACAGCGGGTCAACATGATCAATGGCCGCTGCTCCTACAACAGGATGCCTCCTATAATGATGAGGGTCCTACTCAACGGGATATCTGTCAACATGGAGCTGGATACGGGAGCGAGTCAATCTCTCATGGGCGCTCAAAAATTTGAACAACTGTGGCCGCATAAAAGAGACAGACCAAAACTCACAAGGGTCGACACCAAACTAAGAACCTATACCAAAGAAATCATACCAGTCCTCGGCAGCGCCATGCTCTCTATCACACACAAAGGGACAGTGAACCGACTTCCCCTGTGGATTGTCCCCGGAGACCCCCCAGCACTGCTGGGGAGAAGCTGGCTGGCAAAACTAAACTGGAAATGGGATGATGTCCATGCCATCTCATTAGAGGAATGGACCTCCTGCTCAACAGTTATAAAGCGATTTGAACATCTCTTTCAGCCAGGTGTGGGCACTTTCAAAGGGGCCAAAGTCAAAATCTATATCACACAGGATGCTAGACCGGTCCATCACAAGGCCAGAGCTGTACCCTATGTGATGAGGGAAAAGATTGAACATGAACTAGACAGGCTTCTGCGGGAAGGCATTATATCACCTATGGAATTTAGCGACTGGGCAAGTCCCATCGTCCCAGTCATGAAGCCTGATGGATCCGTACAAATCTGTGGGGACTACAAATCTACCATAAACAGAGTCTCCCTACAGGACCAGTGCCCGCTGCCCAGAGCGGAGAACTTATTTGCCACATTGGCTGGAGGTAATTTTTTCTCAAAATTAGACCTCACATCTGCGTATATGACGCAAGAATTGACCGAGGAATCCAAGCTACTCACCACCATCAACACACATCGAGGCCTTTTCATGTACAATCGATGCCCATTCGGCATCAGGTCGGCAGCTGCCATATTCCAGCGCAACATGGAGAGTCTGCTCAAGTCCATCCGGGGACGGTTGTATTTCAAGACGACATACTTATCACGGGCAGGGACACCGACTCCCATCTCCGTAATTTGGAGGAAGTACTAAAGCGGTTGGATCGGGTAGGCCTACGAGTCAAGAAATCCAAGTGCCTGTTTCTCGCACCCGAGGTTGAATTTTTGGGCAGAAGGATTGCCGCTGATGGAATCTGCCCAACAGAGTCTAAAACAGAAACAATTCGCCTGGCACCCACGCCCCGTAATGTCTCAGAACTGCGCGCCTTTCTCGGGCTACTCAATTACTTTGGGAACTTTATGCAGAACTTAAGCCTGCTGCTGGAGCCTCTCCATGTGCTACTCAGGAAGGGGTGCGATTGGTTTTGGGGGGATGCCCAGGAATGCGCCTTCAATAAGGCACGCAACCTTCTGTGTTCCAACAGTGTTTTGACTTTCTTTGATCCAGGTAAAAAGCTAGTTCTCACATGCGATGCGTCAGCGTATGGGGTCGGGTGCGTTTTGCAACATGTCAATAGTGTGGGCAAATTACAACCCATAGCTTATGCCTCCAGGTCATTTTCGCGGGCGGAGCGCAGGTACAGAATGGTAGAGAAGGAGGTGCTCGCGTGCGTGTACGGTGTCAAAAAGATGCACCAATACCTTTTCGGGGCCAAGTTCGTGTTAAAAACCGACCACAAGCCCCTCACGTCCCTCCTATCTGAGAGCAAGGCAATAAACGCCAACGCCTCGGTGCGAATTCAACAGTGGGCACTCATGCTGGCGTCCTACGACTATACCATAAGGCACAGACCAGGCACAGACAACTGTGCCGACGCACTCAGCAGGCTACCCCTGGCGACTACGGAAGGGTCTGATGAACAGGATTGTGAGATAGTCATGACAATCAATGCCTTTGAGTCCACAGGTTCGCCCATGACGGCTCGCCAAATCAGAGCCTGGACGGCCAGCGACCCCACGTTATCCTTAGTAAAAAGATGTGTCCTAACCGGTGACTGGGCAGAGGCTCGCCATGCCTTCCCCGAGGAACTAAAACCCTTTCACAGGCACATGCATGAGCTATCACTACAAGCAGACTGCCTGATGTGGGGCAGCCGAGTAGTCATGCCTCTGCAAGGCAGAGAGGCATTTGTCCGGGAGCTCCACCGCGAGCATCCAGGGATTGTTCTCATGAAGGCCATTGCCAGATCCCATGTCTGGTGGCCTAGTATTGACGCGGACTTGGAGCTCTGCGTCCGAAGATGCACCATTTGTGCCCAACTCTCACATTCTCTATCTCACTCTCTCTCTCGCTCTCTCTCAGGCTCTCTCGCTCTCTCTTGCTCTTTCTCTCACATTCTCTCTCTCACTTGCTCTCTCTCAGGCTCTCTTGCTCTCTCTCTCTCACATTCTCTCTCTCACTCTCTCTTAGGCTCTCTCGCTCTCTCTCTCACACTCTCTCTCTCACTCTCTCTCACTCTCTCTCAGGCTCTCTCTCTCTCTCTTGCTCTCTCTCTCACACTCTTTCTCTCACGCTCTCTCTTGCTCTAATTTGTAAGCTTTCAGCTCAAACTGTGACAAAGAGCCAAAAGGCTACGTTACAGAAATAAAACTAAAAGTTGGGACTAGTTTTTTTTAAGTATTCATAACTGAAAATGATAAAATCAAACATCACAAGTTGACAACACTTTGATTCTGCTCTCCTTGTCAGCCTTTTGTGCAATTTATTCCTCTTTTTCTGTTTTTTATTCATCCTGCATTTATGCTTTTAACTTTAGCTTAGATTCTACCCAACTTGATCCAATGATAATTTAAAAATCAAGTTTAAAATATATCGCCATCTTCCTCCTGCCTCCCGCTATCCACCGTCGTATGAGGAGCAATTTTCAAACGCGTGGCTTTGATTGGCCCCGACAGTCAGACGTAGAGCCAATCAAGAGCCTGAGAGAGGTCGAGATTAACTGTGAAGGTCAGTCTCCTCTCGGTGTACAAATGCATAGTGGGTGGATCACTGGTCGACAATGACCATCCCATGCACATACAGCAGTGCCTAGTCTCCAGTCGTCTTGGACCCCCTTGCCACTAGACCAAGACCTTGCTCCGACAAGCCCGTGTGGTAGCTGGTGTGCAATGGCCACCCCACATTAAAGGAATTCACACACAGGCATCTTCCACTGTTTAAAATAAGTTCATCAGCCACCTGAGTACTCGTTTGTAGTGTGGAAGCAAGTCTTCCTGGACCCCGGGATGACTGCCTCATCATCATAGGCAGTTCCTCAGAATCGAGAAAGACTTACTTCCACTCCTGAAGTGATTTCTTTGGTGCTGGAACAGTCCAGTACAAGCGCCACAGTCCCTGTCACAGGTGGGACAGACAGTCGTTGAGGGAAAGGGTGGGTGGGACAGGTTTGCCGCACGCTCTTTCCACTGCCTGCGCTTGATTTCTGCATGCTCTCGGCGATGAGACTCGAGGTGTTCAGCGCCCTCCCGGATGCTGTTCCTCCACTTAGGGTGGTCTTTGGCCAGGGACTCCCAGGTGTCAGTGGGGATGTTGCACTTTATCAGGGAGGCTTTGAGGGTATCCTTGTAGCATTTCCGTTGCCCACCTTTGGCTCCTTTGTCATGAAGGAGTTTCGAGTAGAGCACTTGCTTTGTGAGTCTCGTGTCTGGCATGTGGACTATGTGGCCCGCCCAGGGGAGCAGCCCATCCTATGATGAGGATGGTCCACAATCCCTTTGCCCAACAGCCAGGACTTATCACCACAATATGGCAGCCACAGCTCAGGCCTTGCAGTCTCCAACTTATTTTCCACGTCCTAAAAAACGGCACCAATTTTAACCCTGCCGAGATAGTGGCTCAGGGCCAACTGTCCCGATTTCAGCGCTCAAAGTCAACAGCCAGAACAGTGATATCAACAGATTCGGTAAACGCATCTGTATCAACAACAGCTTGCATTTATATAGCGCCTTTAACGTAGTAAAACGTGCCATGGTGCTTCACAGGAGCGTTTATCAAACGAAATTTGACACAGAGCCACAGAAGGAGATATTAGGACAAGTGACCCAAAGCTTGATCAAAGAGGTAGGGTCTTAAAGAAGGAGAGCGAGGCGGAGAGGTTTAGGGAGGAATGATACCATAATGAGGGTTAAATAAAAGAGAGGTGAGAAAAGTGCCACTATATTACTCTTTTTGTAAAATCAGGACAGGATGAGCAGGCCTTTTCTCTGGCCTTTGAAACTGACCGCAAATTCAGGTCTGTGAAAATTCTGCATTGTGATTGGCTGCTCAGACCACTGGTTGACGTCACAGCAGCTCGCGCTGTGGGATTCCCACAAAACGACACTGATTTCAGCGGGAAAGCCGAACACCCCGCCACGGAGATCGCGAGGTCCTTGCGCGAAGCTTGCTTCGGGGCCAGCGGTGAACGACTTTGCTTTGCCGCCGAGCGCAAAGGCTTCGGAGAAGGTTACCTTCTCCGCCGCTCGACCAGGGCACAGTGTCTGGTACGTGGGAGGACAGTAAGCGAAAATGCCACTTTAATGGGAGGGAGGAGGAAAGAAGATGCAAGTTGGAGAAAAATAGGCTCTGCTCACAGCTCGGCGCACTGTTTTCATTCTGTTGTATCAAATTGATGACTTCAAACTGATTTCAACGAGTGTGTAGTGGCCTCTGCAGTGCCCTATAATAGCCCACCCCACACTTTCCCAGCTTTCAAAACTTTAATCAGAATTGCAAATTTGAAATCTGTTCAACTTAGATAAGGGCGAGCTGTCTCGTTTAGATACCAGATTATGCTTCAGCTTTTGCCCCTCTCGATGGAGAAAGATTTATCTCAATGTGATTACAAGTGAGGCAAATCCAGTCTCAGATCACATGGAAAGAGCCACTAAGATGCTTTGTGCAAAGGGTGGGGGGAAGGGGAGGTTCGAAAGTTTTTGCAATGAACTAGGGTGAATTTCAGATACCAAGAGCACAGAGAGTGCTGACTTGAGAAGGCAGGCTCCAGTGGAAACGTTCCATTTTGTCGTGGATTTAACGCGGTCCTGTTGCCTTGGGACAATGGTTGCAGGAGATTTTGTGCAGACCAGAAGAATTTTGTGACACATTACAGACGGTGTGACGTGCCAAGTGCCAAATCGTCGAAGGTTGTAAAAACATAACGGGGAGGATAGATTCTGACTTTGTGCGACAGTGCAAAATGGGCGACAGCAAGTCGGCAGCCTGAGTTACACCTCCCCTGATTGACGTCAATGGAAATCAAAGTTTGTAGCAATGTAGAGCCGTTATCACATAAGAACATAAGAATAAGGAGCAGGAATAGGCCATTTGGCCCCTCGAGCTTGCTCCGCCATTCAATAAAATCATGGCCTTTCACACTGAAAAGTATTCCAAAGTTACAACATGTATACAGCATATTAAGATCCCATTTGGCCCAACTGGTCCATGCCAGCGTTTATGCTCCACACGAGCTTCCTCTCCCCACCCTCTTAATCTAACCCCATCAACCTATCCTATTCCTTTCTCCCTCATTGTTTATCGAGCATCCCCTTGAATGCCTCTACGCTTTTCATAGGATTACATGGGATATACGGCACAGAAACAGGCCATTCGACCCAACCAGTCCATGCCGGCGTTTATGCTCCAATCGAGCCTCCTCCCATCTTTCCTCATCTAACTCTAGCAGCATAACCCTCTATTCCCTTCTCCCCCATATACTTGTCCAGCCTCCCTTAAATGCATCGATACTATTCGCTTCAACCACTCCCTGTGGCAGCGAGTTCCACATTCTCACCACTCTCTGGGTAAAAAAGTTTCTCCTGAATTCCCGATTGGATTTATTAGTAACTATTGTGATATCTTCTTTATGACATCATAAAGACACAGACTGCAAGATGGCTCCATTACACAGGGCACTTGTCAGGTGACCTTGTCACCTGATGCTTTTATTGTGTTTACAGGAGCAGTTGCATTACCACAGTAATCCACTAGGTGGAGCTGTATTACAACTATGTTATCTTAATGGCCCTTAGTTCTACATCTAAACTATCAAACCTTTTCTTAATCTTGAAGACCCCTCAACCTTCTCTTTTCGAGAGAAATGGGCCCCAGCTTGTTCAATCTTTCCTGATAGGTATAACATCTGAGTTCTCTACGATCGTAGACAGTTAAGTTCTGTCCCAATGTAAATTAATTAATGTCAGATTAAGAATATTGCTTTGTTGTTTAGGCTGTTTATGTTCAAGGTATTTCTTCCCAATCTTCCATTTCCTTCTGCCTTCGAATTTGGCCGCTGTCGGTCACTTAATTTAATAACCTGACTGGGAGCGGTAGCATAGTGCGAATGTTACTGGACTAATAATCCGGAGGGAAGAGTTCACATCCCACCATGGCAGCTGGGGAATTTAAATTGAGTTAATTAAATAAATCTGGAATTTTAAAAAGCTATTATCGGTATTGGTGACCATGAAAGTCGTAAACACCCATCTGGTTCACTAATGTCCTTCAGGGAAGGAAATCTGCCGCCCTTACCCGGTCTGGCCTATATGTGACTCTAGACCCACAGCAACATGTTTGACTCTTAACTGCCCTCTGAAATGGTGGCTCACCACCACCTTCTCAAGGGGCAATTCGGGATGGGCAATAAATGCCGGCCTTGCCAGCGATGCCCACATCCAATGAACAAATACATTTTTAAAAGTGTTCATTGATCTTTTGTATATAAGGGTTTGACTACTTTGTAATGCTTCTCTCAGTTGTATTGAGAAATCTTTATAAATATAAAAGGCCCTGAACATACTCTGCTGGACACTAGCAGACAAACTCTTCTGCTATTTTAGCAAGGACCTTCTCCAATTTATATTAACAAGATCCACTGAAATAGTGGAGAGCAGAATTTCAGACAATCACATTAAACCTTCAAGCACAAGTGTCCCACGGAGTAATTTCAGGGACAAGACGTTCTGAAAAATTAATAAGTCTCTCCACTTTTCTACTTTAAATTACTCTTTACATAATTGGCATCGCGAGGAATAGCTTGGAGATAAACCAATATTGTCACAGCCCACTGAGCACATTGGTCACATCAGACTCAACGGAGATGGTGCAAATAGGAACATGAGGCTTATTATCTAATGTCAGAGTGCTGGGTCAATAAAGTAGGCTAGAAAATCTTGGACTCTTCAGCCTTCAAAGAAGCTAAATTAAAATGATGTGGATTGAGAACTGGTTGTCAGACAGGAAGCAAAGAGTAGGAGTAAACGGGTACTTTTCAGAATGGCAGGCAGTGACTAGTGGAGTGCCGCAAGGTTCTGTGCTGGGGCCCCAGCTGTTTACATTGTACATTAATGATTTAGACGAGGGGATTAAATGCAGTATCTCCAAATTTGCAGATGATACTAAGTTGGGTGGCAGTGTGAGCTGCGAGGAGGATGCTATTAGGCTGCAGAGTGACTTGGATAGGTTAGGTGAGTGGGCAAATGCATGGCAGATGAAGTATAATGTGGATAAATGTGAGGTTATCCACTTTGGTGGTAAAAACAGAGAGACAGACTATTATCTGAATGGTGACAGATTAGGAAAAGGGAAGGTGCAACGAGACCTGGGTGTCATGGTACATCAGTCATTGAAGGTTGGCATGCAGGTACAGCAGGCGGTTAAGAAAGCAAATGGCATGTTGGCCTTCATAGCGAGGGGATTTGAATACAGGGGCAGGGAGGTGTTGCTACAGTTGTACAGGGCCTTGGTGAGGCCACACCTGGAGTATTGTGTACAGTTTTGGTCTCCTAACTTGAGGAAGGACATTCTTGCTATTGAGGGAGTGCAGCGAAGGTTCACCAGACTGATTCCCGGGATGGCGGGACTGACCTATCAAGAAAGATTGGATCAACTGGGCTTGTATTCACTGGAGTTCAGAAGAATGAGAGGGGATCTCATAGAAACGTTTAAAATTCTGACGGGTTTAGACAGGTTAGATGCAGAAAGAATGTTCCCAATGTTGGGGAAGTCCAGAACCAGGGGTCACAGTCTGAGGATAAGGGGTAAGCCATTTAGGACCGAGATGAGGAGAAACTTCTTCACCCAGAGAGTGGTGAACCTGTGGAATTCTCTACCACAGAAAGTAGTTGAGGCCAATTCACTAAATATATTCAAAAGGGAGTTAGATGAAGTCCTTACTACTCGGGGGATCAAGGGTTATGGCGAGAAAGCAGGAAGGGGGTACTGAAGTTTCATGTTCAGCCATGAACTCATTGAATGGCGGTGCAGGCTAGAAGGGCTGAATGGCCTACTCCTGCACCTATTTTCTATGTTTCTATGTTTCTATGTAAATAAAAACTGGCATGTCTACACACAACCGCCATTCATAACCTCAGGATGTCCCAAAGCACTTTACAGTCAATGAAGTTCTTTTGGAGTGTTGTCACTGTTGTAAAGTACGAAATGCAGCAGCCAATTTGCGCACAGCAAGCTCCCACACACAGCATCATCATCATCATCATAGGCAGTCCCTCGAAACGAGGATGACTTGCTTCCATGCCAAGAAAGGATAAGTTCACAGATGTTCCAATGAAGGACTAATATTCCAGATCCCGAACTACATGTCGAAGGGTGGAAGATGCCTGTGCGTGGATTTTTTTAACATGTGGTGGCTGTTGCACACCAGTCACCACACGGGCTCGACAGAGACAGGGCTTGGTCCAGTGGCAAGGGTTAATTAACCAAGACAACTGGAGACCAGCTCTGCTGCACGGACCTAGTGCGCGCACACATATCACAGTGTGGGCTGGCCCGTGCTGCCCCTGCGCCCCTGGCACCAAACTCGCGCCTCTCCTGGGCCCCGATCACATCCCTCTACAGTCTCTCGCCGCTCCTTCGCCCCGACCTCGCCGCTCCTGGTGTACCTGCCCACGCTCCAATCACCAACCTAGACCTTGATGACGTCACTCTTCACTGCCGTTGCAGCACGTGATGCTCCCTGGAGTAGTATGCCCCACGCTGCTCCCAGGCCGCAGCTTACTGCTCCTTTTATGGCCCCGACCTGCCGCTGGTGTTCTCACGCAGGTCGGGGCCCCACAAACAACTTGAGTATTGTGTACAGTTTTGGTCTCCTAATCTGAGGAAGGACATTCTTGCTAATGAGGGAGTGCAGCGAAGGTTCATCAGACTGATGCCCGGGATGACAGGACTGACATATGAAGAAAGACTGGATCAACTAGGCTTATATTCACTGGAATTTAGAAGAATGAGAGGGGATCTGATAGAAACATATAAAATTCTGATGGGATTGGACAAATTAGATGCAGGAAGAATGTTCCTGATGTTGGGGAAGTCCAGAACCAGGGGTCGCAGTCTAAGGATAAGGGGTAAGCCATTTAGGACCAAGATGAGGAGAAACTTCTTCACTCAGAGAATTGTGAACCAGTGGAATTCCCTACCACAGAAGGTTGTTGAGGCCAGTTCGTTAGATATATTCAAAAGGGAGTTAGATGTAGCCCTTACGGCTAAAGGGATCAAGGGGTATGGAGAGAAAGCAGGAATGGGGTACTGAAGTTGCATGATCAGCCATGATCATATTGAATGGTGGTGCAGGCTCGAAGGGCCAAATGGCCTACTCCTGCACCTATTTTCTATGTTTCTATGTGATAATGACCAGATAATCTGTTTTTGTTATGCTGTGAATTCTTAAGCAAAGAACCCATGAATTAAATCCAATACAGTATGGTAATAGCAAAGCAAATCAAATGTCAATATCTAAGTCGGATATCCAGGCCAAAGCTTCCGGTGTAACAGCGTGGATATCCTGTAGGCTGCCTGTGAATTCCCTCTGAGGGCAGTGCTCGATGATGTGCTCCAGGGTCTGATTAGGAGCTCCACAGTCGCATGATGGGGAGGCTTTAATCTTCCACTGATGGAGAAGGTGGCAGCATCGACTGTGACCGGTTGTGAGGCGGTCGATGGTTGTCCACTGTTTGCAAGGAAGATTTGATCCTTCAGGTTGTACTGTGGGCTCCTCGATAAGGAATCCATTCCGTATGTCGCAGTTCTTCCGAGCATTTCGCCGTCAGTCAGTGGAGTTGAGGTCGAAAATCAACCATGATCTTATTGAATGGCAGAGCAGACTCGAGCGGCAGAATGTAGTGTAATGTATGCACCTGTGAGTATGCTCACAGGTTTGTATAGCTATCCTCTCGGTGCCCTAAAAAAAGACACAAAAAAAACAAAAAAAAACAACAAAAAAACCACAAAAACCCCCCAAAAAAGGGCACTTGAAAAGTTTTTGGAGTGTCCCCCCCCCGCCTTTAATGAGGGGGCACTTGGATTATTTGATTATTTATTTGCAACAAAAGAGTTGTAGAGCTGTTGCGTCTCCCCCCTTTAATAAGGGGGCACTTGATTTAACGTTTATTTTTGTCTTGCAACAAAAGAGTTGTAGAGCTGTTGGAAAAAAAAAGGGCCTTGAAAAGAGTTTGGAGTGTCCCCCAGATCAGGGGGCACTTGATTTAACTGTTTAAGTTTTACAACTAAAAGAGTTGTAGAGCTATTGCACTATGAGTGGCTTCGCCAGTCACGTGATGTTCACAAGACTCAATAAAACCCCAGCCAGTTGAGACTAGGTGATCCACGATGAGGTATGCAGTTGTGAGCCTGGTGCTGAACTGGTAATGTGTAGTGTGATTGTTAAACCTTTGTTAATAAACCTATTAGTTCTTCATAGCAATGTGTTGCTATGAATTCCTAAGCAAAGAACCCATGAAGCAAATACATCACAGGTAGTGCATTGGATTTTCATGTCATCCAGTTTTCTCTGGGACCTGGTTCTGAATCCAGCCTAGACTGATGAGATGTACGTCTGGTGGCTCTTAGGGTCCGATATGATGTAAGTTTAGCCATTCTATGTATCTGTTTTCTTTATTTTAATGCTCTTAACCACATGAAATTAATTAAGAATAGTGTATAAGCAGATTGCATTAATATCAATTTCTTAGTCTGTTATTTTAATGGAGGTTTTAAGGAGATGCAAGGATGCCCACGTTAAAATATTAGACAAATAAATTGAATTGAATGTGTTCGAGGAGTTGTACACTTATATTATAGAATCATAGAAATCTCTGGCACAAAAGGAGGCCATTTGGCCCATTGTGTCTGTGCCAGCCGACAAAGAGCTATCTCGTCTAATCCCACTTTCCAGCTCGTGATCCGTAGTCCTGTATGTTACGGCACTTTAAGTGCGCATCCAGTTTTTTTTTAACGTGGTGAGGGTTTCTGCCTCTACCACCCTTTCAGGCAGTGAGTTCCAGACCCCATCTCCCTCTGGGTGAAAAAAATTCCCCTCAAATCCCCTCTAAACCTACTACCAATTACTTTAAATCTATGTCCCCTGGTTGTTGATCTCTCTGCTAAGGGAACTAGGTCCTTCCTATGCACTCTATCCACGCCCCTCAGAATTTTATACACCTCAATAAGGTCTCCCCTCATCATCCTCTGCTCCAATGAAAAGAACCCCAGCCTACCCAATCTATCCACATAGCTAAAATCTGGACAATGGTATTTCAAGACCCTTCGTTGAACTTATTTCAATGCATCTTTGTCCCTTTGAAGTTAAGGTGCCCATAACTGCAAACAGGATGGGGTCAATTATTGGTTGCCGTGGCCAACGGTTGGACGGTCTCGGGCCTTGTGATCATTCCCGCGGCAAGCTGCCTGCACATTCCAAGCAGCTCGGTGGTTGGAGGGGATGTAAAATCCGTGAGGGCCTCTCCAATAGATGGTTCGAGTGAGCGAAAGGGGAGGTGATCCTGGGAGAGGGCTGCAGAGGATCGGACATCATGGGAGTCAAATTTGGTGGGGCAAGGAGAAACATGAATGCCCTTCCTGACTGCCCCCGTTTACAAACCTTTTATTGAACTTTTCTTGAATAATCTTCGGCAGTGCATTTAAGGTACCCCTTGAACGTCAATTATCCATGGGCGGGTCATGTGCACCCTTTGCTTCACCCATTGGCATCTAATACCACATCGGGGTCCTATTGGCATCACCGGCTGAGACTCACACCTGTTTCCATCATCCACCCAGATGCCCATATCAAGGACTCCACCAAAACAACAGCAAAATCTTGTATTTATATAGTGCCTTTAATGTAGTGAAACATCCCAAGAAGCTTCACAGGAGTGTTATGAGATAAAAATTTGACACCGAGCCGTAGAAGTAGCATAGGTGACCAAAAGCTTGGTCAAAGAGATAGGTTTTAAGGAGCGTCTTGAAGGAAGAAAGAGAGGGAGAGAGGCTTGGAGGTTTAGGCAGGGAGTTCCAGAGCTTGGGACCCAGGCCACAGGAGGCACGGCCAGCGATGGTTGAGCGCTTACAATCGGGGATGCTCAGGTGGGCAGAATTTGAGGAGCGCAGACATCTCGGGGGGTTGTGGGGTTGGAGGAGATTACAGAGATAGGGAGGGGCGGGGGCCATGGAGCGATTTGAAAATAAGGATGAGAATTTTGAAATCGAGGCGTGGCTTAACCGGGAGCCAATGTAGGTCAGTGAGCACAGGGGGGGGGAATTGGTGCGAGTTAGGACATGGGGCAGCCTCGGTGTTGGTGGGAATGGGTTGGTAAGTGTGTTGTGTTTATTTATTTGTTCCTGCTCACTAGAAGGGCATTAGGACTCTGCGGGAGCTATTCACAGTTGCTGTATTCATTCTGGTTCATGCCAGTTTGGGTTGTATAAAGCACATGGTTAAGTTACTTTTCTCCTGGCTCAGTTTGTCAGTTATTTACACGTACATAACAAAGTGTAATGTCGGCCATTTCAGTGCCCTGTTCCCTCCTGGCAGAGGGATTGGAAATTGGCCCCGCTATGTCAAGGGTGCTGTTCTCGATGAGTTGCACACGGTTACAATAACCTGCTCCAACTCGCAAACAGTGCCTTTGTGATGCATCCACATATTTGATAGAAAAATAGGAGCAGTAGTAGGCCATTCGGCCCTTTGAGTCTGCACCGCCATTCAATATGATCATGGCTGATCCTCTATCTCAACACCATATTCCCGCTTTTTCCCCATACCCCTTGATGTCTCTTGTTTCTAGAAATCTATCTATCTCCCTCTTAAATACATTCAGTGACTTGGCCTCCACAGCCTTCTGTGGTGGAGAATTCCATAGGTTCACCATCTTCTCCTCATCTCGGTCCTAAATTTCCTACCCCGTATCCTGAGACTGTGACCCCCTTGTTCTGGACTTCCCAGCCAGGGGAAACATCCTCCCTGCATCCAGTCTATCCAACCCAGTCAGAATTTTATACGTTTCAATGAGATCCCCTCTCATTCTTCTAAACTCTAGTGAATACAGGCCTAGTCGATCCAATCTCTCCTCATATGACAGTCCTGCTATCCCAGGAATCAGTCTGGTGAACCTTCGCACTCCCTCTATGGCAAGTATATCCTTTCTTAGGTAAGGAGACCAAAACTGCACACAATACTCCAGGTGCGGTCTCACCAAGGCCCTGTATAACTCTAGTGAGACATCCTTGCTTCTGTACTCAAATCCTCTTGCAATGAAGGCCAACATACCATTTGCCTTCCTAACTGCTTGCTGCACCTGCATGTTTGCTTTCAATGACTGTTGTACAAGGACACCCAGGTCTCTCTGTATGTCGACACTTCCCACGCCATCACCATTTAAATAATACTTTATCCTTATTTTTTTTCTACCAAAGTGGATAGCTTCACATTTATCCACGTTATACTGCATCTGCCATGTGTTTGCCCACTCACTCAACCTATCTAAATCGCCTTGCAGCTTCTTTGCATCCTCCTCACAACTCACAATCCCACCTAGTTTTGTGTCATCAGCAAACTTGGAAATATTACATTTAGTTCCCTCATCCAAATCATTGATTATATATTGTGAATAGCTGGGGCCCCAGCACTGATCCCTGTGGTACTCCACTAGTCACTGCCCGCCACCCCGAAAAAGACCCGTTTATTCCTACTCTCTGTTTCCTGTCAGTTAACCAATTTTCAATCCATGCCAATACATTACCCCCAATCCTATGTGCTTTAATTTTGCACACTAACCTCTTATGTGGGACTTTGTCAAAGGCCTTCTGAAAATCCAAATACACTACATCCACTGGTTCTCCCTTATCTATTCTATCAGTTACATCCTCAACAAACTCCAGTAGGTTTGTCAAACATGATTTTCCTTTCATACATTCATGTTGACTTTGTTTAATCCTGTTGATATTATCCAAGTGTGCCGTTATCACATCTGTTATAATAGACTCCAGCATTTTCCCTACGACTGATGTCAGGCTAACCGGTCTGTCATTTTCCGTTTTCTCTTTCCCTTCTTTTTTAAATAGTGGGGTTACATTTGCCACCCTCCAATCTGCAGGAACTGTTCCATAATCTATAGAATTTTGGAAGATGACAACCAATGCATCCACTATTTCCATGGCTACCTCTTTTAGTGCTCTGGGATGCAGATCATCAGGCCCTGAGGATTTATGGGGGAGAAATTTCCCAGCGCTCCAATTGGGGGAGGTAACCGACACGGGGGCGGGACATCCTGTGCCTGGCGGAGAATTCCCGCCCCAGCCGAGTTATTGCCGTTAACTCCCCTCAGAGGGGAACATGCCATCTCACGAGGCATGTTCCGGGGCGCTACTGGGCCGTGTTGGTCTGTGTTACACGTCCGCCCCGCGCAGCGCTGGCAGGTTTTAGCGCCCCTTCCCTTCGCTTAAAGGGGAGGTGTCGCTGCGCTCTCCGCCGGGCCTCTGACGTCCTCCACTGGGCCACCGGGGGCGGCGCGGTGCCATGGCCGCAGCCCGGTACCCACAACGGAGCGCCGGGGCTGTACGATGGCGGGCCCGGACCACGGAAGGGGGGAGAAGTCGGGCCGTCCGGCGAGTTGGCAAAAACCGCCAAGGTGGTGGCGCGGGGCACTCCCCACCCCCCCTTTAACTCGCGCCCCGCGAGCGAAGGTCGGCCCGGCTCGCGACCCACGAGGCTGGCGCTGACACCGCTCGGGGCATCCACGCGGGGCGCTGGGCGATGTCCACGCTGGGGTGGAAAGGGGTCGGCGCACGGCACTAAAGAGCGCTACCAGCGGGGCACGATGTTACCGGCGGAGTGCGGCGTTACCGTGGCAGTGCAGTGCCTCCGCTAAACCCCACGCCATTTTTGCAGGAGTCGGTAGCCTCCCTCCCCCGGGCGAAAACTGTGCCCTGTTCATGCTAACAGGCGTCGCAAAACATTGCAAATTTTCACCCCGAAGAATCTTGTTTCAGTTGCTTCATTTTAAGTTGATTATGTTTTGAGCCTATCTTTAGAAACCCTCCCCATTTACATTATATTAATGTGGACCTAGCAATGGAACATTACTGAGGGCTCCACGATTGGAGTAGACAAGCTCATAAAAGCACGTCCAACCTGCAGAACCAATCCATTTTACCATTTAAAAAAAAAAACCATTTACAAATCTAATTGGATCTGATTATCTGTGCAACTAAAGGTGAATTTATTCGCTCTTGCATCTCCTGTCCATACAATACAGAAAGGCCCCAGTTTTAATCTATTGTCCATGTTGCGTTAGTTAATCTTGGCTGTCATAGCGACACGGACATTGAAATTGCCCTCACCACCACCATGGTAGGTGCGGTGGAGGGCCACGAGAGGGGCGGGGGGAATGGAAACAGATAGAATTTGCAGTCTTGATTGGAGATGGAGAGTGAAGTAAAATTATATTACTCACAAGCTGGCACATTGCTTATTTCTCTGCTCAACAGAACTAATTGCCGAGTGTAATTTTCTACTCTTGACCCAGGCTAATGACAAATTTTAAAAATAGCTCAAGCATTACCTACCGTTCAGGCAGCAGCACAGCTCACTTAATGAAAAATGTTTTGTGGAATGACATAATTTATTAAGTGTTTGCCGAACGTTGCACATGCCTACAAGTGTCAGCCGTGGCTCAGTGGGCAGCACCCTCGCCTCTGAGTCCGAAGGTTGTGGGTTCGAGTCCCACTCCAGGGACTTGAGCACACAAATCCAGGCTGACACTCCCAGTGCAGTGATGAGGGAGTGCCGCACTGTCAGAGGTGCTGTCTTTCGGATGAGACGTTCAACCGAGGCCCTGTCTGCCCTCTCAGGTGGGCGTAAAAGATCCCATGGCACTATTTCGAAGAAGAACAGGGGAGTTATCCCTGCTGTCCTGGGCCAATATTTATCCCTCAATCCAAATCACAAAAACAGTTTATCTGGTCATTGCTGTTTCTCGGAGCTTGCTGTGCACAAATGAAGGGGTTGTCTTATCAGGAAAGGTTGGGCCTATACTCATTGGATTTTAGAAGAATGAGAGGTGATCTTATTGAAATATATAAGATTCTGAGGGGAGTTGACAGGGTAGATGCAGAGAGTATGTTTCCCCTCGAGGGGGAATCTAGAACTACAGGGGCGTAGTTTCAGAATAAGTGGTCGCCCATTTAAGACAGAGAAGAGGAGGAACTTCTTCTCTCAGAGGGTCGTGAATCTGTGTAATTCTCTGCCCCAGAGAGCTGTGGAGGCTGGGTCATTGAATATATTGTGCTCGCCGACCTACATTGGTTCCTGGTTACGCAATGCCTCGATTTCAAAATCCTCATCCTTGTTTGCAAACCCCTCCATGGCCTCGCCCCCTCCCTATCTCTGGAATCTCCTCCAGTCCCACAACCCACCGAGATGTCTGCACTCCTCTAATTTTGCCCTCTTGAATCATCCCTGATTATAATCGCTCAACAATTGGTGGCCGTTCCTTCAGCTGCCTGGGCCCCAAGCTCTGGAACTCCCTGCCTAAACCTCTCTGCCTCTCGACCTCTCTTTCCTCCTTTAAGACGCTCCTTAAAACCTACCTCTTTGGCCAAGCTTTTGGTCACCTGCGCTAATTTCTACTTATGTGGCTCGGTGTCAAATTTTTCATCTCCTAACACCTCCTGTGAAGTGCCTTTGAACGTTTCACTATGTTAAAGGTGCTATATAAATGCAAATTATTGTTGTGTTCTTATGCAGCAAGAATCCTCTCTGGTTTGTGTCAAGGTAATTCTGTAAACAAGCGCAGGTATTGAATTGTAATTTAAATGAGCTTTAGTTGGAACGTCGACTGTTGGAGCACAAAAAATGTTGTCGAACATTGGCGGCTGAATTATTTGAAGTCAGGTTCAGGCTTTAATAATTGGTTTAATTGATTTAGTAATTATATTGTAATGCAATAGTGCTTTGTTTAATTCACTGCAAAAATTGCGAGTTTGCAGCAATTACAAGGACTGCTGCCAGAACAACAATTCTGGGTGTAAAAAGAATTATTTTCAGTACTTTAAAAAAATATATTTATCTCAAATTCTAATGTTTAGAGCTGAAACATGTTTAACTGAAACGCACCAGTTAATATATTGTGATATGTTTCTGCCTTTTCGACGTGGTAAATCTTTCATGAGCAAAGTTGTTATTTTCAATAATTAACGAGCAGAATATAATTGCTCCTTTGATGTCTTGGTATCTAAGTGCAATGGCGGGTGTGATACTGAGCCATACAGGGTCAGTAAAGTCCCTGATATAACCACTAAACTGCGCGGAATTAGCTGATTTGAAAGGTGAGAGAAGCAACTGGGGCAGTTATCGTCAGCTTAAATGCCTCTTGGTTAGGACATTGTCCAGGGCCCTTGCTCCTGAATGCCATCCAATGACACCTCCTTGGAAATGCACATACGTACACATGAGTGAGGACAGGATTGGGATCAGCTGTGATGTGCTCCCCTGGGTGAATAGCCCATTAACACTCGTTAAATGCAAGTTGCTGTTATGGTTGTCTCGACGCGCTCATGAAGTGTGAGCAGTTGGATAAGGTACTGGAAGCTGTCTGGTTCTCAATGGACCGCCAGCTCATCACCGTCAGGGGAGGAGGGGGAAATAAAAGTCCTGGAAGGAAAACCAAAAACTAAACTAAAGTGAGCAGTTGTACCATCGACAAGATGCACTGCTGCAAATCGGCAAGGCTTCTTCGGCAGCACCTACCAAACCCGCGACCTCCACCGCCTGGAGGGACAAGTGCAGCAGGCGCATGGGAACACCACCACCTCCACGTTCCCCTCCGAGTCACACACACCATCCTGACTTATAAGAACATAAGAACATCAGAAATAGGAGCAGGAGTAGGCCATACGGCCCCTCGAGCCTGCTCCGCCATTTAATACGATCGTGGCTGATCCAATCATGGACTCAGATCCACTTCCCCGCCCGCTCCCCATAGCTCCTTAGCCTCTTATCGGTTAAGAAACTGTCTATCTGTCTTAAATTTGTTCATTGTCCTGGTTTCCACAGCTCTCTGAGGCAGCGAATTCCACAGATTTACAACTCTCTCAGAGAGAAGAAATTCCTCCTCATCTCAGTTTTAAATGGGCGGTCCCCTTATTCTAAGATTATGCCCCCTAGTTCTATTCTCCCCTATCAGTGGAAACATCCTCTCTGCATCCACCTTGTCAAGCCCCCTCACAATCTTATACGTTTGGAAATATATCGGCCGTTCCTTCATCGTCGCTGGATCAAAATCTTGCAACTCCCTCCCTAACAGCACTGTGGGAGCACCTTCCCCACAAGGACTGCAGCGGTTCAAGGAGACGGCTCACCACCACCTTCTCAAGGGCAATTAGGGATGGACAATAAATGCCGGCCTTGCCAGCAACGCCCGCATCTCATGAATGAATTTTTTTTTAATTGTCGGTTGTCGTTGCTTAGCAGAATCCATTTCTCTTGCAATCCCTTGAGCCTGCTCCACCATTCAACAAGATCATGGCTGATCTTCTACTTCAGCTCCACTTTCCCACACTATCCCCATATCCCTTAATTCCCTTTGTTCCCAAACATTTATCAACCTCCTCCACGACACAACGATCTCACAGGGCTTCCTCTAAACCGCGCTCCGCAGTTGGAGAACATCTATCATCATAGGCAGCCCCTAGAAATCGAGGAAGACGTGCTTCCCTATAAAAGAGAGTTCGCAGGTGACTGTACAGTCCAATATGGGAATTACAGTCTCTGTCACAGGTGGGACAGACTGTGATTGAAGGAAAGGGTGGGTGGGGAGTCTGGTTTGCCGCACGCTCTTTCCACTGCCTGCGCTTGGTTTCTGCATGCTCTCGGCGACGAGACTCGAGGTGCTCCACTTAGGACGGTCCTTGGCCAGGGACTCCCAGGTGTCGGTGGAGATGTTGTATTTTATCAAGGAGGCTTTGAGGGTGTCCTTGAAATGTTTCTTCTGCCCACCTGGGGCTCACTTGCCGTGAAGGAGTTCCGAGTAGAGCGCTTGCTTTGGGAATCTTGTGTCAGGCATGCGGACAATGTGGCCCGTCCAATGGAGCTGGTCGAGTGTGGTCAGTGCTTTGATGCTGGGCATGTTGGCCTGATCGAGAACACTGACATTGGTGCGTCTGCCCTCCCAGGGCAGGCTCTTGCGGAGACATCGCTGGTGGTATTTCTCCAGCGATTTCAGGTGTCTACTGTACATGGTCCATTTCTTTGAGCCATACAGGAGGGCGGGCATCATTACACCCCTATAGACCATGAGCTTGGTGCCAGATGTGAGGGCCTGGTCTTCGAACACTCTTTTCCTCAGGTGGCCGAAGGCTGTGCTGGCACACTGGAGGCGGTGTTGGATCTCGTCGTTGATGTCTGTCCTTGCTGTTAGTAGGCTCCCGAGGTATGGAAAGTGGTCCATGTTGTCCAGAGCTGTGCTGTGGATCTTGATGACTGGGGGAGGGGGGCAGTGCTGAGTGGCGGGGTCAGGTTGGTAGGGGACCTTTGTCTTACAAAGGCGATGAAGCTAGAATGTCCGTTGCTGATGGACGGCGACAATGAGAGTCACAGAATCCAAATTGCCAAGTTGTTCCGACGCTTCAGCTTAACACACTGAAACAACGCAAGTGCAAGGCTTGACCTTAAGCTTACCGCGCCTGTACCTTAGCTCATGCCTTTGAACTTTATTTATATTCCTGCTTTGCAGCAGGAGAACTGATGCAATTTATTTTCTCCGAAGGAAACGAGATTCAGCAACGACATCAATTAATCACTGGGGCTCTAATTACAATCCAATTAGCCTTTTCCACACGCCGGTAATGTGCACACACCATGAACACCTTCTCAACTTTTCTTAATCTTAAATTAGTTTATTTGATTGCCCAAGGGTCACCTCCGAACACCGTTTGTAGGTCAATAGGTCAAGGGTCAGCTGGTAATTTGCAGTCCGAGGGCGAAATATTGAAGAGGCTTGATATTGTGTAATGACCACTGGCTGTGAATGGGTCTCTAAAGTACTTTTCTCGAAACCTGACGCTTTATTCCTAAAAATACGTTCGTCTTCACAAAAAAAAAGCATTGTCCTTACAGCGCCTGTGTTGCATTTCTGACCCGCACAGTGATTCCAACGCCTTGTAAATCAATAGAGACAATTGATTGTTTGGTTATCTAAAGGAAGTACTGGCTTCTGGAGATAAGCAGTGTTGTGGAAATATGTTAAACTGCAGCTCCCTGCGCACCTTGATCAGATGGAGTTGGACTGAAGTAATATCGTTTATTGACATGCATGGAGAGTTTGTGATCAAGGTCATGTTACAGATGCTGTGTGAAATAAGGAAGATTTCGACTCTGAGTTGCAGTCTCAGCTATTTTTCCTTGGAGACACGCAGAGAATGAAATGGTCCAGCTTTATATTGTGCCATCATTTCTCGCAGTACTAAATTCTTTTAAGAATGTAAGGAATAGGAGCAGGAGTTGGCCATTCGGCCCCTCGAACCTGCTCCCCCATTCAATGAGATCATGGCTGATCTTCTATCTCAACTCCACCTTCCCTCACTATCCCCATTTCCCTCAAATCCCTTAGTTCCCCAACATTTATCGACCTCGGTTTTGAATATACTCAACGACGGAGCCTCCATAGCCCTCTGGGGTAGAGAATTCCAAAGATTCACCACCCTCTAAGTGAAGAAATTTCTCCTCATCTCAGTCCTAAATGTCCGTCCCCTTATTCTGAGACTGTGTGACCCCTGGTTCTAGACTCCCCAGCCCGGGGAAAACATCTTCTCAGCATTAACCCTGTCAAGGCCCTTAAGAAATTTAAAAATGAGTTTGCCTATTCAGAGTATAGATTGGCTGTGTTGGAGGATAGAGTGCATTTCTGCATTTTACCTGTGGTTAAAAGCATTAAACATCCTCAATCTGGTGAATCGATATGATAAAAGTGCAAGAAATCAAATTGAAGGGCTAGATCCATAAAGAGATACGTCTGAGTTCTTCACTCATTCCCGTTACATGCAGACATTTTCAGCAGCTAAGTGTGAAGTTGGTTTTTCGGGTAATGTCGTGGTTTGGCCACTGGGAACCCGGGTTGATTTAGAGTTCTCATAAATGAGAAGAAACTCCATTTTGCCATGCACATATATGAGTTTAAGTAGTCCCAATCCAGTATTTATCGGGCACCGCCTCCAAAGAACAAGCCTCCCATAAACTAACACTAAGAGGCAATCTCACGCCGAGCTGTCAAAGGGCAACTGATGCTGGAGATCACAAAATGCCACAGTGGTGCAACAATGGTGTTCTTCTAAATGTTCATCTGACGCACATTGTTGTGGAAGTTACGGAAAGAACATAAAAACAGAACAAGAATTAGGAGCAGGAGTAGGCCATTTCGGCACTTCCAGCCTGCTCCACCATTCAATAAGATCATGGCTGATCTTCGACCTCAACTCCACTTTCCCGCCCGACCCTGCTATCCCTTGATTCCCCAAGAGTCCAAAGATCTATCGATCTCAGCCTTGGATATACTCAATGATTCATCATCCACTGCCCTCTGGGGGTAGAGAATTCCAAAGAATCACAACTCTCTGAGTGAAGAAATTCCTCCTCATCTCTGTCTTAAATGGCCGAACCCTTATCCTGAGACTCTGATCCCCCTGGTTCTAGACTCTCCAGCCATGGGAAACAAGCTCTCAGCATCTACCCTGTCAATCCCCCTCAGAATCTTATGTTTCAATGAGATCACCTCT
The DNA here is from genome assembly GCF_044704955.1 of Pristiophorus japonicus. Lineage (NCBI taxonomy): Eukaryota > Metazoa > Chordata > Chondrichthyes > Pristiophoridae > Pristiophorus > Pristiophorus japonicus. Next base: position 73,243,570 of record NC_091997.1, on the reverse strand, counting down.
CATTCTTCTAAACTCCAGAGAGTATAGGCCCATTCTACTCATAGGACAACCCTCTCGTCACAGGGATTAATCTAGTGAACCTTCGTTGCATCGCCTCTAAGGCAAGTGTATTCTTCCTCCGATAAGGAGACGTAAGGAGAAACTCTATTCTTGAATTCTAACTCTGCTATTCCTGACCTGGGAGTGATTAATACTGGCACTTAACACTGTCAGAATGATACCGGGGCAAAAGGGTTAATTAAGAGAACAGGTTGCGTGGAGTAGGCTTATATTCCCCAGAGTATAGAAGAGACTGAGTGATCTAATTGAGGTATTTAAGATGATTTGATAGAGTAGAGAGAAAAACTATTTCTCTGGTAGGAGAGTCTCATCATAGGCGATCCCTCCTATTGAGGATGACTTGCTTCCACGCCAAAAAGGGATGAGTTCCCAGGTGTTTCAATGAAGGACCTAATATTCCAGGTCGCGAACAACATTTTAAGGGAGGAAGATGCCTGTGCGTGGATTTTTTTAACGTGTGGTGGTTGTTGTACACCAGCCACCACACGGGCTTGACAGAGCTAGGTCTTGGTCCAGTGGCAAGGATTAACCAGGACGACTGAAGACCAGCTCTGCTGCACGGAGCTAGCGCACACATATCGCACAGTGTGGGCTGGGCCCGTGCTGCCCCTGGGCCCTCGCCTCTTCTGGGCCCCAAACTCACGCCTCTCCTGGGCCCCGGTCACTTCCCTCTACAAACTCTTGCCGCTCCTTCGCCCCTCCTGCTGTGCCTGCCCGCACTGCAATCGGCGACCTGGCTTCGCAGCCGTCGCTCTCCTGCAGCAGCACGCGCTGCTCCTTCCAATGGCCCCGGCCTGCTGATGGTCTTACAGGCCGAGACCGCGCCGATTTCCAGGCCGGGCCACCGCACTCTGCTCCCTCCAAAGGCTCCGGCCTGCTGAGAGTCTAGAACAAGGGAGAATAACATTTAAAATTAGAGCTAGGCCATACAGGGGTGATGTCAGAAAGACTTCTTTACACAAAGGGTAGTGTAAATCTGGAACTCTCTCCTGCAAATAGCTTTTGAGGCTGGGGGCTCAATTGAAAATTTCAAAACTGAGATTAATAGGACTCGAATTTGATGGACTCACCGCACACTGCCGCCCACTGGCACACACTGCCGCACACTGCCCCCAACTGCCGCACACTGCCACACACTGCCCCCACTGCTGCACACTGCCGCCCACTGGCACACACTGCCGCCCACTGGCACACACTGCCGCACACTGCCGCCCACTGCCGCACACTGCCCCCACTGCCGCCCACTGGCACACACTGCCGCACACTGGCACACACTGCCGCACACTACCCCCCACTGCCGCACACTGCCGCCCACTGCCACACACTGCCGCACACTGCCGCCCACTGCCCCCCACTGCCGCACACTGCCCCCCACTGCCGCCCACTGGCACATACTGCCGCACACTGCCGTCCACTGCCACACACTGCCGCACACTGCCGCCCATTGCCCCCCACTGCCGCACACTGCCGCCCACTGGCACACACTGCCGCACACTGCCGCCCACTGGCACATACTGCCGCACACTGCCATCCACTGCCCCCAACTGCCCCCACTGCCGCACACTGCCGCACACTGCCGCCCACTGCCACACACTGCCGCACACTGCCGTCCACTGCCACACACTGCCGCACACTGCCGTCCACTGCCACACACTGCCGCACACTGCCGTCCACTGCCCCCAACTGCCCCCACTGCCGCACACTGCCGCACACTGCCGCCCACTGCCGCACACTGCCGTCAACTGCCCCCACTGCCCCCCACTGCCGCACACTGCCGCCCACTGGCACACACTGCCGCACACTGCCGCCCACTGGCACATACTGCCGCACACTGCCGTCCACTGCCCCCAACTGCCCCCACTGCCGCACACTGCCGCACACTGCCGCCCACTGCCCCCAACTGCCCCCACTGCCGCACACTGCCGTCCACTGCCCCCAACTGCCCCCACTGCCGCACACTGTCGCCCACTGCTGCCCATTGTCGCCAACATTCCTCTTCGGGTTCCGCCCAGTGCAAGTTTCAATCTGGTCTGGAGCAGGCAGGAGGGAAGAGCCGCCGGGAACCGTCCGTTGACATCAGCGGACGGCCGAGTGGCGCAGGTGGACTCCCGGCGAGATGCCATATCGGTGTGGGCGGGAGTCAGCGGCGGAACGGGGGGGGGGGTGGGGTGGACCGCTGCGAGGAGGCTGGTCTGTCCTCGACGGTGAGTATGAAGAGCTGAAAATAAAGGTAAGTAAACATTTTTACATTTTTTTTTCTTCACAGGGACTTACCTGGATGGGGGTCCCCTTAAACCCTTCAGATGTTTTTTTTTAATGTTTTTTCTCTTCAGGCCCGACTCCATCCTCGACAGCACTTGGGTGGCAAATGCCTCTGCCGCCGAGAATGAGACCTCCTGCCCGCTGCCATCCAGATTGTCGGCGTAAGTCCCCCATTTGCCACCCGCCGACCTTTGCGGGACCTTGTTGACGAAAGCCCCACCCAAAGCACCGTGCTGTACCTCGGCAACCATCGGCGATCCTTTGGGCGGCACCTGGGAGGGCGGAGGCCTCACCAAATTTGGGCCCTTTTAGACTTTTGTTGGGCAAGGGTATGAAGGGCTACGGAACGAGGGAGTTAAGATATAGATCAGCCATGATCTAATAGAATGCCGGAACAGGCTCGAGGGGCTGAATGGCCCGCCTCCTGATCCTGTGACACTGAGGAATCAAATAAACATCCAAAATCATCGACCACATAACTGCGATTTTCTGGTAAAAAGAAAATAGAAAATAAAGACTTGTATTTATATAGCGCCTTTCACGACCACTGGACGTCTCAAAGCATTTACAGCCAATGAAGTACTTTTGGAGTGTAGTCACTGTTGTAATGTAGGAAATGCAGCAGCCAATTTGCGCACAGCAAGCTCCCACACACTGCAATGTGATAATGACCAGATAATCTGTTTTTTTTGATAGAGGGATACATTTTGGACAGGACACTGAGGATAACTCCCCTTGCTCTTTTTCAAAATAGTGCCATGGGATCTTTTACGTCCACCTGAGAGAGCAGACGGGGCCTCAGTTTAACGTCTCACCTGAAAGACGGCACCTCCGACAGTGCAGCACTCCCTCAGCATTGCACTGGGAGTGTCAGCCTAGATTTATGTGCTTAAGTCCCTGGAGTGGGACTTGAACCCACAACTTTCTGACTCAGAGGCGAGTGGGCTTCCCACTGAGCCACAGGGTGTCTGGGCTGATAGCAGGTGAAGTACCTCACTGTCGGCACAGACTCACAGAATGTAGGACATGGAAAGTATTTGAATGCTCTGCAACGACAACCCGTGAATTTAACAAGCCCAAGGAAGGGAGGAACTAATACTGAAAAAATTGTCCTTAAAATGTCACAATGAATTATCCTGATCGCCTTCTGCCACTCTGTTAGCCAGCTTGAAAAAATGTAACATCCCCAGCGACTCTTGGGAATCCCTGGCCCAAGATCGCTCAGAGTGGTGGAGAAGCTTTCGAAAAGGCGCCGAGCGCCTCGAGTCTCTTCGTCGGGAGCATGCGGAAGCCAAGTACAAACAGCGGAAGGAGCGCACGATAACCCAAACCCCCCATCCACCCATCTCTCCTACCACCACCTGCCCCACCTGTATCAGAGACTGTAGGTCCCGCATTGGTCTCATCAGTCAGCTTAGAACTCACTTTAGTGTGGAAACATAGAAACATAGAAAATAGGTGCAGGAGTAGGCCATTCGGTCCTTCGAGCCTGCACCACCATTCAATAAGATCATGGCTGATCATTCACCTCAGTACCCCTTTCCTGCTTTCTCTCCATACCCCTTGATCCCTTTAGCCGTAAGGGCCATATCTAACTCCCTTTTGAATATATCCAATGAACTGGCATCAACAACTCTCTGCGGTAGAGAATTCCACAGGTTAACAACTCTCTGAGTGAAGAAGTTTCTCCTCATCTCAGTCCTAAATGGCTTACCCCTTATCCTTAGACTGTGTTTCCTGGTTCTGGACTCCCCCAACATCGGGAACATTCTTCCTGCATCTAACCTGTCCAGTCCCGTCAGAATTTTATATGTTTCTATGAGATCCACTCTCATCCTTCTAAACTCCATTGAATACAAGCTCAGTCGATCCAGTCTCTCCTCATAAGTCAATCCAGCCATCCCGGGAATCAGTCTGGTGAACTTTCGCTGCACTCCCTCAATAGCAAGCACATCCTTGCCTAAACTGCCTAAGAAGTGGGAGGAAATATCAGATTCCGTTGGTATTCCGTTATTTCGACGCGGGATGTTTTCTGAAAGTTAACTCGGTTTGAAAGTTAAAAAGGAATCTGGAAGTAAAAGCCCTCAGGGGATATAGGCAAGCTTGCAGCAATAATTTGATAATCGAGCTGTGCGGTAAACAACTCTTACTGTGGCTCTACATTACCTGCTGCCTTATAGCCTGAGGAAGTGAAGACTACCTTCTGTACAAGGAACCCTTAGAGGCCAAGCAGGCGACTGAAATCTCGTTCTGGTTTATTAGTCAAAGGCGCATTAGTTCCCAAACTCCCACTTTATTCCCGTACAAGAGACAAACTGTAGCTTAATCAGGAACAAATCTTGACATTGCCTTTCTTAGTCCCCCATGCTGCTGTCTTGGGACTATTTCCTCCTCAATGTCAGCTTCATAGTTTCTCAATAAGAAGGGCCCATCTGTGGCTGTGTGCTTTCAGGACTGCCAGCAGTTTTCTTCCGTGCAATGTCATTCACTCAACACTGTTAATATTGGTGAACAGAATCTCCTGCTATGTTTACCTACAGAACAGCGACGACACTTCAAAAGTAATTCTCTGGCTGTAGTGAGCTTTGGGACACCCCAAGGTTCTGACGAAGGGTCATCGACCCGAAACGTTAACTCTGCTTCCTCTCCACAGATGCTGCCTGACCCGCTGAGATTTCCAGCATTTTCTGTTTTTATTCCAGATTCAAGCATCCGTAGTATTTTGCTTTTGTATATATGCTTTGGGACATTCTCAGGCTATGAAATGGATTTTTATGATTGGGACACCCTAAGGCTAAGAAATGGACTATACAAAGGTAAGTAAAATTTTGAAGTGGATAAATATTTCAAAAAAAGCAAAAGGTTAAAGGATAGGAGAAAGAGCAGGGAAATGGGACTAAGTGCCACGCTCTTTTCGAGAGCCAGCACAGGTATGATTGACGGAATGCCCTCCTTGTCTAAAATGCTGTGATTCTTAAGCAGTGCAACTGTAGGAGAATTATAAATCACAAGGGATACAAATTGACCAGGGTTTCTAATGACTTCTGCGGGAAATTGCATGTGTACGGATGTTAGGAGGGAGGCAGATTCAGTGATGACGACTCCTATAATTGAAAAACCTGCCAGCAATCATTGCCTTTTAAAAAAATTGTTCTTGGAATGTGAGCAAATCAGGCAAGGGCCGCATTTATTTCCCATTCCTAATTGTCCTGAGAAGGTGAGGGTGGGCTTTCTCCTGGAACCATTGCTGTCCATGTGGTCATGGTGCTCTAGTCTACAGGGCTGTAGTAATACCCGCCCTCCTGTATGGCTCAGAGACGTGGACCATGTACCGTAGACACCTCAAGTTGCTGGAGAAATATCACCAACGACGTCTCCGCAAGATCATGCAAATCCCCTGGGAGGACAGACGCACCAACATCAGCGTCCTCATTCAGGCCAACATCCTCAGCATTGAAGCACTGACCACATTCGATCTGCTCCGCTGGGTAGGCCACACAGTCCGCATGCCAGACACGAGACTCCCAAAGCAAGTGCTCTACTCGGAGCTCCTTCACAGCAAACTAGCCAAAGGTGGGCAGCGGAAATGCTACAAGGACCCTCTCAAAGCCTCCCTGATAAAGTGCAACATCCCCACTGACACCTGAGAGTTCCTGGCCCAAGACCACCCTAAGTGGAGGAAGTGCATCCGGGAGGGCGCTGAGCACCTCAATTCTCAACGCCGAGAGCATGCAGAAACCAAGCGCAGGCAGCGGAAAGAGCGTCCGGCAAATCTGTTCCACCCACACCTTCCCTCAACGACTATCTGTCCCACTTGTGACAGTGTCTGTGGCTCTCGTATTGGACTGTTCAGCCACCAAAGGACTCACTTCAGGAGTGGAAGCAAGCCTTCCTCGATTCCGAGGGACTACCTATGATGATGATGATGGTTCTCACACAGTAGGATTCGGTCGGGAATTGTAGGATATTGACCCAGCAACAGTGATGACGAAATGCCAATATTGCCTGACTCAGCACGCCGTGTGACTTGGAGGGGACCTTGGAGATGGTGGTGCTCCCACGACGTTGCTGCTCATGTCCTTCTTGGTTGTAAAGGTCGTAAGAGGGAGGGGAATCGCTGTCGAAGTAAACTTAACAGCCAAAGAATTACTTCCACAATGTCGTCACTGTACTATAGGCAAATATGAAAGCCAATTTTCACACAAGATCCCATCTGGTCCAGCTTAGCTTTTGGTCAATGCTGACTCTTCCGATGTTGACAGTGGGGGACTCAGCAATGGTGCCATTGAAGGTCAAGGGGAGATGTGTAGATAAAAGGGAACATGTCTTTACTCTATGTTACCGTGTTCGTGACTCCGGGAATTATAGACACATACACACAATGTCGGATTAACCTTTATTTGTATAACTAAAGTTAAATCTTACACAGTGGCAATGATTATACATAGCCAAACACAATTCAGCACAACATATACAAAGTAAATACTGAACGGCTCCCTTTTTATGCTACCCAGACCCAAGTGCTGGTCAGGCTCACCTTGTCCTGGGTCATCGACATCATCATAGGCAGTCCCTCGGAATCGAGGAAGACTTGCTTCCACTCTAAAAATGAGTTCTTAGGTGGCTGAACAGCCCAATACGAGAACCACAGTCCCTGTCACAGGTGGGACAGATAGTCGTTGAGGGAAGGGGTAGGTGGGACTGGTTTGCTGCACGCTCTTTCCGCTGCCTGCGCTTGATTTCTGCATGCTCTCAGCGATGAGACTCGAGGTGTTCAGCGCCCTCCTGGACTTCCTCCACTTTCTGGCCAGGGACTCCCAGGTGGGGATGCTGCACTTTATCAGGGAGGCTTTGAGGGTGTCCTTGAAACATTTCTTCTGCCCACCTTTGCCTCGTTTGTTGTGAAGGAGCTCCAAGTAGAGCGCTTGCTTTGGGAGCCTCGTGTCTGTCATGCAGACAATGGTAACCTGGTTCTGGGCAACCGCACCTTGGTGGCCAAACCAAGGGCTCGTTCTTGACTGCAGTCAAAGTTATCTCTTGCTACCCTTATATTTATGTCCTGAATTACCATGGCTGCAATCAAATGGTTCAATCGCGCTTGATCAGTGGTCCCTCGGCTGAAGAGCTTGTTTGTTTTACAGAACTCTCAAGGTATTAATCAGCCTTCACCCCCCACAGCAGTTGTCAGGGGTGTTGTGGCCTTGCATAATCTCATTTAGGTTTTACGACTTTGTTTTTGCAAGGCTCTTATCTTTTGCTTTTCTGAGCACTTTTTGTAAGGCTTAGTTCATCTTGCTCATCTTATTTTGAGATAGTCAGGACCTGAAGATTTGCCACAGTGCATCCTGTAGATTGTCTGTCATCGTCATAGATGGTCCCTCGTATTGAGGATGACTTGCTTCCACGCCAAAAAGGGATGAGTTCACAGGTGTTTCAATGAAGGATCTAATATTCCAGATCCTGAACTGCATGTTGAAGGGTGGAAGATGCCTGTGGGTGGATTTTTTTAACGTGGGGTGGCCGTTGCACACCAGCCACCACACGGGCTTGACAGAGCTCGGTCTTGGTCCGGTGGCAAGGGTTAACCAAGACGACTGGAGACCAGCTCTGCTGCACGGACCTAGTGCGCGCACGTATCGCACAGTGTGGGCTGGGCCCGTGCTGCCCCCCCTGGGCCCGAACTGCCCCCTGGGCGAGAAATCATCATCGGCAGGTTGGGGCCATCAAAGGATTGGCGTGCGGAGGCCCAGGAACAGCGTGGAGGCTCCGACCAGCGAGAAAACATCACATACTACAGACTAACAAAGAGAGGGCAGACCCCCGCTCGACATTTTCACCTAACACACAGGTATGCAGTGGCACAGGCATGATAGCCTGAGCAGATTCCTTCAGCGCTGTAGTTTCAATGATGCTGGTCTTTGCTTCCAACATGTGTTGGCCGTAAATTACAATAATTTGAAGTATGTACAAGCAAAAACACGACACTGACCCAGATTGGTCCCGACTGTAAAAAACACCTTCTGGAACGATCTCTGAAATCCATTCTCATTCTCAGTTTAAGTGAACAGATTTATGCGTGTAACGACCTGCACAGCATGCCTTTACAGAATGTTAATTTCACAGCACCAGCTGGGAAATTGATCTCTTTTTTTAAAGAAATGAGTTGCCCCAAACACAATGGACCATTGTTCTGGACTTGCCTGTTCCTGCGCTAAACGTGTAATTTGCAAAAATAGTCCCTCCAACTGTTCCTAACTACTGTATCAAAGCTGTAATCAAAAGCAATAATCTTTATATCTCGCTCACAGAGATTTATCACAGAAAGGTGCAGTTACTGATTAGCAGCAATCACCTTCACTCATACTGCACAAGGCATCAAAAGATCTTAATGCACGGAATAATTAAGGCGTTTTTTTTTAATTTTAAAGACGGGCTTTGAGCTACTCAGTCTTCCCTTTGTGTTTTTTCTTTGAAAATTTCACGTCGCAATACAATCCCAGGAATAAAACATTCTACCTGATCAAGTTTTGCTTTATTTTTGACCGCAAAACTCAAACTTACTACCCACTGGTTCAAGATCCACTCCAGAGACTTGAGCACAAAAGTCTAGGCTGACACTCCCAGTGCAGTGCTGAGGGAGCGCCGCACTGTCGGAGGTGCCGTCTTTCGGATGAGACGATAAAACCGAGGCCCCGTCTGCTCTCTCGGGTGGATGTAAAAGATCCCACGGCACTATTTCGAAGAAGAGCAGGGGAGTTCTCCCCGGTGTCCTGGGGCTAATATTTATACCTCAATCTGCACAACAAAGACAGATTATCTGGTCATTATCACATTGCTGTTTGTGGGAGCTTGCTGTGCGCAAATCGGCTGCCGCGTTTCCCACATTATAACAGCGACTACACTTCAAAAGTACTTCATTGGCTGTGAAGCGCTTTGGGACGTCCTGAAGTCAGGAAGGGCGCTATAGAAATGCAAGTCTTTCCTTCATTCTATAGAATAGTATTTAGGGCGAGTTTTCCAGTTTGTCACAGGTTTCTGTCACACATTTAGAAAAATAAGTTAACAAATCACGAACCACAATGTACAAACAGCAAATGAAAGCCAGTCATTTCCTGCTGCTTCTCTGACCTTCAGTAAACAAGCATTTTCTCGATGATAGGTGGCAAACAGCTGCCAATTGAATGAAAACATCAACAATAATTCACTTGTATACCCCGAGATGTCTGCGCTCCTCTAATTCTGCCCTCTTGAGCATCCCTGATTATAATCGCTCAACCATTGGTGGCCGTGCCTTGTTGCCTGGGCCCCAAGCTCTGGAACTCCCTCCCTAAACCTCTCTACCTCCCTTTCCTCCTTCAAGACGCTCCTTAAAACCTACCTCTTTGACCAAGCTTTTGGTCATCCGCACTAATTTCTCTTTACGTGGCTCGGTGTCAATGTTTTTAATCTCCTATACTCCTGTGGAGCGCTTAGGGGTCGGTTCACTACGTTAAAGGTGCCATAAAAATACAAGTTGTTGTTGTTCTACTTGATCAATAAATGGATTGATTGACATCACTTCCCCACAGGAGCTCCTGAGCAGTGGCCTTAAAGGAACAGGCCAGGTTTGCATCCAAACCCCAGACTGCCCATGAGCAACAATAGGGGAGATCAGTTGATAATTAGCCGGTCAGTTGGGTTTAGTTCCCGTTCAAGTTTTCACACTTGTACGATGTTGATTGGAGTGATATTAATTCGAGACGGTCATGTAAAACAATGGAACCTTGGCCGAGAAATTCGGGTCAGTCGGGGGCGCTAACGAGGCGCGAATGACTTTGTGACCCGGCGTGGCGCCGCCGAAGACTCTCACTAAATTCGGCGGGAGTTTCGCAGCGACGGTAACCCGTAGCGCCCTGCTCCGCTGCACCGGCGTTGCTGACGTCATCACCGTGCGCAGCGCCCCGGACCCTAAATTTGGTATGGCCCCCTGAAGCCGTGCCGGGGGGGTGCCAGCGACAGGTTCAGGGGGGCGTACGTACCGGGCGGCCGGCCGCTCGCGAGGCGAAACTTAAAGGGGATGTGTGCTGCGGTAAAAAATAAATGAGGCAATTTTTTTTTTCCCTGCGCCCCCGTTGGCGCTTTGGACGTGGGGTCCGTGCCGCGAGCGGTCAGCCCGGCACTCTGCTTGTGTGCCGGGCTGTTGGCATGGCAACCCCCACTCCCCGGTGTTCCAGGTAGAACCCTTTTCATTACTGCGGAGTTCGCAGCTCAGGGTCCCCCCCCCCCCTCGCCCCCACTTAATTCAGGGACGAGCACCTCCTGCGTGGCAGTGCTACGCGGCCCAGTGCGTAGCGCTGCGCCCCACTCCCGCCCCCACGAAAGGAAGTGGAGCGCTTTAGTCAGCGCTCAACTTTCTTTCGGGGGCGGTCACCCCAATTTCTCGCGCGTGGCGAGACTTCTGCGCCTGGCTACAAAGTGTCGCGCCTTGTGAATGTTACAGTGCCCCCAAACAGGGTGGAACTCCCCCCCCCCCGCTTGTCCCTTCCAACTGACATCCAGTGACAACATTACGTAAGTCCCCTTCCCCAGGCTCACTGTGCAAAGGCAGGGATAATCCACACGTCAGCAGGATAATCCACTATTAGGTATGGAAGAACTCCACAAGACTGAGTACCGTGAGCTAAAACTGATGTGACCTTAGTTTCTTTAATACAACTCCAGAGTTCCTGAGTAGCATGGCGGACAACCTTTTATACTCCCTTGCACGAGGTGTGCAGGTGACCCTTGGGCCTCCAACAGTTGCGCCCTCTGGTGGCAAGTCTTACGCAGTTACAATGTTTACATACATAACATCCACAAGGCTGTTCATAAGCATAAAGGTTGGTCATGGTCAAGGACAATTTGGAGGTGCTGGAAATTGCTTGAGATGATGAGGAGTTATTGGCTAGAAAGTAGAAATATTGGAAAACTGCCAATAAAGCTGCTTGAAACACAATGGGCTGACTTGTTCGTGTGTGACAATCAACATTATTTTCAAAATATTACAAAGATGTCCCTTAATGTTCTTACACATGTTCTTTCAGATCTTCGTTGGTTCCTCATTCCCCCCAACATAGTGACATTAAAATCCTCAAATTCAATTTCAAATTTCTCCATTACCTCCGTAAGCCCAATGTCTGCAATTATCGACAATCAATGCTGCAACATGTATCCTTTCATCCCTTCCATCTCGGTTCCACCTTGCATCTTCCCTTCCCTTCCACGTTCATTGCAGAACCTTCAGCCCCTGTACTAGGGCACTCTTCCCCAAACCCTCACCGCCTTTCCTATCTCGCATCTCACCTCTAGATATTCTCTCAAATATCCCCTCAGACATTGACCGTACCTTTGGTCAACTCCCCTTTAACGTCTTTCTGCTTGTGTTCCCTGAATCTCCAGTCAAGCACAATGGGCTATTTCATTCTGTGACAGGCACAAAAGAAACAATGCAAGGTATTTTTTTTGCTTATTTTTACTTATTCTTGTTAATATTTATTTCAATGTTTGGAGGAGCAGTTTATCGAGGAGATGTTAAAGCAGTCAAGGTCGAGAAGGCTGAATTGGCAGGGACAAGGTCACTGAAGCACTGCAAGATCATATTTTCCTCTGATTAATTCATCTCCCTCATGCTGTCAGACTCAGTGAAAAACCCCTGAACTAAGAAAAGTTTTTTTTTAAAACTTGGCCAATGGACTCCTGATTGTTTTACTAGGTGGGGCCGTTACTTAAACTGTGAATTTAAAAAAGTAACAAAAAACAAACAAGATGGGTTATATTTTTCTCCATTCGATAACTTTAGTGAAAAGTGGATGTGAATTTAAAAGGTGCTTGGATGGGCACTTGAAGTACCATAACTGTTACGTATGTAACTATGTAACACTTGCCATAAGAGGGCGCAACTGTTGGAGTCCTAATGGTCACCTGCACACACGTGCAGGGCCAGTATAAAAGGTTGGCTGCCATGTTGTTTCGGCACTCTGGAGTTGTAATAAAGAAGACTAAGGTCACACTAAGTTTAGCTCACAGTACTCAGCCTTGTTGTGCTTCTATATAACAATTGGCGACAAGTAACAGAATATGAACCTTCACGCCACCATGGCTGCCGTTGGAACATTAGAGAGATTTGTAGAGGGTGATGATTGGGAAGCCTTCGTCAAGCGTCTCGACCAGTACTTCATGGCCAACGAGCTGAAAAGAGTCACTAATGCGGCCAAGCGCAGGGCGGTTCTCCTCACCGTCTGTGGGCCTAAAATATACGGCCTCATCAAGAATCTGCTCGCACCGACAAAACCAACGGAGAAGGAATATACAGAGTTGTGCACGCTGGTTCGTGACCACCTCAAGCCGAAGGAGAGTATCCTCATGGCCAGATATCATTTTTACACGCACCATCGCTCCGGGGGCCAGGACGTGGCAGATTATGAGACGCCTTGCGGGACCTTGCGATTTTGGAGCTGCATTGAGGGAAATGCTGCGGGACTTTTTCGTGCTGGACATCAGCCACGAAGTCATTCTTCGAAAGCTGCTGGCTGCTGAAACCCTAGACCTGAACAGGGCCATTGCAATCGCCCAGCCCATGGACGATAACACCAAACAGATATCTTCTCAACATCGAAGCTCACCGGCAAGTACGGTGCATAAAATGACATCGCTAGCAATAGGCCGAACTGCAAATGGCAGGGCCTATACGTCTGCGGCTGCAAGACCTGCGACTTCAATGGTATAACACATGAATTGGCTAGAATAGACTGGCGAATGATACTTAAAGGGTTGACGGTGGATAGGCAATGGCAAACATTTAAAGACTACATGGATGAACTTCAACAGTTGTACATCCCTGTCTGGAGTAAAAATAAAACAGGGAAGGTGGCTCAACCGTGGCTAACAAGGGAAATTAAGGATAGTGTTAAATCCAAGGAAGAGGCATATAAATTGGCCAGAAAACGCAGCAAACCTGAGGACTGGGAGAAATTTAGAATCCAGCAGAGGAGGACAAAGTGTTTAATTAGGAGGGGGAAAATAGAGTATGAGAGCAAGCTTGCAGGGAACATAGGGCTCAAGTTTCAGCCTGAGTTGTTCCTACATTTTTGGAGCAACTAGTTTAGAATGGAGCATCTTAAAAATTGCAATTCTCGGCATTGAGTTTGCTCCAGTTCTAGTGAGTTAGAATAGTTTCATTGTAGAACAGATTTTTTTTTCAAAAGGGGGCGTGTCCAGCCACTTACGCCTGTTTTGCAAGTTTAGGCAGCGATAACTTACTCCAAACTAACTTAGAATGGAGTAAGTGTAGATTTTTGTATGCTCAGAAAAACCTTGCCTACCCTTATAAATCAGGCGTAGGGAACGAGAGATGGGGGAATGGGGGAGGAGGGGAGGTTTACAAACATTAAACACTTCACTTTTACAAATAAATAGCCATCATCAATAATAAATGTTAAATAAATCAATAAATGAACCAATAAAATCAAAAAAAATTTAAAAAATTAAAAATAAAAAAATAATTAAAAAATCAATCAATAAATAAAAAATTACATTTCTACTCACCGACTGCAGAATCAGGAGCCCTCCAACAGTGTGCTGGGATGCCCCCCCTCCCCCCTTCAGTGTCTCGCTCTCTGTCTCTTTCTCTGTCAGTGTCTCTCTCTCTCTCTCTCTCTCTCTCTCTCTCTCTGTCAGTGTCTCTCTGTGTTTCTGACAGCGAGGGGGAGGGGGGAGGGGAGGGAGGGAGGGGGGATAGGGGAAGGGGGAGGGAGAGGGAGGAAGAGGAGGGGGGAGGGAGGGAGAGAGGGGGGAGGGAGGGAGAGGAGGGGGAGGGAGGACGAGAGAGGGAGGGAGGGGGAAGAGGAGAGAGAGGGAGGGAGGGGGAAGAGGAGAGGGAGGGAGGGTGGGGGGAGAGGAGGGAAGGGAGGGAGGGGGGAGAGGAGGGGGAGGAATGGGGGGGAGGAGTGGGAGGGAGGGGGGGAGAGGAGGGGGAGAGAGAGAGGCTGAACGGGCTGGGCCGAAGACTTCAGGCTGGGCAGGCGGGTCCCACTGAGGACGTAGAAGCCGGGCCGGGCCGCCGAAGACTTCGGGCGTGGCCGCCCCCAGCAAGATGCCAGGCCGGCGGTTGAGCCCCGCCGACGACGATGTGGAGGGGAGGGAGAGGAGGGGGGGAGTGGGAGCTAAACGGGAGTGGGGTGGCGGGAGCGGGAGCCAAACGAGAGGGAGGGAAGGAGGCCCGAGTCCGATCTTCGCCTTGGCAGCCCATTCGGCCAGGGCTAGGCGCAGCGTGCTTCGGGCCCCTCCTACACAGCCTTGGGGGCCTGGAGCTACTGCACATGCACGCACACTCTAGCGCGCATGTGCAGAGGTCCCGGCACTGTTTTCAGCGCCGGGTCCTGGCTCCGCTCTCCACACATTCTGCTGCGCTGCACCAAGGACCTGGATCGACCGGACGGAGGGGAGAATACCAAGGTAAATAATAGGCGCCATTTAAGTTCTAAAAAGTCGGCGCAACATATGGAGATGTGCCGTTCTAACCCTGGGGGCAAACCAGGGCCTATAAAAACTGACTGCAAAAGCTTCTATAGATATGTGAAGACAAACATAGGTCCCTTGCAGTGAGATTCAGGTGAATTTATAATGGGGAACAAAGAAATGGCAGACCAGTTGAACAAATACTTTGGTTCTGTCTTCACGAAGGAAGACACAAATAACCTTCCGGAAATACTAAGGGACCAAGGGTCGAGTGAGAAGGAGGAACTGAAGGAAATCCTTATTAGGCAGGAAATTGTGATAGGGAAATTGATGGGATTGAAGGTCGATAAATCCCCGGGGTGTGAAAGTCTGCATCCCAGAGTACTTAAGGAAGTGGCCCTAGAAATAGTGGATGCATTGGTGATCATTTTCCAAAAGTCTATCGACTCTGGATCAGTTCCTATGGACTGGAGGGTAGCTAATGTAACACCACTTTTTAAAAAAGGAGGCAGAGAGAAAACGGATAATTATAAACTAGTTAACCTACATCAGTAATGGGGAAAATGTTGGAATCAATTATTAAAGATGAAATAGCAACAATATACATCAATGATTTAGATGAAGGAATTGAGTGCAATATCTCTAAGTTTGCAGATGACACTAAGCTGGGTGGCGGTGTGAGCTGT
Source organism: Pristiophorus japonicus (assembly GCF_044704955.1). Classification (NCBI taxonomy): domain Eukaryota; kingdom Metazoa; phylum Chordata; class Chondrichthyes; family Pristiophoridae; genus Pristiophorus; species Pristiophorus japonicus. The sequence goes on along the minus strand of NC_091997.1, from coordinate 73,228,088 downwards.
GAGGAGGATGGTAAGAGGCTGCAGGGTGACTTGGACAGGTTAGGTGAGTGGGCAAATGCATGGCAGATGCAGTATAATGTGGATAAATGTGAGGTTATCCCCTTTGATGGCAAAAACACGAAGGCAGAATATTATCTGAATGGCAGAAGATTAGGAAAAGGGGAGGTGCAATGAGACCTGGGTGTCATGGTACATCAGTCATTGAAAGTTGGCATGCAGGTACAGCATTCGATGAAGAAGGCAAATGATATGTTGGCCTTCATAGCTAGGGGATTTGATTATAGAAGCAAGGAGGTCTCGCTGAATTTTGTACAGGGCCTTGGTGAGATCTCACCTGGAATATTGTGTTCGGTTTTGGTCTCCTAACCTGAGGAAGGACGTTCTTGCTATTGAGGGAGTGCAGCGAAGGTTCACCAGACTGATTCCCGGGATGGCTGGACTGACATATGAGGAGAGACTGGATCGACTGGGCCTGTATTCTCTGGAGTTTAGAAGGATGAGAGGGGATCTCATAGAAATGTATAAAATTCTGACAGGACTGGACAGGTTAGATGCAGGAAGAATGTTCCCAATGTTGGGGAAGTCCAGAACCAGGGGACACAGTCTAAAGATAAGGGGTAAGCCATTTAGGACCGATTACCCCCGCAGCACCAACACTGTGCTAATAGATTCACATTCGCCCCCGATGGTGTATTCTGAGTCATAGAAACATAGAAACATAGAAAATAGGTGAGGAGAAACTTCTTCACTCAGAGAGTTGTTAACCTGTGGAATTCTCTACTGCAGAGAGTTGTTGATGCCAGTTCATTGGATATATTCAAGAGGGAGTTAGATATGGTCCTTACGGCTAAAGGGATCAAGGAGTATGGAGAGAAAGCAGGAAAGGGGTACTAAGTTGAATGATCAGCCATGATCTTATTGAATGATGGTGCAGGCTCAAAGGGCCGAATGGCCTACTCCTGCATCTATTTTCTATGTCTATGTTTCTATGTTTCTCTGACTCAGAGTACACCATCGGGGGCGAATGTGAATCCATTAGCACCGTGTTGGCGCTGTGGGGGTAATCATGGGGCCCATCAATGTCGATTTAAGCACTACATGTGCAAAGGCTGTGCAACAATGGGGCACCTCCAGCGAATGAGCAAGCGTGCTGCAACACACCACGTGGCAGAGGATGATCGATCCGGCGTGGATCACGCAGCACAGGCAACTCAACTCGAGGAAGAAGTGTATGGGGTACATAACTTCACCACCAAGAGCCCTCCTATAATGCTGAAAGTCAAATTAAATGGAGTTCCAGTATCCATGGATTTGGTCGAGGGTGCGAGTCAGTCAATAATGAGCCAGAAGACTTTCGACAAACTGTGCGCCAATAAGGCACAAAGGCCCAAACTGAGCCCAATTAATGCAAAGCTGCGTAGCTATACCAAAGAGCTCATACCAGTCATTAGAAGTGCGGCAGTAAAGGTATCGTATGATGGAGCTGTGCATGACCTATCATTGTGGATTGTTCCAGGCAATGGCCCAACGCTGTTCGGTCGAAGCTGGCTAGAAAAGATTAGATGGAATTGGGACGACATCAAAGCACTATCTTCAGTGGCTGACGCCTCGTATGCTCAAGTGCTGAGCAAGTTTCCCTCGCTATTCGAATCAGGCATCGGCAACTTCACAGGCGCCAAGATACAGATCCATCTTGGCCCCGATGCCCATCCATCACAAGGCTCGGGCAGTTCCGTACATGATGAGGGAGAAAGTCGAGATCGAGCTGAACAGACTCCAACATGAAGGAGCCATATCGCCAGGCGAGTTCAACGAGTGGGCCAGTCCAATTGTTCCTGTCATGTATTCAACCAACATTGTAACCCATGTATAATCCGACCTAAGTTGTACACTGAGAACAATGACCACTAGATGGTGAACTTGTGGGAGACACTCCTAACCTGGGCCTTCAGATATAAAAGGGGAAGCTCCACCCACTTCCTGCTCTTGAGTGCTATGAAATAAAGGACAGGTCACAGACTGACCTTCTCTCAAGCATGGGCCTAGTGTGCATTTATACTGTATAGTAAGGACGTATTCATGGCGACAAGAAACTGGGATTTAAACCACGCGAGCATGGCCACTAGCAATAATAGGGGCAGTCAGGGACGATCGACTGGCAAGGGACCTTTTGTTTCAAACCGCAGCTCATGCTGGAGGCATGGAGGCACACACTCAGCCGGGGTTTGCAGAGGTGAGCAAAATATCTGCAGAAATTGCAGAAATGAACACTGGGGAAAATCACTGGAAGCTGAAGTTCAGCGAGTTCATGTGGAGCACGTATACAGTTCATATACCAGGACGCCACTGATAATGATGAAAGTGCTCCTCAATGGCATCCCAGTATCAATGGAGTTAGACACGGGGGCCAGCCAGTCCCTGATGGGTATCAAACAGTTCGACAAGTTGTGGGCATCCAAGGCCAGGAGGCCAAAATTATCGCCGATTGACGCACAGCTACGGACTTACACAAAGCAGATTATTCCGGTGCAAGGCAGCGCCACGGTAGTTGTGACCCACAATGATTCGGAGAACAGACTGCCACTCTGGATTGTCCCAGGGGACGGTCCCGCACTACTGGGGAGGAGTTGTCTTGCTGTCATGAACTGGAAATGGAGCAATGTCAATGCAATTTCCTCTGTGGAGCGAGTATCATGCTCACAGATCCTGGACAAATTTGACTCATTATTTCAACCCGCCATTGGCACTTTCATGGGGGCCAAGGTAGTGATTCACAGAAACCCGGATGCCAGGCCAGTACACCACAAGGCCAGAGCGGTGCCGTACGTGATGCGGGAAAAGATAGAAGGTGAATTGGACCGTCTGCTGAGGGAAGGCATCATCTCGCCAGTCGAATTCAGTGACTGGGCGAGCCCGATTGTGCCGGTGCTCAAGGCGGATGGGTCGGTCAGGATATGTGGCGATTACAAGGCCACCATCAATCGGGTGTCACTCCAAGACCAGTACCCGCTACCGAGAGCGGAGGACCTCTTTGCGACGCTATCCGGTGGCAAACTTTTTTCAAAATTGGACTTGACTTCAGCTTACATGACCCAGGAGCTGGCGAGTGAGTCGAAGAAGCTGACCACCATCACGACACACAAGGGGTTGTTTGAGTACAACAGATGTCCGTTCGGGATTCGCTCGGCCGCCGCGATCTTCCAACGAAATATGGAAAGCCTCAAGTCGATTCCAGGGACGGTGGTTTTTCAGGACGACATCCTCATTATGGATTACGATACTGAAGAACACCTCCACAACCTAGAGGAGGTGCTACGCAGACTGGACCGGGTAGGGCTGCGACTGAAATAGGCGAAGTGCATCTTCCCAGCTCCAGAGGTAGAATTCCTGGGGATGAGGGTAGCAGCAGACGGGATCAGCCCTACTGCGTCCAAGACGGAAGCGATCCAGAGAGCACCCAGACCCTGTAACACGACGGAGCTGCGTTCATTCCTGGGGCTCCTGAACTACTTTGGTAACTTTCTTCCCAAATTGAGCACGCTGCTAGAGCCGCTACACGTGCTCCTATGCAAAGGTCGCGAATGGGTCTGGGGGGACAGCCAGGAAAGGGCTTTCAATAGAGCATGCAAATTGTTATGTTCCAACAATCTGTTAACGTCATATGACCCATGTCAGAAACTTGTGTTAACGTGCGATGCGTCGTCTTATGGTGTCGGGTGTGTGTTGCAGCATGTCAATGCCAATGGTCAGTTACAGTAGCTTATGCCTCCAGAAGTCTGTCCCAGGCAGAAAGGGGCTACGGGATGGTAGAAAAGGAGGCGCTCGCATGTGTATATGCGGTAAAGAAAATGCACCAGTACCTGTTTGGCAGGAAATTTGAGCCGGAGACAGATCACAAACCCCTAACGTCCCTTTTGGCCGACAACAAGGCCATAAATGCAAATGCATCGGCCCGCATACAGAGGTGGGCACTCACGTTAGCCGCCTATGACTACACAATTCGGCACAGACTGGGCACTGAAAACTGTGCCGATGCACTCAGCAGGCTCCCACTAGCCATCACTGAGGGGGCTACCGAGCATGCTGCTGAGATGGTCATGGCTGTTGAAGCTTTCGGAAGCGAAGGCTCACCTGTGACAGCCCGTCAGATTAAAGTCTGGACAAATAGAGACCCACTATTGTCTCTAGTCAAGAAATGTGTCCTGAATGGAGACTGGGCAGCCACGTACAGGGCATGCCCTGAGAAATTTAAACTATTTCACAGGCGTAAGGATGAACTCTCGATTCAGGCCGATTGCCTACTGTGGGGAAACCACGTAGTCATGCCCCAGATGGGCAGAGAGATGTTCATCAGAGAACTCCACAATGGGCACCCGGGCATTGTCACAATGAAGGCAATTGCCAGGTCACACGTTTGGTGGCCAGGGATAGACGCAGATCTGGAACTTTGTGTTCGCAGGTGCAACACGTGTGCCCAGCTGGGCAATGCGCCCAGGGAAGCCCCCTTAGCCCCTGGCCATGGCCCGTCAAGCCTTGGTCACACATCCATGTGGACTACGCAGGTCCTTTCATGGGGAAAATTGTTTTGGTTGTCGTAGACGCCTACTCCAAATGGATCGAGTGTGACATTTTAAATTCAAGCACGTCCTCTGCCACGGTAGAAAGCCTATGGACAATATTCGCCGCCCACGGTCTACCGGACATCTTGGTCAGCGACAATGGCCCGTGCTTTACAAGCACTGAATTCCAGGACTTCATGGCAGGCAATGGAATTAACCATGTTAGAACGGCACCGTTCAAGCCGGCCTCAAACGGCCAGGCAGAACGAGCAGTGCAGATAATCAAACAAGGGTGCTCAGAATCCAAGGGGGTTCCTTACAATGCCGCTTATCACGCTTCCTGTTGGCCTACAGATCCCGACCACACTCGCTCACAGGGGTTCCACCCGCAGAGCTGCTAATGAAAAGGACGCTCAAAACCCAGTTATCCCTTATACACCCCACCATGAAAGAAATTGTCAAGAGCAGGCACCAGTCACAATATGACTACCATGACAGGAATGCGAGGGCGCGATGTATTGATGTAAATGACCCTGTTTTTGTCCTCAACTACGCTGCAGGACCCAAATGGCTCGCAGGCACTTTGGTTGCCAAAGAGGGAAATAGGATTCTGGTAGTTAAACTTACCAATGGACAAATCTGCCGCAAACATGTGGATCAAACAAAAAGGAGGTTCAGCAACCCCATAGAAGAAGCAGAGGAAGAACACGATGTCGAGTTCACTCCACCACAGGTGACCGAACACCAGAACCAAAGGGAGGAGAGCCCAGTCACTGTGGGCAGTCCGGACAGGCCTGAGGCACCGCAAACAGCAGACACTCAGGCCAGCGCCCAACAACCGGAGCCCCAACTCAGGCGCTCTACAAGAGAGCGTAAACCACCAGAGAGACTCAACCTGTGATCCCAATAAGACTTTGGGGGAGGAGGTGATGTCATGTATTCAACCAGCATTGTAACCCATGTATAATCCGACCTAAGTTGTACACTGAGAACACTGAACACTCGATGGTGAACTTGTGGGAGACACTCCTAACCTGGACCTTCAGATATAAAAGGGGAAGCTCCACCCGCTTCCTGCTCTTGAGTGCTATGAAATAAAGGACAGGTCACAGACTGACCTTCTCTCAAGCATGGGCCTCATGTGCATTTATACTGTATAGTAAGGACGTATTAGTTCTGGTGTTGGAAAGCGATGGCACGGTCAGGATCTGCGGAGACTACAAGGTAACGATTAATCGAGTCTCACTACAGGACCAGTACCCGCTGCCCAAGGTGGATGACCTGTTCGCAACATTAGCGGCGGGGATGTCATTCACCAAGTTGGACCTAACCTCCGCCTACATGACACAGGAGCTGGCTGAATCTTCGAAAATATTGACTTGCATCAACACACACAAAGTGCTGTTTTTGTACCACAGGTGCCCTTTTGGGATTCGCTCAGCTGTTGCCATTTTTCAGTGAAACATGGAGAGTTTGCTGAAATCTGTTCCGCGCAACGTTGTGTTTCAAGACGACATCCTGATCACTGGTCGTGACACCATTGAACACCTACACAACTTGGAAGAGGTTCTAAGTCACCTGGACAGAATGGGACTCAGGCTGAAATGCTCCAAATGTGTTTTCCTGGCGCCAGAAGTCGATTTTTTGGGGAGAAAGATTGCATCAGGCCCACGGACTCAAAGACAGAGGCCATCAAGAATGCACCCAGACCACAGAATGTGATGGAGCTGCGTTCATTCCTGGGACTCCTCAACTATTTTGGTAATTTTCTATCCGGGTTGAGCACGTTATTAAGAGCCTTTGCACATGTTGCTACGTAAGGGTGATGACTGGGTTTGGGGCACAGCCTTTGAGAAGGCCAGGAACCTGCTATGTTCAAATAAGTTACTTGTACACTATGACCCATGTAAACGTTTAGTGCTAGCTTGTAACGCCTCATCGTACAGGGTCAGCTGTGTGCTACAGCAAGCCAATGTATCGGGCAACCTCCAACCGGTTGCATACGCGTCTAGAAGTCTGTCTAAGGTTGAGAGAGCCTATAGTATGGTCGAGAAAGAGGCGTTAGCATGTGTATATGAGGTTAAGAAAATTCACCAATACCTATTTGGACTTCGGTTTGAGCTTAAAACTGACCACAAGCCGCTCATTTCGCTGTTTTCAGAGAGCAAATGTATAAACACCAATGCTTCATCCCGCATCCAAAGATGGGCACTAACATTGTCCGCCTATGAATATGTTATCCGCCACAGACCAGGCACTGAAAATTGTGCCGATGCTCTCAGCCGGCTACCATTACCCACCATTGGGGTTGAAATGGCACAGCCCGCAGACGATGCTTTTGAGAGCGAGGGGTCACCTGTCACGGCTCGCCAGATCAGGACTTGGACCAGTCAGGATCCTGTGCTATCCTTAGTAAAGAGTTGCATCCTAAATGGGAACTGGTCGGCCGTTCCCAGGGAAATGCAAGATGAAATTAAGCCGTTTCACCGACGCAAAGATGGACTGTCCATCCAGTCGGATTGTCTCTTATGAGGTAATCGCGTGGTTTTGCCAAAAAAAGGCAGGGGAACATTTATACGCGACCTACGCAGTACCCAACCAGACATTGTCATGATGAAGGTAATTGCCAGGTCGCGTGTTTGGTGGCCCGGCATTGACTCGGACTTGGAGTCATGCGTGCATCAGTGCAACACTTCCTCGCAACTGAGCAATGCACCAAGGGAGGCTCCACTGAGTCTGTGGTCATGGCCCTCCAAACCGTGGTCCAGGGTCCACATAGATTTTGCCGGCCCCTTTCTAGGAAAGATGTTTTTAGTAGTTGTGGATGCTTACTCCAAATGGATTGAATGCGTAATCATGTCATCCAGCACGTTTACAGCCACCATTGAAAGCCTCTGGGCCATGATCGCCACCCATGGCTTGCCCGACTCCTTGTCAGCGACAATGGACCGTGTTTCACCAGCTCAGAATTCAAAGAGTTTACGATGTGCAATGGCATCAAACATGTCAGGTCTGCTCTGTTTAAGCCCGTGTCTCATGGTCAAGCACAGTGGGCAGTCCAAACAATCAAGCAGAGCATGAAATGCGTGATGGACGGCTCCCTGCAGACCCGCTTGTCTCGTATTCTGCTCAGTTACCGGACACGACCCCACTCGCTCACCGGGGTTCCCCCGGAAGAATTGTTAATGAAGAGAGCCCTCAAAACCAGGCTCTCCCTAGTCCACGCGGATCTTAATGATCACGTGGAAACCCGGCGACACCGGCAGAACATGTACCACGATCGCGCGGCTGTTTCACGTGACACTGATGTTAACGACCGTGTGTTTGTCCTGAATTACGGTCATGGTTCCAAGTGGGTTGCTGGCACTGTTTTGGCCGAGGAAGGGCAATAGGGTGTTTATAATCAAACTGTTAAATGGCCAACCGTGCATAAAGCATTTAGATCAGACCAAATTGCGATTTACTGACAACTAGGAACGACTTGTAGAGGACATCACCATCGACGATCCACCAACACACACCCAACTAGCAATCGACCTCGCTGTCAATCACGAGGATGAATCCATTGTTTCTGACAGTCCAGTCAGACCAGCTGCGGTGCAGTGCAGCAATGGTCTGACCAACTCACACACGCCAGAGTTTAAACTTAGACGATCAACCAATAAGCGAAGGCCTCCTGATCGCCATAACTTGTAAATAACTTGTACCGAAGACTTTGGGGGGGGAGCGGGGAGTGATGTTATGTATGTAACTATGTAATACTTGCCACCAGAGGGCGCGACTATTTCGATTCCTAATGGTCACCTGCACACGTGTGCAGGGCCAGTACAAAAAGTTGACTTCCATGTTGTTTAGGCACTCTGGAGTTGTAATAAAGAAGACTAAGGTCACACTAAGTTTAGCTCACAGTACTCAGCCTTATGGAGTTCTTCTATACACAACAGTAACCTGCAGGGTTACGGACCTGGAGCTGCTAAGTGGGATTAGACTGGATAACCTCTTGTTGGCCGGCACAGATACGATGGTAAGTACTGCAGGGAATCGAATACGGCCAGGGTGATCTCCTGGACTAGTTTCGATCGCCTGGATGGGTCGGAGAGGAATTTTCCCAGATTTTTTTTTTCCCAATTGGCATGGGTTTTTATCTGGTTTCTGCCTCTCCCAGGAGATCACATGGCTCCGGTTGGGGTGGAGTGTAGAATGTTTCAGTGTAAGGGGTGTTGCAGTGTGGGGTGGATTGGTTGGGCCAGGTGCTCTTTACCTTTCCGCCATTGTTCATTGTTCATAGGTTTATATGTAACCTTCAGGGCTGCTGACCGAGGGCCGTGCGGCTCTTTGTTGGCCGGCGCGGACACGATGGGCCGAAATGGCCTCCTTCTGTGCTGTAAATTTCTACGTTTCTAATGTCAAGCAATGTTTATCCATTTATACTTGGATTTAATGTTTTTTCACTAAAACTAACAATGAACAATATAGCCAAAGGATTTAATGCTGACTGTTCCTCTTTGTGACAGTGTATTTAATTTTTAAATTGTACCAGTGGTAAAATTAATTCTCTAAAATGATTTTACTCCAATGAGATTTAAGAAAGTCCCAGCCCCTGAGGCATTGCATTCTGAAAAACCAGGTTTAATTATTTGGAATAGTTATTGAGTTGTTTCTATATTTGTTTTTGGACAAACTTTGCCGCGCTACCATATACAGCTTGACGTAAGAGAAATACAAGTTATCACAAGTTGTGTAGGATAGACTGAATGGACCAGAGGGTCTTTTCCTGTTCATATACTGTATTGGTGAGGCCACACCTGGAATACTGCGTGCAGTTTTGGTTTCCATATTTCCGAAAAGATATACTTGCTTTGGAAGCAGTTCAGAGAATGTTCACTAGGTTCATTCCGGGGATGAGGGGGTTGACTTATGAGGAAAGGTTGAGTAGGTTGGGCCTCTACTCATTGGAATTCAGACGAATGAGAGGTGATCTTATCGAAACGTATAAGATTAAGAGGGGGCTTGACAAGGTGGATGCAGAGAGGATGTTTCCACTGATGGGGGAGACTAGAACTCGAGGGCATGATCTTAGAATAAGGGGCCGCCCATTTAAAACTGAGATGAGGAGAAATTTCTTCTCTTAGAGGCTTGTAAATCTGTGGAATTTGCTGCCTCAGAGAGCTATGGAAGTTGGGACATTGAATAAATTTAAGTCAGAAATAGACAGTTTCTTAAACGATAAGGGGATAAGGGGTTATAGGGTGCGGGCAGGGAAGTGGAGCTGAGTCCATGATCGGATCAGCCATGATCGTATTGAATGGCGGAGCAGGCTCGAGGGGACGTATGGCCTACTCCTGCTCCTATTTCTTATGTTCTTATACTGTTGGTATGTGTAAAGAATTTGCCTCATGGGTTCTTTGCTGAAGAATTCAGCAAGGTTATTCCCGACTACAGTGGGATGAGCAAAGCTTCTTCTGAGTGGGATCAGTGAATAAGAGCATAAGAAATAGGCCCCTCGATCCTGCTCCACCATTCAATAAGATCATGGCTGACCTTCGACCTCAACTCCACTTTCCCGTCTGTAATATATTTGCTTCATGGGTTCTTTGCTTTAGGATTCATAGCAACACATTGCTAGTAAGAACTAATTGGTTTATTAGCAAAGGTTTAACAATCACACTACTCATTACCAGTTCATCCACCAGGCTCACAACTGCATACCTCATCGTGGATGACTCAGACCCAACTGGCTGGGGTTTTATTGAGTCTTGTGAACATCACGTGACTTGCTAAGCCACTCACAATGCAACAGCTCTACAACTATTTTTGCAGAAACAATAATCAAGTGCCCCCTGGTTAAAGGGGGGGGGGGAGGGGAATTCATACTCCAGAAACTTTCAATCAACTGCCACCTGGATTTTTTTTTGACGGCACCAAAAACACAAATTATACAAGTTCCCCCTGGCTAAAAGCGGGGGCGGGGGACACTAAAACCGACAACTTAAACAAATTAAACTTTAGACAACTGGATCAAAATAAAATTTGGTTGCCGGGGGTGACGATGCACTCCAGTCCCTCCGGCGCCCACCTCTCGCGTGCTCCATCTCCAGGGACACCCTGGCTCGGATGTAACCGCGGAAGAGGGGCAGGCAGTCGGGCTGAACGACCCCCTCGACCGCCCACTGCCTGGACCGGCTGATGGCCCCCTTGGCCATGCCCAGGAGCAGGCCTACGAGGAGGCCTTCCGACCTGCCCGCTCCCCTCTGCACAGGGTGCCAAAAGATCAGGAGTGTGGGATTGAAGTGCAGCCAGAATTTGAGGGACAGCCCCTTCAGATATTGGAAGAGGGGCTGCAACCTCGCTCACTCAACATACACATGGAACACGGACTCCTCCAGACCGCAGAAATTGCAGGCGGCCTGGGAGCCTATGAACTGACTTAAAAACTTATTGCATGGGACTGCTCCATGCAACAACCTCCAGGCCAAGTCCCCAATAAATTGTTATGTATCACACCACCACCAGAGGGCCCACCTGTTGGCATCCCAAGGTATCCCAGCATCCCTTGGGAGTATGGTATATAAGCAGGTCACCCACGAAGTACCTGCACTCTGGAGCTAAGATCACACTTACTCATTGCTCACAGTACTCAGTTTCATCCTTTATTATGAGCGTATCAGGACTCCTGCGTCGAGAGCACTCCATTGGGGACCCCTGCCTCCTCCGGACGGCAAGATAGTGCGCCATGGCGTGTCCGGATGGCAGAGCGACAGCCCTACAAACCTGTGAGCATACTCACAGGTATATACATTTCAGCCTGTAAGATCATTGCTCCATCATAAAAGAGGGAACAGCATTGAGTGCAGTCACAAATGTACAGTTAACAAAGACCTTAGTGACAGCACCGTGACTGAATCAAGCGCATTAATAAATAGAAATGCATTTCCTGTGATCTCATACCTGAGATATATGTACAGGGACAACGTCTCGAATCCAGCTGTTCGAAAACCGGAATTGTGCCGACATTCTTTGATACGGCCAAGGTGGCGACATCGGGCGACGAGGGCCGTGGAAAGCGGTAAAAACTGGTAAAAAAAACGCAGCGCCGGGGGGGCCGCGGGTGACGAGAATCGGCGGGAATCGGTGGGCGACGAGGATTGGTGGATCAGCGGGAACCGACGGGCGACGAGGAGTGGAGGATCGGCGGGAACCGACGGGCGATGAGGAGTGGAGGATCAGCGGGAACCGACGGGCGATGAGGAGTGGAGGATCAGCGGGAACCGACGGGCGATGAGGAGTGGAGGATCAGCGGGAACCGACGGGCGATGAGGAGTGGTGGATCAGCGGGAACCGACGGGCGATGAGGAGTGGAGGATCAGCGGGAACCGACGGGCGATGAGGAGTGGAGGATCAGCGGGAACCGACGGGCGATGAGGAGTGGAGGATCAGCGGGAACCGACGGGCGATGAGGAGTGGTGGATCAGCGGGAACCGACGGGCGATGAGGAGTGGAGGATCGGCGGGCAGCGACGGGCGATGAGGAGTGGAGGATCGGCGGGAACCGACGGGCGATGAGGAGTGGAGGATCAGCGGGAACCGACGGGCGATGAGGAGTGGTGGATCAGCGGGAACCGACGGGCGATGAGGAGTGGAGGATCGGCGGGCAGCGACGGGCGATGAGGAGTGGAGGATCGGCGGGAACCGACGGGCGATGAGGAGTGGAGGATCGGCGGGCAGCGACGAGCACCAACAGCGAGGTCCGAAATCTGGGACAATCTGAAAACCTGTCTTGGTCCCGAGGTTGCTGGATTTCAGCCGTTGCACCTGTATAATCTTCCTCTTTTGGCACATATAATGTAACTTGTTTGTAAAAAAAAACACTGTCCCGCGTAAAGTATTGTGAAAATGAAAGATTGGAAAAATGTAAATATTTTGTTAAGCGCCGGCCAATTACATTTAGCTTGTCACTCAGAAAAGATGGTGTTCTGCTTAATGTGTCACCTCAATACAGAGGCTCATCATTTGCTAATGATGCTCCGCACGCCACCAGCTGGAGCTCCTGTTCCTGCAGACTTCGTTTCCCCGCTCGACAATGCCCAGCGTCACACTGCGACCTGATAATGTGCTCCAGGTTGGCTAAAGAGGGGAGACAAAGCTTAAGCGAGCGCTGAAAGCAATATCTGTTGGGTGACAAAATGCTTGTGCTTCCCGTCGTCCTCACGCACGGGGAATTAGCCTCGAGATTCTGGCCTCAGAATCCGATCTGAGCCCACGCTCGCACGGCTCGGGAGCAAAGAGTCAAAAATCTGAGCCTATCTCCGGATGAGCTCGGCTAATCCTTTTCTCATTATTGGTGAACTGCTCATTTGGGCCAATGCCAAGCTTTCACCTTGCCATCAAAGTGGCGCATGGAATGGTGGACTATTTGAGACCTATTGCCCCCTCCACACTCGCCATTCACCTCAACGTCCTCCCTGACATAAAGGATTCAGAGAACTGAATCCTGCCCTCTGGCAATGGCCTTCCCCTTCGGCGGTCCCTCGTATTGAGGATGACTTGCTTCCACACCAAAAAAGGGATGAGTTCACAGGTGTTTCAATGAAAGACCTGATATTCCAAGTCCCGAACTACATCCAGAAGGGCGGAAGCTGCCTGTGCGTGGACTTTTTTAACGTGCACACGGGCTTGACAGAGCTAGGTCTTGTTCCTCCAGTGGCAAGGGTTAACCAACGACGACTCGAGACCAGCTCTGCTGCACGGACCTTGTGCGCACACATATCGCTGGCCCGTGCTGCCCCTGGGCCCTCGCCTGTCCTGGGGCCCGAACTCTCGCCTCGCCCGAGCCCCGATCACGTCGCTCCTCTGCCCCCATCTTTCGCCGCACCTCTGCTGTACCTGGGCCCCGCCAAAGTTCCTGCCCATGCTCTAATCGGCGACCTGGGTTTTGGTGATGTCGCTCTCCTCAAAGCCGCCGCCCTCCTGGAACGGCTGCCGCTGTATCTTGAGGTGGCATGCTCCTCCGGCAATGGTGCTCCTTAAGTGGCCACTGAAAACTGATTCATCCCTTCCCCCTTCTGGGAAGTCGCTTCCTTTTATAGCCCACTTAAGTTGACCGGGTTCAGCTTGGGAGCTTCATAACAACAGGCACTAAGCCATGTGGTGCCTCGATTTCAAAATTCTCAACCTTGTTTTCAAATGCCTCCATGGCAACCTTCGGACTCGAGAGGCGAGAGTGTTACCCACTGAGCCACAGCTGACATAGCGTTGGTTCTGCGATAGAACAGGGCGGACGGAGAAGGCAAGAATTGAGGTCGACAAGTGAGAAGCAAGGGAAGCAAGCGGTGGAGTGAGAGGCAGATTACGGCCCGCGCAGTGTTGACGGTGACAGGGTTGGGAAGGCAACAGACCGATTGGTTTAATTAACCGGTTGGTCAGCTTCGGAGATGGAAGCTTACCTCTTGGCTGTCCTGTTTGCTGGATTGCTTTGGGGCAGAGAACTGTCATGGCTGTTGGAAGAGATCTAATTAAAGGAAAAACTAATCCTCATATCTGACGGCAGAGGCACTGAAGCACTCAGAAAGGGGAGCTGAAATGTATTCTGTCGAGTGTGGTCGGCTCGATGTCGCTACTGTGAAAATGAACCAATCGGGAAAATAGGAGATGGGCCTACAGAAGATCAATCAGAAAACTCACAGTCGGATAGTCCATCCGGATTCTTTTTTAACTAGACAGATATGATGTTAGACACTGCGTTGACCTCGTCTTTGCTGCCAATATTCTCTGGAATACCGGAGCAGTTGAACAATCAACGTTACAAACGAGTTGTAATCCAGCTTTCCGAAGCGTTACTGGGAACCATGTCACAGTAGCCCACGTTACCTGTGACTAATGTTTCAGACAGCGTTGGATTTATGTCAGGGTACTTCCCCCCCCCCCCCCCCCCCCCCCAAAATTACAGGAGCCAGCCGTGATGGTCTCCTCCATCAGGTGAGATTTAAAAGGTAAGGTAATTTTCTGTTCGGCCACACTCAGTCCTTTCCCCTTCGGTGATGTATCTACAACCGTGGCCTTGGGCCGGTGAAGTAGTACTTTACATAGAGGGCGAGCAACAGATGGAACCAGTTTCCAGGCATACTGCTCTCATTTAAGAAACGAGTAATGGAAAGACAGTCAAGAAAGACTTGCATTTATATAGCGCCTTTCACTGAAGTTGAATGTTCAGCCATGAACTCATTGAATGGCGGTGCAGGCTAGAAGGGCCGAATGGCCTACTCCTGCACCTATTTTCTATGTTTCTATGTTTCACGACCACTAGGCGCCCAAAAGTTCTTTACAGCCAATGAAGTATAGTCACTGTTGTAACATGGCAGCCAATTTGCGCACAGCAAACTCCCACAAACAGCAATGTGATAATGACCAGATAATCTTTTTTTTTTGTTATGTTGTTTGAGGATTAAATATTGGCCCCAGGACACCGGGGATAATCCCCCTGCTCTTCTTCAAACTAGTAGCCATGAGTTATTTTACATCCACCTGAGAGAGCGACGGGGCCTCGGTTTAATGTCTCATCTGAAAGACGGCACCTCCGACAGTGCAGCACTCCCTCAGGACGTTCTTGCTATTGAGGGAGTGCAGCGAAGGTTCACCGGACTGACATATGAGGAGAGACTTGATCAACTGGGCCTTTATACACTGGAGTTTAGAAGGATGAGAGGGGATCTCATAGAAACATATAAGATCCTGAGGGGACGGGACAGGTTAGATGCGGGAAGAATGTTCTCGATGTTGCGGAAGTCCAGAACCAGGGGACACAGTCTTAGGATAAGGGCTAGGCCATTTAGGACCGAGATGAGGAGAAACTTCTTCACTTAGAGAGTTGTTAAACTGTGGAATTCCCTGCCGCAGAGAGTTGTTGATGCCAGTTCATTGGATATATTCAAGAGGGAGTTAGATATGACCCTTACACAGCTAAGGGGATCAAGAGAAAGCAGGAAAGGGGTACTGAGGGAATAATCAGCCATGATCTTATTGAATGGTGGTGCAGGCTCAAAGGGCCGAATGGCCTACTCCTGCACCTATTTTTTAAGTTTCTTTAGTATTGCACTGGGAGTGTCAGCCTAGATTTTTTTGTGCTCAAAATTCCTGGAGTGGGACTTGAACCGACAACCGTCTGACTCAGAGGTGAATGTGCTACCCACTGAGTTACGGCTGGCACTAGAGTGTCTTTGATAGAATGGGTCAATGAGCCTTCTCGCCATCCGAATCGCTCTTGTCATTGTGAGAAAACGTCGCATTCTTATTGCTTGGCAATAACGATGTGTGCTTAATGTAAAAGCGCCTTGGTTTCATACTCGACAATACAGCTCTTGATCCCCGGACTCTGTTCATGTTACAATTAGAGGTTTTTTTAAACTCCCCGTCCTGTAACAATGGTGGATGAGGTACTGTAGGTTGACTGGTGCCCATGAACTGTGCCCAAGTGAGAGAATTAATAGCTTCAGGAGAAAGGAAAAGAAAACAGGCAAGAAACTTGCCGGAAAATAAATGAGTCATAACGTTAGTAGAGAGAATGAAAGCTGCTGCTTGAATATTCTAAGGGCAAGTATTCAGTGATTAATTCAGTCAAGAAGGACTCAAATAGATACCATTATTGACTAAAGTTCCTTTTAAAGCAACGGCTTTATAAACTGGAGGGAACCTGCAGTCATTCGGGGCTGGTATACCATGAATGAGCAATGTCTTAGGAATTCTGTTCTGTATTTGTTCATTTACAGGCAGCTTACGAGGTAAGTTTTACGATAAAGTGCAAAGATACACACAACAGAAGGATATATCGGTACTTTTGTACAGGGAATCGGTGTAGGGTACCATCGCGTAGTGGTTGTGTTACTAAACTAGCAAAGATCATGTCCGTTGTGCCCCTTTGTGTCCCTAAGCAATTGCTCTACTCGGAACGCCTTCACGCAAACGAGCCAAAGGTGGGCAGCGGAAACGTTACAAGGACACCCTCAAAGCCTCCCTGGTAAAGTGCGACATCACCACTGACACCTTGGAGTCCCTGGCCAAAGACCGCCCTAGGTGGAGACAGTGCTTCCGGGAGGGCGTTGGACTCTTCAAATCTCAACGCCGAGAGCGTGAAGAGGTCAGGCGCAGGCAGCGGAAGGAGCGGGCGGCAAACCAGTACCACCCAACCCTTCCCTCGACGAATGTCTGTCTCACCTGTGACAGGGTCTGTGGCTCTCACATTGGACTGTTAGCCACCAAAGGACTCACTTTAGGAGTGGAATCAAGTCTTCCTTGATTCCGAGGGACTGCCTATGATGATGAAACTAGCTATCCAGAAGCCCGGACTGATATTCTGGGGGGATGTGAGTTCGACGGCAGCTGGGGAATTTAAATTCAGGGTGCTATACAAATGCAATTTGTAGTTGTTAAACTCTCCATTTCGCACAGCTGATCCCAGTATGCGCCTTGCTCAATATCAAAGCAGTTGCAAAGTAGTCCCTCTTTTTGCCATGGGATGTGAAAATGGGGGCCCTTTTCCAGAACAATCCACAACAGCATCTAAAATGGTGCACTGGACCAAACTGCACGTAAGAAAAGTAAAGTACGTTTTACAACTCTGCAATGAAATGTTTTGTGCCTGGATCAATGTCAGCTTCCTGTTTCATTTCTGCAGGATCAGATGACAAAACAATAAATAGAAAGTGCCCCTGATGGTTACTGTAATGTATTTGCTTCATGGGTTCTTTGCTTAAGAATTCATAGCAACACATTGCTATTAAGAACTAGTTGGTTTATTAGCAAAAGGTTTAACAATCACACGACACATTACCAGTTCATCCACTGGGCTCACAAGAACAACAAAACTTGTATTTATATAGCGCATTTAATGTAGTGAAACGTCCCAAGATGCTTCACAGGAGTATTTGCAATAAAAATTTTACACCGAGCCACATAAGGAGAAGTTAGCGCAGGTGACCAAAAGCTTGGTCTAAAAGGTAGGTTTTAAGGAGCGTCTTGAAGGAGGAAAGAAAGCTAGAGAAGCGGAGAGGTTTAGGGAAGGAGTTCCAGAGCTTGGGGCCTAGGCAAAAGAAGGCACGGCCACCGATGGTTGAGCGATTATAATCAGGGATGCTCAAGAGGGCAAAATTTGAGGAGCGCAGACATCTCGGGGGGTGGGGGGGGCGGAGTTGTGGGGCTGGAGGAGATGACAGAGATAGGGAGGGGGCGAGGCCATGGGGGGATTTGAAAATAAGGATGAGAATGTTTGAAATCGAGGCCTTGCTTAACCTGAAGCCAATGTAGGTCAGCGAGCACAGGGGGTGATGGGTGAGCGGGACTTGGTGCGAGTTAGGACACGGGGCAGCCGAGTTTTGGATCACCTCTTGTTTACGTAGGGTAGAATGTGGGAGGCCAGCCAGGATTGCGTTGGAATAGTCAAATCTAGAGGTAACAAAGGCATAGATGAGGGCTTCAGCAGCGAATGAGCTGAGGCAAGGGCGGAGACGGGTGATGTTATGGAGGTGGAAATAGGCGGTCTTAGTTATGCTGCAGATATGTGGTTGTTAGCTCATTTCAGGGTCAAATATGACACCAAGTTTGCGAACATTCTGGTTCAGCCACAGAGAGAAGTTGGGGAGAGGGATGGAGTCAGTGGCTGGGGAACGGAGTTTGTGGCAGGGACCGAAAAAACTGCATACCACATCGTGGATGACCGAGATCCAACTGGCTGGGGTTTTATTGAATCTGGTGAACATCACGTGACTGGCTAAGCCAGTCACAATGCAACAGCTCTACAAACTGTGCATGCATTCATCATCAAAGACAGTTCCTCGAAATCGAGGGAGACTTGCTTCCACTCTAAAAGTGAGTTCTTAGCTGATTGAACAGTCCAATACGGGAATTACAGTCTCTGTCACAGGTGGGACAGACAGTGGTTGAAGGAAAGGGTGGGTGGGAAGTCTGGTTTGCTGCACACTCCTTCCGCTGCCTGCGCTTGCGTTCTGCATGCTCTTGGCGACGAGACTCGAGGTGCTCAGCGCCCTCCCGGACGCTCTTCCTCCACTTAGGGCGGTCTTTGGCCAGGGACTCCCAGGTGTTGGTGGGGATGTTGCATTTTATCAAGGAGGCTTTCAGGGTGTCCTTGAAATGTTTCCTCTGCCCACCTGGGGCTGCCTGCCATGTAGGAGTTCCGAGTAGAGCGCTTGACTTGGGAGTCTTGTGTCAGGCATACGAACAATGTGGCCCGCCCAGCGGAGCTGATCAAGTGTGGTCAGTGCTTTGATGCTGGGGATGTTGGCCTGGTCGAGGACGCGTCTGTCCTCCCAGGGGATTTGCAGGATCTTGTGGAGACATCGTTGGTGGTATTTCTCCAGCGATTTGAGGTATCTACTATATATGGTCCACGTCTCTGAGCCATACAGGAGGGCGGATATCACTACAGCCCTGTAGACCATAAGCTTGGTGCCAGATTTGAGGGCCTGGTCTTCGAACACTCTCTTCCTCAGGCGGCCGAAGGCTGCGCTGGCGCACTGGAGGCGTGTTGGACCTCATCACCGATGTCTTCCCTTGCTGATAATTGGTGATACATTACAGTTACCCCCGAAGTGCATCTAAAGGAGGCAACAGTACCAGCTGACCTGGGAAAGGAACGGCTTTAACAGGGCCAGGAGGTCAATCACTGACCTTTCAGCAGGACCACAGTCATCGTGAGAATCCGGCCATGTTTCCTCATCATTTGCTGGGTATTCTGCAACTGATTTGATGCCCTTGAGCCCTCTAGGCATTGACCAACACCCGGCGTCTGCACGTGGGTCCCGCCCCCACGGGGGTTCAACCAATATATTACCAAATTTGAATTACATTTGGGAGTATGTCAAATGCTATTTAACCATTTAGCTGTTGTTTGTGCTCTGTGCTGTATTGCCATTCTGTCTGGACCAACTCCTGTTCCATTCCCAAGCTGAATAATAGTTACAAATAAATTGATTGATTATTAAAATCTCTGCCACATTTTAAACATTAATTGATTATGATTGATTAATCAGCACAGTCTTAATTAGCACCCTTCTGCCCTGCGCTATCAGGATTTCTCTGCCCGTGTTTACGAAGTCACAGCCAACAGACTCCGTCCCTTGGATTGCCAGCCAGGCTAGGTACGAATGATTTGTCTGTTACTTATCTAAAATCTTTCCACTGGGCAGTCCACTTTAGTAGGAGTTAAACAGCCAGTAGCTCAAACAGCAAGCAGTGTCAGCTGTGGCTTAGTGGGTAGCACTCTCACCTCTGACTCTGAAGATTGTGGGTTCAAGACCCACTCCAGGGACTTAAACCCCGAAAAATCTCAACAGACACTCCCAGAGCAGTGCTGAGGGAATGCTGCGCTGTTGGAGGTGCTGTCTTTCAGATGAAATATTAAAGCGAGGCCCTGTCTGCTCTCTCAGGAAGATATTGAAGATCCCGCGGCTGGGGAGTTATTCCTGGGGCCAATATTTATCCCTCAATCAACATAGCAAAAAAAACAGATTATCTGGTCATTATCATATTGCTGTTTATGGGAGCTTGCTGTGCGCAAATTGGCTGCCGCATTGCCCACATTACAACAGTGACTCCACTCCAAGAAGTACTTCATTGGCTGTAAAGTACTTTGAGACGTCCGGTGGTCGTGAAAGGCGCTATATAAATGCAAGTATTTCTTTCTAATTTGTCCTGAGGCCTTTATCTGAGGTTAGAGTCCTTTTTTTCAGATTGAGATCCAATTACCACCACTATTAAAAAGAGCAGGTGAGAACATGAGGTAAGAAAATATTTATTTACATGACGCCTTTCACATCTTTAGGACATCTCATAGTGCTTTATAGCCAATGAAGTATTTCTTGGAGTGATGTAGATTGAGGGATAAGTATTGGCCAGGCCATCTTGTAGATGGTACACACTGCAGCCACGGTGCTCCAGTGGTGGAGGGAGTGAATGTTTAAGGTGGTGGATGAGGTGCCAATTAAGCGAGTTGCTTTGTCCTAGGTGGTGTCGAGCTTCTTGAGTGTTGTTGGAGCTGCATTCATCCAGGCAAGTGGAGAGTATTCCAGCACACTCCTGACTTGTGCCTTGTAGATGGTGGAAAGACTTTGAGGAGCCAGGAGGTGAGACACTTGTCGCAGAATACCCAGCCTCTGACCTGCTCTTGTTGCCATGGTATTTATGTGGATGGTCCAATTAAAGTTCTGAGGGTTCACTGAGGTTTGAATGTGTCATCTGAAAGAAGGCACCTCCAATAGCACTGCACTGAAGTATCAGCCGAGATTACATCCTCATTTCGTGGTGTAGGGCTTAGAACGTTAAACCTTCTGGCTCAGAATTGAGAGTTCTAGCACGTTAGCATTGAGACAAGATGAGTTAAATCAAGATGTAATGATTCGGTGATGCGACACTTGAGTTTTAGAAACCTGAAGATTGTCGCAGGAAATATAGATCGAGAGGGTTAAAAGACAAACTTAACAGTGTTAATATGTGGCAAAGGATGAATTGGAGTCAGAGAAAGTTTAATGATTACGGCACAGAAACAGGCCATTCGGCCCAACCAGTCCATGCCGGCGTTTATGCTCCACTCGCGCCTCCTCCCCTCTTTCCTCATCGAACTCTATCAGCAGAACCCTCTATTCCCTTCTCCCTCATATGCTTGTCTAGCCTCTCCTTAAATGCGTCTGTAGTATTCACCTCAACCACTCTCTGTGTTCAGTGAGGAGACCAGAGGCTGCTTGTCAAGCCAGCAGAAAACCCAAATGTGTACTGAGGTACATCTTGACCTTTTACCCGTGGTATTGATATTTATAAATCAAAAAGATTGGGCAATCTGAATGAAAAAGCCCGCATTGGACCAAATTCTGATTTTCTGGGTACCAGCCTGTACATAGGGTTCAGGATTTTGTTCAGTGCTAATTCCTGTTCATACGGGAAATGAAGTTCAGGAAAGCGCTTCAGAAAATAACCGTTCCCTGGGTGTCTGTAAAGCACAACACTGGCTTAAAGAAGTGGAAGTGTATCAATACCTGTGTTTAAAGCTTATTTGATTACATGGCGATTTAGATGAATACATTAGAGGAAGATTTGTACTTGCATTAGGTGCAGTAAAAATAATGAAAGACATCGATAAGGTTGAAGTAAGCTATTTAAGTAAGCAAGCTATTTAACTTGGGCAATGATCATCAGATTGGATTGAACGTACAAACCGCCCAAGTCTCAAGTAAGGTTAGAGTTGACTTTTTCCACAAGATTTGGAGATATAAAACAGCCTCACAAAGTGAGTGATTAATTCAGGTTCAATTAGCACCTTTCAAAGCGAACTTGATCAATACCTGTGGGGAAGGGGTAATGAAAGTTATAGCGATAACAAGTTGTATTTATATAGCGCCTTTAACGCAGTGAAACGTCCCAGGGTTCTTCAGAGAAGTATTACGCGATAAAACAAATTTGAGCCGCATAAGTAAAAATTAGCGCAGGTGACCAAAAGCTTGGTGGAAGAGGTAGGTTTTAAGGAGCGTCTTGAAGGAGGAAAGAGAGGTAGAGAGGCGGAGAGGTTTAGGCAGGGGGTTCCAGAGCTTGGGGCCTATTAGCAGAGAGAGTAAGGAGCATGGTGTCTCATAAAGTAAAAGATTAACTGGTGGTTTTGAGAGGGAATGTCATGGAAGAGCAGTCATACATGGCCTCTGGGTAGGCAACCTGACTCGCTTACTGGAGATAACTCACTGAACAAGTGTGAATGCAAATCTTTCACTGTGATCCTATTACATCGCGTTTACAGCATGCAAACCGTCTATTTTAGTTTTGATGCTCAACACGGACCTCCTCCCACCTAACTTACTTCATCGCGCCCTATCAGATTTCACAGAATATCACAGCACAGAAAGAGGCCATTGGGCCCATCGTGCAAGTGCCGGCTTTTTGAAAGAATGATCCAATCAGCCCCACTCCTTCCAGCTCTTTCCCCATCGCCCTGCAAATTTTTCCTTTTCGAACAATTCTCTTTTGAAAGTCAATCTGCTTCCACCACCTTATCAGACAGCGCGTTCCAGATCATAACAACTCGCCGCGTTAAAACAATTCTACTAATATCCCCCCACCCTCTTGTTCTTTATCTAAAATACGTGACCGCTAGTTACCGTCCCTCCTGCCAGGGGAAACAGTTTTGCCTTATTGACCCCTCATATGTTAAACCTCCCATTAACTGTCTCTGCTCCAAGGAGAACAGCCCCAGCCTCTCCAGTCTCTCCACACAACTGAAGTTCCTCATCCAGTTTTGGTTTCCATATTTACGAAAGGATATACTTGCTTTGGAGGCAGTTCAAAGAGAAGCTTCACTAGGTTGATTCCGGAGATGAGGGGGTTGACTTATGAGAAAAGGTTGAGTAGGTTGGGCCTCTACTCCCTGGAATTCAGAAGAATGAGAGGTGATCTTATTGAAAAGTATAAGATTATGAGGGGGCTTGACAAGGTGGATGCAGAGAGGATGTTTCCACTGATGGGAGAGACTAGAACTGGAGGGCATGATCTTAGAATAAGGGGCCGCCCATTTAAAACTGAGATAAGGAGGAATTTTTTCTCTCAGAGGGTTGTAAATCTGTGGAATTCGCTGCCTCAGAGAGCTGTGGAAGCTGGGACATTGAATAAATTTAAGACAGAAATAGACAGTTTCTTAAACGATAAGGGGATAAGGGGTTATGGGGAATGGGTGGGGAAGTGGAGCTGAGTCCATGATTAGATCAGCCATGATCGTATTAAATGGTGGAGCAGGCTCGAGGGGCTGTATGGCCTACTCCTGTTCCTATTTCTTATGTTCTTATCCCCGGTACCACTCCCGCAAATCTCCTCCACACCCTCTCCAAGGCCCGGACATCCCTCCAAAGTATGTTGCCCAGAACTGGACACCAACTGAGGTCGAACCTCTCTTGGAAGGTATTTCTCAACATATTCTTCTATCCCTTTCTCCCTCAAGTACTAATCTAGCTTCCTCTTTATCATTGATAAGAAAATAATATTTGATCAAAGTATTTTAATACAGATCAAAGCAATAATATCACACTGATAATAATCCTGATCAGTGTCTAAATTGGAGTTAAGGCAATTTCTTCCCTTGCGTTTCTTTGGTGAACCGGTTTGGGTCAGTTGGGTGTCCGCAACCTTAATGCTTAACAAATCGGCAAACTACCAACCAATCCACAAAAGTAGAATCTCTATTTACCTGATTTGTAGAATATGGCCTTTTTCTTTTGGGACGCCCCCACCTCCCCCCGCACCCCCCACCCCTCCCCCCCGACTCATCGACATCCAGAAACTTATCTGCAGTTTGGCTAGGCTTAGGGACTCCCAACTATGTGTAGAAGTACTGCTGGAATGTAACCAGCAAAAAGAAGAAAGAAATACTTGCATTTATATAGCGCCTTTCATGACCACTGGGCATCTCAAAGCACTTTACAGCCAACGATGTAAGTTTTTTTTGAGAGAAGTCACTGTTGTAATGTCAGAAGCACAGCAGCCAACTTGCACACAGCAAGCTCCCATGTGATAATGACCAGATAATCTGTTTTTGTTATGTTGATTGAGGGATAAATATTGGCCCACGATATCAGGGATAACTCCCCTGCTCTTCTTCAAAATAGCCCCATGGGATTTTTTGCATCTATTTGAGAGGGCAGATGGGGTCTTGGATTAACATCTTATCTGAAAGACAGTATCGCCGACGGTACAGTACTCCCTCAGCACTGCACTGGAGTGTCAGCCTAGATTTATGTGCTCAGGGGTACTGAAGGAATGATCAGCCATGATCTTATCGAATGGCAGTGCAGGCTCGAAAGGCCAAGTGGCCTACTCCTGCACCTATTTTCTATGTTTCTAAGTTCCTGGAGTGGGGCTTGAACCCACAACCTCTTGACTCAGATGCAAGTGTGCTGCCCACTGAGCCACAGCTGACACTGCATTGGTTAACTACACAGAGCACTGGTAAAGCTCCCTCTGCCTTTCCAGCTCGGGTGACCTAACCCACCTGGGCATTAGCTTGCAGACTTATCTCTGTCATCAGCTGAGAAGGATTTCAGTCTCCAGTAAAGGGTCTGCCTTCTCCAGGCCATACCAAACCAAGGCTGAGTCGAATAGGAAATGTTTACCTACCAGTTGAGCATGGGAAATGCTGATAGAAAGAAGTGACCAAAAATGGAGACAACGGGAAGTATGGTTTGTGGACAGGAAGCATGCAAGATTTCTTTCAATAACATATAGATTAAAAAAAAACTCTTAGGTTTTTGGTCACCTGTCCCAGTATCTCCTTATGTGACTCTGTGTAAAATTTTATCTGATAACAGTCATGCGACACCTTGGGACACCCCTGTGCTCGCTGACCTACATGGGCTCCCGGTTAAGCGACGCCCCGATTTCAAAATTCTCATCCTTGTTTTCAAATCCCTCCATGGTCTCGCCCCTCCCTATCTCTGTAATCTTCTTCAGCCCCACAACCCCCCGAGATGTCTGCGCTCCTCTAACTCTGCCCTCTTGAGCATCCCTGATTATAATCACTCCACCATTGATGGCCGTGCCTTCTGTTGCCTGGACCCCCAGCTCTGGAACCCCCTGCCTAAACTTCTCTACCTCTCTTTCCTCCTCCAAGACGCTCCTTAAAACCTACCTCTTTGACCAAGCTTTTGGTCACCTGTACTAATTTCTACTTATTTGGCTCGGTATCAAATCCTTTATCTTATAACACTCCTGTGAAGCGCCTTGGGACGTTTCTCTACGTTAGAGGCACTATATAAATACAAGTTGTTGTTGTTGTAGTTTTACTACCTTAAAGGTTCTACATAACTTTAAATTGTTGTGGGAGTCCCGCCCGATTCTAGCTCTGGATTAAATTCAGGCCTATAGATTTTTTTAAATTATATGTTAAGCCAGGAAAAGGCCACATTAGTGCCTGTGAATGCAGATTTTATTTTTAAATTGTTCAGATTTTGATAAGCCTATACTTTTTCACTCGGGAATGGGTGAAATTTTAGAACAAAAAGTTTCTTCAAGGCAAACATTACTGTGTGGGGCACCGCGTGCAGGGACTGGCATATGCTTGGCAGCCTTCTCATAGAATCATAGAAATTTACAGCACGGAAGGAGGCCATTTCGGCCCATCGTGTCCGTGCTGGCCGACAAAGAGCTATCCAGCCTAATCCCACTTTCCAGCTCTTGGTCCGTAGCCCTGTAGATTATGGCACTTCAAGTGCACATACAAGTACTTTTTAAATGTGGTGAGGGTTTCTGCCTCTACCACCCTTTCAGGCCGTGAGTTCCAGACCCCACCACCCTCTGGGCGAAGAAATTCTCCTCAAATCCCCTCTGAAACCTCCTAACAATTACTTTAAATCTATGCTTCTTGGTTGTTGACCGCTCTGCTAATGGAAATAGGTCCTTCCTATCCACTCTAACTCGGCCCCTCATAATTTTATTCACCTCAATAAGGTCTCCCCTCAGCCTCCTCTACTCCAAAGAAAACAACATGCAGTATAATGTAGATAAATGTGAGGTTATCCACTTTGGTGGCAAAAACATGAAGGCAGAATATTGTCTGAATGGCGGCAGATTAGGAAAAGGGGAAGTGCAATGAGACCTGGGTGTCATGGTGTATCAGTCATTGAAAGTTGGCAGGCAGTGAAGAAGGCAAATGACAATTTGGCCTTCCTAACGAGAGGAATTGAATATAGGAGCAGGGAGGTCTTACTGCAGTTGTACAGGTCCTTGAATATTGTGTACAGTTTTGGTCTCCTAATCTGAGGAAGGACATTCTTGCTATTGAGAGAGTGCAGCAAAGGTTCACCAGATTGATTCCTGGGATGGCAGGAGTGACATATGAAAAAAGACTGGATCAACTAGGCTTATATTCACTGGAATTTAGAAGAATGAGAGGGGATCTCATAGAAACATATAAAATTCTGACGGGATTGGACAGGTTAAATGCAGGAAGAATGTTTCCGATGTTGGGGAAGTGCAGAACCAGGGATCACAGTCTAAGGATAAGGGGTAAGCCATTGAGGACCGAGATGAGGAGAAACTTCTTCACTCAGAGAGTTGTGAGCATGTGGAATTCTCTACCACAGAAAGTTGTTGAGGCCAGTTCGTTAGATATATTCAAAAGGGAGTTAGATGTGGCCCTTACGGCTAAAGGGATCAAGGGGTATGGAGAGAAAACAGGAATGGGGTACTGAAGTTGCAAGAGCAGCCATGATCATGTTGAATGGTGGTGCAGGCTCGAAGGGCCGAATGGCCTAATCCTGCACCTATTTTCTATGTTTAAATGTTTCTAAACCCAATCTATCCAATCTTTCCTCATAGGTAAAATTCTCCAGTTCTGGCAACATCCTGATAAATTCCTCTGAAACCTCTTGAGAGCAATCAGATCTTTCCTATAATGTGGTGACCAGAACTGCACACAGTACTCTAGCTGTGGCCTAACTAGTGCTATCGATGTTCCTTGCAAATAGTAAAGCCCTCCTGAAAGCCCTGGACTCTAACATTGCCAGCTGCACTAGTGTTGGGTGGGGGGCTTACTCCGAGCCGCTCCTGTGCGGTCGCGGCAATGCCACCAGATGCCGTGGCGAATAAAAAACCCTTTCCCGGTTCCCTCAGGCCCGACTCCAAGGTTTCACTTCAGTTTGTCCTTGCTTGACTCATAACTTGCCTGGACTGGAGAATTTTGGCCACGAGGAAAGATTGGAGATGCTGGGTCTGTTTTCTTTGGAACAGAGGAGACTGAGGGCAGATCTGATTGCGGTGTATAAACTTATGAGGGGCCTGGATAGAGTGGATAGGATTTAAAGTAGTTGGGGGGAGGTTTAGAGGGGATTTGAGGGGAAATTTCTTCACCCAGAGGGTGCTGGGGGTCTAGAACTCACGGCCTGAAAGGGCGGTAGAGGCAGAAACCCTCACCACATTTAAGAAGTACTTGAATGTGCACTTGAAGTGCTGGAACCGACAGGGCTAAGGACCGAGAGCTGGAAAGTGGGATTAGGCTGGGTAGCTCTTTGTCGACCGGCGCGGACACGATGGGCCGAAATGGCCTCCTTCCGCGCTGTAAATGTCTCTGATTCTGTGCAACACCTGCTCGTACGCACGAAACAATCACCCAGGCCGGCAGCCATCTGCCTTTTTTGTTTCTTTTAATAGTTTGATAGCCAGGCGTTTTGTTGTGTGTGATTCGGCCCTAATGACGGACTTTGATGGAGCGACGGCCAAGCGATGTGAAGCTCAGGGCAAATCGTGCTCTCTTCAAGAGACAGAAGGCTCTTCTATCCTGTCATTTGTTAGCCCAACCCAATTAGGCTACAATAATAGCAATGTATTGAAACCCAAATGGTGAATAATAAATTATGACATTTCGAAATACAAAAAAGAATTAAAAATGTAAATTTGCAGGCCCCAGAGGATGCTGTGCAAAGAGGTGTGATTAGTTTAGGACTGCAAACCTGACGTGCTCTGACAGATGCCATTCTGATTCAGATTCCACATGACAGCTGTGTTGATAGAGATTAAAGCTAACATTCTGCTTTCCCACGAAAGCAAATTAATTGTGACATTTTTATGTGTCTTTCATTAAAATTTATCCAGTCGCCATGATAAAGCTATTACACAAGCGGCTCCAGAATTAGCCCAACCTTTCATGGATTTGCGGCGAGTTAAAAAAAACCAGTCTGATATAAAGGACAAATCGACAAAGTCTGATCCATTATCACCACTCCCACTGCAGAGAGTATCTGGTAAATAAATACCTCTGCCAAGCATTGAAGTGTGATTGATCGATGCAACAGAACCCCAAACAAGGAGACCAAGGGCCCGAAATTGACGGCCTTACCGCTCACTGCCGGCCACTGCCGCTGACATTGCCCTGCTTGAACCACCCAGTGCCACTTTCGAGGCGGCCTGGAGCGGGCGCGAGGGGAGAGTCGCCGGGAAGCGCCCACCGACGTCCGTGGGACGGCCGAGTGGCGCAACTTACCTCCCGCCCGCCGAGATGCCAGATTGATGCGGGCGGGAGTCGGCGGCAGAACGGGGGTGGAGCCCTGGCTGGAGGCCGGTCTGTCCCCGACGGTAGGTAGGAAGATGGTGGAAAAAAAAGTGAGTGCACTTTTTGTAATTTTTTTTTTTCCTTACAGCGACTTACCTGGGTGGGGGTCTCCTGAAGGTCTTCAGATGTTTTTATAATTTTTTTTTTCATGCTTCTGCTTTTCAGGTCTTCGACCCTCCGTGGGCCCGACTCCATCCTTGGCGGCAATTGGGCAGCAAGCGCCTCTGCCGCCGAGGTTGGAAGCTCCCATCGGCTGCCACCCTGATTGGCGCCATAAGCCGCTCATTTGAAGCCCGCCGACCTTCGAGCGACCTCTCCGATGAAAACCCGCCGAAAGTACTGTCGGGTACCTCGGCCGCCATCGGCCTGTCCTTTGGGCGGCGGCCTTCACCAATTTCGGGCCCCAAAACTGTATGCAATAGTCCAGGTGTGGTCTCACCAACGCTGTCTGAACAGTTGTAGCAGGACTTCCCGATCTATCTCAGCCTTGAATATACTCAATGACTCAGTATCCACAGCTCTCTGGAGCAGAGAATTCCAAAGATTCACAACCCTCCGAGCGAAGAAATTCCTCCTCATCTTGGTACAGTGGTCCTTTCTATGGTGACATGCCTTCTGGACTACTGCGTATAGTTCTGGTCTCCTTATTTAAAGAGGGATATACTTGCATTGGAGGCAGTTCAGAGAAAGTTCACTCGGTTGATTCCTGAGATGAAGGGGTTGCCATATGAAGAAAGGTTGAGCAGGTTGGGCCTCTACTCATTGGAGTTTAGAAGAACGAGAGGTGATCTTATGGAAACGTATAAGATTCTGAGGGGGCTCGACAGGGTAGATGCAGAGAGAATGTTTTCCCTCGTGGGGGAATCTAGAACTAGGGGGCACAGACTCAGAATAAGGGTCGCCCATTTAAATGAGGAGGAAGTTCTTCTCTCAGAGGTCGTGAACCTTTGGAATTCTCTACCCCAGAAAGCTGTGGAGGCTGGGTCATTGAATATATTCAAGGTGGAGATAGACAGATTTTTGAACGATAAGGGAGCCAAGGGTTATGAGGGGCGGGCGGGGAAGTGGAGTTGAGCCCAAGATCAGATCAGCCATGATCTTATTAAATGGCGGAGCAGGCTCGGGGGCCAAATGGCCGACTCCTGTTATTTCTTATGTTGTTATGTATATTTTGAGTTGTTTTACATTGAATTCTTTACATAGGAACAAAGGTACAGGATTAAACCACTCAGTCTCTCGAGCCTGTTCCACCATTCAATTCAATCGTGGCTGATCAGTAGCCTACCCACCTTGGTTCCATAAGCCTTGCCTAACCAAAATCTTATCGATCTCAGTTATTACATTTTCAATTGACCCCGCAGCCTCAAGAGCTTTTTGGGGAAAGAGTTCCAGATTCCCACTATCCTTTGTGTGAAGAAGTGCTTCCTGATATCATCGCTGAATAACCTAGCTCTGACTTTAAGGTTATGCCCCCTTGCCCCTTGCCCCTTTCTCTCTATCTTCCCTATCAGCTCCTTTGCTCATCTTAAACATCTCAATGAAATCACCCCCTAACCTTCGATACTGAAGGGGATACAAACCCAGTCTATGCAACCTTACAGCTCATAAGAACTGCACCAAAATGGACTCATACAACAACAACTTGTATTTATATAGCACCTTTAATGTCGTAAAACTTCCCAAGGCGCTTCACAGGACTGCATCCCAGAGTACTTAAGGAGGTGGTCTTGGAAATAGCGGATGCATTGACAGTCATTTTCCAACATTCCATTAACTCTGGATCAGTTCCTATCGAGTGGAGGGTAGCCAATGTAACCCCACTTTTTAAAAAAGGAGGGAGAGAGAAAACAGGGAATTATAGACCGGTCAGCCTGACCTCAGTAGTGGGTAAAATGATGGAATCAATTATTAAGGATGTCATAGCAGCGCATTTGGAAAATGGTGACATGATAGGTCCAAGTCAGCATGGATTTGTGAAAGGGAAATCATGCTGACAAATCATCTGGAATTTTTTGAGGATGTTTCCAGTAAAGTGGACAAAGGAGAACCAGTTGATGTGGTATATTTGGACTTTCAGAAGGCTTTCGACAAGATCCCACACAAGAGATTAATGTGCAAAGTTAAAGCACATGGGATTGGGGGTAGTGTGCTGACGTGGATTGAGAACTGGTTGTCAGACAGGAAGCAAAGAGTAGGAGTAAATGGGTACTTTTCAGAATGGCAGGCAGCGACTAGTGGGGTACCGCAAGGTTCTGTGCTGGGGCCCCAGCTGTTTACATTATACATTAATGATTTAGACGAGGGGATTAAATGTAGTATCTCCAAATTTGCGGATGACACTCAGTTGGGTGGCAGTGTGAGCTGCGAGGAGGATGCTATGAGACTGCAAAGTGACTTGGATAGGTTAGGTGAGTGGGCAAATGCATGGCAGATGAAGTATAATGTGGATAAATGTGAGGTTATCCACTTTGGTGGTAAAAACAGAGAGACAGACTATTATCTGAATGGTGACAGATTAGGAAAAGGGGAGGTGCAACGAGACCTGGGTGTCATGATACATCAGTCATTGAAGGTTGGCATGCAGGTACAGCAGGCGGTTAAGAAAGCAAATGGCATGTTGGCCTTCATAGCGAGGGGATTTGAGTACAGGAGCAGGGAGGTGTTGCTACAGTTGTACAGGGCCTTGGTGAGGCCACACCTGGAGTATTGTGTACAGTTTTGGTCTCCTAACTTGAGGAAGGACATTCTTGCTATTGAGGGAGTGCAGCGAAGATTCACCAGACTGATTCCCGGGATGGTGGGACTGACCTATCAAGAAAGACTGGATCAACTGGGCTTGTAATCACTGGAGTTCAGAAGAATGAGAGTGGACCTCATAGAAACGTTTAAAATTCTGACGGGTTTAGACAGGTTAGATGCAGGAAGAATGTTCCCAATGTTGGGGAAGTCCAGAACCAAGGGTCACAGTCTAAGGATAAGGGGTAAGCCATTTAGGATCGAGATGAGGAGAAACTTCTTCACCCAGAGAGTGGTGAACCTGTGGAATTCTCTACCACAGAAAGTAGTTGAGGCCAATTCACTAAATATATTCAAAAGGGAGTTAGATGAAGTCCTTACTACTCGGGGGATCAAGGGGTATGGCGAGAAAGCAGGAAGGGCGTACTGAAGTTGCATGTTCAGCCATGAACTCATTGAATGGTGGTGCAGGCTAGAAGGGCCGAATGGCCTACTCCTGCACCTATTTTCTATGTTTCTATGTTTCTATGTTATAAGACAAAATATTGGCACCGAGCCGCATAAGAAGAAATTACGGCAGATGACCAAAAGCTTGGTCAAAGAGATAGGTTTAAAAAAACGCCTTAAAGGAGGATAGGTAGAGAGGCAGAGGAGTTTAGGGAGCGAGTTCCAGAGCTTAGGGCCCAGGCAGCTGAAGGCACGGCCACCAATGGTTGAGCGATTATAATCAGGG
Source organism: Pristiophorus japonicus (assembly GCF_044704955.1). NCBI lineage: Eukaryota > Metazoa > Chordata > Chondrichthyes > Pristiophoridae > Pristiophorus > Pristiophorus japonicus. The sequence continues at coordinate 73,195,982 of NC_091997.1, read as the reverse complement.
ATGCTTAAGAGGGCAGAATTTGAGGAGCGCAGATATCTCGGGGGGGGTTGTTGGGCTGAAGGAGATTACAGAGATAGGGAGGGGCGAGGGCCATGGAGGGGTTTGCAAACAAGGATGAGAATTTTGAAATCGAGGCGTTGCATAACCGGGCGCCAATGTAGGTTAGCGAGCACAGCGGGTGATGGGTGAGTGGGACTTGGTGCGACTTAGGACACGGGCAGCCAAGTTTTGGATGACCTCTAGTTTACGTCAGGTAGAATGTGGGAGGCCAGCCAGGAGTGCATTGGAGTTGTCAAGTCCAGAGGTCATCATCATCATAGGCAGTCCCTCGGAATCGAGGAAGACTTGCTTCCACTCCTGAAGTGAGTTCTTTGGTGGCTGAACAGTCCAATACGAGAGCCACAGTCCCTGTCACAGATGGGACAGATAGTCGTTGAGGGAAGGGGTGGGTGGGACAGGTTTGCCTCACGCTCTTGCCGCTGTCTGCGCTTGATTTCTGCATGCTCTCGGCGACGAGACTCGAGGCGCTCAGTGCCCTCCCGGGTGCTCTTCCTCCACTTAGGGCGGTCGCGGGCCAGGGGCCCCCAGGTGTCAGTGGGGATGTTGCACTTTATCAGGGAGGTTTTGAGGGTGTCCTTGTAACTTTTCCTCTGCCTACCTTTGGCTCGTTTGCCGTGAAGGAGCTCGGAGTAGAGCGCTTGCTTTGGGAGTCCCGTGTCTGGCATGCGGACAATGTGGCCTGCTCAGCGGAGCTGATCGAGTGTGTCTAACGAAGGCATGGATGAGGGCTTCAGCAGCAGAAGATGGCCAACTATCTTAAATCTGTGTTGTCTGGTCACCAATCCTCCCGCCAGTGGAAGCAGTTCCACCCCATCTGTGCTGGACAAACCCCTCATGACTTTGAACACCTCTGGTAAATCTCTCCTCAACCTTCTCTGCTCTAAGGAAAACAATCCCAGCTTCTCCAGTCTCTCCACATAATTGAAGGCTCTCATCCCTGGAATCATTCTCGTGATTCTCTTCTGCACCCTTGACATCCTTCCTAAAGTGTGCTGCCCAGAATTGGACACAATACTTCACAAATATTATTTGTTCAATTGATTTTTTAACCCCTGCCTTTTGTGCAATGTAGGAAAGAATGATGAATGTTCCAGACTGTAGAGTAAGTTCAACACTTGACCCCCTTAACAGGTTCCAAATTTAGGAAAATATGATGGATGGTCGTATTTGGGCATGGAGTGGACTGCTTGGCAGTACTCTGTGCTGGGACACAGGGCAGCTTTAGCTGGTTAAAATTCAGCAATACCCTCGATGGGCACTTGAAGGTCCCGAGACCTTGGATTTTGCCAGCCTCGGCCTAAGCTCTTTGGGTTTAATCAAGTGTGGTGTGACCCGAGTGTGCAGCCAATATGGGGCAGAAGAAAGACTTGCATTTAAATAGCGCCTTTCACGACCACCGGACGTCTCAAAGCACTTTACAGCCAATGAAGTACTTTTGGAGTGTAATCACTGTTGTAGTGTGGGAAACACGGCAGCCAATTTGCGCACAGCAAGCTCCCGCAAACAGCAATGTGATAATAGCCAGATAATCTGTTTTTGTTACATTGATTGAGGGATAACTATTGGCCCAGGACACTGGGGATAACTCCCCTGCTCTTCTTTGAAATAGCGCCGTGGGATCTTTTACGTCCACCTGAGAGAGCAGATTTAACTCTCTTCCGAAAAAAAGCTCCTCGGACAGTGTAGCACTCCCTCAGCACTGCACTGGGAGCATCAGCGTAGATTTTTTGTGCTCAAGTCCCTGGAGTGGGACTTGAATTATGTACTTTCTGACCCAGAGGCAAGTGTGCTACCCACTGAGCCACAGTTGACACGAAAAAGAAACACACTACCTGTGTGGAACTCTCAGGAGTTTGGTCGAGGGGATGGATTTATCCAAATGATCGACACCTAGCTTACCAAAGGAAAAAGAAAGTAGGAAAATTAAATGAATCACTATCCTGGTCAATTCTTGTTGACAATGGAAATTATTAAGATTGTTGGGGGGGAAAGAGTTAAAAGATGTAGCATTAGAAATGTCATCCTAATTATGTTGCAGCAGCCCTATTATGTACCATCTACAAAACAACCATTTGGACTACAGGTAATGATGTCCTTGTATGCTTTTGAGGGGTACTCGATCAGAAAGAGCTCCAATTATCTGAATTTTAGCCCAGTTCAAATTTGTATTTCACACTCAGCTGTTATGCTACCACACAGGGCTATCTGAACATCAAAACAGTAGGGTTATAGACAGAGCTAAGTGCTCCCACAACCAACAGATCAGAGCAAAGCTCCATAGCCCGAACACATCCAATCGCGAATGGCGGTGCAAAACCAGGTAACTAAGGAGAATAGGAGAGTCCGTGACCATCCCCTGTCTTCGACCGCAGTGGAGTGCAGTATTTGGCAGCAAAAGATAAGATTGAAGTGTTGTCAAGCAGTGCAGAGAAGGTTCACAGGTTGCTTCCTGAGATGAAGGGGTTGTCTTATGAAGAAAGGTTGAGCAGGTTGGGCCTGTACTCACTGGAGTTTAAATGAATGAGAGGTGATCCTAGGGAGACGTATAAGATTCTGAGGGGGCTGGACAGGGTAGATGCAGAGAGGATGTTTCCCCTCGTGGGGGCATCTAGAACTAGGGGGGGGGGGGGCATAGTTTCAGAATAAGGGGTCGCCCATTTAAAACGGAGATGAGGAGGAATTTCTCCTCTCAGAGGGTTGTGAATCTTTGGAATTCTCTGCTCCAGAGAGCTGTGGAGGCTGGGTCATTGAGTATATTTATGGTGGAGAGAGACAGACTCTTGAACGATAGGGGAGTCAAGAGTTATGGGGACGGGCGGGAAAGTGGAGTTGAGCCCAAGATCAGATCAGCCATGATCTTATTGAATTGTGGAGCAGGCTCGAGGGGCCAAATGGCCGACTCCTGCTCCTATTTCTTATGTTCTTATGTTCTTATGTTCTTAACCATTTTCAGGCAACAGTGCCCAGTGGAGGACCCTACTCAGCCTGATCCTGAAGTCCCCACCATCATAGATATCAATATCCGGCCAATGTAATTGGCTCCACAGAATGTTAGGAAGTCATTGAGTGTTGAAGGCCTGCACACCAGAACCAACCTTATCTCCCGGTCTTGATATCGGCTTCTGCCCAACAATGTGGAAGATTGTCCAAGTATGTTGTATTCAACCAAAAGAGGATCAATCTAAGATGGCCAATTACCTCGGTATCGGCCTCCTCCCAATCATAAAAAAAGAAAGACATGCATTTATATAGCGCCTTTCATGACCACTGGACATGTCAAAGTGCTTTACAGCCAATGGAGTACTTTGGAGTGTAGTCACTGTTGTAATGTGGGAAATGCAGCAGCCAATTTGCGCACAGCAAGCTCCCACAAAACAGAAATGTGATAATGACCAGATAATCTGTTTTAGTTATGTTTGATTGAGGGATGAATATTGGCCCCAGGACACCGGGGATAACTCCGCTGTGCTTCTTCGAAATAGTGTCATGGGATCTTTTACGTCCACTTGAGAGAGCAGACAGGACCTCGGTTTAACGTCTCATCCGAAAGGCGACACCTCCGACAGTGCGGCACTCCCTCAGCATTGCACTGGCAGTGTCAGCCTAGATTTATGATCAATAAAGTGATCAAAAGTCTCACCAATAGTGCCTTTAAATATCTACAAGATGCACTGCAGCAACTCGCCAAGGCTTCTTCGACAGCATCTTCCAAACCCGCGACCTCTAGCACCTAAAAGGACAAGGGCAGCAGATGAATGGGAACACCGCCACTTCCACATTCCCCTCCAAGTCACACACCATCCTGACTTGGACATATATCGGATGTGCCTTCATCGTCGCTGGATCAAAATGCTGGAGCTCCCTCCCGAACAGCACTGTGGGAGCACCTTCACCACACGGACTGCAGCGGTTCAAGAAGGCGGCTCACCACCACCTTCTCAAGGGCAGTTAGGGATGGGCAATAAATGCTGGCCCTGCCAGCGACGCCCACATCCCAGGAACAAATAAAAATAATCTACTCACCAATAACGTGCTCACTGATGCTCAGTTGTGGTTCTGTCAGAGCCACTCTGCTCTAAATTAATTTGTGTCTGATTACAATCCTTTGAAGAGCCTTGGGCTATTTTACTGAATTACAGGTGCTAATGCACAGTGTCAGCTGTGGCTCAGTGACCAGCACTCTCGTTTCTGAGTCAGACGGTTGTGGATTCGACTCCCACTCCAGGGACTTGAGCACATAAATCTCGGCTGATACTCCCAGTGTAGTGCTGAGGGAGTGCTGCACTGCACTGTTGGAGGTGCTGTCTTTCAACTAAAGCCCTATCTGCCCTCTCAGATGGATGTTAAAAGATTCCCATGACACAATTTCAAAGAAGAGTAGGGGAGTTATCTTTGGTGTTCTCGCCAATATTTATCCCTCAATCAACAGAACAAAAACAGATTATCTGGTCATTATCACATTGCTGTGTGTGGGAGCTTGCTGTGTGCAAATTGGCTGCTGCGTTTCCCACTTTACAATAGTGACTACACTTCATTGGCAGTAAATTGCTTTGGGACGTTTGGTGGTCGAGATTGGCGCTATATAAATTCAAGCCTTTCTTTTATTTTAAATGGAAGTTGTTGATGCAGGATTGGACACAAGAGCTGAACATCAGAGGAAAGAAGAGAATAGATGATCTTGACATGAGGCAGCATTTGACTTCAATGGACACAGCATCGACAGTCGTTGGGAGGAAGGGGGTTCCAGAATTTCAGATATCAATGACCTAATAAAGATCTTTGAAATTATGAAGGGGGCATGACAGGGTAGACATAAAGAAGATGTCTCCACTTGTGGGGCGTCCAAAACGAGGGGCCATAAATATAAGAAAGTCACTCATAAATCCAATAAGGAATTCAGGAGAAACTTCTTTATTGAGGGAGTGGTTAGAATGTGGAACTCGCTACCACAGGGAGTGGTCGAGGCAAATAGCATAGATGCATTTAAGGGGAGGCTAGATAAGAACATGAGGGAGAAGGGAATAGAAGGATATGCTGATAGGCTGAGATGAATTAAGGTGGGAGCTGTAATCTATGTACCGGTGAGCATGCTCACAGGTTTGTAGAGCTGTTGAGTTGGGAGTGGCTTAGCCAGCCACGTGCTGTTCACAAGACTCAATAAAACCCCGGCCAGTTCGGTTCGGGGGACCCAAGATGAGGCAGGTGGTTGTGAGTCTAGTGGATGAACTGGTAGTGTGTCGTGTGATTGTTAAAACTTTCGCTAATAAACCGACTAGTTCGTAATAGCAATGTGTTGCAATGAATTCTTAAGCAAAAAAACCTATGCAGCAAATACATTACAGGAGGAGGCTTGTGTGGAGCATTAACAGTGGCATAGACATGTTGGGCTGAATGGCCCGTTTTTATGCTGTAACATTCTATATAATTCTATATAGTATGGCACCAACGAGCACTGAAGAGAAGCTAAAGAGAAAACCTTCCGGTGTCTGGAGTTAGACCTGTCGCAAAAGAAGGAAGTTGCAGTGCTCAGAGTGCAAGTACTGAAGCCCCAGGACTCTGCTTCTGGCATTCCTTGGGGAATCATCCCCCACCTAACCATCTTCAGCTCCTTCATCGGTGACCTTCACCAGTTCGCTTTTATCGACACCAACACCTTGGCTGCCCGTGCTTGCAAACATCGCACCACCACACCTACGCCGCGAATACGCAGTCTTCAGAGAATACAACCGCTACACCAGCAAAACCATGCCAATCCAGGCCGACTTGAACAACCTCCCACCAACCCGTCTCAAATCTAGGCGGCCATTTTGGACCGCCGCCGAAGCCCTTCAGCGATCTCCCCTCAGCCTCGATGACGGATGGCGACATACGGAATGGATTCCTTATCGAGGAGCCCACAGTATAATCTGAAGGATCAAACCTTCCTCGCAAACAGTGGACAACTATCGACCGCCTCACAACCGGTCACGGTCGATGCTGCCACCTTCGCCATCAGTGGAAGATTAAAGCCTCCCCATCATGTGACTGTGGAGCTCCTAATCAGACCCTGGAGCACATCATCGAGCACTGCCCTCAGAGGGAATTCGCAGGCAGCCTACAGGATATCCACACTGTTACACCGGAAGCTTTGGCCTGGATATCCGACTTAGATATTGACCTTTGAATTGCTTTGCTGCTGCCAAACGGAAGAAGTAGAAGCGACCCTCCCTCCATTCTAAGGTCAGGGGTCGGGCTGCTTGCTGACAATCTCACTGGGTCCAGCTTCTTTGTTCCTCCATAGCCCTCAGCCCTCTCCCAACTGTAATGTATTTGCATCATGGGTTCTTGGCTTAAGAATTCATGGCAACACATTGCTATTAAGAACTCGTTGGTCTATTATCAAAAGGTTTAACAATCACACTACACATTACCAGTTCATCCACCAGGCTCACAACCACCTGCCTCATTGTGGACCCCCTGAACCCAACTGGCCGGGGTTTTATTGAGTCTTGTGAACATCGCGTGACTGGCTAAGCCACTCCCAACTCAACAGCTCGACAACTATTTTGTGTAAAACTTTAAATCAAGTGCCCCCTTATTAAAGGGGCACTACAACCGACAAATTAACAAATAAAACTTTTGGGAACGTTGAACGGTCAATTTAAAATTTGGTTGCCGGGTGTGATGATGCACTCCAGTCCCTCCGGTGCCCACCTTCAACAGCTCTACAACTATTTTAGTTGAAGACAATTAAATTGTTCAATCAAGTGTCCCCTGATTAAAGCGGGACACACATACGAAACACTTTCAAACAAGTGCCCCCCTTTTTTTTTTGAGGGCACTAAAACACAAATTATATAAGTGCTCCCTGGCTAAAAGGGGGAGGGGAGTGGTGGGGGGAGAAATGTTTCCACCCGGTTTTGAACCTGGGACCTTTCAGCGTGTAAGGCGAACGTGACAAGCACTAAATGGTGCCCTGTGAGCATACTCACAGGTGTATACATTACACCCAACCATCACCACCTCCGTTGTTTGCTAACTGAACCTCGGAATTAGTCAGCTATTCTCTCGTGTCACGGATGTGTTCAGCGTTGGTTGGGTACATCTGTTCTCAAATGCGGAATGGTTGTGCTAATTTTATTGAACTGCCAGCGTTGTGTAGCACAAAGCAGGACAGATGTCGTGTTCCTGTTGAATAGTCTTCGCTTAGTCTTATGCCAATTCCCCCCAAGATGTCCATATTATTTATGAGGAAATTAGAAGGGGGCTGACGCTTTTCAAGCTCTTGTATTAATCTCTGTCATCATTTTTACATCAGCTGTTGTGTGGCCCCAAGAGTAAGTGAAGCTGCTTGCTTGGCCTAAATCTGTATTGCTGCTCTTGGAACTTCTCGTTGGTTCCTTACTTGAGGCAGTTTTAATCATTTATTTATTTTGGTCGTATTTGTTTCCAAAGGGTAAAGTTGTTGAGTCCAGTTCGTTAGATATATTCAAAAGGGAGTTAGATGTGGCCCTTACGGCTAAAGGGATCAAGGGGTATGGAGAGAAAGCAGGAATGGGGTACTGAAGTTGCATGATCAGCCATGAACATATTGAATGGCGTTGCAGGCTCGAATGGCCTACTCCTACACTTATTTTCTATGTTTCTATGTTTCTATAACAACTATAACCGGGTGTAGTTATGCCCCCACTTTTTTGTCATTGGTGAAATGGTAGCATTGTGGTTATGTCACTGGACCAGCAATCCAGAGGCCTTATCTAATGATCCGCAGACCTGAGTTCAAATCCCACCAGGGCAGCTGGGGAATTTAAATTCAGTTAATGAAATAAATCTGAAATAAGAAAAGCTAGTGTAGGTTGAACCCCCCTCCTGCCTTAGCCAGTGATATCACCATCACGCACCCTCGATGATATAACACGCCAAAGCCCACTAACCATAATATCTGCCTCCTAATTGTAATACAGGTTGAACCTCCCTTATCTGGAACCCTCGATACCTGGCCCGTTCCGGATAAGGGATTTTTCCGAACGAAGGGTGGTCACATTAAATTGGATGGTACAGGTACTGAGCAAAGGGGATATCGGGGCTGGCTGGCTTGGGGCACTGGGAATGCAGCAGAGAGATCATGGGGTGGATCGCGGGGTCAGGCCAGCGATTGCGGGAGTCGGCAGCGAGGAAGGACTTCAATTTGTTCATGTCGAAGTTCTGCGCATGCGCCACCCGGTGGCCGGGAACGGTTCCGGACGAGGGGTGGTTCTGGATACTGGAGTTCTGGGTAAGGGAGGTTCAACCTGTATCAGTAATGATGACCAGGAAACTATGGGATTGTTATAAAAACCCATCTGGTTCACGAAAAGTCCTTCAGGGAAGGAAATCTGCCGCCCTTACCCGGTCTGGCCTATATGTGACTCCAGACCCCACAGCAATGTGGTTGACTCTTAAATGCCCCTCTGAAATGGTCCAGCGAGCCATTCAGTTGTGCTCAAGGTGGCGGCTCACCACCAGGTTCTCGAGGGCAATTCGGGACGGACAATAAAGGCTGGCCTTGCTGGCGACGCCCACACCCCGTGCATAAATGTTTTAAAACGAGCACGGTCAGCTTTCGAACTGATTGTGTCTGACCCTCCTGGGGAAGCTATCTCACGTCGCTTGAGTTCGCTACTTCTTGCCGTATAACTGCAGTGCGGTGCTAAGCCAACTTTAGTAAACATGGAAGGGAGTGTTACGCTGAAACTTGTCAATAGATGGCAGGAGTACGCATTCACAGTGGAATAGGAACATTTCCAGAGGTGAGTGTATTCAAGATAGAGATGGACAGATTTTTGGACACAAAGGCAACCAAGGGATTATGGGGATAGTGCGGGAAAGTGGAGTTGAGGCAGTAGATCAGCCATGGTCTTATTAAATGGTGGAGCAGGCTGAGGGGCTGAATGGCCTCCTCCTGCTCCTAATTCTTACGTATACTCATGGTAGCCACCGGACTCAGGCTGGAAATACTGCCTAATCATAGCCATTGATTCCAGGGTCATTGTAGGCTTATTGAACTCTGTTTTGGAAGATATAGAAATTGGCCTCCGTTGTGCCTCCCGTTATCGCCTCCAGGGGGCGCTAACCACTTACCGACCGGGCGCGGCGAGATGAACGACTGCCGCTAACTTGGGCGAGAGGTTCGAGGCGGCGGTAACACTTTGCTCGAATGATCGCTTCCGCCCAGTGATTGTGAGGTCATCGCCGTGGGCATTGCCCCATCAGCGCCCCGGACCCAAACTTCGGTCCTGGCCCCCCCCCCCACCCTCCCCCCCGCAGCATCGGCGGGCCAAAACACCGACAGCCGCAGGAGGGAACAGTTAAAGGGGAAGTGGCCGAGACAAGTACAAAAATTGTTCACATTATCAGTTTCAGTTTTTTTCCATTTCTCTTCGGCCGCCATCGATTGGCCTGACGCACTGCCTCAGGGCACGGGGCCGTATCGCGGCTGCCATCGGGGACCCGCTCACTGGTCCCAATGCAGAGCCCGCAGCGATGGCCTTTCCCTTTAAGGGGAGGGGAGGAGCCTCGGATCGCGGCAGCGCTGCACGGCCCAGTGTGCACCGCTGCACCACTCCCGCCCCGCCTGCGTCGTGTGGCACTCCAGGAAGGAAGTGCAGCGCTTGATTTAGCTCTCCACTTCCTTCCTGGAGCGCTGACGCCGAATTTACAGAAAGCTGAAATCCGTTAGTGCCTGGCGCTAATTTTTCCAGCTTTCCAAAGTTAGCCACCCGAATGGGGGCGCTCCCGAATTTCTCTTCCAACCTGTTAGTATATCTATAATTCTCGGTGGGCGTGCATTTTGTAGGATGGTGATACAAAACCATTGTAAATTGGGAGCACTACAAGGTCGAGCAAATAGATGGCACAGTTCAACTGGTGAGCAGGAAATATAGGACTGGCGTCAGGAGATTCTTTTTCAAGTGCAGAGTAGCCAAGACTTGGTCTGAACAACCAATTAAGGTCATGAGGCAAAAATCATGGGATTTTTTAAGAGAAGATTGGAAGCTGTCATGAGAGGACTGAGGGATTCCCTTGATGGGTGAGACAAGATGGTTTGGATGGCCACCTTCAACCATGTAGAATTAATAAACCGAAACAAAGCAGATTAACCTGGTCCACCAAGATTGCAGTGATTCCTCCAATGCTCGCTGCTGTCCCCATTTTGTTGGTAAAGGGCAACAAAGGGTGTTAGCTTATTTAACATCTTGGAATGAATATACTGTAAGAAAATATCCCAATTGAGCCAATTCATGTTAGTATCATACCAATGGGTCCAAAATTGGTGGCCTTACCGCCCACTGCCGCCGACAGGCCTCTGCTCTAACCGCCCACTGCCACTTTCGGCGTGGCCTGGAGCGGGCGGGAGGGGAGAGCCGCCGGGAAGCGCCCGCCGATGTCGGCGGACGGCCGGATGCACGTAAGTAGACTCCCGCCTGCCGAGTTGCCGGATTGGTGCGGGCGGGAGTCGGCGGGAATCGGCGACGGTGGACCATTACGTGCAGGCTACTCTGTCCTGAATAGTGAGTGTCAGGCTCCTGTTACAAAAAAAAAGGCAAGCGCAATGTTTTTAAATGATTCCTTTGCGGGGACTTACCTGGACGGGGTCCTCTGAAGGTCGTCAGATGTTTCGGGGGGGGGTTTTTTGTTGGTGATTTTTATTTTTCCCTCTTCGAGCCACCGTGGGCCCGACTCCATCCTCGGCGGCACTTGGGCGGCAAGCGCCTCTGCCGCCGAGAATGAGACCTCCCCGCCCGCTGACGCCCAGATTGGCGGCCCGCGTAGTTGATTTCCCGGCCCGCCGACCTTCGAGGGACCTTGGCCATGAATATCCCGCCCAAAGTACCGTCCGGTAACTCGGCGGCCACCGGCGGCACTTGGGCGGGCAGGGGCCTTGACCAAATTCGGTCCCATCCTGCATTACAACCGTGGCTACACTCCACAAGTATTTCATTGGCTGGAAAGCGCTTTGAGGTGGTCACGAACGGCGCTATAGAAATGCAAGTCTTTCTTTCTTTCAATGATGTTTCTTCTTTTTATTTTTACCTCTTCCAGATCAGCCATGATCTTGTTGAATGGCGGAGCAGGCTCGAGGGGCTAGATGGCCTACTCCTCTTCCTAATTCTTATGTTCTTATGTTCTGTGACGCTCTTAATGCAACTCCTCGAGTTGCTCCACCCACCAGCAGTGGAGCTGTCACCACCAGTGTTCCACCTTAGGGTCAGGTACCTCAGGTATTTTCCATGATGCTAGAAGGGACCAACCTGCTTCTTGTACGAGAATCTAGCCACATACTGGCTCCTCCACAGAGTGAGCCCTTACCCTTTCATTTGTCACTTGTAAAAGATTCTTTGAAGAATCAGCCATTTTTCGATAAATTAAAGGTCGGTCAATGTGTAAACCGCCAGGTAAATGACTTAAAACGTACAAGAGGATTAAAAATCGGAGGGAAATCGCCGTTGAGTATTGGCAGACACTGAATGCAGAAAACTTGTCAAGCTCATGCCCTCTGTTTCAAAGAGGCCACTAAAGGATGCGAGGGAGCTGGATGGGTGAAGAGGTTCAGGGAGGGAGTTCCAGAGAGGAGGGCAAAGGCACGGCCATCAGTGCTGGGTCAAAGGGATTGCTTGTAATTTAGAAGAATGAGATCACATGGACTAAAGGGGCTTTTTCAGCTGAAACAAGAAGAGAAAATGCTGGAAATACTCAGCAGGTCAGAGCAGCACCTGTGGAGAGAGAAACAGAGTTAATGGCCCCAAGTTTCCACATGATTTGCTCCTGATTTTTAGGAGCAACTGGTGTAGAACGGAGTATCTTAGAAATCGGAATTCTCGTCATTTAGTTTGCTCCAGTTCTCGTCAGTTAGAACAGTTTCTCTAATTTTTTTTTCAAAAGGGGGCGTGTCCGGCCACTTACGCCTGATTTCAAAGTTTTGTCAGTGAAAACTTACTCCAAACTAACTTAGAATGGAGTAAGTGAAGATTTTTGTACGCTCGAAAAAACCTTGTCTACACTTTAGAAAATCAGGCGTAGGTTACAAATCAGGCGTAGGGAATGGTGCGGGGGGGGGGTGGTGTTTAAAGGGAAGTTTGCAAACATTAAACAAATAAAGAGCCATCATCAATAATAAATGATAAATACATCAATAAATCAACCAATAAATCAATCAAAAAAAATTAATAAGAAATAATTTTTTTTTAAATCAATAAATGAAACATTTTCTACTTACCAACTGCAGCACCGGGAGCCCTCCAACAGCGCGCTGGGATGCCCCCTCAGTGTGTCTCTGTCAGTGTCTCTATCTCTCTCTCTGTCTGTGTGTGTGTCTCTCATTCTCTGTCTCAGTGTCTGTGTTTCTGACAGCGAGGGGAGGGGGAGGAGGGGGGTAGAGGGAGAGAGGGGGGGATCAGAGGGAGGGAAGGGGGAGGGATGGGAGGGATGGGGGAGAAGGGGGACGGATGGGGGAGAAGGTGGAGGGATGGGGAGGGGCAAGAAGGGGGGAGGGAGGAGAAGGGGGGAGGGGGGAGAAGGGGAGAAAGGGGAGAAGGGGAGAAAGGAGATTGGGGGGGAAGGAGATGGGGGGGGAAGGAGATGGGGGGGAGAAGGAGATTGGGGGGGGAGAAGGAGATTAGGGTGGGGAAAGAAGATGGGGGGGTGAGAAGGAGATTGGGGAGGGGGAGAAGGAGATTGGGGGTGGGGAGAAGGAGATTGGGGGGGTGGGGAGAAGGAGATTGGGGGGGAGAAGGAGATTGGGGGGGAGAAGGAGATTGGGGTGGGGGGGAAGGAGATTGCGGTGGGGGGGGAAGGAGATTGGGGGGGAGAAGGAGATTGGGGGGGGAGAAGGAGATTGCAGTGGGGGGGGAAGGAGATTGGGGGGAAGGAGATTGGGGGGGTAGGAGATTGGGGTGGGGGGGAAGGAGATTGCGGTGGGAGGCGAAAGGAGATTGGGGGGGGGGGAGAAGGAGATTGGGGTGGAGGGAGAAGGAGATTGCGGTGGGGGGGAAGGAGATTGGGGGGGAGAAGGAGATTGGGGGGGAGAAGGAGATTGGGGGGGAGAAGGAGATTGGGGTGGGGGGAAGGAGATTGGGGGGGAGGAGATTGGGGGGGGGGGAAGGAGAAAGGGGAGGGAGGCTGAACGGGCCGGGCCCGAGACTTCGGGCAGGGCCCGTCCCCAGCACCAGATTTACAGGTAGGTGGCATTGGGTCGGGTCAGGGGCGGGTGGTGGGAGGGAGGTCGATTCGGTTCGGGTCGGGGGGAGGGAGAGGGAGGTCAGGTCGGGGGGAGAGAGGTCAGGTCGGATCCAGTCCGGAGGCGGTGGGGGGGGGGGTAGGGGGAGCGGGTGTCGGGTCCGGTCCGGGGGTGGGAAGCGGGAGTCGAGTCAGGTCGGGAGGAAGCAGGAGCTGGCCGTGGGAGGAGCCTTATTCACGCAGCCCCAGTGAGGCCATTCGGCCAGGGCTAAGGGCTGCGTGCTTCGGGCCCCTCCCACACAGTTTCGGGCGCCTGGAGCTACTGCACTGTAGCGCCCACTGTAGCGCGCATGTGCAGAGGTCCCAGCACTGTTTTCGGCGCAGGGACCTGGCTCCGCCCCCTACAGCTCCTGCTGTGCTGCACCGAGGGCCAGAGGACCTGCAGGGAGGTAGAGAATACGGAGGTTTTTTTTAGGCGCACTTTGTGGCGCGAAAAACGGGCGTCCAGGTCGGGACTGCGCCGTTCTAGGCGCGGCTCGAAACTTGGGCCCAATATTTCAGGTCGATGACTCGTTGTCAGAACATCAACCTGAAACGCTGACTTTGTCTCTCTCTCTCTTTCTCTGCAGATGTTCCCAACCTGCTGAGTATTTCCAGTATTTTTCAGTGTTTTCTTTTCAGATTTCCAGCATCTGCAGCACAGTCAGCCATGGCTCAGTGGGCAGCACTCTCTCTCGCCTTTGAGTTAGAAGGTTGTGGGTTCAAATCCCACTCCAAGAATTTGAGCACATCAATCTAGGCTAACACTCTCAGCGCATTGCTGAGGGAGTGCTGCACTGTCGGAGGTGCCGTCTTTCCGATGAGTCATTAAACCGAGCCTTGTCAGGTGCCCAGGGCACTATTTTGAAGAACATAAGAATTGGGAACAGGAGTAGGCCATCTAGCCCCTTGAGCCTGCTCCGCCATTCAATAAGATCATGGCTGATCTGGCCGTGGACTCAGCTCCACTTACCCGCCCGCTCCCCGTAACCCTTAATTCCCTTATTGGTTAAAAATCTATCTATCTGTGATTTGAATACATTCAATGAGCTAGCCTCAACTGCTTCTCTGGGCAGAGAATTCCACAGATTCACAACCCTCTGGGAGAAGAAATTCCTTCTCAACTTGGTTTTAAATTGGCTCCCCCGTATTTTGAGGCTGTGCCCCCTAGTTCTAAAAGAAGAGCAGAGGAGTTATTCCCCGGTGTCCTGGGCCAATATTTATCCCTCAAGCAACATAACAAAAACAGATTACCTGGTCATTATCACCTTGCTGTTTGTGGGAGCTTGCTGTGCGCAAGTTGGCTGCCGCATTTCCCACATTACAACAGTTCAAAAGTACTTCATTGACTGTAAAGCGCTTTGTGACATCCAGTGGTCATGAAAGGCGCTATATAAATGCAAGTCCTCCTTTCATTCTTTCACTTTGGTTTTGCTTTTTCATCTGACTCTATCTCTGGATCTTTTGTTTGCTCCTGTAGCTCTTCCACGGGTAATATCCCAATGTCAAACTGTGCCATTGAGGAAGACAGAAGTTGATTGCAAAGTTTCAAAACTTCTGGATCAGTCCAAACTCCTGCCTGAACTGACAATCTGAAATCTACTCTTTCGGCGCAGCGAGGGTTGAGGGGTTTGCGCGCTCCTGGCAACGTGTACAAATACTGGGAAAGCTGTACCTGTAACAAGCCGTACCTGTGCGTCGAATAATTTCCGAGCAGGTACGCAGTTGGTCTGAAGTCAGTTTTGGGCCATTAGGTACAGACCTGGAATAACCACGCACTGCAGTTCAGCTGTCCTTCTGCAGGCTGCTTTGGCTCAGTGCCAAACTAATTGCAGCTGCATGTCACAGCAAACCAAGATCAGTCGGGTCACAAGAGTGTGGAGATAAAATATGGAGGAGATAAGCTCATAAAGAGGGGTGATGACAAGAGGCTAGATGCCGTGTGGAATAGTGGTATTGAAATTTGCAAATCAAAGACAATAATAAATGGAGGGGTTTGACATTTGATTTATATTTCCAAAGTGACCTAACCTGATTGCTCATGGGCAACAGAAACTCCTGAGTGAGTTACAATCAAAGCTTTGATTGGAAACATAAATCACATCCCTTCCTGGTGTATTTTATTTTACTTTATCCCTTTCGTCTTCGAGGTAACCCCGTCAAGAAGTTAGGGAGCTGAGCTTTCTCTCTCAGTCCCAGTCCCAATCTCTAAAGGTTGGGAGGCGAGACACTTGCTTGGATTGACTTCTCCTAGCCTCCATCCATGGCCTTCTCGTTGTGGGGTTGTTCTTCAACCTGTTCCATCTTCTTTTTTTCCTGACCAGCGAAGCAAGCTGGATTACCCCGCAGAGCTGTGGAGGCTGGGTCATTGAATGTATTTAAGGTGGAGGTAGACAGATTTTTGAGTGACAAGGCAGTCAAGGGTAATGGGGAGCTGATGGGGAAGTGGAGTTGAGGCCAAGATCAGATCAGAGGGACCTGGGGGTCCTTGTGCATGAAACACACAAAGTTAGTATGCAGGTACAGCAAGTAATCAAGAAGGCAAATGGAATGTTGGCCTTTATGGCAAGGGGGATGGAGTATAAAAGCAGAGAAGTCCTGCTACAACTGTACAGGGTATTGGTGAGGCCACACCTAGAGTACGATGTACAGTTTTGGTCTCCATATTTAAGGAAGGACATACTTGCCTTGGATGCTGTCCAGGGAAGGTTCACTAGGTTGATTCTGGAGATGACGGGGTTGGCTTATGAAGATAGGTTGAGTAGGTTGGGCCTATACACATTGTAGTTCAGAAGAATGAGGTGACCTTATCAAAACATATAAGATAATGAGGGAGCTCGACAAGGTGGATGCAGAGAGGATATTTCCATTCATAGGAGAAACAAAAACTAGGGGACATAGTCTCAGAATAAGGGGCCGCCCATTTAAAACAGAGATGAGGAGAATTTTCTTCTCTCAGAGGGTTGTAAATCTGTGGAATTCACTGCCTCAGAGAGATATGGAAGCTGGGACATTGAGTAAATTTAAGACAGAGATAGACAGTTTCTTAAACGATAAGGGGACAAGGGGTTATGGGGAGCGGGCAGGGAAGTGGAGCTGAGTCCATGATCGGATCAGCCATGATCTTATTAAAGCCTACTCCTGCTCCTATTTCTTATGTTCGTATGTTCTTATGATCTTATTGAATGGCGGAGCAGGCTTGAGGGGCCGAATGGCCTGCTTCTATTTCTTATGTTCTTATTGTTTCACACAGCAAATGAAAGAGGATGATCAATGTGGACCTTATTAACGGCACTATTGGCCCTTTGTGTTTTTCTTTCTCTCCCTATCTTTTTGTGCCTTGTCTCCACACGGCTATTACTCAAGGTGACAGGAATGCAATCAGGGGCTCACTGTGGAAAATTGCAAGCGCAGAATCGCATCCCATCAGTCTGTGTTGCTGCATTCCCCCGAGTGGGTAAGGACTGACTTAGGAGGTGGAAGAAAAATAAGACATGAAAATAGATAATGCTGGAAACACTCAGTAGGTCAGGCAGCATCTGTGGAGAGAGAAACAGAGCTAACGTTTCAGGTCGATGGCCTTTCATCAGAAGTAAATGAAGAGGTGTCCTGTTGGAAGGGGAAAGTGATAGCATGCTGAGCTGTCCCTTTGCTATTTATATTCTTGAGGTGTCAGCCGTGGCTCAGTGAGTACCACCCTCACCTCTGAGTCAGAAGGTTGTGGGTTCAAGTCCCACTCCCGAAACTCGAGCACAAAAGTCTAGGCTGACTCTCTGAGGGAGTGCTGCACTGTCGATGGTGCTGTCTTTTGGATGAGACGTTAAACCGAGGCCCTGTCTGCTCTCTCAGGTGGATGTAAAAGATCCCGTGTCACTATTTTGAAGAAGAGCAGGGGTGTTATCCCTGGTGTCCTCTCCAATATTTATCCCTCAATCAACAGCACTAAAACAGATTATCCGGTCATTATCACATTGCTGCTGTGGGAGCTTGCTGTGCGCAAATTAGCTGCCGCGTTTCCCACATTCCAACAGTGACTACACTCCAAAAGTACTCCATTGGCTGTAAAGCGCTTTGGGGCGTCCGGTGGTCGTGAAAGACGCTGGAGAAGTGCAAGTCTTTCTTTAGGACAATGGCGAAGAGTGCTTAGGCAGTGCGATGGAAGACGCAGGCAGCTTGTACGGAAGTTAATGGCAAAGTCAGCCAGCGACTGTGGCAGTGTGGCTAAAAGAACTTCTGCTGACGGACAAGGTGTTTCTATGGGTACGGAACGCTGCATGCTGTTAGAGTTAACAGCGGGATGTAAATTAGTTGAGGCTTGTGTGACTGCAGTTAGTAGCAGCCATGTCCATGTACCTGAGAAAATTTGGAAAACTGAATATTAGAAAGCAGCGGGCATACACCTCAATAATTCAGAGCCTCCTCTCAGCGACAGTGCACTTTCCTGTGGTCTTGCAACGTGTCAGGGATCAGAGGTGCTCGTGTGTTACTAAGTGATTACTTAGCATGACATCGAAAGTGGTTGTATCGGCGCTGCTAAGGCCCCATCTGGAACACAGCGCGGAGGTGCTTGTCATCTAATCACGGGAAAGATACTGCTGCCCTTGAGCAGGTACAGAGGTGAGCGACGGAGATAATTCCAGAGCACAAACGCTCAAGCTGCGAAGAAAGATTGAGGAAGGTGGGTTACGTTTCTTTCAGGAAAGTGGAGACATTTTCAAAAAAAGTAAAGACTAAAGACTTGCATTTCTATAGCGCCTTTCACGACCACCGAACATCTCAAAGCACTTTACAGCCGATGAAGTACTTTTGGAGTGTAGTCACCATGGTAATGGGAAACACAGCAGCCAATTTGTGCACAGCAAGCTCCCACAAACAGCAATGTGGGAATGATCAGATAATCTGTGTTTTTGTTATATTGATTGAGGGATAAATATTGGGCCCCAGGACACCAGGAATAACACCCCTGCTCTTCTTGGAGGTAGTGCCACAGGATCTTTTACATTCACCTTAGAGAGCAGACGGGGCCTCGGTTTAACGTCTCATCCAAATACGGCACCTCCAACAGTGCGGCACTTCCATGGGAGCATCAGCCTAGATTTCTGTGCTCAAGTCCCTGGAGTGGGTCTTGAACCCACAACCTTCCGACTCAGAGGCGAGAGCATTACCCACCGAACCACGGCTGACACTGCTAACTGCGAAGAGAAATTTACAAAATTGATGCCAGCAAAAGATTCATTGATGGTGAAGGGATCAAAGACAACAAAAACTTGCATTTATAAATGGCCTTGGATGTAATGTAAAAATACCAGGAGCACAAGGTCAAAATTAGCAAAGGAAGAAAAGCACGTGCATTTAAAAGACGCCTTTCAAGTCGTCATGATGTTGAGAGTCAGAAGGCAAGCCAGAGGGAGCTGCTTCACCCAGTGAGTAACGGAACCGCAGAATAAGTTACCAGGATAGGTCATTGGAAATGAAAAGTAACAATGAGTTGAAGCAGCAGGTTTGAGGCCTGACTCCCTAATCAACTGATTCTGGTGTGGAATGGTTCTCGTGGGGCCCACATAGATCACATAGATGTGAGAAGCTGGGTAGATGAGGTTGATTGCGAAAAAGCGACGACTTTGATGGGCCTTAGTGTTATGGTACATAAGTCATTGAAAGTTGGCATGCAGGTACAACAGGCAGTGAAGAAGGCAAATGGCATATTGGCCTTCATAGCGAGAGGATTTGAGTATAGGAGCACGGAGGACTTACTGCAGTTGTACAGGGCCTTGGTGAGGCCATACCTTTAATATTGTGTTCAGTTTTGGTCTCCTAATCTGAGGAAGGACATTCTTGCTATTGAGGGAGTGCAGCGAAGGTTCACCAGACTGATTCCTGGGATGGCAGGACTGACATATGAAGAAAGACTGGATCGACTAGGCTTATATTCACTGGAATTTCGAAGAATGTGAGGGGATCTCATAGAAACATATAAAATTCTGACGGGATTGGACAGGTTAGATGCAGGAAGAATGTTCCCGATGTTGGGGAAGTCCAGAACCAGGGGTCACAGTCTAAGGATAAGGAATAAGCCATTTAGGACCGAGATGAGGAGAAACTTCTTCACTCAGAGAATTGTGAACCTGTGGAATTCTCTACCACAGAAAGTTGTTGAGGCCAGTTCATTAGATATATTCAAAAGGGAGTTAGATGTGGCCCTTATGGCTAAAGGGATCAAAGGGTGTGGAGAGAAAACAGGAATGGGATACTGAAGTTGCATGATCAGCCATGATCATATTGAATGGTGGTGCAGGCTCGAAGGGCTGAATGGCCTACTCCTGCACCTATTTTCTATGTTTCTATGTTTCTCGTGGCCCTTTCTTGATTCCGAAAAATCTTAGGTCTTTAAGAGTGTTACAATGATGCATAACAATTAGGTGTTAATTAGTGTCCAGGAGGTGGGAAATAATTGGAGACTCTTTTGCGATGGGAATAGGCTATGGAAAGGTGGCAAGCAATGTTACCTATAATTTTTTGGAGGGGCTGTGGGGCCCATTCAAACCTCCACACACGCGCATTTTTTCCAATTTAGAAACAATCTCACTGGCTAGGCAGGATTTCAAGGGCACTGTGCAACTTAAAGGGAACATTGGTGGCAAGCTGATCTTGCGGGTCGCACAGTATGTAACACGTGTCTCTGTAAATATACAACAACAACGACTTGCATTTATATAGCGCCTTTAACGTAGTGTAACATCCCAAGGTGCTTCACAGGAGTGTTATGAGATAAAAAATTTGGCACCGAGCCGCATAAGTAGAAATTAGCGCAGGTGACCAAAAGCTGGGTCAAAGAGGTAGGTTTTAAGGAGCATCTTGAAGGAGGAAAGAGAGGTAGAGAAGTGGAGAGGTTTAGGGAGGGAGTTCCAGAGCTTGGGGCCCAGGCAACAGAAGGTACGGCCACCAATGGTTGAGCGATTATAATCAGGGATGCTCAAGAGGGCAGAATTAGAGGAGCGCAGACATCTCGGGTGGGGGGGGGGGGGAGGGGGGCGGTGGGTTGTGGGGCTGGAGAAGATTACAGAGATAAGGAGGGGGCGAGGCCATGGAGAGATTTGAAAACAAGGGGGAAAATTTTGAAATTGAGGTCTTGCTTAACCGGGAGCCAATGTCGGTCAGCGAGCACAGGGGTGATGGGTGAGCGGGATTGGTGTGAGTTAGGACACAGGGCAGCCGAGTTTTGGCTCCACTCTGGTTTACGTCGGGTAGAATGAGGGAGGCCAGCCAGGAGTGGTTTGGAATAGTCAAGTCTAGAGGTAACAAAGGCATGGACGAGGGCTTCAGCAGCAAACAACTAAAGACTGGCTACTCGTCTTCTATCCTTCACCACATGGCTATCCGACTTTCACATCATGGTGTTTGCTTGTGATGGTTACCTCCATATAAAGCTCTCCAACAGCCACAGCATTCTAATCACCGTGGCAACCCTTTGATTGGTTGCAGAAGCCTATTCAGCAGAAACTGTGGGATGGTGCATGTGCTCTTGCTTGCACTGCTGCCCGTGTCAAATTGTAATTTTTCATCGTTCTGATTCTATGGTACGTTTATGCTGCACTCAAGTAGAGGTGCACAACATAAAATGTGGTGCCCAATCGGTGCTGCAATGATTACATTGTGAAATATATCAAAGAGTCATAGAAATTTACAGCACGGAAGGAGGCCATCTCGGCCCATCGTGTCCGTGTCGGCCGACAAAGAGCTACCCAGCCAATCCCACTTTCCAGCTCTCGGTCCGTAGCCCTGTAGGTTACGACACTTCAAGTGCACACCCAAGTGCTTTTTAAATGTGATGAGGGTTTCTGCCTCTACCACCCTTTCAGGCAGTGAGTTCCAGACCCCCACCACCCTCTGGGTGAAGACATTTTCCCTCAAATCCCCTCTAAACCTCAAACCAATTACTTTAAATCTGTGCCCCTTGGTTGTTGACCCCTCTGCTAAGGGAAATAGGTCCTTCCTACCCACTCTATCTAGACCCCTCATAATTCTCAATAAGATCTCCCCTCAGCCTCCTCTGTTCCAACGAAAACAAACCCAGTCTATCCAATCTTTCCTCATAGCTAAAATTCTCCAGTCCAGGCAACATCCTCGTAAATCTCCTCTGCACCCTCTCTAGTACAGATATATCTATGTATATATATATTTTTTTTTCTGAACACTTCTTAAAACCTATCTCTTTGACCAAGCTTTTGGTCATCTGCCCGAATTTCTCCTTACGTGGCTCGGTGTCAAATGTTATTTTAGAACACTCCCATTAAGGGCCTTGGGATGTTTTACTATGTTAAAGGTGCTATATAAATGCAAATTGTTGTTTTTTTAAAAGTGTGGTAAAATTAAGAAAGTAGTACAGTATAACTCCTCACTGCCATATTTAATCAATCTCGGTGAAACCATAAAGGGGCTGAATTTGTGGCCCCCACGGGCACGTACGAGGTGTGCACGCACCTGTGGGGGCCCCACAAGTTCCGGGTTTAGGCATGCGCTGCGAATGCGCAGAAACCCGGAACTTGCAATCTGTCAAGAATCCTCTTGACAGATTGTTTGAATCTGAAAGAAATGCACATTCATGGGCGGAGAGTTGGGCTACTTATTATGTTCAGAATAACTCCACAAGACTGTGCTGTAAACTCAAACCATTGTGACCTTGGTAACTCCAAAGTGAGGAAGCAGCATGGTGGGTTGCCTTTTATACCTGCTGCCCAGGGTGCACAGGTGACCCTTAGGTCTCCCACAGGTATGCCCCCTGGTGGCAAGTCCTACACATTGGTGAGGTTTGCATAGTAACACTACTTGCCTAATTTCTGCCCAGCAAATGCCCTTGAAATTCGTACGCCTAGCAAAAGAAGGAAAGAGTTGCATTTCTATAGTGCCTTTCACGACCACCAAATGTCTCAAAGCGCTTTACACGGCAGCCAATTTGCGCACAGCAAGCTCCCAAAAACATATCAATGAGATAATGACCAGATAATCTGTTTTTTGTTATGTTGATTGAGGGATAAATATTAGCCAGGACACCGGGGATAACTCCCCTGCACTTCTTCGAAATAGTGCCATGGGATCTTTTACGTCCACCTGAGAGAGCAGACGGGGCCTCGGTTTAACGTCTCATCTGACAGATGGCACCTCCGACAGTGTAGCGCTCCCTCAGCACTGCATCGGAGAGTCAGCTTGAAAGCACTTTAGAAGTTTATAAATTGCCTGTGACAATATAAATCTGTAAACTTCTCTCCACAACCAAGATGGCTGCCTTTGAGCAGTATTTTCGCAATCGACTATCCTGATTTGCATGCCCGTAATCTCCCAATGCAATAACTCAGTTCCATTAATCTTATTTAATTCTATCCTTAGGACTGTTTTATACACTATTTTTTTCCAACAAAATATTGGCAGAGGCCTGAAGGATGTGCTGATGACCTACCTCTTGCCTTCTGTCAGTGTAACCATGCAGACAGCTGTTAGGATTGTATAATAGTACTCTAGGGTGACTTAATCGCTCATTTTCAATCCCTACCAATTACAGTATTGATTCTTTTAATAAATTAATAAAAATGCTATCCTCGTCACTTTAGATGTTGTACACGCGCTTGTATAAAATACGTCACACGTCCCCCGCCATCCCCCAGTTCACCAAGACATACTTTCTCTGAGGATGAGCAAGACAAGGCCTTAAGATTTACCTAAGTGAGGATTACTGCAGAACACGAACACTTGCAGTGACCAAAGGCTATTTAATTCAATCTGGGTTTGAATTGATTATCCTCAACAGAATGGGCTAAATCTTTGCCTCCATGCCTCTGTAATCTCCTCCAGCCCCACAACTCCCCCGAGATGTCTGCATTCCTCTAATTCTGCCCTCTTGAGCATCCCTGATTATAATTGCTCAACCATCGGTGGCCGTGCCTTCTGTTGCCTGGGCCCCAAGCTCTGGAACTCCCTCCCTAAACCTCTCCGCCTCTCTACCTCTCTTTCCTCCTTCAAGACGCTCCTTAAAACCTACCTCTTTGACCAAGCTTTTGGTCACCTGCGCTAATTTCGCCTTATGTGGCTTGGTGTCCAATTTTTTTAGCTCATAATACTCCTGTGAAGCACCTTGGGACGGTTCACTACGTTAAAGGCGCTATATAAATAAAAGTTGTTCATAACATAAAATGGTTTAAAAAGCGAGTTGGTAGCCTGTTCTACATCTCTCCCAATTATGACTTCCCTTGAAAAGACATAAGAACATAAGAAATATGAGCAGGAGTAGGCTATACGGCCCCTCGAGCCTGCTCCGCCATTCAATAAGATCATGGCTGATCTGATCTTAGCCTCAACTCCACTTTCCTGTCTGTTCCCCATAACCCTTGACTCTTGACCTGTAGTTCAAGAATCTGCCTATCTCAGCCTTGAATATATTCAATGACCCAACCTCCACAGCTCTCTGGGGTAGAGAATTCCAAAGATTCACCACCCTCTGAGAGAAGAAATTCCTCCTCATCACCATCTTAAATGGGCGACCCCTTATTCTGAAACGATGCCCCCCCCTCTTTCTAGATTCCCCCCTTTCTGCATCTACCCTGTCAATCCCCCTCAGAACCTTATATGTTTCAATAAGATCACCTCTCATTCTTCTAAGCTCCACAGCTCTCTGGCCCAACCTGCTCAACCTTTCCTCAGAAGACAACCCTTTCATCTCAAGAATCAACCTAGTGAACCTTCTCTGAACTGCCTCCACTGCAAGTATATACCTCCTTAGATAAGGAGACCAAAACCGTACGCAGTACTCCAGGTGTGGTCTCACCAACGCTCTGTACAGTTGTAGCAGGACTTCTCCATCCACCTTGGAAATAAAAATGGGAAGAGATGCCCCCATGAGCGTGGACAGCCCAAAATTTTTCTTCATTTAACTCTAGGAGGTGGATTGACAGGGTAGATGCTGAGAGGTTTTTTTCCCCTGGCTGGAGAGTCTAGAACCAGGGGTCACAGTCTCAGGATAAGGAGTCGGCCAGTTAAGACTGAATTTTCTTTTCTCAGAGGCTGGTGAATCTTTGGAATTCTCTACCCCAGAGGACTCAGTCATTGAGTATATTCAAGGCTGAAATCGATAGATTTTGGGGACTCTAGGGGAATCAAGGTATATGGGGATCAGACGATGTAATATATGTACCTGTGAGTTGTGATATATTCGTTATAACATCACAAACACACAGACTACAAATGGCTCTACAGGAACTTGTCATCATGTGACTTGTCACATGACCCTTTTATTGTATTTACATCAGCAGTTGCATTACCACAGTAGTCCACTCGGGGGGGGAGGGGGGGGAACTCTATATTACATGAGTTTGTAGAGCTGTTGCCTTGTGATTGGCTTAGTCAGTCACGTGATGTTCACAAGACTCAATAAAACCCCAGCCAGTTGGGTCTTGGTCATCCACGATGAGGTATGCAGTTGTGAGCCTAGTGGATGAACTGGTAATGTGTAGTGTGATTGTTAAACCCTTGTTAATAAACCAATTAGTTCTGAATAGCAATGTGTTGCTATGAATTCTTAAGCAAAGACGCCACGAAGCAAATACATTGCAGACAGGAAAGTGGATTTGAGGTCGAAGATCAGCCATGATCTTATTGAATGGAGGCGCAGGCTCGAGGGGCCGTACGGCCTACTTCTGCTCCACATCCTTGTGCTCTTATTCACTGATCCCACTTAGGCAAAGCTTTTGTTCATCCCACTGTAGTAGGTAATAACCTCTTGGTGGTGTCACAATAGCTTAACTAACATTTTAGCATAAAAACAGAAAATGCTGGAAATCTCAGCGGGTCAGGCAGCATCTGTGATGAGGAAATCAGAGTTAACGTTTCAGATCGATGACCCTTCGTCAGAACTACATGTATACGTCGACCCGAAACGGGAAGCCTGTTTCTCTCTCCACAGATGCTGCCTGACTGCCTGAGATGTCCAGCATTTTCTGTCTTTATGTCAGATTCCAGCATTCGCAGTATTTCGCCTTTGTAACATTTCAACAATTTCTTTGTGATGTCAGCCTGGTATTTAAGTGTTTTCAACGCCGAATGTTTTGGATCAAAACAAGGAACGCTAACGCTGGATAATGTTTAATATGTGGAACTGTAAAACCCAATTACAAATTGGTACAAAATATTTGTAATCTATTTCTGCCTTTTTCATTCAGGGGTAATGAAAGCTCAGTTATTTATGGAATAAAATATGTTTCCCACTTTACACAGCTCTACATCGCAGCAGACATCCTTTCTTCCTTATTTTAATTAGAATCAAGTCCAGCTTTATAAACTGCATACGTTTGACTCATATTTATTTAAGATTAACCCAACAACCAGAAAATGAGCTTGGCCTGGCCTTGCTCAAGAATGCACGGTGTGACAATGTTGGGAACATGGTAATCGTGAAAAGCCGTACCTGAAACCGACGTTTGTTGTTTCTTTCTCTACATAATTTAAATGCTGCCTTTTTATAGAGGCAATTATACAAACAAGGCCATGGTGTCGACTGTCATCAAATATTCTCAGCATATGGAGCTGTCATTCCTTTCCCAGTGAGGGTTCTCACCATGACAATTAGCAAAGGTTAGGACCCGGAGCCCATTTTAACGGGCTGACTGACATGCAATTAATTTAGGTTAGGAAGAGTAAAACAGATAGCAATTGTACTTCTAACGGGTGAAGTTTATCGAGGTGGAGTGGATGTGATAATACAGAGCCAGCCATCGCGGAGTTCATTGCGCCTCATTCCTTCGTAAGTACGGATTTGAATTCAGGGGGACGTAAGAAATAGGAGCAGGAGTAGGCCATTTGTCACCTCGACCTGCTCCGCCAATCAATAAGATCATGACTAATTTGTGAAGTCTGAGGTTAATGTCAACCATCTTTCAGGTGCCCTCATAGGTGGATGCAAAAGATCTCAGGGCACTATTTTAAAGAGAAGGGGCAGTTTTACCCCGGTGTCCTGGCCAATATTTGCCCCGCTACTAAGACCTAAAATACAGTTGTCAGTGGCCCTAGTCCAGACGCAAGAGAAAGCTGATATGAGATTCCCTGTAAGGGGTAATCTTACGCTTAATCTTCATCATAGGCAGTCCCTCGAAATCGAGGAAGACTTGCTTCCACTCTAAAAGTGAGTTTTCAGCTGGCTGTACAGTCCAATACGAGAATTACAGTCTCTGTCGCAGGTGGGCAGACAGTGGTTGAAGGAAAGGGTGGGTGGGGAGTCTGGTTTGCAGCACGCTCCTTCCGCTGCCTGCGCTTGATTTCTGCATGCTCTCGGCGACGAGACTCGAGGTGCTCAGCGCCCTCCCGGATGCTCTTCCTTCACCTAGGGCGATCTTTTGCCAGGGACTCCCAGGTGTCAGTGGGGATGTTGCACTTTATCAAGTAGGCTTTGAGGGTGTTTATATTTAATGGAACCTTTTATTATATATGCGGACTTGTATTTACTCTGTACAGCCACCAGAGGGCTCATTCCCCGGAGTCCAAAGGGATCCCACAATCCCTTGGGAGCACAGATATTTAAGAAGGCTCACAGGTTGGAGAGGCACTCTGGAGACCTGCAATAAAAGACTAAGGTCACACTTTACTTTGAGCACACAGTGTTCAGTCTGACTCTTTCTCCATACACTACAACTGGTGATGAGACACAGATAGCGAACACAAAGATGCAGAGAACAGTGGGCTTCCTGGAGAAATTTTCGGAGGGAGATGATTGGGAAAATTTTGTGGAGCGACTCGACCAATACTTCGTGGTCAATGAGCTAGATGGGGAAGAGAGCGCTGCCAATGAAGGGCGATCCTCCTCACCATCTGTGGGGCACCAACCTATGGCCTCATGAAGAATCTGTTCACTCCAGCGAAACCCACGGAGAAATCATACAACAATTTGTGCACACTGGTCCGAATGCATTTAAACCCAAAGAAAAGTGTTCTGATGGCGAGGTACCGGTTCTACACCCACAAAAGGTCTGAAGTCCAGGAAGTGGCGAGTTATGTCACCGAGCTAAGACACCTTGCAGGACATTGCGAATTTGAAGGACATTTGGAGAACATGCTCAGAGACTTTTTCGTACTTGGCATTGGCCACAAAATCATACTTCGCAAACTTTTAACTATAGAGACCCCAACCTTGAGTAAGGTCATAGCGATAGCCCAGGCGTTCATTGCCACCAGTGACAATACTAAGCAAATCTCTCATACACAAGTGCTGCTACAAGTACTGTGAACAAAGTGATGTTGTTTTCGAATCGTAACATACAGGGCAGGTCACACATACCTGCAACTACACGTCCACAGATGTCTCAGAGTCCACCATCAACGGTGATGAATGCAAGGCCATTCACACCTTGTTGGCGCTGCGGAGGTGATCATTGTTTCCATTCATGCTGATTCAAAGGATACGTTTGCAAGGGCTGTGGAACAATGGGACACCACCAACGAGTGTACAGGCGAGCTGCTAAGCCTGTTAAATATGCAAACCACCATGTTGCAGAGGAGGATCACAACGAAACAGAGCCTCAGATAGAGGAGGCAGAGGTACATGGGGTACACACATTCACCACAAATTGTCCCCCGATAAAGCTGAATGTTGAACTAAATGGACTCCCGGTGTCAATGGAGCTGGACACGGGCGCATGCCAGTCCATCATGGGCAAAAAGACTTCCAAAAGGTTGTGGTGCAACAAGGTCTCAAGGCCAGTCTTAACTCCAATTCGCATGAAATCAAGAACTTTCACAAAAGAACTGATACCTGTAATCGGCAGTGCTACTGAAAAGGTCTCCTACGATGGAGCGGTGCATTGATTGAGTTCAGTGAGTGGGCCAGTCCTATTCTCCCAGTCCTCAAGGGAGACAGCACCATCAGAATCTGTGGCGATTACAAAGTAACTATCAATCGTTTCTCCCTGCAGGACCAATACCCACTACCAAAAGCCGACGACCTCTTTGCAACGCTGGTGGGAGGAAAGTCGTTCACGAAGCTGGATCTGACTTCAGCCTACATGACGCAGGAACTGGACGAATCATCGAAGGCCCTCACCTGCATCAACACGCACGAAGGTCTCTTTGTTTATAACAGATGTCCGTTTGGAATCCGATCAGCGGCAGCGATATTCCAGAGAAACATGGAAAGTTTACTGAAGTCGGTCCCGCACACCGTGGTCTTCCAGGACGACATCTTGGTCACAGGTCGGAACACAGTCGAGCACATGCAGAACCTGAAAGAGGTTCTGAGTCGACTCAACCGCATAGGGCACAGGTTAAAACACTCGAAGTGCATTTTCCAGGTGCCTGAAGTGGAGTTCCTGGGAAGGAGGATTGCGGCGGATGGCATCAAGCCCACCAACGCGAAGACGGAGGCAATCGAGAACACACCGAGGCCACAGAACGTGACGGAGCTGCGGTCGTTTCTGGACTTTTGAACTACTTTGGTAACTTCTTATCAGGTCTCAGCACACTGATAGAACCACTGCATGTCTTACTACGAAAAGGGGGTGAATGGGTTTGGGGCAAAAGCCAAGAAAATGCCTTTGTAAAAGCGAGAAAATTGTTATGCTCAAACAAATTGCTTGTGTTGTATGATCCATGTAAGCGTTTGGTACTAGCATGTGATGCATCGTCATATGGCGTCGGGTGTGTATTGCAACAAGCTAATGATTTCGGGAAACTGCAACCGGTTGCTTATGCATCCAGGAGTCTGTCTAAGGCCGAGGGAGCCTACAGCATGATTGAGAAAGAAGCGTTAGCTTGTGTCTATGGAGTAAGAAAAATGCATCTATACCTGTTTGGGCTAAAATTCGAATTGGAAACTGACCATAAGCCACTTATATTCCTGTTTTCTGAGAGTAGAGGGATAAATACCAACGCATCGGCCCGCATCCAGAGATGGGCGCTCACATTGTCCATATACAACTATGCCATCCACCATAGGGCAGGCACAGAAAACTGCGCCAATACTCTCAGTAGGCTGCCATTGCCCACCACAGGGGTGGAAATGGCGCAGCCCGCAGATTTAGCCATGGTTATGGAAGCATTTGAGAGTGAGCAATCACCCGTCACTGCCCGGAAGATCAAAACCTGGACAAGCCAGGACCCCTTATTATCTCTAGTCAAAAGCTGTGTGCTTCACGGGAGCTGGTCCAGTGTCCCAGTGGAAAAGCAGGAAGAGATAAAGCCTTTCCAGCGGTGCAAAGATGAAATGTCTATACAGGCAGACTGCCTTCTGTGGGGCAATCGAGTAATGGTCCCCAAGAAGGGCAGAGACACCTTCACCAGTGACCTCCACATTACCCACCCAGGCATCGTAATGATGAAAGCGATAGCCAGATCCCAAGTGGTGGCCCGGTATCGATGCGGACTTAGAGTCCTGTGTTCACAGATGTAATACATGCTCGCAGTTAAGCAATGTACCCAGGGAGGTGCCGCTAAGTTGATGGTCTTGGCCCTCCAAACCGTGGTCTCGGGTACACGTCGACTATGCAGGCCCGTTCTTGGGTAAAATGTTCCTTGTGGTTGTAAACGCGTACTCCAAGTGGATTGAATATGAAATAATGTCAGCTAGCACGTCTGCTGCCATTACTGAAAGTCTGCGGGCCATGTTTGCCACACACGGCCTACCCGATGTTCTGGTGAGCGACAACAGGCCATGTTTTACCAGTGCTGAGTTCAAAGAATTCATGACCCGTAACGGGATCAAACATGTCACATCTGCCCCGTTTAAACCAGCGTCCAATAGTCAGGCAGAGACAGCAGTGCAAACCATCAAGCAAGGCTTGAAGAGGGTAACTGAAGGCTCGCTGCAGACTCGCCTATCCCGAGTCCTGCTTAGCTACCGCATGAGACCCCACTCACTCACTGGGATCCCACCTGCTGAACTGTTCATGAAAAGAGCACTTAAGACGAGGCTCTCGTTAGTTCACCCTGATCTACAGGAACAGGTAGAGAGCAGATGGCTTCAACAAAGTGCATGCCATGATAGCGCAAATGTGTCACGCGAGATTGAAGTCAATGATCCTGAATTTGTATTAAATTATGGACAAGGTCCCAAGTGGTTTCCCGACACTGTCGTGGCCAAAGAGGGGAGCAGGGTGTTTCGGATCAAACTATCAAATGGACTTATTCACTGAAAACACTTGGACCAAATCAAACTCAGATTCACGGACTACCCAGAGCAACCCACCTTGGACCTTACCTTTTTTGATCCCCCAACATACACACCAGTGGCAACCGACACCACGGTTGATCATGAAGTAGAAACCATCAGCCACAGCAGCACTGCAGGGCCCAACACACCAGGCAGCCCAGCAAGGCCAGCTGCACAGCAGCCCAGCAAGGGCCCAAAAAATGCTTCAACAACACCAGCTTTCACACCGAGACGATCAACCAGGGCAAGAAGGGCCCCAGATTGACTCACATTGTAAATAGTTACACTATTGACTTTGAGGGGGGAATGTTGTTATATATGTAGACTTGTATTTACTCTGTACAGCCACCAGAGGGCTCATGCCCCAGAGTCCCAAGGAAACCCATAATCCCTTGGGAGCACAGGTATTTAAGGAGGTTTCACAGGTTGGAGAGGCACTCTGGAGACCTGCAATAAAAGACTAAGGTCGCATTTTATTTTGAGCTCACAGTGTTCAGTCTGACTCTTTCTCCATTCACTACTTAGATGTCCATTTGTATTCTTTTTCTCCTGCCATGCTTGTTATTATCCTCATATTGGATCATCACGTTGACCACTGCCAGCTCCTGCACCTTACTGAATATTATATCGGGCTTCCACAGTCTCCCATCCCATGACTTAAATGTCTGGCAGGAGACACTGTACTGCTATCCGCATTTACATTTTACCTGTTGTAAGAGCAGCTCTGTGTGCGTGGATGAGGTCGCACATGGTCAAAACTCTCTCCTGGCCTCAGTGATATCGGTCACACCTCTGAGTCAGTAGGTTCTGGGCCCAAGTCCCACTCCAGGAACTTGAGCACATAAATCTAGGCTGACACTCCAGTGCAGTGCTGAGGGAGTGCGGCACTATCCGAGGTGGCGTCTTTCGGATGAGACATTAAACGCCAACCCTCTCAGGTGGACTGAAAAGATCCCATGGCACTATTCGAAGAAGAGCAGGGGCAGTTCTCCCTGGGTGCCAGAATAATTATCCCTCAACTCACGTCACTAAAACAGGTTATCTGGTCATTACCTCATGGCTGCTTGTGGGACCGTGCTGTGTGAAATGGGCTGCCGCCTTTCCGACTAAACGACAGTGTTGGGAAATTGCTCGAGTCTGTAATTAGGGATAGGGTGACAAAACACCTTGACCAGAGAGAGCCAGCATGGAGTTGTGAATGGTCGCTCACGCCTGACAAACCTGATTGAATTATTTGAAGAGCTGACTAAAGTAGTGGACAGGGGAATGGCAATGGATGTTATTTATATGGACTTCCAGAAGGCATTTGACACAGTCCCTCATAAGGTAACTTGAAGCCCATAGAATTGAGGGCAAATTATTGACCTGGTTAAGAAATTGGCTGAGCGGCAGGAGACAGAGAATCGGGATAATGGGCAGGTACTCACATTGGCAGGATGTGACTCGCGATGTCCCTCTAGATGGGGCCTCAACTATTCACCATATTTATTAATGACCTAGATGATGGGATAGAAAACCACAGATCCACATTTGCCGATGTCACCAAAGATAGGCGGCATTGTAGGCAGTGTAGATGGACGCATAAAATTACAGAGGAACATCGATTGATTAAGTGCATGGGCAAAACTGTGGCAAACGTCGGCAAATGTGAGGTCATCCACTTTGGACCTAAATGGCTAGAAACAGCGGCGGTCCAAAGAGACTTGGCGGTGCAGGTACATAGGGGCCAAAATTCATCAGTCCACCGCCCGTTACCGCCGGCATTCTTCCTGAAGATCCGCCCAGTGCCACTTTCGGGGTGGCCTGGAGCGGTCGGGAGGGGGGAGCCGCCAGGAACCGCCCGCTGACGTCAGCAGACGGCCGAGTGGTGCAACTGACAGATTGGTGTGGGTGGGAGTCAGCGGGACTCGGCGGCAGAACGGGGGCGGGCCGTTGCGTGGAGGCGGGTCTGAGGATGAGGATGAAGAACCTGAAAAAAAGGGTTAGTGAACATTTAAAAAAAAATTTTTTCAATAGTGACTTACCTGCATGGGGTCCCCCGGCATAGTTTTTTTTTCATTTTTTATTGGTCATTGATTTGTTTCAGGTCTTCGACGCTCCGTGGGCCCGACTCCATCCTCGGCGGCACTTGGGTGGCAAGCGCCTCTGCCGCCGAGAATGAGACCTCCCACCCGAAGCCGCACAGGTTGGCGGCGGACGTCGTCCATTTGCCGTCCGCCGATATTCGAGGGACCTCGGCCATGAATAGCCCGTCCAAAGTACCGTCCGGTACCTTGGAGGCCATCGGCGACACTTTGGGCTGCACTTGGGCGGGCGGGGGCCTTGATGAAAATCAGCTCCCATTGATCATTAAAAGTCATGAACAGTTACAGAAAATAATCAGAAAGGCTAATGGAATGCTGGCCTTTGTATCTAGAGGACTAGAATACAAGGGGGTAGAAGTTATGTTGCAGCTGTACACAACCTGGTTAGACCACACCTGGAGCACTGTGAGTAGTTATGAGCACCACACCTTAGGGAGGCTATATTGGCCTTGGAGGGAGTGCAGTGTAGGCTTACCAGAATGATACCCGGACTCCAGGGGTTAAGTTACAAGGAGAGTTACACACATAGAAACATAGAAAATAGGTGCAGGCGTAGGCCATTCGGCCCTTCGAGCCTGCATCGCCATTCAATGAGTTCATGGCTGAACATGCAACCCCATTTCTGCTTTCTGGCCATACCCCTTGATCCCCCTAGTAGTAAGGACTACATCTAGCTCCTTGAGTCCATGAGACTACATGAGAACGCACCTTGAGTATTGTGTACAGTTTTGGTCTCCTAATCTGAGGAAGGACATTCTTGCCATTAAGGGAATGCAGCGAAGGTTCACCAGACGATTCCCGGGATGACAGGACTGACATATGAAGAAAGACTGGATCGACTAGGCTTATATTAACTGGAATTTAGAAGAATGAGAGGGGATCTCATAGAAACATATAAAATTCTGACGGGATTGGACAGGTTAGATGCAGGAAGAATGTTCCCGATATTGGGGCAGTCCAGAACCAGGGGTCACAGTCTAAGGATAAGAGGTAAGCCATTTAGGACTGAGATGAGGAGAAACTTCTTCACTCAGAGAATTGTGAACCTGTGGAATTTTCTACCACAGAAAGTTATTGAGGCCAGTTCGTTAGATATATTCAAAAGGGAGTTAGATGTGGCCCTTATGGCTAAAGGGATCAAGGGGTATGGAGAGAAAGCAGGAATGGGGTACTGAAGTTGCATGATCAGCCATGATCATATTGAATGGTGATGCAGGTTCAAAGGGCCGAATGGCCTACTCCTGCACCTATTTTCTATGTATCTATGTTTCTATGTATTGCCTAGAATTTGGACGGTTGAGGATGATTTGATCGAGGTTTTCCAGATATTAAGGGAAACCGATAGGGTAGATAGAGAGGAGCTATTCCCGCTGGTTGGGGAGTCTAGGACTATGGGGCATAGTCTAACGATTAGAACCAGACCTTTCAGGAGTGAAGTTAAGAAACACTTCACTACGACCACAAAGGGTGGTAGAAGTTTGGAACTCTCTTCTGCAAACGGCAATTAATGCTGGATCAATTGATCATTTTAAATTGGAGATTGGTAGCTTTCCATTCCAAAGGTATTAGTGGATCTGGGCCAAAGGCGGGTAGATGGAGTTAGGTCGAAGATCAGCCATGATCTCATTGAATGGTGGAACAGGCTCCAGGGGCTGAATGGCCTCCTCCTGTTCCGGTGTTCCTAACAGCAACTGCACTTCAAAAATACTTCATTGGCTGTAAAGCGCTTTGGGAGGTCCTGGGTTCATGAAAGGCGCTATATAAATGCAAGTTCTTTCTTCTGTGGGTAGGAGAATGGAAGCTGCAGCCAGGCCGGGTAAACGGGACGCTGCATGGCGGGAACTGGGAATAGTGGGATTCACGAGGGAGCACAGATTCCTGAAGCTTGCTTTTGGCTTAGGGGGTGAGCGAGGAACGACCCAGGGGTTCTTCTTGATGCAGTATAACAAACAATACACAGAGGGAATGAGACCACAATCGTATTCAGCACCACATGTTAGCACCACGGGCAAAGATTTTAATCTAAGATTTTTTTTTCTTGTATGAAGAAATAAAATGGCACAAAGTGGCCTGTCCTGACGACTCAGTGCATTGCCTAAGCCACACACACCAGGGAAGGTTCAGCTTCAAACAACAGCCTCCGCTGAGTTTACCGACCTCATGACCCAATCAACAACAGCAACGTGTATTTATATCGCGCCTTTAACGTAGTGAACCGTCCCAAGGCGCTTCACGGGAGTGTCATGAGATTTAAAAAATTGACACCGAGCCGCATAGGTAGAAATTAGGGCAGGTTTGGTCAAAGAGGTAGGTTTTAAGGAGCGTCTTGAAGGAGGAAAGAGAGGTAGAGAGTTGGAGAGGTTTAGGGAGGGAGTTCCAGAGCTTGGAGCCCAGGCAACAGGAGGCACGGCCACCAATGGTTGAGCGATTATAATCAGGGATGCTCAAGAGAGCAGAATTAGAGGAGCGAGGACATTTCGGGGGAGTTGTGGGGCTGGAGGAGGTTACAGAGATAGGGAGGGGCGAGGTCCATGGAGGGATTTGAAATCAAGGATGAGAAATTTAAAATCGGGGTGTTGCTTAACCGGGAGCCAGTGTCGGTCAGCTAGCACAGACAGAGGTGATGGGTGAGCGGGACTTGGTGCAAGTTAGGACACGGGGTAGACGAGTTTTGGATCACCTCTAGTTTACATAGGGTAGAATGTTGGAGGCCAGCCAGGAGTGCGTTGGAGTAGTCAAGTCGAGAGGAAACTAAGGCATGGATGAGGGCTTCATCAGCGGATGAGGTGAGGCAAGAGTGGTGTCAGGTGATGTTACGGAGGTGGAAATAAGCGTTCTTAGTTATGCTGCAGATATGTGGTCAGAAGCTGGTCAATATTCACAGGTCTCAGTCATAAATGATTGCCGAGACTCATGTCGTATTAAAATTCTGAAAAGTTGTAGGACACTTTGAAACAGTATTGCTTTTAAATATGTAAAATCCTGAATAAATAGTTAAGAGTCTAGAGTCAAATTAATGTTGTCAATCATTCACAATTGGTGAAGATGCCCTAAGCTGATTTTCAGCCGAGCTCCGTATGTTGCCATTCAATTTGTGATGGCAGAAAATTCATTTAGCAACAGGGAATCACAGTGCAATTTGGGTTAAAGAATACACAATGAAGGCAGCTTGCTTCGGTATATTACAGGTTGGATGTTATTTTAATCCTGTCCTGATTCCCAGCAATGTGGCCCATAGGTCCATCCAATTTTCTTCTTTTTTCTGAACTTGGCAGCACTCTTTACCACTGGATGGTTTTTACCAAAGTCTTTGTGTCAGCTGTGGCTCAGTGGGTAGCACTCTCACCTCTGAGTCAGGAGGTTGTGGGTTCAAGTCCCACTCCAGGGACTTGAGCACCTAAATCTGGGCTGATGCTCCCAGTGCAGTGCTGAGGGAGTGCTGCACTGTCGGAGTTGCTGTTTTTTGGATGAGATGTTAAACCGAGGCCCCGTCTGTTCTCTCAGGTGGACGTAAAAGATCCCATGGCACTAATTTCAAAGAAGAGCAGGGGAATTATTCCCGTTGCCCTGGCCAATATTTATCCCTCAATCAACACAACAAAAAAACAGATTATCTGGTCAGTACCACATCGCTGTTTGAGGGAGCTTGCTGTGCGTAAATTGGATGGCGTGTTTCCCACATTACAACAGTAACTACACTCCAAAAGTACTTCATTGGCTGTAAAGCGCTTTGAGACGTCCGGTGGTCGTGAATGTGCTATATAAATTCAAGTCTTTCTTTTACTTCAAGAGGCATTATGATTACATGGGATATACGGCACCAAAACAGGCCATTCGGCACAACCAGTCCATGCCGGCGTTTATGCTCCACTCGAGCCTCCACCCGTCTTTCCTCATCTAACTCTATCAGCAGAACCCTCTATTCCCTTCTCCCCCATATGCTTGTCTAGCCTCCCCTTAAATGCATCGATACTATTCGCCTCAACCATTCCCTGTGGCAGCGAGTTCCACATTCTCACCGCTCTCTGGGTAAAGAAGTTTCTCCTGAATTCCCTATTGGATTTCTTGGTGACTATCTTATATTGATGGCCTCTAGTTATGCTCTTCCCCACAAGTGGAAACATTCTCTCTGTATCCACTCTACCAAAACCTTTCATCATTTTAAAGACCTCTATTAGGTCACCCCTCAGCTTTCTTTTTCCAAGAGAAAAGAGACCCAGCCTGTTCATCCTTTCCTGATAGGCATACCCTCGCATTTCTGGTATCATCCTTATAAATCTTCTCTGCACCCTCTCCAGTACCTCAGTATCCTTTTTCTAATAAGGTATATGCTTTTTATCACATGGCGATATCCTTTTTATAATAAAATTCAGCCATGTAGTGTAGGACGATGATCACGTGTAGGGTAGAGGGGACAGACTCCCTTTCTTAAAGGAAGTTAGCGAATGAGATGGATGTGTGAAACAATCCTGCGGGTTTCGTCCTCATTTTCCCCCAGTGTCAAATATCAGGGGGTGGAAATTCGGTCTTCTGCCACCCCTCTTAGTGCCCCGGAGGAGCAGCAATGTCGGCGGAGAGCACTTGCGC
The DNA here is from genome assembly GCF_044704955.1 of Pristiophorus japonicus. Classification (NCBI taxonomy): domain Eukaryota; kingdom Metazoa; phylum Chordata; class Chondrichthyes; family Pristiophoridae; genus Pristiophorus; species Pristiophorus japonicus. Next base: position 73,158,839 of record NC_091997.1, on the reverse strand, counting down.
CCGGGTGGACACCTTCCAGCGCCCTGCCGGGACATTCGGCGCCAGTGTCGACGGGGCACCGGAACATTACCGCCCGGGAGAGGCGAGCTGGTGTGCAACGATCCCTAGTTGCGACACCGGCTCGATTTTCGGTTGGCGCCCCGACCCGTAGCGCCCTCTGGTGGAAACGCCTGTGAAAGCAGGCGGTCCGAGCTGTACCGGCCGCAGTGAGGGAAGTAATGGCCACCTCAGGTTGGTGTGATTTTTTTTTTTTGCGATTTATCTTGTGGTGGCGTGAGCTGTGTATTGGGAATGATTTTTTTCTTCAGATTATTTTTTTTTCCACGGAAACCTCTCTCGGGACGCTCCGAGGCTGGCTGTTTAGCTCGGGATCTTCAGTTGCTCAGCCGGCCTAGCGCCCTGAATGAGGCATGCAATGCCTTCCTTAGCGCCCCGCTCCAAACTCCAGACCCAGCTGATGAATTTTGTGGCGGCAGACACAAACCATTTGCCCGACGCGAAATTTATCGCCATGCCGGGGACACCGCCCCAACTGAGGCCCGACTGAATTTCCACTCCCAGATGTATTGTGTTCAACTCCACAAGTTGCCGTGGTGGGATTTGAACTCACAACCCTTGTGTTGCTAGTCTAGTACCATAATGGCAGCATTACTGTATTTGTTACGGGCGATAAGAACCTTTCACGGAAGTGTGTATTAAAGCAATGCTCTACTTAAAGTGTGTTGTCTCGTTCCCATTGTCACTCTCTACCCTGTGTAGCAGTTCTGGTCACTCATACACCATTTTACTATCTTTGGTACGCCAAAGTTCAACATAGTTCCGCTGTTGCTTTAACTGTAAAACAATGTTATCCTGCAGTAGCCTAAATTTTGCTGAAAAATATCAGCCTGAATATAAATGTTATTTTTTTTAAATTAAGACAGTTCTCTTATTCCATTCCTTCTGCAACCAGACTGTTTAACAAAGCCACTTCCAGCATTGCATTCCACATGGGTTAATCAGCTCTGCAGACCTTATGATCAATCCAAATTGATGAAAAATTAATCCCTCCGAGCTATATACATTTGAAGAAGAAGTTGGAACATTTTGAGTGAAATGCTCAATTTGAAAATTAATCTTAATAATCAGAAATTTCACATCTATTGATTTCTGGCCCTAATTCCTTGTACATGCCTATTATGTGTTGTTAACTGATTTTCTATTATTCTTTCAAAGCGCTCGAGGCAAATGGGCCCAATATTTTAACAACCTTATGACAGCCTATTGTATTCCTAACCCAGTGGTACAGTAGTCTTTTCAGTAAATTATACTCAGGGTGGGATATCATAGAAGCATGGAATCGTACAGCACAGGAGGAGGCCATTTGGGCCATCTTGCCCGTGCCAGCTCTTTGAAAGAGCGATCCCATTAGTCCCACTCCCCTCCTCTTTCTCATTACATTACAGCAGTGGTTACAATTCAAAAGGTACTTCTTTGGCTATGAAGCACTTTCGGATATCAGGTGACCTTGAAAGGCACTATATGAATGCAAGTTTTTCTTTCCTTTATTTTCTTCCTTCCTTCCTTTTTTTCCTTCCTTCCTTTCTTCCTTCTTTCCTTTCACCATGTTGTATCACCTAATCACCACCTTATGTTACGCTACTTATTTGTAATGACAGGACAACCCGGTATCGTCCTATACTATGGCTCTACGTTCATTGGATATATTCAAGAGAGAGTTAGATGTGGCTCTTACGGCTAAAGGGATCAAGAGGTATGGAGAGAAAGCAGGAAAGGGATACTGAGGTGAATGATCAACCATGATCATATTGAATGGTGGTGCAGGCTCGAAGGGCTGAATGGCCTACTCCTGCACCTATTTTGTATGTTTCTATGTTTTACCAAGATTTCACAATGTAAAATATGATACCGGGGGCATAGATTTAAAGTAATTGGTAGGAGGTTTAGAGGGGATTTGAGGGGAAATTTCTTCACCCAGAGGGTGTTGGGTGGTCTGGAACTCACTGCCTGAAAGAGTGGTAGAGGCAGAAACCCTCACCACATTTAAAAAGTACTTGGATGTGCACTTGAAGTGCCGTAACCTACAGGGCTACGGACCAAGAGCTGGAAAGAGGGATTAGGCTGGGTAGCTTTTTGTCGGCCGGCGCGGACATGATGGGCCGAAATGGCCTCCTTCCGTGCTGTAAATTTCTAAGATTCTGTGATACGAGTGTGGAAATAATCATTTTATTGCATTGCAAAGCTCATTCCCCTGTGTATTCCTTTCAGAACAACTTCTTCCACGTGTACGGTGTCTCTAACATAACAAGGTGCTTCATAGAGATAGCGCCTCTCACAACCTCACGAAAGCTCCTCACAGCTCGAATAGGGCTAGATCTAGGTTAGACATCAGGAGGTGGTTCTTTTCCCAGAGAATACCGGACCCCAGCAACAAGCTGCCGTCTCGTGCGGTGAATGCTGATTCGCTGAATTCCTTCAAGCGAGAGCTGGACCTGTTTCTGGCCGGGGCGGAGATCACCTCTTACAGAACTGTAGGGAGTTCAGGGTCGGAGTGATCTCCTGGACTAGTTTCGATCTTAGATGGATCGGAGAGGAATTTGCCAGACTTTTCCCCCCAAATTGTCCCTGGGGGTTTTTGATCTAGTTTTCTTTGCCTCTCCCAGGATATCACATAATTTTGGGTAGGGGTGGAATGTGTATGTTGTGCTTTTTTTTTTATTCGTTCGTGGGATATGGGTGTTGCTGGCAAGGTCGACATTTATTGTCCATCCCTAATTGCCCTCGAGAAGGTGGTGGTGAGCCGCCTTCTTGAACCGCTGCAGTCCGTGTGGTGAAGGTGCTCCCACAATGCCATTAGGGAGGGAGTTCCCGGATGTTGACCCAGCGACGATGAAAGAATTGATCATGGACTGAATGGGCCCAAGTTTCAGCAGGAGTTGCTCCTATTTTTTTGGAGCGACTAGTTTTTTTTGGAGTATCCTAAAAATCGCAATTCTCCACATTTAGTTTGCTCCAGTTTCAGTCAGTTAGTTCAGTTTTTTTTTCAAAAGGGGGCGTTACCAGCCACCTACGCCTGTTTTGGCCATTTAAGCAAGTTTAGACAGCGAAAAGTTACTCCAAACTAACTTAGGCCAGAGTAAGTGTCCACTTTTGTAAGCTCAGAAAAACCTTGCGGACACTTTAGAAATCAGGCGCAGGTAGCCAGAGATAGGGGGGAAGTGAAGTTAGAGGATTTTCCAAAGCATTAAACACTTCACTTTTAAAAATAAAGCACCATCATCAATAATAAATGATAAATAAATCAATCAATCAATAAATACATCAATAAATATATAAAAAATAAAAAATCAATCAATAAATCAATAAATAAAAAAATTAGAAGTTCCTACCTCACCTACTGCAGCATACTTTGTCATCGTGTAAAATGCTGATACTATTCGAGATACATAGACAAAGGGGTAAGTTCTGGCAGGGCTGCTATTCCAAGAACAAAGGGTCCTGCCTCCTGAAAAGAGTGCAAGGTAAATATGTCATATATGCATGCTCAAAGTAATTACGTTTGTGTACTGGAGTATATTATATAGACTGCCAACATTATTTCCTTAGCACTGCAAACAAAGTGGCCTAAATCTCTCTGTGTACGCACTCCATACTGCGTTGTTGCCATGGGAACTGTTCAGGGACCGCGGGAAGGCAGCGGCCGGTCTGTGCGGCAGGCCACTCGGATCGGGGTACGGGCTGCGAACATCGCGTCATCCCTTCAGCCAGGGGTAGGGTCGCCCGGAGACAGGACGCGCTGGGAGGACCAGGAGCGACTGCGCACGCGCGCAGATTCAACTGCGCACGCGCGCAGACTCCACTGTGCATGCGCGCAGACTCCACTGTGCATGCGCGCAGCTGCTGGTACTCTTTTCGGCGCAGGGCTGTAGCTTCTGCTGCGCTGCCCCGAGTCCAAAGCAGGCCTGACCATTGTGGAGAATACCGAGGTAAATATTAGGCGCGCTTTTCGTTTTAGAAAGCCGGTGGACCGCTCGGAGATTCGCCGTTCTACGGGTCAGTCGAAACTTGGGCCCAATTTTTTTACGAATGTTTAATCCCTGTATTTTGTTAATATTGAAAATGCTAGGTTGACTGTCATGTGTCCCCTGCCCTGGGTTTCGGAAATGGATTGCCTGTAATGGCAAGGTTTTTCAATATAAATTCCTGTGCCCGAGTTTATCATGGAAGCTGGCTGTGTAAACCTGTCATGATGTAGTTACCCCCGTTCTCAAGTGGAATTAAGGCACAGTGCCGAGTCCAATAGGAGAAATGACAAGAGAAAAGAGGGAGAAAAGCAGGTAACAAAGTAAAAAAAAAATAACCCGCTATTTAATTTCCTACCAACCTAAAACACCCACACGGCACGACACCCACTGTGCAATTCATGGCCAACATGACACATGTGGATTGGTCAATATATACTGTAGACATGCAGTCTAGACACAAACGGCACCATATATTTTCCAACAATGGAGAGCTATTCGTCCCAGCCTTGTCTAAATGTTTGGAACTGAGGGCGGGGATGGGGATAGGCACTCAGACTCTTTCCTCCATTATCAGGATTGACACAGTCTGGATGCTTTCCTCAGTTTGGTTCATTGCTGTCGTGTCCCTCGATCCGAGCTGCAGTTTGTGACCCAGGCTGATTGGAAGAGGATCGGTGGCGGCTGAAAGTCCGGAGCTGCATTTAATACCTCGCTGAGATGCAGTCTCACAGGCTGCCGCGATCAATACAACGTCCAAGCACTGAGCATCAAACTGCTCAGTGCCCTGACACGCTGCTAGCACCACAAACAATGGAGAGAAAGTTCACAGAACAAGCCCAAGGGATGCTTCGCACTGTCACCGCGCCAGATGAAATATGCAACCTGGGAAAAAGTAGATAAATTGAAATGGAAGAGAAAACAACTAATAATTTACTACAGACGCTGTATCAAACTGGAATCCAATCCAATTGCTTTAAAGGAACATAATTATCTTGAATGAGCTGATTAATTGTTTTCACCTTGTAATCGTTTCATTAGGGATGTTTATTCTGTCATAAAGGAAGTGCTAGAATTTTTTTATTTGATGAGATGCAATGAAATAAGCTTTGAAATGAATCCAGGGATATTTTCAGTGCTGGGGGCAACCATGCACACTCATGCTATTTCTGTAGTTTGATGGCTTCCTCAAAAGGCAGGCAAACAGAAACAAGTGTTTTTCCGACGTACGACGCAATGATGCATTGCTCCCCAAAATACACCATTGCATTGCAGAAGTTTCATGGTTTTTTTTAAATGTAATGGTTCATGGCATGTGGGCATCGCTGGCAAGGAATTTATTGCCCATCCGCACTTGCCCTCAAGAAGGTGGTGATGGTGAGCCGCCTTCTTGAACCAATGCAGTCCGTGTGGTGGTGATACAACTGAGTGGCTCGCTAGGCCATTTCAGAGGGCAGTAAAGAATCAAGCACATTGCTGTGGGTCTGGAGTCACATATAGGCCAAAACTGTGTAAGGATGGCAAATTTCCTTCTCTGAAGGGCATAAGTGAACTAGTTGGGGTTTTACAACAATCCAGTACTTTAATGGTCATTATTACTGATACTAGCTTTTCATTTATTCAATTAACTCAACTTAAATTCCCCAGCTGCCTTAATGGGGTTATGAACTTCTGTCTCATGGATCATTAGTTCAGGTCTCTGGGCTACTAATCCAGTAACATAACCACTATGCTACCATTCCCATGGTTAAATCAGGCATCCTCTCACTCCTTAGCATTGAGATACAAGTAGATCTTCTGTGATGATGCTCATGAGTCAGAGGATATGCCAGTGTGACAGAAAGTAAGTGTGATGCATACAGGAAGTGTGCTGCACGTGATTTTCTGGCAGTTGTGGCATCTGGCTTGATTCTCCTACTTGGAATGTATCTCCCAAATGTCTCTGCTTAAAGGGAAATTCTCGGAACATTATCCATCCAACTCTGTGGGGAAACCTTAACTTTCAGGCTTTGCTGTCCTGTTTAAACAAAAGCCCACCAAACATTTTGCAGACAAAATCACTCTTCACAATGTAATCTCCTGCCTAATGTTGGAAGCAACCCTATTGCATTGAATTTGCATATCATGTGGTGAAAAATGAGCTAGGTCAGCTGCACAGAATTTCAGGTCTGCACACGGAGGGTAAGTCCTTCTTCGTTTGCATGAATGACATCTTGCCAAGTCAGGAGAACAGCGACGCAGGTCAGTGGCATTTGGTTGGGGTTGTTTTAATATTGAAGCCTGCTTCTTGTAGCAAGGGCAGGTGGACATTTGCCAGAGCCTTAGAGAGGGAGGGGCATTGGACAAGACTTGTACCTTGCTCTGGTTAGCATCTAACTTTAATTTTGCCATTTAAGTTTGGACGGTCTGAACGTTGGACTTTTTATACTGAAATTTAGATGCTGAAGTTTTCTTTTATTTGTTCCGAGATGTGGGCATCACTGGCAAGGCCGGCATTTATTGCCCCTCCCTAACTGCCCCTTGAGAAGTTGGTGGTGAGTCGCCTTCTTGAACCGCTGCAGTCCGTGTAGCGATGGTGCTCCCACAGTGCTGTTCGGGAGGGAGTTCCAGGATTTTGACGATGAAGGAAAGGCAATATATTTCCAAGTCAGGATGGTGTGTGACTTGGAGGGGAACGTAGAGGTGGTGGTGTTCCCATGCACCTGCTGCCCTTGTCCTTCTAGGTGGTAGAGGTCGCGGGTTTGGGAGATGCTGCCGAAGAAGCCTTGGCGAGTTGCTGCAGTGCATCTTGTAGATGGTGCACACTGCAGCCACGGTGCGCCGGTGGTGGAGAGAATGAGTGTTGAAGGTGGTGGATGGGGTGCCGATCAAGCGGGCCACTTTGTCCTGGATGGTGTCGCGCTTCTTGAGTGTTGCTGGAGCTGCACTCATCCAGGCAAGTGGAGAGTGTTCCATCACACTCCTGACTTGTCGATGGTGGAAAGGTTTTGTGGGAGTTATCCAGATGCTCATCCATATCCATAGTAACTTCCCCAGCCCCTGGCATTAATTGTCTGTTGTTTAGACTCTTAATTTTAATGAAAGGTAGTTGCATTTTGATGGAACAGAAATTCTGTGTTAAATCTTTGATAAGAGTCCCAGGTATTGGCTGCGGCTCATTGATCGTGAAGGAAATGGACCTCTTTCAAAAGGGCTAAAAAACCTGGGGGAGCCCTTCTTAGTTATCAACTTATTGGTAGCACTATTGCCTCTAACTCAACAGGTTGTGGGTTCAAGCGCCCCTTGAGCGACTTGCGCTCATAATCGAGGTTGACACACCGAGGGATGTTGCACTGTTGGAGGTGCCGTTTTTCAGATGAGACGTTAAACCGAGGCCCTATCTACCCTCTCAGCTGGGTATAAAAGAACCCACGTGTATAAAAGATCCTCGAAGAAGAGCAGGGGAGTTATCCCCGGTGTCCTGGGGCCAATATTTATCCCTCAATCAACTTAACAAAAGCAGATTAACTGGTGATTATCACGTTGCTGTTTGTCGGAGCTTGCTGTGCGCAAATTGGCTGCCGCGTTTCCTGCATTACAGCAGTGACCACGCTCCAAAAACAACTTTATTTTCTCGAAAGCCATTTGGGATATCTTGAGGTCGTGAAAGGTGCTATATGAATGCACGTCTTTCTCTCTTTCTTCTGTTCTTTATATTTGAAAAGCTGCTGAAAGCCCCGTTTGGATTTTGCCTGGCATCCGGTTTTGAATTATTACAGATAAAATATGTGTGAGCACATCTTGAACTGGTTATTCCCAACAGAGCAGCTGCTGTACCAGAACAGCTCTCAGTAACTGGGAAGTATAATAGGGCCACTGTAATGCAGAAAATAATTGCAGACATTATCTGACCCAAGATGCGCCACTCAGATTAAGAATCTCTCAGTTCATCTTCAATCTAAATGTGAATGGCAGCTTGGTCCGTACAAAATAACCTTGGCATGGGTTTTCACCCCGTCATGACAGCTTTCAGATGAGATGTAAAACCGAGATCCTAAATGCCCGTTCAAGTAAATGTAAAAGATCCTATTCCCGGAATCACAGAATCACAAAGCAAACAAGGAGGCCATTCAGCCCATCGTGCCCGTGCCGGCTCTTTGAACGAGCGATCCAATTCGTCCCATTCCCCTCCTCTTTCCCCATTACCCTGCAATTTTTTCCCCTTCAATTATTTATCCAATTCCCTCTTTTGAAAGTTAATATTGAATCTGCTTTCACCGCCTTTTCAGGCAGCGCAATCCGGGTCACAACAACTCGCTGCGTAAAACAAAAACGTTCTCCTCTCCCCGCCCCCCCTCTGGTTCTTTTCACAATTACCTTAAATCTGTGTCTCGTGATCATTAAATCTCCACATAACCCTCCCTCTAAGAAGAACAATCCCAGCTTCTCGAATTTCTCCATGTAACTGAAGCCCCTCATTCCTATCCTTCAACACCGTCACCAAAAACAGATCAATCTCCATTATCTCAGGGCCACTTTGTGGGACCGAGTCATGTGCATAATGCCTGTTGTGCATGTAACTATATAATACTTGCCACCAGAGGGCGCGATTGTTGGAGTCGTAATGGTCACCTGCACACACGTGCAGGGCCAGTATAAAAGGTTGGCTTCCATGTTGTTTAGGCACTCTGGAGTTGCAATAAAGAAGACTAAGGTCCCCACTAAGTTTAGCTCACAGTGCTCAGCCTCGTGGAGTTCTTCTATACACAACAATGCCTGCCGTGTTTGCCTAGATAACAGTGACGGCACATTAAAAGTAATTCATTTGGTATGAAGCAATTTGGAAAGAAAAAGAAAGACTTGTATTTATATAGCGCCTTTCACGACCTCAGGTCGTCCCAATGTGCTTCTCAGCCAATGAAGTATTTTCGTAGTGTAGTCACTGCTGTAATGTAGAAAACGCAGCAACGAATTTGCGCGCAGTAAGCTCCCACAAATGGCAATGTGATAATGGCTAGATCATCTGTTTGTGATGTTGGTTGAGGGATAAATATTGGCCCAAGTCACGGGGATAACTCCCCCTGCTCTTCTTTCTAATAGTGCCATGGGATCTTTTACGCCCACCCGAGAGAGCAGACGGGGCCTCGGTTTAATGTCTCATCCGAAAGACGGCACCTCCGACTGTGCAGCGCTCCCTCAGCACTGCACTGGGAGTGTGAGCCTAGATTTAGGTGCTCAGGTCTCTGGAGTGGGGCCTGAACTCTCAAACTTCTGACTCGGAGGCGAGAGAGTACTGCCCACTGAGCCATGGCTGATACTGCTGTGGATGTTCCAGTCAAAAGGATGTTTGTCCTTTTCTGTTTTTTTTGTCCTCTTTGATTCCATACAGGGTGAATTCTGAATCTCAGCCAGGTGAACTGGGAACATATTTATGAGCTGTACCAACTATTACAGTTAGCAATTGTTATGCCTTACCCATACATTTTATAAAAGCAGTGTCTGTTCCAGTTGAGTTCTTTGTACCCCTGTCCAATCAGTGACCGGTGATGCAAGTCAGGTGACAATGGGATTAATGTTGAGTGTAATGGTTCTGTGTAGTTTTCTCTTTCTATCTGATAATAGCTGCACACAGGGCCTTGGGTAGACTAAATTCTAATTCTGCCGATTACTGGGCTGTTGTGGGCTTGGCTCTAGGTTGTCTCAAATTCTGCCCTCTTCAGCATCCCTGATTATAATCGCTTAGCCATCAGTGGCCGTGCCTTCAGTTGCTGGGCCCCAAGCTCTGGAACACCCTCCCTAAACCTCTCCGCCTCTCTACCTCTCTTTCCTCCTTCAAGACTCTCCTTAAAACCTACCTCTTTGACCCAGCTTTTGGTCATCTGCCGTAATTTTTTCTTAGGTGGCTCGGTGTCAAATTTATTTATTTTGTCTTATAACACTCCTGTGAAGTACCTTGGGAAGTTTTTCTACATTAAATGCGATATTTATATATACAAGGTGGTGGTGTCTCTGGAGACAGCAGGCCAGGCTTGGCTCGTGGAGTCGTGGGTTTGGATGGGTGCCCTACATTTTGCTTGATTACCTTTGGCGAACCAATTTATTCAGCATTTTCCCTCGGGAGATGAAAGGCTTTGGGCGGGGTCCTTGACAGGATAGATTTACTCGTGGTCTATGGAAAGAGTGCGTATGAAGCACCTCCTATCCTGTCTTGTTTATATTCTTCGGATTGTTTTGGTCTCCTTATTTAAGGAAGGATATACTTGAATTGGTGGCAGTTCAGAGAATGTTCACGAGGTTGATTCCTAGGATGAAGGGGTTGTCTTCTGAAGAAAGGTTGAGCAGGTAGGGCCTGTACTCACTGGAGTTTAGAAAAATGTGAGGTGATCTTATTGAAAAGTATAAAATTCTGAGGGAGCTTGACAGTAAATGCAGAGAGGATGTTTCCACTCGCGAGGGAATCTAGAACTGGGGGACATAGTTTCAGAATAAGTGGTCGTCCATTTAAAACGGAGATGAGGAGGAATTTCTTCTCTCAGAAGGTCGTGAATTCTTGGAATTTTCTACCCCAGAGAGCTGTGGAGGCTGGGTCATTGAATATATTTAAGGTGGAAATAGACAGATTTTTGAACGATAAGGGAGTCAAGGGTTATGAGAAACGGGCGGGAAAGTGAAGTTGGGGCTCCGATCAGATCGGCCATAATCTCATTGAATGGCGGAGCAGGCTCGAGGGGCCAAATAGCCGACTCGTGCTCCTGTTTCTTATGTTCTTACGAAGGGAGGGACGATTGCAGTCAGCTGGCCTGTGAACATTCTGTTGTGACTGGGCAAAGTCAAAATGTGGGAAAGCCAAAGGAAAAGCGGCTACGATGGCGTTGACAACACTCTTGCAATTCTCAAAGGAAAGCACCAGCAGCAAATCCAAACGTGGGAGTCTTTGGGCCATGCATGAAGAGTCATTATGGCCCGGCATTCAGATTCCCAGCGAAAATTACAAACTTAAGCAGCACTACTACAACAAAAATGGACCAATAATTATTTTGATGAAGCAGTCCTTCATGTTGAAGATGAGCGATGCTGTTTGTCACGTTGTAATGTAATCAAGTCGCATAGAAATACTCTGAGGAAGATCTTCAAACAAAATGTCTATTTTATTCCTGCTCAAAAGACCTGCGTTGGTAGAAGCTTGTCAGTAATCGCCTCAAGGCAATTAGTGATCATTCTTTGTAGCGGGAAACGCCGTAGAAAGCGCCATGTGGGCTGTATACATTAACACGCAAGATGCCAACCAATTCTAACTCGAGGCCCTCATTCCTCATTCCTTTTCCTCCCAAAGAAAGAAAGACTTGGATTTATCTAGCGCCTTTCACGACCACCGGACGTCCCAAAGCGCTTTACAGCCAATGAAGTGCTTTCTGGAGTGTAGTCACTGTTGTAATGTGGGAAACGCGGCAGGCGATTTGCACACAGCAAGCTCCCACAAACAGCAATGTGATCATGACCAGATAACCTGTTTTTTTGTCATGTTGATTGAGGGATAAATATTAGCCCAGGACTCCGGGGATAACTCCCCTGCTCTTCTTCGCAATAGAGCAATATAAACCCAAATCTTTTTTTTCTTTTTACACATCCACTGTCTTGAGAAAATGTTTTTTTTTCCTAATTTTCAACCTTGTTGATGTTTTGGTTGTATCCACAATCCTGCACTCAATAACGTTGGCTATTCTCAACTACTCCCGTCCATCCTTTAACTGGATTGTACTCGCTAGGGATCCAAGCGACCTGGTTAATATTGATCTCATCAACCTTAAAATTGAATTAGCAACCTGGGGACCAACTTTGTGATCAACATAACGTATTTGTTCTAAAAACATTGTCACATTAATGAGAGGGAGTATCTCATTGAAGTTACAGTGATCTGTATCTGATGTTGAGGACTATTACCCTTTTTTAAAAAAAAAAGTTACCAATATTGATCCTGTGCTTAGAATGTATTTCTAATGGGTCATTTCCAGATCATGGTTCTTCTCTCGTTTGGTAATGTGAATGAGTGTAGCTTTTGATGGCATCTGTTGGGACGCAGCAAGTTTGCAATGTTTTATTGCATTGTTAACAAACCATTAACGCGGCTAATGTTCCTTCTCAGTCTACAGCCAAGATACTTCTTTCCACCTCTGCGGTCATAAACATATGGTTTGGGCCAGGCATTATCATAGATCGTGATAATAGAATTCAGAAAACTTTAGTCAACTCACTGAGAGCGGACCAAAAATAGGAGCTTTTTTTCTTCAGCAGTTTAGTTCTGATCCGTATTGTGAGATGCAATGGCGTTTACACTGAATCATACAGCACAGAAGGAGGCCAATCGGCCCATCATGCCTGTGTCGGCTCTTTGAACGAGCGATCCGATTAGTCCCACTCACCCTTGCTCGTTTCACATAGCCCTGCATTTTTTTTCCTTTTCGAGTATATATCGAATATATCAGTAGGGAAATTATGCTAAACCTGCACCAACCTTGGTTAGACCACACTTAGAGTACTGCGCACAGTCCTGGTCGCCATGTTGTTATAAAAATGCACTGGAGAGCGGGGGGGCAGAGAAGATTTGCAAGAATGATACCAGAAATGCGAGGGTATATATATCAGGAAAGGATGAACAGGCTGGGTCTTCTTTTCTCTTGAAAAAAGAAGGCTGAGGGGTGACCTAATAGAGGTCTTTAAAATTATGAAAGGTTTTGATGGAGTGGATACAGAGAGAGTGTTTCCACTTGTGGGGAAGAGCATAACTAGAGGCCATCAATATAAGATCGTCACCAAGAAATCCAACAGGGAATTCAGAAGAAACTTCTTTACCCAGAGAGCGGTGAGAATGTGGACCTCGCTACCACAGGGAGTGGTTGAGACGAATAGTAGCGATGCATTTAAGGGGAGGCTGGACAAGCATATGGGGGAGAAGGGAATAGAGGGTTATGTTGATGGATTTAGATGAGGAAAGACGGAAGGAGGCTCGAGTGGAGCATAAACACCGACATGGACTGGTTGGGCCGAATGGCCTGGTTCTGTGCTGTACATCTGATGTAATCTAATTCTCTTTTGAATGTTTCCATTGAATTTCCCTCCACAACCCTTTCAGGAAGTGCGTTCCAGAACATCATAACTCACTGCGTTAAAAAAAAAATTCTCCTCATCTCCCCCGCTGGTTGTTTGGTCAATAATCTTAAACCTGTGCCTTGTGCCTCTTGCCAACAGAAACTGTTTCTCCCTTGTCTATTCTATTTTTTTTTAAACTCATAATTTTGAACACTACATAGGACCAGTAACATCCCTTCAGTGAACATGGTGTTGGCATCAACATATTGCTTTCATATCCCACCGGAAAACAATTGATGGTAAAAGTATGCAGATGGAAATTTTTTTTATCTACCTCGGGTCATCTCTCAGTCGGGTTTTTTGTCTGGGACACTTGAAACATCTGTTGCATTTGCAGCCTCCAGGCAACCATCCCTTGGCCCAATGGTCTACATTTGCAATTCCTGCAACATTCATTTTTCAAGTCTGAGCCAACAGCTGCCAATGAAAGTTCCTGTGTCTGTTCTTGGTCCCTGGTGTTGCAGCTCACGTTGGCTTTGGGTCAAGCTTGGAGTGTTTCACATCTGCCCAAGGAGCCTGAAGCATTGGCCATGAGTCAAGCTCGAAGCAATCGTCCTCCTTTGTCTTGAATGTCCATTTCTGGTCTCTGAACATTTGCAGGCATAAATACTACGGGGTTGGGTGGCCGGGGGGTAGGGGTAGGGGGAGGTTGGTGGGGGGAGGGGGGTATGTGGGCAGAGGGAGGTGGGGTGGTTGGGGGGAGAGGGAGGTGGGGTGTTTGGGGAGAGAGGGAGGTGGGGTGGTTGGGGGGAGAGGGAGGTGGGGTGGTTGGGGGGAGAGGGAGGTGGGGTGGTTGGGGGGAGAGGGAGGTGGGGTGGTTGGGGGGAGAGGGAGGTGGGGTGGTTGGGGGGAGAGGGAGGTGGGGTGGTTGGGGGGAGAGGGAGGTGGGGTGGTTGGGGGGAGAGGGAGGTGGGGTGGTTGGGGGGAGAGGGAGGTGGGGTGGTTGGGGGGAGAGGGAGGTGGGGTGGTTGGGGGGAGAGGGAGGTGGGGTGGTTGGGGGGAGAGGGAGGTGGGGTGGTTGGGGGGAGAGGGAGGTGGGGTGGTTGGGGGGAGAGGGAGGTGGGGTGGTTGGGGGGAGAGGGGTAGGGGGAGGTTGGTGGGGGGAGGGGCAGGTATGGGCAGAGGAGTGGGGGGGAAGGTGGGTGGGTGGAGGGAGGTGGAGGTGGGGTGGGTGGGAGAGGGGGAGGGGAGGTGGGGGGGGGGAAGAGAGGGAGGTGAGGTGGCCGGGGGGGAGGGGGTGTGGGCTGGGGTGGGAGGGGGAGGGCTGAGGGGAAGTGGGTGGGTGGGCAGGAGGGGGCTGGGGGTGGGGGGGGGTGGTTGGATAAAAAGGATGAACTGTGGAAAAGTTTTGAAATACACTCACTATGACGATTGGAATTAGTGGTAACTGGAGAGAGGTGAGTTTAGTGATTGACTCTTTTGTAGATTAGATGCTTTATAGTTATTTGCAAGGACAAATTCATTTACTGACGCCCTCATTGACTGCAATTGATTGGAGCTCTGACATGGGCCTATTGACTTCCGATTTTAGCTGTGTAATAAATTTCTACCCATCAATATCTCTCTTTCTTTGGAAGTGCAAGTGATTGACTAAATTATTTTTCTGAAACTTTTTTCCCCTCCTCTCCTGAAGGTATTGACTCATTCTGCGATGTCCAGCTGAATTCCACTGTGAGAATTATCAATGGTACGCTTTTATCGACACCAAAACCTTGGCTGCCCGTGCTTGCCACCACACCTATGCCACAGATATGCAGTCTTCAGAGAATACAACCACTGGTGCAATAGAGCATTAGTCATGGCTCAGTTGGTAGCACACTTGCCTTTGAGTCAGAAGGTTGTGCGTTCAAGCCCCACCCCAGGGAGCGGAGCACAAAAAATTGAGGCTGACACTCCAGTGGAGTGTTGAGGGAGCGCTGCACTGTCGGAGGTGCCGTCTTTTGGATGAGACGTTAAACCTCTCTCTCAAGTGGACGTAAAAGATCCCGCGGCACTATTTCGAAGAAGAGCAGGGGAGTTTTTCCCGGTGTCCTGGCCAATTTTTATCCCTCAATCAACATAACAAAAAAACCAGATTATCTGGTCATTAACGCATTGCTGTTTGTGGGAGCTTGCTTGTGCACAAATTGGCTGCCGCGCTTCGTACATTATAACAGTGCCTACACTCCAAAAGTATTTCATTGGCTGTAAAGCGCTTTGAGATGTCTGGTGGTCATGAAAGGGCGCTATATAAATTCAAATCTTTTTCTTTCGACACCAGCAAAGATGTACCAATCCAGGCCGACTTGAACACCTGTCCATCAACCCATCTTAAAACTAGAAGGCCATTTGTACCGAAGCCCTTCAGCGATCTCCCCTCAGCCTTGATGACCGATGATGAAATGCTTGGAAGAACTGCGACATATGGAATGGATTCCTCACACAGGACCCCACAGTGCAACCTGAAGGATCAAACCTTCTTCGCAAAGAGTGGACAACCATCAACCGCCTCAGAACCGGTCATGGTAGATGCTGCCACCTTCTCCATGGCCAAAGACCGCCCTAAGTGGAGGAAGAGCATCCGGGAGGGCGCTGAGCACCTCGAGTCTCGTCGCCGAGAGCATGCAGAAACCAACGCAGGCAGCGGAAGGAGTGTGCGGCAAACCAGACTCCCCGCCCACCCTTTCCCTCAACCACTGTCTGTCCCACCTGCGACAGAGACTGTAATTCCCGCATTGGACTGTACAGTCACCTGAGAACTCACTTTTAGAGTGGAAGCAAGTCTTCCTCGACTTCGAAGGACTGGTTATGATGAATCGATGGAAGATTAAATCATCCCCACCATACGACTGTGGAGCTCCTAATCAGACCCTGGAGCACATCATCGAGCACTGCCCTGGGGTGGAATATTCAGGCAGCCTACAAGATATCCACGCTGTTACACCGGAAGCTTTGGCCTGGATATCCGACTTAGATATTAACGTTTGATTTGCTTTGCTGCTACCATACGGAAGAAGGAGATGATCCTGGGATATTGTTCCTCTTGCATCAGCAGTCCTTCATTACCTTAGCCATGTTGTCATTCTTCACATGGGGGCGTGGACAATTAGTGTTGCTAGGTTACTCGCTATGGAGGGGGGTTGGAGCCAACCCCAATACGATCCTTGACCAGTGCTCGCACACGTGTTTCCCAGCAACAATCCTAGGATGGTCGTCGGGGACAGGAATCCTGGCTGATTGCTCCTCTCCCTCAAACCCACCCCGGGGAGCTGAGGCAAACTGTAGTGTTCTAACTGAGGCTGCGATCAGCTTATTCACCAGGAACTGGAGATCAAATCTGGGACCTTCCAGTCATTGTGAAGTGGTACTGTATCACACGATGTATTTACCAATGAAGCCTCCGGAACTATGATTTAATGGAATCTAATGGGTGTAATATATGC
Organism: Pristiophorus japonicus; assembly: GCF_044704955.1. Taxonomy (NCBI): domain Eukaryota; kingdom Metazoa; phylum Chordata; class Chondrichthyes; family Pristiophoridae; genus Pristiophorus; species Pristiophorus japonicus. The sequence continues at coordinate 73,142,269 of NC_091997.1, read as the reverse complement.
ATCAGCGAATATGCTCACAGGTTTGTCGAGCAATGCGACTGTTGCATTGTGAGTGGCTTAGCCAGTCGCATGATGTTCACAAGACTCAATAAAACCCCAGTCAGTTGGGTCTAGGTCATCCACAATGAGGTATGCAGTTGTGAGCCTACTGGATGAACTGGTAATGTGTCGTGTGATTGTTAAACCTTTGTTAATAAACCAACTCGTTCTTAATAGCAATGTGTTGCTACGAATTCTTAAGCAAAGAACCCATGAAGCAGATATATTATACCATCCATCTGGAACGCCTAACAAATAGGCCCCGTAAATTTAGCAGTGGGACCAATGCATAAGCAGGTTGGGCAAATGCCATCCCAGTGTTAAATTGGTATGCTTTGCATCTGTTTTACGCCCAAAATGGGTGCAATGCATACCACTTATTTCTATCCTGTTATCTCCAGTTGCTGCCAACGTCTTAAAGTGTAATAAAAATTTGACAAAGTCCCAACAAGGTTACATGTACATAGAAGTATGATACTGTATTGGGGTTGTTCTCCTGTTTCCATTATATTATTTGTAGGATTCTAACTTCAAATATACCATTTCTCAAAACTTCAGTAAATTCTAATTCAGCAGAATTCAATAACAACAACTTGTATTTATTTAGCACCTGTAACATAGTGAAACGTCCCAAAGTGTTGCACAGGAGCATTATGAAACTAAATTTGACACCCAGCTACATAAGGAGAAATTAGGGCTGAAAGCTTGGTCAATGAGCTTGATTTTCAGGAACGTCTTGAAGGAGGAAAGGGACGTAGAGAAGTTTAGGGAGGGAATTCCAGAGCTTAGGGGCTTGGCAGCTTTTTTTTCCTTATTTGTTCCTGGGATGTGGGTGTCGCTGGCAAGGCAGGCATTTATTGTCCATCCCCAATTGCCCTCAAGAAGGTGCTGGTGAGCCGCCTTTCTTGAACCGCTGCAGTCCGTGCGGTGAAGGCATAGCCACCGATGGTGGAGCGACTAAAATCAAGGATGCTCAAGAGGCCAGAATTGGAGGAGCGCAGGCATCTCAGGGTGGTAGGGCTGGAGGAGATTAGAGAGATGGGGAGGGGCCGAGACAGTCTAATAGTAAACAACATGGAGAAGCATGTGTGTGCGTGCATGCATGCATGCGCATGTCGGTACGTGTGCGCGTGCACGCATGCGACCATGTACTGAAAATAGTGCTGCTTGAATTGTCCCATAATATTGTACAACCATGGTGGCTGAAATAAGAACATAAAAAATAGGAACAGGAGTTGGCCATACGGCCTCTTGAGCCTGTTCCGCCATTCAATAAGATCATGGCTGATCTGATCATGGATTCAGCTCAACTTCCCCGGCCGCTCCCCATAACCCTTTATCCTCTTATCATTTAAGAAACTGTTAATTTCTGTCTTAAATTCATTCAACGTCCCGGCTTCCACAGCTCTCTGAGGCAGCGAATTCCACAGATTTACAACCCTCAGAAGAAATTTCTCTTCATCTCAGTTTTAAATGGGCGACCCCTTATTCTAAGATCACGCCCCCTAGTTCTAGTCTCCCCCATCAGTAGAAACATCCTCTCTGCATCCACCTTGTCAAGACCCCTCATAATCTTATACATTTCGATAAGATCACCTCTCTTTCTTCTGAATTCCAATGAGTAGACGCCCAATCTCCTCAACCTTTCCTCATAAGTCAACCCCCTCATCCCTGGAATCAACCTAGTGAACCTTCTCTGAACTGCCTCCAAAGCAAGTATATCCTTTTCGTAAATATGGAAACCAAAACTGCACGCAGTATTCCAGGTGTGGCCTCACCAATAGCTGTAGCAAGACTTTCCTGCTTTTATACTCTATCCCGTTTGCAATAAATACTGAAGAAATACAGGATCGGGGATAAGGGAAGCGCTTTGTCAGTTTACAAACCACATTAGCTGTAGGGATATCTGGTGGGGAAGGCTCGGGATTCAAAATGTCTGGTTCTGGTTTAGGGATCAATGTGTTGCTGATGATTGAGATTGGGATAAACCAGGCATGGAAATTCTTGCTGGCCTGCCCACCCTCCAAGCTGCACGATGCAATTTGTCAGTTGTTGGCCAATCTGCTCGGGGGAGGGGGGAGGGGGTGAAACGGCTCACAGACATGAAGCGTAGACCCACAGAGGATTAATAACATCAACAGCCACCTTGCCGTGTGTGCTGACAAAAATAGATCCGAGCGTCTTTTTGCTGTCATGGGGGTTTATGCTCTTTTGCGCGTCAGTGCTTGAATAATGTTTTCGAACGACTATTTTGTCCAATGTTGGTGATTTGGACAACGCAAACCAGAAGGAAACAAAAAACGTTAACCCATTTAATGTCACCAATCCATGATGGTGCTGCACTGGGCACAGACAGAGGAGGAGAAACAAAAAAAAAGATTCTGCTTGTTATCGACTGTTCCTTGAAGGGAGGTGCTAGATGAGATTTGGATTGGGGTCAGGTGTGCTGCCCCCGTGGTCTTATTTGCGACCTCAGAGTGTTCGAAAGCACTTTACAGCCAATGAAGTGCTTTTTGAAGTCTATATTCAGTGTTGCAATGTCGGAAACGCAGCATCCATTTTGCGCACAGCAAGCTCCCACAAACAGCAATGATATAATGAACATTTCATCTGCTGTAGTGATGGTTTTAAGGACAGAAAGAAAGGCTTGCATTTATATAGCGCCTTTCATGACCACCGGACATCTCAAAGGGCTTTACAGCCAATGTTTGGAGTGTAGTCACTGTTGTAATGCAGGAAATTGGATAAATGGTTCATGGATAAATATTGGCCCAGGGCACTGGGGATAACTCCCCTGCTCTTCTTTGAGATCGTGCCGTGGGATCTTTTACATCCACCTGACAGATCCTCGGTTTAGTGTCTCATCCGACAGTGCAGCACTCCCTCAAGTCTCTGGAGTGGAATTTGAACCCATGACCTTCTGACACGGAGGCAAAGGTACCACCGACTGAGCCACGCTGACGGTGTTAGATCCAGTGTTAAAGTTTGTGCTGGGAACCATAAGCTAATCACACACCATCGCTGCACTGTGCAGGTGTAATAATGCTATTTTGTGCGTACAGGTCGAGTAATTTTGTGGCCGTGTTTATGGGCTCAATTTTCCCCAAAGCATTTTTTTGGCATACTTGAAGAGTTACGCCCGATCTTTTTGGGGCCTAAGTACACCCAAAAAAAAATTTCTAAGTTTCTCCGTTGGATTTCTTCTTTTTGGTGCGGCCTAACCTGACCTTTAGTTTTAGGGGGGTAGAGCCTTGACCTGCGCCGGAAAGATCGGGCTGCCACAGTAACCAGGGAGACGAGGCGAGCTGAGGCTGCAAAGTGAAGCCAACTCCCAACACGTTAAAAGAATTGAAAAACACATAGCACCAACTTGCCTCCAACCCCGCCCGAATAGCCCGCTGCTATGTGTTTTTCAATTCTTTTAGTGTGTCCGGGCATCTGCTGCGCCGATTTCCTTAACTCTCCGGAAGGTTTTTCTGCAGAAGCCACATACGGCTGGCCTAAGCCCAACAGGAGTAACTCTCAGCTGGCCAAACTTCCCTAAATGGCCAGAATCGGTGTAGTTGAACGTATAAGATTATGAGGGGGCTTGACAAGGTGGATGCAGAGAGGATGTTTCCACTGATGGGGGAGACTAGAACTAGGGGGAGTGATCTTAGAATCAGTGATCAGGAAGGCCAATGGAATATTGCAAAGGGGATGGAGTTTAAAAGCAGGGAAGTCTTGTTACAGCTGTACAGGGTATTGGTGAGGCCACACCTGGAATACTGCGTGCAGTTTTGGTTTCCATATTTACAAAAGGATATAATTGCTTTGGAGGCAGTTCAGAGAAGGTTCACTAGGTTGATTCGGAAGATGAGGGAGATGACTTATGAGGAAAGGTTGAGCAGGTTGGGCCTCTACTCATTGGAATTCAGAAGAATGAGAGGTGATCTTATCGAAATGTATCAGATTATGAGGGGGCTTGACAAGGTGGATGCAGAGAGGATGATTCCACTGATGGGGGAGACTAGAACTAGGGGGAATAATCTTAGAATAAGGGGCCGCCCATTTAAAACTGAGATGAGGAGAAATTTCTTCTCTCAGAGGGTTGTAAATCTGTGGAATTCGCTGCCTCAGAGAGCTGTGGAAGCTGGGACATTGAATGAATTTAAGACAGAAATAGAGTTTCTTAAACGATAAGGGAATAAGGGGTTATGGGGAGCGGGCAGGGAAGTGGAGCTGAGTCCATGATCAGATCAGCCATGATCGTATTAAATGGCGGAGCAGGCTCGAAGGGCTATATGGCCTACTCCTGCTCCTATTTCTTATGTTCTTATGTTCTTATGGATGGCTGGTTACGCCCCTTTCGGCTGAAAAAGAAACTGAACGAAAAAAATCGTAACCAACTGAGTTACACTGGTGCAAATTGATTGGGGAAACTGCGGTTTTTCAACTTGGGCCACAAAGTGCAGCCTGCTCCAAAAAAACGGCGCAAATCACTGGGGGAAATTGAGCCCAAAATGAGGTGCCACATAGCGGGACTTTGGTCGATATATTTTACAATCTGGGACCATAACTGGACATGGTCACTCTGAAGTCGGGTCCGTGCAACTTGCGAAGCGATGTGACTGGCTGGCTTGAGGCGTTGGAAATCAGCTTGGCAGGACGTGATTGTGTGAGTTACCACAACCGAGACAGGACCTGGACTACGGTCCGCCGAGCAAGATTAGCACAGCTTGTTCCCAGTCTGCCGTGTGCCCTGGTTTTAGCTGCCACAAGAGCAGGACTGCAAACTGCTGTGAGTGTTTCAGCTGGGCGGCAATCTGCTACAGGGGTTGGATTGTCTGACAGGATTGCTCACAGTTTTTGCTGCATGTGTTTGGGTTTTTTTTATTCCGAAAGTTTATCTTGCCGGATAGATTGCCACCTAGAGGTTTCGAGAGCCAAGGGACAATTTGGAGTCAGACAATCTTTAGGCAGGACACGTCCTCCATATTCAGCAGCCTATCTGCCAGGGGGGGTGTGATAATTCAAAGAAACATGCCATTTACAACAGGGGTCATTCTGGCCTCCAGCCAGACAGCAGAAGGCCTCTGTGATTCCATCATTCAGTTGTCGTGTGTCGTCAACGAGCTCAGTTCACAGTCTCTCAGTGCAGCACGGGCCCAGCCCACACTGTGATATGTGTGCGCGCACTCGGTCCGTGCAGCAGAGCAGGTCTCCAGTCGTCTTGGTTAATTCTTGCCACTGGACCAAGACCTAGCTCGGTCAAGCCCGTGTGGTGGCTGGTGTGCAATGGCCACCACACGTTAAAAAAAATCCACGCACAGGCATCTTCCACCCTTCAACATGTAGTTCGGGACCTGGAATATTAGGTCCTTCATTGAAACACCTGTGAACTCGTCCCTTTTGGCGTAGAAGCAAGTCATCCTCGATACGAGGGACCACCTATGAGGATGACCCTGGACACACAGCAACTGACAAAACAAAAATGCCTTCTGAAGTTGTTCAATGACCTTGTAGATTGGGAGTCCCAAATAAATAGAACGATTAGAGTTCATCACACACAGCAGGGTGTACAACACTAGTTAGGCCACAGCTGGAGTACTGCGTGCAGTTCTGGTCACCACATTACAAGAAAGATATGATTGCACTGGAAGAGGGTACAGAGATGATTTACCAGGATGTTGCCAGGACTGGAGAATTTTAGCGATGAGGAAAGATTGGAAAGGCTGGGGTTGTTTTCTTTGCAACAGAGGAGGCTGAGGGGAGACCTGATTGAGGTGTATAAAATTATGAGGGGCCAAGATAGAGTGGATAGGAAAGACATATTTCCCTTAGCAGAGTGGTCAATAACCAGGGAGCAAGATTTAAAGTAATTGGTGGAAGGATTAGAGGGGAGATGAGGAAACGTTTCTTCACCCAGAGGGTGGTGAGGGTCTGGAACTCACGGCCTGAAAGGGTGGTAGAGGCAGAAACCCTCACCACATTTAAAAAGTACTTGGATGTGCCGTAACCTACAGTGCTCCAGACCAAGTGCTGGAAGGTGGGATTAGGCTGGATAGATCTTTGTAGGCCGGCGCGGGCACGATGGGCCGAATGGCCACCTTCTGTGTCGTAAGTTTTCTATGATATAGCTCCATGGCTGGTTTTTGAGACAAAATAGTACCGATCAGAAAATATGCCCAAATATTCAACATCGCATCTCCTAACCTCGCATAACAATGAAAGAAAGACTTGCATTTATATAGAGTCTTTCACAACTACCAGACATCGCAAAACACTTTACAGCTAACGAAGTACTTTTTGGAGTGTAGTCACTGTTGTAATGTAGGAAACATGGCAGCCAATTTGCGCACAGCAAGCTCCCACAAACAGCGATGTGATAATGACCAGATAATCTGTTTTTTAATTATGTTGATTGAGTGATAAAATATTGGCCCAGGACATCAGGGATAACTCCCCTGCTCTTCTTCAAAATAGTACACAGGATCTTTAGGCCATTTATATATCTTTCTGATTTCATTACATGATCTTCACTCAGTAAGTAAAATCACACTCGATATTGTATGCAGAATGCATTATGTTGTGCGCAAACTTACCCCTTCCCTATCTCTGTAAAGTAAGAATGGACAAAGGCAGCAGTTCTTGTCTATGGCTTCTAGACGCAGGTCTTGACCATTTCCAAGCTTACCAAGGGTTACATGAAAATACTCGCAGACAACACCCCACATCACTCGCCGAGGATTCGTTGTACAGGATCAGACGTTATAGTCATTGAGCTTAATTTTCTAGACACTTGACGGCAGAGACTTGAGCACAAAAATCTAGGCTGACACTCCAGTGCAGTGCCGAGGGAGTGCTGCACTGTCAGAGGTGCCGTCTTTCGGATGAGACGTTAAATCAAGGCCCCGCCTGCTCTCTCAGGTGAATGTAAATGATCCTGTTGCACTATTTTGAAGAAGAGCAGGGGAGTTATCCCCGATATCCTGGGCCAATATTCATCTCTCGATCAATGTTCTGTATGTGAACCTCACCTGCGTGTAAGACTTGCCACTAGGGGGCACACCTGTGGGAGACCTATGAGTCACCTGTGTACCCTGGAGCAAGCAGGTATAAAAGGCAGTCCACTATGCTGCTGCCTCACTTTGGAGTTAAATTAAAGAGACCAAGGTCACAATCGTTTGAGCCTACCACACAGTCTCGTGGAGTTATTCTGATCCTAACACAAAACCAGATTGTCTGGTCATTATCACATTACTGTTTATGGGAGCTTAAAACAAAATTATTCTCGTCTCCCCACTCCAGTTCTTTTGCCAATGATCTTAGATCTGCGTCCTCTGATTACCAACCCTCCTGCCTGTGGGAAACCAGTTCTCCATGTCTACTCTATATCAAAACCCCTCGTAATTTTAAACATTTCCATTTGTGGGAAATGGCTTTTGCGTTTAGCTATATAACAGTCACTGCATTTAAGAAGAGTTTTACTGTGTGTGAGGGAACTTGCTTCTCTTTGCGAGACACTTTCAGATGTATCATCAGTGATAACATTTTAATAGAAAGTTAAATTGTCCAAGTCCAAATTTTACCGTAATCATTATTACGAATGGTGAGTCCTGCTTTGAAAAAGAACAGTGGTTTAAAAAGAAATCGTTCACAATTTAACTCCAACAAACCATACTCGTTTCCGCTTAAATTCATAAATTGTATTCAAAAATGATGGACATTCTTACTACAGTGCTGGCTTGGTATTTTTACTAGCAATGTCCACCCTGTCTTGTATTAAAAAAAAGTCAGACTTGGATTTATATAGCGCCTTTCATGACCACCGGACGGCTCAGCGCTTTACAGCCAATGAAATATTTTTGGAGTGTAGTCTCTGTTGTAATGTGGGAAATGCAGCAGCCAATTTGCGCACAGTAAGCTCCCACAAACAGCAATGTGATAATGAGCAGATAATCTGTGTTTTTTTGTTATGTTGATTGAGGGATAAATATTGGCCCGGGAGACTGGGGATAACTCCCCTGCTCTTCTTCGAGATTGCACCCATGTGATCTTTTACATCCACCTGAGAGGGCAGGCAGGGTCTTGGCTTAACATCTCATCCGAAAGACGGCACCTCCGACAGTGCAGCGCTCCATCAGCACTGCACTGGAGTGTCAACCTGGATTTTTGTGCTCAAGTCTTGAACCCACAACCCTCTGGCTCAGAGGCGAGTGTGCTACCCACAGAACCACAGCTGACAAAATGTCACAGATGTCAAAAATTGGCAAAGAACCGAAGATTTGGTTGTTATATATATATAAATAAACTTGTATTTACTCTGTAGAGCCACCAGAGAGCTCATCCCTGGGAATCCCAAGGGATCCCATAATCCCTTGGGAGCACAGGTATTTAAGGAGGCTTCACAGGTTGGACAGGCCCTCTGGAGACCTGCAATAAAAGACTAAGGTCACACTTTACTTTGAGCTCACAGTATCAGTCTGACTCTTTCTCCATACACAACACTGACAATACAGCAGCAGAACAGAGTAAAGATAGATTAGGTTTTTGGGTGCCAATGGAATTGGTAATTATAAAAGAGTAGGCTGAGGGATGGCCTGATAGAGGTCTTTAAGATTATGAAAGGGTTCGATAGGGTAACCATAGCGAATGCTTTTCGACTTGCGGGGGAACTAGAGGCCATAAATATAAGATAGTCACTAATAAATCCAGTAGGGAATTCAGGAGAAACTTCTTTAACAAGAAAAGAAAAAAAGAACTTGCATTTATATAGCGCCTTTAACGATCTTATGACGTTCTAGAGCGCTTTACAGCCAATGAAGTACTTTTGGAACGTGGTCACTGTTGTAATGTGGGAAACGCGGCAGCCAATTTGCGCACAACAAGCTCCCTCGAACAGCAAGGTGATAATGACCAGATCATCTGTTTTAGTGATGTTGGTTGAGGGATATATATTGGCCCAGGACACCGGGGATAACTCCCCTGCTCCTCTTCGAAATAGTGCCACGGGATCTTTCACATCCATCTGAGAGAGACTCGATTTAACGTCTCATCCCAAAGACGGCACCTCAGACAGTGCAGGACTCCCTCGGCACTGCACTGACAGTGTCAGCCTAGATTTTTTTTTTTATCCAGAAAGTGGTAAGAATGTGGAATGCGCTACCACAAGGAGTAGTTGAGGCGACTCGTGTAGATGCATTTAAGGGAAAACTAGATGAGCATATCCCTCAATCAACATAACAAAAAAGCGATTACCTGGGTCAATATCACAGTGCTGTCTGTGGGAGCTTGCTGGGTGCAAATTGGCTTCTGTGTTTTCTACATTATAACAGTCACTACACTCAAAGTACTTCATTGGCTGTAAAGCACTTTGAGACATCCGCCGGTCATGAAAGGCGCTATATGAATGCAAGTCTGTTTTCTCTGGTATTCTCTCCTTAAACCCCTCTGATCCCTCTACTCATCTTCGAAAAACCTCCTCTTTGACCGTGCCTTCACTCGCCTCGCCTCGCCTCGCCTCACGTTTCTCCAACCTCCTCCGACAACCATCGTGTTTTATGGCATGGGAGGAGGCCGTTCAGCCCGCCTCTCATAAGAACATAAGAAGTAGGAGCAGGAGTCGGCCATTCAATAAGATCTTGGCTGATCTGATCATGGGCTCAGCTCCACTTCCCTGCCCACTCCCCATAACCCTTTCGTCCCTTATCGCTTCAAAATCTGTCTATCTCCATCTTAATATATTCAATGACCCAGCCTCCACAGCTCTCTGGGGCAGAGAATTCTACAGATTTACAACCCTCTGAAAAAAGAAATTTCTCCTCATCTCAGTTTTAAATGGGCGGTCCCTTATTCTGAGACTATGTCCCCTAGTTTTAGTTTCCCCTCTGAGTGGAAATATCCTCTCTGCATCCACCTTATCGAAACCCTCATGATCTTATATGTTTCAATAAGATCACCTCTCATTCTTCTGAACTCCAATGTGTATAGGCCCAACCTACTCAACCCATCTTCATAAGTCAACCCTCTCATCTCCGGAATCAACCTAGTGAACCTTCTCTGAACAGCCTCCAATGCAAGTATATCCTTCCTTAAATACGGAGACCAAAACTGTACGCAGTGCTCCAGGTGTGGCCTCACCAATACCCTGTACAGTTGTTGCAGGACTTCTCTGCTTTTATACTCCATCCCCTTTGCAATAAAGGCCAACATTCCATTTGCCTTCCTGATTACTTGCTGTACCTGCATACTAACTTTTTGTGTTTCATGCACAAGGACCCCCAGGTCCAGTGTTGTACTGCAGCACTTTGCAATTTTTCTCCATTTAAATTCTAATTTGCTTTTCTATTATTTCCGTCAAAGTGGATAACCTCAGATTTTCCCACATTTTACTCCATCTGACAAAGTTTGACCCACTCCTGTTGTGGCCCTCTGAAAGAAGAGTTGACTCAGTCCCATTCCCTCTTTTCCCCGTATCTTTTTGTTTTTTTCACCAGTTTGTTCACTCGTCTTGCAAAAGCCATTCTGGATTCTGTTTGAAGCCGCTGGTTCTGCTTGTGCAGTCCGGATTATAACACCCTGCTGCAGAAAATAAATGTCTCCCTGTGTTCCACTGTGGCTGATCTTGAATGGATGCCCTCGGGTTGCTCAGTCACCAACTGGCGGCAACGTTTTATCTTCGCTTATCAACGTTGGTTTTTCTTCCCGTCCCTTTGTGAAAATGCCTTGGGACATTTCATTACGTGGAACTGTTGTTGCTCATGGAGGTTTAGGAGCTAGCTTGGTGGCAGATTTGAGGGACTGATCTTCGAACACTTTTTTTTTTTGGTGCAGAGTAAACATTTCAGGCGCACCCTCAAAGCCTCCCTGATAAAGTGCGACATCTCCACCGGCACCTGGGAGTCCCTGGCCAAAGACCGCCCTGAGTGGAGGAAGAGCATCGGGGAGGGCGCTGAGCATCTCGAGTCTCGTCGCCGAGAGCATGCAGAAACCAAGCGCAGGCAGCGGAAGGAGCGTGCAGCAAACCTGTCCCACCCACCCCTTCCCTCAACCACTGTCTGTCCCAACTGTGACAGAGACTGTGGTTCGCGTATTGGACTGTTCAGCCACCTAAGAACTCATTTTTAGAGTGGAAGCAAGTCTTCCTCGATTCCAAGGGATGGTCTATGATGATGATGAGCTAGTTCGATTGGGTGGGGTGGTGGTGGGGGGAAGAGAGGGGATGGCTCCGGGGTAGCGGGGGGGGGGGATGATGAGCTCATAAATAGGATTGAATAAGTATGCAAAAAGAATGGCAAAATGTATTGGATTTTTTTGCATCACAGTCTGCAGGTAAAGACTATAACACTGCACCATGACACATGTTCTCTTGTGTAAGTGCTTTGGTCAGGCTTGCTATTGTCTAATTCTTTTGGTAATGGGTGTCTGATAAGATTAGATTTTAATAACATTTTGTTATCATACTATTACTTTGCATCCATTTAAGCTGCATATTCAATTTGCCATGCAAAAATTACACAACGGCCCTGTTAATATACATTTAACATTGATACATAAGCTGCGATATAATCTTAATTGGAAATTCAGACTGCACAGTGAATGCATTAAAAGATGATGTCCTGATTCTGTTAGTTTGCACTGCGATGCTCAATTGTATGAATTTACACTTGCAGTTGGACAGAAAGCTCACAGAATTGCTTCAAAGATTGTTTTGTGGGTTATTAGTATAATCCCTGCTTTTCACGCACAGAGAGAGTGGAAAATGCCGCCTTTTTTTCAAGAAAGGCAAATGTCTGATAGCTGTGTGCTTGATGCCGTTGGCATCTGAGTCAGCGGACTGCGTTTTTTCAGCCCCACTGCGTCGTAGGCTGACACCGCACTGTGGGGGTGCCGCCCCTTGGGCTGAGACGTGAAACCCTCCGGTATACACCGTGACCTGGAATTTTGGCTTTTCCATTTTGGGGGCGGAAACGGAGGCAGGACGGGAAAGTTACCGCCCGCGGAACGTTTACGCCGTGTGGAGCAACTTTTGCCATCTGGGCCCTGAGCCTGGGGCGCAGCGCGATGGGTGGCGTTGCACAGGTTCCGCGGCGCAAATAACGGGAAATTCGCCAACTAAAGTGCGGGGCCGGGAGCGCTGCGAGAGAGGCCTTGGGAGGGGGGGGACAAACAAACTTCACACAAAACATTCAACAAACATTGGCCAGGGCCACCACAACACAAATCGCTGCAAAGAAAAAATAAAGGAATAAACACTGGAACTCACCTTTCTTGCAGTTTATCCGCCTCTCCATCGCCAGCGGGGCTGGACCGCGGTATATTCCCCGCCGGCAGTTGTCGCGGGGCACACTTCGGGGCGGTTGGGTGGGAGTCCAAACTCCTGCCGTGTCGCAACGAGAGGCGTTGCACACCCGGCGCGGCTCTCCCCGGTGGTGCATCTAAACGCCGCCGCAAAACCCAAACGGAGGATCGCGCCCAGACGCAGGCGACCTCGCCACGGAGGGTCAAAACCCGGCACAACCCAAAAATCCAGCCCTTTTGTGCCTGTTCAGGTCGGCACTGAAGGTCCCATATCACCATTCAAAAAGTAGCAGGGTATCCTGGCTAACCTTCCTCCCTCATTGCCCCTTGAGAAGGTGGTGGTGAGCCGCCTTCTTGAACCGCTGCAGTCCGTGTGGTGAAGGTGCTTCCACAGTGCTGTTACGGAGGGAGTTCCAGGATTTTGACCCAGCGACGATGAAGGAACGGCCGGTATATTTCCAAGTCAGGATGGTGTGTGACTGGGAGGGGAACGTAGAGGTGGTGGTGTTCCCATGCGCCTGCTGCCCTTGTCCTTCTAGGGGGTAGAGGTCGCGGGTTTGGGAGGTGCTGCCGAAGAAGCCTTGGCGAGTTGCTGCAGTGCATCTTGTAGATGGTGCACACTGCAGCCACGGTGCGCCGGTGGTGGAGGGAGTGAATGTTGAAGGTGGTGGATGGGGTGCCAATCAAGCGGGCTGCTTTGTCCTGGATGGTGTCGAGCTCCCTGAGTGTTGTTGGAGTTGCACTCATCCAGGCAAGTGGAGAGTGTTCCATCACACTCCTGACTTGTGCCTTGTAGATGGTGGGAAGGCTTTGGGGAGTCAGAAGGTGAGACACTTGCCGCAGAATACCCAGCCTCTGACCTGCTCTTGTTCCCACTGTATTTATGTGTGTGTGGAATGTGTGTGTGGGGGGAGTGTGTGTAGGGGGTGGGGGTATGATGTATGTGTGGGGGTGGGGGAGGTTGGGTTGTGGGTGGTAGTTGGGGAGATGGGGTGTATATTTGGGAGGGGGTTGTGGGCGTGGATGGGAGGTGGTAGTGGGGAATTTGGGAGGGTGTGTGTGTGTGGGGGGGATTGTGGGCGAGGATAGGAGGTGGTAGTGAGGAGTTTGGGAGGGTGTGTGTGGAGACGGGTCTGTGTATTTCCCTTTGTTCTGTTCCTATTTAAACGCTGTTCATCAGAAACGCCTTCCAGTTGTGACAGAGGGCCCACACATGAACTTGCCTGTTCTCGCCCTAGATGCTGACTGACCTTCAGAGTGTTTCCAGCATTTCCGGTTGTGGTTTCGGATGTATTCAGTGTTTTGCCTTTCCCAAACTGGAAGGTAATTGTGGCCAATCTGTGCGAGCAGGTCAGAGGCTTGGGGACGATCACACATGCACACAGAGCAGGGGTTCACGGCGGTGAGAGACATGGACAGGCCATCCACCTCTGTTAACTATGTTTTTCTGTTGCAATTTATTGAAAGTGTTGGCTTGTAGAACATGTCTTCAGGCCTGGTTGGAGCTCTGCCATGTTGGCAGCAGGAGTCGGCAGCACAATCCCAGGGTGGAACCATGATTGTATACAGATAAACGAAGCTGTGTCATCTCAACCCCAGACACACACGTGTGTGTATATGTGTACATATATATTTGTGTGTGTGTGTGTATATGTGTATGTATATGTGTATGTATATGTGTATGTATGTGTGTAAGTATGTGTATGTGTGGGAATATGTGTGTATGTGTATGTATAGAAACATAGAAAATAGGTGCTGGAGTAGGCCATTAAGCCCTTCGAGCCTGCACCACCATTCGATAAGATCATGGCTGATCATTCCCTCAGTACCCCTTTCCTGCTTTCTCTCCATACCCCTTGATCCCTTTAGCCGTAAGGGCCATATCTAACTCCCTCTTGAATATATCCAACGAACTGGCATCAACAACTCTCTGCGGCAGGGAATTCCACAGGTTCACAACTCTCCTCATCTCAGTCCTAAATGGCCTACCCCTTATCCTTAGACTATGTCCCCTGTATAACACACAGCAAGAAATCCAATAGGGAATTCAGGAGAAACTTCTTTACCCAAATGTGGTGAGAATGTGGAACTCGCTACCACAGGGAGTGGTTGAAGCGAATAGTATCGATATATTTAAGGGGTGGTGATAAAAATATATGAGGGAGAAGGGATTTATGTGTATGTATGTGTACGTATATAAGCGAATGTATATATGCATACGTGTATTTGTGTGTGTGTGTGGGAATATATATATATACACGCATATGCATATATATATATATATATATATATATATAATGCAGCAAGATCTGCACGTCATTCAGGCTTGAGCTGATAAGTGGCAAGTAACATTCGTGCCACACAAGTGCCAGGCAATGACTATCTCCAACAAGCGAGAGTCTAACCACCGCCCCTTGAGATTCAGCGGCATTACCATCGCCGAATCCCCCACCATCAACATCCTGGGGGTCACCATTGACCAGAAACTTAACTGGACCAGCCACATAAACACTGTGGCAACAAGAGCAGGTGAGAGGCTGGGTATTCTGTGGCGAGTAACTCCCCAAATCCTTTCCACCATCTACAAGGCACAAGTACCTTCACCACACGGACTGCAGCGGTTCAAGAAGGCGGCTCACCGCCAACTCCTCAAGGGGCAATTAAGGATGGGCAATAAATGCCGGCCTTGCCGGTGATGCCCACATCCCTTGAACGAATAAAAAAAAATAACTCTCTCACACTCAACTGAGATGCAAGAAGGGCAGGAGCGAATTGGCCTTCTGTTAAACACACCGTCCAATTTTCCTCTGACAGTAACTTCAATGGAAAGGGGGTTCAGGCAGGGGATGTATTTTAGAAGTGCGATGCACTACGGTCTTTTCTGCGTCCCCTCAGTATTGAATTTTAGTACCACAGATTCCCCAGAACTGAAAGCTAAAGCTGAGCTTTGGTTATTTTGTTCATCCGTTGTGCTAACACCAACTCTGCACCCCACCCCGCCCCCAATCATATCCCTCTCTCACTTCTCCATAAAATTGAGTGTGCTACTCAACTCTTGGGTGTGTACAGGCATACTAGGAGTTGATAAATCAGGTGCAATGTGCCTGCAGGCACATTCCTGATGCCTGGATGCTAATGGATTCAGAATTGCGTTGCGTGCATGTGCATATTGCAAAAAGGGCCTCCTGGCGAGGGAATGAGAACTTCGCCCATGGGCACCTGACACATGGAAGTGGCGATTTGCGAGGGAACTTGTGCATTAACCCCTTCACTCCCCGTAGGAGTCTCGGCTCCCGGCCAAAAGGCTGACTGGTGCTATAGCTGGCTGGGAAGCCTCACCGCAAGAGACATCGCCATGGTTGTGTGCAATGCAGGAGTTAATGGTGTCCGGGACCACCGAGACTGTTAAGTTGGTGGGAATCCAATACCAACACCATTAAAAATTTAATCTGCATATATTATAACGCGTAATGAGTAGCTGGAAGGGAGCTGAAGGCAGGAACGTAACCGTAGGGTTTCAATAACCTGTGTAAGCCATTCGGGCTTCATCCTGACAGCTGATGTCACCTGATGTGAGCCCCTCAATTGTGTTACTTTTGAAACCACCACTTAGTGAACTTGTTATTCTGTGCATTGCAGCGAGCGGATGTGACTTATCATTCCATGTGTGGTGCGGCTTCCAGTCCTTGACCTAACCAGGATTGAAGGCTGTGTGTGATGTACCTTGAATTTGTCGTTCGTTTAGTGCCCAGATTGAACATGAGCAGAGAATATGTTATTCAAGGCAGAAGTTTTATTTTTTTTATTTTTTACCTTTCTGATTTGAATTGCGATTGTATAGTTGACGCATGTTGCTGCAGACTGGAGCGATCCTCTATTGATCAGGAGCGGAAAGCTAATGTTAGATAAGTAGTTATATTTCATGCCGCGATGGACTGTCTCACTGAGGCACGTTAAGCACAGAAAAGCTTCAACCACTTGACCTCATGGCAAGCTACAGAGGATGTCAAGGCCTAGCTTTTTCAGTTGTAATCTGTTCATTTTAATGTACTGTTAGGACTAAATTTTCCAATCGTAATGCCTAAGTGTTATATATGTAAACCGGTATATACCTTGCACAGCCACCAGAGGGCTCATCCCCTGGAGTTTCAAGGGATCCCACAATCCCTTGGGAGCACAGGTACTTAAGGAGGCCTCACAGGTTGGAGAGGCACTCTGGAGACCTGCAATAAAAGACTACGGTCACACTTTACTTTGAGCTCACAGTATCTGGTCAAACTCTTTATTCATACACTATACTAAGTATTGCTCCTTGCATGATATAGCACTAATCAAATTGACGGGGCAAGGGGGGGGGGGCGGAAATCAAGTCTGAGCGGAGTTTGACCGTGTAGCTGCTTAGCATTCTGTGCTTTCATCTCCGGCCTGAGTACAAGTCCATCCCAGACCGATGGGATGAAAGTCTGTTCTTGCTCTGTTACAAGGGTTCTACATTACATAAGTTTGGCCAATTTCAACCTAATTGTTATTGGGCTCCTTATTGACATGAAGTGGACGATTAACCCTGTGTGTGTGTGTGTGTGTGTGAGAGAGAGATAAAGGGGTGGACATTCGATTGCAGTTCTGTTGCGGTGTTAATCCAGACAGAGCGGTACATTTTGTGCCGGAAAATGGTTAGCGTCTGCCGCCGCAAAATTCATCAGCTGGGCCCGGAGTTTGGAGCAGGGCGCTAAGCAAGGCGTTGCAAGACTCCAATAGGGCACTAGGCCGGCTGAGCAACTGAGAATCTCAAGCGGATCATAGGAATTAGGAGTAGGCCACCTGGCCCCTCGAGCCTGCTCCGCCATTCAATAAGATCACGGCTGATCTGATCTTGGGCTCAGCTCCACTTCCCGGCCCGCTCCCCATCATCCTTTATTCCCTTATCGTTCAAGAATCTGTCTAACTCCACCTTAACTATATTCAATGACCCAGCCCCCACAGCTATCTGGGCAGAGAATTTCACAGATTCACACAGCCCTCTGAGTGAAGAAATTCCTCCTCCTGTCAGCTCGATTAGGGCGACCCCTTATTCTGAAACTAAGTCCCCTAGTTCTAGTCTCCCCTAAAGAGCTGGCCATGGAGCGCCTGAGGAGAGGCTTCCCTGGGGAGATTAAAAAAATCTGAAACAACCCCACCAAAAATATTCACATTCAATAACTCACGCCACCACAACATAAATGGCAAAAAATAACATTCGCACTTACCTAAAGTGGTCATTACTTACCTCATTGCGGCCTCTACAGCTCGGATCGCCTGCTTTCACAGACGGTCCCACCAGGGGGGCGCTACGGATCATCCCACCAGGGGGCGCTACAGGGCGCTACGGATCATCCCACCAGGGGGCGCTACAGGGTGCTACGGATCATCCCACCAGGGGGCGCTACAGGGTGCTACGGATCATTCCACCAGGGGGCGCTACAGGGTGCTACGGATCATCCCACCAGGGGGCGCTACAGGGTGCTACGGATCGAACACGATCCAAAAATCGAGCCAGTGTCGCAACCAGGGTGGTTGCACACCGGCTCACCTCTCCCAGGCGATAATGCTCCGCGTCCTGCAGGAACCAGCACCGAATGTCCCAGCGGGGCACTGGAAGCCGGCCGGCCGCCCGGAAGTGCTTACCGCCGTTATTGCTGTCCCTCCGAGGCACGAGGAGAAGACCGAAAATCCAACCGAAAGAACGACTGACTGACATACATTTATATAGCGCCTTTCACAACGTCAGGACGTCGCAAAGCGCTTTACAGCCAATGAAGTACTTTAGAAGTGTAGTCATTGTGGGACAAAAAATTGGCGGGCATGAGAAATTAAACTGATGGCGTGAGGCTGGAAATTCCAGGATTTTGTCCCTGTGACGACGAAGGAACGGTGATGTATATCCAAGTCTGGATGACGTGCCACTTGCAGATGAACCTGAAGGTGAAGTGCTGGACCTGACCTGCTAGAATCTGGTGCTGACAATTGATCCCGCAAGCAAATAAAAAAAACAACAGTATTCCTCGGGCACGGCGCAGAGCTTTGCACGATGGACGCACGGATCATCATCCACAGAAACTTTAACGTGAAAAAAAGAAAAGAAAGACTTGCATTTATATAGCGCCTTTTGCGACCACCGGACTTATCAAAGCGCTTTACAGCCAATAAAGTACTGTTGGAGGTAGTCACTGTTGTAATGTAGGAAACGCGGCAGCCAAAATTGCGCACAGCAAGCTCCCACAAACAGCAATGTGATAATGACCGGATAATCTGTTTTGATAATGTTAATTGAGGGATAAATATTGGCCCAGGACACCAGGGATAACTCCTCTGCCCTTCAAATTAGTGCTGTCATGTATGCAGACCATGTATACTCACTGTATAGTCACATAAGGTGTGCCACCAGAGGCCACTGCGGTGGGAGACCTGAGGGTCACCTGCATAGGTTGCAGGGCCCAGTATAAAAGGCTGCCCACCATGCTTGTGCCTCACTCTGGAGTTACAATAAATGGGACTAAGGTCACAACAGCTCAAGTACAATACTAAACCTCGTGGAGTTCAGAAGGATGAGGGGTGATCTTATAGAAACATTTAAAATAATGAAGGGGATAGACAAGATAGAGGCAGAGAGGTTGTTTCCACTGGTCAGGGAGACTAGAACGAGGGGGCACAGCCTCAAAATACGGGGGAGCCAATTTAAAACCGAGTTGAGAAGGAATTTCTTCTCCCAGAGAGTTGTGAATCTGTGGAATTCTCTGCCCAAGGAAGCAGTTGAGGCTAGCTCATTGAATGTATTCAAGTCACAGATAGATAGATTTTTAACCAATAAGGGAATTAAGGGTTATGGGGAGCGGGCGGGTAAGTGGAGCTGAGTCCATGGCCAGATCAGCCATGATCTTATTGAATGGCGGAGCAGGCTCGAGGGGCTAGATGGCCTACTCCTGTTCCTAATTCTTATGTTCTTATGTTATAAGAGTATTAAAGACACAAAAAGTGCCATGGAATCTTTTACAGCCACCGGAGAGAGCAGACGGGGCCTCTGTTTAACATCTCATCTGCAAAAGGGCACTCCCTCAGCATTGCACTGGCACGTCAGCCTAGAATTTTGCACTTAAGTTCCTGGAGTGGGACTTGAACCCACAACCTTCTGACTCAGAGGCGAGTGTGCTACCCACTGAGCCACGGCTGACACATGAAGGAATGTAGAAAATGGGCACTAAGTCAGGAAGTGGCAAAAATGGAAGGTGTGACCGAGGGTTTGATCACGGAGATGGGTGCTGTGGGGGGTGTTTAAAGGTAGAACAAGAGGTGTGGAGAAGTCTGGGAGGGTGTATCAGATAGCAAGGCTGAGGCAGCTGAAGTGAGTGTGTCCTGCACGATTTTCCATTCATTATCAATAATTGACAAAATATCATCATCAATAATTAACAGAATATCATGCAGGCCATGCTGGACTCAACACCCAGAGTCCTGGTTTGAGCTAATTCATTCTGAAAGTCTACACACATAAATCTGGAGCAAATAGTCTCTCGTTGAATTCAACCGAGTCCAGCCACTAGAATTGCAATCTCCTCCTTGCAGCTCAAAGGCAAAGTGAAAAAATGTTTCAGCTTCATCCAGCTGCTGGAAACACATTGGAGCTTAAGCCATCGTCCATGCCTTTGTTACCTCTAGACTTGACTATTCCAACACACTCCTGACTGGCGTCCCACATTCTACCCTACATAAACTTGAGGTGATCCAAAACTCGGCTGCCCCGTGTCCTAACTCGCACCGAGTCCCGCTCACCCATCACCCCCCTGTGCTCGCTGGCCTACATTGGCTTCCGATTAAGCAACGCCTCGATTTCAAAATTCTCATCCTTATTTTCAAATCCCTCCATGGCCTCGCCCCCTCCCTATCTCTGTAATCGCCTCCAGCCCCACAAGCCTCCGAGATGTCTGCGCTCCACTAATTCTGCCCTCTCGAGCATCCCTGATTATAATCGCTCAACCATCGGTGGCCGTGCCTTCTGTGCCTAGGCCCCAAGCTCTAGAACTCCCTCTCCACCTCTCTAGCTGTTTCCTCCTTCAAGACGCTCCTTTAAAACATACCTCTTTAACCAAGCTTTTGGTCACTTGCGCTAATTTCTACTTGTGCGGCTCGGTGTCAAATTTTTTAAATCTCACAATACTCCTGTGAAGCTCCTCGGGACATTTAACTACATTAAAGGCGCTATATAAATTCAAGTTGTTGTCAACCTGGGGAATGGCAATTTTGGTTCAGTTCTGCGAAGCCACTCGCGTTTGTTGGGTATGTCTCAATTTTGGGGCTTGCGTTTATCCATGCTAAATACAACATTACCCGTGAGCGCAAGTGGGTACCTCGGGGGAGAACCCAATGCTGAATTAAAACAGTGGCATATTCGGTTTCCTGTATCATTAGCACTTGCCGACATCAGACAATTATACTGTGCAATAAGTGTTATTAATTGCTCGTGTTTGCCTCTGGAATAATACCATTTGTGATCGCTGAATTTTTCAGACTACTTGGAGCCCGGCATTGCTATTGGCATATTTCATAAATCTTTTGTGGAAATGCCTGGGCAATGCTGAACCAGTGACATCTTTCCATACTCTGTTAAGCTTAGAAAGTCATTTCACCTCCTGGAAGGAGAGTTTCCAAGCCTAATAATGCACGACTACAGCCAAACGCCACTTAGTTAATTGTACTCCTTGAATATAACTGTAAATATAAGGCAGATATTTCCAATTTTGAGTAACCCCTTCACAGCTGGCTGAATAGCTTTAGTGTAAAAAGTCTGTGAAGTGCAACTTTCTGTCTAATGTCACATCTCCACGTTTGAAGAAAAGGTTAAAACAGATTTGATTTTTTCTCTACTCTTGGCTCGCGCTGAGATCCTTGCACCAATGCTAAGCAACAATAAACAAACTTGATCCAACAGCCCTGCATCAAGGTAGGTAATTTTCACCTTATCCATTCATAGAAACATAGAAAATAGGAGCAGTAGTAGGCCATTCGGCCTTTCGAGTCTGCACCGCCATTCAATATGATCATGGCTGATCCTCTATCTCAACACCATATTCCTGCTTTTTCCCCGTACCCCTTCATACCTTTTGTGTCGAGAAATCTATCTATCTCCCTCTTAAATATATTCAGTGACTTGGCCTCCACAGCCTTCTGTGGTAGAGAATTCCACAGGTTCACCACCCTCTGAGTGAAAACATTTCTCCTCATCTCGGTCCTAAATTTCCTACCCCGTATCCTGAGACTGTGAGCCCTTGTTCTAGACTTCCCAGCCAGGGGGAAACATCCTACCCACATCCAGTCTGTCCAACCCAGTCAGAATATTTTTACGTTTCAATGAGATCCCTCTCATTCTTCTAAACTCGAGTGAATACAGGCCTAGTCGACCCAGTCTCTCCTCATACGACAGTCCTGCCATCCCAGGAATCAGTCTGGTGAGCCTTCGCTGCACTCCCTCTATGGCAAGTATATCCTTTCTTGGGTAAGGAGACCAAAACTGCACACAATACTCCAGGTGCGGTCTCACCAAGACCCTGTATAGCTGTATTATTATTATTATTCATGCTTCTTTGCAAAGACCTGCACTGCCTGAATATTTTTCTTGAATTCATTTTTGGGCCAGCATTTTATTGTCCTTCCCGAGTTGCCCTTGAGAAGGTGGTGGTGAGCTGTCTCCTTGAACCGTGTGGTGAAGGTACTCCCACAGTGCTGTTGGGAAGGGACAAGCTTATGGTCTACAGGGCTGTAGTAATACCCACCCTCCTGTACGGCTCAGAGACAGGGACCATGTACAGTAGACACCTCAAAGCGCTGGAGAAATACCACCAATGATGTCTCCGCAAGATCCTGCAAATCCCCTGCGAGGACAGACGCACCAACGTCAGTGTTCTCGCCCAGGCCAACATCCCCAGCATTGAAGCACTGACCACACTCGACCAGCTCCGCTGGGCGGGCCACATTGTCCACATGCCCGACACAAAACTCCCAAAGCAAGCGCTCTACTCGGAATTCCTACACGGCAAGTGAGCGCCAGGTGTGCAGAGGAAACGTTACAAGGACACCCTCAAAGCCTCCTTGATCAAGTGCAACATTTCCACCAACACCTGGGAATCCCTGGCCCAAGACCGCCCTAAGTGGAGGAAGAGCATCCGGGAGGGCGCTGAGCACCTCGAGTCTCATCGCCGAGAGCATGCAGAAACCAAGCGCAGGCAGCGGAAGGAGCGTGCGGCAAACCAGTCCCACCCATCCTTTCCTTCAACCACTGTCTGCCCCACCTGTGACAGAGACTGTAATTCCCGTATTGGACTGTACAGTCACCTGAGAACTCACTTTTAGAGTGGAAGCAAGTCTTCCTCGATTTTGAGGGACTTCCGATGATATAGGGAGGGAGTTCCAGGATTTAGATCCAGCGACGATGAAGGAACGGCCGATATGTTTCCAAGTCAGGATGGTGTGTGACTTGGAGGGGAACGTGGAGGTGGTGGTGTTCCCATGCGCCTGCTGCCCTTGTCCTTCTAGGTGGTAGAGGTCGCGGGTTTGGGAGGTGCTGCCGAAGAAGCCTTGGCGAGTTGCTGCAGTGCATCTTGTAGATGGTGCACACTGCAGCCACGGTGCGCCGGTGGTGGAGGGAGTGAATGTTTTTATTTGATATATTTTACTGCTGTCTCCTAATGCCAGGCGATGCATGAGTCAGAGAAGATTTGAGCTGACAGCAGTTCTATGCCTATAACAGTTTCTCTATCTCTAACATTTTTCTCAAATCTGAGATGGACTGTGAGTCGAATGAATTTGTCATTCTCTAACTAGGAATTTGGACATGGTGAGAAAAAGTCATCTTTGATTCTTGAAGTTGCTAATAAATGTTCAGAGTGGCTTTAAATGGTCTTTACTTTATCAGAAGATTTTAAATGTTGGACTGAGAACAATGAGTTATTGTACCAATATTGCTGCAATATATATCTTGCTAGTGTATCCGTCACAGTACTAGACAACCAATGCTAAGGGTTTGGGCTTGAAATTCCCTTGAAGGTTTATTAATGCTTCATGTTGGGCAGGCACTAAATTTTGCGCCGTAAAATGATGTGCGACGGGAACAGCAAAATTCAGTTTGTGCTCGCTGTAAGTGGAGCGGTGCACTAAGGGAACCGTTCCACACTTCTCTTAGGGCGCTAGGCCGGGAGTGCAACTGAATATCCCTTGCTAAAGAGCCGGCTTCGTAGCCCTGCTAAAAACAAATAATCGGAACAAAATACAGAAAAAAAATTCCCGCTACATTACTCACTCCAAATAAAGTTAACTTGCAAAAAAAAAGATTTACTCGCACTTGCCTCACACAGTCATTCCTTCCCGTGGCGCCCCAGGACAGTTCTGCTCGCCGGCTTTCACTGTCGGAGTCACTAGGGGGCGCTACGGGTACAGCGCAAACCAAATATTGTATCCGTGGCGATACCGGGGGGGGGTTGCACACCGGCGTGACACTCCCGGGCGATACTCCTTAGCACCGCCAGTACAGGCACACGGAATTTGCCAGGCGGCACGAATGTCAACGTTTACGGCTGCAAAGCCTTCAGCGCCCCTGTTCCGACCCTCACGACGGATGCTGTCCATCCCAAGGGCACCTGAAATATATTCAACGCTGTTGTGTCCTTACACACTACAACAAATCAACACGAGGCACGTCCTGGAGACAAGGTCACTCTGTGACCTGTACCTTTATTCACAGGACCAAGAAGTGATGACCCTGCATGGGACCTCCCTTTATATACCTGGATGACCAGGTGAGGTGTGGTCTCCCACAAATTCACCCCCTGTGGTCAAGGTGTGCATTTCTCAGATGTATACAGTGTACAGTGTTGTTACATAAAGGTTACAGTTATGTGAGGTTGCAAACATGACAAACGCCATATTGTCTCAGGCCATAATGAGGCCTGCCTTAAACAGGCATTCGGCCGATGATAAAGAGGAGCTTAACGCCTGTTTATGAACCCCGCTCTTAAACTGCTCAAAACCTAAGTGCAGTTGTTCAGGCTCTAAAGAAGCCTAACGAGCAGTTCTTAACCCACATTGGCTCCCGGTTAAGGACGCCTCGATTTCAAAATTCCCATCCTTGTTTACAAATCCCTCCATGGCCCTCGCCCCTCCATATCTCTGTAATCTCCTCCAGCCCCACAACTCGCCCCCCCCCTCCCCCGAGATGTCTGCGCTCCTCAAATTCTGCCCCCTTGAGCATCATTGATTCTAATCGCTCAACCATCGGTGGCCGTGCCTTCTGTTGCCTAGGTCCAAAGCTCTGGAACTCCCTGCCTAAACCTCTTCGCCTCTCTACCTCTCTTTCCTCCTTTAAGACGCTCCTTAAAACCTACCTCTTTGACCAATTTTTGGTCACTGACTGTAATTTCTTCTTTTGTGGCTCGGTGTCAAATTTATTTGTTATAACACTCCTGTGAAGTGCCTTGCGACGTTTTACTACATTAAATGTGCTATATAAATACAAGTTGTTGTTAGGACACTGCGAAGACCAAGGTAAGTAATCTTTGTCTTCACTTCCTTGCATGTGAAGCCAAGAGAAGCTGGAGTGCTCTTCCTGGCACCATAGCAATACTGTGGGCTGCGAGTGGCCCATGCTCATTCCCCTGCCCTTCCTTCTCCCTCCCCACCTCCCAGGAACCTCCTGTGGTCCACGCCCACCGCCTGGGTCAGCCAATCATGCTTGGGGCCTGACTGTCGAACTGCATCGGTGCGCCCAATCGGTAATGCCTGTGAGGCCCGCGGTCCAATTTTGGGGGATACTCGGGCCAACAAACTTCAGGCGCGCATTGTAGTCGCTAATCAACTTCTCTCTTGATGAGTTCTACCCACATTACAGCCCATGATATCTCAGGCAGATGGGAGAAGGACCACTCGACTTTGTGCTCTCAGTCCCACGGATCCCAAAAGTATATTGTTAAGTGTGGAAGAACTTCACAAGACCGAGTACTGTGAGCTAAAACTGATGTGACCTTAATATCTTTAATACAACTCCAGAGTGCCTCAGCAGCATGGCAGACAACCTTTTATACTCCCTTGCACGAGGTGTGCAGGTGACCCTTGGGCCTCCAACAGTTGCGCCCTCTGGTGGCAAGTCTTACACAGTTACAATGTTTACATACATAACGTATAACATCAGGTATCTGTGTGTTTCCTCCTGTATGTTTCAGTGTCAGCTGTGGCTCAGTGGGTAGCACTCTCACCTCTGTGTCAGAAGGTTGTGGGTTCAAGTTCCACTCCAGGAACCTACAGCACAAAATATCTCAGCTGACACTCCCAGTGTCGTGCTGAGGGAGCACTGCACTGTTGGAGGTGGCGTCTTTCGGAGGAGACGTTAAACTGAAGTCTCGTCTGCTCTCTCAGGTGGACATAAAAGGTCTCATGGCACTATTTCAAAGAAGATTATCATAGGCAGTCCCTCAAATTGAGGAGGACTTGCTTCCATGCCAAAAAAGGGATGAGTTCACGAGTGTTTCAATGAAGGACCTAATTTCCCAGGTCCCAAACTACATCCCGAAGGGTGGAAGATGCCTGTGCGTGGATTTTTTTTAACGTGTGGTGACCGTTGCACACCAGCCACCACACGGGCTTGACAGAGCTAGGTCTTGGTCCAGTGATAAGGGTTATCAAAGACGACTGGAGACCTGCTCTACTGCATGGACCTACTGCGCACACATATCGCACAGTGTGGGCTGAGCCCGTGCTGCCCCTGGGCCCCTGGACCCGAACTCAAGCCGGCCCTGGACCCGAACTCAAGCCTCCCCTGGGCCCCGATCACATTACTCCAGTCTCTCGCTGCTCCTGGCCCCGGTCACATCCCTCCACAGTCTCTCTCCACTCCTGCTGTACCTGCCCACGCTCCAATCACCAACCTGGACTTGAGGACGTCACTCTTCGCTCCCTGAAGTGGCATGCCTCAAAGAAGAGCAGCGGGAGTTATCCCCAGTGTCCCGGGTCAATATTTATCCCTCAATCAACATAACAAGAAAACAGATTATCTGGTCATGATCACATTGATGTTTGTGGGAGCTTGCTGTGCGCACATTGGTTGCCGCGTTTCCTACATTGCAACACTGACTGCAATCCAAAAGCACTTCATTGGCCGTAAAGCGCTTTGAGACGTCCGGTGGTTGTGAAAGGCGCTATATAAATCCAAGTCTTGCTTTTCCTGCCTTGTTCTCCTTTGCGCTCTCCTTTTCTGTTTGAGTTCAATTCTTGGCATCTTGTACTGGTTTCCTTTTCCGAAAAGATGCAGCAAGCTCCAAGAGGTAGCACTGAGGTTATTTAGTAAGAGTCCAGCCCCATTACGAAAAACTTGGCTGATGCAAATATTTGGATACAACAACACTCGGCGCTGACCTAGCGAGCCCCAGAAGCTCTGTGGATGTCTATACAGTTTGACTTTCATTAATTGAATTCTGTTATGGCAGGCACTTGCTTAAAACAGCCACACTCATATTCCCGGGGTTGCAATCTGGAATGAATTGTAGTCCCACTGTGACACGTACACTACTCTAGTTTGCGTGACACTGCCAAGAAATGTGTAGTACCACTACAGCTTTGCAGATGCAGTTGAACGCGCACGTGTGGCTACAATAACAGAAGAGTTACTTCACGGCGTGGAATGAAACAGCAATTGCAAGAAAGGAGCTTGAAACTCTCCTCGAAATTCGGTTTACTTGCGCCTCCGGTGAAGTACAGCATAAGCCAAATCCAAAATAAACTTCGCCCTACCCTGTCCCGTGCCTTACGCGCCCATGTCCTGGCCATTATTTTTCCCTCGATCAACATCACCAAAACATATTATCTGGTCTTTATCACATTGCTCTTTGTGGGAGCTTGCTGTGCGAAAATGGACTGCTGACTTCCCCACATCCTCATCATAGGCGGTCCCTCGAACGAGGATGACTTGCTTTCACAAGAGTTCACAGATGTTTCAATGAAGGACCATGAACTCATTGAATGGCGGTGCAGGCTCGAAGGGCCGAATGGCCTACTCCTGCACCTATTTTCTATGTTTCTATGTTTCTATGACCCGATGTTCCAGTCCTGAACTCCAACTGAAGGGGTGGAAGATGCCTGTGCGTGGATTTTTTTAACGTGTGGTGGCCGTTGCACAGGCTTGACAGAGCGAGGTCTTGGTCCAGTGGCAAGGATTAACCAAGATGACTGGAGACCAGCTCTGCTGCATGGACCTAGTGCGCGCACATATCTCAGTGTTGGCTGGCCCGTGCTGCCCCTGGGCCCTTGCCTCTTCTACTTTCCCACATTACAACAGTGACTACACTCCAAAAAAAAACTTAATTGGCTGTAAAACGCTTTGGGTTGTCCTGAGGTTATATAAATGCAAGTTTTTCTTTTAGCAACTCCAAGTCTTGGCTTTCCATTGGCCTCCTTTCCGTTCTCATCACTCTATTCGGGTTTTCATGCTCTTTAAAAAGAAAAGAAAGACTTGCATTTATATAGCGCCTTTCACGACCACCGGACGTCTCAAAGCGCTTTACAGCCAATGAAGTTCTTTTGGAGTGTAGTCACTGTTGTAATGTGAGAAACGCGGCAGCCAACTTGCGCACAGCAAGCTCCCACAAACAGGAGCATCATCATCGGCAGTCCCTCGGAATCGAGGAAGACTTGCTTCCACTCTAAAGGTGAGTTCTCAGGTGGCTAAACAGTCCAATACGAGAACCACAGTCTCTGCCACAGGTGGGACAGATAGTCTTTGAGGGAAAGGGTGGGTGGGACAGGTTTGCCGCACGCTCTTTCCGCTGCCCGCGCTTGATTTCTGCATGCTCTCGGCGACAAGACTCGAGGTGCTCAGCGCCCTCCCAGATGCACTTCCTCCACTTAGGGCGGTCTTTGGCCAGGGACTCCCAGGTGTCAGTAGGGATGTTCTATTTTATCAGTGAGGCTTTGAGGGTGACCTTGCAACGTTTCCTCTGCCCACCTTTGGCTCGTTTGCCGTGAAGGAGTTCCGAGTAGAGCGCTTGTTTAGGGAGTCTCGTGTCAGGCATGCGGACAATGTGGCCCGCCCAACGGAGCTGATCAAGTGTTAAAGTAGAGTGGTTATTGTTATATAAGAAAATTCACAAGCTATTTTGCAAGTGGGACCATGTGATGAATGAGCAGTTGATCTGTTTTGGTGGTATTGAATGAGAGAGCAATGTTGACCAAAAGAACACCATGCTCCTCGTCAAATTGTGCATGAGTTCTTTGACATCTGGAGCTAGCAGAGCAGGCAAACAGGGCCTCGGTTTATCGCCTCACTTCTGACAACATCAATCTTCCTCAGTACCACAAGGGGGTTTGGATTAAAAGCTCAAGATCTTGGTATGGGGTAACTATCATCTGACCCGGGGTGAGGGTGAGAGATGTATTGCCTTTTACTCCTGACCCACACGTTAGAGATGGAGAGACAATCGTTATGCTGACAAAAGCTGTACTAATGAGATGAGAAATTTCTTATCACAGAGGGTTGTGAATCTGTGGAATTCGCTGCCTCAGAGAGCTGTGGTAGCTGGGACATTGAATAAATTTAGGACAGAAATAGACAGTTTCTTAAATGATAAGGGGATAAGGGGCTTTGGGGAGCGGGCGGGAAAGTGGAGCTGAGTCCATGATCAGATCAGCCATGATCTTATTGAATGGCGGAGCAGGCTCGAGGGGCGTCATGGCCTACTCCTGTTCCTAGTTCTTATGAGAGAGAATTTAGTTTTCCGCGCCAACTAAATTCCCAACCTGGCGGTCCGCAAATGACTAGGGCTCGAAATTGGGTGAGTTTACGCCTCCTGTTAGCGCCCCCGGGCGCCGATGCCTTTGCGACCGGGCGCGGCGCTGACATCGCCTCCCGCCATGTTGGGTGGGGGTTAAGTGACGGCGTTGCGCCCCGATCTCCTGCACCCGGAGGCGGTGACATCATCGCCGCGCGCATTGCCCCGGTGGCGTCCCGGACCCAAAGTTGACTTCCGTCCCCTGAAGCAGCGCCAGACGAAAACACCGGCAGTGGCAGGAGGCGCAGGTCGGGCGGCCGGCCGTTACCGGGGGGCAATGATTAAAGGCGAGGTGGCCGAGGTCATTAACTTGCCTTTGCTGTTGCCGTTTACTTCGCGGGTTCCTGGCCCCGCTCGCTCAGCCCGGGACTCTGCACGAGTGCCGGGCTGGTCGCGCGGATTTGCTGCTCCCTGGGTGAGCCAGGTCAGTTCCCTTCCTATTGTAGAGCCTGCAGCATTGGCCTGTCCCTTTAAGGGAGGTAAGGGCCCTTTGAACGCAGCAGCGCTGCACGGCCCCGTGTGCAGGGCTACTGAGGTTTCACCCCGCCCGCGTCCTTTAGCGCTTTAAAAAGGAAGTGGAGCGTTTGATTTAGCACTGCACTTCCTTCCTGGAGTGCTAATGCCAATTTGTTGAGAGTGAGGAGACTCAATGGGGGCGATAATTAACTTCTCCCCCTAAGTGCCCTCACACAAACTTTTGGCCAAGCTTCTAGCACAAGAACTGGTCATAATTCTTTGGATGCTGCCATGAATTCATTGAATGGCGGTGCAGGCTAGAAGGGCCAAATGGCCTACTCCTGCACCTATTTTCTATGTTTTCTATGTATGTACATGCTGTTTGTAGCCACCAGATGGTGTCATTGTTGGAGGCCACTGAGCAGCACGCACATGGTGCTGCTCTGGTATAAAAGACCAGCCATTTTGTGAGTCAGGCACTTTGGGCCAAAATAAAGCAGAGCCAAGGGTGTACCTTGTTCAGTTACACAGTACTCAATTTGTACCTTTTATTGCATACACAACAGATGCTTACAGAGTATTTACAGCCATTCAGCCCAACAGGTCCATGCCGGTGTTTATGCTCCACACAAGCCTCCTCATCTCATCCCATCAACATCACCTTCGATTCCTTTCTTCCACAGCTGTGGGATATGTGACCAGATAATTTATTTCGCTGTTGATTGAGGGATAAATATTGGCCAGGGCACCGGGGAGAACTCCCCCTGCTCTTCTTTAACATAGTGCCGTGGGATCTTTTACGTGCACCTGAGAGAGCAGACGGGGCCTCGGTTTAACGTCTCGTCTGAAAGACGGCACCTCCGACAATGCGGCGCTCCCTCAGCACTGCACTGGGAGCGTCAGCCTAGATTTATGTGCTCCAGTCCCGGGAGTGGGACTTGAACCCACAACCTTCCGACTCCGAGGCGAGAGTGCTACCCACTGAGCCACAGCTGACACCACGGGAAGAGAGGGATGTTGGAGACGGACGCAGAGGTCCGTTTTATCTATCAGACCATTAACTGCAGTGCTGGCGTTGAGAACAGCAAAAAAAATAATTGAAAAAGAGAATCTTTTTATTTTTTGGACACTCAGATTACACAGGATACAGTGGTGACAGTTACTGAGCATGGATTCCATTTGATAAACAAAATATTTACATAATTCATGTCCACAGTAGGGGAGAGAGGGGCAGGAAGAATAAAACAAACTGCTGGTAACACACTACCACCCACTTCGGGAAAATTGCATCCTACGGATTGCGGCAAGCTAGTTATTAGTCACGGGGTGATCGGAGGAGAGCAAGCTGTGCGAAAGAGCAGCACTGTAATTGTGTGTAGTCAAGACTGGGTACGCATCCCAAACACAGGTGGAGCGAAGTTAAAGGGAAACGCAACCACATCGAATTAACCGCACAGAAATGGGCCAGTCGGCCCAACTGGGTTATGCTCCTCCCACCTCTCTCCATTTTTTTGGTTTTCTTTCACAGGATGTGGGCGTCGCTGGCAAGGCCGGCATTTATTGCCCCTCCCTAATTGCCCTCGAGAAGGTAGTGGTGAGTCACCATTTCAGAGGGGCAGTTAAGAGTCAACCACATTGCTCTGGGTCTGGAGTCACATATAGGCCGGGTAAGGGTGGCAGGTTTAGTGACATTAGTGAACCAGGGTTAGTGAATTAGGGATTTTACGACAATCCGGTAGTATTCACGGTCACCATTACTAATACTAGCTTTTTATTCCAGATTTATTTGAATGAACTGAATTTAAATTCCCCAGCTGCCGTGGTGGGATTTGAACTCATGTCCCTGGATCATTAGCCCAGGCCTCTGGATTGCTGGTCCAGTAACATAACCACTATGCTATCGTACCCCTTATCTCACCTTATCAGCATAACCCTATCGTTCTTTCTTCCCCTTAAGTGCCTCGATGGTATCGGCCTCAGCTATTCCCTGTGGTAGCGGGTTCCATATTCTCTGGGTGAAGAAGTTACAATTGCTTTCCCACTCCAGGGACTGGAGCACATAAATCTAGGCTGACACTCCAGTGCAGTGCTGAGGGAGTGCCGCACTGTCGGAGGTGCCCTCTTTCGGATGAGACGTTAAATCGAGGCCCCGTCTGCCCCCTCAGGTGGACGTAAAAGATCCCATGGCACTGTTTCGAAGAAGAGCAGGGGGAGTTATCCCCGGTGCCCTGGGCCAATATTTATCCCTCGAGCAACATCACGAAAACAGATTATCTGATCATTGTCACATCACTGTTTGTGGGAGCTTGCTGTGCGCAAATTGGTTGCTGCATTTCCCGCATTACAACAGTGACTGCACTCCAAAATGACTCCAAAGAGCATTGAGATGTCTGGTGGTCGTGAAAGGTGCTATATAAATGCAAGTCTTAAGTTTTAACCCTTGTGGGGAAATCCAGTTCATCATTTTTTAATAAAAACACAGGATCTCTCAAAATTTATCTTTTGCTCGCAGGAAGTACAAACACCATCGCCAACCTCGCCCTCTGCTTTAGCACTTGAATTCCTACTGCTGCTCCTTAACCAGTGCGTCTTTGCTAACGTCCCAAGCAGTCCATGGACTTCCGACCAGAATTTAGCACACAGAGAATATCCCAATTAAGTTTGGCATTTTTAAATCAAAATTGCACGGAATAATTTACACCATCAGTAATGTCATCTTTCGACCTTGTCCACTTTTTGAGATTTCAAGATGTCCTGCTCACTCTTTGTTTCGATGAACAAGCCATGATGCACGTCAAACTGCATTGATGTGAGTTAGGGTCATTGCCGGGGTGCGACAGGGCTCAGCGCTGGTGCCTTTGCTGTTTATGAATGATTTAAATCTAGACCCACCCCCGCGATATAAGTAAGTGCCTTCGGTGGGAGGGGCAGAGTGGGGGGGGAGGTAAGCACAACCAGCTGGCCAGGCCTAGAAGCACTGCGGTGGAATGAGCAGGCCCTCCGATAAGGGGGCCAGGAATGGGGTACACCGCACAAACTCTGCAAAGAGCGCTGTCCCTTGGAGCATGTCGCAGCGCCTGACCCGTCCCCCTCACGGGGCTTTGCGGTCTGAGTCCAGTGGAGATGCTCGAGAAGGACGGACCATCAAAACGGAGTAGGCACCCGCTCGACAGACTCATCCTTGTTGGGGAGGTGGGACGGGAGGAGAGGGGCTTAAAAATAGAGCAGCTTCGCTCCTTCCCCCTCACAGCTAAACTGTACACAAGGCTGCAACTTGTTGGGCCTAGGCTGGTTCACTTGGCTGTATTAATACCCCCGCAAGATCCTACAAAACCCTGGGAGGACAGACGCACCAACGTTAGCGTCCTCGACCAGGCCAACATCCCCAGCATTGAAGCACTGACCACACTCGATCAGCTCCGCTGGGCAGGCACATTGTCCGCATGCCAGACACGAGACTCCCAAAGCAAGCACGCTACTCTGAACTCCTTCACGGCAAACGAGCCAAAGGTGGGCAGGGGAAATATTACAAGGACACCCTCAAAGCCTCCCTGATAAAGTGCAACATTCCCACTGACACCTGGGAGTCCCTGGCCAAAGACCGCCCTAAGTGGAGGAAGTGCATACATGAGGGCGCTGAGCACCTCGTGTCTCGTCGCCGAGAACATGCAGGAATCAAGCGCAAGCAGCCCCGAGAGATCGTGGCGGAGGTGAGGCGAATGTTTGGGGAGGAGAGGCGAGAGATCGCGGTGGAGGTGCGGCAAATGAGGATGTGGGGCCCAGAAGAGGCGAGGGCCCAGGGGCAGCACGGGCCAGCCCACACTGCGATATGTATGCGCAGTAAGTCCATGCAGCAGAGCAGGTCTCCAGCCGTCCTGGTTAACATTTGCCACTGGATAAAGGCCGAGCTCTGTCAAGCCCGTGTGGTGGCTGGTGTGCAACGGCCACCCCACGTTAATAAAATCCACCCACAGGCATCTTCCACCCTTCAATTGGAGTTCAGGACTGGAACATCGGGCCCTTCATTGAAACATCTGTGAACTCGTGGAAGCAAGTCATCCTCGATCCAGGGATTGCCTATAATGATGACGAAATCTCGGACAGAATCAAAGATGTCTAATTTTGCAGATGGAGCAGGAGTGCAAATAATATCAACCAAGCGAATGAAATTGAGAGGGATTTGGGTAGGTGGGGAAGGTGGGTTTGCACGTGTGTGATCTGTGGTTTGTGGAGCTGGTGCACTGAGAGTGGCTTAGCCAGTCATGTGATGTTCACAAGACTCAATAAAACCCCAATTAATTGAGTTCAGGTTCCCCACGATGAGGCGGGCAGTTGTGAGCCTGGTGGATGAACTGGTAGCGTTCAGTTTGATAAACCTTTGCTAATAAACCAGCTCGTTCTTTACAGCAAATGTGTAGCTGTCAATTCTTAAGCAAAGAATCCACGAAGCAGATACTAGATAGATAGGTAGTCTTGTATTTAAATAACGCATTTCACGACATTAGGGCGTCATAAAGCTCGTTGCAGCTCATTAAGTACTTTTGGGGTGTAGTCACTGTTGTAATGTCGGAAAAGCGGCGGACAATTTGTGCACAGCAAGCTCATTATCAAACAGCAATGTGATAATGACCATTGACAATGATAATGGATAGGACCTAACTTGATCTCTGGATGTGGAGCCTGCGGAATAAAGCGCCATTCCCATCTTTACCGCATGAGGTGATGAGTCTGGAGAAGAAAAGAAAAATCAGGAATTAGATAGATATTTGAGGGAGTGATCGGCCGGATTTTCCACTGTGTATGGCTCCCATATTCCTATGTCTCATTCTGCAGCGTTGTGGGAAGCCGAGTGATTTTGGCCTTCAATCTCCTTCCTGACGGCAAATGCATTTAACCATCTTTACTGTTCAATAATTTCCCAACTGAAAATAACACTCAATCAACACAAAACTAGATTATGTCTTTGAATTTTCTGTCATGGTGTAAACAGAACACTCCATGGGGACAAATTGAATGACTGTGAGTTTATCCCACTTGTGAGGCCAGGTCTTTTATTCGCAGTGAGATAGGCTGTGTACCTATTTTGCAATTACCTTGCCTTCTGTAACCTAATTCAACATCACTCAATGCAATGAGTGCTATAGCTGGCTTTACATTTTCTTACGCATTATAATCCTCCAATTCGGCTATAAATCCAGAGGTACTTTTTGTAGCAATTCAGTTACAGAGTATATCATTTCTCCCAAGACAATTTTTCTCTAAGCCATCAAAATAGAAAATATTATTTTACACAACATCGTCACACAAACATCTACCTGGAAGTCAATCTCCATTTAAAAAAAAAAAAATGTGTTCATGGGATGTGGGCGTCGCTGACAGGGTCGGCATTTATTAAGGTGGTGGTGAGCCGCCTTCTTGAACCGCTGCAGTCCGTGTGGTGAAGGTGCTCCCACAGTGCTGTTGGGGAGGGAGTTCCAGGATTGTGACCCAGCGACGATGAAGGAAATGGCCGATATATTTGCAAGTCAGGATGGTGTGTGACTTGGTGGGGAACGTGGAGGTGGTGGTGTTCCCCATGTTCCTGCTTCCCTTGCCCTTCTAGGCGGCAGAGGTCACGGGTTTGGGAGATGCCTTTACGGAAACCTTGGCGAGTTGCTGCAGTGCATCTTGTAGATGGTACACACTGCAGCCAGTGCACCGATGGTGGAGTAAGTGAATGTTGAAGGTGGTGGATGAGGTGCCGATCAAGCGGGCTGCTTTGTCCTGGATGGTGTCGAGCTTCTTGAGTGTTGTTGGAGCTGCACTCATCCAGGTGAGTGGAGAGTGTTCCATCACACTCCTGACTTGTGTTGCATCCATTTTGCGTATCGTTGTTGTGAATCATTTTTCTGAATACTAGAGATCGGCCATGGTGTTGCCCACAGCTGATTGAACAAGCCAATGTATTATAACGGCAGAAGTACTGTACCACGCGAGGAGCAATTTTAGTTTGTGGGTTGACCTGTCCCTATAAAGCTGCAAAGTCTAATTGCTGCAAATAATCATGAGTGTGGGGGACACTTAGAGTTCAATTGCAGTCAGTAAGCAAAGTTTGCAGAATGCCAGTTGCAAACTTCCCTCATCAGCCGCAAATAACTTGTAAAGGTTCCCAACACGAAATGACGGCCTTGCTGTTGCTTGTTTTGCTGTCAGCAAAGCCACTGGGGGGAGGTGCAAGTGTGAGAGTATCCAACGTGTGGCCCTGGACCCACAAGGAGTCTCTGGACCCTCACAATCTAGCCCACAAAGCCTGGGAAGCTCAGTTCTGCATTTCATTCACAAATATATGAACACACTTACCAATGACGGACAGGTAAAGACAATCTATGGTCCATCCAACTTGTCCCACACAATTTGTGATACATTGTGAATCACAATATATACATTCCCCACCCTCCCCGAACCTATGTAGGATAGTCTGCATCCCAGAGTACTTAAGGAAGTGGCCCTAGAAATAGTGGGTGCATTGGTGGTCATCTTACAACATTCTATACACTCTGGATCAGTTCATATGGATTGGAGGGTACCAAATGTAACACCACTTTTTTAAAAAGGAGGGAGAGAGAAAACAGGGAATTATAGACCGGTTAGCCTGATGTCGGTAGTGGGGAAAATGTTGGAATCAATTATTTAAAGATGTAATAGCAGCACATTTGGAAAGCAGTGACAGGATCGGTCCAAGTCAGCATGGATTTATGAAAGGGAAATCATGCTAGACAAATCTAGAATTTTTTGCGGATGTAACTAGTAGAGTGGACAAGGGAGAACCAGTGGATGTGGTGTATTTGGACTTTCAAAAGGCTTTTGACACAGTCCCTCACACGAGATTAGTGTGCAAAAGTAAAGCACATAGTATTGGGGGTAATGTATTGACGTGGATAGAGAACTGGTTGGCAGACGGGAAGCAAAGAGTAGGAATAAATGGGTCCTTTTCAGAATGGCAGGCAGTGATTAGTGGGGTACCGCAAAGTTCAGTGCTGGGACCCCAGCTATTTACAATATACATCAATGATTTGGATGAAGGAATTGAGTGTAATATCTCCAAGTTTACAGATGACACTAAGCTGGGTGGCAGTGTGAGCTGTGAGGAGGATGCTAAGAGGCTACAGCGTGACTTGGACAGGTTAGGTGAGTAGGCAGATGGTGGCAAATACAAGAAGGCAGAATATTATCTGAATGGTGACAGATTAGGAAAAGGGGAGGTGCAACGAGACCTGGGTGTCATGGTACATCAGTCATTGAAAGTTGGCATGCAGGTACAGCAGGCGGTGAAGAAGGCAAGTGGCATGTTGGCCTTCATAGCGATTGGATTTGAGTATAGGAGCAGAGAGGTCTTACTGCAGTTGTACAGGGCCTTGGTGAGGCTGCACCTTGAATATTGTGTACAGTTTTGGTATCCTAATCTGAGAAAGGACATTCTTGCTATTGAGGGAGTGCAGCGAAGGTTCACCAGACTGATTCCCGGGATGGCAGGACTGACATATGAAGAAATACTGGATCGACTATGCTTTTATTCACTGGAATTTAGAAGAAGGAGAGATCTCATAGAAACATGTAAAATTCTGACGGGATTGTACAGGTTAGATGCAAGAAGAATGTTCCCAATGCTGGGGAAGTCCAGAACCAGGGGTCACAGTCTAAGGATAAGGGGTAAGCCATTTAGGACCGAGATGAGGAGAAACTTCTTCACTCATAGAATTGTTAACCTGTGGAATTCTCTACCACAAAGTTGTTGAGGCCAGTTCGTTAGATATATCAAAAGGGAGTTAGATGTTGCCCTTATGATTAAAGGGATCAATGGGTATGGAGAGAAAGCAGGAATGGGGTACTGAAGTTGCATGATCAGCCATGGATCATATTGAATGGTGGTGCAGGCTCGAAGGGCCGAATGGCCTACTCCTGCACCTATTTTCTATGTGATGCTCCTGGGAGAGGCAAAAAAAACAGGTAAAATCCCAGGCCAATTGGGGGGGAAACAAAATCTGGGAAATTCTTCTCCGACCCCTCAAAATTAGTCCAGGAGATCACTCTGGCCATGAATTCCCTGCAGGACCTACCTTCTGCCCCAGCCAGAAACAGGTCCAGCTCTCGCTTAAACGAATTGAGAGGATTTTTTATTGACTGGTTTCAGTCATGAGTTGGCAGACTCTGTAAATTCAAACCACAAGTCCTGCCCCACCTCTAACTCATTGGTTGACCCCGTGGTGTCAGTAGTCACTGCATTATTTTACACACATACGTCGTCGTTACGTAGGTATTTCCAGCACAGAAACAGGCCATTCGGCCCGACAGGTCCGTGCCGGTGTTTATGTTCCACACCAGCCTCCTTCCCACCCCAACTTCATCAAACCCTATCGGCAGAATCTTCTAAATAAAAGCAGAGAACACTGGAAACATTCAGCAGGTCAGGCAGAATCTGTGGAGAGAGAGAGAGAAAGAGTTAACGGGGTGGATTTTCCAGTCCTTGCGTTCTGTTTTTCGCCCCGTAGAGTGGCGGTAATGGCGGCGGTGAGGTGTTCTGGGCGGGCGGTCAGCCTCCGGTGCCCCGCGGGGGTTTACAGGGCCGGTTTTGCCACGGCGCAGAGCAGCACGGCCCGGAATAGCTGCGGCGGTGTACAAACGCCCCTGGTTGCAACACCTGCACAGTTTGTGACTGTTCCTGCGCTTTTCCCGTATGCCCCGAAGCGCGTCCCACAGTAAACGCCTGGGAAATCAGGCGGGGAACCCATGCCAACTGCGGCGAGATAAATAGCGGACGAAGGTAAATATTGTGTATGTAGGCACTCTGTTAATGACTCCGCGAGGCAGGGGTATGGCACTTGAACTGTAGTCCTTAATTGCAGCTCCACGAGTGAGGACACCAAGAGGTGAGCTCCCTTTTATACTTGGTTACCCTTAGGTCTCCAGCAGCAGCACCCTCTGGTGTACAGGTAAGGTATATACAGGGTGAAGGTACATTTAGGTCCAGTGTTACAGTACATACATAACAATAAGTGTGATTGCTTTTTCTTATTTTTTTTTGCGATTTGTGTTATTTTCCCCTGACTCGAGGCCCAGCGGCCCCATTTTGCCCGACTGAGGTGCAAACTGTTCCCGGGCGCAAACTTTACCGCCCCGCCGCCATTACCGCCCCGGAATCATCAAAGCCAAAAATCCAGCCCGTTAACGTTTGTGGATGTCGACCTTCAGCTGGGTGACCTTTTGTCCGACCAGCGTGACCTTCTATTCCTTTCTCCCTCATGTGCTTATCTAGCTTTCCCATTTTATTTGAATTTGTCTCCTGTAGGTTTGGCACAGGGCTGCGTTCAGCACTGTTGCCTCGTTAGTGGATGAATCCTCAATCAGGACATAAAAAATCGGCCACTATGAACAATTTGAGATGATTACCAATTAATGAGAAGGTGAATTTAGACTGTCTATCGGGCCCCGAGGAATGCATTTCTGTTGCCTCTGAAGACATCAGCTTGGCCTCTGCTGTGCGGGTTCATTCTCGATAGTTCAGATGAGTCATCAATCTGCAGTGTTGCTGTACGATGTCAGGAGATCCCGGCAATGGGCTCAGATGCCTAGGATGTACACACTCACTCTGTTGCCATGGCAACTCCAGCACCCAGCCATTTAGTGTTGGATTTAATGCTTAAGAGAATTTCAACTCTAAATCTTCTTCAGCACATAACTGACTTTACTAAAAGGATTGTTATAATAAACTTGAGCTAAGCTTTTAAATCACAGTTTCAGTGGTTAATTCTGATTGTATTTGTATTGCGCCTGGAAATCTCTTGGTTTAACAATGGAACATTTTTACGGTTGACATCCTTTGCCACGTTCGAAACCCGAGCAGAGGGCTTAAATTCCGATGTTTCTTTTGCTGCTCACAAAAGTTCATTAAAATTTTAATAACTCCTGGCCTTCACATCACAGGAGCCACACGCAGAGAATAAAAATTGATTTAATTTTTAAAAAGAGATGGATTTTCGGTGTCTGTCTTGTACTTTGTTGTGCCTGCTGCCAGCCAATCCGGTCCAAATCTGAAACAAAGAAAGACTTGCATTTATATAGCGCCTTTCACAATCTCAGGAACTCCCAAAGCACTTCACAGCCAATGAAGTACTTTTGGCGTGTAGTCACTGTTGTAATGTAGGAAACGCGGGCAGCCAATTTGCGCACAGCAAGCTCCCAGATATAGCAACGAGAATGATGACCAGATAATCTGTTTTTAGTGATGTTGGTTGAGGGATAAATATTGGCCAAGAGACCAGGGATAACTCCCCTGCTTTTCATTGAACAGGATATTTTATATCCACCTGAGAGAGCAGACGGGGCCTGGGTTTAACATCTCATCCGAAAGACGGTACCTCCGACAGTGCGGTGTTCCCTCAGCACTGCACTGGAGTGTCAGCCTGGATTTTTGTGCTCAAGTCTCTGGAGTGGGTCTTGAACCCACAACCTTCTGACTCGGAGGCGAGCGTGTTACCCATTGAGTCACAGCTAACCCTGTGAAGGATACAGCTTGAGGGGGAGTGAGAGAAAGAGTGGTAGGCATATCCTCGCCAGACTCATTTCTTTATCAGTACTAACACTTCGACATCCTCAAGGTTCTGATACTTCTTAATGGATCACCTATTCAATTGTTCAACTGATCAAGTCACTTTTCTTTATCGGTGTGAACCTCTTGTGTGAACTTCAACTCTATCTCGTGCCAGCTGTGGCTCAGTGGGCAGCACTCTCACCTCTGAGTCAGAAGATTGTGGGTTCAAGTCCCACTCCAGAGACTTGAGCACATAAATATAGGCTGACACTCCCAGTGCAGTGCTGAGGGAGCGATGCATTATCGGAGGTGCTGTCTTTTATGTCTGTAGTGTACTTATGAATGACTCCACGAGTCAATGTGTTGTACTCAAACTGTAGTGACCTTGGTCCTTTTTTTCTAACTCCAGAGTGAGGCAGCCGCATGGTGGCTCCCCTTTTATACAGCCCCTGCCACCAGGGTGGGAAACCCCAAGTCTCCACCAGTTGCACCCTCTAATGGTGCCAGCGTGTATATACACTGTGTAAACCTTATTGACAGTACATCAGGTAAACAAGTCTACATCTTATGCAACGATACAGTGACGACAGAGAGTATGTGGTGTCCCTGCACCCTACAGCCACACGAGGCATGTGCTACAGACACAGTCACTACGTGACCTTCACTCTTTAGTCCTGGGAATAAAGTTTCTGACCCTGGGTGGGACCTCCTCTTTTATACCTAGAGACCCAGGTGAGGAGTGTCTCCCACAAGTTCACCCCCTGTGGTCAGGCTGTGCATTTCTAGGGTATAAGTACAGTGTACAGGAGTTGCATGAAGGTTACAGTTGCATGAAGAGTACCGTTGCATGATGGTTACATACATGACCGAGTATATCTATAGTCTGCATATATAACACCGTCTTTCGGATGAGATGTTAAACCGAGGCCCGTCTGTTCTCTCAGGTGGATGTAAAAGATCACATGGCACTGTTCAAAGAAAAGCAGAGGCGTTATCCCCGGTGTGCTGGCCAATATTTATCCCTCAATCGACATTTTTTTTTTAATCATCTGGTCATTATCACTTGATGTTTGTGGGAGTTTGCTGTCTGCAAATTGGCTGCCGCATTTCCCACATTACAACAGCGACTAAACTCCAACAGTACTTCATTGGCTGTAAAGTGTTTTGAGACGTCCGGTGGCCATGAAAGGCGCTATATAAATGCAAGTCTTTCTTTTTCTAAAATAGTCACTGTAACCTAAATCCCTTTTGATAGAGTAAATAAAGAGAAACTTCCATTAGCAGGAGAGTTGATAACACGAAGACACAGCTATAAGATAATTGGCGTAAGAACCAGAGGTGGGATGGGATGTAACTTCTTTACACAGTGAGTGGTTGTGATCGGGAACACGCGACCTGAAAAGGTGGTGGAGGCAGACTCGATAGTACCTTTCGAAAAGGGAATTGTATAAGTACTCAAAGAGAAAATAATTGCAGGGCTACGGTGTTATGTATGCAATAAAGGTACAGACTGAGTATTGTGTAACTGAACAAGGTACACCCTTGGCTCTGCTTTATTACGGCCCAAAGTGCCTGACTCACAAAATGGCTGGCCTTTTATACCAGAGCAGCACCATGTGCGTGCTGCTCAGTGGCCTCCAACAATGACACCACCTGGTGGCTACAAACAGCATGTGCATACATGACATACGGGGAAAGGGCAGGGGGAGTGGGACTAATTGGATTGCTCTTTAAAAGAGCCGGCACAGGCACGATGGGCCGAATGGCCGCCTTCTGAACTCTACGACGCTGAGAGAGCTGCAGTGGGATATCTCTTGAGAAACTAGCCCGACATGCTCTGTTTTAAAGTGATTGGCTTGTTAAAGGGCTTGTCTCAAATGTTTCTCTGAAGAAAACATCACCTCCCTGCATGTCTCGTCATTTGATGTTTACTGTCACTGGTGCTGTTTTTTTTTTCTTGCTTCCCTTCCGGAGGATTGGGGGGGGAGTGGGGGTGGGGGGGTGGTGGTGTGCGAGCAAATTGAAAATGACAATGAAAGGAATCCGTCACATCATTTATTCGCTCCGTGGAAACTTGGGAATGACAATCCTGTCAAGCAGCCCATTTTAAAGGGCAGACAGCTCCTGCCTGATTTATACCTGGAGCCTGATTGCTTGAGTCTAAAAGTATGGGTAGACAGAATGGTTGGAGGCACGGAGGATATCTCACCAGTGACAGCAAGTTAACGACGTTCTCTCACAAGTGTAAAGGACCCATAACTCACTTCTCGCTGAAGCGCAGGCGAGCTAGACGCCACAACAACAACTTGCATTCATATAGCACCTCCAAACATAGCATGAGAACATAAATAGAAGCCGGAGTCGGCCATTTGGCCCTTCAAGCCCGCTCCACCATTCAATAAGATCACGGCTGATCTGACCTTGGCCTCAACTCCACTTCCCCTGCCCGCTCCCCGTAACCTTTGACTCCCTTATTGTTCAAAAATCTGTCTATCTTCACCGTGAACATATTCAATGACCCAGCCTCCACCGCTCTCTGGGGCAGAGAATTCCAAAGATTCACCACCCTCCGAGAGAAGAAATTCCTCCTCATTTCCGTTTTAAATGGGCGAACCCCTTTTCCTGAATCTGTGCCCCCGTGTTCTAGATTTCCCCACGAGGGGAAACATCCTCTCTGCATCTACCCCTGTCAATCCCCCTCAGAATCTTAAACGTCCCAAGGCCAGTCACAGGAGCGACAACCAGCAAAAGTTGGCAGCGGGCCACCGAAGGAGCTGTTAAGACTGGTGGCCAAAAACTCGGTCGAAGAGGTCTTTTTTTGAAGGAGCCTTTTTTTTTTTAAATAAGAGGAGAGAGAGCCGGATAGGCT
Organism: Pristiophorus japonicus; assembly: GCF_044704955.1. NCBI lineage: Eukaryota > Metazoa > Chordata > Chondrichthyes > Pristiophoridae > Pristiophorus > Pristiophorus japonicus. Next base: position 73,099,218 of record NC_091997.1, on the reverse strand, counting down.
TGGGGAGGAATATTCCAGAGCTTAGGGCCCAGGCAGCTGAAGGCACAGCCGGCAAAGGTGGAGCGCCGAAAATCAGGGATGCGCAGAGATCTCGGAGAGTTGTCGGGCCGCAGGTGATTACAGAGATGAGGGGGGGGGAGGGGGGGGGGCGAGGCGAGGGCCATGGAGAGATTTGGAACAAAGGATGTGAATGTTAAAATTGAAGCGGTGCGAGGCCGGGACCCATTGTCGGTGGGGGGAGCACACAGGTGATGGGTGAACGGCACTTGCTACTTTGCACAAGTGGCAACATAAAGGGCTGGATTTTCCGATCCTTTGCGCCCCCGGAGCTGGCGTGAAAGGCGGACGGTGAGGTCTCCCGTGCTCCGTCGCGACCCTCCGCTCGGGTTTTGCGGCAGGGCGGAGCAGCACCGGCGGGAAGAGCCGTGTCGGGGGTGCAACGCCTCTGGTTGCGACACCGGCAGGAGTTTGGGCTTTTGCCCGACCTGTCTGCCCGGAAGTGCCCCCGCAATGACGGCCTGGGAAATCAGAGCGATCCGGCATAGCCGGTGGCTCCGAGGGAGGTAAAGTTCTCCGCCGGTAAGTGCGAATGGTTGGTCTTTTAAAATTTTGAGGGATTTGTATTGTGGCGGCGGGGGCAATGTTTTGAGAATGTTTGTGTTTTTATTTAAGCTACCCCACCGCCCCCCCCGGGCCCCTCTCGGAGCACACATGGCCCGGCACTTTAGTGTTCGAGTTCCCCATCCTTGCACCATGAAAAATGTACAATGCCTCCCTTCGCACTGCGCCCCTCCCCCGACGCAGGGCCCAGATGGCGATACTTCCTGACCAAAGCCCAAACTATTCCCGGCCGGTAACTTTCCCGCCCCGCTTCCGTTTTCGCCCCAAAAACAGAAAAGCCTTACAACCCAGCCCAGAAGTCACTGTTAACACGTTCGATATTTCGCTTGTTCTGCAGGAATGAGCAGTCCCTGGAATAACGCTGCAAGATTTGCATACTAATTATAGATACATGAATGAAGCTCACACCTGTCTAGTGCTAATTCACACATCCTGCTTACGGTGTTCTAAGTATGGAAGCTCTCTTCCTACTGTAGCTCAGTTCCATCGACTTAACGTAACCTAATTGGAGCCACCATTTTCTGCTGACTGAATACATCAAATTCTGCTTCCGAATCAGTTACAACAACAACTTTGTATTTATATACTGCCTTTAACATAGTGAAATGTCCCAAGGCGCTTCACAGGAATATAATGAGATGAACAATTTGACACTGAGCCACATGAGTAGAAATTAGCGCAGGTAACCACAAGCTTGGTCAAAGAGATAGGTTTTAAGGAGCGCGTTGAAGGAGGAAAGAGAGATAGAGAGGCAGAGAGTTTTCGAGAGGGTGTCATGATTCCTACATGGTTACTGTTTGTACTATCACAAGGTGTGCCACCAGAGGGCACAGCAGTGGGAGACTTGTAGGTTACCTGAACAGGTGTGCCAGGCATAGTATAAAAGGCAGGCCACTAGGTGTGTGATCCTCACTCTGGAATTATCAATGAAGGACTAAGGTCACTACAGTTCAAGTACAGCACATTGCCTCATGGAGTCATTATCAGAGCATCTAAAGACATCTTAGAGGGAATTCCAGAGCTTGGGGCCCAGGCAACAGAAGGCATGGCCACCGATGGTTGAGCGATTATAATCAGGGATGCTTGAGGGCAGAATTCGAGAAGCACAGACATCTCGGGGGATTGTGGGGCTGGAGGAGATTACAGAGCTAGGGAGGGGTGAGGCCATGGAGGGATTTGAAAACAGGGATGAGAATTTTGAAATCGAGGTGTTGCTTAACTGGGAGCCAAGGTAGGTCAGCGAGCACAGGGGGTCATGGGTGAGCAGGACTTGGTGTGATAGTTAGGTGAAATTCTGCAATTTTCACTTGCATTCTGTGATTCCGTCCATTTATCATCAGACGCACTGCTTTACAGAGACTCAGTAAGTCAAATTCTCCTTACATTGCATCGGGTTTTTTCCCAGGATTCTTGAGGGTGTTCTGGAGATTGTATTCCGCGATTCTGTTCATTTTCCTGCTGAACTGACCAACCGATGACCTTAGCTAGAACAGAGAATTATATAAAGGTTACGGATGGCCGGGAATGTATTTAACACTCCAACACGTTCGGTTGGTAATGATAGTGAATGTAAACCACAGTTTTTTTGCTCAAAAGGCTTTTGAAGGTCAGTAGTCAGCAAAGCAAAGTTCTCAACTGTCCCATATTAATCTCCACAAAGTTTAATCAAGACTGGGGAAAGAGTATTTTATTGAAACTAATTCATATCTTTCTTGGGTTCGATATTGTAATGACTCAAGAGTCTGATTACTATAAACTCACTCAGGTGCAACCCGATCCATCTTTATTCCAGCCCAAGAGTGCCAGCGTGACAAAGGCACCCAGCTTATATACAGGTGACCAAGCACACATGCCACAGCGTACAGCCTGATGACCTCCGACTGTGGTGCCCTCTGGTGTCTGGTGACTCCCAAGCATTGATACATAACAACGGACCCCTTTATAAAATCTTAACAGTCTCTTTAAAAATTAAGATGGTCTGGGGCTTTCCTCTCACGAGTTGATCGTCTCAGTTCAGCTTTGGCTCTGGGCGAGCGTTCTGAGTCCGTTGAGACTGAGGACTGAGTCGCCGATCTGACGGGAGTGGTCTTGACCACATCAGAGACTGAAGGTTCAGAGTCAGTAATGTCAGCAGAGTCCTCTGATGCGTGAACAATGGTTGGTTGGTCACTGACTGCATCTTCCTCATTCGGTTCCAGTTCACCCGTGTGCTGCAGTTTAACCTGGTCAAGGTGTTTCCTGCGGGTTTGCCCATTCTTGAGCACGACAATAAACACTCTGTTACCCTCCTTGGCAGTAACAGTTCTGGCAAACCACTTTGGACCTTGACCATAGTTCAGTACATAAACCGGATCGTTGACCGAGATGTCACGTGACACGGCAACACGATCATAACACCATCGCTGACTTTGACATCTGTTTTCAACGCTATCATTCAAATCAGGATGAACAAGAGAAAGCCTGGTCTTGAGATTTCTTTTCATCAGTAGTTCAGCAGGAGGAACCCCAGTAAGCGTATGAGGTCTTGAGCTGTAACTAAGCAATATACATGACAACTGTCTCTGCAGTGAACCCTGAGTTACACGTTTCATACTTTGCTTGATCGTTTGAACGGCACGTTCTGCTTGACTATTAGAAACAGGCTTGAATGGAGCTGATCTCACATGTCTGATGCTGTTGAGTTTCATGAACTCCTGGAACTCAAGACTTGGGAAGCATGATCCGTTGTCGCTCACAACAATGTCAGGCAAACCATGAGTAGCAAACATGATACGAAGGCTCTCAATGGTAGCTGTAGACGTGCTGGATGACATAATAACACACTCTATCCACTTGGACTATGCATCTACTACGACAAAAAATATCTTTCCTAGGAACGGGCCCGCTAAATCAATGTGGATCATCGACCATGGTTTGGATGACCAAAGACTCAGCGGAGATTCCACTGGTACTTTACTTAGCTGCTTGCAAGTATTGCACTGATGCACACATGATTCCAGATCAGAGTCAATTCCAGGCCACCATACATGAGACCTAGCAATGGACTTCATCATGACAATACCAGGATGAGTGCTATGAAGGTCACGAACAAATTTTTCTCGACCTTTCTTAGGCATGATTACACGATTACCCCACAGTAAACAATATGACTGAATGGACAACTCATCCTTGCGATGGTTGTAAGGTTTGGTGTCCTCACGTATCTCCATAGGTATGGCAGACCAATCACCACTTAGTACACACCGTTTCACAACCGATAAAATGGAGTCATGGCTGGTCCAAATACTAACTTGTTGAGCAATGACAGGGGTTCCTTCACTCTCAAAAGCATCCATTACTAGCAGTAGATCTCTGCAGGTTGAGTCGTCTCCATCTCAGTTGTGAGTAAGGGCAGACGACTCAGTGCCAGGTCTATGACGAATATCATAATCATAGGCAGACAATGTCAATGCCAACCTTTGAATGTGGGACGATGCATTGGTATTAATAACTTTGTTTTCCGCAAACAATGAAATGAGTGGCTTGTGATCCGTTTCTAGTTCAAAACGAAGATCAAACAGGTACTGGTGCTTTTTTATCACCCCATAGACGCAGGCCAAAGCATCTTTCTCTACCACACTGTAAGCTCTTTCTGCTTTAGACAGACTTCTCGAAGCATACGCAACAAGTTGTAGCTTGCCCGATTCATTTGCTTGTTGGAGTACGCAGCCAACCCCATATGATGAAGCATCACAGGCCAATACAAGATGTTTTTGCGGATCATGATGAAGAAGCAACTTGTTTGAACATAACAGATTCTTGGCTTTCTCAAAGGCTCTATCTTGAGACGCACCCCAGACCCAGTTGTCGCCTTTTCTTAGTAACACATTCAGTGGGTCTAGTAAAGTGCTCAATCTGGGTAAGAAATTACCAAAGTTGTTGAGTAGCCCAAGGAGCAAACACAGCTCCGTCACATTCTGAGGCCTGGGTGCATTTTTGATGGCCTCGGTTTTCAAATCAGTGGGCCTGATGCCATCAGCAGCAACCTTCCTCCCGAGGAATTCGACTTCAGGTGCCATGAATACACACTCCGAGCGTTTCAGCCTGAGTCCCACTTTGTCGAGACGCTGTAGGACTTCTTCAAGATTGTTCAGATGTTCAGCAGTGTCGAGACCTGTGTCCAGAATGTCATCTTGAAACACAACAGTTCTAGGAATGGACTTCAGTAAACTCTCCATATTCCTCTGAAATATGGCTGCAGCTGAACAAATCCCAAAAGAACACCTGTTGTAGACGAACAGTCCTTCATGGGTGTTAATGCAGGTGTGTTTCTTTGAAGTGTCAACAAGCTCCTGGGTTATATAGGCCAACGTCAGATCCAGTTTCGTGAACGACTTTCCACCGGCTAGCATAGCGAACAGATCATCAGCCCTCGATAATGGATACTGATCCTGTTTCGAAAATCGGTTAATCATAACCTTGTAGTTTCCACAAATCCTGACCGTGTCATTACTCTTCCACACAGGAACAATGGGACTAGCCCACTCGTTAAACTCGACCGGTGATATGATCCCTTCACGCTGGAGTCAAGCTCAATTTCAACCTTTCTCCCTCATCATGTACGGAACAGACCGAGCTTTGTGATAGACAGGCCTTGTATTGGAGTCCAGGTGAATCTGTACCTTGGCTCCCGTAAAATGACCAATACCCGGTTCAAAGAAGGAAACTTTTTCAATACTTGAGAAAACGAAGTATCATCCACCGAGGGCAACATCTTAACACCATTCCAGTTCAGCTTGATTTTTCTCGAGCCAATTCCTGCCGAACAGCATTGGACCATTACCTGGGATGATCCATAATAGTAGCTCGTGAACCACATCATCATATGACACCTCGATTGCTGCACTGTCGTGCACTGGTATGAGTTCCTGAGTGAGAGTACGCAACCTGGCATCGACTGGACTCCGCTTCAGTTTCGCAGCCTTAGTGTCCCACAGCTTGGCTCATTATCAACTGGCTCACACCCGTGTCCAGCTCCATTGATACAGGCACGCCATTCAGTTTCACATTAACGACTATTGGCTGGCTCTTTCTCAGGAACGAATACAGTCCATTCACTTCCTCCTCGGGTTGCGTATCCGGGCCATCACTGAACTGGTCCTCATCAACCATGTGATGAGCCGCACCACACTTGCTCAGTTGTGGACACATCCTGTGAAGATGCCCCACTTTCGAACATCCATTGCATGAGTATTGTCGAGGCCGATGATTGCCCCCAAATCGGGATTGAACCAGTTGGCGGGCTCTGAGCAGCGGCAGGTTTCATGTAAGCAGCTCTGCCCGAAGACTACGCCATCTTGTTTACAGTACTTGCCGTGGAACTCTGACTCGTCGATGATATCTGCCTCAAATTATCATCCGTCGTCATGCATGCCTGGGCAGTCGCGATGACCTTTTTCAAAACCAGCGTCTCTGCAGCCAACAGCTTCCTGAGGATCGCATCATGGTTGATGCCTATCATGAAGGCATTATTCCACATCTTCCAGCATGTTCCCGAACTTACACGGCTCAGCAAGACGTCGCAGGTCGGCGACAAATCACGACACATCCTGGCCCTCAGCACGAACATACGTGTAGAAACGGTAGCGTGATATGATCCCCTCTTTTAGCTTCAGATGGTTATCCACCAAGGTACACAATTTCTCGTACACTTTTTCCACCGTACGTACAGGTGAGAGAAGATTCTTCATGAAGCCGTAAATTTTCGGACCACAAACAGTGAGGAGAACTGTCCTGTGCTTAACTGTGTCGGCCTCTGCCTCCATGCCGTTGGCCACAAAATACTGATCCAGGCGGTCGACAAAATCCGCCCAATCCTCGCCCTCCATGAATCTCTCCAGGATTCCAACAGTGCCCATTGTGCATGAGAAGGTTCTTAAATTATGTCATCACCAATTGTAGTGACTCGAGAGTCTGGTTACTGTAAACTCACTCAGATGCAACCTGATCCATCTTTAATCCAGCCAGAGTGCCAGTGTGACAAAGACACCCAGCTTATATACAGGTGACTAAGCACACACGCCACATGCGTACAGCCCGATGTCCTCTGACCGCGACACCTTCTGGTATCTGGTGACCTCCAAGCATTAATACATAACAGATATAGAGAATAATAGTTGCCTTTGTCTATGCTGCAATACAGAGGGACCTGGAGGTCCTTAGTTTTGTGTTTCATACATAACATCCAATCTCAAACTTCCACTCCCAAGAGAATGCTTAAAGAGTGCTTATCCAAAATGTCAAGACTGGAGGTTGTTAAATTCAATTAAGGGACACCTAATTAATGGTCAATGAACAATGCAAGTATAGCAAGTAATCAGGAAAGCAAATGGAATCTTGGCCTTATTGCAAGCGGGATAGAGTATAAAAACAGAGAAGTCCTGCTACAACTATCCAGGGTATTGGTGAGGCCACACCTGGGGAATACCATGTACAGTTTTGGTCTCCGTATTTAAGAAAGGATATATTTGCATTGTAAGCTGTTCAGAGAAGTTTCACTAAGTTGATTCTGGAGATGAGGGGGTTGACTTATGAGGATAGGTTGAGTAGGTTGGGCCTATACTCATTGGAGTTCAGAAGAATGAGAGGTGATCTTATCTAATCTTATAAGATAATGAGGGGGCTCGACAAGGAAGATGCAGAGAGGATATTTCCACTCATAGGGGAAACTAAAACTAAGGGACAGTCTTAGAATACCATTTAAAACTAAGATGAGGAGAAATTTCTTTTTTGAGGGTTGTAAATCTGTGGAATTCGCAGCCCCAGAGAGCTGTGGAGGCTGGGTCATTGAATATATTTAAGGCGGAGATACAGATTTTTAAACGATAGGGGAATGAAGGGTTATGGGGAGCAGGCAGGGAAGTGGAGCTGAGTCCATGATCAGATCAGCCATGATCTTATTGAATGGCGGAGCAGGCTCCAGGGGCCATATGGCCGACTCCTGCTCCTATTTCTTGTGTTCTTATGTTAATAATTTCATATTCTGGAGTAGGTGAAAGGGCCAAGGACTATTTTTTAAAATTCATTCATACTAATGGATCCTCTGTATTATTGTTCATGGTGGGTCGGATGTTGTGCTGGTTTATATCACAGGATGCATCTTTTTTTTAAAAAAAAATTATTCCTAGCTTGTGGTCATCACTGACAAGGCCAGCATTTATTGCCCATCCCTAATTGCCCCTTGAGAAGGTGGTGGTGAGTCGCCTTCTTGAACCGCTGCAGTCCGTGTGGTGAAGGTGCTCCCACAGTGCTGTTAGGGAGGGAGTTCCAGGATTTTGACCCAGCGATGAAGGAACGGCCGATATATTTCCAAGTCAGGATGGTGTGTGACTGGGAGGGGAACGTGGAGGTGGTGGTGTTCCCGTGCGCCTGCTGCCCTTGTTCTTCTAGGTGGTGGAGGTCGCGGGTTTGGGAGACGCTAACGAAACTAATGGGGGAAATACAAAGGTCTGTGGAGAAGTAATGATTAAAGGACACACGTGATTTTATGACCTGCAATGTTGATTACAAGGATGAAACAAGATGGTAGGGAGGGAGAAAAGAGTAAGTAGGAACTCTGACAGATACCTCAATGCAGTGCCAAGTAGTCCTGTCCAAGTCACAATAAATGAGAAGTCCAAATCACAATTGAGTCTCGAGAGAAGAAATTGGGTGCACAAAAGTTCAATTTGTCCTTTGTACCCTCCAACAGGGACCGAAGCCCATGAGCAGTGAAGTGGAGACATGTCAAGGGTATGCGACTCTCCCAGAACCCTGAGACTGGTCGAAAAGTGCCTTTATAAAAGTGGAGAATGGATCTTTATGCAAGCAATCCGGAAATCGACTACTTATTACCAAGTCTTGTAGTTTATTAGGTGTCAGAATGCAAGAGAGATAACATCATGCAGACCCAGACTGTACGTTACAACCTTTTCACACGGGGTCCCCGCTGTTTCTAATACATACAATTTGTTTGGTTGAAAAAAAAAATCAAGCTCAATCTAAGTCCCTGAAAGTAAGGAACAGTGATGAGGCAGATAGTGAGTCAACCAGCTTGATGTGAACAGCATGTGTCAGAAATGGAGTCTCTGCAGGACTCTGATGCTGGTGTTATAGAAATGTCACTCGAGGATTTTGATGAAGAGAATTCATTCTTTTGCCTGTGTATACATATTTATATTTATACAACCGGAAACTAGAATAGCTGGGCTGGGCTAGGATGGACTGAGCTGGGTTGGGTTAGACTGGGCTGGGCTGGGCAGGGTTAGGTTGGTCTGGGCTGGGCTGGGTTGGGTTAGACTGGGCTGGGCAGGGTTAGGTTGGCCTGGGCTGGGCTGGGTTGGGCATGGATTTGCATAACATCAAATCTAATGGTACACTCTGTGTTGAGATAGGCTCTAAGTATGAGCATGTTATACTAATACTAAATAACAAGAGAATTAATTGTCCTGTGCCTACATTGTAAAGTCACCATATCATAGCTTACAACCGAGTCACACAGTGCAATCACCACAATTTTAGTATTTAACACGTGAGATATTACCCACAGAGTGGGGAGAATGTGGAACTTGCTACCACAGGGAGTAGTTGAGACTAATGCCTTTAAAGGGAAGCTCGATCAACACATGGGGAGAAAGGATTAGAAGGATATGTTGATGGGGTGAGATGACGAGGGTGTGAGGGGGTTAGTGTGGATCATAAACACCGGCACGGACCCGTTGGACCGAATGGCCTGTTTCTGTGCAGTACATTCTGTGTGATACTGTGAACTACAACAGAACTTGCATTTTCTACAATAATTAAACAGAACCCCCTAGCACCCCACCCCACCATTGGATAACGAGGACTGGCAGATAATTATTCATCCCCAAACAGGGCAAACCTTCCCCATTAAAGAGCGGAAATCTTCCTACATGATGTTTGTCTACTGGACTGAGGCCTAGCTCTGTCAAGCCCGTGTGGTGGCTGGTGTGCAACGGCCACCCCATGTTAAAAAAATCCACCCACAGGCATCTTCCACCCTTCAGGATGTAGTTCGGGATCTGGAATATTAGGTCCTTCATTGAAACACCTGTGAACTCATCCTTTTTTGGTGAAAGTAGATCACCCTCGATATGAGGGACCACCTAAGAAGAAGACATGATATGTGTCTGACACTATTTCTTCCTGTATTTCCAAGTTACTGTTTATCTATTTCTGGCATTTCTGTCACCTGTAACTTCCAAGATATGCAACTCATTGCAGCCACATCTGCCAAATCATTTTATCAATACCCAATAGTGGAATGAATTTGAAGCAGTGCGTGGAAAATTGCAAGTTAAATATTCTTTAAACTCGGCACTGATTTCCACTTTGAATGATTTTCATGTAGAATTTAAGGTTTCAATCTAATATTTTCCAACAGCTGCCGCTTTTATTGTGAATTTATAAGGGAAAAAGTGTGCCTAATCCTAAGAGACAACCTATACAAAACTGGCAGTGAGTTATCGTTGGTATTCTGATAATGGGATTATTCTGCCTTGTTATACACAGCGATGCTGTGGCCCATCTGTGCCTCAGTACCCAGAGTGGCATCTAAATACCTTCAATAGATTTCTGAGCGAAAAAACAATTATTTCCATTTATTTAAAACTCTGCCACTCCAGCTGTTTTCAAGAGGGACGCGCTGTTATAATTACCTCGCAAATTTTGCAATTAATCTTTGCATGGCAATCTGGAAGACTTTTGCAAAGCAGTGACGAACATCATTTGGCTCATGAAGTTTTGTGCGCGCAACCTGAGGGTGGGTTAGAAACTGAATACGCCGTTTGTGCTCATCCGAAGGAACGTTCTCGAAGGCGCGGGTTGCAGAGGAGCTGCCCACCGCCCCCCACACCCCCACCTCCTGAATCTTCCGCAATAAACAGCGAAAATGATCGGTCAGGCTTGGCAAATTCCCACCGTCTAGTCTGAGGGAGGGAAGGGGGGAGAGGGGGGGGGGCGTGGTAAGGGGCTTCAAGCTTTGTCAAACTGGACAGCATTCACCATAGGCAGTCTCTGGAAATCGAGGAAGAATTGTTTCCACTCTAAAAGTGAGTTCTCAGGTGACTGAACAGTCCGATACGGGAATTGCAGTCTCTGTCACGGGTGCGGCAGACAGTGGTTGAGGGAAAGGGTGGGTGGGGAGTCTGGTTTGCCGCACGCTCCTTCCGCTGCCTGCGCTTGGTTTCTGCACGCTCTCGGCGACGAGACTCGAGGTGCTCAGCGCCCTCCCGGATGCTCTTCCTCCACTTAGGTCGGTCTTTGGCCAGGGACTCCCAGGTGTCGGTGGGGATGCTGCACTTTATCAGGGAGGCTTTGAGGGTGTCCCTGAAACGTTTCCTCTGCCCACCTGGGAAGTGCTTGCCGTGTTGGAGCTGCAAAGGGCAACAAAGCAACATGTATCTATCATCAAGGCATTATCACCAATAGTTCACGCTCTGCTTTCCCATTGCATCTTCAGCTGCTAAAGGCCTTAAGCTCTGGAATTCCCTCTCTACCTCTCTCTCCTCCTTTTAAATCACTCCTTAAAACCTACCTTTTGACCAAGCTTAACACAAAACGTAATCCAAAAGTCTTCTATATGCATATAAATAGTAAACGGGTAGTAAGAGGGGAGGTGGGGTTGATTGGAGACCAAAATGGAGACCTACACATGGAGGCAGAGGGTATGGCTGAGGTACTAAATGAGCACTTTGCATCTGTCTTCACCAAGGAAGAAGATGTGCCAAAGACGGAGTGAGAGAGGAGATAGTGGATAGGATAAGAATTGGAGAAGAGGAGGTACTAGAAAGGCTGGCTGCACTTAAAGTCGATAAGTCACCAGGACCGGATGGGATGCATCCTAAGATGCTGAGGGAAGTGAAGGAAGAAATCGCGGACGTATTGGCCAGAATCTTCCAATCCTCCTTCGATACGGGGATGGTGCCAGAGGACTGTAGAATTTCAAATGTTACAGCCTTGTTCAAAAAAGGATATAAAGATAAACCCAGCAACTATTGGCCGGTCAGTTTAATCTCGGTAGTGGGGAAGCTTTAAGAAACAATAATCAGGGATAAAATTAACAGTCACTTAGACAAGCGTGGATTAATTAAGGAAAGGCAACATGGATTTGTTAAAGGCAAATCGTATTTAACCAACTAGATCGAGTTTTTTGATGAGGTAACAGAGAGGGTCGATGAGAGCAATGCAGCTGACGTGGTGTACATGGATTTTCAAAAGGCGTTCGACAAAATGCCACACAATAGGCTTGCCAGCAAAGTTGAAGCTCATGGAATAAAAGGGGCAGTGGCAGCATGGATATGAAATTGGCCAAGTGACAGGAAACAGAGAGTAGTGGTGAACGGTTGTTTTTCGGACTGGAGGAAGGTATACAGTGCTGTTCCCCAGGGGTCGGTACTGGGACCACTGCTTTTCTTGATATATATTAATGACTTGGATATAGGTGTACAGGGCACTATTTCAAAATCTGCAGATGACACAAAACTCCCTCTCCCTCACCCCCTGGGGGTGCTAACGATCCAAACTTCTCGGCCATGGAATTTCACTGAATCAGATGCCAAATATCAAGGCGCCATCAACTGCACCAGAATTGTATTCCAACACAATCTGTAGCCTCCTGCCCCGGCATTTCCCTCACTCTAACATTACCATCAAGCCAGGCGACCAATCCTGGTTCAATATGGAGTGTGGAAGAACATGACAGGAGCGGCACCGTAAAATAAGGTGCCAACTTGGTGAGACTGCAACTGTTCTCCATGCAGGCGAAACACCAGCAGCAACATGCTGTAGACAGGGCTAAGCGATCCCACAACCAACGGATCAGATCAAAGTTTTGCAGTGCTGCCACATCCGGTCGTGAATGGCGGAGTCCAGCACGGGAGTGCAAAAGACAAGGCTGAAGCGTTCGCAATCATCCTCGGCCAGTGGACGATCCATCTCGGCCTCTTCCTGAGGTCCCCACCATCATGGAAGTTAATCTTCAGGCAATTCGATTCACTCCAGGTGATGATCGAGAAAGGGCTGAGTGCACGAGATACAGCAAAAGAGCAAAAGGCTATGGACTCTGACAGCATCCCTGTGCTCCAGAACTAGCCGCGCCTCTAGCCAAGCTGTTCCAGTCCAGCTACATCACTGGCATCTACCTGACAATGTGGAAAACTGCCCAGGTACATCCTGTCCACAAAAAGCAGGACAAATCCAATCTGGCCAACTATCCCCCCATCTCTCGATCATCAGCAAAGTGATTCAAAGCGTCATTGATGTGCTATCAAGCAACACTTTGGCAATAACCTGCTCACCGATGCTCAGTTTGGGTTCCGCCAAGATCACTCGGCTTCAGACCTCATGACAGCCTTGGTCCAATGATGGACAAATTAGCTGAATTCCAAAGGTGAGGTGAGAGTGACTGCCCTCGACATCAAGGCAGCATTTGACCGAGTATGGCATCAAGGAGCCCTAGTAAAACTGAAGTCAATGGGAATCAGGGGGAAAACTCTCCACTGGCTGGGGTCATACATAACACAAAGGAAGATGGTTGTGGTTATTGGAGGTCAATCATCTCAGCACCAGGACATCGCTGCAGGAGTTCCTCAGGGCAGTGTCCTAGGCCCAACCATCTTCAGCTGCTTCATCAATGACCTTCCCTCCATCATAAGGTCAGAAGTGGGGATGTTCGCTGATGACTGCACAGTGTTCAGTTCCATTCACAACTCCTCAGATAATGGAGCAGTCCGTGCCCGCATGCAGCAAGACCTGGACAACATCCAGACTTGGGCTGATAAGTGGCAAGTAACTTTCACCCCACACAAGTGCGGAAAATAAACCATCATTTCCAAAGAGCGAGAGCGAACCACCTCCACTTGACATTCAACGGCATAACCGTCATTCGATCAACACCCTGGGGGGGTCACCATTGACCAGAAAGTTAACAATGCACCACATAAATACTGTGGCAACAAGAGCGGGTCAGAGGCAGGGTATTCTGTGGCGAGTGTCTCGCCTCCTGACTCCCCAAAGACTTTCAAGCATCTACTAATTGGCTGCCGCGTTTCCCGACATTGCAACAGGGACTACACGTCAAAAAATACTTCATTGACTGCAAAGCACTTTGGGACGTCCTGAGGTTGAAGACGACAGATTTTTGGAGTCTAGGGGAATCGAGGGGTTTCCCCGAGGGATCAGGCGGGAAAGTGGAGTTGAGGTTGAAGATCAGCCGTGATCTTCTTGAATAACGGAGCAGGCGCAATGGACCGAATGGCCTACTCCTGCTCCTATTCCTTATGTTCCTTTTTGAGGTTGTGAAAAGCACTGCATAAATGCAAGTTCTTTCTTTTCTGGAACCTGTAGCTCTGCTTTTGCTAGTTTTCCAGGTTGTCCTGTGTGTGCATCTACTGGGTGTGTTGCTTGGCACTGCATCCTCCTTTTGGCATTGAGGATCAGGCTGAGGTTGTCGGCAGAATTCTCAGAACTGGCACAGTGTTTCCTCTCCCAATTGTGCTGATCGATGAAGGGGACAATAGAAACATAGAAAATAGGAGCAGTAGTAGGCCATTCGGCCCTTCGAGTCTGCACCGCCATTCAATATGATCATGGCTGATCCTCTATCTCAACATCATATTCCTGCTTTTTCCCCATACCCCTTCATACCTTTTGTTTCTAGAAACCTATCTATCTCCCTCTTAAATATATTCAGTGACTTGGCCTCCACAGCCTTCTGTGGTAGAGAATTCCACAGGTTCATCACCCTCTGAGTGAAAACATTTCTCCTTATCTCGGTCCTAAATTTCCTACCCCGTATCCTGAGACCGAGATCCCTTGTTCTAGACTTCCCAGCCAGGGGAAACATCCTCCCCGCATCCAGTCTATCCAACCCAGTCAGAATTTTATACGTTTCAATGAGATCCCCTCTCATTCTTCTAAACTCTAGTGAATTCAGGCCTAGTCGACCCAATCTCTCCTCCTACGGCAGTCGTGCCATCCCAGGAATCAGTCTGGTGAACCTTCAATTAAGAGTAAATGGCTGGAGTTTTCCGTCTCTCTCTGTGCTCATCAGCCTGCAGTTTTCCATCCGTTCGCTCCTGTGCTGGCAGAACCAGAAGCAGAAAGCCTTGGTCAATGGGTCCTAATGCTGCTTTTCCATCATCAGATAGTTGGTGCAAGAAATAAATCTGGTCATGGGAGTTTCATCGCAGGAAGGAAAGCTGAATTTTCACCCCCCCGCCCCCCACCCTCCAAAACTAACTCTTAAAGTTTGATTTTATCCGAACCATCCCAGTGCGTTTAGATCGGACACCTGTGTCGCACCCCAATCAGACTTCCCAAACCCGCGACCTCTCCCACCGAGAAGGACGAGGGCAGCAGGCGCATGGGAACACCACCACCTCCATGTTCCCCTCCGAGTCACATACCATCCTGACTTGGAAATATATCGGCTGTTCCTTGGGTCAAAATCCTGGAACTCCCTCCCTAACAGCACTGTGGGAGCACCTTCACCACACGGACTGCAGCGGTTCAAGGCGGCGGCTCACCACCACCTTCTCAAGGGGCAATTAGGGATGGGCAATAAATGCCAGCCTCGCCAGCAACGCCCACATCCCAGAAATTAATTTTAAGAAAACTGTGTACGAAATGGGAGCCTGGCCCGAGCCTGTCCTGCTAAGGTTAAAATAAGGACAAAGTCCATAATTTTGTAAATTAGAACAAAAAGAATAGGAGCAGGAGTTGGCCATTCTTGGGTTTCACCCCCCCACCGCCCCCCAGGCCTATCTCAGGGAGCTCCGATGCCAGCTCTTTAGCTCGGGATTTTCGCTTGCTCAGCCAGCCTTGCACCCTAAGAGAGGTGTACAAACCTCCCTTAGCGCCCCACCCCATATTTGTGGCCCAGCTGCCCAATATTGCTGACTGAGGCGCAAACTGTTCCCGGGCGCAAACTTTTACCGCCCCGAGATAAGCAGAAACGAAAATCTGGCCCTCATGAATCTTTACGAACAATATACAGCAATCTCTTCTATACTTCCCGTCCATAGGGTGTGTCTGATACTTGATCCATGCCGTGTTTTGTATCTGACACTGGTGTAGTCTTATCATCAAAGGCAAAAAGCCAGGGAGCAACCTGCAGGATTTAGTTAGTAGCAGCCTGTTGTTTTCAGCAATGAAACCAGTATGGAATATCATAAGCTTAAAACAAACCAATTTTTGGGGGATTCAAGGGGTTGAATTCCAGACTCTCAGAAGTCATGGTGTAAGCACAAATTTCCAAATGAGCTCAATGTTTTTCCTTGCTTTTCAGAGCCCGAAGACTGTGACAAAAGTAAAAGCCATTTGGGCCACTGAAACCTGTCCTTTCACTGCCTGAAATCTCCTGGCCTCAGCTTCCTGTTGCAGTGTGACCTCGTCTTTGCTGTGGCTCCTGGCTGATTGCTCAATGACGAGGTGAGATTAAGGCAGTGCTTCACCCCAGCGGACATTAGCTTCCGACAGAGATCGATTCGCAATTTGAACAAATTGGCGCTCTCTTCAAAAAAAGGCAGCGGGGTTTCGGAAATGGAAACTGTCCAGTGGGGGGGAGCGTTGGAGGAGGGTGGGGGGGGGGGGGGGTTTAAGGCGCGTGATTGGTGGAGCGCAGAAGGAGGTTCGCCATTCACCTGACCTACACTGTAGCAACAGAGAGGAGAACAAAATGTTCCATTTGCAGCACGAACACCTCTCACTTTGATCAGCTCAACAACAAAAAAACAACCCTCCCCCCTCTCTCCCATTCCCAAAACAAAAACCACTAAACAAAAACACATGTGCCTTTGCAGAACCTGCTGCTCTGTGTGTGCCAAGAGGGAACTGCTTCATTCTGGCACCATGTCTTACCTCAATAGGGGATGAGTGGGAATGTATAATGCATGTCCCGTTTGAATTCCAGTTATTCCCAGCGGCGCACTTAACGGGGGAAAAGTGAGAACTTCAAACTACTTTTGATCGAAAACTAGGAAGAGAGAAGAAAAAAAACAGGAGACTTTTTTTTTTTCAAAAGCCCAAAATACGAGCTGCTAATGATGAGCTGACAAGAGACTTGTCTTTGTCCCTGCGCTGGTGTGAGGAGAGGGCAACAAACCATTTAAGAGTGATCAAAACCGTCGGGCTTAATGTGACCCAAGGGGCTAGAAATTTGGCTGTGTAGCGCCACCATTAGCGCCAGAGAGGGGCGCTAAGGGGCCGCGAAACACCTCCCGCCCGAGCGCCGCGAACGTCAGTGAGGTTTCAGCGGCGGCACTGATAGTTTGCGCTGCGCGCGCTCGCCTCGCCCACTGGGTGACATCACCGAGTGTGCCATGCCCCCGTAGCCTCGCTTTTGCAAAATTCAGTCTCTCTCCTGCGGTAACGCCTGGCGCCGAGACTGACAGGGGGGGAGAAAGCAGTCAGTCCGGCAACGATCCCGGGGGCGATATCGTCCGGAGCACAAGGTGAAATTTCAGGTTTACAACTTCTATTTATTTGTCGCAGTAGTGGGAGAAGTGTGGGTGAAGTTTATTGAAATTTTCAACAGGATTTTTTTCCCCCATCTTTAAGCGTTGGGATGCCGGCATCCTAGCTCCAAAAATTGAGTCGGCCTCCTGCGCTATGGCTCCGTTAGCGCCCGAGGAGGAGTGTGGAATGCTTCCCTTAGCGATACAGCTGAATATCCCACTTTGAGGCGGTAAACATCGCCCGGCACTAAAGGTAGCGCCCCAATGCCGTCAACACCTCAATTGAATTTCTAGCCCTTGTCCCATGTATGGGAACTTCCAGGTTACAGGGCTGCACACACGCATTATTCTGCTTCAGGGACCATAGATTATCGAGGGGCTTCCTCCTCTGTACAGCACGGAATTGTAAGCATAGTTCTAATTTTTAATTAAATTCATTACTTCGTAAATTCTGATGAAGGGAGCTCGCAGGAGCACACGCCGAGGCTCCAGACATTTTCATGGTCTTATCACGATGACACTGCCCTGCACTTCATTTGAAAACATTTCTAATGAAAACATTAATGGAACGATGCTGAAAATGGCGTCCAGTGTTCTTGTGAACTGGCGGGAGGGCAAATTAAAATGAGTGAACAGCAGGAAGCCATCTCACACATAGCCGACTTGCACCATGAACTGGCAAGTGTATTTAAAGGGTTGTGCAGTCCCCAGCATCAGCGACAAACCTCTTCCTTCAGACCCACAGGTTGTTGTGCACTTTTCAGAAATTGCAAGCCAACAGCGTGAGCAAGTGAAATCGTGCAGCTTCGCAGGGTGAATGAGAGAGGAAGAAACTGAGACACAAAAGTACTGGGCAGAACTATGTCCATTGTATCTCTCTTTCTCTCTCACTCTATCTCTTGGCTCCTAACTTTCACTGTCTCTCACTCTCTATCTCTCTGTCACTAACTTTCACCCTCTATCTCTCTGTCAAGAACTTTTACTCTCTATCTTCCTGACCCTAACTTTCACTCTGTCTCTTACTCTTTATCTCTCAGACACTGTCGCTCACTTTTTTATCTCTCTGACCAACATTCCCTAACTTTCACTCTCTTGATCACCCTTTCTATCTCTCTGACCCCAGCATTCCCTCCTCTATCTCGCAGACCCTATTGCTTGGTATCTGTGACCCTAATATTCCTTTACTTTCACTCTATCTCGCCCTCTCTATCTCTCATGACCGATTTCTTTCTTTTCCTTCTCTCGTTCTCTTTCTTTATGTGACCTGGAGTAGAAACATAGAAACATAGAAAATAGGTGTAGGAGCAGGCCATTTGGCCCTTCGAGCCTGCACCACCATTCAATATGATCATGGCTGATCATGCAGCTTCAGTACACCATTCTTGCCTTCTCTCCATAACTTTAGCCGTAAGGGCCACTTCTAACTCCCTTTTGAATATATCTAACGAACTGGCCTCAACAACTTTCTGTGGTAGAGAATTCCACAGGTTCACCACTCTCTGAGTGAAGCAGTTTCTCCTCATCTTGGTCCTAAATGGCTTACCCCTTTATCCTTAGACTGTGACCCCTGGTTCTGGACTTCCCCAACATCGGGAACATTCTTCCTGCATCTAACCTCTCCAATCCCGTCTGAATTTTATATGTTTCTATGAGATCCCCTCTCATTCTTCTAAATTCCAGTGACTATAAGCCTAGTCAATCCAGTCTTTCTTCATATGTCAGTCCTGCCATCCCGGGAATCAGTCTGGGGTGAAGGACGCCCATCATCCTACCATATTATAGTTGACACTAATAATTGTTTTTATTCACAATGAAATGTATTGGAGGTTATTCCTGAGCCTTCTACTTGAGTGAATAGCCTCTTAATCTTCCATTTTGAGCTGTGCTCTAATGGTTGTGCAGCTTAGAAGAGATGCGAATTTAAATATTAAAATGCGTTATGATAAAATCACAATGTAGATAAGAACATCTAAGCCCTAGTTTTAACCCTACTCGTCCTGTGGAAATAGCACATGTGGGGAGGTTGGGGTTTGGGGGGCGGTGGGGGAATGTGACCCTTATTATCATCATCATAGGTAGTCCCTCGAAATTGAGATTTGCTTCCACTCTAAAAGGGAGTTCTCAGGTGACTGTACAGTCCGATACGGGAATTACAGCCTCTGTCACAGGTGGGGCAGACGGTCGTTGAGGGAAGAACATAAGAACATAAGAATTAGGAGCAGGAGTAGGCCATCTAGCCCCTCGAGCCTGCTCCGCCATTCAACAAGATCATGGCTGATCTGGCCGTGGACTCAGCTCCACTTACCCGCCCGCTCCCCATAACCCTTAATTCCCTTATTGGTTAAAAATCTATCTATCTGTGACTTGAATACATTCAATGAGCTAGCCTCAACTGCTTCCTTGGGCAGAGAATTCCACAGATTCACAACCCTCTGGGAGAAGAAATTCCTTCTCAACTCGGTTTTAAATTGGCTCCCCCGTATTTTGAGGCTGCGCCCCCTAGTTCTAGTCTCCCCGACCAGTGGAAACAACCTCTCTGCCTCTATCTTATCTATCCCTTTCATTATTTTAAATGTTTCTATAAGATCTATAAGGGGAGGGTGGGACTGGTTTGCCGCACGCTCCTTCCGCTGCCTGCGCTTGGTTTCTGCATGCTCTCGGCGATGAGACTCGAGGTGCTCAGCGCCCTCCCGGATGCACTTCCTCTGCTTAGGGCGGTCTTTGGCCAGGTGGTGGCGTATTGCAGGTCGGTGTGGCCCACGATATAACTTAATAACGTATGGATTAATGACCATTATCACAGACTTGTAGCAGCAGGTAGGGGGAACCATTTGATACCGGCAACAGATCGGTTAAAAACCCTGCAAGTTTAATCGCTCGAATCTATTTCCTGCACAATAGTGTGTGTTTCAAGGCTGTAATTTGTCTGCTTACAGGTTTTTTTTTCTCTCTGCCGTGCCAAGCTGTGAAGGCATCGGCAGCTAAACATCTGGGAAGCAATTTACATTTTCCAAACTGATTTATACATCGGGTAGACAACCAGCTAACACAAATAAATTCAGACGCTGCTGACAGCGGCAGTGACAGTCACAGATGGGGCTGTGTGCGCGTCTGTATCTCTCAGCGCACAGTTACCGGTGTAATATGTGTACGCACCAAGCCTCGGAACATAATCTATGATAATGAAAAGTTACAGTCTGAAATTGTCAGAAAGCGTTATTCTCCTCGAGTGTCTCATGTTGAACCTCCCTCCAGGCAACCCGGCAACTGATTTTAAGATCCTGCTGCTTATAGAAAAATAGGGGCCCTGGAGAGGCACCAGATGTCTCTCTCTCTCTCTCGCTCACTCTCTCTCTCTCTCTCTTTTTTTTGTCAGATTGGCACTGCAAATTTTTTTGACTACAGAACGGACTGGTTTGCGACTGTTATCCGCTAAGGGCCGCCACGGATAACTCAGCTATGACTGGGAGTCTTTGCGCTGTCACGGGGCCGCGGTGCAGACGTCAGCATCGCCCCGCGAGCCGACGCCTCAGAGTGACAGGCCAAGACGTCAACTTGGCAGGTGCTCCGGTCGAGGAGCTTGGCTGTCTCGCCTACCTCCTTCTTTGTTTGTTTTTATTTCGCGGCCAAGTGCTCTGTGCAACGCGCGGCGCTTTCGTGGCGCTGGCGATGGAGTTCGGTGCCTCAGAGCGGCTGCAGTCAGCGAGCGGGTATCATTGCCAAGGTAACCCCAAAAAAAAAACACATAATGAGACTGCATCAGTGTCCGCCGTGGCTCAGTGGGTCACGCACTCTCTCGCCTCTGTCTCAGAAGGTGTTGTGGGTTCAAGTCCCACTCCAGGGACTTGAGCACAAAAATCGAGGCTGACACTCCCAGTGCAGTGCTGAGGGAGTGCCGCACTCTCAGAGGTGCCGCCTTTCGGATGCGATTAAACCAAGGCCCCGTCTGCCCTGTCAGGTGGATGTAAAAGATCCCATGGCACTATTTCGAAAGAGCAGGGGAGTTATCCCCGGTGTTGTGGCCAATATTTATCCCTCAATCTACATAACAAAAAAGACAGATAATCTGGTCATTATCACATTGCTGTTTGTGGGAGCTTGCTGTGCACAAATTTGGCTGCTGTGTTTGCTCCATTACAAAGTGACCGCACTCCAAAGGTACTTCATTGGCTGTAAAGCACTTTGAGATGTCCGGTGGTCGTGAAAGGCGCTATATAAATGCAAGTCTTTTTTTGGGGGTTAAATTTGAAAAAGAGAAATAATGACACTGTATGGTGGGTAATACTAATATTTTTCAAGTGATAGCGTTGTGAGATGGTGAAAAATCTTCACGAAATGCAGATATGCTAGTGATGTTTCTTCCAATCATGGGATTTTGGCTCACCTAATTGTCAATCATCACCCTCCTTATCTCATCCTCTTGTACCGTACGACGAGATTGAACACCGCCTCCAGTGCGCCAGTGCAGTCTTCAGCCGCTTGAGGAAAAGAGTGTTTGAAGACCAGGCTCTCAAATCTGCCACCAAGCTCATGGTCTACAGGACTGTAGTAATACCCGCCCTCCTGTATGGCTCAGAGATATGGACCATGTACAGTAGACACCTCAAGTTGCTGGAGAAATACCACCAACGATGTCTCCACAAGACCCTGCAAATCCCCTGGGAGGACAGATGCACCAACATTAGCGTCCTCGACCAGGCCAACATCCCCAGCATTGAAGCACTGACCACACTTGATCAGCTCCGCTGGGCAGGCTATATTGTCCGCATGCCAGACATCAGAATCCCAAAGCAAACGCTCTACTCGGAACTCCTTCACGGCAAACGAGCCAAAGGTGGGTAGAGGAAACATTACAGGGACACCCTCAAAGCCTCCCTGCTAAAGTGCGACATCCCCACTGACACCTGGCAGTCCCTGGCCAAAGACCACCCTAAGTGGAGGAAGTGCATCTGGGAGGGCACTGAGCACCTCGAGTCTCATCGCGGTGAGCATGCAGAAACCAAGCACAGGCAGCGGAAAGAGTGTGCGGCAAACCTATCCAACCCTCCCTTTCCCTCAACGACTATCTGTCCCACCTGTGACAGGGACTGTGGTTCTCGAATTGGACTGTTCAGCCACCTGAGGACTCATTTTAAAAGTGGAAGCAAGTTTCCTTGATTCCAAGGGACTGCCTATGATGATGATGTAAGATGAACAGGTAAAGAACATGCATTTATATAGAACATGCATTTCACAACCTCAGGCCGTCCCAAAGCGCATTACAGCCATTGAGGCAGTTTTCGCCGTGTAGTTACTGTTGTAATGTTGGTAAACGCAGCATCCAAATGGCACACAGCAAGCTCCCAAAAATTGCAATGCGATAATGACCAGATAATCTGTTTTAGCTGTTGGTTGAGGGATAAATATTGGCGCAGGATACCGGGGATAACTGCCCTGTTCTTCATCGAAATAGTGCCGTGGGATCTTTCATGCCCATCTGAGGGGGACCTCTGTTTAACGTCTCATCTGAAAGATGGCACCTCCGACAATGCAGCGCTCCCTCAGCACTGCCTTTCACGTCAGCCGAGATTTTGTGTTCAGGTCTCTGGAGTGGGACACAGTCAGACTTGGGATTAGGGAAGACCGGAGCCTATCAGGTAGAATCTAACAGCAGGAGCATGAAATCCAGACATATGCAGCTGGCAGTGATGTCAATGAGAACTCAAGCGACAGTACCCGAGTTTAAAATGGGAGAGAAGATTGCATTGTGTGGGTAATAGCGTGTATTATAGGCTGTCACATAATCACATCATTTTATACACTGCTCATAATTTATGGTGTAATAAGTATCCCTCTATTGAATTGCCTTATAACACCCTCCCAACCAACAGCTCTGCACGCCTTAGATTATTCAGCATTGTGTGGCTGCCGATATAGTCTCCATCTCCCTCTATCAGCCAGAGGCAGTTAGACAGTGAATCCGTGCACTCAGATTGTTTTTCTCTCTTTCCCAGTCATAGGGAACACAGTGGCTCAAATTAAAATGCTGAGGTCTGTTTTGGGAACAATTGTTCAATACGCTTCACAAGGTTTAGCCTCACTCAGCTGTCAAACTACACCGGATATACGGCACAGAAACAGGCCATTCGGCCCAACCAGTCCATGCCGGCGTTTCTGCTCCACTCGAGCCTCCTCCCGTCTTTCCTCATCTAAATCTATCAGCATAACCCTCTATTCCCTTTGTTACGCTTGGAATAACCCCACAAGACTGTACACTGTTAGCTCAAACTGTTGTGTCCTCGGTCTCTTTAATGTAACTCCAGAGTGAGGAGGTAGCATGGTAGACTGTCTTTTATACCGGCTTGCCCAGAGTGTGCAGGTGACCCTTAGGCCTCCCACAGGTGTGCCCCCTGGAGGCAAGTCTTACGCATTGGTAATGTTTACATACATAACACCTTTCTCCCTCACATGCTTGTCTAGCCTCCCCTTAAATGCATCGATATTATTCGCCTCAACCACTCCCTGTGGTAGCGAGTTCCACATTCTCACCACTCTCTGGGTAAAGAAGTTTCTTCCGAATTCCCTATTGGATTTCTTGGTGACTATCTTATATTGATGGCCTCTAGTTATGCTCTTCTCCACAAGTGGAAATGCTCTCTCTGTATCCACTCTATCAAAACTTTTCACAATTTAAAGGTCTCTCTTCGGTCTATTTTAATGACCTACATGTGACTCCAGACCCACAGCAACGTGGTTGCCTCTTAACTGCCCTCTGAAATGGCCCATTGAGACACTCAGTTGTTGTAAGGCGGCTCACCACCGCCTTCTCTAGAGCAATTATGGATGGGCAAAAAATGTTGCTAAGATTGTTGGTGATGCCCACATCCCGGAATGTATTAAAAAAAAACATAATGGCGAGGAATTTACATATTTTAAATGGTCATAATGCATTTAGATTATGTATATCACGTGATGCCAATGGAATGATTTCTTCTGTGCATTAAGTGTAATAAAATCGTAAACATGTTTTTAAAGAACGTGGTGATGGTTTTGAATATATTTAGTACACAGAATGAATCTTCCCCTCCTTTAAGTGATTCATCACGCCCATCAATGACTTAACTGGAGTTTCAAAATGATATATATTGTTGGGAGTGATTAAAAGGTGCAAGGCATATTTTTCACAACTCCTGAGGACTGGGTTCAAAGGTTTCAGAATGATGATGTAATTGTTAATTGTTTAAAGAGTCAGATAATTATTGCAATTCCGACTGAACTCGTCGCGATTCAAAGCTGACAATTAAAATATGGTTGTGTATTTTGGGAGGACAAAAGGTTCAAAAAGAATAGGAAGAGCTTCGATTTATACAGGATCTTTCATGAAATCCAGACCTCCCAAAGTGATTTACAGCCAAATAATTGCTCATGAAGTGTAGTCATAAGAACATAAGATAAGAACATAAGAAATAAGAGCAGGAGTCGGCCATTTGGCCCCTCGATCCTGCTCCGCCATTCGATAAGATCATGGCTGATCTGATCATGGTCACCGTCACTGTTGTTGTTATATATGCAGACTATAGTTATACCCTCTGTGTAGTCACTGTATAGTTGCATAAGATAGAGTCTTGTTACCTAATGCACTATCAATAAGGTTTACACTGTGTATATACTATGCTGGCACCACTAGAGGGTGCAACTGCTGGAGACCAGGGTTTCTTGCTCCTGTGGCAGAGGCTGTCCACCAGAAGGCACTGCGGTTGGACACCTGAGGGTCACCTGCATAGGTGTGCAGGGCCCAGTATAAAAGGCTGCTCACCATGCTTGTGCCTCACTCTGGAGTTACGAATAAAGAACCACGGTCACTACAGTTTGAGTACAACACATTGCCTCGTGGAGTCATTCATAAGTACATTACAGACATAACAGTAGGCAACAACAGCAGTCAGTTTGTGTAGAGCAAGATACAAAGAGCAGTGAAATGAATAATCTGATATTTAAAAAATTAATTCATAGTATTTGGGTGCCGCCAGCATTTATTGCCCATCCCTAGTTGCCCTTGAGAAGGTATTGGTGGTGAGCTGCCGCCTTGAATACAACTGAGTGGCATTCAGGGCAGAGTTATGAGTCAACCACGTTGCTGTGGGGGATCGGAAGTCACATATAGGCCAGACCGGGTAAGGGTGGCAGATTTCCTTTCCCTCAAGGACATCGGTAAACACAATAGTTAACAAAATCCAGTAGTTACAAGGTCTTTATTACTGATTTATTTCATTGAATTTAAATTCCCCAACTACCGATGGTGGGATTTGAACTCGCGTCTGTGGATCCATCAGTCCAGGCCTCGGGATTACTGGTCCAGTAACATAACCACGACGCTATCCGTTCCTGATGCTTCCCAAAAAGTGATTGTTGGGCAGTAGACGAAGAGAACTCTTCTTTGAAAGAGTGCGATGGTACCTTGAACAACCAATAGATGGGTCTTACCCAAATATGGCACCTCTGACAATGCATCACACTCTCCGCAATGGCACATCAACCTCGCTTATGAATTCAAGCCCTAATTTGGTATTGATTTTTTACCAGGAGATCCATTTTATTTATTTCCTGTTAACTTCCAGTTGCCCCACTTATTTAAATTGAGTGTCTTGAAAAGACAGACAATCTGAGATACCAAGATCTCCCAAAGAGAAATGTAAGACCATAAAAGCTGGTTTTAGATGGTGTTGATTGAGGAGGAATTCTGGCAAGGACACTTGGAGAATGCTTCACTGTTCATAACATAAGAATTAGGATCGAGCATACTTTATTCGGCCCCTCGAGCCTGCTCCACCAATAAATCAGATCATGGCTGATCTTCAACCTCAACTCTACTTTCCTGCACTATCTCCATATTCCTTGATTCCCTTAATATCCAAAAATCTATCAATTATGTTTGTATTGTACCTATGAATGACTCCACAAGGCAATGTGTTGTACTCAAACTGTAGTGACCTTGGTCCTTTATTCCAAACTTCAGAGTGAGGCACAAGCATAGTGGCTCCCCTTTTATACAGCCCCTGTCACCAGGGCAGGAAACCCCGGTCTCCACCAGTTGCACCCTCTAGTGGTGCCAATATGTATATACATAGTGTAAACCTTATTGATAGTACATCAGGTAAACAAGTCTCCACCTTATGCAACTATACAGTGACTACGCAGAGAGTATATCTATAGTCTGCATATACAACACTATCGGGGAGGGGGAGGTCAGGTCGGATCCAGTCTGGGGGGGGGGCGGGGAGCGGGGGTCGGGTCGGGTCCAGTCGGGGGGGGGGGGCGGAGCGGGAGTGGGAGTCGGGTCGGATCCAGTGGGGGGGGTCGGGTCAGGTCGGGTCCAGTCGGGGGGGGGGGGCGGAGCGGGAGTCGGGTCGGGTCCAGTCCGGGGGGGGGGGGGGCGGGCGGCGGGGAGCGGGTGTCTGGTCTGGTCGGGGGGGGGGGAAGCAGGAGCTGGCCGTGGGAGGAGCCTTATTCACGCAGCCCCAGTGAGGCCATTCGGCCAGGGCTAGGGGCTGCGTGCTTCGGGCCCCTCCCACACAGTTTCGGGCGCCTGGAGCTACTGCACTGTAGCGCCCACTGTAGCGCGCATGTGCAGAGGTCCCGGCACTGTTTTCAGCGCAGGGACCTGGCTCCGCCCCCCCACAGCTCGTGCTGCGCTGCGCCGAGGGCCAGAGGACCTGCAGGGAGGTGGAGAATACTGAGGATTTTTTTAGGCTCAATTTGTGGCGCGAAAAACGGGCGTCCAGGTCAGGACTGCGCCGTTCTAGGCGCATGTGGAAACTTGGGCCCTATATTCTATTTGCCATGTTCTTGCCCAATCACTTAGCCTGTCTATATCCCTTTGAAGCCTCTTTGCATCCTCCTCACAACTTAAATTCCCAGTTAGCTTTGTATCATCGACAAACTTGGATTCATTATATTTGGTCCCCTCAGCCAAATCATTAATATCGATTGTGAATAGCTGGGGCTCAAGCACCGATCCTTGCGGTACCCCACTAGCTCTTCGAAATAGTGCCATGAGATCTTTAATGTCCAATTAAACAGCAGATGGATCCTCATCGTCCATAAGATGGGATTTCCAACAATGTTGCAGTCCATTCGCAGTGCACTACTGTGTCGGTCTATGATATGAAGTCAAGCCCTAGTATGGTATGGAATTAGTGTGTTCAAAAATCGCCATTATTTAGAACTCATAAGAACGTGCAGCAGCCAATTAGCTCACAGCAAGGTCCCGAGACCATCAATGAGATGCACGACCAGCTATCTGTTTTGGGTTTATTGGTTGAAATGTGAATGTTGGCCAAAAGAACACGCTGGTCATCACTGCAAAAGGGACCATGCGATCTTCAATTTCCACCAGTGGCTCAGTAGGCAGCACACTCGCCTCTGGGTCAGAAAGTTGTGGGTTCAAGTCCCACTCCAGGCATTCGAGCACAAAATCCAGGCTGACACTCCCAGTGCTGTGCTGCGGGAGCCCCGCACTGTCGGAGGTGCCATCTTTCTGATAAGACGCTAAACCGAGGTCCCGTCTGCTCAGGTGGATGTAAAAGATCCCACGACACTATTTTGAAGAAGAGCAGGGGAGTTATCCCCGATGTCCTGGCCAATATTTATCCCTCAATCAACATAACAAAAATAGCTTATCTCATCATTATCAAATTGCTGTTTGTGGGAGCTTGCTGTGCGCGAGTTAGCTGCCGTGTTTCCCACATTACAACATTGACTACATTCCAAAAGTACTTCATTGGCTGCAAAGCACTTTGAGATGTCCGATAAATACAAGTCTTTTTTTCATGCAAAAATGATACCACCTCCAATACAGCACTCTCTCTGTAGTGCACTGAAGTATCAACATTTACTGACAAAGCAACAGTAACTACACTTTGATTCATACATACATACAAACATAGAAAATAGGTGCTGGAGTAGGCCATTCGGCCCTTCAAGCCTGCACCGCCATTCAATGAGTTCATGGCTAAACATGCAACTTCAGTACCCCATTCCTGCTTTCTCGCCATACCCCTTGATCCCCCTAGTAGTAAGGACTACATCTAACTCCTTTTTGAATATATTTAGTGAATTGGCCTCAACAACTTTCTGTGGTAGAGAATTCCACAGGTTCACCACTCTCTGGGTGAAGAAATTTCTCCTCATCTCGGTCCTAAATGACTTAGCCCTTATCCTTAGACTTTGACCCCTGGTTCTGGACTTCCCCAACATTGGGAATATTCTTCCTGCATCTAACCTGTCAGAATTTTAAACGTTTCTATGAGATCCCCTCTCATTCTTCTGAACTCCAGTGAATACAAGCCCAGTTGATCCAGTCTTTCTTGATATGCCATTTCACATTCAATTTCACATTCTTTTAATAATTGATCAAAAATACCATCCTTGCAGCCTAATCATTATTATAAACTTAAGACATTCTAGTCGAAGAACTTTTATTTATACAGCGCTTTTCGTGGCCTCAGGACATCCTCGTACTCTGAAAAGACAATAAACTACTCTGGAAGTTTAATCATTGTTATAATATTAGGAAACACGGCAGCCAATTTGCACACAGCAAGCTCCCACAAACAGCAATGAAATAAATGACCAAATAATCTGTTTTCGGTGATGTTGCTGTGATAAACTCCCCAGCTCTTCTTTGAAAAGTGACTTGGGATCTTTTACGACCATTTGAGAAAGCAGACGGTGCCTCAGATTAGCATTTCTTCCGAAAGACGGCTCCTCCGACAGTGCAGCGCTCCATCAGCATGGCACTGGAGTGTCAGCCTAGATTGTGTGCTCAAGTTTCTAATGTGGGGCTTGAACGCATGACGTTCTACTCAGAAGAATGAAGATGGAGCAAGTCAATGTCATCCCATCTTGTTCCACTTTTGAGAGCAGTGGTGCATTTTGTGATTGAAAGTTTGGGCATTGGAATTCACTGAAGGACTCCCAGCAACAACAGCTCTTCTTCAATTGGCATCGATATCCACCATCTACAAGCCACAAGTCAGGAGTGTGATGGAACACTTCCCACTTACCTGGATGAGTGCAGCTCCAATAACACTCAAGACGCTTGACACCATCCAGGACAAATTAGAAAAGTGAGTACACTCCAAAAGTACTTCATTGGCTGTAAAGCACTTTGAAACGTCCGATAAATACAAGTCTTTTTTTCATGCAAAAATGATACCACCTCCAATGCAACACTCTCTCTGTAGTGCACTGAAGTATCAGCACACTACCCACCACCTTCAACATTCACTCCCTCCACCAATGGTGCCCCCTGGCTGCAGTGCGTACCATCTACAAGATGCACTGCAGCAACTCGCCAAGGCTTCTTCGGCAGCACCTCCCAAACCCATGACCTCTACCACCTAGAAGGACAAGGGCAGCAGGTGCATGGGGAACACCACCACCTCCACGTTCCCCTCCAAGTCACCCACCATCCCGACTTCGAAATATATCGGCTGTTCCTTCATCGTCGCCGGGTCAAAATCCTGGAACTCTCCCTCCCGAACAGCACTGTGGGAGCACCTTCACCACACGGACTGCAGCGGTTCAAGAAGGCGGCTCACCACCACCTTCCCAAGATCGATCAGGGAGGGGCAATAAATGCCGGCCTTGCCAGCGACACCCACGTGAATAAAGAAAAAAAATAAAGTGCAGATGGTTCCATTCCACCTAAAATATATGTCTTGGAAAAATCAGCTTCACCAGTAGCCTTGCGTGTTCGCCTGGAGCTTCCCATTGGGCAGAACTTTGCCTGTCAGGGCAGGTGTTCAGAGCATCTGTTGTAGACAGCACGAGCCTGAGGAATGAAGTTGGTGGAGGAGCAGCAGCATTAGGTCCTCTGCAGGAAAGTGAAGTCTTGTTTTTGTATTTCTACATTCACGCACCCAATTCAATAAGTGGTAAACTTTTTCTTTTTCTTTCACGTCTTTTGAGGTCTCTTTGCTGTATTGACTGGATTCGATTCCTGCCTTCTCGTTTGAATTTGGTGAGCAAATTAAGTTGTGGTGGTGCTCTTCGACTCAGTCGACGCATTTGCTCCCAGACTAGACAAAGGAGTCTGGGCTGGAATTTCGGTTGGAGCGCTTGTCGGGCAGTAATGGCGGTAAATTTTGCGCCCCGGGATGTCGTCACAGAGCCCAGCACACACAGCTTTCTATAATGGCAGACAGCATCTCAGAAGTTCCGGAAGCTTCTGGTCAGCTGACTCCTTTATTCACCTTTGGTTGCAGTAACACAATACGACCACATCCACAGTGTGGAGCTACAACCTTACAAGCTTACATTCATTACACGCCTGCAGCCACAAAATTCATCAGCTGGGCCCTGAGTGTGGGGTGGAGCACTAAGGGAGGAGTTACACACCTCTCTTCGGGCGCTAGGCCGGCTGAGCAACTGAAAATCCTGAGCTAAACAGCCGGCCTCGGAGCGCCCTAAGGGAGGCTTGCCTGGGAAATAAAATTGTCAAAAGAACCCTTCCTAATACCTTGCTCACCCCTCAAAGATAAATCGCAAAAATAAAGCAAACAAAAAACACAAATGCACTTCCCTCATGTGGTCGTTCCTTCCTCTCGTCGTCACCGGAACAGCTCGGACCACCCCCATTCCCAGGCGCTTCCACGAGGGACACTACGGATCCCGCTCGAAACAAATTTCACCAACGGTGTCCCAAGCAGGGACGTTGCACACCGACTCGCCTCTCCCGGGCGGTAATGCTCCGTGCCCCCCACAAAACCAGCACCGAATGTCCCGGCTGGGCACTGGAAGTTGGCCCGGAAATCATTTGCAGGCCCATTACCGCCCCTCCGCGGGTGCCAATAGAGACACAAGCTCTTAGAGAGAGAAAGCAACTCTCTGTTTTGTTCTTCCGACGTGGAGTGACACTCCTTGTTGCTCTGCGTCTCACCCAGCAATCTGTTTGGAATTGATGAGCCTCAGTGTAGTTGAGGCCAGTGGTTTTAGTTTAACACTTGGATTAGTGGGCTTGGCAGCAGAAGGTAAATTAGGTCGTCCCTCTACCAACGGGAAGCTAAAATGATTGATTTTGGAGCTGTGCTGAGATTTGTCTGCTTGATCCAAGCCTGTGGCACGCAGACCGCTGTCTCGGGAATAATCATTTGAAAAATTGGGGTAATTTGTATATAGGCGACCATTCATTAGAGCACTACAAATTAATGGGTGAAATATGAGAAGACAAACCAGCTTGCCCCTATAAATAGTCAGTGATTTGAGGCGTCTACTGTACACGGTCCATGTCTCTGAGCCATACAGGAGGGCGGGTATCACTACAGCAATGTCGACCATGAGCTTGGTGCCAGATTTGAGGGCCTGATCTTCGAACACACTCTTCCTCAGGCAACTGAAGGCTGCACTGGCGCACTGGAGGCGGTGTTGGACCTCATCGTTGATGTCTGCCCTTGCTGATCGTAGGCACCGAGATATGGAAAGTGCTCCACGTTGCCCAGGGCTGCGCCGTGGATTTTGATGACGGGGCGGGGGCATTTTGGTGGAGGACCTTTTTCTTACGAATGTTCAGTGTAAAACTGTATTGGACTGTACAGTCACTTGAGAATTCACTTTTAGAGGGACTGCCTATGATAATAAATAGTCAGATCAGCATGCGTCGCCAATATTTCGAACCTATCACTGTGCCGATTAGCCGAAATTTGGTCCCGCCGTTTTTGAGGTGGTGTCACCCGCTGGGAGCTGATTTTTACCGCCGAGCGTTACGTGCGGGCTCCAACTGCCAGATTCCGTTTTTACGCACCAAAGATGAGAGAACGGCGCTAAAAAAGGTGGGCATTGCACACTCTCCCTCGGGCGGGAGCTCAGGAGGCCGACTGAATTCCGAATCGGGAGGCTGCCGCCGTGTTAGCTGGGAAACGGGAAGAAAGAAAAAAACAGCTCAAACTTCTCCGACCCTCCCACACACAAACATTCCCCACTAATGAGAAAATGAAGCAATAACTAAAGAAAAAACAAACGTACCTCGCTCTCTGGGGCGATTCCGCCCGAGTTCCGCTGTCTAACCACCACTTCTTTTCCAGGATGTAAGAACGCCTGCGGGGAAGGCCGGCATTCAAACTAAATATCGCGACAGAGGCACCAAGGAGGCATTATACGCTGGATGATATCACCATACGGGTGACGTAAGCCGGCGCAGTATTAGCTCTTGGCGCCTCTGCCAAAGAGCCGACTCAATTGCCGCGTAGGCGTGGACGCCTCTTACCGTCGATGGTCGGCTGTGATAGATTCACAGAGCACACAGCACATAAGCTTTTAAGATGGGGCAGCTTTCCGAAACACTCTGTGGAAGCTGCTGCTTGTCAGATAACCTGACTGTTTATTGAATATTCTGGTGCAGTAATACAATACGTCCACAGTGTGGAGCTACAGACATTTCACTTCTCCCTCCTGAATGAAGAAGTTCTTATAACAATAATCATCATACATAACTTGCATGGTTACACATAACAAAGGATATGGACTTATTTTGCCATATTAACAAATTAAGCTTAACCCCTTGTTTTCTGTTTCGAAGAGGATACCTTCACTCTCGAACAGAATCTTCCAAACATGGTGTCATTCGAGGCTGAGCCTGAGGAAAGTTTTCCTCCAAGGGATGCCCTTGATTTCCATTTGAACTCTCTCTAACTTCCGACTGCTTGTTTTCCCGACTTGGACTCGGACTTAAATTCTGATTTTCTCTTGGATTTGTTTGCAGTACATTAGATGTAGGATATGCTACTGGTGTATGCTACTGATGAGTCAGAAATAATTGAATCATTCTCACCTCCAACTCCTTCCATGTCTGTAGGTAAAATATGATTAATGTGAACAAACCTAACCTGTCCATGATCAAACATCTTGACCAAATATATGCGAGGACCACATATCTTCACCACTCTTCCTAGTAACCACTTTAACCATTTATGGTGATGGTTCTTCACTCTCACCTTCTGATTTAATTTCACACTTCTCTCTTTTATTCTACCTCTATCATGATTCTCTTTCATGATGTAGAGTACATCGTGTGCCAAGTTTGATTTTAACAACGAGAATCTGTTTCGTGGCTGTCGTTTGAGAAACAATGCTGCTGGTGTTCTACCAGTAGTTGTATGAGGAGTATTACGATACGTTATTAGAAAATTAGCCAATTTGTGATCCAATGACAACTGTCGTTTCTTTGGATTTGGATTCAACATTTGTTTGATGAGGGCAATTTGTACTGTGCATTCTGTTGCACCATTCGAAGCAAGGTGGAACCTTGGTATGTTTCACACCATTTTTGCGCGTGAATTGTGCAAATTCTTCTGAATGAAAATGTGGTCCATTATCAGAAACAATTTCTTCAGGGAGGCCAAATGAAGAAAATAAACTCTGTAAAATGTATAATGAGTTACTTGTTGTTATTTTCCACATTGGAAACACCTCGACCCCTTCAAATGGCTATCAATCACAATGAACAATTATTGTCCTTCTAGCTCAGCAAAATTGATATGTAGCCTTTGCCACACACTGGGAGGTAATTTCCATGGCTGTAATGGTACTAATGGTGGTTGCTAACTTACCGATTGACATGTCGTACACTGACTTACGATGTACTCTATATCTTTATCAAGACCTGGCCACCATAAGTAACTACATGCAAAACTCTTGGTCAAGCACATTCCCAGGTGCTGGTCATGGAGGTCTCCTAATAACTTGGACCTGAATTTATTTGGTGTAACCACTCTTGCACCCCACATGATACAATCTTTATCAACTGATAATTCATTCCTACAAATGAAGAATGGATAAATATCTTTGTCTGTTACCTGGTTTGGCCATCCATTTGCAATATAATCATACACTTTTGATATCACTGGGTCACGTTTGGTTGCTCTACCAATCTCTTCAGCTGTGACTGGAAGTTCATCAATCTATGAAAAATAGAACACTTCTTCCCTATCGGGTGTAACTTGTGATGGGGAAGGCTATCTGGACATTGCATCAGCATTACTGTGATCAGCTGATCATCTGTATTCAATATCATATGTATATGCTGACAAAATCAAAGCCCATCTCTGCATTCGGGCTTCAGCTAATGTTGGAACTGGGGACTTTGGATGGAGGATTGCTGTCAGGGGCTTATGGTCCATAACGATGGTAAACTTATGTCCATACAAGTATTTGTGGAACTTCTTGACCCCAAAAATTAACACCAAAGCTTCCCTTTCGATTTGTGCATAATTACGCTCAGTGGAACTGAGAGTGCGTGAAGCAAAAGCAATTGGTCTCTCCTCCCCACTACTTGATACATGAGAGATCAGTGCCCCAACTCCATACGGAGAGGCATCACATGCTAACTTGATCTCCTGAGATACGTCATAGTGAACTAACATGGTGCTCTCTACCAAGTTGCTTTTACGCTCATTGAACACTGTATCGCATTCTTTTGACCACTTCCAATGGACCTGTTTTGTCAATAGTTCATTCAGTGGATGTAATACTGTAGCCATATTTGGTAGGAACTTTGCATAATAGTTCAAAATATCCAAAAATGATCGAAGTTCAGTGACATTCTTGGAATGGGTGCATTTCTGATTGCATCCAGTTTTCCCATGGTTGGATGTAAACCATCTTTGTCTACTCTGTACCCTAAGTACTCCACTGAGTTTTGAAATAATTCATACTTACAAGCAGACACTCGTACTCTGTGCTTCTCTAGCCATTTGAGGACTTCACTCAATATGTTATTATGAATTTGCCTGTTTGGTGCTGAAATCTAAATAACATACTACCCCTTCAATACCTTGCAAAATCTGGTTCCCTTGGAATATGGCAGGGATGGAAGACACTCCAAACGGTAGCCTATTAAATTGATACAGGCCTAGATGAGTATTTATTTATAGTCAAACATGACTTGGACTCCTCATCTAGTTCAAGCTGTAAGTAGGCATTTGTAAGATCTAACTTTGAGAAGATCTGACCATATTTCAGTAATGAGAACAAATCTTCTACATTTGACAATGTATTGGGGTTATTACCCTCTCGAACCTGGTTTACGGTTACTTTATAATCACCACACAATCTTACCTTCCCATCGGCCTTAGGTATAACAACAATGGGTGTAGCTCAATTACATCGATCTATCTTAGAAATAATGTTCTCAGTCGCTAGTCTTTTAAGTTCTTGCTCAACTTTCTCCTTGAGTGCATATGATACAGAACGTGGCTTACAGTAAACCGATCTAGCATCCTTCTGTACCCTGACACTCGCCTTGAAGCCTTGGATCAGACTGCTCGTTTCACAGAACACCTTCGGATAATTCTTGATGACATCATCCGTTGATGCAAATCTCATTTCAACACGGAAAATCTCAGTCCAATCCAGCTTCAGTGATCCCAACCAATTTCTTCCTAGTAAGGCAGGCTTGTCTCCTGCCACTACTATTAAAGGCAAGCTCTGAACTTGTTCCTTGTATTTCACTGGTACGGTGATATGACCTACCACATGAATGTTCACTCCCGAGTTGCCACGCAGCTTTATCTTGGATTTCTCCAGTTGGAAATCACGCAATTTGTCGAGGTACAGTGACTCCGGTACTACACTCATGGATGCACCTGTGTCGATTTCCATGGATATCTTGAATCCCGCAACATCGATGTGGATTATGATACTTTTCAGATTGCTGTCCGTTAACCTTGTGCCCCTGATGACGTTTAACTCTAAAATCTCCTCTTGTTGTTGTTGTTCTTTCATGCTATATAGTCCCAGGGGATTTCTACTCAGAGCTTTGAAAGCTGGTTTACCCTTCAGTCAGCATGTCTTCGCAAGATGCCCAGTTTTTCTGCAGAAGAAACACACTGCTCAAAGTTGTCCATATGTGAAGGCAATGTGTTGTCCCAGGCACCGATAGCAGGAACTCAATGCTCTGTTACAATTTCCAGTTTCTGAGACTTTGGGCCCCCACCGCCTTTTACGTTGAACCTGCATGTGATTCACCTCGGTTGTCTGATGAGTGAAAATAGTATGAAATTCTTGGGAATTTTGGTTGGCCATGCTCATTGACCTAGCTGTATGACAAGCTATATCAAAAGTCAAGTCAGGCATTGTCAATAACTTTCTTCTGATCGTATCATTTTTCATCCCACAAAGAAATCGGTCCCACAATGCTTGGTTTTGAAAGTCTCCAAAATTACAGTGAATAGATAGCTTTTTTAATGCTACAATGTACTCACTGATATTTTCATCTGCCTTTTGATTTTGCATACCGAAACAATAGTTTTTAGCAATTTCCAAGGGTACGGGGTTGTAGTGCTGTTCCAGCTTAGTTAAAATCTCCTTAAGTATTGTGTCCTTTGGCTTGGCAGGCACAAGCAAATTTATCAACGTTTCATACAATTCAGACCCAGCTTCATTTAAGAAAATAGCTCTTTTCTGTTCCAACACCGCCAGGTTCTGGTCTGCATTCTCTGGGACTTTGATTATGTTATTTTCAGTTAAATACATTTCTAGCCGATCCACATATGCTTTGAACTTTTCCCGGTCGAGTTTATATTCCCCTAAATGCCCCATCACTCCCATAGGTGCAGCCATTTTGACTCTGGCAGTTCAACAGTGTGCTCATAATTTACCTCGAATTTGTAGCTGTAATCAAAATAGAGAAGCTCTCAAAATCTCTCTGTCGGCTGGCTGAATCCTTCAACAAAAATTTCAGCTTTATTTTATCCGATTATCCCATTCGCCGTCGCCATTTGTGATAGATTCACAGAGCACACAGCACACAAGTCTTTAAAGATGAAACAGCTTTCCGGAACTCTCTGTGGAAGCTGCTTCTTGTCAGGTGTCCTGACTGTTTATTAAACACTCTGGTGCAGTAACACAATATGTCCACAGTGTGGAGCTACAGCCATTACATCACCCTTTGCCGCCCATTAACCGCCTCCCGCCAGCAGTAATGGGGTGGCGGTAAAAACGGAATTTCAACCCCTGAGTGTCTGAGCGAAATCATAGAATCATACAGCATAAAAGGGGGGCCATGCGGCCTATCTTTCAACGAGCTAGCCAATCAGTACCACTTCCCTGCTCTTTCCCCATAGCCCCGCAAATGTTTCCTTTTTAAATCTTTATCCCATTTCTCTTTTGAAAGTTGTTATTAAATTTGTTTCCACCACCCTTTCAGTCCGTGCATTCCAGATCGTAATTCTTAATTGCAGAAAAAACCTTCTTATCTCCCCCGCCCGGACCCCCTGGTTCTTGTATGAATTACATAAATTTATGTCCTTCGCAACCCTGCTATCAGTGGAAAAAGTTTCTCCCTAAGCACGTTTAGCAAAAACACTCATAAAATTTTGAACACGTCTGTTAAATCTGGCTTTAACTTTCTCTGCTCTAAGGAGAACAATCCCAGTCTCTCTAGTCTCTCCATGAAAATGTTTTGATTTTGATTGAGCCTGTAGCAATCACTGGTCTGTGTAACTGGGTTATCTCTAAGATTAACACCATAGACATAGACATCATTAGGGCTGTTCAGTTTGTGGGAAAATGCTTCAAAAATTAATCAGTTTTGAGGCTTATTAGCCTAACACCTTTTAATATCTAGTATATCTATTCCCTTCCATTTCCCATTTTTTTCATTCATGCGATGTGGGCATCACTGGCAAGGCTGGCATTTATTGCCCATCCCTAATTGCCCCTTGAGAAGATGGTGGTGAGCCGCCGCCTTGAACCGCTGCAGTCCGTGTGGTGAAGGTGCTCCCACAGTGCTGTTAGGGAGGGAGTTCCAGGATTTTGACCCAGTGACGATGAAGGAACGGCCGATATATTTCCAAGTCGGGATGGTGCGTGACTTGGAGGGGAACGTGGAGGTGGTGATATTCTCATGCGCCTGCTGCCTTGTTCTTCTAGGTGGTAGAGGTCGTGGGTTTGGGAGGTGCTGCCGAAGAAGCCTTGGCGAGTTGCTGCAGTGCATCTTGTAGATGGTGCACACTGCAGCCACGGAGCGCCGGTGGTGGAGGGAGTGAATGTTGAAGGTGGTGGATGGGGTGTCGATCAAGCGGGCTGCTTTGTCCTGAATGGTGTCGAGCTTCTTGAAGTTGTTGGAGCTGCACTCATCCAGGCAAGTGGAGAGTATTCCATCGCACTCTCGACTTATGCCTTGTAGATGGTGGGAAGGCTTTGGGGAGTCAGGAAGTGAGACACTCACTGCACAATTCTTCTGAACGCCTCCTGTTTTATGCCATGACTTCACCTTCAATTTGCTTCTCCGACTGCTCCCTGCATGAAGCCATATTTTCAAAAGTCCCAATTGTCTAGATGGATTATAAATCTCTCCCCAATTTTGCAGCAGGTTTCTCGAAAGCTGACCGTGTTTGAAGTTAGGGAATAAATAAAATCTGAAGCATTATTTTGCTTTGTCACATTTATGTCAGCGGAATTAATCCTTATTGTATATTGATACAATGAACCTTAAATATGGCTGACTGGAAGTTTCTAAATTTATATTTGCATTTTGCGTCAACGCATTAAAGAATGTAAATAATACAAAACATTTTGATTTTAGTTGAACTCTAAGGGAATCAAGTTTATGGCAATCGGGCAAGAAAATGGAGTTGAGGGCGAAGATCAGCCGTGATCGTATTGAATGGCTAGCAGGCTTGAGGGGCCGAATGGCCGACTCCTGCTCCTTATGTTCGTCTTGTTTGTGGAAAGTAATTTGCTCAAAGTAATCTACAATCTCCCTCACTTTGACCACCTGTCCTCAATTTTGAGGGCTTGTGTCGGATTTTCAGGTTCTCTAGTTGACGGCTATGTGCTGGGGCTTAGTTCCACAGACGCGGATAGCCCTCAGTAAACTTGCCAAAGTGGCTGTTCGTGATGGATCATCAGTTATTAGTTGCTTTGACTTTCGGGTTCACCATTGCCAAGCCCAGCCCTGTATACCATCTGACTCGCACGCACTCCCGCACGCTCTCTTATACTCTCGCACTCACTCTCGCACTCACTCGCTCACTCCAATGGATCTTTGGATAGGCATCAAGAGAAGGTATTATGGATAATTTTTTTTCCCTCTTCTCTTCAATTATGATTGTTAACAAGCCAGAAATCTACCCCATGTGGATCTATTCCTTTCACCATAGTTTTGTGCTGGTTAAGCTGCCAATTTCGAATGAGGTGCCTGTAATGTATTTGCTTCATGGGTTCTTTGCAATGTGTTGCTATGAATTATTAAGAACCAGTTGGTTTATTAACAAAGGTTTAGCAATCACATTACACATTACCAGTTCATCCACTAGGCTCACAACTGCATACCTCATCGTGGATGAACTCGACCCAACTGACTGGGGTTTTATTGAGTCCTGTGAACTTCACGTGACTGGCTAAGCCACTCACAATGCAACAGCTCTACAACTATTTTGTTGAAAGCTCTACAAACCTGTGAGCAGACTCGCAGGTGCATATTTTACAGTGCCCTTTGACAAACACGTTGTCCATTTGTCTGTCAGTAATGCACATGACCGCCAGAATAAACAAATACAGCCAAACCTGTTTAGTCACATTTGCTGCTAAAATAGCCTCACTTTTATGCCTTGCTTTTCACCCCCTCGTTCCGTATTCCCAAGAGCCGTTGCCATCGGGTGAGCTTGGGCATTGGTGTGTGCAAGTCACCCATTCCTCTATCCATCATGTGTACAACTGCCAGCAGTCAAGTATTTGACAAGTCTGCAAATATACAAGGACAATGTAAGGTTTATTTCCCTCAGCTCTGGATTATTGTGAATGCTGCAAATATCAGGCCTGTTCAAACATTTCTTCAGTGGGGTATATTCATAAAATATGTGATAAGGAATACAGCAGTTGACAGACTTCATTATACAGGAATGTAAATTTTGAATTTTGCACCTGACACATTTGATAACACTATCTGCATGCATTATACAGAGCTACATCAATTATATACCGAGAATAATTTTTTCCATTCTTGTCAGAAAACATAAGAAAGATGATAATGTATTGGAACTGGCAGTACAAAATCATTGATAGCTTGGCAGTGTCGCCAAGCCCCTATATTAGTCACTCTGTTATTTTGCTTAATGCACCTGTCTCAAAGAGAGTTTAGTTTTTGCATGGCAAGCGCTAAATGACCCGAAGCTGCTGCTTGGTAATGGAGGCAGTGGTTTGCTTTGCCCTTACTGCTACTACACTTAAAACAACACCAGCTGTGGCTCAGTGGGTAGCACCCTCGCCTCTGAGTCAGAAGGTTGAGAGTTTGAGTCTTGCTCCAGAGACTTGAGCACATAAATCTAGGCGGATGTTCCCAGTGCAGTGCTGAGGGAGCGCTGCACTGTCAGAGGTGCCGTCTTTCAAATGAGACATTAAACTGAGGTCCCGTCTGCTCTCTCAGGTGGACATAAAAGATCCCACTATTTTGAAGAAGAGCAGGGGAGTTATCCCTGGTGTCCTGGGCCAATATTTATCCCTCAATCAACATAACAAAAACAGATGATCACGTTGCTGTTTGTGGGAGCTTGCTGTCCTCAAATTGGCTGCTGTGTTTCCTACATTACAACACTCTTCACGTATGTCTGGTGGTCGTGAAATGCGCTATATATATATCCAAGTCTTTCTTTCAACTTGCAATTATATAGCACCTATAACTTAGAAAAATGTACTTAGGCGCTTCAGAGAAATGTAAACAATAACAGGCAAGAAGGAATTGTTCGGAGAGGCAACTAAAAGCTTTGCTGAAGAGGTGGGTTTTAAGTAACGTGTTAAAGGAGGAAAGATGAAGGGATTGAGGAAGGGCTTTACAGCTGAAGGCACGACTATAAATGTTACATTGCTCACTGAATATGTTTTCTTCAGGAAGAGTGGTTGGCACTGTTGTGTATGCAATAACTATTAGACTGAGTACTGTTAGACTCCAAGAGGTATGATCTTGGCTCTGCTTTATTAAGGCCCAAAGTAACTAATATACAAAATGGCTGGCCTTTTATACTTGGGCTGCACACACGTGCGTGCAGCCCAATGGCCTCCAACAGTGACGCCATCTAGTGGCTAGTGATCCCAAAAGCACATACATGACAGACACGTAGAATGGTTTTCTGGGTAGGTTACTGGAGGCAGTAACCTTGGATGAAATGGATAGGCACAGAGTTATATACAGAGAACATTCTGTGCCACAATGTACAGAAAACATGACATTAATTGAGTCAAGTCTGTCTCTCACATCCATAGGTCATGGCAACAGATGAGGACAATTTCTCGAGCATGAAAAAATGTGCTTAGCCTCATCATCATAGGCAGTCCCTCGAAATCGAGGAAGACTAGCTTCCACTCTAAAAGTAAGTTCTCAGGTGACTGAACAGTGCTTACCCCGAAGAGAGGTACAGCAGAGGAGGGATCCAGGTATGTCTCGCCTCCTCTCCTACAACTTTATCAAGAGAAAATGAAAGCCATCTTCATCAAATGGGGAAATTCCATTCCCTACCTTCCACTGCTCATTTGATAGATTACTGGAGCCCTTTAAGAGCTGCTGCTCCCTGGATATTCCCTCACACCCCACGCCAATCACAGTGATCCCTGTACGGGTGGAATGGTGCAGAGCAGAGATTATGCTGATATGCCATTGATGAACTTTGGTCAGGTTTGCTGCTCGCTCTATGGGATGTTCTCATCACATGGAAGAGCTTCCCTTGCTGAATCCAGTGAGGTTAGCTGTCCACTTCAGGGGTGTGCCATCTTACGTGAACACACTCGTCTTGGCTCAATTTCAGTCAGGATCACTGAATTGGCCCTATTGGTCTCTTCTCCCACAGTTTCAATTAATCTGTTCTGCATAAGAACATAAGAACATAAGAAATAGGAACATCATGGCTGACCTGATCATGGGCTCAGCTCCACTTCCTCGCCCGCTCCCCATAACACCTTATCCCCTTATCGCTCAAGAAACTGTCTATTTCTATCTTCAATTTATTCAATGTCCCAGCTTCCACAGCTCTCCAAGGCAGCAAATTCCACAGATTTACAACCCTCAGAGAAGAAATTCCTCCTCATCTCGGTTTTAAATGAGTAGCCCCTCATTCTAAGATCATGTCCTCTAGTTCTAGTCTCCCCCATCAGTGGAAACATCATCTCTGCATCCACCTTTTCAAGCTCCCTCATAATCTTAAACGCTTCGATAAGATCACCTCTCATTCTTCTAAACTCCAATGAGTGGAGGCCCAACCTGCTCAACTTTTTCTCATAAGTCAAGCCCCTCAACTCCGGAATCAACCTAGTGAACTTTCTATGAACTGCCTCCAAAGCAAGTATATCCTATGGTAAATATAGCAACCAAAACTGCACGCAGTATTCCAGGTGTGGCCTCACCTAAACCTTGCATAGCTGTAGCAAGACTTCCCTGCTTTTATGCTCCATCCCCTTTACAATAAAGGCCAAGATACCATTGGCTGCCTTGATCACTTGCTGTACCTGCATACTATCCTTTTGTGTTTCATGCACAAGTACCCCCAGATCCCGCTGTACTGCGGCACTTTGCAATCTTTCACCATTTAAATAATAACTTGCTCTTTGATTTTTTTCTGCCAAAGGACATGACCTCACACTTTCCAACATTATACTCCATCTGCCAAATGTTTGCCCGCTCACTGAGCCTGCCTATGTCCTTTTGCA
The DNA here is from genome assembly GCF_044704955.1 of Pristiophorus japonicus. NCBI lineage: Eukaryota > Metazoa > Chordata > Chondrichthyes > Pristiophoridae > Pristiophorus > Pristiophorus japonicus. The sequence goes on along the minus strand of NC_091997.1, from coordinate 73,056,430 downwards.
GATTTTTTGTGTCCTCCTCACACATTGCTTTTCTTCCCATCTTTGTATCATCAGCAAATTTGGCTATGTTACCCTCAGTCCCTTCTTTCAAGTCGTTAATATAGATTGTAAATATTTGGGGTCCCAGCACTGATCCCTGCAGCACCCCACTAGTTACTGATTGCCAACCCGAGAATGAACCATTTATCCCGACTCTCTGTTTTCTGTTAGTTCGCCAATCCTCTATCTATAGAAACATAGAAAATAGGTGCAGGAGTAGGCCATTCGGCCCTTCGAGCCTGCACCGCCATTCAATGAGTTCATAGGTGAACATGCAACTTCAGTATCCCATTCCTGCTTTCTCGCCATACCCCTTGATCCCCCTAGTATTAAGGACTACATCTAACTCCTTTTTGAATATATTTAATGAATTGGCCTCAACAACTTTCTGTGGTAGAGAATTCCACAGGTTCACCACTCTCTGGGTGAAGAAATTTCTCCTCCTCTCGGTCCTAAATGACTTACCTCTTATCCTTAGGCTGTAACCCCTGGTTCTGGACTTCCCCAACATTGGGAACATTCTTCCTGCATCTAACCTGTCAGAATTTTAAACGTTTCTATGAGATCCCCTCTCATTCGTCTGAACTCCAGTGAATACAAGCCAGGTTGATCCAGTCATTTTTGATATGTCAGTCCCGCCATCCCGGGAATCAGTCTGGTTCATCCCGACTCTCTGCTTCCTGTCTGCCAACCAGTTCTCAATCCACGTCAGCACACTACCCCCAATCCTAGGTGCTTTAACTTTGCGCATTAATCTCTTGTGTGGGACCTTGTCGAAAGCCTTCTGAAAGTCCAAATACATCACATCAACTGGTTCTCCCTTGTCCACTCCACTGGAAACATCCTCAAAAAGTTCCAGAAGATTTGTCAAGCATGATTTCCCTTTCACAAATCCATGCTGACTTGGACCTATCATGTCACCCCTTTCCAAATGCGCTGCTATGACATCCTTAATAATTGATTCCATCATTTTACCCACTACCGATGTAAGGCTGACCGGTCTATAATTCCCTGTTTTCTCTCTCCCTCCTTTTTTAAAAAGTGAGGTTACATTGGCTACCCTCCACTCCATAGGAACTGATCTAGAGTCTATGGAATGTTGAAAATGACTGTCAATGCATCTGCTATTCCCAAGGCCACCTCCTTAAGTACTCTGGGATGCAGACCATCAGGCCCTGGGGATTTATCGGCCTTCAATCCCATCAATTTCCCCAACACAATTTCCAGACTAATAAGGATTTCCCTCAGTTCCTCCTTCTTACTAGACCCTCTGACCCTTTTTATATGCGGAAGGTTGTTTGTGACATCCTTAGTGAATACCGAACCAAAGCACTTGTTCAATTGGTCTGTCATTTCTTTGTTCTCAGTTATGACTTCCCCTGCTTCTGACTGCAGGGGACCTACGTTTGTCTTTACTAACCTTTTTCTCTTCACATATCTATAGAAGCTTTTGCAGTCCATTTTAATGTTCCCTGCAAGCTTCCCCTCGTACTCTATTTTCCCTGCCCTAATCAAACCCTTTGTCCTCCTCTGCTGAGTTCTAAATTTCTCCCAGTCCCCAAGTTCACTGCTATTTCTGGCCAATTTGTATGCCACTTCCTTGGCTTTAATACTATCCCTGATTTCCCTTGAAAGCCACGGTTGAGCCACCTTCCCCTTTTTATTTTTACGCCCGACAGGGATGTACAATTGTTGTAGTTCAATCATGCGGTCTCTAACTGTCTGCCATTGCCCATCCACTGTCAACCCCTTAAGTATCATTCGCCAATCTATTCTAGCCAATTCACTCCTCATACCTTCAAAGTTACCCTTCTTTAAGTTCTGGACCATGGTCTCTGAATTAACTGTTTCATTCTCCATCCTAATGTAGAATTCCACCATATTATGGTCACTCTTCCCCAAGGGGCCTCGCTCAACGAGATTGCTAATTAATCCTCTCTCATTACACAACACCCAGTCTAAGATGGCCTCCCCCCTAGTTGGTTCCTCGACATATTGGTCTAGAAAACCATCCCTTATGCACTCCAGGAAATCCTTCTCCACCATATTGTTTCCAATTTGGTTAGCCCAATCTATATGCATATTAAAGTCACTCATGATAACTGCTGCACCTTTATTGCATGCACCCCTAATTTCCTGTTTGATGCCCTCCCCAACATCACTACTACTGTTTGGAGGTCTGTACACAACTCCCACTAGCGTTTTCTGCCCCTTGATATTCTGTAGCTCCAACCATACTGATCTATGCTAAGATATTACCCCCAACACCGTGAACTTTTATCTTGTGCAGTAACCTTTTATGTGACACCTTGTCAAATGCCTTCTGGAAGTCCAAAATACACCACATCCACTGGTTCCCCTTTATCCACCCTGTTTGTTACATCATCAAAGAACTCCAGAAAATTTGTCAAACATGACTTCCCTTTCATAAATCCATGCTGACTCTGTCTGACCGAATTTTGCTTATCCAAATGTCCTGCTACTGCTTCTTTAATATTGGACTCCAACATTTTCCCAGCCACAGATGTTCGGCTAACTGGTCTATAGTTTCCTGCTTTTTTTCTGCCTCTTTTTTTAAATAGGGGCGTTACATTTGAAGTTTTCCAATCTGCTGGGACCTCCCCAGAATCCAGGGAATTTTGGTAAATTACAATCAATGCATCCACAATCCTTGCCGCTACTTCTCTTAAGACCCTAGGATGCAAGCCATCAGGTCCAGGGAATTTATTTGCCTTTAGTCCCATTATCTTACTGAGTACAATTTCCTTAGTCATTGTGATTGTGTTAAGTTTCTCCCCTTCCCACCTCCCCCCCCACCCTATAGCCCCTTGACTATCCACTGTTGGAATATTGTTCGTGTCCTCTACCGTAAAGACTGATACAAAATATTTGTTCAGAGTTTCTGCCATCTCCATGTTCCTCATTACTAATTCCCCGGTCTCGTCCTCTAAGGGACCAACATTTACTTTAGCCACTCTTTTTTCCTTTATGTTTACCTATAGAAACTCTTGCTATCTGTTTTTATATTTTGTGCTACTTTATTTTCATCGTCTATCTTCCCTTTCTTAATCATTTTTTTAGTCCTGGCTACCATTCCAGGATAGAATCATAGAAATTTACAGCATGGAAGGAGGCCATTTCAGCTCACCGTGTAGGTGCCGGCCGACAAAGAGCTATCTAGCCTAATCCCACTTTCCAGCTCTCGGTCCGTAACCCTGTAGGTTACGGCACTTCAAGTGCACATCCAAGTACTTTTTAAATGTGGTGAGGGTTTCTGCCTCTACCACCCTTTCAGGCAGTGAGTTCCAGACCCCCACCACCCTCTGGGTGAAGAAATTTCCCCTCAAATCCCCTCTAAACCTCCGACCAATCACTTTAAATCTATGCCTCCTGGTTGTTGACCCCTCTGCAAAGGAAAATAGGTCCTTCCTATCCACGCTATCTAGGCCCCCTCATAATTTTATACAGCTCAATAAGGTCTCCCCTCAGTCTCCTCTGTTCCAAAGAAAACAAACTCAGCCTATCCAATCTTTCCTCATCGCTAAAATAAGATCTACAACAATGGTCAGCTATTGTGACTAACTTTATAAGTCAGCCATGCCAGCAAATTCACTTTCTAATTTTCATTATGTCTTGTCTACTATTTGGATCATACATGGTTTTCTCCTTAAAATGGAGGAAATTGATACCTTTCTTGTGTCCTGTGCTGAATTGTAAGCTCTGGTCTAATTTCTATTGGTTTTATAGAACGCTTTTCCCAGCTACCTACATTACAACAGTGACTACAGTTCCAGAAGTACTACACTGGCTGTAAGGCACTTTGGGATATCCTGAGGTCATGAAAGGCGCTATAGAAACAGAACATAAGAACATGGGCATTAGGAGCAGGAGTAGGCCATTTGGCCCCGCGAGTGTGCTCCGCCATTCAATACGATCATGGCTGATCTGATCTTGGCCTCAACTCCACTTTACTGTCCACTCCCCATAACACCTCGACTCCCCCTGCAAGTCTTTCTTTCACTCGTCGCTCAACGTTGGGGTTTTTGGCATTTGAGTAATGGTTTCTACCTCCCTTAGTGGCTAACCAGGGAAATTAGGGACAGTGTTAAATCCAAGGAAGAAGCATATAAATTGGCCAGAAAAAACAGCAAACCTGAGGAGTGGGAGAAATTTAGAATTCAGCAGAGGAGGACAAAGGGTTTAATTAGGAGGGGGAAAATAGAGTATGAGAGTAAGCTTGCAGGGAACATAAAAACTGAGTGCAAAAGCTTCTATAGATATGTGAAGACAAAAAGTTTAGTGCAGTGAGAATCAGGTGAATTTATAATGGGAAACAAATAAATGGCAGACCAATTGAACAAATACTTTGGTTCTGTCTTCACTAAGGAAGACACAAATAACCTTCCGGAAATACTAGGGGACCGAGGGGTCTAGCGAGAAGGAAGAAACGAAGGAAATCCTTATTAGTCAGGTAATTGTGTTCGGGATATTGATGGGATTGAAGGCCGTTAAATCCCCAGGCCCGGATAGTCTGCATCCCAGAGTACTTAAGGAAGTGGCCCTAGAAATAGTGGATGCATTGGTGATCATTTTCCAACAGTCTATCGACTCTGGATCAGTTCCTATGGAGTGGAGGGTAGCTAATGTAACCCCACTTTTTAAATAAGGAGGGAGAGAGAAAACGGGGAATTTTAGACCGGTTAGCCTGATATCGGTAGTGGGGAAAATGTTGGAATCAATTATTAAAGATGTAATAGCAGCGCATTTGAAAAGCAGTGACAGGATCGGTCCAAGTCAGCATGGATTTATGAAAGGGAAATCATGCTTGACAAATCGTCTAGAATTTTTTGAGGATATAATTAGAGTGGACAAGGGAGAACAGTGGATGTGGTGTATTTGGACTTTGCAAAGGCTTTTGACAAGGTCCCACACAAGAGATTAGCGTGCACAGTTAAGGCACATGGTATTGGGGGTAATGTACTGACGTGGATAGAGAACTGGTTGGCAGGCAGGAAGCAAAGAGTAGGAATAAACGGGTCCTTTTCAGAATGGCAGGCAGTGACTAGTGGGGTACCGCAAGGTTCAGTGCTGGGTCGCCAGCTATTTACAATATACATTAATGATTTAGATGAAGGAATTGAATGTAACATCTCCAAGTTTGCAGATGACACTAAGGTGAGTGGCAGTGTGAGCTGTCAAGAGGATGCTAAGAGGCTGCAGGGTGACTTGGAAAGATTAGATGAGTGGGCAAATGCATGGCAGGTGCAGTATAATGTGGATAAATGTGAGGTTATCCACTCTGGTGGCAAAAACAGGAAGGTAGAATATTATCTGAATGGTGACAGATTAGGAAAAGGGGAGGTGCAACGAGACCTGGGTGTCATGGTACATCAGTTATTGAAAGTTGTCATGCAGGTACAGCAGGCGGTGAAGAAGGCAAATGGCATGTTGGCCTTCATGGCGAGAGGATTTGAGTATAGGAGCAGGGAGGTTTTACTACAGTTGTACAGGGCCTTGGTGAGGCCACACCTTGAATATTGTGTACAGTTTTGGTCTCCTAATCTGAGGAAGGACATTCTTGCTATTGAGGGAGTACAGCGAAGGTTCACCAGACTGATTCCCGGGATGGCAGGACTGACATATGTAGAAAGACTGGATCGACTAGGCTTATATTCACTGGAATTTAGAAGACTAAGAGGGGATCTCATAGAAACATATAAAATTCTGACGGGATTGGACAGGTTAGGTGTAGGAAGAATATTCCCGATGTTGGGGAAGTCCAGAACCAGGGGTCACAGTCTAAGGATAAGGGGTAAGCCATTTGGGACCGAGATGAGGAGAAACTTTTCCACTCAGAGAATTGTGAACCTGTGGAATTCTCTACCACAGAAAGTTGTTGAGGCCAGTTCGTTAGATATATTCAAAAGGGAGTTAGATGTGGCCCTTAGGGCGAAAGGGATCAAGGGGTATGGAGAGAAAGCAGGAATGGGGTACTGAGGTTGCATAATCAGCCATGATCATATTGAATGGTGGTGCAGGCTCGAAGGGCCGAATGGCCTACTCCTGCACCTATTTTCTATGTTTCTATGTAATCGACTGGGCTACCACTCGAGTGCAAGAACACTGGTAAGGCTCGTTCTGCCCATGCAATGTCTGTGCCGATCTCTCAGAAGACTCTTTGGGAGAAGAAAGGTCTCCTTGGTGGAGCCACCAGCAGGGAACAAGTAGGATTGAACCCCTGACAACAGTTGGTCTCCACCCAGGTTCATTCAGTGAAATTTATGGGGAACTGCTGTTACTTCTAATCATCTGTTACTTCTTATCATCTCCTACAAATATTCCATCGCAAAGACAGCATGTGTTGAGTAATTTATTATTCCAGTAGAGTTCTCGCTAACTCTTTAAAATTTACATTTATTGCTTGCTATACTCTGAAGTCATATCACTCGGGGAATCGCGTATTCACATGAATATTAATTGCGCTGATTATAAACTCCATGCAGATGCTGTCAGCATGTTAGCACTCCATATATTCCAATAATTCTATAATTCTCGGAATTATAATTCCTAGAGAGTTAATACGGATTCCAAATGAAGTCTTAATATTAAATGCTCAAGGAACAGCTTCTCAGCTTTACGCGGTAGATTTCAGTCCGATTTGGTTGGCGACTGTCCTGGCTTCCAGTGTGCCTTAATGTCGGTGTGATCATTGTCTCTTTATGCAGTTTTTTCTTTGCCATCGTTGCCTCTTCCTTCTGCTCCCTCTGGGTGTTCCTTGCCACGGTTGAGGGAGCTGACTGATTGCTGCTCTGCTTGGCACCGTCTCTGTGTTTGCCTGGAGCTCTGTCACACTCCCTGAGCCATCACCATTCTCGGCTTATCCTACACGCACTCTGATCATCTGCTGCTTTGGCTTCGGTTTCCTGCTGCCATTCCTGCTCGCTCGCTGGCGTGTACTGCAGATGCTTCCCGTTCAGGGGAGCAGTGTGTTTGCCGGGTACTCAGCGGCTCAGGGAGCATCTGTGGAGAGAGAAACAGAGTCAACCTTTCAGGTCTGTGACCCTTCGTCAGAACTGGAAAAGTTTGCGATGTAACAGATTCTTAAGGAAGTGCAGGGGGAGTGAAAGGGGGGGTGGGGAGGAAAGAACAAAAGGGAAGGTCTGTGATAGGGTAGAAGGCAGGAGAGATTAGAGAGAGACAAAAGGAGAAAGGAGATATTAATGGAACAAGTTAAGAAACAAAAGATGAGTCTAGCTAGGGTGTGAATGATGGAAGCGATCACCTGGATGGGTTGGAAAGGAATTTTCCCAGATTTTTTTCTCCCTAAATTGGCCTGGATTTTTATCTGGTTTTTGCCTCTCCCAGGAGATCACATGGCTCCAGTTGGGGTGGAGTGTAGAATGTTTCAGTGTAAGGGGTGTCACAGTTGTGTGGGGCAGACTGGTTGGGCTGGGTGCTCTTTGCCTTTCCACCATTGTTCATAGGTTTATATGTAACCTTTAGGGCTGCTGACCGAGGGCCGTGCGGCTCTTTGTCGGCCGGCGCGGACACGATGGGCCGAAATGGCCTCCTTTTGCGCTGTAAATTTCTAGGTTTCTATGATAGGATGGAAGGCGGAAGAGATTTCTCTTTCCCACGGCAACTGGTGATTATTCCCCATTCACACCCTATCTCGACTCAGCTTTTGTTTCTTAACTTGTTCCATTACCATCTCCTTTTTGCCCATTGTCCCCTTTGTCTCTCTAATTTCTCCTGCCTTCCACCCTATCACAGACCTTCCCTTTTCTTTTTCTGAAGCCAGAAGAAAATACAAATATTAAAAATATATGATAGAGAGAGAAATGTTACCTTCTCTTTTTCTTTCCGATGCTGCTGAACCTCCCGTGCATTTAGCAATCTTATAGAATCATAGAATGATAGAGAACAGAAGCAGGCTACTCGGCCCATAAGAATATAAGAATGTAAGATATAGGAGCAGGAGTAGGCCATATGGGTCCCTCGAGCCTGCTCCACCATTCAATAAGATCATGGCTGATCGACCTCAACTCCACTTTCCTACACTATCCTCATATTGCTTGATTCCCTTAGAGTTCAAAAGTCTATCGATCTCCATCTTGAATATACTCAACGACTGAGAATCCATAACCCTCTTGTGTAGAGAATTCCAAAGATTCACTATCCTATGAGGAGTGATTGAGTAGACTAGGCGGATACACTTCCGGTGTCCCTGACGACTACGTGTGCGGGAAGTGTATCCGCCTCGAGCTCCTGACGTTGCGGAATTGGAGCTGAGGGTGGATTCACTCTGGAGCATCCACGATGCTGAGAATGACGTGAGTAGCACGTGTAGTGAGTTGGTCTTACCGCAGGAGAAGGGTCCTCAGCCAGATAGTGAATGGAAGACCAGCAGGAAGAGTAGTGCAAGGAAGGTAGTGCAGGGGTCCCCTGTGGTCATCCCCCTGCAAAACAGATACACCGCTTTGAGTACTGTTTGGGGGGATGACTCATCAGGGGAGGGCAGCAGCAGCCAAGTTCATGGCACCGTGGCTGGCTCTGCTGCACAGGAGGGCAGGAAAAAGAGTGGGAGCGCGATAGTGATAGGGGATTCAATGGTGAGGGGAATAGATAAGCGTTTCTGCGGCCACAACCGAGACTCCAGGATGGTATGTTGCCTCCCTGGTGCAAGGGTCAAGGATGTCTCTGAGCGGGTGCAGGACATTCTGAAATGGGAGGGAGAACAGCCAGTTGTCGTGGTGCACATTGGTACCAACGACATAGGTAAAAAAAGGGATGAGGTCCTACGAAACAAATTTAAGGAGCTAGGAGCTAAATTAAAAAGTAGGACCTCAAAAGTAGTAATCTCGGGATTGCTACCAGTGCCACGTTCTAGTCAGAGTAGGAATCGCAGGATAGCGCAGATGAATACGTGGCTTGAGCAATGGTGCAGCAGGGAGGGATTCAAATTCCTGGGGCATTGGAACCGGTTCTGGGGGAGGTGGGACCAGTACAAACCGGACAGTCTGCACCTGGGCACAACCGGAACCAATGTCCTAGGGGGAGTGTTTGCTAGTGCTGTTGGGGAGGAGTTAAACTAATATGGCAGGGGGATGGGAACCAATGCAGGGAGACAGAGGGAGACAAAAAGGAGGCAAAAGCAAAAGACAGAAAGGAGATGAGGAAAAGTGGAGGGCAGAGAAACCCAAGGCAAAGCACAAAAAGGGCCACTGTACAGCAAAATTCTAAAAGGACAAAGGGTGTTAAAAAAACAAGCCTGAAGGCTTTGTGTCTTAATGCAAGGAGTATCCGCAATAAAGTGGATGAATTAACTGTGCAAATAGATGTTAACAAATATGATGTGATTGGGATTACGGAGACGTGGCTCCAGGATGATCAGGGCTGGGAACTCAACATCTAGGGGTATTCAACATTCAGGAAGGATAGAATAAAAGGAAAAGGAGGTGGGGTAGCATTGCTGGTTAAAGAGGAGATTAATGCAATAGTTAGGAAAGACATTTAGCTTGGATGATGTGGAATCTATATGGGTAGATCTGCAGAACACCAAAGGGCAAAAAACGTTAGTGGGAGTTGTGTACAGACCTCCAAACAATAGTAGTGATGTTGGGGAGGGCATCAAACAGGAAATTAGGGGTGCATGCAGTAAAGGTGCAGCAGTTGTAATGGGTGACTTTAATATGCACATAGGTTGGGCTAGCCAAACTGGAAGCAATACGGTGGAGGAGGATTTCCTGGAGTGCATAAGGGATGGTTTTCTAGACCAATATGTCGAGGAACCAACTAGGGGGGAGGCCATCTTAGACTGGGTGTTGTGTAATGAGAGAGGATTAATTAGCAATCTCATTGTGCGAGGCCCCTTGGGGAAGAGTGACCATAATATGGTGGAATTCTGCATTAGGATGGAGAATGAAACAGTTAATTCAGAGACCATGGTCCAGAACTTAAAGAAGGCTAACTTTGAAGGTATGAGGCGTGAATTGGCTTGGATAGATTGGCGAATGATACTTAAGGGGTTGACTGTGGATGGGCAATGGCAGACATTTAGAGACCGCATGGATGAATTACAACAATTGTACATTCCTGTCGGGCGTAAAAATAAAAAAGGGAAGGTGGCTCAACCGTGGCTATCTAGGGAAATCAGGGATAGTATTAAAGCCAAGGAAGTGGCATACAAATTGGCCAGAAATAGCAGCGAACCCGGGGACTGAGAGAAATTTAGAACTCAGCAGAGGAGGACAAAGGGTTTGATTAGGGCAGGGAAAATGGAGTACGAGAAGAAGCTTGCAGGGAACATTAAGGCGGATTGCAAAAGTTTCTATAGGTATGTAAAGAGAAAAAGGTTAGTAAAGACAAACGTAGGTCCCCTGCAGTCAGAATCAGGGGAAGTCATGACGGGGAACAAAGAAACGGCAGACCAATTGAACAAGTACTTTGGTTCGGTATTCACTAAGGAGGACACAAACAACCTTCCAGATATAAAAGGGGTCAGAGGGTCTAGTAAGGAGGAGGAACTGAGGGAAATCTTTATTAGTCGGGAAATTGTGTTGGGGAAATTGATGGGATTGAAGGCCGATAAATCCCCAGGACCTGATGGACTGCATCCCAGAGTACTTAAAGAGGTGGCCTTGGAAATAGCGGATGCATTGACAGTCATTTTCCAACATTCCATTGACTCTGGATCAGTTCCTATCGAGTGGAGGGTAGCCAATGTAACCCCACTTTTTAAAAAAGGAGGGAGAGAGAAAACAAGGAATTATAGACCGGTCAGCCTGACCTCAGTAGTGGGTAAAATGATGGAATCAATTATTAAGGATGTCATAGCAGCGCATTTGGAAAATGGTGACATGATAGGTCCAAGTCAGCATGGATTTGTGAAAGGGAAATCATGCTTGACAAATCTTCTGGAATTTTTTGAGGATGTTTCCAGTAAAGTGGACAAAGGAGAACCAGTTGATGTGATATATTTGGACTTTCAGAAGGCTTTCGACAAGGTCCCACACAAGAGATTAATGTGCAAAGTTAAAGCACATGGGATTGGGGGTAGTGTGCTGACGTGGATTGAGAACTGGTTGTCAGGAAGCAAAGAGTAGGAGTAAATGGGTACTTTTCAGAATGGCAGGCAGTGACTAGTGGGGTACCGCAAGGTTCTGTGCTGGGGACCCAGCTGTTTACATTGTACATTAATGATTTAGACAAGGGGATTAAATGTAGTATCTCCAAATTTGCGGATGACACTAAGTTGGGTGGCAGTGTGAGCTGCGAGGAGGATGCTATGAGGCTGCAGAGTGACTTGGATAGGTTAGGTGAGTGGGCAAATGAATGGCAGATGAAATATAATGTGGATAAATGTGAGGTTATCCACTTTGGTGGTAAAAACAGAGAGACAGACTATTATCTGAATGGTGACAGATTAGGAAAAGGAAAGGTGCAACGAGACCTGGGTGTCATGGTACATCAGTCATTGAAGGTTAGCATGCAGGTACAGCAGGCGGTTAAGAAAGCAAATGGCATGTTGGCCTTCATAGCGAGGGGATTTGAGTACAGGGGCAGGGAGGTGTTGCTACAGTTGTGCAGGGCCTTGGTGAGGCCACACCTGGAGTATTGTGTACAGTTTTGGTCTCCTAACTTGAGGAAGGACATTCTTGCTATTGAGGGAGTGCAGCGCAGATTTACCAGACTGATTCCCGGGATGGTGGGACTGACCTATCAAGAAAGACTGGATCAACTGGGCTTGTATTCACTGGAGTTCAGAAGAATGAGAGGGGACCTCATAGAAACGTTTAAAATTCTGACGGGTTTAGACAGGTTAGATGCAGGAAGAATGTTCCCAATGTTGGGGAAGTCCAGAACCAGGGGTCACGGTCTAAGGATAAGGGGTGGGCCATTTGGAACAGAGATGAGGAGAAACTTCTTCACCCAGAGAGTGGTGAACCTGTGGAATTCTCTACCACAGAAAGTAGTTGAGGCCAATTCACTAAATATATTCAAAAGGGAGTTAGATGTGAAGTCCTCACTACTCGGGGGATCAAGGGGTATGGCGAGAAAGCAGGAAGGTGGTACTGAAGTTTCATGTTCAGCCATGAACTCATTGAATGGCGGTGCAGGCTAGAAGGGCTGAATGGCCTGCTCCTGCACCTATTTTCTATGTTTCTATGTTTCTATATTCTCTCGAGTTTAGAAAAATGAGAGGTGATCTCAATGAAACATACAAAATTCTTACAGGGCTTGACAGGGTAGATGCAGGGAGGATGTTTCTCCCTCTGAATGAAGAAATTTCTCCTCATCTCAGTCCTAAATAGCCGACCCCTTATTCTGAGACCTGGTTCGAGACTCCCCAGCCCGGGGAAACATCCTCCCCGCATACACCCTGTTAAGCCCTGTAAGGATTTTGTACGTTTCAATGAGATCAGCTCTCATTTTTTTAAACTCTGGAGAATATAGGCCAAGTCTACTCAATCGCTCCTCATAGGATAATCCCCCATCCCAGGAATTTTGCTAACTTCCTCTGTACAATAATGTATGCGCTGGGAGGAAGGACTACATGGTCACTCATGGGATTTGGAGCAGTAGCAAGAACATAAGAACATAAAAACATAAGAAATAGTTGCAGGAGTAGGCCATTCGGCCCTTCGAGCCTGCACCACCATTCAATATGATCATGGCTGATCATGCAACTTCAGTACCCCCCCTGATCTCTTTAGCCGTAAGGGCCACATCTAACTCGCTTTTGAACTGGCCTCAACAACTTTCTGTGGTAGTGAATTCTACAGGTTCGCAATTCTTGAGCAAACAACAGGTTCCAATTAAAACTCGCTTACCTCATGGTGCAGTTGAGACACATACCATCGATATATCTAACGGGAAGGTAGATAATTACATGAGGGAGAAAGGAATAGAAGGATATGCTGATGGGGTGAGATGATGAGGGTTTGGGAGGAGGCTCGTGTGGAGCATAAACACCGGCACGGACCTGTTGGGCCGAATGGCCTGTTTCTGTGCTGTAAATCCTATGTGATTCTGTCTGTCACTGGGCTCAATTTTCCCCAATGCCGTTTTTTGGCATATTGCCAGCGTTACGCCCGTTTACGGCAAAAAAATAAGTAGCAAATTTCCCCGTTCTATTTTTTGAATTTGGCACCACGCAGCCTATCCTGCAACTTCGGGGGAGGGCAGGTGGAGTCTAATGTTTGCGGCGAAAAAATGATGCCCCTCCCCTTCTGCGCATGCGCGGAAAAAAGAAGGATGTTTTTGACGTGATTGCTATGGGCGCGCATACCCAGCACAGCTCCCGGTTTGCATTCGGCCATTTTTAAAGAGCTCGTTGTGTGTGAGAACTTTAATTCTCATCGGAAAAATCGGAGCTGCAATACAAGATGCAACGCGGCTCAAGGACCAAGAATTTCTCACAGGATGACGTGGAGGCACTGGTTACTGTAATTGAGGTCAGATGGCACGAGCTGGACACCAGCAGAGGCCACAAAAGTTTCTCCAAAAGAAGTGAAGAAACGCTGGAACCAACTTGCAGAGATTACAGTGCAATGGTGACCAACCGAAGGTCTGGAGGCCAGCGCAAAAAGAAGTGGCAGGACCTTGGTCAAGTAGTTGGTGTAAGTAATATTTTCATTTATTCAATGGAATTGCAATTGTAAATGTGACCAGCTGTGTATGTCCCACCCAGCAGAAAGACACCTTCTCTAAAAAGTTGTATTTTCATCTTTGCATAAGGAGGCACACAACAAAAGGGAAAGAACTCGAACAGGAGGACGCCTGGCAAATCTGCCCCCACTGACACCCTTGGAAGACAGGGTCGCTGCTTTGATGGGTCCTGCCTGGAGAAAAGCAACCACCACTGCACAAGCTGGGCCCACACTCGAGGGAGAGGGTCTCTAGTCTAATGCACGCAGTCCCAAAACACCGACTTTAGAAAGGAATGCAGGTCTTGGTAAAATAATATTCTGTTCAACATCAATGCCCAGGACTTCAGAACCAATAAAGCTCTCATAGAATCAGTCATTGGATGGTTACAACCATCGAGCCCATGCCGACTCTCAGCTAGTCCCACTCCCCCGCCCTTTCCCTGTAGCTCTGCAATTAGTTTTCCTTCAGGTACTTATCCAACTCTCTTTTGACAGACAAGATTGAGTCTGCCTCCACCACCCTCTCAGGCAGCGCATTCCAGATCCCAACCACTCGCTGCGTAAAAAGATTTTTCCTCGTGTCGCCTTTGGTTCTTCTGCCAATTGCCTTAAATCTGTGTCCTCTGGTTCTCGACCCTTCCGCCAATGGGAACGGTTTCTCTCTCTCTCTCTCTCTACTCTGTCCAGACTCCCTCCTGATTCTCAATGGCTGTTCGTGGTGTAACTCCCAGGACATCACAACGGAGATTTAATAAAAACCTCACCTAAGGATGGTGCATTTATTATCTTTCTTTCCAACAGATGGAAATTATTTTTACAAACTAATACTGCGTCAGTGCCATCACCTTCTCTGATTAGGATACTGCGAAGGCATATATTAGAAGCAGAATTATCACCTCAACCACGGGGGCAGGCAGAGGGGGTAGGGACGTCTGAGAAACTTTTCAGAACTTGAAAAGAAAATTAAAGAGACTGATGGTGAAATTACAACGTTATCAGAGATGGAGGTGAACCTAAACCTTGTGAAATTGTTGTTTTCTAGGAAGAATGGCAAAAATTAGAGATGGGTCCCAGAATGTCTGCAATTCTTTTGGAATCAAAACTCCAATCAAAAGAGGAAAGACTTGTATTTATATCGCACCTCCCTCAACCTCCGGATGTCCCCAAAGTGCGTGACAGTCAATGAAGTACTATTTTGAAGTGTAATCACTCACTGATGTAATATGGGAAATGCGGCAGCCATTTTGCGCATAAGATAGGGAAGGTGGAGAAGCAATCTACTGTCACAGGAGTGTTATCAAACAAACTTTGAACCCAAGCCCACATAAGGAGATATTGAGGGCTCAAAATTGGCCCACCCCTTTTTTCAGCGCACTCACCGGAGATGCGGCGCTTTTCTGCGTTGAAAAGTGCTCTGAAAAAAATCGCTCCCCACTTTGGTCGCTGTGTCCAGCCTCTCCCGGATCTTCGCGCAGCGTGGCCAGTCGGGTTGGGGGCGGAGCCAGCGTCCCATGCTGAAAACAGTGCCGGGACATCTGCGCATGCGCATTGCAGTGTGCGCGCATGCGCAGTAGCTCCTTGCCCCCAGCCTCTCAGTGTGCATCCTGTAGCATGGGACTCCATCATCATCATCATCATCATACTGGCTGCTGGCCCGTCCCGCCCCTAGCCCAGGCTGAGTGGCCTACTGCATAGGCCGGCCCGCTGCGTTCCCGGGCTGAAGATAAAAGTAGGGTAGGACTTACTTACCTCTATTTTTTTATTTGGATATATTGAAAAAAATTAGGTAAATATGTTTTGTCTCTTGTGAATAGTGGTGACCATTTGTCAAGCCTATTTACCTGGTGGTATTGTTAAAGAAGAACATAAGTGATGGAGGAACTCTGAGAGAATATCTTATTTATTGAAGCAGACTTTATTTAGATAATATGGGCTCAATTTTGGCCCAGTATAATCATTGCAAACAAATAGTTGTTTAAATTAGTTGTGAGATTAGGGCAATTTAATTCAACTATCTTTTAATTCCTTTATTTTTGTAGATTAAGCTTCATGAATGTTTTTGTTGTATAGTAAATGAACTTTGCAAAGTTTGTCACATGATGTCCTGTATAGCTGTTTGATCCTATCCACATTCTTTAGTCAAGTCATTAAGTTCTGCTGGCGTTCGATGTACCTACCTGCGCTGATTTCTTAACTCTCCAAGGTTTTTCACATACGCTGGCCTAAGTAGATTTGGAGTAACTATTAGCTGGCCAAAATGGCCAAAACTGGCGTAGGTAGCTGGTAACGACCCTCTTTGAGAAAAACTAAACTAAACTAAGTAAATCTAAGTAACTAACTCACTTACACTGGCGCAAATTGAATGTGCAAAATGGGGATTTTTAAGATACTCCAGAAAAATCCAAGTTGCTCCAAAAAAAAATGGAGCAACTCCTGGCCAATTTTGAGCCCTAGGACAGGTGCCCTTGGTCAAAGAGGTAGGTTTTATGGAGTGTCTTAAAGTAGGGGAGAGAGAGGTGGAGATGTTTAGGGAAAAAGAAAGTCTTGCATTTATATAGCACCTTTTATGACCACCGGACGTCCCAAAGCGCTTTACAGCCAATGATATACTTTTGGAGTGTAGTCACTGTAGTAATATGGGGGACGCGGCAGCCAATTTGCACGCAGCAAGCTCCCACAAACAGCAATGTGATGATGACCCGATAATCTGTTTTTTAAGTGATGTTAATTGAGGGATAAATAGTTGGGTGACGTCAATGCGTGTGGAGCGCCGCAGTCGGGAACGTCAATGGGTTTGCTCGCCTTAGCGCCGGACGCTCATCGCGCCAGAGAAAGCAGGCGTTCCGGGGCGATACTGAAATGGATCATCCGGTGAGTGGTTAGAAAGTCAGGTTTTTTTTCATTTACTTGCACCTTATTTAGCTTTGCTTCACTTTGTCCGATGTATTTACTTTTATTCTTGTGGTACAGCTGACCGACCCTTTGAGCGCGACTTTGCCGGTATTATAGCGCCAGAACTTTAGTCGCGCTACTGGCTTAGCGACCTAAGAGAAGTGTGGAATGCTTCCCTCAGTGCCCCACTCCACCCTTGGGGCACTAAAATCCAATATCGCCTGTCGCTCAAATTAGCGCCCAGGCTGTGTTAGTGCCTCAAATGGGTGTTGGGGTAGAAAGAAGACTTCTCTTCCTCAAGGTGGACTCCCTGATATAAGAAATCGACAACCGCCCATCCATATAGCGACCATGAAATCACTCAGACTAAACCTTGGTTCAACGGGTTTTTATTCAAACATGCCCGGGAAGGGTTCCGATGAACACTTCTTAGAACAAAGGTTTTCAATTACATTTATACATTTTTCGAGGTGTGCGACCCTCCTACAAAACCACCGATTGGCCGACTGCTCAGACTGGCTCTGGGTGGTTCTCCCCCAACTGTCCATCTCCCATCACATGTCACCCTCCCGCAATGTGTTATTCAGTGGTGTCGACTTTGCCTCGGTTCCTCATGACGTGTGAAGTAACCTTGCTTCCCAGGGTTTGCTATGTTTCATAGAAACATAGAAAATAGGTGCAGGAGCAGATCATTCAGCTCTTCGAGCCTGCACCGCCATTCAATATGATCATGGCTGATCATGCAACCTCAGTACCCCACCCCTGCCTTCTCTCCATACCCATTGATCCCTTTAGCCGTTAGGACCACATCTTACTCTCTTTTGAATATGTCCAACAAACTGGACTCAACAACTTTCTGTGGCAGAGAATTCCACAGGTTCACAACTCTGTTGACTGTTGACTTTCCACTGTCCTTGGTTACTCAGTACTGCGTGTATGTTTTCATGTTCCATCAGTCTGTGCTCAGGGTCAATGCATTGTTGGCTACTTAGAAGCCCTACAATCTGGACTATGGGTCAGATCAATTCACTACCTTCAGTATCCTTTTTTTAGTGACCATCTGTCTGTCTGTCTCCCACTTTAGTGATTGTATTTTATCTCCTTACAATGGTCGATAATCAATTTCCCCCCCCATGAAGTGTAAAGTGCTTTTAGACAGGGCTGTCCTTTTCCACACCTTAGACTCCTGCTCAGCCATGAGGAAATCTGCACTTGCCAAACTATTCATCAGAAAATTGGTTTCTAAAAATGTTTGGCGTACCACACTGTAACGGCAACACGTTCAGGAAGAGAAAAAAAGAAGGGTTCTGTTATTTACAACCTGCAGGGATTCGTCTTAAAGCTGCACCAACTTGAATATGGTCGAGCACAGGTCGTACTCAGCGAAAAATAATTTAACACTTCTGTCCGTGCACTGGGGCAGAAAGAACAGTGAACATTTTACACTCCGAGAGCGTGTTTGTTTGCTCACATGGGGAGAGCGCCACTTTATGCTGTCCAAAGGCTGGTTGAAATTTAAATGTCAAACACCTGATATGACAGTCTACATTACTGACACGAGAAAGATTAAAGATGGAATTTCGAGAGACCCTGGGCAGTCTGATTTTCCTCTGATCCACAGCCCTCGAGATTATCTTACAGTTCATGTGTAAGTTTGATTTGGGAAATTTCCTAGCCACGTTACACTACATAGTTTAGGTAAGAACATGAGAAATGAGAGCATGAGTGGGCCATTTGGCCCTTCAAGCCTGCTCCGCCATTCAGTAAGATCATTGTAATGTATTTGCTTCATGGGTTCTTTGCTTAAGAATTCATAGCAATACATTGCTATTAAGAACTAGTTGGTTTATTAGCAAAAGGTTTAACAATCAGGCAACACATTACCAGTTCATCCACTCGGCTCACAACTGCCTACCTCAATCATGGATGACCCAGACCCAACTGGCTGGGGTTTTATTGAGTCTTATTGAACATCACGTGATTGGCTAAGCCAATCACAATGCAACAGCTCTACAAACCCATGGGCATGCTCACATGTGCATACATTACAATCTTCGACCTCAATTCCATCTTCCCACACTATCCCCATATCCCTTGGTTTCCTTAATATCCAAAAATCTATCGATCTCTGTCTTGAATATACTCAAAGACTGAGCATTCCTAGCCCTCTGGGGCAGAGAATTCCAAAGATTCGCCACCCTCTGAGTGAAGGAATTTATCCTCATCTCCTTACTCTGACAACAGAATCCTTTATGTCTACCTGAGAGAGCAGATGGGGCCTCGGTTTAACATCTCATCAGAAAGACAGCACCTCCGACAGTGCGGCACTCCCTCAGCACTGCAATAGGACGATAGGTTGCCAATTCGCACTGACAAAGACCACCCTCACATCCAATATACCACAGTAGGTTTCCACTCATAAAGCTTTGTCAAACACTTTCTCAGGAAGTGTTATTATTTATCACTGGCTCCTGGTTAAGCAATGCCTCAATTTCAAAATTCTCATCCTTGTATTCAAATTCTTCCATGGCCTTGCCCCTCCCTGTCTCTGTAAACTGCTCAAGCCCCACAACCCCCCCCCCCCACCCCCCGAGATGTCTGCATTCCTCTAATTCTTGAGCATCTTGAGCCCTCTTGAGTATCCCTAATTATAATCGCTCAACCATGGGTGGCCATACCTTTTGTTGACTAGGCCCCAAGTTCTGGAACTCCCTGCCTCAACCTCTCTACCTCTCTTTCCTCCTTCAAGACACTCCTTAAAACCTACCTCTTTAACCAAGCTTTTGACCGCCCAAAGTGGAGGAAGTGCATCTGCGAGGGCGCTGAGCACCTTGTGTCCCGTCGCCGAGAGCATGCAGAAAACAAGCGCAGGCAGCGGAAAGAGCGTGCGGCAAACCAGACTCCCCACCCACCCTTCCCTCAACGACTATCTGTCCCAATTGTGACAATGCGGGAAGGTGGAATTGAGGTAGAAGATTGTAATGTAGGCACATGTGAGCATGCTCATGGGTTTGTAGAGCTGTTGCATTGTGAGTGGCTTAGCCAGTCACGTGATGTTCACAAGATTCAATAAAACCCCAGCCAGTTGGGTCTGGGTCATCCATGATTGTAGTTCTCGTATTGGACTGTTCAGTCACCTAAGGACTCATGTTTAGAGTGGAAGCAAGTCTTCCTCGATTCCGAGGGACTGCCTATGATGATGATGATTATGATGGTCACCTGCCCTCATTTCTCCTTATGCGGCTCGGTGTCGATTTTTTTGACTCGTACTACTCCTGCGAAGCGCCTTGGGACGTTTCACTCTTTTAAAGGCGCTATATAAATGCAAGTTGTAGTTGTTGTCTGTTTAAGCAAAACCTTCTGTGCATTGACAACTTGGGACTGTTGAAACTATTAAATTGCTGGTACTGAACCAGACTGGAAAATGAATCCGGAACCTGTGCTGCGTTAGCTGCTCTCATACCAGGCCAACAGCTGGGGCCGACATTTGGCCTCTGGGCAAGAGAGTGATGAAAAATGAAATAGATTTCCTGCTCTCAGTTGCTAATTAAGGAAGATCTGCTGGAAAGTGCCCTAGGTCAGAATTGGGTTCAGCAGTGATGCCTTTACGGCAAAATAGCATGCCTTCACTCACGGCAAGAACGGCCATTTAGGCAAGTGGCCTGGTGAGAATCTGTGGAGTCCAATGCGACTCTCAACAGGGAAGAAATGGGAGACACTGGGGGGAATAAAAGTAACAGGTGCTCTTCACGATTCCTATTTTAGAAAGACTTGCATTTATATAGCGTCTTTCACGACCATCGGATGCCTCAAAGCGCTTTACAGCCAATGAAGTACTTTTGGAGTGCAGTCACTGTTGTAATGTGGAAAACCCGGTTGCCAACTTGTACACAGCAAGCTCCCACAAACAGCAATGTGATAATGACCAGATAATCTGTTTTAGTGATGTTGATTGAGGGGTAAATATTTGCCAGGACACCAGGGATAACTCCCCTGCTCTTCTTCAAAATAGTGCCGTGGGATCTTTTACGTCCACCTAAGAGAGCAGATGGGGCCTCGGTTTAACGTCTCATCCGAAAGACGGCACCTCCGACAATGCAGCGCTCTCTCAGTACTGCACTGGGAGTGTTAGCCTCGGTTTATGTGCTCAAGTTCCTGGAGTGGGACTTGAACCCACAACCTTCTGACTCGGAGGCGAGTGTGCTGCCCACTGAGCCACAGCTGACACTTGAGACCGTGAATAAGGACAAACTGTCCCTTTATCTCGTGTGTCTGCGATGATCAGATCTTTAAACTGACATGAAAAGAATTCTTATTTTCGAAGAATGGGCTGTTATTTTGAATCGAACCGCAGCATTCACCCTGTCATGTGGAGTATCAACGTGTCTGAGGAGGTACCGAGACGAAAGAGTGAACTAAGATCCAATCAGTCAAAAGACTGGGATTCTTTTCGAGGTCATTTGATATTCCCCAGTCCATTGCCTTTACTCGTCTATCTGGAAGAAATGATGTGTGGTTCCTTGCTCTGCTTCACATGAGAGAGAGAGTGAGAGTTTCTCGCTTAGATACACTGGAGAGAACTTGCTTGCCCCTTGGAGAAATGGCTGAAGTAATTTAAAACCTCAAGGTCACTAATTCACTGACTTCTTCAACTCAAACAGATATTAGTCCTTCGCTGTGCTTTCAGCTAAGTTTAGAGCTCAGCTTGAGAAAGTCAAGGTTTCCCGTGTTTAGCAGAAGGACGCCTGCTTGACTAACTCAGCCGTGCTGGCTAAAGAGTGTTCCATGCTCTCAAATACTCCGACACGTACAAGCCAGTTGTTATCGATTGAAAGGAAGCTCCTCTAAGTCTAGCTCCTTGTATCTCTCCAACTGGAACGTCGGAAGGAATGCCCCAGTAAACACCTTTTTGCCATTGAATCATAGAATGGTTACAGCACAGAAGGAGGCCATTTGGCCCATCACCCCCTGTGCTCACTGACCGACATTGGCTCCTGGTTAAGCAATGCCTCGATTTCAAAATTCTCACCTTTATTTTCAAATCCCTCCATGGCCTCGCCCCTCATTATCTCTGTAATCTTCTCCAGCCCCCAAGACCCCCCCCGAGATGTCTGCGCTCCTCTAATTCTGCCCTCTTGAGCATCCCTGATTATAACTGCTCAACCATCGGTGGCCGTGCCTTCTGTTGCCTGGACCCCAAGCTCTGGAACTCCCTGCCTATACCTCTCCGCCTCTCTACCTCTCTTTCCTCCTTTAAGATGTTACTTAAAACCTACCTCGGTGACCTCACCTGCCGTAATTTCTTCCTATGTGGCTCTGACGGGACTGGACAGGTTAGATGCAGGAAGAATGTTCCTGATGTTGGGGAAGTCCAGAACCAAGAGACACAGTCTAAGGATAAAGGGTAGGCCGTATAGGACCGAGACGAGAAACTTTTTCACCCAGAGAGTTGTGAACCTGTGGAATTCTTTGCCACAGAAAGTTGTTGAGTCCAGGTCGTTGGACATATTCAAAAGGGAGTTAGATGTGGCCCTTACGGCTAAAGGGATCGGGGGTATGGAGAGGAGGCTGGGGTGGGGTACTGAGGTTGAATGATCAGCCATGATCATATTGAATGGCGGTGCAGGCTCGAAGGGCCGAATGGCCTGCTCCTGCACCTATTTTCTATGTTTCTATATGTCAAATTTATTTGTTTTGTTTTATAACGCTGATGTGAAGCACATTGGGACGTTTTACTACGTTAAAAGTGCTATATAAATACAGGTTGTTGTCGTTGCCAAAAGCCAGTGTTCTGATCTGCTGTGGTGATGTATATGACAGTGTGGACTTCTCTGTATGATTGACCAATGTTCACTAGAAAACACAATATAAATTTCTTTCTAGTAAAGAATAAATCATGTTCCCATTTCCTAAACTCTGCTTCTGAAGATGCTGTGGTATGGTGCTACAAATGCTAGCTATCATCAGGAAGGGGCACAACAGATTGGGGGGGTGGGGGAAGCGGGGGTGTTGGGGATTTCTGGTCATGCTCACCAGGAGAGTACTGAAACCTCTCATTGTCCGCCTACCCAGTGGAGATGGGCCTTGCAACAACATCCTGCATAAAAGCATAAGAAATAGGAGCAGGAGTAGGCCATTCGGCCCCTCGAGTCTGCTCCACCATTCAATAAGATCATGGCTGATCTGATCATGGACTCAGCTCCACTTCCCCGCCCCCTTATCCCCTTATCAGTTAAAAACTGTCAATCTCTGTCTTAAATGTATTCAATGTCCCAGCCTCCACAGCTCTCTGAGGCAGCGAATTCCACAGATTTACAAGCCTCTGAGAGAAGAAATTCCTCCTCATCTCAATTTTAAATGGGCGGCCCCTTATTCTAAGATCATGCCCTCTAGTTCTAGTCTCCCCATCAGTGGAAACATCCTCTCTGCATCCACCTTGTCAAGCCCCCTCATAATCTTATATGTTTCGATAAGATCACCTCTCATTCTTCTGAATTCCAATGAGTAGAGGCCCAACCTGCTCAACCTTTTCTCATAAGTCAAGCCCCTCAACTCTGGAATCAACCGAGTGAACCTTCTCTGAACTGTCTCCAAAGCAAGTATATCCTTTCGTAAATATGGAAACCAAAACTGCACGCAGTATTCCAGGTGTGGCCTCACCAATACCCTGTTTAGCTGTAGCAAGACTTCCCTGCTTTTATGCTCCATTCCCTTTATATAGCACCTTTAACGTGGTAAAACGTCCCAAAGAGCTTCACAGGTACATGTTCAAACAAAATCTGACACTGAGCCACTAAAGGAGATATTAGGACAGACGACCAAAAAGAGATAGGTCTTCAAGGAGGAGAGAGAGGCGGACAGGTTTCGGGAGGGAATTCCAAGGCTTGGGACCTTGGCAGCTGAAGGAATGGCCGTCAGTGGTGGAGCGATTTAAAAAAAAAATCAGGATGCGCAAGAGGACAGAATTGGAGGAGCGCAGAGATCTCGGAGGGTTGTGGGGCTGGAGGAAGTTACAGAGATAGGGAGGGGGCGAGGCCGTGGACGGATTTGAAAACAAGGACGAGAATTTTTAAATTGCGCAACGGGAGTCAATGTTGCTCAGCGAGCACGGGGACGATGGGTGAACGGGAATTGGTACGGGTTGGGACGAGTAAAGGTTTATGCAGGTGTCATATATAACTCCGCCTCGTGGACTACTGCTCCACCTAGTGGACTATGGTGCGAATGCAACTACTGATGTATATACAATAAAAGGGTCATGTGACAACCCACGTGATGACAAGTTCCTGTCGAGCCATCTTGTGTGTGTTTGTGATGTCGTAAAGAATATATTAGAGTGGAAGATAGGAGACTGGCCAGGAGAGCATTGGAACAGTCAAGTTTAGCACAGACAAGGAATAAAGTCTGGAACCTTTCTGGTCTGTATAACATAGTGTTGCGCTGAACATGTGTGCATTTATCCAGTAATCCGCAACACTTTGAATAATGCAAACTGACAGGAACAAATAATGAAGAAAAATCGAATGGATTTATTTCTAAAGGGCATAGTTAAGCGTGACAAAAGAGGGATCATACAGAATGCTTCCAAAAAATAAAGAATCAAGGAACAAGTGGCAAATGAAATTAAAACGATCGCATCTAGATATATATTTTCTTTAATTCAATTTACGACCTTAATCACTCACCATGTAAATATTACATTGGTCAAATGACGTGGTGTGTTATTTAAGTAACACACACGATGGATGGCTGGAAGGCAGAGTCCAAATGGAAGCTAACTTGAGATGACCAGAGGGATAACTCTTGGACTGCACCATTAGATATTAAAATACCATAAATTAATAATGTATATAGACATGTATTTAATTAAATATGAAACAAGACTGATGAGTCAGATGGGAGGCATTCTTTAAGGCTATCCAAATTAAGGAGGTATTTGACAAGTTGTTAACTTGGAGATGAGCTCTTTGACTGAGCCCATTCTCTGAATGACTGTCCCTCAAGACAGATTTCTGAACGCTAAGAAAGAAAAGAAAGACGTGCCTTTATATAGCGCCTTCCACAACCACCAGATGCCTCGAAGCGCTTTACAGCCAATGAAATGCGTTTGGAGTGCAGTCACTGTTGTATTGTGGGAAACGCGGCAGCCAATTTGCGCACAGCAAGCTCCCACAAACAGCAATGTGATAATGCCCAGATAATCTGTTTTTTTTGTTATGTTTATTGAGGGATAACTACTGGCCCCAGGATACCGGGGATAACTCCCCTGCTCGTCTTTGCAAAGTAGTGCCGTGGGGTCTTTTACGTCCACCTGAAAGGGCAGACCGGACCTCGGTTTCACGTCTCATCTGAACAACGGCACCTCCGAAAGTGCAGCTCTCCCTCAGCACTAGCACTGGAGTGTCGGCCTAGATTTATGTGATCAGGGAGTCAAGGGTTATGGGGAGCGGGCGGGGAAGTAGAATTGTGGCCAAGATCAGATCAGCCATGATCTTATTGAATGTCGGAGCGGGCTCGAGGGGGCGTATAGCCTACTGTTGCTCCTATTTCTTACGTTCAAGCACACGGCATTATAATACCTATCGCGCACAAATATAACTCCAGCGAAAGCTTGAGGTGAGGGGGCTTTCAGCTTTAAGAATCGGAAGCAGCAGCGTGAAACTTTAATTATTAAACTTTGGAAACAGGAATGATTAACGCCCCATGCCAGAGAGAAAGGAAGGGATTGAACCAGACTTAACAGCTGTGAAATCGGCAGGCTGCAATTAACACGCTCGCGTTTAAGGACCTAACCGGCTAGGAAGTGCACCAAACTCAGTATGAAAGAGTTGTGATTAACTCGAGTTCAAGGATGCGGAACATATTACGACGGCTGAGAGGAATAAATTCAGGAGTGTGGAGATATTGATTTGAGCTGCCGAGCAGTCCGGTGTCAACATGTAAAATAGATAAAAAGGTGGATGGGATTGACCAGGACACATGTTTAATTACACCGTTGGGTCAACAAATGATGCAGACCAGAGCTTGGGGAAATCACCAGAAGAAGTGCATGCTCCAATTCAGTCCAAAGGATTCAAGGGAGGGGAAGGGAGGTAATTATAAGGGATCACACTGTACCAGAGAGTTCAAATGTAAAATACATAGAAGCAGGAAATCAGTGCACTTAATTGTACCCTATTTTTTATTTTGTCTTCCATTTTAAAGTCCAGTGCCTGATAGTCATCTTCATCATAGGCAGTCCCTCGGAATCGAGGAAGACTTGCTTCCACTCCTGAAGTGAGTTCTTTGGTGACTGAACAGTCCAATACGAGAGCCACAGACTGTCGCAGGTAGGACAGACCGTCGTTGAGGGCAAGGGAGGGTGGGATTGGTTTGCCGCACGCTCCTTCCGCTGCCTGCGCTTGGTTTCTGCATGCTCTCGGCGATGAGACTCGAGGCGCTCAGCGCCCTCCCGGATGCACTTCCTCCACTTAGGGCGGTCTTGGGCCAGGGACTCCCAGGTGTCGGTGGGGATGTTGCACTTTATCAGGGAGGCTTTGAGGGTGTCCCTGTAGCGTTTCCGCTGCCCACCTTTGGCTCGTTTGCCATGAAGGAGTTCCGAGTAGAGCACTTGCTTTGGGAGTCTCGTGTCTGGCATGCGGACAATGTGGCCTGCCCAGCGGAGCTGATCGAGTGTGGTCAATACTTCAATGCTGGGGATGTTAGCCTGAATGAGGACGCTGATGTTGGTGCGTCTGTCCTCACAGGGAATTTGTAGGATCTGGCGGAGACATCATTGGTGATATTTCTCCAGCAACTTGAGGTGTCTACTGTGCGTGGTCCATGTCTCTGAGCCATACAGGAGGGCAGGTATTACTACAGCCCTGTAGACCATGAGCTTGGTGGCAGTTTTGAGGGCCTGGTCTTCAAACACACTTTTCCTCAGGCGGCCGAAGGCTGCACTGGCGCACTGGAGGCGGTGTTGGATCTCATCGTCGATGCCTGCTCTTGTTCATAGGAGTCTCCCGAGATATGGGAAGTGGTCCAGGGCCGTGCCGTGGATCGTGATGACTGGGGAGCAGTGCTGTGCGGTGAGGACTTTTTCTTATGGATGTTTAACGTAAGGTCCATGCTTTCGTACGCCTCAGTAAATACGTTGACTATGTCCTGGAGTGCAGCCTCTGTATGTGCGCAGACGCAGGCATCGTTCGCCTACTGTAGCTCGACGACAGAGGTTGGGGTGGCCTTGCATGACTTAAGCAATGCCTCGATTTCAAAATTCTCATCCTTATTTTCAAATCCCTCCATGGCCCTCGCCCCTCCCTAATCTCCTCCAGCCCCACAACCCGCCTGAGATGTCTGCTCTCCTCCAATTCTGCCCTCCTGAGCATCCCTGATTATAATCGCTCAACCATTGGTGGCCGTGCCTTCTGTTGCCTGGGCTCCAAGCTCTGGAACTCCCTCCCTAAACCTCTCCGCCTCTCTACCTTTCTTTCCTCCTTCAAGACGCTCCTTAAAACCTACCTCTTTGACCGAACTTTTGGTCACCTGCCCTAATTTCTACTTGTGCGGCTGGGTGTCAAATTTTTTATCTCGTAATACTCCTGTGAAGTTAAAGGTGCTATATAAATACAAGTTGTTGTTATTAACTTTGAAAATGGTCTATTTGACTTGATATTGAACCGCCCTTGCAATCTAAGAGCATTTGCTCTTCTTTATCCTCAGTATATTGGCTCTACTCAGGTAATCTCATCAAGTGGCAGAAACTCCTGAACAATTTCTTGACTAAATCTATAAAGGGTTGCAGGGAAATGGGATTAGAGTAGCTAGTTCTGGCACAGTAGCAAAGGGCCAAATGGCTCTTGTGCTGTGATCCCTATGATTTTATAGCCTGTCGTACAGCAGAGCAGGCTCGAAAGTGGCCTTAGGGCCTGCTCCTGCTCCTATTTATTATCTTCTTAACTCTCTCTCCATTTAATGCACCTACTGAAGACTTCATCATCATCATAGGCGGTCCCTCGAATGAGGATGACTTGCTCCCACATGAGTTCGCAGATGTTTCAATGAAGGACCCGATGTTCCAGTCCTGAACTCCAGTTGAAGGGGTGGAAGATGCCTATGCATGGATTTTTTTAACGTGTGATGACTGTTAAGTATTAATGCTTAGGGGTCACCAGACACCAGAGGGCGCCGCGGTCGGAGGTCATCGGGCTGTACGCATGTGGCATGTGTGCTTAGTCACCTGTATATAAGCTGGGTGTCTTTATCATGCCGGCACACTTGGGCTGGAATAAAGATGGATCAGGTTACACCTGAGTGAGTTTACAGTAACCACACTCTTGAGTCATTACAATTAGCGACGAGGTAATTTAAGAACCTTCTCATGCACAATGGGCACTGTTGGAATCCTGGAGAGATTTGTGGAGGGCAAGGATTGGGTGGATTTTGTCGACCACCTGGATCAGTATTTTGTGGCCAATGGCATGGAGACAGGCCTACACAGTTAAGCACAGGACAGTTCTCCTCACTGTTTGTGGTCCGAAAATTTACGACCTCATTAATCAATCTTCTCTCGCCTGTACGTCCGGCGGAAAAAGGGTACGAGGAACTGTGTACGTTGATGGATAACCATCTGAAGCCAAAAGAGGGGATCATCATATCACGCTATCGCTTCTACACGCATGTTCATGCTGAGGGCCAGGACTTGTTGGGATTCATCGCCGACCTGCGACGTCTTGCTGAGCTGTGTAAGTTCGGGAACATGCTGCGTGATGTCTTCGTGATAGGCATCAGCCATGGCGCGATCCTCAGGAAGCTGTTGGCTGCAGAGACGCTGGATTTGAAAAAGGCATCGCGACAGCCCAGGCATGCATGACGATGGATGATAATTTGAGGCAGATATCATCGATGAGTTGGAGTTCCTCGGCAAGTACTGTAAACAAGATGGCTTCATCTTCGGGCAGAGCTGCTTACGCGAAACCTGCCACTGCTCAGAGCCGGCCAACTGGTTCGAACCAGATTTCACCCTGTTGGCATTGTGGGGGCAATCATCGGCCTCATCAGTGTCGGTTTAGACAATACTCATGCAATGGATGATCGAAAGTGGGGCACCTTCACAGGATGTGTCCACAACGGAGCAAGCGTGGTGCGGCTCACCATGTGGTTGATGAGGACCAGTTCAGTGATGGCCCGGATACACAACCCGAGGAGGAAGTGAATGGACTGTATTCATTCCTGAGCAAGAGCCAGCTGATAGTCGTTAATGTGAAGCTGAATGGCGTGCCTGTATCAATGGAGCTGGACACAGGTGCGAGCCAGTCAATAATGAGCCAAAGGACATTCGACAAGCTGTGGGACACAAAGGCTGCGAAACCGAAGCTGAGTCCAGTCAATGCCAGGTTGCGTACTTACACTAAGGAGCTCATACCGGTGCTCGGCAGTGCAGCAATCGAGGTGTCATTTGATGGTGTTCTTCACGAGCCACCTTTATGGATCATCCCAGGTAATGGTCCAATGCTGTTCGGCAGGAATTGGCTCGAGAAAATCAAGCTGAACTGGAATGATGTCAAGATGTTGTCCTCGGTGGATGATACTTCGTGTGCCGAAGTATTGAAAAAGTTTCCTTCTTTGTTTGAACCGGGTATTGGTCATTTTACGGGAGCCAAGGTGCAGATTCACCTGGACTCCAATGCAAGGCCTGTCTATCACAAAGCTCGGTCTGTTCTGTACATGATGAGGGAGAAGGTTGAAATTGAGCTTGACAGACTCCAGTGTGAAGGGATCATATCACCGGTCGTGTTTAACGAGTGGGCTAGTCCCATTGTTCCTGTGTTGAAGAGTGATGACACTGTCAGGATTTGTGGAGACTACAAGGTTACAATTAACCGATTTTTGAAACAGGATCAGTATCCGTTACCGAGGGCTGATGACCTGTTCGCCATTCTAGCCCGTGGAAAGTCATTCATGAAACTGGATCTGACGTCGGACTATATGACATAAGAGCTTGTCGACACTTGTAAGAAACTCACCTGCATCAACACCCATAAAGGACTGTTCATCTACAGCAGGTGTCCTTTTGGGATTCGTTCGGCTGCAGCCATATTTCAGAGGAATATGGAGAGTTTACTGAAGTCCGTTCCTTGAACTGTCATGTTTCAAAGTAACATTCTGGTCACAGGTGGTGACACTGCTGAACATCTGAACAATCTTGAAGAAGTCCTACAGCGTCTGGACAAAGTGGGACTCAGGCTGAAACGCTCAAAGTGTGTATTTATGGCACCTGAAGTCAAATTCCTCGGGAAGATGATTGCTGCTGATGGCATCAGGCCCACTGATTCAAAAACTGAGGCCATCAAAAATGCACCCAGGCCTCAGAATGTGACGGAGCTGCGTTCATTCCTTTGGCTAATTTCTTACCCAGATTGAGCATTTTACTCGAGCCACTGCATGTGTTACGAAGAAAAGGCAACAACTGGGTCTGGGTGCGTTTCAAGCTAGAGCCTTTGAGAAAGCCAAGAATCTGCTATGTTCAAACAAGTTGCTTGTTCATTATGATCCATGTAAACGTCTTGTATTGGCCTGTGATGCTTCATCATATGGGGTTGGCTGCGTACTCCAACAGGCAAATGAATCGGGCAAGCTACAACCTGTTGCGTATGCTTCGAGAAGTCTGTCTAAAGCGGAAAGATCTTACAGTATGGTAGAGAAAGACGCTTTGGCCTGTGTGTATGGGATTTAAAAAATGCACCAGTACCTGTTTGGTCTTTGTTTTGAACTAGAAACTGATCACAAGCCACTCATTTCATTGTTTGCAGAAAACAAAGGTATTAATACCAATGCATCGTCCTGCATTCAAAGGTTGGCGCTGACATTGTCTGCCTATGATTATGTTATTCGTCATAGACCTGGCACTGAGAATTGTGCTGATGCACTGAGTCGTCTGCCCTTACCCTCAACTGAGATGGAGACATCTCAACCTGCAGATCTACTGTTAGTAATGGATGCTTTTGGGAAGGAACCCCTGTCACTACTCAACAAGTTAGGATCTGAACCAGCCATGCCCCTCTTTTATCGGTTGTGAAACGGTGCGTACTCAATGGTGATTGGTCTGCCATACCTATGGAGATGCGTGAGGACACCAAACCTTACAACCATCGCAAGGATGAGCTGTCCATCCAGTCAGACTGTTTACTGTGGGGTAATCGTTAATCATGCCTAAGAAAGGTCGAGAAAAATTTGTACGTGACCTTCATAGAACTCATCCTGGTATTGTCATGATGAAGTCCATTGCTAGGTCTCATGTATGGTGGCCTGGAATTGACTCTGATCTAGAATCATGCGTGTATCAATGCAATACTTGCAAGCAGCTAAGTAAAGTACCAGCGGAATCTCCGCTGAGTCTTTGGTCGTGGCCATCCAAACCATGGTCGAGGATCCACATTGATTTTGAGGGCCCGTTCCTGGGAAAGATATTTTTGTCGTAATAGATGCATAGTCCAAGTGGATAGAGTGTGTTATGATGTCATCCAGCACATCTACAGCTACCATTGAGAGCCTTCATATCATGTTTGCTACTCATGGTTTGCCTGACATTGTTGTGAGCGACAACGGATCTTGCTTCACAAGTCTTGAGTTCCAGGAGTTCATGAATCTCAATGGCATCAGACATGTGAGATCAGCTCCATTCAAGTCTGCTTCTAATGGTCAAGCAGAACGTGCCATTCAAACGATCAAGCAAAGTATGAAACGTGTAACTCAGGGCTCACTGCAGAGACAGTTGTCAAGTATATTGCTCAGTTACAGGTCAAGACCTCTTCGGTTTACTAGGGTTCCTCCTGCTGAACTACTGATGAAGAGAAATCTCAAGACCTGTCTTTCCCTTCTTCCCTATTTGAATGATCATGTTGAAAACAGACGTCAAAGTCAGCAATGCTGTCATGATCATGTTGCGTGACATCTCAGTCAACGATCTGGTTTATGTACTGAACTATGGTTAAGGACCAAAGTGGATCGCCAGCACTGTTACAGCCAAGGAGGGTATTGTTGTGCTCAAGAATGGACAAAGCTGCAGCAAACACCTTGACCAGGTTAAACTGCGACACACGGATGAACTGGAACCGAGTGAGGAAGATGCCAACCAACCATCAGTGACCAACCAACCATTGTTCACTCATCAGAGGACTCTGCTGACATTACTGACTCTGAACCTTCAGTCTCTGATGTGGTCATGACACTCCTGTCAAATCGGCTACTCAGCCCTCAGTCTCAACGGACTTAGAACGCTCACCCACAGCCAAAGTTGAACTGAGACGATCAACTTGTGAGAGGAAAGCCCCAGACCATCTTAATTTGTAAAAAGACTGTTGTTAAGATTTTAAAAGGGGGGTGTTGTTATGTATTAATGCTTGGGGGTCACCAGACATTGAGTGAATGCATTGTCCAATGGAATATCAGATGTGAGGATGGAGAGTGCAGGAGAGAAAAGTTGGTGGGGATGGTACTGCAGGCTGTTTGACTCCTCCGACTGCCCAGGTTGGTAAAGGTACTATACACTGTCGGACTAATCAGTAGAGGCCAGAAGGCTCCAGGTTGTACCGCTGCTCTGCGTTGATATAGTGAATCCCAGCAAGGGCAACCATTTGAGGTGTTACTATTGGCTTCAGCTCCTGGGCTAGGGAGAAGAAATATCAATTAATGTTCCCATTCCTAGAGTAAACACAAAAGCATAAGAAATAGGAGCAGGAGTAGGCCATTCGGCCCCTCGAGCCTGCTCTGTCATTCAGTAAGATCATGGCTGATCTTCTACCTGAACTCCACTTTCCTGCACTATCCCCATATCCCTTGATTTCCTTAATATCCAAAAATCTATCGATCTCTGTCTTGAATATACTCAATGACTGAGCCTACGCAGCCCTCTAGGGTAGAGAATTCCAAAGATTCACCACCCTCTGAGTGAAGAAATTTCTCCTCATCTCAGTCCCAAATGGCCGACCCCTTATTCTAAGACTGTGTGACCCCTGGTTCTAGACTCCCCCAGTCAGCGGGAAACATCCTCCCTGCATCTACCCTGTCAAGCCCTGTAAGCATTTTATACATTTCAATGGGATCACCTCTCATTCTTCTGACCTCCAGATAATACAGGCTCCAGAAAGTAAAGCCACTAAACAAAGGTGAGAGACTGTGGAGGGATGTGATCAGGGCCCGGGGGAGGCGTGAGTTTGGGGCCAGGGGCCCAGGGGCAGCACGGGCCCAGCCCACACTGTGATATGTGCGCGCACTGGGTCCATGCAGCAGAGCAGGTCTCCAGTCGTCTTGGTTAATCCTTGCCACTGGATCAAGACCTAGCTCTGTCAAGCCCGTGTGGTGGCTGGTGTGCAATGGTCACTCCACGTTAAAACAATCCACGCACAGGCATCTTCCACCCTTCAGGATGTAGTTCGGGACCTGGAATATTAGGTCCTTCATTGAAACACCTTTTGGCGTGGACGCAAGTCATCCTCGATACGAGGGACTGCCTATGATGATGATGATGTATGTGAACAGAGAGCAGATAAAGGCAAGATTATTTTCCTAATTTCAGTAACTTGCTGCCATTTGCTACCCAGATTCACACATGGAAAGACTGCTCGGGAATTTTAACCCAGCCAAAGTCCCCACTTTTAGAAGAGGGGAGAGAATTTGGGGGGGGTTTGCAGTTCAAAAATAAATTCACAAGAATAGGGGTTGTTGCTTGAATAATTGTGTGACTGCAATAATTTTGAGTGGCTCTTCCTCACCCGATGAAATTTTTCTCAGTAGTGGCTAGTGGGAGCCTGCTGAGTGCATCGGCGCAGTTTTCGGTACCCGGTCTGTGCCGAATTGTGCAGTCATAGGCGGCTAACGTGAGTGCCCACCTCTGTATGCGGGCCGATGTGTTTGCATTTATGGCCTTGTTGTCGGCCAAAAGGGGTTTGTGATCTGTCTCCAGCTCAAATTTCCTGCCAAACAGGTACTAGTGCATTTTCTTTACCGCATATACACATGCGAGTGCCTCCTTTTCTACCATCCCGTAGCCCATTTCTGCCTGGGACAGACTTCTGGAGGCATAAGCTACCGGCTGTAACTGACCCTTGGCATTGACATGCTGCAACACACACCCGACACCATAGGACAACGCATCGCACGTTAACACAAGTTTCTTACATGGGTCATATAGCGTTAACAGATTGTTGGAACATAAAAAATTGCGTGCTCTATTAAAAGCCTTTTCCTGGCTGTCCCCCCAGACACATTCACGACCTTTGCGTAGGAGCACGTGTAGCGGCTCTAGCAGCGTGCTCAATTTGGGAAGAAAGTTACCAAAATAGTTCAGGAACCCCAGGAACGAACGCAGCCCCGTCGTGTTATGGGGTCTGGGTGCTCTCTAGATCGCTTCTGTCTTGGACGCAGTAGGGCTGATCCCGTCTGCTGCTACCTTCATCCCCAGGAATTCTACCTCTGGAGTTAGGAAGACGCACTTCGCCTTTTTCAGTCGCAGCCCATACGGTCCAGTCCTGAGAGAGGTATGGAACGCCTCCCTTAGCGCCACACTCCACTTGCAGAGTGCAACCACCGAGTTTTTTGGTTGCCTACACAATTCATTTCCCGGTGCTAAATTTAGCGCCCGCCCGACGTTAACAAACCTTTAAACCGAATTTCCTGCCCTAGGTGTCAGTCATGGCTCTCACCTCTGAGTTAGAAGGTTGTGAGTTCAAGTCCCACTCAGTGCTGAGGGAGTTGCACTGTCGGAGGTGCCGTCTTTCGGGTGAGACGTTAAACCGAGGCCCCGTCTGCCCTCTCAGGTGGACTTAAAAGATCCCGTGACATTATTCCAAAATGAGCCAGGAACTTGTCCAGTGTCCTGGCCAATATTTAGCACAAAAACAATATTTGGTGCTGTTTCTGGGACTACGTTGTTTCCCCTATTACAGCAGTGATGATACTTTATTGGCTGTGAAGCACTTTGAGAAGCCCTGTGGTTTTGAAAGGTGCTAGATAAATGCAGCTCTTTCTTGCAGCGGTGAATGGCAATTTGACTAGGGGAAGCATCATGACAAAAGATTCACAGATTTCCAGGCCGAATCAGTAACAGGAAACCTGGCTGATGCTTCCCCTCTCTCCCCTTTTAGCTGCCGGAAGGCCATTGAAACCTCTCGATCTATATTCTCCTCATCTCTGTTTTAAATGGGCGGCCCCTTATTCGAAGTGTAATGTATTTAACCCTGTGTAACCTGCATGACACCTGACCACCAGAGGGCCCACCTGTTAGAGTCCCAAGGGATCCCAACATCCCTTGGGAGCACGGTATATAAGCAGGCCACCCAAGAAGTACCTGCATTCTGGAGTCTTGTTAAAGGAGCTAAGGTCACACTTGCTTATTGTACACAGTACTCAGTTTCATCCTTTATTTTGAGTGTACCACTAAGATCATGCTCTATAGCTCTAGTCTCCCCCATCTGTGGATACACCCTCTCTGCATCCACCGTGTCAAGCCCCCTCATAACCTTCTCTGAGCTGCCTCAAAGCAAGTATATCCTTTCGTAAATATGGAAACCAAAACTGCACGCAGTATTCCATTAGACTTCCTGATTATTTGCTGTACCTGCATACTATCCTTTTGTGTTTCATGCACAAGTACCCCCAGGTCCTGCTGTACTGCGGCACTTTGCAATCTTTCTCCATTTAAACAATAACTTGCTCTTTGATTTTTTTCTGGCAAAGTGCATGATCTCACACTTTTCAACATTATACTCCATCTGCCAAATTTTTGCCCACTCACTTAGCCTGTCTATGTCCTTTTGCAGATTTTGTGTGTCCTCCTCACACATTGCTTTTCCTCCCATCTTTGTATCATCAGCAAACTTGGCTACGTTACACTCAGTCCCTTCTTCCAAGTCGTTAATATAGATTATAAATAGTTAGGGTCCCAGCACTGATCCCTGCGGCACCCCATTACTGGTTGCCAACCAGAGAATGAACCATTTATTCCAACTCTCTGTTCTCCGTTAGTTAGTCAATCCTCTATCCATGCTAATATATTACCCCCAACTCCGTGAACTTTTATCTTGTGCAGTAATCTTTTATGTGGCACATAGAAACATAGAAAATAGATGCAGGAGTAGGCCATTCGGCCCTTCAAGCTTGCACCACCATTCAATATGATCATGGCTGATCATGCAACTTCAGTACCCCATTCCTGCTTTCTCTCCATACCCCTTGATCCCTTTCGCCGTAAGGGCCACATCTAACTCCCTTTTGAATATATCTAATGAACTGGCCTCAACAACTTTCTGTGATAGAGAATTCCACAGGTTCACCACTCTCTAGGTGAAGAAGTTTCTCCTCATCTCGGTCCTAAAAGGCTTACCCCTTATCCTTAGACTGTGACCTCCGGTTCTGGACTTCCCCAACATCAGGAACATTCTTCCTGCATCTAACCTGTCCAATCCCTACAGAATTTTATATGTTTCTATGAGATCCCCTCTCATTCTTCTAAATTCCAGTGAATATAAGTCTAGTCGATCCAGTCTTTCTTCATAGGTCAGTCCTGCCATCCCGGGAATCAACTTGGTGAATCTTCGCTGCACCCCCTCAATAGCAAGAATGTCCTTCCTCAGATTAGGAGACCAAAACTGTACACAATATTCCAGGTGTGGCCTCACCAAGGCCCTGTACAACTGCAGTAAGACCTCCCTGCTGCTATACTCAAATCCTCTCGCTATGAAGGCCAACATGCCATTTTCCGCCTTCACCGCCTGCTGAAACTGCATGCCAACTTTCAATGACTGATGTACCATGACACCCAGGCCTCGTTGCACCTCCCCTTTTCCTAATCTGGCACCTTGTCAAGTGCCTTCTGGAAGTCCAAATACACCACATCCACTGGTTCCCCTTTATCCACCCTGTCCATTACATCCTCGAAGAACTGCAGCAAATTTGTCAAACATATGACTTCCCCTTCAGAAACCCATGCTGACTCTGCCTGACTGAATTTTGTTTTTTTCCAAATGTGCTACTGCTTCTTTAATAATGGACTCCAACATTTTCCCAACCCCAGATGTCAGGCTAACTGTCCATCTCTGTCTTAAATTTATTCAATAAGTTGGGGGTGGGTGGAGAGTGTGCCCCATAAATCCAGTCAATAAAGTCAAAAGGTACAGAAATGCTGAAGAGAGGGCTGTTCTGGGGCTGCAGACTACACAGTGCAGCTTGGGCAAGTAGATGGAGGAAAACACGAGAGAAGTTCTGCTGACCCATACCACGGCAGTTGCAAAAAGTACTTAGTATTATCATCAGATTCAACTGTAAAATATTCCATTATCTGCGAGCTTCAAATCCCCCCACTACAAACCCATCGGGGACTCTCAGCGCTGGAATTAGTATAATATTTGTACTGTGAACTTTACACACTGGGGACTTGCCTGCAAAAGGCTGCTGTTCGCTTTACCTGTAATCTTTAATAACCATCAGCGAGTGAGGTCCTTTATCGCTTATTTTTGGGAACGGCATTTGAATTCCGAGTCTCGAGAGGTGGGTCGCGCAGCAGTGGTTTAATTGGATTGTATTCAATTAAATGTAGCTTTTCTTATGTGGAATCCCTTCCACTGCTGCCTGATACAAATGTGACAACTGATGGAAGTTTAAACCATGTATATATATATTGCAAAAACCCGCTGTGTGATCTAATTGCACCACATCTCATGTGATGTATATTATTTCACGATCATTTTCTGTTCACTTCATTGCTGGGGAAATTGGTATTTCACACGTGCGGAGCAACAAAAAAAACAACACCAAAAAAAATAAAGGTTATTTGTACAAGTATGAGAAAGGTATCTGACATTGGAAGTGTGCCATCTATCGGGCCTCATTTGCAATGCGAGACAGAAATACTGAAACAACCCAGAGGTAGCTGAGGACATGAATTCTTGCAGGAAACTCTGTGAATCCTGCATATTTATGTGTCAACAACAACAAAATATATCTTTGCTGTGGTCTGAACTGGGACTGTGGAAAAAAAATCCATATGTATTGAGCAACGTGATCACATTTAGTAACTGCAAACGTACCATTGCTGCTTATGAGTGATAAAGAGGTGTTGATAATTCTTCAACAAAAATACAAGGTACCCAATAAATATGCACAGGGCATGTAACGGCTTTGAATAAACTAGGGTGGCTTCACCTATAGTTCTTCAGCCGAGCTCGATCAAACTGCTCATTTTTGACTGTCGGTGAGAGGAAATGGAAGAGACTAGTTAATAGATTATGTAGGAATTACAAGCACAGTTAACCATGCACCATAGATATGCCGATCCAGGCTGACTTGAACAACCTACCACCAACCCCCGCCTCAAATCTAGAAGGCCATTTTGGACTGTCGCCGAAGCCCTTCAGCGATCTCCCTCCCCTCCCAGCCCCCCACCCCCCGGCCCCCTCACGTCGATGACCGATGGCGAAATGCTCAGAAGAACTGCGACATATGGAATGGATTCCTTATCGAGGAGCCCACAGTACAACCTGAAGGATCAAACCTTCCTCGCAAACAGTGGACAACCATCGACCGCCTCACAACCGGTCACGGTCGATGCTGCCACCTTCGCCATCGGTGGAAGATTAAAGCATCCCCATCATGTGACTGTTGAGCTCCTAATCAGACCCTGGAGCACATCATCGAGCACTGCCCTCAGAGGGAATTCACAGGCAGCCTACAGGATATCCACGCTGTTACACCGGAAGCTTTGGCCTGGATATCCAACTTAGATATTGACCTTTGATTTGCTTTGCTGCTACCATACGAAAGAAGAAAAATAAGTGATCCAGAGTTTATACAGATGAATCTTTTAAGAAGCCAAGCTACAGAATGGCAATGGGGTGTGCACTAGAATCACTCCATTGAGGGACGGTTCAGGAGAAAGATTTGGGGCCTATGCATTCCTGTCTGCTATAAACGTGTCCATGGTGCACGTCCCCACTTTTGGTCCTGGAAGGATTGGCACCAATAATACTGCAGTGGCGCTAACTAAATATGGTAATGACCAGGAGGTCCCTCAGGAATTCCATTAGAAAAAGAAATACTTACATTTATACAGCGCCTTTCACAACCACCGGACATCTCAAAGTGCTTTACAGCCAATAAAGTACTTTTGGAGTGTGCTCACTGTTGTAATGTCGGAAACACGGCAGCCAATTTTTGCACAGCAAGCTCCCACAAACAGCAACGTGATGAATTCTAGATAATCTGTTTTAGTCATGTTGATTGAGGGATAAATATTGGCCAGGACTCTGGGGATAACTCCCCTGCTCTTCTTCGAAATAGTGCCGCGGGATCTTTTACATCCACCTGAGAGAGAGTAGACGGGGCCTCGGTTTAACGTCTCCTCCGAAAGACGGCACCTCCGACAGTGCAGCGCTCCTTCAGCACTGCACTGGGCGTGTCGACCTTCTGACTCCGCGGCAAGTGTGCTGCCCACTGAGTCACTGGCTGACACTCAACCTCAAGCTGCATGATTGAAGATTGCCGAAGTCTGGCCAAGCAATAAATGAACACCAGGACGCGGTGCCTGTGCAGAGATTTATTGCTGGGAAATCGTTCCTATTTTATAATGTCAGAAGTATTCAGAGCCCAAAAACATGTTCGACTCACAACAGTAGCTGTGCTTATGAGTCCCGCTTGCAAGCAACTGACATGCCTGCAATCAAAAAGCATTGGATGAATCATTCTATGAATGAAAGATGAAGAATTTGAATGACATGCAGGTTGCCCTGAATAAAATAGTTCAGGTTTCAGAGCACAGGAGCGCGCAGACTGTGAAAACTCTGAAATCACTAAAGAAAACACGTACTAAACAATAGCACTAATGCCCGTGACCCAAACTTTGATCATGGGGGACTGTGTTCTGGACTTTGATGAGGGTTAACGTATGGGATCATCTGGAATTCGAGCATCTGATTATTAAGAGAAACCGATAGGCTGTGTCTGCCAAATCTGCTGGGGTTCTTGAGGTTGCAGATCTGCTGAATAAAGCTGAGGTAGTGAATGTTA
Organism: Pristiophorus japonicus; assembly: GCF_044704955.1. Lineage (NCBI taxonomy): Eukaryota > Metazoa > Chordata > Chondrichthyes > Pristiophoridae > Pristiophorus > Pristiophorus japonicus. The sequence goes on along the minus strand of NC_091997.1, from coordinate 73,016,807 downwards.
TCTATCTGGATTTCAGGATATTTGGCACGTTCCACCTAACAGACTGATTTACAAGGAATAGGGGATGAAAGTATTAGAAAGAAAAATTTTCATTTGTATAATGCCTTTCACGACCACCTGACGTCTCAAAGTGCTTTACAGCCATTGCTTTTGGAGTGTGGTCGCTGTTATAATGTGGCAGCCAACTTGCGCACAGCAAGCTCCCACAAACAGCAATGTGATAATGAACAGCTAATCTGTGTTTGTTATGTTGATTGAGGGATAATTATTAGCCCAGGATACCGGGGCTAATTACTCCATTGCTCTTCTTCAAAATAGTGCCATGGGATCTTTTATGTCTACCTGAGGGGGCAGGCGGGGCCTCGGTTTAACGTTTCATCCAAAAGACTGCACCTCCGACAGTGCAGCACTCCCTCAGCACTGCACTGGAGTTTCGCCCTAGATTTTTGTGCTCAAGTCCCATAGACCTTCTGACTCAGAGGCGAGAGTGCTGCCCACTGAGCCACGGCTGACACCTAGACTGATTAGGCTGGATTGACTTGTGATGCAAAGGTAGACAGTATAATGTGGGGAGCAGTTTATAATATTTGGAAAAGACTCAGTGGGCGGACTATTGTCCAAATGTCTAAATTGGGTGAAGTGGCCAATGTGAAATAATCCAAAGGGATCTGGTCAGACAAGGGCAATTGGCACAGAGAGGAGGCAGATGATGTTCAAACAAATTAATATAAAGGTGTGTGATTAGACAGAAGAAGTATGCATAAGGAGCACGATCAAATGGTAACATGCTTAGGATATGACCCCCTCCATGGTTTCTAAATTGTCAGACTGCTTGCCTGACATTCAGTTCTGGATGAGCAGATATTTTTTCCAATTAAATATTGGCAAGACCGAAGCCATTGTCTTCAGTCCCCGCCACAAACTCCGTTCCCTGGCCACTGACTCCATCCCTCTCCCCAACTTCTGTCTGAGGCTGAACCAGACTGCTCACAACCTTGGTGTCATATTTGACCCAGAAATGAGCTTCCGGCCACATATCCACAGCATAACTAAAACTGCCTATTTCCACCTCCATACCATCGCCCGTCTCTGTCCTTGCCTTAGTTCTTCCGCTGCGGAAACCCTCATCCATGCCTTTGTTACCTCTAGTCTTGACTACTCCAACGTGCTCCTGGCTGGCCTCCCACTTTCCACCCTGTTATATATGTGGACTTGTATTTACTCTGTACAACCACCAGAGGGCTCATTCCCCGGAGTTCCAAGGGATCCCATAATCCCTTGGGAGCACAGGTATTTAAGAAGGCTTCACAGGTTGGAGAGGCACTCTGGAGACCTGCAATAAAAGACTAAGGTCACACTTTACTTTGAGCTCACAGTGTTCAGTCTGACTCTTTCTCCATACACTACAACTGGTGACGAGACACAGATAGCGAAGCCAAAGATGCAGAGAACAGTGGGCTTCCTGGAGAAATTTTCGGAGGGAGATGATTGGGAAAATTTTGTGGAGCGACTCGACCAATACTTCGTGGCCAACGAGCTAGATGGGGAAGCGAGCGCTGCCAAACGTAGAGCGATCCACCTCACCGTCTGTGGGGCATCAACATGTGGCCTCATGAAGAATCGGCTCACTCCAGCGAAACCCAAGGAGAAATCGTATGACGATGTGTGCACACTGGTCTGAGAGCGTTTGAACCCGAAGGAAAGTGTTCTGATGGCGAGGTATCGGTTCTACACCTACAAAAGGTCTGAAGGCCAGACGACCTCTTTGCAACGCTGGCGGGAGGAAAGATGTTCACGAAGCTGGATCTGACTTCAGCCACCATGACGCAGGAACTGGAGGAATCATCGAGACCCTTACCTGCATCAACGCGCACAAAGGTCTTTTTGTTTATAACAGATGCCCATTTGGAATCCGATCAGCGGCAGCAATATTCCAGAGAAACATGGAAAGTTCACCGAAGTCGGTCCCACACACTGTGGTCTTCCAGGATGACATCTTGGTCACAGGTCGGAACACAGTCGAGCACCTGCAGAACCTGGAGGAGGTTCTTAGTCGACTCAACTGCGTGGGGCTCAGGTTAAAACGCTCGAAGTGTGTTTTCCTGGCACCTGAAGTGGAGTTCCTGGGAAGGAGGATTGCGGCGGACGGCATCAGGCCCACCAACGCGAAGACCAAGGCAATCGAGAACGCATCGAGGCCACAGAACGTGACGGAGCTGTGGTCATTTCTGGGACTCTTGAACTACTTTGGTAACTTCTTACCGGGTCTCAGCACCCTGCTAGAACCACTACATGTCTTACTACGAAAAGGGGGCGAATGGGTTTGGGGCAAAAGCCAAGAAAATTCCTTTGTAAAAACAAGAAAATTGTTATGCTCAAACAAATTGCTTGTGTTGTATGATCCATGTAAGCGTTTGGTTCCAGCATGTGATGCATCGTCATATGGCGTCAGGTGTGTATTGCAACAAGCTAATGATTTTGGGAAACTGCAACCGGTTGCTTATGCATCCAGGAGTCTGTCTAAGGCCAAGAGAGCCTACAGCATGATTGAGAAAGAAGCGTTAGCTTGTGTCTATGGAGTAAAAAAAATGCATCTATACCTGTTTGGGCTAAAATTCGAATTGGAAACTGACCATAAGCCACTTATATCCCTGTTTTCCGAGAGTAAAGGGATAAATAGCAACACATCGGCCCTCATCCAGAGATGGGCGCTCACGTTGTCCGCATACAACTATGCCATCTGCCACAGGCCAGGCACAGAAAACTGCACCAATGCTCTCAGTAGGCTGCCATTGCCCACCACGGGGGTGGAAATGGCGCAACCCGCAGATCTAGCCATGGTTATGGAAGCATTTGAGAGTGAGCAATCACCCGTCACTGCCTGGCAGATTAAAACCTGGACAAGCAAGGACCCTTTATTATCTCTAGTCAAAAGATGTGTGCTTCACGAGAGCTGGTCCAGTGTCCCAGTGGAAATGCAGGAAGAGATAAAGCCGTTCCAGCGGCGGAAAGATGAAATATCTATATAGGCAGACTGCCTTCTATGGGGCAATCGAGCAGTGGTCCCCAAGAAGGGCAGAGACACCTTCATCAATGACCTCCACAGTACCCACCCAGGCATCGTAATGATGAAAGCGATAGCCCGGTATCGATGCGGACTTAGAGTCCTGTGTTCACAGATGTAATACATGCTTGCAGTTAAGCCATGTACCCAGGGAGGTGTCGCTAAGTTTATGGCCTTGGCCCTCCAAACCATGGTCTAGGGTACACGAATGTTAGCAGTAACATTCCGCACGTTGATGAGCATCTGCAACTCGACTTGTGTGTTTTTCTCTCGTGAAATAAACCATTTTCCATTTGTCTGATTCTAACATCTTATAATCTCAGTTTATTAGATAAAGCAGGATTTGCATGTTTAATCCTATAAAAAAGGATTTATCAAAATGTAATCATTCCTTGTTTGGAATATAGTGATGACGAGAAGTTTAAAAAAAAACTTGGTGATTCTGTTCAACTTATAATAAAATGTACAAAAGGAATATTCAGGCTTTTCCAGACTGTTAAATCACAAGGGTCATTTCAACAATTAATAGATTATTCCTGGAATTTTAGGATATATATGGCAGACCGGAAACCCCACTTGGCCTCCATGCCGAAACATAATTCGACGTACAACTGCTACCTTCATTTCGGTCTTTCAGCCAAGTTCACCAAACACGGTGCAGGCCCGTTCTTGGGTAAAATGTTCCTTGTGGTTGGAGATGTGTAATCCAAGTGAATTGAATGTGAGATAATGTCGGCTAGCACGTCCGCTGCCACCACTGAAAGCCTGCGGGCCATGTTTGCTACATACGGCCTACCCGATGTCCTGGTGAGCGACAACGAGCCATGTTTTACCAGTGCTGAGTTCAAAGAATTCATGACCAATAACGGGATCAGACATGTCACATCTGCCCCGTTTAAACCAGCGTCCAATGGTCAGGCAAAGAGAGCAGTGCAAACCATCAAGCAAGGCTTGAAGAGGGTAACTGAAGGCTCACTGTAGACTCGCCTATCCTGAGTCCTGCTTAGCCAACGCACAAGACCACACTCACTCACTGGAATCCCACCTGCTGAACTGCTCATGAAAAGAGCACTTAAGACAAGGCTCTCGTTAGTTCAGCCTGATCTACATGAACAGGTAGAGAGCAGGCAGCTTCAACAAAGTGCATACCATGATAGCGCAAATGTGTCATGCGAGATTGAAATCAATGAACTTGTATTTGTATTAAGTTATGGACAAGGTCCCAAGTGAGTTCCCGGTACTGTCGTGGTCAAAGAGGGGAGCAGGGTGTTCCAGGTCAAACTTTCAAATGGACTCATTCACCAGAAACACTTGGATCAAATCAAACTCAGATTCACGGACTACCCTGAGCAACCCACCTTGGACCTTACCTTTTTTGATCCGCCAACACACACACCAGTGGCAACCGACAGCACGGTTGACCACGAAGCAGAACCCATCATCCACAGCAGCCCTGCAGGGCTCAACACACCAGGCAGCCCAGCAAGGCCAGCTGCACAGCAGCCCAGCGAGGGCCCAACAAATGATTCAACAACATCAGCTTTCACACCGAGATGATCAACCAGGGCAAGAAGGGCCCCAGATCTACTCACATTGTAAATAGTTACAATCTTGACTTTGTGGGGGAATGTTGTTATATATGTGGACTTGTATTTACTCTGTAGAGCCACCAGAGGGCTCATTCCCCCGTGTTCCAAGGGATCCCATAATCTCTTCGAGCACAGGTATTTAAGGAGGCTTCACAGGTTGGAGAGGCACTCTGGAGACCTGCAATAAAAGACTAAGGTCACACTTTACTTTGAGCTCACAGTGTTCAGTCTGATTCTTTCTCCATGCACAACACGCCCTATGTAAACTTGAGGATTTCCAAAACTCGGCTGTCTGTGTCCTAACTTGCACCAAGTCCTGCTCATCCATCACCCCGTGTGCTCGCTGAGCTACATTGGCCCCCAGTTAAGCAATGCCTCAATTTCAAAATTCTCATCCTTGTTTACAAATCCCTCCATGGCCTCGCCCCTCCCTATCCCTGTAATCTGTAATCTCCTGTAATCTCCTCCAGCCTACAACCCCCGAGAATTCTGCCTTTTTGAGCATCCCTGATTGTTCAATCATCGGTGGCCGAGCCTTCAGCTGCCTGGGCCCCAAGCTCTGGAACTCCCTCCCTAAACCTCTCCGCCTCTCTACCTCTCTTTCCTCGTTTAAGGCGCTCCTTAAAACCTGCCTCTTTAACCAAGCTTTTGGTCAAATGACATAATTTCTTCTTATGTGGCTCAGTGTCAAAAAAAGCTGTTCTATTATAACACTCCTGTGGGACGTTTTACTATGTTATAGGCGCTGTATAAATACATGTTTTTGTTGCAACAAAACAGGAAAGAGATCTGGAAATGTTGAATGATATGTCCTTACTATACAGTATAAATGCACACGAGGCCCATGCTTGAGAGGTCAGTCTGAGACCTGTCCTTTATTTCATAGCACTCAAGTGAAGGAAGTGGGTGGAGCTTCCCCTTTTATATCTGAAGGTCTCGGTTAGGAGTGTCTCCCACAAGTTCACCACCTAGTGGTCAGTGTTCTCACAGTGTACAACTTAGGTCAGATTATACATGGTTTACAATGCTGGTTGAATACATGACATTGAAAGAGGTGACAAAATTGCATGTAGCATTGGTGAGGCTAGTGAGCACCATGTTCAGTTCTACTCCATATTATAGGAGAGGTGTAAAATTATTGGATGAAGTCCAAATGAGGGCTGTGATTCCTGAATGTAGAGGGATGCATTATGAAGAAAGATTGTCTACCCTGGGACATTGTTCTATGGCGAAGAGAAGGATCAGGAGGGACTTCGTAGAAGTCTTCAAAGTGTGTAAGATTCTGAGGGGGCTTGACAGAGAAGATGCAGAGAGGATGTTTCCCCTCGTGGGGGAATCTGGAACTAGAGGGCATAGTTTCAGAATAAGGGGTCGCCCATTTAAAACGGAGATGAGGAGGAATTTCTTCTCTGAGGGTCTTGAATCTGTGGAATTCTCTGCCCCAGAGAGCTGTGGAGGCTGGGTCATTGAATATATTTAAGGTGGAGATAGACAGATTTTTGAGCAGTAAGGAAGTCAAGGGTTATGGGGAGCGGGCAGGGAAGTGGACTTGAGGCTAAGATCAGATCAGCCAAGCAATGTGTGAGGAGGACACACACAATCTGCAAAAGGACATAGACAGGCTAAGTGAGTGGGCAAAAGTTTGGCAGATGGAGTATAATGTTGGAAAGTGTGAGTTCATGCATTTTGACAGAAAAAAAATCAAAGAGCAAGGTATTATTTAAATGGAGAAAGATTTCAAAGTGCTGCAGGACCTGCGGGTATTTGTGCATGAAACACAAAAGGATAGTATGCAGATACAGCAAATGATCAGGAAGGCAAATGGTATCTTGGCCTTTATTACAAAGGGGATGGAGTATAAAAGCAGGGAAGTCTTACTACAGCTATATAAGGTATTGGTGAGGCCACACCCGGAATACTGCATGCAGTTTTGGTTTCCATATTTACGAAAGGATATACTTGCTGTGGAGGCAGTTCAGAGAAGGTTCACAAGGTTGATTTGGGGAGGAGGGGGTTGACTTATGAGGAAAGGTTGAGTAGGTTGGGTCTCTACTCATTGGAATTCAGAAGAATGAGAGGTCATCTTATCGAAACGTATAAGATTATGAGGGGGCTTGACAAGGTGGATACAGAAAGGATGTTTCCACTGATGGGGGAGACTAGAACTAGAGGGCATGATCTTAGAATAAGGAGCCGCCCATTTAAAACAGAGATGAGGAGAAATTTCTTCTGAGGGTTGTAAATCTGTGGAATTTGCCTCAGAGAGCTGTGGAAACTGGGATGTTGAATAAATTTAAGACCGAAATAGACAGTTTCTTAAACGATAAGGGGATAAGGGGTTATGGGGAGCGGGCAGGGAAGTGGACCTGAATCCATGATCAGATCAGCCATGATCTTATTGAATGGCGGAGCAGGCTCAAAGGGCCGTATGGCCTACTCCTGTTCCTATTTCTTATGTTCTTATGATCTTATTGAATGGCGGAGCAGAATTGAGGGGCCAAATGGCCTATTCCAGTTCCTATTTCTTCTTATATTTATGAATATGGAGAATTCGGATCCAGGAAAATCCTTCAGTCATGCACATGATTCAAGAACGAGGGAACAAAGTTTCAATTTAAGGATGTCAAAAGAAGCTTCGGCAATAATTTTCGGAAAGTTATTGAAGCGGAAAGCTCCATTTAAAGAAAGGGATTGGATGATTTTTTATTCGTAAGCAGGAGGCAGGGTTATTAGTTCCAGAATTATACAGGAATGAAATAGCTGAGAGGTTGGTAGGCCAGGCTAGATATACCAATGCTCTTCCCCCTACCCAACATATGTTATGCAGAATGAAACAGTTACAGACTAGGCCTCCTTCAACCTTTGGAGCGGATACATTCAGAATGGCCCTTGCAACTCTATACAATGCCATGGTTAACGCAGTACTGACTTTGGAGGTTGCTGACACAATTCTTTCTTTATACATATATTAATTCTTGGGATGTGGGTGTTGCTGGCAAGCTTGGAATTTATTGCCCGAATCCTGCCCCTTGTTTAATCTGCATTCTATCATGTCACATCATGATCTGACTGCCAGCGTGTTCAAACCTGAGGACATCAAGCCCAGATAAGGACATCAGCGTACGATTCTCAAAGTGTCAGCTGTGGCTCAGTGGGCAGCACACTCGCCTGTGAGTCAGAAGGTTGTGGGTTCAAGTCCCACTCCCAGGGACCTTGGCACAAGCAGCTAGGTTGACACTCCACTCCAGTACTGAGGGAGTGCTGCACTGTCGGAGGTGTGCTGTCTTTCAGATGTGATGTTTAACCGAGGCCCCGTCTGTTCTCTCAAATGAATGTCAAAGAAGAGCAGGGGAATTATCCCCGGTGTCCTGGCCAATATTTATCCCTCAATCACCATAACACAAACAGATGATCTGGTCATTATCACATTGTTGTCTGTAGGAGCTTGATTGGCTGCTGTGTTTCCTACATTCCAACAGTGACTACACTTCAAAAAAGTACTTCATTGTCTGTGAAGCACTTTGTGACATTCGGTGGTCATGAAAGGCACTCCAGAAATGCAGATCTTTTCTTTCAAACATCCCTCGGGCAGATTATTTAGTACGTAGAAGAGACGTTCCACGGAGGTAGTTGATATCAGTTGAGAAAGAGGATTTGAGGGCTTCAGGGACAGTGACGGCAGTCTGTGTTTTATTTATTTGGGTGAGTTAAATGAAGGAAGTTTCGAGCAGTGTGAGCGGGGGAGGGGGAAGCCATGGTGGATTTGGATGGAGCGGGTGATCTTTTATTCACTCTGGGCTTTATGCGTTGTGATGGGATGTCAATCTCTTCAGCATGTTGAGCTGCTCAATATGTTTTTGAGGTCAGGCAATGATTTTTGAAAGCTGAAAAGTACTAGAAAAGCAAAGTAGTGGATCAAGCAGTGGAAGAGATGGTGACAGAATAGCAATAGGGACTGTATCGGAAAACTGAAGCGAGCCGACCAATTGAAACCCTTGACCTATAGTTTATTCTTTCAGATCAACCTGGCTGGCAGTTTCCTGGTGAGGCAGTGGTGGCCATTCATTATTAAACAGCAACACTGCTGTGACCAAGTTCTACATTATGGAGTTTAACAAGCTTCCAAAGTGACCTACTCTTGTGCAGCCCTGCCACAGATGTAGTGAGCAAAAGCCTCCAAAGCACAATCCCATGTGGACTGGACACAAAGCAAAGGACAGGGGGGAAAAAACAGCTTGCTCCAGCAGGCCTGTCTGACCCCGATCCCCTCACGACCCACCCCCACTACAGCTACCAGCCATGCACCGGTCCTGAGGAATGGAGAACAAAACAGAATGAAAGGCGGGGTGATATTCGTCATCACCACATTGGGTGGGCCACAACTTTCGCATGCCCGGACACGAGACTCCCAAAGCAAGCGCTCTACTCGGAACTCCTTCACGGCAAACGAGCCCAAGGTGGGCAGAGGAAACGTTACAAGGACACCCTCAAAGCCTCCCTGCTGAAGTGTAACATCCCCACCGACACCTGGGAGTCCCTGGCCAAAGACTGCCCCAAGTGGAGGAAGTGCATCCGGGAGGGCGCTGAGCACCTCGAGTCTCGTCGCCGAGAGCGTGCAGAAACCCAGTGCAGGCAGCGGAAAGAGCGTGCGGCAAACCTGTCCCACCCACCCTTTCCCTCAACCACTGTCTGTCCCACCTGTGACAGGGACTGTGGTTCTCATATTGGACTGTTCAGCCACCTAAGGACTCAGTTTAAGAGTGGAAGCAAGTCTTCTTCGATTCCGAGGGACGGCCTATGATGATGACGATGATATTCATTATCACCCCGTTTCGGTGCGGTAACAGTCGCGGGAGGCACGAGACTCGGCGCTGGGCGTGGAAGTTCCGCCCCCTCTCAAAACATTCGGTTTAGCCTCTCCCCCCCCCCCGCCTTTGGAATTAAGTGGAGCGCTAAATCAGGCGCTCCACTTCCTTCCTGGGGGGCTAACGGGGCCAACACCTCACAGCGTTGCTCACTGGGCCGCGCAGCGCTGCCGTGTCCGAGGGGCCCCTCCCTCACTGAAAGGGAAGGGTCTGTGCTGTGCAGGCTCTGCGAATAAAACGGGGGCCGGCCTGGACCACCATGGAGGGGGGAGGGGTTGTGCGTGAATAGCAGAGTGTCAGGCCGAGAGATCGCGGCCCTGACCCCAACCCCGCAAAGAAAATGAATCCTCAGCGGGAAAACCCCAAGGTAAGTTTCTTTTGTTAATTTCCATCGGCCACCCCGCCTTTAATCGCCGCCCCTGGTAACGGCCGGCCGCCCGATCCGTGCCTCCTGCCGCTGCCGGTGTTTTCGCCCGGCGTTGCCACGGGGGGGGGGCGGAAGTCAATTTCGGGTCCAGGGCGCCGATGGGGCGACGCACACGGCAATGACGTCATGCTCACCTTGCGCAGGAGATCGGGGCGCAACGCAACGGGAGACGTTAACAGCGCCGCACCCGGTCAGTGACTCACTAATGGCAGGCGCGAATGCATTGAAGTTCTAGCCCCAAAAACGTTAAGCCAATTTTGAAAATAACGCTGGGACCCATTGCTGGGTCATTGAGTATATTTGGGCCGGTGATAGACAGATTTTTGAACGATAAGGGAGTCGAGGGTTATGGGGTGCAGGCAGGGAAGTGGAGCTGAGTCCATGATCAGATCAGCCATGATCGTATTGAATGGCGGAGCTGGCTCGAGGGGCCAAGTGGCCGACTCCTGCTCCCATTTCGTATGTTCTTACGTTCTCTCTGGCCCATGAAGGCCGTCAAACTCTCTCTGCAGCACTCCCTCTGTCTGCCGAGTTTTAGGTGCTCCAGTCCTGGACTGGGGCTTGAACCCTCAAGCTACATACATGGAGACAGAGTGCCATCAAACTGATTGTCTGAGAGGACCAGTGCCCTTGGCAATGGCTGGCCCATGAATTGACATGTTGTGTAGAATGAAGCACGTACATCCGTCTCACTGATGCAGCACACTATGGAGTATCAGACACACTTCAATCCCAAGAAAGAAGCTTCCATATTGTTTCCTGTACCTCTTGGTAGCAAAAAGAAAAGACTTGCATTCATAGAGCGCCTTTCACAACGATCCAAAGCGCTTCACAACCAATAACATACTGCCGCAGTGTAATCGCTGTTGTAATGTAGGGAAACACAGCAGCCAATTGATGCACAGAGAGATCCCGCAGACAAATGAATGACTGGATAATGGGCTTGAAATTAGGTTGACGGTTTTTTTGAGTCGTTAATGTCGGACGATGGATAAATTTAGCGCCGGATAATGGTTTGCGTCGGCAGCCACAAAATTCAGCAGCTGCACCCCGAGAGTGGAGGGGAGCGCTAAGGGAGGCGTTCCGCACTCCTCTTTGGGCGCTAGGCCGGGTGAGCAACTGAAAATCCGTTGCTGAAGAGCGGGCTTCATCGGGAGGCCTCCCTCCAAAAAAAAAAATAGAACTAAAAACACAAAAAAGGTTCCCTCTATATTACTGACCCCAAATACAGATAAATCTCAAAAAGAAAAAAAAAACAATCACACAGTCGTTCCTACCCTCCCCGCCGCCGGGACAGCGCTGCACGCCGGCTTTCTCTGGTGGTGTCACTAGGAGGCGCTACGGGTCCAGCGCAAACCAAATGTTGTATCCGGGTCGATATCAGGGGTGTTGAACACTGGCGTGGTGCTCCCGGCCGATACTCCTCAGCACCACCGGTACCGGCGCACCAAATGTGCCGAGCGGTGCCAATACCGCCACTCGTGGCTGCCACCCCTTTAGCGCCCTCGTGCCAACGCTCACGAGGGACAGTATCCCAGCGAATTTCCAGCTAACTGTGTTTAGACGTTCGATGCGGGATAAATGTGGACCAGGATACAATCTTTCTTGAGGAACCCAATTTTTCTACTTACAATTTTATAGCAATACCAATGCCTACCTATGGCACTCTTCTAAGTTTTAGGGCAAGGATTCATCAAGACTGTCTTAGTATTTGCAGGGATATCCTCATGCAGGAATAGTGCAACACTTCTGCTGTCAGATAGCACTCCGCCTCTAATTCCCATCTCCTTATCTGAGGAAGGACATACTTGCCATACAGGCAGTGCAACGAAGGTTCACTCAATTGAATCGTGGGATGAGAGGGCTGCCCTATGAAGTGAGCAGGAGTAGATCAGGCCTATACTCCCTGGAGTTTAGAAGAGTGAACGGTGATTTCTTTGAAACATATAAGATTCTGAGGGGCATTGACAGGGTAGATGCTGAGAGGTTGTTTTCCCCTGGGTGGATTGTCCAGAACTAGGGGGTCACAGTCTCAGGATAAGGGGTCAGCCACTTAAGACTGAGATGAGGAGGAATTTCTTCACTCGGAGGGTTGTGAATCTTTGAAATTCTCTACCCCAGAGGGCTGTGGATGCTGAGTCTCTGAGTATATTCAAGGTTGAGATAGAGAGATTTTTTGAGTCTCGGGGAATCAAGGGATAAGAGGATAGTGCAGGAAACTGGAGTTGAGGTCGATGATCAGCCATGATCTCATTGAATGGTGGAGCAGGCTCGAGGGGCCGAATGGCCAACTCCTGCTCCGATTTCATCTGTTCTCACTTGCCCCAACAGCATGGGAGTGATGGAGAGCTTACAGTCTGAGAGACAATCTGATACAGGCCCACATCCCATCACAGCACAATAGAATGGAAAACCCTTATATCAAACACTCGCCAAGATGATCGTAGAATAAATAATTGTCGTATCCAATGCAGTCGAGCTTTCTGTCTTTAGAGACAAGATCAGAACTAAAGTGTCAACTGACCTTTCACACTCGAGAGAGATCCGTCAGATTGTGGGGCACGCAGTATATTGTACGACCAGGCAAGTCAATGTTTCACTACGTCATCGTGAAACATTGTGACATTTTCTCCATCTTCATTTCGAACAGAATAACTGTAACTTCATGCAAGTATCTGACAGTGATGTAGTGCATATTTAAAAAGGAATCATCTTTTGAATCTGATTATTTTTTTTTTTTTAAAGCATTTCCCGTTCACTGCAACACAATCACCTTCAACCAGGAAACTCCGATTACCTGGGCCAAAGACTTTGACACAATCACTTTGCTCCGTGATCAGTCAATAGGAGACATGTTTATAGCAAGTGAACTGACTGTGTCAATCGAGACGTTCCATCTAGTGCCTTGGACAGGGGCTGACAGGCTCACTCCAAACAGGAGCAGGTACGCTTAAGTGATCGGCAACCATATGCCCCGCATCTCCAACTGCACTGCTACATCGATCAAATACACCTCTCCTTCCTACGATACAGGGTATGCACATCATTCACAAGCTGCAGTTCATATCTGAGATCCTAGACAGCAGAACACTGTCTCTTCCATCCATAACCTTGCTCCCAAGTATCAACTCTTCCACCTCATCAATCGGATGATTAGTGTGCTGCTTATCCAGTTCGCTATCTGGCATGTTACAGAAGTTAATACAGTGACCCACATAAGCCATACAACATGAACTATAGCATTTTAAATTTATTTCGTAGGTCTTCCAAAACTCGGCTGCCCTGTGTCCCAACTCGCGCCAAGTACCGCTCACCCATCATCCCAGTGCTCGCTGACCTATATTGGCTTCTGGTTAAGCAAGGCCTCGATTTCAAAATTCTCATCCTTGTTTACAAATCCTCTCCCTATCTCTGTAATCTCCTCCAGCCTCGCAACCCCATGAGATGTCTGCGCTCCTCTAATTCTGCCCTCTTCTAATTCTGCCCTCTTGAACATCTCTGATTATAATCGCTCAACCATCGGTGGCTGTGCCTTCAGCTGCCTGGGCTCCAAGCTCTGGAACTCCTTCCCTAAACCTCTCCGCCTCTCTACCTCTCTTTTCTCCTTTAAGACGCTCCTTAACACCTCTCTCTTTGACCAAGCATTTGGTCATCTGCCGTAATTTCTTCTTATGTGGCTCGGTGTCAAATTTATCTGTTTTGTCTGTAACACTGCTGTGAAGCGCCTTGGGACGTTTTATTACATTAAAGGCGATATATAAATAAAGTTGTTGTTGTTGTTGTCTAGTAAGTGGACATTTTACAGACCTTGGTGAGGTATATTCTAATGCAATATTTACTCATCGATAGCAAGTTACATAAATGTGTATGGAGGCCTGCGATGGTGAGTGTCCATTCCTCCCATAGACCATGCAAAATCTCTCTTATTTTTCATAGAATCATAGACAAATTATGACACAGAAGGAGGCCATTCGGCCCATCGTATCCATGCCGGCCGACAAAAGAGCTATCCAGCCTCATCCCACCTTCCAGCATTAGGTCCGTCGCCCTGTAGGTTACAGCTCTTCAGGGGCATATTCAGGTACTTTTTAAAGGTGATGAGGGTTTCTGCCTCTACCACCCTTTTAAGCAGTGAGTTCCAGACCCCCACCACCCTCTGGGTGAAGAAACGTTTCCTCATCTCCCCTCTAATCCTTCTACCAAACTACTCTAAATCTATGCCCTGTGGTTATTGGCCCCTCCGCTAAGGGATATTTTTGTTTCTACTCTGACATTTAAACTGCGGAGGGAACATTCCACAATATATTTTCTGATCTCTAAAGGTAGTGAAACAAATACCAGAATTCCCCACACTTCCTCCTCCCCTGCTCTCAGTTAATTAGATTGAAGCACATTATTTATCTTCCACCTATATTACACAAAGTAGCCGTGTTAACATATTCAAATATTCTCAAAACGTATTACGATTAGCATTTAAATCAGGGTGTGCTTACTCTGACCACCGCGCTGTTTCATAATAATCTGGGCAAGAATCTCCATTCTGTGGATTTTCCCATTCTTGCAAACTCCAAACCTCTCTACCTTACGACCACTTCTTTCGACCCCTCCACGGTCTCTAAATTGTCCGACATCCATCATAATCGCTCAGCCATTGGTGGCCGTGCCTTCTGTTGCCTGGGCCCCAAGCTCTGAAACTTCCTGCCGAAACCTCTCCGCCTCTCTACCTCTCTTTCCTTCTTCAAGACGCTCCTTAAAACACACCTCTTTGACCAAGCTTTTGGTCTCCTTCCCCTAATTTCTCCTTATGTGGCTCGGTGTCAAACATTTTATCTCATAATACTCCTGTGGAAGCGCCTTGGGACGTTTCCCTAAGTTAAAGGCGCTAGATAAATACGAGTTGTTGTTGGCATGGGGGCACAGTTCGGGGGGGGAAGGGTCAGAGTGAGTTAGGGGGTGGGATCATGGCTTTGAGTTTTGGCTTTTCTAAAGTTGATGAAAATATTATTGAAAATAATACTAATCCTTGCCTTCGCATCAGGAGTTGTAAAAACAAATGGGAGAAATTGATTCCTATTTGACCAATCAGACTTGTGGGGCGGGATCCACACCGCACTCCCACCCATCAACGTGGCAGCGTTAGTGCTATGTCTGTAATGCATTTATGAATGACTCCACGAGGCAATGTGTTGTACTCAAACTATCGTGACCTTGGTCCTTTATTCGTAACTCCAGAGTGAGGCTCAGGCATGGTGGGCAGCCTTTTATACTGGGCCCTGCACACCTACGCAGGTGACCCTCAGGTCTCCCACCGCAGTGCCCTCTGATGGACAGCCTCTGCCACAGGGGCAGGAAAACCCGGTCTCCACCAGTTGCACCCTCTAGTGGTGCCAGCATAGTATATGCACGGTGTGAACCTTATTGATAATACATCAGGTAAACAAGTCTCCATCTTATGCAACTAGACAGTGACTACACAGAGAGTATATCTATCATCTGCATCTATAACAGTTCGGCCAGTGAGACCACCGACCGTCTCACTGTCTGACCTGACCACTGAGACTGCCTGGAGAGTCTCCCCTACTCCATCACTGTATGTAAATGGTCAGGTTCAGCTGAATTTTCACCGACACTGTAGATTGCCTTTTCCAATAGGGTCAGCGATGTTGCACTCCGCCTCTGTGCCGGGCTACTGCTCCGTCACCCCGCTCCCCGGTGGGGTGAAGTGGCGGCTCTCTTCTCCCCGACGCAGATTCAGCAGCGTACCCGCCCCTTTAACGGTCAGACATTTTTTTTTTTAAATGTGGACGCCGCACCTCCCCTTTATTTTCCGCCCCGCCAGCAGTGTGCGGCCCGGTTTGTGACCCGCGTGGCCCACGGCAGCCTCACGGGGCGTGACCGAATCTTCGCTCCGGGGGTGAAAGCGGGTCGCTGCGTTACCGCGACGACGTTGTCGGCGGCCAGTGTTGCGGCCCATGGTGCTACCAGCCAGAGCGGCCGTTACCGGTTTGCGCCTCTGCTAACGCCCGTGCGGTTTCGTGGGTGACCCCCCCCTCTTCGTGCACCCCCTTCCCACGGCCCAATGGGAAGCGAGTGGATGATTTGTGACACTCGATCAAACAGCTTTTGTCTTTCACAGCTCCAAAATCTTTATAGCTAATGAACCAAAGTCTTCAAAGAAGATGAAAGATCACATTTTTTTAACACCCCTCCTGGGGTTGCACCCAGCAGTATCCACAAGATTAATCTTTAATTCCCTGAGGCTTCAGGCCAATCTGGGAGGGTTGGTGACCCTACTGCTTTCATTCCCACAGGTGGCTCTGTTATGTAGAGCTAGTATTACTCAACTCCAGCCAAGCAATTTGCCTTGGCTGTAAAACTGGTCACATGTTCTCCAAATTCTCTGCGCTGCACCAATCCTGCCCTCTTGAGCGTCCCCAATGTTCATCGCCATGTCTTCAGCTGCTCTAAGCTGTGGAATCCGCTCCCTAAACCTCTTCTCCTCTCCACCTCTCTCACCTCCTCAAAACCAAACTTTTGGTCGCCTGTCCTAAATTTTTGTACTTTTTATTGATTCGTTCGCGGGATGTGCGCACCACGAGCAAGGCCGGCATGTTATTGCCCATCCCTACTTGCCCTCGAGAAGGACTGCAGTAAATGTTGGCACAACTGAGTGTCTCGCTGGGCCATTTCGGAGGGACAGTTAAGAGTCAACCACATTGTTTTGGGCCTGGAGTCACATGTAGGCCAGACCGGGTAAGGGCAGCAGATTTCCTTCCCTAAAGGAGATTAGTAAATCAGATGGATTTTTAACTACAATGCGGTAATTTCATGGTCACCATTACTGACACTGAGGGCCGGATTTTTTGCTGACTTTGCGACCGTGTTTTCGCCGCGATTTGACCCTCCGCGGCCAAAACCCGGTCGGCGGGATCCTCGGGCACCATTTTGTGGCGGCGCTTCCACGTACCGCCGGGGAGAGGTGCGCCAACGTGCAGTGCATTTGCGATCAACTTTCGGCTCTCTCCTGACCCGTACGCTGCGCCCAGAATAGCAACAGGGTCAAACCTTGCCGCTGCAGCCCTGCCAGCAGCAGTAAGTATGAAGACCTGCAAAAAAAGCAAAGTTAAAGTTTGTTTTTTTTAAATTATTTTTCAGCGATTTTGCAACTAAGGCTTTTGTAAATGTTTTTTGTTTTTTTATTTTAATCCCCCCTCCTAACGCCTCTCTCACAGCGCTCCCGGCCCCAGACAAAAGTTGCTGAAACTCACGGTTTTGCGCCGCGAATCCTCGTTCAACGCCTCCTTTACCGAGACGTAAAGGCCAAGAGTTCGGTCTGGAAATGGTAGCGAAAGGTAATTTTGGCGTAAAACTACCGTTTTCACCGAAAAGCAAAAATCCCCAACCCCTATAGCTTTTTATTCCAGATTCATTTAATTGACTGAATTTAAATTCCCCAGCTGCCGTGGTGAGATTTGAACACATGTCTACTATATCGTTATTCCAGGCCTCCGGCTGATTAGTCCGGTAATGTAATCACTATGCCACCATCCTCATTATGTGGCTTAGTGCTCCTTTGAAGCCCCTTGGGATGTTTTACTACATTAAAGGCGCCATATTAATGCAAATTGTTGTCATTATGTGACGCAAAACAGTTTCAATTTTTTTGGGGGCAACGTGCTGTATAAAAATGTTAATTCCCGTTCTAATATTAATTTTACGTTGAGCCAGATGAGGCCACAGCAAGCCTACAGGGCCCTGCGGAAGTCTTTAAACACAGCAGCAATCCCTTGCAATCTCTGCAGACGTTGGTTCGCCACTCGTCATTGTCACTTCACATCACCTGTGGCTTCGATTCATTTGATTCCTGTCGTTCACACTGTGAACTTTTCAGTTCTTATTAAGGAACTCTTAACAAAGCCTTGAACCGCCCAAATCGTCCTCGAAATAGCACACTTTTATCAGGTCTCAGTGTGCTTCAGAGTGCTGCATCAAGCATGTGTGAATTCTGACTGACAACTGTGGGCTCTCGGTGCACAGACACACTGTGTTTGACTTTGTATAAAGTTTTTCGATTAAACATTAGAAGCAAAGCCATTGCTTCAAGAACATATCTTTCCTAGACTATCATTTTGAACATTTATCTGCAATATCACTACGACGGGGCAATTCATAAATTCGTAATGCTTGACTTGTCGATGTGTGTGATGAGAACATAAGAAATAGGAGCGGCAGCAGGCCATTTGGCCTCTCGAGCCTGCTCCACCATTCAATACGATCATGGCTGATCTGATCTTGGCCTCAACTCCACTTCCCCTGCCCACTCCCCATAACCCTTGACTCCCTTATCGTTCAAAAATCTGTCTCTCGCCACCTTAAATATATTCAATGACCCATCCTCCACAGCTCTCTGCGGTAGACAATTCCAAAGATTCACGACCCTCTGAGAGAAGAAATTCCTCCTCATTTCCACTTTAAATGAGTGACTCTGCGTAGATACAAGTATTCGTCTTACGCAGTTCCCCGAATCGAGGATGACTTGCTTCCACGCCATGACTTGCTTCCATGAATTCAATGAGTTCACAGGTGGTTTCAATGAAGGACCTAATATTCCAGGTCCCGAACTATATCCTGAAGGGTGGAAGATGCCTGTGCGTGGATTTTTTTAACGTGGGGTGGCCGTTGCACACCAGCCACCACACGGGCTTGACGGAGCTAGGTCTTGGTCCAGTGGCAAGGATTAACCAAGACGACTGGAGACCTGCTCTGCTGCACAGGCCTAGTGCGCGCACACATATCGCAGTGTGGGCTGGGCCCGTGCTGCCCCTGGGCCCTCGCCTCTTTTGGGCCCCGAACTCTCACCTCACCTGGGCCCTGATCACATCCCTCCATGATCACTCGCTGCTCCTGCTGTACCTGCCCACGAGCCAATCAGCGACCTGGATCTTGGTGATATCCAATCCAGTCGCCCTCTTCACTGCCGTCGCCCTCTTGATACAAATGTAGCCTAGCTGAATACAATGAAATAATTAATGAATTCGTTAGCTAACCTGAATTTCAAGCCATTTTAGATTCATTGGGACTTGCCACTTCGTTTTAAGACCCATTGTTTTTGTTTTGATAAATAAGGGCGCAAAGTGTTCATCCGACCTGGGTACAGGGGTAAAAGACTACTCGAACCATCCAGTAGCTAGTTCCCTCCGCCGCTTCCCTCAGGATAGCTGGTGCTCATCCGCATTCTGTTTTTATCCAGAAAAGCTTATGATTAGGGGTCCTTGGGGCCGAAACCATCTCAACCTATTCTCAAACTTTGAATGTAAGCATGGATGTTATTCCCTTGTGTTGTGCTTTTTGTACTTCATCTCTCTTTTTTTTTCTTGGGCAATGAATCACACAGCACAGAAGGAGGCCATTCAGCCCATCGTGCCTGTGCCATTTCTTTGACAGAGCGATCCAATTAGTCCTACTCCGCCCTGCCCTTTCCCCATAGCCCTGCAATTTTTTTCCCTCTTCCCAATATGGGAAAGGTAGCACAGTGGTTATGTTACTGGGGTAATAATCCAGAGAGCCGGGGCTAATAATCTGGAGACCCGAGTTTAAAATCCCACCATGGTAGCTGGGGAATTAAGATTCAATTAATTAAATAAATCTGGAATAAAAAGCTAGTGTTAGTAATGGTAGCTATAAGTGCAGGCTTGCTGTATTAAATTTTACATGATTTTAGATAGACAGGGTAGATGTGATTTATATATAATTTCCTTGAGCCACCTGCATGTCTTGATGATGATAATTCTGCCTGTGGCAATGGTGATCAGGGCATATAACTGGATGCACAATCAGTAGCAATGCGAGATGTCTCTCTCCATGGATTTTTTTTTTTGTATGAACACCTCTGTTTGGAGATTAATTAAGTCAAAAGTTGCTTAACGGCTCGAGCTGGCTGTTTTAAATGTTAATGCTTCTGAGTTACCAGGCAACAGATGAATTAAAGAACTCTGATTGCTGCATCACTCGAGCAAGATGTATGCAGGACGACTCACTGCCTCGGCGTTATCGCCCTACCTTACATGGCTTGACAGCTGACTTCAAAGGCCCGGTTATCACTTGAAAGGATTGCCATGACATAAACAGCACAGCGCTGGTTCGAGCTTTAGTTTCATCTAAACTCCGTTGATTAGATTTTCAAGTCTTGATGCTAATCAAGCAGTGCAAGAAAGAATTAAAAAAACAGAAAATGCTGGCAATCTCAGCGGGTCAGGCAGCATCTGTGGAGAGGGAGCAGAGCTAACGATTCAAGTCGATGACCCTTCGTCAGAACTGGAGAGTGTTCGGAAAGAACGGATTCTTAACAAGCCCCGAAAGGGGGAGGGGAAGAAAGTGTTATATATGCAGACTATAGTTATACGCTCTGTGTAGTTGCGTAAGATGGAGACTTGTTACTTGATGTACTATCAATAAGGTTCACATTGTGTCTAAACTATGCTGGCACCACTAGAGGGTGCAACTGGTGGAGACCGGGGTTTCCTGCCCCTGTGGCAGAGGCTGTCCACCAGAGGGCACTGTAGTGGGAGACTTGAGGGTCACCTGCGTAGGTGTGCAGGGCCCAGTATAAAAGGCTGCCCCACCATGCTTGTGCCTCACTCTGGAGTTACGAATAAAGGACCAAAGTCACCACAGTTTGAGTACAACACATTGCCTCGTGGAGTCATTCATAAGTACATTACAGACATAATGGAAAGGGAAGGTCTGTGATAGGTTGGAAGACAGGAAAGATTAGAGAGACAAAAGGGATGATGGCCTAAATTCGAATAGTAATGCCAGGAGTTGGAAAAACATTAGTCAAGATCGGGTGTGAATGGTGGGATAATGACCAACTGCCATTAGAGACAAAGATAAAAAAATAAAGAAAGAAACAGGAGGTAAAGAAGCCAAAGATTGGCAGCGGTTATGCTCTCAAATTGTTGAACTCGATGTTGAGTCCAGAAGGCTGTAAAGTGCCTATACGAAAGATGAGGTGCTGTTCCTCGAGCTTGAGTTGAGCTTCGTTGGAACAGTGTAGGAGGCCGAGGATGGAGAGGTCAGAGTGGGAGTGGACCGGAGAATTAAAGTTACAGTCGACCGGAAGCTCAGGGTCACACTTGCGGACTGACCGGAGGTGCTCCGCAAAGCGGTCACCCAATCTACGCTTGGCCTCCCCAATGTAGAGGAGACCACATCGTGAGCAGTGAATACAATATACTAAATTGAAAGAAGTACAAGTAAATCCCTGTTTCAACTGGAAGTTTGGGGCCCTGGACAGTGGGAAGGGAGGGGGTAAAAGTGCAGGTGTTGCATCTCCTGCGCTTGCACGGGAAGGTGCCGTGGGAAGGGGAGGGGGTGCTGGGGGTGACTGCGGAATGGACCAGGGTGTCACGGAGGGGGCGGTCCCTCAGGAATGCTGAGAGGGGAGGGGAGGGGAAGATGTGATTGGTGGTGAGATCACGCTGGAGGTGGTGGAAATGGCGGAGGATGATCTGTTGAACGTGGAGACCGGTGGGGTGGAAGGTGAGGACAAGGGGAACCCTGTCGTGGTTCTGAGAGGGAGGGGAAAGGGTGAGAGCAGAGGTGCGGGAAATAGAATGGACACGGTCGAGGGCCATGTTAGCTATGGCAGAGGGGAATCCTCGGTTGAGGAAAAAGGAAGACATGTCCGAGGCACTTGTGTGAAAGGTGGCGTCGTCAGAGCAAATGCGACGGAGATGGAGAACCTTGGAGAACGGAATGGAGTCCTTACAGGATGCGGGGTAGGAGGAAGTGTAGTCCAGGTAGCTGTGGGAGTCAGTGGGTTTATAGTGGATACTGGTCGAAAGCCTCTCCCCAGAGATGGAGATGGAGAAGTCGAGGAGGGGAACGGAAGAGTTGGAGATGGACCATGTGAAGATGAGGGAAGGGTGGAAATTGGATGCAAAGTGAATGAAATTTTTAAGTCCAGGGCAAAAGCAGGAAACGGCACCGATGCAGGACCCACAGTCTCTGTCACAGGTCGGGCAGACTGTGGTTGGAGGGGCAGGTAGGCGGAGTGCCTGGGTTGCTGCAGGCTCCTTCCGCTGTCGACACTCGGCTTCAGCTTACTCCCGGCGAAGAGACGCTAGGTGTTCAGCGCTTTCTCGGATGCTTTTCCTCCACTTTGGGCGGTCTTGGGCCAGGCATTCCCAGGTGTCGATGGGGAGTGGTGTGTGTGTGTGTGTGTGTGTGTGTGTGTATTTAAGTCAAATGGTGTGTGATTTGGGGATGGTGGCGATCCCACAACATTACTGCTCTTGTTCTTCTTGGAGGTCGAGGTCACAGGGGAGGGAGCAGCTGTTGAAGTAACCTTAGTGAGCTGCTGCAGTGCTATTGTACAGACTGCAACCACAGTCGTCATCATCATAGGCGGTCCCTTGAAACGAGGTTGACTTGTTTCCATGCCAAAAAAGGATGAGTTCACAGGTGTTCCAATGAAGAATCTAAAATTCCAGTTTGTGAACTACATCCTGAAGGGTGGAAGATGCCTGTGCATGCCTTAACGTGGGGTGGCCGTTGCACACCAGCCACCACACAGGCTTGACAGAGCTAGGTCTTGGTCCAGTGGCAAGGATTACCCGAGACGGCTCTGTAAAGTCCTGTCCCCTCAGTACAGATTCACACGAGGCATGTAGTGAAGTCAAGGTCACTCTGGACCTGCACCTTTATTTCACAGTTCTGGAATGCTGCACTTGCCTGAGACCTGCCCTTATATATCTGTCTCTTGTAAGTGCACCCCCAGTGGTAAGGTATGCTGGTGGTTACAGATCATATCTTATTACAGTCATGTATAGCATGTTAGGATACAGTTATATATAATAATGTAAGATACACGACAGACTGGAGACTTGTTCTGCTGCACGGACCTAGTGCGCACACATATCGCAGTGTGGGCTGGGCCCGTGCTGCCCCTGGGCCCAAACTCATGCCTCCCCTTGGCCCCGGTCACACTACTCCAGTCTCTCGCTGCTCCTGCTGTATCTGCCCACGCAGCAAACCACAGTGGTGGTGGTGGAGAGAACTAATATTGAGTCCAATGACTGGGCCGCCAATTACGTGAACTGCTCCAGTTTCTTGAGTGTTGTTGGGGCTGCAACCATCCATGTGACTGGTGAGTATTCCATCACAAGGAAGAGGTATTATGGGTTCAACAACAATAACAACAACTTGTATTTATATAGCACTTTTAACGAAGTGAAACACCTCGAGGTGCTTCACAGGAGTGTCATGAGATTAAAAAAATTTGACACCGAGCTGCAAAATTAGAATTAGGGCAGGTGACCAAAAGCTTGGTGAAAGAGGTAGGTTTTAAGAAGCGTCTTGAAGGAGGAAAGAGTGGTAGAGCGGCAGAGAGGTTTAGGGAGGGAGTTCCAGAGCTTAGGGCCCAGACAACAGAAGGCACGGCCACCAATGGTTGAGCGATTATAATCAGTGGTGCTCAAGAGGACAGAATTAGAGGAGCGCAGACATCTTGGGGGGTTGTGGGGCTGGAGGAGATTACAGAGATAGGGAGGGGCGAGGGCCATGGAGGGATTTGAAAATAAGGGTGAGAATTTTGAAACCGCGGCGTTGCTTAACCGGATGTTAAGTTGAGATGGCACATCATTCATTACAGAGTACCCAGTCTTTAAAGAACATAAGAACATAAGATATAGAAGCAGGAGTAGGCCATACGGCCCCTCGAGCCTGCTCTGCCATTTAATACGATCATGGCTGATCCGATCATGGACTTGGGTCCACTTCCCTGCCCGCTCCCCATAACCCCTAACTCCCTTATCAGTTAAGAATATCTCTGTCTTAAATCCATTCAATGTCCCAGCTTCCACATCATTCATTACAGAGTACCCAGTCTTTAAAGAACATAAGAACAAGCACCTCTCTGTAGCGAGAGTGTTGATACGGCTGGTCCACTCTAGCTTCTGATCAATGGTGACCCCGTCATGCTGAGGATGGAGGACTCAGTGATGGTGAGGCCTTTGAAGGTCAAGGAGAGGTGCTTGAGTTTTCTCTTGTTTGAGATGGCCATTTACCTGCCTTACTTTGTTAGCCCAAGTCTGGATGTTCTCCAGGTCCTGGTGTGTGCTGTGCTGGCCTGGGTTGCTTCACTAATAGAGGAGGAGAGAATGGGGCTGGGCACTGTGGAATCATCAGCAAACAGAACCCTTCATAACCTTATAACAGAAGGAAGGACAATAATGAAGCAGCTGAAGATGGTTGGGCTGGTTCTATCTTTCCTGTTTTAAGTATTATACTTTCAGTAACTTGGAGCACCTTATTGCCTTGTGTGTATTATTCAATTTGTAAATAAATCTGAATAGTGATTTTACCCGGCACAAATTGATCTGACAGTAGTGTTTTCCATCTGGAAAGAATTAAGGGAATATGGTGGTCATCACACTTAATCTCCCGATAGTCAATAGTGCTTACTAGCTCCATCTCCCAGACTGACTCCTTGTCGAGTCTGGATCTAACCGGTGTGCTAATTACAACATAAATATTGCATTTATTGGTACTGAGAGGGAACATCTCTAAATTATGTACTCAAACTGAGAGCATTACATAACTGGACTATCATTTTGATTCTGCTACTATACGAGAGACCCAGTCGAGTATATTTGCAAGCAGGCTTGTTTATTTTTAATATGCAGGCGTATTCATTTCTCGGGATGCTTCTATATCACCAGGATTTAATCACAAGTTGCTTTTTGCTTCAATACTATTCCACACGACAACAACTTAGTGAGCCGGAGCTATGATATTCATTTTATATATATTTATTTATGGGTCCCAATAAAGTGCAGAGTGGCTGTGATAGAAGATGAAGCCCTTTTGATGTCTGCAAACGGCGACAGCTCCTTCAGCCCGACTCGAGAATCATCAAAGGGCCATTTTTTTTTTTCTTTTCTTGCCGGAGAGGTCTGAGAGCTTTATTTGTGCTGGAAGATTTGGAGACGGAGCGAGGGGGAACCTTTGAGGATTTCATTATCAAAGCACCTGCTTCACTTGAATGAAAATTAAATCATACGCTGTGTAGCTAGCTTTAATGTCACCCACACAGAGGGGAAGGGGTAAGGGGGCATCTGCAGAAAGTATGCTTTAAACACTAGGGGCTTTCGCGTTGAGAATTATTAAAACGCAACAACAGGAAGGCAGATTTGACTTGGCAAGATGCACACGACTGTATTTTCTGCAGACGGCATTTAACACTTTCGGCTAATTAGAATCCATACCTCTTTGTCACTCTCCTCTGCTGCGCCACCTCATTTCTTTATGGACAAGTGTCTCCATGCTAAAATACTGTAAAAAGTCCATCATAACAGCATTACTTGCAAGAAAGACAGAGTGCAGCGCAGAGCCGTGCCAGGAATGTCTGACAAATACAGAAGAAAATTGCATTTTATTTTTAAACAATCAAAATCCTTCGAGATTTCTTTAACCTCTTTCTGATTTAGGACACTCATAAAAATGTGCCGTATTTGTCCCTTAAATAATACAATTTTGGTCCCGTTTAAAAGAAAGTTAATCAGAATTAAGCCATCGGAACTGTAGCAGGGACGCTACTTGATTCTGTTACAGAACTGAATGTAAATCATTATGCCCCTTCCAACCAATAAGGAAAGCAGGGTTTTCTGCAGGAGAAAGCCATATATAAAATAAATATTTTTAATTGATCACCCAAATATTATTTAAAAAAAAACACATAGCATTCACTAATGGTAGTAATAGAGTTTTATTTTAGGTAACAGGGGATGTCTCTTCAAAAAATATGTTCAAAACTCTTTATCACTGTAATGTTTTTGCTTCATGGGTTCTTTGCTTAAGAACTCAGAGCAACACATTGCGATTAAGAATGAGTTGGTTTATTAACAAAAGGTTTAACAATCACACTACACATTATCAGCTCATCCACCAGGCTCACAACTGCATGCCTCATTGTAGATGATCTAGGCACAACTGGCTGAGGTTTTATTGAGTCTTGTGAACATCACGTGACTGGCTAAGCCACTCTCAACTCAACAGCTCCACAACTATTTTAAAATTGAATTGTAAAGCCGAGTGACCCCTTGCTAAAGGGACACGAGATCCGACAAATTAACAAATAAAACTTTGTGAACCTTAAACGGTCAAATTAAAATTTGCTTGCCAGGAGTGCTGTTAAGAACACAAAGGCAAAATACTGCGGATGCTGGAATCTGGAACAAAAACAGAAAAATGCTGGAAATCTCAGTGGGTCAGGCAGCATCTGTGCAGAGAAAGCAGAGTTATCGTTTCGGGTTCTGCCGAAGGGTCGTCGACCCGAAACGTTAACTCTGTTTCTCTCTTCACAGATGCTGCCTGACTCGCTGAGTATTTCCAGCATTTGCTATTAAGAACGAGTTGGTTTATTAGCAATGGTTTAACAACCACACGACACATTACCATTTCAACCACCAGGCTCACCACTGCATACCTCATCGTGGATCCCCCGAACCCAACTGGCTGGGGTTTTATTGAGTCTTGTGAACATCACGTGACTGGCTAAGAGACTCCCATCTCAACAGCTCTACAACTATTTTGTGTAAAACTTTAAATCAAGCTCCCCCTTATCAAAGGGGCACTTGAATCGACAAATTAATAAATAAGTTGTTTGCAACTTTACATGGTTACCAGCCAAACAAGGATTTGAACGCTGCACCCTCAGGCGAGAAGGCTGATGTTCTAATGACTGAGCAACCCTGGCTCTTAATAATCTCCAAAGTAATGTTTCCACCTGGGCTCGAACATGGGACCTTTCGCGTGTGAGGCGAACATGATAACCACTATATTATGGAAACCTTCAAAGAAATTCAGCTTTATGAGAGCCCAAGCTGGGATTTAACTTTAGATCATTAATCCAGCTTGATCAGATCACTGGTAACATTACCACTGCACCAACACTGCTACAGTACCTGTACTACAACTATTTTGTTGTAATCTGTAAAACATAATCATTAAATCAAGTGCCTCCTTGTTTTTTGGAGGGGCTTTTGGAGTTTTTTTTGAGGGTACCAAAAACACAAATTATACAAATGCCCCCCGGCTAAAAGGGGTCGGGGGGACACTAAAACCGGCAAATTAAATAAATTAACCTTTAGACATTAAAATCAAATTAAAATTTGGTTGCCAGGGTGATGATGCACTCCAGTCCCTCCGGCGCCCACCTCTCGCGGAAGGCCACGAGCGTACCTGTGGACACCGCGTGCTCCATCTCCAGGGACACCCTGGCCCGGATGTAGGCACGGAAGAGAGGCAGGCAGTCAGGCTGAATGAGCCCCTCGACCGCCCGCTGCCTGGACCAGCTGATGTCCCCCTTGGCCAGGCCCAGGAGCAGTCCTACGAGGAGGCCTTCCGACCTGCCCGCTCCCCTCCGCACCGGGTGCTCAAAGGTCAGGAGCATGGGACTGACGTGCAACCAGAATTTGAGGAGCAGCGTCTGTAGTACCTGTACTACAAACCTGTGAGCATACTCACAGGTGCATACATTGCAATCATTTTCTGCTATTCTCCTTAGGTCCCGCTGCACTGCACCACATCCATGGCCTCGGGGAGAGATAACCGGCTCCAGTGTTTGTGGTTTGTGGGTGGAAGTAGCTCTGGGTGACTCTCTCTTCAACTTCACCCTGTTGTTCCACCACACAATCCAAGCTGGCGCTCCAATGTCGCAGTGAGGGAGCACTGCGTTGTCAGAGGCCTTTCCAACGAGACATTACACCAAGATCCCTGTCCAACTGGGAGTACAAAGATCCCATGACACTATTCGAAGAGCAACCGAGACCCAATATCCTGACCAACTCCTCCCTCAAGCAACATCACCAAAAATAGATGATCTGCTCATTCAGTCATTTACGACTTCTGGTACTCTGCTGCAACAATAACCGGCATTTATATAGCGCCTTTAATGTAGTAAACTGTCCCAATGCAGGGGCGATTCATAGAATGGTTACAGCACAGAAGAAGGCCATTCGGCCCATCGAGCCCGTGCCGACTCTCAGCTAGTTCCACAACCCCGCCCTTTCCCCGTTGCCTTGCAAACATTTTTCCTTCAGATACTTATCCCACTTGCTTTTGAAAGATAAGATGGAGTCTGCCTCCACCACCCTTTCAGGCCGTGCATTCCAGAACCAAACTGTTGTGTATCTGTAAAGCATGCACTCCCATGTTCCCCTGAAGTCCTAAGGAATCCCAGCATCCCTTGGGAGCAATGTATATAAGCCGGCCCCTAAGGCCTGTTCCTCACTCTGGAGTGTCTTAATGAAGACTGAGGTTAATGTTACTTTAACCTCCCTGTGTGCAGTCTCATCTGTGTTAGGGACACAATACAAACCACTCGCTGCGTCATTTTTTTTTCTTACATCATCTTTGATTATCAAACAAAATTTGACACCGAGCCATAGAAACATAGAAAATAGGTGCAAGAGTAGGCCATTCGGCCCTTCGAGCCTGCACCACCATTCAATATGATCATGGCTGATCATGCAACTTCAGTACCCCATTCCTGCTTTCTCTCCATACCCCTTGATCCCTTTAGCCATAAGGGCCACATCTAACTCCATCTTGAATATATCTAACGAACTGGTCTCAACAACTTTCTAGTGGTAGAGAATTCCACAGATTCACAACTCTCTGGGTGAAGAAATTTCTCCTCATCTCAGTCCTAAATGGCTTACCCCCTATAAAGAAAGACAAGGATATAAGGAAATATGAGGACAGGGACTTGGTCAAAGAGGTAGGTTTTAAGGAGCAACTTCAAGAAGGAGAGAGAAGTAGAGGCGGGGAGGTTTAGGGAGGGAATTTCAAAGCTTAGGGCCCAGGCAGCTGTAGGCACGGCCACTAATTAAAATGGGGATGTTCAAGAGGCCATTGGTGGCGGCATTTGCCTATATAACAGTGACTGTACAGTCAAAGCAATCCATTAGTGCTATAGTGCATTCCTGGACTTCCAGAAGAAGATAGCTTTCCTTGTAGAAACAGCATCTGAACCCCCTGTCACTGCTTCCCCTCAACACTGGAAATCAGCGGCTGTCTACCCGTGCACAAAGACTGATCATTTCCCTTCCTCACTCACGACTCTGCAGTGGGCCAAGACCCACAGTCCAACTGGCAACTTAGACAATAGCCATAACAACATAAGAAATAGGAGCAGGAGTCGGCCATTTGGCCTCTCGAGCCTGCTGTGCCATTCAATAAGATCATGGCTGATCTGATCATGGACTCAGCTCCACTTCCCTGCCCGCTCCCCATAACCCTTTACTCCCTTATTGCTCAAAATCTGTCTATCTTAAATATATTCAATGACCCAGCCTCCACTGCTCTCTGGGGCAGAGAATTTAGGACCGAGATGAGGAGGAATTTCTTCACCCAGAGAGTGGTGAACCTGTGGAATTCTCTACCACAGAAAGTTGTTGAGGCCAATTCACTAAATATATTCAAAAAGGAGTTAGATGAAGTCCTTACTACTAGGGGGATCAAGGGGTATGGCAAGAAAGCAGGAATGGGGTACTGAAGTTGCATGTTCAGCCATGAACTCATTGAATGGCGGTGCAGGCTAGAAGGGCCAAATGGCCTATTCCTGCACCTATTTTCTATGTTTCTATGTTTCTATGTTTCTAAAATCTTATGTTTCAATAAGATCACCTCACATTCTTCTAAACTCCAATGAGTATAGGCCCAACCTGCTCAACCTTTCTTCATAAGACAACCCCTTCAGGACCAGCTTCAGTGAGTCTGTGCATTGTCCTTTGTTACTAACTCATCATCATCATAGGCAGTCCCTCAAAATGAGGATGACTTGCTTCCACACCAAAAAAGAATGAGTTCACAGGTGTTTTGATGAAGGATCTAATGTTCCAGGTCCTGAACTGTATATTGAAGGGTGGAAGATGCCTGTGCGTGGATTTTTTTAATGTGGGGTGGCTGTTGCACACCAGCCACCACACGGGCTTGACAGAGCTAGGTCTTGGTCCAGTGGCAGGGATTAACCAAGACGACTGGAGACCTGCTCTGCTGCATGGACCTAGTGCGTGCACATATCGCAGTGTGGGCTGGGCCCGTGCTGCCCCTGGGCCCACGCCTCTCCTGGGCCCCGAACTCGCACCTCTCCTGGGTCCCGATCACCTCCCTCTACAATCTCTCGCCGCTCCTTCGCCCCAACCGCGCCGCTCCTGCTGTACCTGCCCACGCTCCAATCAGCGACCTGGACCTTGATGATGCCACTCTTCACTACCGTCGCCCTCCTGCACCAGCTCGTGTTGCACCTTGAAGTGGTACGCTGCCACGCTATCCAGGGGACGATGCTCACCGCTCCTTTTATGGCCCCAACCTGCCGCTGATGGTCTCTCGCAGGTCGGGGCCACCACTATTGGGATAATGAAACACAAATGACATCTTTGGTGCCTCTGTTACCCATACTGTTGCTTTATAACATCCTGATAGAATGGATGTATATTACAAAGTTTATCCTATGGCCCAGTGGTAAAAACTCGGCCCAGTGCCATGCAGAGAAGGTGCTATTTACAATATACATTAATAATTTAGATGAAGGAATTGAGTGTAATATCTCCAAATTTGCAGATGACACTAAGCTGGGTGGCAGTGTGAGCTGTGAGGAGGATGCTAAGAGGCTGCAGGGTGACTTGGACAGGTTAGGCGAGTGGTCAACTATATGGCAGATGCAGTATAATGTGGATAAATGTGAGGTTATCCACTTTGGTGGCAAAAACAGGAAGGCAGATTATTATCTGAATGGTGACAGATTAGGAAAAGGGGAGGTACAATGAGACCTGGGTGTCATGGTACATCAGTCATTGAAAATTGGTATACTGGTACAGCAGGCAGTGAAGAAAGGTTGGATGCATGAAAAATATTCCCGATGATAGGGAAATCCAGAACCAGGGGTCACAGTCTAAGGATAAGGGGTAGGCCATTTAGGACCGAGATGAGGAGAAACCTCTTCACTCAGAGAGTGGTGAACCTGTGGAATTCTCTACCACAGAAAGTTGTTGAGGCCAGTTCGTTAGATATATTCAAAAGGGAGTTAGATGTGGCCCTTACGGCTAAAGGGATCAAGAGGTATGGAGAGAAAGCAGGAAAGGGGTACTGAAGTTGCATGATCAGCCATGATCATATTGAATGGCAAGCAATGATGAAGCCCCATTTCTCTTGCCTTCCCTATTCTCTCATCCCCCATTTCTCTCCCCCCCTGTCTACCTTCTCATCCACCACTCAACCATCACGTTCTCAAGGGCAATTGGGAACGGGCAATAAATGCCGGCCTTGCCAGCGACGTACACATCCCAGGAAATGAATGTTTTTTGAAAATAGGGAGGGGAAGAGAAAGGTTGGATGAAAAAATCGGGAGGGGGAGAGAATGGGAGATCTCATCTAGCTATCCAAGAGGTGCATTTATCGTCTGCCATTTTAGTCTTTTGCCTTTCCTCCGGAAGAAAGTATTAACCCTGCAGGGATGTTCAAGCACTCCGTGATGCAGCCCAACCCACCCACCTCCCCTCCTAACACACAGTGCCACCAATGTGAGATTCTTCCTCATAAACGATTGCATGTTCTGGGCAAATTCACTTGGTGGTAAATCAGACGAGCTGTTCATCATCATCATAGGCAGTCCCTCGGAATCGAGGAAGACTTGCTTCCACTCTTAACATGAATCCTTAGGTGGAAGAACAGTCCATTACGAGAACCACAGTCCCTGTCACAGGTGGGACAGATAGTCGTTGAGGGTAAGGGGTGGGTGGGACAGGTTTGGCACACGCTCTTTCCGCCTGCGTTGATTTCTGCATGCTCTCAGCGATGAGACTCGAGGTGCTCAGCACCCTCCCGGATGCACTTCCTTTGGCCAGGGACTCCCAGGTGTCAGTGGGGATGTTGCACTTTATCAGGGAGGCTTTGAGGGTGTCCTTGTAAAAGTTCCCTCTGCCCACCTTTGGCTCGTTTGCCGTGAAGGAGTTCCGAGTAGAGCGCTTGCTTTGGGAGTCTCGTGTCTGGCATGCGGACAATGTGGCCTGCCCAGCGGAGCTGATCAAGTGTGGTCAGTGCTTCAATGCCGGGGATGTTGGCCTGGTCGAAGACGCTAACGTTGGTGCGTCTGTCCTCCCAGGAGATTTGCAAGATTTTCCGGAGACATCATTGGTGGTATTTCTCCAGCGACTTGAGATGTCTACTGTACATGGTCCATGTCTCTGAGCCATACAGGAGGGCTGTCCACAGCAGGCAAACCCAGCATGCCTGCGTGATGTTAAACTCGGCTCGTGGGAGCTGGAGCTGCCGTGTATAAATAAAATAAATGCAGCGGCTACTGTAAAACCCGATTCCCACAGACTTCCCAGTCTGTGGACAGGAGTGAGCTCAGATCTGCAAACATTCAAAGTTTGCGGCGTTTTTTTTGATATTCAAATATTAGTCACACACAAACGGATGCAGGAGCAACAGAGTGGTGACAGGTACATTCGTGCGGTGATGCAGATATAGCCAGGCAGGTGGATAAAGGAGGCCGCACACTGCGACGGGTTTAAGTAGAAGTGAAACGTGAAAACAGAACGAAAGCTAGTCAAAATAAACTGGAAGGAAAAAGGTGAATAAGAACAAAAGAAAGACTTGCATTTATATAGCGCCTTTTATGACCACTGGACGTCTCAAAGTGTTTTTCAGCCAATGAAGTACTTTTGGAGTGCAGTCACTGTTGTAATGTGGGAAACGCAGCAGCCAATTTGCACACAGCAAGCTCCCACAGACAGCAATATGATAAAGACCAGATAACCTGTTTTTTTTTGATTATGTTAGTTGGGGGATAAATATTGGCCGGGACACCGGGGATAACGCCCCTGCTCTTCTTCGAAATAGTGCCACGGGATCTTTTGCGCCTGCCTGAGAGAGCAGAAGGTGCCTCGGTTTAATGTCTCGCCCGAAAGACAGCACCGCGCTCCCTCAGTACTGCACTGGGAGTGTCAGCCTAGATTTATGTGGGTTCAAGCCCCTGGAGTGGGACTTGAACCCACAACCTTCTGATGCAGAGGCAAGGGTGCTGCCCACTGAGCCACTGCTGACACTAAATAAAAATAAAACGTGAAAACTGTATAAAAGTTAGTCAAAAGAAAGGCAGTAGACCTAAATGGAAAAGGCGAGATAAGAGCAGTCTGGAACAGTGTGACAGGTCCAAAGATTGAACTCGTGAGACACCAAATGCAATCAGATTGAGACAGCGTGTTAAAAGTCAAATGAATATTGTAATGTACAGAGCAATTTTATCATTTAGTTTTGTGCCCATAAGCTGCACTTCTGACTCTTTCTCAAACTAGTTTCGAATTGCCCTTTTGGAATGATCAAACGCGTTAAGCAGATGACTGGAGTAAGTGGCAGCTATTGAATGGCAGCTAATCCTATCTACCTCCCGATAACACGAACATTCATTAAAAAAAAACAGGATTAAATGCAGAGTGCTCCTCTACAATTGTCAGGCCTCCTGTAAATGAACTGATGCAATCAAAGGCGATAAGCAGTTCAGCAAGCCCAAACAACGCAGTACCCTTCCTTCCCATGTTCAAGGAAAGTCACCACTTGTGTTTGCTGGACTCAGGCTCTGGTAAAGGTCATAGGTTATAAATATAGCCAACGTTCTTTGTTGGTCACTCGCTAAATGGGAACATTCAATTAAACATGTGATTCAACTGGCATTAGCCATTGTATACACCTGCGAGTATACTCACAGGTTTGTGGAGCTGTTGCCCCTCCACTTTTATAGGGGGCACTTGTAAATTATGGTTTTAGAGCCCAAAAAAAAACACACAAAAAAAAAACTACAAAAATACAAAAAAAAGGGCCTTGGGAAATGTTTGGAGTGTCCTCCAGATCGGGGGGCACGATTTATTGTTTAAGATTTAATGTTTATTGTTTACTCCAAAAGAGTTGTGGAGCTGTTGGATCCCCTTTTATAGGGGGCACTTGTAAAATATATGGTTTTAATGCCCCCCAAAAAAAAATCACAAAAAAAAAACACAAAAAAAAAAGAAACAAAAAACTTTTTTAAAAAGGGGTGGCAGTTAAGTGTCTGGAGTGTCCCCCAGATCGGGGGGCACTTGATCTAATGTGTATTTTGTTCCCCCCCCCCCAAAAGAGTTGTGGAGCTGTTGCATTTTGTGAGTGGCTTAGCCAGTCACGTGATGTTCACAAGACTCAATAAAACCCCGGCCAGTTGGGCCTAGGTCATCCACGATGAGGTATGCAGTTGTGAGCCTAGTGGACGAACTGGTAATGTGTCGTGTGATTGTTAAACTTTTTGTTAATAAACCAACTCGTTCTTAAGAGCAATGTGTTGCTATGAATTCTTATGCAAAGAACCCCATGAGGCAAATACATTACAGGTCCGACGGCACTATTTCGAAGAAGGAGTTCTCCAGGCCAATATTTATCTCTCAACCAACATCACTCAAATAACAGATGGTCGGGTCATTGCTGTTTGTGGGATCTTGCTGTGCGCAAATTGGCTACCGCTTTTCTTACATTACAACAGTGGCTACACTTCTCAAAGTACTCCATTGACTGTGAAGCGAGTTGGGAGGTCCTAAGGTCATGAATGTAGAAATGCAATCTCTTTCTCACATTGGAACTACCATGTAAATACGATGCCCTCCATACAGATTAGCCTGGTAATACGCCCTGTGTGGACTCACCCATGAGAAATGAGACTGGAGGTGAATCAGCACGTGCACACGGGGCCGAGCGGCGCTGTCGCGCTCGGAGGGCCCTTCCCTCCGTTCAAGGGAAGGGCCATCGCTGCAGGCTCTGCAATGTAAAAGCCACCGACCTGGACCACCCAGGGAGCGGGAGACCCCCCCCCCCCCTCCGCGACCAGCCCGGCACTTGGGCAGAGACGACCCGGGCTGAACGATCGCGGGCAAGTGCCCGCGGAAAAAAACTGGAACAAGAAAGGCGCGTGTTTTGTTTTACTGACCTCGATCGCCTCGCCTTTAACCATTTACCCCTCCCCCCCCCCGCTAGCGGCCGGCCGCCCCATCTGTACCTCCTGCTGCTGCCGCTGGTTTTTGCCCGGCGCTGCTTCAGGTCGCCGGAGTCCAGGGGCGCCACCGGGGCGATGGCACGGCGATGATGTCACGACCTATGGGCGCAGGAGACCGGGGCACAACGCCGTAGCGCTGCCGGCAAACCCCGGCCGAATATGGCAGGTGTTGATGTCAGCACCGTGTCCGGGTCACAAAACTATCTGCGCCCCCCCAGGGGGTGCTAACGATCGGCGCAAAAGCACCCAATTTCGCCCCTCAAAAGCTAAACAAGCCGCCTGTCCCTTCAGTTTTTAAGTCCTTACTGTGAATTTGCCTTGCTGAGAACCTCAGGCTGAAGGCCTATTCAAACACTCGACAAAGCAACTCATCCGCAATCTCTTGTCAGCCACTGAGATTCTTCCCTGTGAGTCATTGCAAGTGGAGGAGCAACTTACTTAATAGGAAGAGTTGGCATAGAAAATAAGCTCAGCCCTTTTTAAAAAAAATATTTAACTTCAAATAATTGGCAGTCACCATGAAGTAAAACTACAGTCTAAAGCAGCAAGGCTCACGACGGATTACCCCATTTTCCGCCTGATTCCTGCTTGCCAATCACGCTGCTGCCTCTGGTTGTGTAAGAAGGAAGAATTGCATAAGAACATAAGAACATAAGAATTAGGAGCAGGAGTAGGCCATCTAGCCCCTCGAGCCTGCTCCGCCATTCAACAAGATCATGGCTGATCTGGCCGTGGACCCAGCTCCACTTACCCGCCCGCTCCCCATAACCCTTAATTCCCTTATTGGTTAAAAATCTATCTATCTGTGATTTGAATACATTCAATGAGCTAGCCTCAACTGCTTCCTTGGGCAGAAAATTCCACAGATTCACAACCCTCTGGGAGAAGAAATTCCTTCTCAACTCGGTTTTAAACTTGTATTTATATAGCGCCTTTCATGGCCTCAGGATGTCCCAAAGCACTTTACAGCCAACGAGGTGCCTTTGAAGTGTGGCCACTGTTGTAACGCGGCAGCCAATTTAGGCACAGCAAGCTGTGATAATGACCAGATCATCTGTTATGTTGGTTGAGGGATAAATATTGGCCCAGGACACCGGGGATAACTCCCCTGCTCTTCTTCGATAGAGTGCCGCAGGAACTTTTGCGTCCGCCTGAGAGAGCGGACGGGGCCTCAGTTTAATCGACACGGTTACCCTGTTAGAAAATGTAATGGGTATCGACTGCTAATGAATGTTCCAACAGTCGCTCTGAGGATCCGCTGTCCCCAGGCACAGAATGACAGGGGAATGCACCAACTCAGCTACATTTGGATGACTACAACATTAAATCAGTACAACCAATGGACAGTACAGTGCAGTGGTTGTTGTACTGGGCCTAGCAATCCAGAGGTTATGAGTTCAAATCCCACCATGGTAAGTTGAAGTCACTGAGTCTGAGAAATTGTGTGTTAGCACCCTGAAAAAATTATCATAAAAGATGAATGATTGTTTTAAGCACCCAACCAGTTCATTAATGTCCTTCAGGGAAGGACTACAAATAATTCCAGGCCCACAGGACAGAGTTGACTCTCCAGTCACTCGTAAAAAAAATCAACGCGAGGACATGACCTCTGGGCAACTTGGGACGGACTGCCCACATGTGGGAACAGTGAGAAAAAAGATTATAGCAAAGAATATAGGAGCAGGAGAAGGCCATTCAGCCACTCAAGTCTATTCCGCCAATCATCATCATCAGCCATCATCGAATCAAGGATGACTTGCTTCCACGCTAAAAAGGTGTTTCAATGAAGGACCTAATATTCCAGGTCCCGAACTACATGTTGAAGAGTGGCAGATGCCTGTGCGTGGATTTTTTTCAACGTGTGGTGGCCGTTGCACACCAGTTACCACACGGGCTTGACAGAGCTAGGTCTTGGTCCAGTGGCAAGGATTAACCAAGACACCTGGAGACCAGCTCTGCTGCATGGACCTAGTGCGCGCACACATATCGCAGTGTGGGCTGGGCCCGTGCTGCCCCTGGGCCCTCGCCTCGTCTGGGCCCCGAACTCTCGCCTCTCCCGGGCCCGGATCACATCGCTCTACAATCTCTTGACGCTCTTGCACCATTCAGTTAGATCATGGCTATTCCACTTGTTCCATACCTCTTAATATCCTTCCCTCACAAAAATCTATCAATCTCAATTTTGACATTTTCAATTGATTCCCAGCCTCAACTGTTTTTGAGGGAGAGAGTTGCAGATTTACACGACCCTTTGTGTGAAGAAGTGCTTCCTGATATCACCCCTCAACGGCCTGGCTCTAATTTTAAGGTTATGCCCCCTTGTTCCCCCCACCAGAGAAAATAGTTTCTCTCTGTCTACCCTATCAAGTCACAGCAGCACGCTTAAAACCAACACCCATACTGGAACCAGTCGTGTGGGCTGCCCTTGAGAGTTATTCCTAAGCATCTTGTACTGTGTATATCAAAACACATGGACTGTAAGAATGTATTGATGTATGACAAGGAGATACAACTTGGAACAATTAAAACAATTAAATATATTTGTTCATGATTGTTGCATGCTCATTGGAAAGAGATGAACTTTTATAAAACACTGGTTCGGCCTCAACAGGAGAATTGTGTCCAATTCTGGGCACCACACTTTAGGAAGGATGTGAAGGCCTTAGAGAGGGCGCAGAAAAGATTTACGAGAATGGTTCCAGGGATGAGGGACTTCAGTGACGTGGATAGACTGGAGAAGCTGGGATTGTTCTCCTTGGAGCAGAGAAGGTTGAGAGGAGATTTGATCGAGGTGTTCAAAATCATGAGGGGTCTGGACAGAGTAGATCGAGAGAAAGTGTTCCAATTGGTGGAAGGCTCGAGATCGAGGGGACACAGATTTAAGGCAATTGGTAAAAGAACCAAAGGCGACATGAGGAAAAACTTTTTCACACAGCGAGTGGTTAGGATCTGGAATGCGCTGCCTGAGAGGGTGGTGGGGGCAGATTCAATCGTGGCTTTCAAAAGGGGAGTTGGATAAGTACCTGAAGGAAAAACAATTGCAGGGCTACGGAGAAAGGACGGGGGAGTGGGACTGGCTGAGGTGCTCTTGCAGAGAGCCGGCACGGGCTCGACGGGCCAAATGGCCTCCTTCTGTGCTGTAACCGTTCAATGATTCTAAGGGCTAGAAATTGACAGCATCCCACTTGGGGCGGTAACTTTTGAAGGAGCGCAAAAGTATTGCCAGGCGAAAAAGATTTTTTGCTCCCGGGAACATCTGCTTTAGCGCTCCAAGAGGGAAGTGGAGTGCTAAACCAAGCGCTTTCACATCCCTTAGAGCGCTAAGGTGAGTCAGAGGGGTGGTAGAGCACTGAGCAATGTTCAGTGCAGCGCTGCCGTCTGTGGAGTCTCCTGCCTTCGCTTATAGGGAAGGGCCAATGTGGGTTTGAATCAAACCTCATGCTGTCTCTGTTAGGCCACGGGACTTTCGCTACATGCATAGCCGTCGCCAAGCACTGTAAGAGAGTGCAGGGCTGAGCAATCGCGGGTTGAACGGAAATCAGGAGGCACCAGACTGGTGCGAGTAATAAAGTTTGCCCGAGCTGACCACCACTGCCTTTAAATATCGCTCCCCAAGCGGCCGGCCGACGTGACATCGCCTCCTGCAGCTGCCGTTGTTGACTGCCACAGGGCGCGGGAGCGAATATCGCATCCGGGGCAGCAAAGGTGCGCTGCGCACCGGATGACATCATGATCTACGGGGCGCAAGAGATGGAGGCGGTAGGTGTTAACGCCAGCGCAAAACCGCCAGCGAAGATCGCGGGCGTGGCGATTTCGCCGCACCCGGTCGGTAACCCCTTCTCGCCCGGTTACCGCTCCCTGCAGGCGCTACTGGGAGGCGCAAACCAGGCCAATTTCTCCCCCTAATAGTCTCAGCTTCAACATACTCCAAGTGGCTCCATCTTAAATGCAGTAGACAAAATAAATTGTGCCAAATGTAAGATATTTTCTTGAACTATCGGGCATTCGTCATGCATAGATCATCCCATTTATAGCACGGTATGAATGTTGTTTGGAGCTCAATAGCACCACAATAGCCAGTCAGCTGATGATAGCAAATCTATAGCGTTTAAGAAAACTGTAGAAACTAGAGTGAAGGTCACACTGTGTAAACTCTTAAAAAAAAACAACACGTCGAAAAGATTGCAGCCAACTTGCTTTCCATCACTCGAGGGTATTTTCCAGTCCTTGTTGTTTTCAAGCTGTGTAAAATATTTACAAAGTAGACTGGTGCTATAAGCTGAACATCACAGACTGAAGGGAAAAACATAAAATCAGCTGAGTTTTGTTTTCTGCGTATTCCCCGGGTTCCGAAGATTTTCGGTTAGCATTTGCTAAACTTGAGAAAGTTAAAATTCAAGTGTTTCGTCAGAAGCAGCGGAAGAGAACACCAAACTGTCAGGTGGTAAACATACACCATCGTGTGAAAGCTAAGGGCTTGATCCCTCTACTTTGGTTTATCTCTGTGGCACCATGTCAGTTCGTACCATTGAGGCTACAATTGCTTCATATAAAATTTAATTGGGCGTTCTGTTAAATTTGCTTGTAGGCGTTAGAGAGGGTGCAGAAGAGATGTACCAGAATGGTACCAGGAATGAAGGACTTTTGTGTGTGTTGCTACAATTATACAGGCCATTGGTGAGGCCACACCTGGAGTACACCCTCAAAGTTGGATCCAAAATTGGCTTGAAGGTAGGAAGCAAAGGGTAATGATTGATGGATGTTTTTGTGACTGGAAGGATGTTTCCAGTGGGGTTCCGCAGGGCTCAGTACTGGGTCTCTTGCTTTTTGTGGTATATATCAACGATTTAGATTTGAATATAGGGAGTATGATTAAGAAGTTTGCAGACGACACTAAAATTGGCTGTGTGGTTGATAATGAAGAGGAAAGTCATGGGCTGCAGGAGGATATCAATCGACTGGTCAGGTGGGCAGAGCAGTGGAAAATGGAATTTAATTCAGAGAAATGTGAGGTGATGCACTTTGGGAGGGCTAATAAGGAAAGGGTATACACATTAAGCGGTAGGTCACTTAATAATGTAGATGAACAAAGGGATCTTGGAGTGCTTGTCTGCAGATCCCTGAAAGTAGCAGACCAGGTGGAGAAGATGGTTAAGAAGGCATACGGAATGCTTGCCTTTATTGGCCAAGGCATAGAATATAAGAGCAGGGAGGTTATGCTTAAATTGAATAATACTTTGGTTAGGCCACAGCTGGAGTACTGTGTGCAGTTCTGGTTGCCGTATTATAAGAAGGACGTGATTGCACTAGAGAGGGTGCAGAGGAGATTTACTAGGATGTTGCCTGGAATGCAGAATCTTAGTTATGAGTCCAGATTGGATAGGCTGGGTTTGTTCTCATTGGAACAGAGGAGGTTGAGAGGAGACCTCATCGAGGTGTACAAAATATTGAGGGGCCTGGACATAGTGGATAGTAAGGGTCTATTTCCATTGGTGGAGGGGGCTATTATGAGTGGGCATAGCTTTAAGGTGGTTGGTGGAAGGTTTAGAGGGGATTTGAGGGGGGGCTTCTTTACGCAGAGGGTTGTGGGGATCTGGAACTCGCTGCCTGGGAGAGTGGTGGATAGAAACATAGAAACATAGAAATATAAATATAAACATAAAAATAGAAAATGGATGCAGAAACCCTCACCACTTTTATGAGATGGTTGGATGGGCACTTAAAGTGCAGTAACCTACAGGGTTACGGACCTAGAGCTAGTAATTGGGATTAGACTGGATGACCTTTTGATGGACAGCGCAGATATAATGGTAAGTACTGCAGGGAATAGAATACGGCCAGGGTGATCTCCTGGACTAGTTTCAATCGCCTGGATGGGTCAGAGAGGAATTTTCCCAGATTTTTTCTCCCTAAATTGGCCTGGGTTTTTATCTGGTTTTTGCTTCTCTCAGGAGATCACTTCAGGGCTGCTGACCGAGGGCCGTGTGGCTCTTTGTCGGCCGGCGCAGACACGATGGGCCAAAATGGTCTCCTTCTGCGCTGTAAATTTCTACGTTTCCATGTTCCTACGTTTCTAAAGCCTCCTTGAAAAAGTGCAACACCCCCACCGGCACCTGGGAATCCCCGGCCCAAGACCGCTCAAACTGGAGGAGAAGCATCCGGGAAGGCGCCGAACACCTCGAGTCTCTTCGTCGGGAGCACGCGGAAGCCAAGCGCAAACAGCGGAAAGAGCGCACGGCAACCCAAGCCCCCCACCCACCCGTCCCTCCAACCACCGTCTGCCCCACCTGTGACAGAGACTGTAGATCCCGCATTGGACTCATCAGCCACCTGAGAACTGGTGTTAATGTGGAAGCACAAAGTGAAGGCGGTAGAGCCTGCTGCCAATTGGAGTAGTTGAGGTGCACAACAGAAGCATTTAAGAGGAAGCTGGAAAGGTTCATGAGAGAGTAAGAAATAGAAGGTTATGTTGATAGGGGTAAAAAAGAAAGAAAGACTGATTGACTTGAATTTATATAGCGCCTTTCACGACCACTGGATGTCCCAAAACGCTTTACAGCCAATGAATTACTTTTTTGGAATGTAGTCACCATTGTAATGTTGCAGCCAATTT
Organism: Pristiophorus japonicus; assembly: GCF_044704955.1. Taxonomy (NCBI): domain Eukaryota; kingdom Metazoa; phylum Chordata; class Chondrichthyes; family Pristiophoridae; genus Pristiophorus; species Pristiophorus japonicus. The sequence goes on along the minus strand of NC_091997.1, from coordinate 72,975,165 downwards.
GCGCACAGCAAGCTCCCACAAACAGCAATGTGACAATGACCAGATAACCTATTTTTTTGTTATCTCGATTGAGGGACAAATATTGGCTCAGACACCGGGGAGAACTCCCCTGCTCTTCAAAATAGTGCCAATGGGAAGTTTAACATCCACCTGAGAGAGCTGACAGGGCCTCGGTTTAACATCTTATCCTAAAAACAGCACCTCTGACAGTGCAGCACTCCCTTAGCACTGCACTGGGAGTGTCAGCCTAGATTTTTACATTCAAGTCTCTGGAGTGGGACTTGAATCCACAACCTTCAGACTCAAGAGGCGAGAGTGCTGCCCATGAGCCACAGTTGGTGTGGTGTGGGAGCACCCGTGAAATTCTACCCTGGTTAGAGTCTCGTTGGGCTTCAGCAGTGGGGAGGGGAGAGAGCAGAGGAGAAGAGAACAGATCAGCCCAGAGAAGGAATTGGTTGTGATTTTCTCTGGTATTGATTTCCGCGCGGCAAATGGAGGGATAGCTGTGATACGGAAATTATTTATAGAAGCAATTCTTTTAATCCCAAACCCGTTTCCTGGCCAGTGTGATTGACAGCGGTGACAAGATTCATGTCAGCAGACTCGCTCGTGTTGTTACAGAGTGTTTCCTCTCACAATCCACCCGGCCATCTTTTTAATGATGCTTATTGATTCTGGTGCAGGATGCTGCCATTTACGTGTAATTGCAAGGCAGTAAAGAACACAAAATAGGCAGTAAAACACAGTACAAAATGCACTGCGCCAGATTACAATGTATTGCTATGTTTTGGACATATTTCTCGGGTCTTTTTTAAAGGAAATCTTTACAATTAAAGCCGAGGCTGGCTATCGATCCGGGGACAAGGAATTCTGGGATCTCAATCATTAGGACACTGTTTATCTCCGAAAGCAGGAGCCTTTGAGCAAACCATTAATCTGCAGCTTCAGTCTGAGTTTAAAAACAAATGTTTCCCCTCGTTTGAGGGGAGGACTAGTTTTCACAGTCACTCGCACCACGGAGAGAAAACACTGTGCCTCGTGATGGATTCATTATATAAGCTTCTCGTAATTGTCATTTTTTCCCCCCCCCCCCCAAACAGCAGCGGATGAAACGTATTTGCCGCAGCAGAGGTGAGTTGAGAAAAGCCAGGATCATAATAGCACCTGTGGTGTCTATTCACAGACAGGGGCCTTTATCTAACCAGACGTGCATGTGCGGGAAAGACATACTGGAAATCTGAAGCGTATTACAGCAAATACTCGAAATGCAAGGCACTCCAATCAGAATCCAAAAGCGGACGGCAGGCTAAAGTTTTAAGAGCACAAGGAAGTCCAAATTGAGTCAAGGCTTTTCGGCCTAGCAGGCCTGCTCATCCAGAGGCCACCTATAGTTGGTCTATCGGGCACTTTCCTGCATCCCCAGCAAAATCCAGCCCCCTAGGGTGTGGAGAATAAGGACTTAAGCAGTGTCACAGGATCGGAAGATGCAGGAAGGGATGTATGTACGATTGCACTAGAGAGGATACAGAGGAGATTTACGAGGATGTTGCCAGGACTGGGGAATTTTAGCTATGAGGAAAGATTGGATAGGCTGGGTTGTTTTCTTTGGAACAGAGGAGGCTGAGGGATGACTTTATTGAGGTGTATAAAATGATTATGTATTCAACTGTCATTGTAATCCATGTATAAACTGACCTAAGATGTGCACCGTGAGAACACTGACCATTAGGTGGCGAACTTGTGGGAGACACTTCTAACTTGGACTTTCAGGTATAAAAGGGGAAGCTCCACCCATCTTCTCCACTTCAGTGCTGGCTAATAAAGGTTACTGGTCACAGAGTGACCTTCTCTCTAGTATGGGCCTCGTGTGCATTTGTATTGTATAGTAAGGACATATTATTGGCGACGAGAAATTGGGGTTTAAACCACGCGAGTATGGCCACTAGCAGCACAGACGAGAGGTACTGTGTTGGTGAGGATTGGGACGATTTTATTGAGAGACTACAGCAAAGTTTCATCACTAAGGAATGGCTGGGACAGGATTCGGCCGACAAACGCAGGAATCATCTCCTGACAGTTTGTGGATCCAGGACGTACTCCCTGATGAAGAACCTTCTAGCGCCAGAGAAGCCGGCGGACAAGACTTTTGAAGAGCTCAGTAAGTTGATCGGGGAACACTTTAAACCGGCGAGCAGCATGCACATGGCAAGACACCGGTTTTACACGCACTGGCGGCGAGAAGGGCAAAGCGTTCCAGACTTCGTGGCAGACCTCCGGCGACTGGCGAGCCTATGTAAGTTTACAGATGTATGCAGAGCGGAGATACTGCAAGACATTTTTATTGAGGGCATCGGGCACGCTGGGGTTTTCAGGAAACTGATTGAGACTAAAGACTTGACCCTAGAAACGGCGCTTTGATGGTCCAGACATTTATCTCAGGGGAGGAAGAGACCAGAATGATGTTTGACAAAAATCTGGGTTTAAATGCAGCAAATGGACAGGGAGTCAACATTGTTAATGTGGCACACAGTTCTCCAGGCAGACAGGGGCAATTGGATATGCCCGAGTATGTAGTCGAACCCAAAGGGGGAATTCAACAGAGACAATGGCTAGCTGAACGGCAATTCATGCCATCGCAAGGGATAATGTGGCCAGTAATGGGGCCATCAACACCTGTCAATGGTGCATTTAAGGACTGTTACAGAGACAGTCAGAGACGATCGACTGGTAATGGACCTTTTGTTTCCAACAACGGCTCATGTTGGAGGTGTGGAGGCAAACACACAGCCAGAGCTTGCAGGTATCAACAATATACCTGCAGAAATTGCAACGTCAGCGGTCACTTGGCGCGTATGTGCAGGAAGCCTGCAGCCAGGTTGATATACAAGGAGGACAGGCCCTATGTAAGCCCTATGAGGCCAAATGGACACTGGGGAAAACCGTTGGAAGCTGAAGTTCAGCGAGTTCATGTGGAGCACATATACAGTTCATACACCAGGACGCCACCGATAATGATGAAAGTGCTCCTCAATGGCATCCCAGTATCAATGGAGCTAGACACGGGGGCCAGCCAGTCCCTGATGGGTATCAAACAGTTCGACAAGTTGTGGGCGTCCAAGGCCAGGATACCAAAATTATCGCCGATTGACGCACAGCTACGGACATATACAAAGGAGATAATTCTGGTGATAGGCAGCGCCACGGTAGTCGTGACCCACAAAGATTCGGAGAACAGGTTGCCACTCTGGATTGTCCCGGGGGACGGTCCCGCACTGCTGGGGAGGAGTTGGCTTGCTGTCATGAACTGGAAATGGGGCGATGTCAATGCAATTTCTTCTGTGGAGCGAATATCATGCTCACAGGTCCTGGACAAATTTGACTCACTATTTCAACCCGGCATTGGCACTTTCATGGGGACCAAGGTAGTGATTCACATAAACCCAGACGCCAGGCCAGTACACCACAAGGCCAGAGCGGTGCCGTACATGATGCGGGGAAAGAAAGAAGGTGAATTGGACTGCCTGCTGAGGGAAGGCTTCATTTCGCCAGTCGAATTCAGTGACTGAGCGAGCCCGATTGTGCCGGTGCTCAAGGCGAATGGGTCGGTCAGGATATGTGGTGATTACAAGGCCACCATCAATCGGGTGTCACTCCAAGACCAGTACCCGCTACCGAGAGCGGAGGACCTCTTTGCGACGCTATTCAGTGGCAAACCTTTTTCAAAATTGGACCTGACCTCAGCTTACATGACCCAGGAGCTGGCGAGTGAGTCGAAGAAGCTGACCACCATCATGACACGCAAGGGGTTGTTTGAGTACAACAGATGTCCGTTCGGGATTCGCTCGGCCGCCGCGATCTTTCAATGAAACATGGAAAGTCTCCTCAAGTCGATTCCAAGGACGGTGGTTTTTCAAGACGACATCCTCATCACGGGTTGCGATACTGAAGAACACCTCCACAACCTGGAGGAGGTGCTACACAGACTGGAGAATTTTAGCTATGAGGAAAGATTGGATAGACTGGGGTTGTTTTCTTTGAAACAGAGGAGGCTGAGGGGAGACCTAATTGAGGTATATAAAATTATGAGGGGCCTAGATAGATTGGACAGGAAGGACCTATTTCCCTTAGCAAAGGGGTCACTAACCAGGGGGCATAAATTTAAAGTAATTGGTCGTAGGTTTAGAAGGGATTTGAGAGGGAATTTCTTCACCCAGAGGGTGGTGGGGGTCTGGAACTCACGGCCTGAAAGGGTGGTAGAGGCAGAAACCCTCACCACATTTAAAAAGTACTTGGATGTGCACTTGAAGTGCCGTAACCCACAGGGCTATGGACCAAGAGCTGGAAAGTGGGATTAGGCTGGATAGCTCTTTGTCGGCCGGTGCAGACACGATGGGCCGAAATGGCCTCCTTCCGTGCTGTAAATTTCTGTGATTCTATGATATCTGACATCAATACAACAGATGGCAACAGAGAGGGAACTTAGAGGTGAGGGAAGATTCAATTAGTGTACAGAACAGGTCCCGCTGGTTCTGTGCTATAAGCTGCTCTGTCTGTGCATCTTTCACTCACTGTAAATTTTCCCGCCTTTTCTATTGTTGGTTAAATTCAATCTGATAGGTAAAGAATCACAGAGGACAGAAAACTTGAGGAGAACAATGTTCTGTACTTGCGTCTATTTTTCATTAAAAACAGCAAACTGCGGTAAATATACCCCTGGAGTCTATTGAACAAAAATATTTTATGAGCTGGCTAAATCGCATAACCTAGCATATTTATCAGAGGTGACCTAATTGAGGGCTTTAGGATTACGAAGGGATTCAATAGGGTAGACGCAGGGAAGATGTTTCGACTTCTGGGCGAGAGTACAACTCAGGGCCATAAATATACACAGCGATTCAAGTGGATGGGGTCCCCTGAAGGATTTCTAATTTTTTAAAAATATTTTTGGAAACATTTATATTTAACGAGTTCTCCCCTCCCTGGGCCTGACTCAATGCTCAGCAGTGCTTTGCCGAGGATCACGTTTGTCGCCGAGATTAGGACCTCTTGTCCTCTGCTGCCCAGATTCAGGGCGTAAGTCCCATTTTTGCCGCCGGGCGGTCTTTCCAGGATTCTTTCATGAAACTTCCGTCCTAAGTACCATCAGGTATCTCAGCGGTCCCTTTGGGTGGCACTTGGGTGGAACTTAGCTTCCAACAAGTTCGGGGCCTGTGTGTCCTTGCTTCCTCTTCACTCTCTCCCGAATCTGAAGGGCGCCACCCTGTGGCGGGAAACGACACAACACAGTACGGTGCCTTTGGGGTGTCACAAAGTGGCTCAGACCATCACACCTTGGCTTCACACCTCTGTGGAGGCCACTGTTGACGGGGGCTTCCAGAGCTTCATGTCACGTCACGTCAAGTCACATCACGTCACTATTCTTCTCTGTTGTCGCCGCAGGAGTGCTGCACGTCCCAGGAGAGTGGCCCCCAGCTCCATGGGAGAGAGAGAGACCCACTGGCATCTCTCAGGACGAGGGACCTACTCCGCCAGTGCCCTTGTTAGTAATGCACGGCAGTCGGCTACTAAACATCATGGCGAACCTCAATCTATCCTTAGCCCATGAGTCACAAGCTCAGGAGTCGCTGTGTTACATTCAGGAGAAGAAGAGAGAAAGACTTGGATTTATACAGCGCCTTTCACGACCACCGGACATCTCAAAGTGCTTTACAGCCAATTAAGTACTTTTGGAGTGTAGTCACTGTTGTAATGTTGTAAACGCGCCAGCAAATTTGTGCACAGCAAGCTCCCGCAAACAACAATGTGATAAAACCAGATAATCTGTTTTAGCAATGTTGATTGAGAGATAAATATTAGCCCCAGGACACCAGGGATAACTCCCCTGCTCTTCTTCTCAATACATCCACCTGAGAGAGCAGACAGGGCCTCGGGTTAACGTCTTGTCCGAAAGACAGCACCTCCAGCAGTGCAGCACTCCCTCAGCACTGCACTGAGAGTATCAGCCTAGATTTTTGTGCTGATGTCCCTGGAGTGGGACCTGAACCCACAAACCTCTGACTCAGAGACGAGTGTGCTGCCCACTGGGTCATGGCTGGCAATGGAATCACCGTCCGTTTGCTCTGCACCCACCCTCCTGAAGCGCTGAGGCCTGCTGTAACACCCCAACTGTTGACCTAACTCAGACCATCATGGACTGGCGATCAAACAGGGAACCTTGCAGGTTCACCCCTGGATAGTGCCTGAGCAGCTGCTGAGAGCTGTTCTGGCATCTAGGGTTCCCCAAGCTCTGGAACTCCCTCCCTAAACCTCTCCGCCTCTCCACCTCTCTTTCCTCCTTTAAGACGCTCCTTTAAAACCTACCCCTTTGACCAAGCTTTTGGTCATCTGTGCTAATTTCTCCTTATGTAGCTCAGTGTCATATTTATCTGCTTTGTCTATCCCCTCATCATCATCATAGGCAGTCACTCGGAATTGAGGAAGACTTGCTTCCACTCCTGAAGTGAGTTCTTTGGTGGCTGTACAGTCCAATACGAGAGCCACAGACCCTGTCACAGGTGGGACAGATAGTCGTTGAGGGAAAGAGTGGGTGGGACTGGTTTGCCGCACGCTCTTTCCGCTGCCTGCGCTTGATTTCTGCATGCTCTTGGCGACGAAACTCAAAGTGCTCAGCGCCCTCCTGGATGCACTTCCTCCACTTAGGGCGGTCTTTGGCCAGGGACTCCCAGGTGTCAGTGGGGATGTCGCACTTTATCTGTTTGTCTTATAACACTGCTGTGAAGCGCCTTGGGACGTTTTACTACGTTAAAGGCGCGATATAATTAAAAGTTGCTGTTGTTGCATTGGAGAATTCCCGGTTTTATGCTGAAGTGGTGAATCGGTCAGGGATTGAAGGCAACATTGGGTGTATTCAGAGCCAAATAAGATTACTTGTGCTAACTCTCCCGTAGCTCTGTTCAAACTGTTGGAGTTGGTTGATGTAAGTTGCTGAGCTGGTAAATTACTTATTAAGCATGCGTTGCGATTATGGACATCGGGCCCTTTAATTAGCAATTCATGAGGTCCGAGAGGTTAACAAATTAAATTTGCTCATATTTCACTGGTCCTGGAGCAAAAACGAAAGAAAAACCTTATTGATTATACAATATATTAATTCACAGGTTAAGTTTAATGTAGTTGAAGTCATTTTCTTTTGTTAATAGTGGTTTGAAGTTAAATCAGATCGATTGGCCTGTATAATAATAAGATACCTGTGCAAGGATATTCTTGTCTCAGAGGCTGTACAAAGAAGGTTCACTCGATGGATTCCTGGGATGAGAGGGTTGGCCTATGAGGAGAGATTGAGTAGAATGGGCCCGTACTCTCTGGAGTTTAGAAGAATGAGAGGTGATCTCATTGAAACATGTAAGCTTCTGAAGGGGATTGACAGGGTAGATGCTGAGAGGTTGTTTCCCCCTGGGCTGGAGAGTCTAGAACCAGGGAGGTCACAGTCTCAGGATAAGGGGTCGGCAATTTAAGACTGAGATGAGGAGGAATTTCTTCACTCAGAGGGTGGTGAATCTTTGGAATTCTCTGCCCCAGAGGGCTGAGGATGATAAATCATTGAGTATATTCAAGGCTGAGATTGATAGATTTTTGGGCTCTCGGGGAATCGAGGGATATGGGGATCGGGCGGGAAAGTGGAGTTGAGGTCGAAGATCAGCCGTGATCTCATTGAATGACGGAGCAGGCTCGAGGCGCCGTATATCCTACTGTTCCTAATTCTTATGTTCTTATGATCACTCCGTGATTTGTGTGCAACATCTCACTCTGTCCTTACATCTCACTGGGGGGTACTGAGACAAACAGGTCAGGAAAGTTTTCGGTTTGAGTCAGATTAGCTCAGCCAGAAAAGCTACATTTGGCCTCAATGGTTGAGAGAGGAAAACAAATTTCATTTTTATAATGCTCTCCCAGTTAAGCAACGCTTCGATTTCAAAATTCTCCTCCTTGTTTTCAAATCCCTCAATGGCCTCGCCCCTCCCTATCTCTGTAACCTCCTCCACCCGCTGATGGTCCTTGCAGGTCGGGGCCTTAAAAGGAGCAGCATGGAGCATACCACTTCAAGGTGCAGCACAAAGCGGTTCAGGAGGGCGACAGCTGTGAGGAGGGAGACTGGATTGGACGTCACCCTAACGCAGTTTGCTGATTGGAGCGCGGGCAGGTACAGCAGGGGCGGCGAGGTCGGGGCGAAGGAGCGGCTAGAGATCATGGAGCACCGTGATCGGGGCCCGGGAGAGGCGTGAGTTCGGGGCCCAGAAGAGGCGAGGGCCCAGGGGCAGCACGGGCCCAGCCCACACTGCGATATGTGTGCGCGCACTAGGTCCGTGCAGCAGAGCTGGTCTTCAGTCGGCTTGGTTAATCCTTGCCACTGGACCAAGACCTAGCTCTGTCAAGCCCGTGTGGTGGCTGGTGTGCAACGGCCACCCCACGTTAAAACAATCCACGCACAGGCATCTTCCACCCTTCAACATGCAGTTCGGCATCCGGAATATTAGGTCCTTCAGTGAAACACCTGTGAACTCGTCCCTTTTTGGCGTGGAAGCAAGTCTTCCTCGATACGAGGGACTGCCTATGATGATGAACCTTCTCCAGCCCTACAAGCCCCCGAGATCTGTGTGCTCTTCCAATTCTGGCCTCTTGCGCATCCCTGATTATAATCGCTCCATCATCGGTGGCCTTGCCTTCAACTGTCGAGGTCCTAAACCCTGGCAGTCCCTCCCTAAACTGCTCTACCTCTCTCTCCTCCTTTAAGACCCTCTTTAAAACCTACCCCGTTGTCCAAGCTTTGCTTCACCTGTCCTAATATTTCCTTCTGTGGCTCGGTGTCAAATTTTGTGAAGTACCTTGTGACGTTTTACGACGTTGAAGGTTTGCTGTATGGCTTCATTTATTGGGAGTGGACTATTTGAATGAGGGACTGGAGAGCTGACATCGTCCAATCATCAGGAGACAAGGGAAGAAAAACTGGAAAAATAATACAAGTCATTCAATTCATTTTCCGTCATTGTAGCTGTGAATGACTGTCATTGAGTTAAAAATATCCAGGTTACTGTTAAGAATACAACGATCCACTTAACAGTAATTAAGCTTTACATTTTTTTAAATTTCGCCTGTTGGAATATTTATGGTGTCAAACTTTGAAAATGAAGCAAAGGTTTTGTGTTAAAAGCCATGCATCATCCCAGTGCAATGAATGTGAGGCAGTATAATTATAGTGTCTCTAGAGACTGGTCCACAAATTGCCATTACACGAGGGTCAGACATGGTGCAATTAAAGGTGCTGTCACATATAGCAAGTCCAGTGTGATCCTTACACTCATCTTTTTGATAGATTAACAAGTGGAGGGTTTTTTTGTTAACATAAAACCTTTTATGTGAAGAATGCACTTTTTTTTTAAAAAAAGCTTGCATGCATTAGAATCATAGAAATTTGCAGCCCGGAAGGAGGCCATTTCGGCCCATCGTGTCCACGCCGGCCAACAAAGAGCTATCCAGCCTAATCCCACTTTCCAGCTCTTGGTCCTGTCATGTATCCGACATGGCTACTGTTGGTACTATCGCAAGGTGTGCCACCAGAGGGCACTGCAGTGGGAGACTTGTGGGTTACCTGTACAGGTGTGCCTGGCCTAGTATAATAGGCAGGCCACCAGGTGTGATCCTCACTCTGGAGTTAACTAATAAAGGACTAAGGTAACTACAGTTCAAGTACAACACATTGCCTCGTGGAGTCATTGCTAGAGCATCTAAGGACACAACAGGTCCATAGCCCTGTAGGTTACAGCACTTAAGTGCACATCCAAGTACTTTTTAAATGCGATGAGGGTTTCTGCCTCTACCACCCTTTCAGGCAGTGAGTTCCAGACCCCCACCACCCTCTGGGTGAAGAAATTCCCCCTCAAATCCCCTCTAAACCTTCTACCAATTACTTTAAATCTATGCACATTGGTTGTTGACCCCTCTGCTAAGGGAAACAGGTCCTTCCTATCCATTCTATCAAGGCCCCTCATAATTTTATACACTTCAATAAGGTCTCCCCTCAGCCTCCTCTGTTCCAAAGAAAACAGCAGTGCAAAGATTTCCATGGTGCCTCCATTAACCAAGCTTCAATTATCCACCTCCAGCACAAACAACGTACATTTCTGTAACGTTCCTCGTGTAACACAAAGCAAAGCCTACATGAGACGTCAGCTCATTGTACAGCCCACTGACACCAATCTCCTGCTGTCAGACTTAAATCAACCTTTCCAACTCAGAAGACACTGCCTTCATTTTCTGTTACTTCTACTGAGCTTGCCTTCAATCCGAAGCCTTGCTGCACATAGCCTGGCGCAGGGGACGCTGTTCAGTAAATCTCGGAGTGAGATTAGGAGCATTTCTTTCTCCACCCAGTGTTGTGTACTTGTAGATGAGACTCCCAGCAAAAGCAATTGATTAACTTCAGAAAATAACTGGTTGATGAATATCTGGTTGGGAAGCGTACTGAAAGCTCTACTTGTAAAGAAACACAGGCTACGAACATAAGAAATAGAAGCAGGAGTCGGCCATTCGGCCCCTCGAGCCTGCACCGCCATTCAATAAGATCATGGTTGATCTGATCTTGGCCTCGACTCCACTTTCCCGTCCGCTCCCCATAACCCTTGACTCCTTTATCATTCAGAAATCTGTCTATCTCCACCTTAAATTGATTCAGTGACCCAGCCCCCACAGCTCTCTGGGGCGGAGAATTCCAAAGATTCACGACCCTCTGAGAGAAGAAATTCCTCCTCACCTCCGTTTTAAATGGGCGACCTCTTATTCTGAAACTATGCCCCCTAGTTCTAGATTCCCCCACGAGGGGAAACATCCTCTCTGCATCTACCCTGTCAAGCCCCCTCAGAATCTGATATGTTTCAATAAGACCACCTCTCATTCTTCTAGGATCACATGATGTGTGACAGGGCTAGATGCTTGTGGAGGGCAGGAGGCCAGGGTTGAATAACTACAACTTGCATTTATATAACTCCTTTAGCATAGTAAGGCGTCCCAAGATGCTTCACATGTATGTTGAGAGGCAACGTTTGACACCGAGCCATATTAAGACTGGTGACTAAAAGCTTGATCAAAGATGTAGGTTTATAGGTGTGTTTTAAGGGAGGAGAGAGGGGCAGAGTGGTTTAAGGAAGGAATTCCAAAGCATAGGACCAAGATAGTTGAAAGCATGGCCGCCAATGGTGGGAATTAATCAATGAATAGGATTACATAGAATATATGGCACAGAAACAGGCCATTCGGCCCAACCAGTCCATGCCGGCGTTTGTGCTCCATTCGAGCCTCCTCCCGTCTTTCCTCAAAAGAACATAAGAACATAAGAAATAGGAGCAGGAATAGGCCATGTGGCCCCTCGAGCCTGCTCCGCCATTCAATAAGATCATGGCTGATCTGATCATGGACTCAGCTCCACTTCCCCGCCCGCTCCCCATAACCCCTTATCCCCTTATCGTTTAAGAAACTGTCTATTTCTGCCTTAAATTTATTCAATGTCCCAGCTTCCACAGCTCTCTGAGGCAGAGAATTCCACAGATATACAACCCTCTGAGAGAAGAAATTTCTCCTCAGCTCAGTTTTAAATGGGCAGCCCCTTATTCTAAAATTATGCCCTCTAGTTCTAGTCTCCCCCATCAGTGGAAATATCCTCTCTGCATCCACCTTGTCAAGCCCCCTCATAATCTTATACGTTTCAATAAGATCACCTCTCATTCTTCTGAATTCCAATGAGTAGAGGCCCAACCTACTGAACTTTTCCTCATTAGTCAACCCCCTCATCCCCGGAATCAACCGAGTGAACCTTCTCTGAACTGCCTCCAAAGCAAGCACATCCCTTCATAAATACGGAAACCAAAACTGCACGCAGTATTCCAGGTGTGGCCTCACCAATACCTTGTATAGCTGTAACAAGACTTCCTGCTTTTATACTCCATCCCCTTTGCAATAAAAGCCAAGATACCATTGGCCTTCCTGATCACTTGCTGTACCTGCATACTATCCTTTTGTGTTTCATGCACAAGTACCCCACAGGTCCCGCTGTACTGCGACACTTTGCAATCTTTCTCCATTTAAATAATAACTTGCTCTTTGATTTTTTTTTCTGCCAACTCTAACTCTATCAGCATAACCCTCTATTCCCTTCTCCCCCATACGCTTGTCTAGCCTTCCCTTAAATGCATCGATACTATTCGCTTCAACCACTCCCTGTGGCAGCGAGTTCCACATTCTCACCACTCTCTGGGTAAAGAAGTTTTTCCTGAATTCCCTATTGGATTTCTTGGTGACTATCTTATATTGATGGCCTCTAGTTATGCTCTTCCCCACAAGTGGAAACATCCTCTCTATATCCACTCTATCAAAACCTTTCATCATTTAAAGGACCTCTATTAGGTCACCCCTCTGCCTTCTTTTTTCAAGGGAAAAGAGACCCAGCCTGTTCATCCTTTCCTGATATGTATACCCTTGCATTTCTGGTCTCATCCTTGTAAATAAGAATAAGGATGCAGGGATGGATATTATGGAGTTCAGATTGATTGACAATGTTTAAGTAGACATTACTCTAAGGTTATTAAACAACTTGTGCAGAATCCATGATCTGTTGAAGGAGAAGAAATGAAGAAATGGTTCGTGTTCCATGCTTCCTTATATTTTTACTTTCTAGATCAGGATGACAGTTGTCATAAACCGTATAATTAATCTAGATAATGGAGTCTCTTTGTCTTTAGTAGCCTTAACAGCGGTGAATAGTTAGTTTGTTCATGAGCCGCAGAATATCTTCGAGGAGAAAGACCCTTGGACAAGATATTTGCAAAACCTGCTCACACATAGATTCATCAGATAAGGTTGATTGTGGCCGTCGAGGTTGATGGTGTCATGGTCACCTAGATCACAGCTGAATTAACTGCTGGGATTTCTGGCTTTATACGTGCACAGGATATCGTCTTCCTGACTGATATAGCACCTTCATAAGCTCCGGACGTCCCAAAGCGCTTTACAGCCAATGACGTCATTTTAGAGTGTAGTCACTGTTACAATGTGAGAAACGCAGCAGCCAGTTTGCGCACAGCAAGCTCCCACAAACAGCAACGTGATAATGACCAGATAATCATTTTTTTTTGTTATGTTGATTGAGGGATAAATATTGGCCAGGACACCGGGGATATCTCCCCTGCTCTTCTTCAAAATAGTGCCATGGGATCTTTTATGTCCACCTGAGTGAGCAGACGGGGCCTCAGTTTAACATCTCATCCAAAAGACGGCACCTCCGACAGTGCAGCGCTCCCTCAGCACTGCACCAGATTTTCTGTGTCAGCCGAGATTTTTTGTGCTCAAGTCCCTGGAGTGGGACTTGAACATAAGAACATAAGAAATAGGAGCAGGTGAAAGACTGACGTGTTTTTTGATGTAACTCCCTCTCTAACGGCACTGTGGGAGCACCTTCACCACACGGACTGCAGCGGTTCAAGAAGGCGGCTCACCACCACCTTCTCAAGGGGCAATTAGGGATGGGCAATAAATGCCGGCCTTGCCAGTGACGCCCACATCCCAGGAACAAATTTTTTTTTAAATCACTGCTGACTGAAAGGGCTCTAGGTCAGTTATGTCATAGTGTCAGCTGTGGCTCAGTGGGCAGCACACTCACCTCTGAGTCAGAAGGTTGTGGGTTCAAGTCCCACTCCAGGGACTTGAGCACACAAATCCAGGTTGACACTCCCAGTGCAGTGTTGAGGGAGCGCCGCACTGTCGGAGGTGCCATCTTTTGGATGAGATGTTAAACCGAGGCCCCGTCGGCTCTCTCAGGTAGACGTAAAAGATCCCACGGCACTATTTTGAAGAAGAGCAGGGGAGTTATCCCCGGTGTCCTGGGGCCAATATTTATCCCTCAATCAACATAACAAAAACAGATTATCTGGGTCATTATCACATTGCTGTTTGTGGGAGCTTGCTGTGCGCAAGTTGACTGCCATGTATCCCACATTGCAGCAGCGATTACACTCCAAAAGTACTTCATTGGTTGTAAAGCACTTTGAGCCGTCTGCTGGTCGTGAAAGGCGCTATATAAATGCAAGTCTGTCTTTCTCGAGGCATCAAAGGATGTGGGAATCGGGCGGGAAAAATGGAGCTGTGATCGATGATCTTATTGAATGGCGGAGCAGGCTCGAGTGGCTGCATGGCCTACTCTTGTTCCTAATTCTTAAGTTCTTATATTTTTAAAGTTTTGTTTTCAATCAAACACTATGTGGGAGGATGCGGGGGTGGGGGAGGGCAGTGGGGGTGAGGGGGGCGAAGAGAGCCTAAAATAAAGAATGAATATGGCTTTGAATGCAGCCTACACAGGGATACTAAGATTGGAAACTTCTTTTTATTTCACAGCTTACTTATGTGCAGAGATATTGATGGGTTTTTTCTTCTTCAATTAATAAGCAATCTTTCTTCCTGGTCTTTTAAATCTATTATCTGCCAAGCTTAATGAAAGCTACAAGCTTGACACTCTTGTAAAAAATGGCAATAATTTCTAATAAACCAACAACCATTATTGTGACAGAGATCAACGCAATCAATAAACAGCAGTTGACAAATCTGTGGCTGTTCAAAGACTCCTTTTGTGAATCACACATCCTGCCCAAACATTGCTCACCACTGCTGAATGGTCGGAGTGGTAGAGAGCATGATCGCTCCTCCGTACACCTCACTCTGCCTCCCCTCTCCACACGCCCCCTTCCAAAAAAAAACCCCAGTTTATCTCTCCTGCAGCACGACTATTTCTGTAGCGAATGTGTGGATTGACTGAGATGGGACAGCCCAAATCCCACCCATCGATAACAGTTAGAATGATGGACGGCCCTCGTCCGCGCACCCTGGCACGACAGGCCTGCAATTTACAGCAAATCCCATCCCAGTGGGAAACCGCAAAGCACCTGGCTCCGACAGCTTGGGAGCGAGAAAGTCAATGGCTCGAGGGGCAGCTGCATCCACCTTTGCTCATCCAAAGAGACAGCTTTTTTCTCTCTGTCTGTCTTATTACAACACTTCTGTCCATCTTTGGCATTCATTAAAGTGACAGATGACAGCACAGAATGGCACTTTCCCCTGCCTTATGTCCTTCGATAATGAAACACAAGGCATGTCCTGGTCGGGTATTATACAGACCGGTGGCAGTATTGATCCAGCCCTTGTGTTGCCCTACCGATGCACTTTGACCCGGAGAAGAACATCCCATTGCAGGGTGACATTTCCATTCTGCACACTATGATATATATATATATATATATATCTCATCATCATCATAGGCAGTCCCTCGGAATCAAGGAAGACTTGCTTCCACTCTTAACATGAGTCCTTAGGTGGCTGAACAGTCCAATACGAGAGCCACAGTCCCTGTCACAGGTGGGATAGACAGTCATTGAGGGAAGGGGTAGGTGGGACTGGTTTGCCGCACGCTCTTTCCGCTGCCTGTGCTTGGTTTCTCCATGCTCTCGGCGACAAGACTCGAGGTGCTCAGCGCCCTCCCCCATGGAGGATGCACTTCCTCCACTTCGGGCGGTCTTTGACCAGGGACTCCCAGGTGTCGGTGGGGATGTTGCACTTTTTCAGGGAGGCTTTGAGGGTGTCCTTGTAACGTTTCCTCTGCCCACCTTTGGCTCGATGGCACGAAGGAGTTCCGAGTAGAGCGCTTGCTTTGGGAGTCTCGTGTCTGACATGCGGACAATGTGGCCTGCCCAGCGGAGCTGGTCGAGTGTAGTCAGTGCTTCAATGCTGGGGATATTGGCCTGGTCGAGGACGGCTAATGTTGGTGCGTCTGTCCTCCCAGGGGATTTGTAGGATCTTGCGGAGGCATCGTTGGTGGTATTTCTCTATATATACATACATACCTACATACACCATCATAGGCAGTCCCTCGAAACGAGGATGACTTGCTTCCACGCCAAAAAAAAGGACGAGTTCACAGGCGTTTCGAATGAAGAACCCGAACTACATCCTGAAGGGTGGAAGATGCCGGTGCATGGATGTTTTTAACGTGGGGTGGCCGTTGCACACCAGCCACCACACGGGCTTGACAAAGCTAGGTCTTGGTCCAGTGGCAAGGATTACTCAAGACAACTGGAGACCAGCTCTGCTGCACGGACCTAGTGCGCACACATATCGCACAGTGTGGGCTGGGCCCGTGCTGCCCCTGGGGCCCTGGCCCTGAACCCACGCCTCCCCTGGGCCCCCAATCACATCCCTCCACAGTCTCTCACAGCTCCTTCGCCCCGACCACGCCGCTCCTGCTGTACCTGCTCACGCTTCAATCACCGACCTGGACCTTGCTGAGGTCACTCTTCGCTGCCATTGCCCTCCTGCACCAGCTCGCGCTGTACCTTGCCGTGGCCTACACGCTGCTCCCTGGCCGCCGCTCGCTGCTACTTTTATGGCCCCGACCTGCCACTGATGGTTTCTCGCAGGTCGGGGCCACCTCGCTGCTCCCTGGGCTGCACTCCGCTCCTTTTATGGCTCCGTGATATACACACATACATACATACATACATATATATATATATACACCCGCCTGTATGATGCATTCTTGTTCTGTGCAGTGGGTGGGTCAGAATGGGAGGATGTAGAAGTTCCTTGTTTAAGTGCCAGCTGTGGCTCAGTGGGCAGCACACTCGCCTCTGAGTCAGAAGGTTGTGGGTTTCAAATCCCACTCCAGGGAGTTGAGCACATAAATCTAGGCTAACACTCCCAGTGCAGTGCTGAGGGAGAGCTGTATTTTCAGAGGTGCCATCTTTCAGATGAGATGTTAAACCGAGGCCCTGTCTGCTCTCTCAGGTGGACATAAAAGATCCCGTGGCACTATTTCAAACAAGAGTTATCCCCGGTGTCGTGGGGCCGATATTTATCCCACAATCAGCATAACAAAAAACAGATTAGCTGGTCATTATCACATTGCTGTTTGTGGGAGCTTGCTGTGTGCAAATTGGCTGCTGCGTTTCCCACATTACAACAGTGACTGCAATTCAAAAGGTACTTCATTGGCTGTAAAGCGCTTTGAAACATCTGGTGATTGTGAAAGGCGCTATAGAAATGCAAGTCTTTCTTTCTTCAACCAGGCTGACATGTTAAAGGAATGGCACATAGAGTGGTTGTAACGCACACGTGCATTAATTGCTCAGCATTAGACTTGTTAACAGGTCTTTTCCACAACCACTAAAACTAATTTATTTCCCTAAAAAGTGGCTCAAGGCTTTTGTCATTGGTGTGATCTGCCAACTGAAACATGCCAAGTCACGGGACACGATGATATATATATCCCACTACAGGGACTTGAGCACATAAATCTAGGCTGACACTCCCAGTGCAGTGCTGAGGGAGTGCTGCAAAGATACGCCCTCTATAGGGAGAGACTGCGAATTCCATGTTGGAAAAATGGAAACCGATCAGGAAAAATTGAACAGGCTAGGGCTCTTTCCTCTCGACAGAGTGGCCTGATAGAGATCTTTAACAAGATGAAAGTGTTTGATAGGGTAGACGCAAAGAAGATGTTTCCCACTTGTTGGTTGGGGTGGAGTGTAGAATGTTTTAGTGTAAGGGGTGTCGCAGTTGTGTGGGGCGGACTGGTTGGGCCGGGTGCTCTTTATCTTTCCACCAGTGTTCATTGTTGATAGGTTTATATGTAACCTTCAGGGCTGCTGACCGAAGGCCGTGCGGCTCTTTGTCGGCCGGCGCGGACACGATGGGCCGAAATGGCCTCCTTCTGCGCTGTAGATTTCTATGTTTCTATGTTAAATATAAGATAATCACCCAAAAAAATACAACAAGGAATTTAGGAGAAACAACAACAATAATTTATATTTATATCGCGCCTTTAAAGTAGTAAAACTTCCCAAGGTGCTTCACAGGAGTATTATGCGATAAAAATTTGACACCGAGCCGCATAAGTAGAAATTAGTGCAGGTGGTCACAGAGGTAGGTTTTAAGGATCGTTGTAAAGGATGAAAGAGAGATAGAGTGGTGGAGAGGTTTAGGGAGGGAGTTCCAGAGCTTGGGGCCTAGAAAACAGAAGGCACGGCCACCGATGGTTGAGCGATTATAATCAGGGATGCTCAAGAGGGCAGAATTAGAGGAGCGCAGACATCTCGGGGAGCTGTGGGGCTGGAGGAGATTACAGAGATAGGGAGGGGGCGAGGGCCATGGAGGGATTTGAAAACAAGGATGAGAATTTTGAAATTGAGGTGTCGCTTAACTGGGAGCCAGTGTAGGTCAGCGAGCACAGGGGGTGATAGAAACATAGAAACATAGAAAATAGGTGCAGGAGTAGGCCATTAGGCCCTTCGAGCCTGCACCGCCATTCAATGAGTTCATGGCTGAACATGCAATCTCAGTACCCCATTCCTGCTTTCTCGCCATACCCCTTGATCCCCCTAGTAGTAAGGACTACATCTAACTCCTTTTTGAATATATTTAGTGAATTGGCCTCAACAACTTTCTGTGGTAGAGAATTCCACAAGTTCACCACTCTCTGGGTGAAGAAGTTTCTCCTTATCTCGGTCCTAAATGGCTTACCCCTTATCCTTAGACTGTGACCCCTGGTTCTGGACTTCCCCAACATTGGGAACATTCTTCCTGCATCTAACCTGTCTAAACCCGTCAGAATTTTAAACGTTTCTATGAGGTCCCCTCTCATTCTTCTGAACTCCAGTGAATACAAGCCCAGTTGATCCAGTCTTTCTTTATAGGTCAGTCCCGCCATCCGGGGAATCAGTCTGGTGAACCTTCGCTGCACTCCCTCAATAGCAAGAATGTCCTTCCTCAAGTTAGGAGACCAAAACTGTACACAATACTCCAGGTGTGGCCTCACCAAGGCCCTGTACAACTGTAGCAACACCTCCCTGCCCCTGTACTCAAATTCCCTCGCTATAAAGGCCAACATGCCATTTGCTTTCTTAACCGCCTGCTGTACCTGCATGCCAACCTTTAATGACTGATGTACCATGACACCCTTTGTTGCACCTCCCCTTTTCCTAATCTGTCACCATTCAGATAATAGTCTGTCTCTCTGTTTTTACCACCAAAGTGGATAACCTCACATTTATCCACATTATACTTCATCTGCTATGCATTTGCCCACTCACCTAACCTATCCAAGTCACTTTGCAGCCTCATAGCATCCTCCTTGCAGCTCACACTGCCACCCAACTTAGTGTCATCCGCAAATTTGGAGATACTACATTTAATCCCCTCGTCCAAATCATTAATGTACAATGTAAACAGCTGGGGCCCCAGCACAGAACCTTGCGGTACCCCACTAGTCACTGCCTGCCATTCTGAAAAGTACCCATTTACTCCTACTCTTTGCTTCCTGTCTGACAACCAGTTCTCAATCCATGTCAGCACACTACCCCCAATCCCATGTGCTTTAACTTTGCACATTAATCTCTTGTGTGGGACCTTGTCAAAAGCCTTCTGAAAGTCCAAATATACCACATCAACTGGTTCTCCCTCGTCCACTCTACTGGGAACATCCTCAAAAAATTCCAGAAGATTTGTCAAGCATGATTTCCCTTTCACAAATCCATGCTGACTTGGACCTATCATGTCACCTCTTTCCAAATGCGCTGCTATGACATCCTTAATAATTGATTCCATCATTTTACCCACTACTGATGTCAGGCTGACCGGTCTATAATTCCCTGTTTTCTCTCTCCCTCCTTTTTTAAAAAGTGGGGTTACATTGGCTACCCTCCACTCGATAGGAACTGATCCAGAGTCTATGGAATGTTGGAAAATGACTGTCAATGCATCTGCTATTTCCAAGGCCACCTCCTTAAGTACTCTGGGATGCAGTCCATCAGGCCCTGGGGATTTATCGGCCTTCAATCCCATCAATTTCCCCAACACAATTTCCCGACTAATAAAGATTTCCCTCAGTTCCTCCTTCTTACTAGACCCTCTGACCCCTTTTATATCCGGAAGGTTGTTTGTATCCTCCTTAGTGAATACCGAACCAAAGTACTTGTTCAATTGGTCTGCCATTTCTTTGTTCCCCATTATGACTTCCCCTGATTCTGACTGCAGGGGACCTACGTTTGTCTTTACTAACCTTTTTCTCTTTACATATCTATAGAAACTTTTGCAGTCCGTCTTAATGTTCCCTGCAAGCTTCCTCTCGTACTCTATTTTCCCTGCCCTAATCAAACCCTTTGTCCTCCTCTGCTGAGTTCTAAATTTCTCCCAGTCCCCAGGTTCACTGCTATGGGTGAAAGGGACTTGGTGTGAGTTAGGACATGGGCAGTCGAGTTTTGGATTATCTCTAGTTTACATAGGATAGAAACATCTTTGCCCAGAGAGTGATTAGAATGTGGAACTCACTACAACAGAGAGAAGTTGAGGTGAATTGCATAGATGCATTTAAGGGGAGGCTCGATAAACACATGAGGGAGAAAGGAATAGAAGGATATGTTGATGGGGTGAGATGAAGTAAGGGTGGGAGGAGGCTCGTGTGGAGCATAAACACCGGCCTGGGGATTCTTAAGCATGGTGATGGGTTTCATGTGTGTTAGACACTCAGAAGACCAGACAATAGATCAAATGTTAAGAGGTGTGATTGACTTGTTAATCCTCGACACGATTCTGACAGAAGCAACAGCCTAGGCATTCCCAGGGATTATCCCAGACTTCTGTATCTGTGACAGGAACAAGAATAACACAACATCCTGCAAACATGCAAAACAAAAATCTACGTTGAATACCAGTGACAACGCTTCACACACCACTCCCCCTGCCGGTGGAAACATCTCCCAGGGAAAGACATTGTCTGCAACTCTGCCTTTTTTATGCAGAGTCAATCATCAGTTGTTTCACCGGGGATATCAGCGTTTCCATTTTAAGTGTCAGTGGCTCAGTGGGTAGCACCTTCACCTCGGAATCAGAAGGTCGTGGGTTCACAGTCCCATGCAGAGACTTAAGCACAAAAATCTACTCCAGTGCAGTGCTGAGGGAGTGCTGCACTGTCGGAGGTGCCGTCTTTCGAATGAGACATTAAACTGAGGCTCCGTCTGCTCTCTCAGATGAACGTAAAAGATCCCAGGGCACTATTTTGAAGAAGAGCAGGGGAGTTATCCCCGGTGCACTGGGGACAATATTTATCCCTCAATCAACATCACTAAAAACAGATTATCTGGTCATTATTACATTTCTTGTCTGTGTGCAAATTGGCTGCTACGTTTTTTGTTTTGTAACAGTGACTCGACTCAAAGTATCTCATTGGCCCGAAAGTGCTTTGGGATGTCCTGAGGTTATGAAAGACGCTATATAAATGCAAGTCTTTCTTTTTTTCATTCCATTGGACTATGGGTAGAATAAAGACTTTTTATCACTCAGAAATTGATACAGGTTAGACCTCCCTTATCCGGAACCCTCGGGACCTGGCCTGTTCTGGATAAAGAATTTTTCCAGACGAGGGGTGGTCACGTTAAATTAGATGGTACAGGTACTGAGCAAGGAGACATCAGGGCTGACTGGCTTGGGGCTGAGAGTGCGGCAGAGAGATCATGGGGGCGGAGGGGGGCGGGGCAGTGGTGGGGGGGGGTGTAGTGGATCGTGGGGTCAGGCCAGCGATTGCGAGAGTCGGCAGCGAGGAAGGACTTCAATTTGTTCATGTCGGAGTTCTACGCGAATGCGCCACCCGGTGGCCAAGAATGGTTCCGGATGAGAGGTGGTTCTGGATAAGGGAGTTCTGGATAAGGGAGTTCTGGATAAGGGAATTATGGATAAGGGAGGTTCAACCTGTAATTTGTTTCCAGGAACTTCAATGCAAAATTGGGGTGCAAAAGCAACAAATCGTACCGGGTGCAGAAAAGCACTGAATTTATCGTGGGACATTGGACGAAAATCACTTACCCTGACTATAGAAACCTGTGCTGTACCCATTGGCATTACAGTCTAAATTTTCGCAGTCTTTCTCTGCTCCCAGAAGCTGCCAGTGACAAACCTATCCTTGTTATAATTGTCTCCGGCTGCAATCTGTTGTGGTGCCATCTAATGTATAACAAAACTCCATTTGATGATCTAATTGTTATATTTTCAATCAGGAGATAATTAGTTCCAAAAATCACACCGGTCTCTATCGTGTCGTTTCTCAACTCTGTGGTCTCTCTAACAACTCTGTCTCGATACCTTGCTTTACAATCCTAACTCGCTTTTACAGTTGCCTCTCAATCATTGGAAATAAGTTGCAATAGTTCGATAAAATGTAGCACGTATTTTTCTGTAATAGCTATACATGGCTGCTTTTTCTCTAAACTATCCATTGCTCTTGGAGTACATTGATGCGAAGTGATTTTTGCACTGATACTAAACTAGGGTAGCATAAATCAGGTGTGAAGGCCACAAGATGAGTCTGAAGTGGAGTGCGGCTTCTTCCCACAGGGAGAGTCACTCGGCGATGGTCACATCAGGCACTGATTTTGAATTCGGGATGCGTTTACACGTTGTCGTGCAGCGACCCTGTGAGGCGGAAGCACTTTGCATCAGCGCTACAATTGATCAAATGCACGATTACAGCGGGGCAGAGTGAAACCCTGCTTCAAATGTGCACCCACTCCATTCACGCCTGTTCTGTCTCCTAACAATTTATCCCCATTGATGACTTATAGGGGGGGAAATTGGGCTGCATTGCGTCTCCTGTTAGCGTTCGAGTGCGGCGCTGTTAACGACTCCCGCCATATTGGGTGGAGGTTTAGGCGCGGCGCTACGGTGTTGTGCCCCAATCTCCTCCACCCAGAGGTCGTGACATCATCGCCCCCACGCATCGTCCCGTTAGCGACCTCAGCCCCTAAGTTGGGTTTTGCCCCCTTGCAACTACGATGGGTGATAACAGCGGCAGCTTTCAGGTGACGAGGATTGGGCAGCCGGCTGCTACCGGGGGCAATGATTAAAGGGGGAGGTGGCCGAGTGTGCTGAAAAAAACACCCCCTCCCCTTTGCGTTGCCGCTGCGGATCCTGTTTCTTCGCGGGGTCGGGGCCGCGATCGCTCAGCTCGGCCCTCTGCCTGAGCGCTGGGCTGATCACGCGGCCTCCCCCCCCCCGGTGGTCCAGGTGGATAACGCCTTCTTTTGCCAAGTCGGCAGCATGGGCCTTTCCCTTTAATTGAGGGACGGGCCCCTCGGACGGGGCAGCGCTGCTGAGGCGCGCGACCCGTTACCGGCCCAGGAAGGAAGTGGAGGGCTTGAAGCACTGCACTCCCTTCCGGGGGGGCGTAACACGAATTTCACGAGCGGGGCGGGACCTCCGCAAAATTTCACGCCTCCCGGATTTTATCTCCCCCCCCCCCCCCCCGCCCAAACGGGCTGATCCAGAATTTCTAGGCGGTAACGTGTGCGCTAATGCATTAACCTTGTGCTCAGTTAACAGGACAAAATGTAAATGAGCAACAGCCGGAATTCAGGGTGGGGAACAACGATGAACTAACAGCGTTCGACGTCATTGCTCCTCTGAAACGAACTGCAAAGTCAGGATGTAGCGCGTGCTCATCCTAATGCGGAAATCCCGATGTTGCGAGCAGTCGTCTTCTGCTCTGACACTGGGAAACTAATTTTAATTTTGCGGCGTGTCAAATTTCTCTGATTAAAAATTAAAAGTCCGGAACAAAGCAGCTTCTCGTTTCCCGGTTTCTTGTCTGTGAGAATTCGGCAATGTGATTGGCCACTCAGACAGCTTGTTGATGTCACAGCAGCTCGCGCTCGGGGATTCCCACCGCACTGCACTGAAATCTTTGTGGGAAGCTTACTTCGAGGCCAGCGACAAACGACTTTGCTTCACCGCTGACTGCAAGTTCCGGGCCATTATCAAAATTAAACTCCGCTCCAAGACAAGCGTTCCAGAAACACAGAGGTGAGCACAGATGGTACAATCCCACCTGATATTATTTTCTGGAGGTACATTTTATGCTCATCGAAGCATTTGGGAAACAAACATTGTTCCAGTGTTATCTTGGGTCAGTGATAGCAGAGTTTCCTTTCAAGTCAGATGTTGTGGGTTCAAGCTGATGTACGTTCATTATCTATGCAGTCACTTCACTGCAGTACTGATTGAATACTGAATTATTACAGGTTACACCTTTCAAATGAGATTCTAAACCGGAGCCCATTCAGGTGTGCATAAAAGATCCCACGACACCTTTTTGATGAAGGACAGGGAGTTCTCCTCGTGTCCTGGTCAACAATCATCCCTAAACTAACACCACCAAAACAAATTAACTGGTTGCTTATCTCATTGCTGTTTGGTTGGATCTTGCTGACAATTTCCCAGTGGTGGCTTGACAGAGCTTGGTCTTGGTCCAGTGACAAGGGTTAACCAGGACGACTGGAGACCGGCTCTGCTGCACGGACCGAGTGCGCGCACATATCGCACTGTGGGCTAGCCCGTGCTGCCCATGGGCCCTCGCCTCTCCTGGGCTCTGAACTCACGCCTCTCCTGGGCCCCGATCACACCGCTCCACAATCTCTTGCCGCTCCTGCGCCCCGACCTCATTGCTCCTGCTGTACCTGCTCACGCTCCAAACAGCGACCTGGACTTTGGTGACGTTCAATCCAGTCGCCCTCTTCACAGCCGTCGCTCTCCAGCATCAGCTCGTGCTGTACCTTGAAGTGTTAGGCTCTTTTGAAGGCCCCCACCTGCTGATGGTCCTTGCAGATCGGGGCGACCACACTGAATGCCGGGTCGGGCCGCACACTGCTCCTTTGTACTATTACCAGCATATCTGGGCACAAAATATCGGAACAATGCACCAGTATTATCATTGCTGGGCACAATAGACAAGACCTTCAACAGCATGGAAACAACAGTATGCGATGTATGAGCACAGGGCGTTCCACCAGCTCCTTGCTGCACCATCCGCCTGCACAAACTATTATTTTTTAAAGAATTCTAGACCCATACTAGAAAATCGGTCTTAACTGATAAGAGAATAAGGGGTTATGGGGAGCGGGCAGGGAAGTGGGCCTGAGTCCATGATCGGATCAGCCATGATCGTATTAAATGGCGGAGCAGGCTCCAGGGGCTGTGTGGCCTATTCCTGCTCCTATTTCTTATGTTCTTAAAACTAAACTTCAGGGACGAATGCATATCCACAGCTAGTGTCTTTGTATATTTTGTGGTCACCCCACTGAAATCAATACATACAATGCTATTTTTTTTTAAATGAACGTTTTAACCCATTTCTGCACGCACAGCCAATTACCACTCTGCCATCCTTGGCCAACTTCTGAGATTAAGTTAGTCAACCATGGACCTGAGAAAGTCGTTCGCTCCCTAAGGTATTGGGCAGCCACTAACTCCCTTCATCCCATTTTGACTGTTTTCCCTATTTTCTGCTTCTTTGCCTCAGCTGTTATATCCTTAACACTCCCTCATGCGTCCTTATACCTCATATTTCTTCAGATCGCTCGTTGCCGACTCAGCCACAGAGCTTCAGTCTTCATCTTCCATTAGCCAAGCCATTCCGGCCTTCCTTGTGAATTTGCGCTCAAATCACAGCCTACTAAGTCTGCACAAGAGGTACAACGTAGATAAGGCAGAGGCAATCAGAAGGCTTGCTTATCGGTCATGTCGTTTTTATATTGGATGTGAGAATTTACTCACCATTAAGTCCCACGTTGTTGACTCAGCTTCTAAATAGGTCCCAAAATATCAACTCAGCCCTCTACATCGCACCTGATGCTGCTAGTTGCCATGGGAATAGGCTGACATAGAAACATAGAACATAGGTGCAGGAGTAGGCCATTCGGCCCTTCGAGCCTGCACCGCCATTCAATAAGATCATGGCTGATCATGCAACTTCAGTACCCCATTCCTGCTTTCTCTCCATACCCCTTGATCCCTTCAGCCATAAGGGCCACATCTAACTCCCTTTTGAATATATCTAACAAACTGGCCTCAATAACTTTCTGTGGTACAGAATTCCACAGGTTCACAATTATCTTGAGTGAAGAAGTTTCTCCTCATCTCGGTCCTAAATGGCTTACCCCTTATCCTTAGACTGTGACCCCTGGTTCTGGACTTCTCCAACATCAGGAACATTCTTCCTGCATCTAATCTGTCCAATCCCATCAGAATTTTATATGTTTCTATGAGATGCCCTCTCATTCTTCTAAATTCCATTGAATATAAGCCAATCAATCCAGTCTTTCTTCATATGTCAGTCCTGTCATCCCGGGCATCAGTCTGGTGAACCTTCGCTGCACTCCCTCAATAGCAAGAATGTCCTTCCTCAGATTAGGAGACCAAAACTGTACACAATATTCCAGGTGTGGTCACACCAAGGCCCTGTACAACTGCAGTAAGACCTCCCTGCTCCTATACTCAAATCCTCTTGCTATGAAGGGCATCGTGCCATTTGCCGCCTTCACTGCCTGCTGTACCTGTATCTGTACCTGACAGAAGTAGACATTTACAAAGTAAGACTTGGAGAAAGTTAACAAGCATGCACATAAGTATAGAGTTTAGGGTCTCGAAGTTCGGGTACGCCCCGTTTGTGCGCGGTAAAGCTTGCGAGGCGCGAGGCTCTGTGCCAGACGCTGAAGTCTGGCCCCTCACAGGATATTGGGATGACCACCCCCCGAAAGGAAGTGGAGTGCTAAATCAAGCGTTGCATTTCCTTTCTGGGCGGTAGTGAGGCGGACGGGTCAGGAGCGAGGCGCACTAGGCCGCAAGGCGCTGCCGTGTAGGAGGGGCTTGTCCCTGAATTAAAGGGAAGGACCCAAGCTGCATACACTGCAGTAATGAAAGGGGCCTCCCTGGATCGCCGGGGAGCAGCGGTTGCCACGCCAACAGCCCGGCGCACAAGCAGAGTGCCGGGCTGACCGATCGCGGCTCGGACCCCGCGTCCAAAACGCTAACGAGGCGCACCAAAGCATTGGACCATTTTTTGTTAAAAACACGATACCTCCTCTTTAACATTCACCCCGCGAGCGGTCGGCCGCCTGGTACGGACCCCCTGAACCTGTCATCGCCCGGCGCAGCTTCGGGGGGGGGGGGGTATACCCAATTTAGGGTCAGGGGCACTGCGCGCGGTGATGACATCAGCATTGCCGGCGCAACGGAGTGGGGCGTCACAGGTTACCGCCGCTCAAACCTCCCGGCGAATTTAGCGGGAGTCGTTAGCAGCGCCATGCGCGGTCATGTGAGCCGTTTATGTCCCATTATCGCCCTCCGCAGGCGCTAACGGGAGACGCAAACGACCCAAATGTCTAGACCTAGTTCTTGGAAGGAAGGAAGGCGTGTTAGGTAAACATTTTTCATTGCATGCAGTAATTGGGGATACATGATGAACAGTTCTGTGTCTCCAACCCCATTTTCCATTTTATGCACTCGTCCAAAAAGGCCAGCTTTAAAATTGTATTATGTCACAGTGAAATCACTCTCAGAGGACTGCAATGAAAGAAAAACAAAATACTTGCATTTATATAACAGCAGGATGTCCCAAAACACTTCACAACCATGTACTTGTTTCGAGTTTTGAGTTAGATGAAGTCCTTACTACTAGGGGGATCAAGGGGTATGGCGAGAAAGCAGGAAGGGGGTACTGAAGTTGCATGTTCAGCCATGAACTCATTGAATGGCGGTGCAAGGTAGAAGGGCTGAATGGCCTACTCTTGCACCTATTTTCTATGTTTCTATGTTTCTATGTTAACTGTCATTACTGTTGTTATGTAGGCAAATGCATCAGCCATTCTGTGCACAGCAAGGTCCATTAGAACATAAGAAATAGAAGTAGGCCAAAGGGCCCATCGAGCCGCTCTGCCATTCAATGGCTGATCATCGAGCTCAACTCCACTTTATATTCCTCAAGGCCATTGTCCTCAGAAAGCCTCATGATTGGATCTTGGCTCCAAGGCAGCTCCTTATTGGCTCTCCTCACACATGTGGCTGTCTGGTCTGACTCAGCCATCTCTGATTTGTTTAAATGGTTTTCCAATGCACACAATGCAGGCGGCAGCTCTGGGGACTTTCATTTGGTTTCTTACAAAACTTAGCCCATGCTGGCAATCTATGAACTTCCATTTCATCTCAACACAAACAGGCCTTTCCGTTAATCTACACTTTTAACATTTATACATACACAGAATCAATTAATAAACACTTTTGTTTTTACAACTTTCCCGCCCGATCTCCATATCACTTGATTTCCCTTGACTCCAAAAATCTATCTATCTCAGCCTTGAATATACTCAGAGACTCAGCATCCACAGCCCTCTGGGGCAGAGAATTCCAAAGATTCACAACCCTGAGTGAAGAACTTCCTCCTCATCTTGGTCTTAAATGGCCGCCCCCTTATCCTGAGACTGTGCTCCCTGGGTCTAGACTCTCCAGCCCAGGGGAAGCAATCTCTCAGCATCTATGAACAACGAGTCCCATGAACAACCGGTGAGATTAAGGATAATCTTCTTTTTTGATGGTAGTTGGTTGAGGTATAAATATTGGCCAGGACACCGGGGAGAACACCCCTGCTCTTCTTTGAAATAGTGCTGTGGGATCCTTTACATCCACCTGAGAGAGCAGATGGGGCCTCAGTTCAATGTCTCATCCGTAAGGCGGCACCTCCGACAGTGCAGCGCTCCCTCAGCACTGCACTGGGAGCGTCAGGCTAGATAATGCGCTCAAGTCTCTGGAGTGGGATTTGAAGCCACAATCTTCTGACTCTGAGGTGAGAGAGTGCTGCCCATTGAGCCATAGCAATGAGATTTTGTAGACACAAAGCACAAGCAGAGAGAAGATTTTTAATGTATTGTAGATCGTGTCCGTTCATGACACTCAATATATCAAATCCAAACAAAATTGTTTTGGTCTGCTTTCGCAATAAGATTAAAGGACAATTATTGTCTAAAATTGGCTGTTAAACCCCAGATACACACAGCTTCAAGCGACTGAACCTTTCATCTTTCTGTATCAGAGCTGCTGTGGTGAATCAGATTGCAACTGAAAGTAAATTTTCCAAGTATCAGCTTGGCTCATTTGGCAACTGTCTCACTTCGAAGTTAGAAGGAATCGGCATTACTCTCCTCCTCTCCCGCAAGGCTGGAACACATTGACCTAGAAATTGCATTCTGAACCCTCCAATCACAGTCCAGTGTGTAAGGGCCCACCTATTCCAGGAGCATATTGACTTATGAAGAAAGGTTGGGCCTCTATTCATTGGAGTTTAGAAGAATGAGAGGTGATCTTATTGAAACATATAAGATTCTGAGGGGGCTCAACAAGGTAGATGCAGAGAGGATGTTTCCCCTCGTGGAGGAATCTAGAACTAGGGGGCATAGTCTCAGAATGAGATGAGGAGGAATTTCTTCTCTCAGAGGGTCATGAATCTTTGGAATTCTCTGCCCCAGAGAGCTGTGGAGGCTGGGTCATTGAATCTATTTAAGGCGGAGATAGACAGATTTTTGAGCGATAAGGGAATGAAGGGTTATGGGGAGCGGGCAAGGAAATGGAGCTGAGCCCAAGATCAAATCAGCCATGATCTTATTGAATGGCGGAGCAGGCTCGAGGGGCCAAATTCTTGCTCCTATTTCTTATGTTCTTGTGGATGTGCAGCCGAGGATCATGTGGGCCAGACCGACCAATGAAAATGGAGTATCCCCATTCACAGTAGGGCCTTACGCCTGCTTTTACCAGGCGGAAGTGTTTGAAGGACATTCACTGGGCAGGAATTGGGCAAATAGGCCAAATCTCCACCTACAAAGGCCCTTCCCCCGGGGATGCGTTGGAAAAGACATTTTGACAACTCACAAGTGGTGGTTTTTCGGCACATGTGCACTGCGTGTCCACGACCGGCGCTTGCGAGACCTCCAGGGGTGCGTGCGCACATCGTATGCGCCCGTAGAGACCAGGATTTTTGGCCCATCATCTATGCCGTCACTCCCCAGCAGTACTGAGGGAGTCCCTGAGCGGTCATTCAGTTTGTGGGACCTTGCTGTACGCAACTTGGGGTTGACGCGTTTGTCTCGCAACTACAACAGTTGCCGTACTTGAAGATACAGGTTTCTCTTTTTCTCACGACGTATCGGATTTCAAAGCACACAATCATAAAGCAAGTTCTTGTTCATTATTGCCGTCATTATTTGCTAAGTGCTGGAATCTAATCAAAGCAAATATCATACTGTGCTCTCCAAGTGATTAGAAAAATATAATTTCTCCAAATTAATAATGCACATTCTCTTCAGATCTCTCCAGTGCACCTCACAGAGAGGTGACAAACAATTAGAATATAGCATTCGGAGTTAAAGGGACAGTGTCGTCATGGTGACGCATCTCGGACTTGTCGGACACTTCACCTTGTCATTGGCAATGTATTTGATTGTGTCTGATGCCATTTTCAAACCCAGTTTGAATTAAAATGGAAAATTAACCATGTGAAATGTTCATGCTGCAGCGCACTTATTTACCACAGAGGAGTTTTTAAAATGTTGTTGCAAGAACTGAACCGACCCCCAAAAATGACCCTGTTAGGTGGTAATGTCCCTTTAAGGTTGTGGATTCAAGTCCCACTCCAGGAACTTGAGCACATAAATCTAGGCTGACACTCCAGTGCAGTGCTGAGGGAGCGCTGCACTGTCGGAGGTGCCGTCTTTCGGATGAGACGTTAAACCGAGGCCCCGTCTGCTCTCTCAGGTGGACGTAAAAGATCCTGTGGCACTATTTTGAAGAAGAGCAGGGGAGTTAACCCCGGTGTCTTGGCCAATATTTATCCCTCAATCAGCATCACAAAAACAGATGATCTGGCCATTATCATGTTGCTGTTTGTGGGAGCTTGCTGTGCGTAAATTGGTTGCCACGTTTCTCACATGACAACAGTGACTACACTCCAAAAGTACTTCATTGGCTGTAAAGCGCTTTGGGATATCCGGTGGTCGTGAAAGGCGCTATATAAATGCAAGTCTTTCTTTTTTTCATTTAACATTACAAAAAAACTGATAACTAAGATAGCAGAGTGGGGTGTTTCTCTTTGTCTGAACATACTCAATGGCTTCTCACTGAATATTTGGTACTTAAAAACTGACTTAATTTGGTATAACTGACATGTATTATGCACGGCACTGCATCCCTGCAACTGTGGATATATCGCTCAGTCAAGCGCTGAGCACAGAGTATACATTGCATTCCTTGGTGATCATAAGCGCACGTTCATGGAAACAATCTACCCTTCGTCTTTAGTTAACAGCCACTTTCCGCCCACTGTTTAAAGGAACAGGACCACTTATAGGCCTAGGAATTCCATATCATCCCGTCTACTCGGCCTTCGTGAGAAATTCGGGTTACGACCAGCGCTAGAACGCTCCACTTCCTTCCTGGGGCGGTAACGGGACGCACACCTCAGCAGCGCTACACATTTAGCAGCGCAGTGCTGCCGTGTCCGAGGGAGAGGCTCTTCCCCCCCCAATTAAAGGGAAGGGACTATGCAAAGCAGAGAGCCGGGCTGAGCGATCGCGGCCTCAACCCCACGAAGCAACCGCGTCAGGAGCAGCAACGAAAAGGCGAGGTTTTTTTTTCCCCTTTAATCATCACCCCAGTAGCGGCTGGCTGCCCGATACGTGGCCCTCCCCCCCCCCAAAGCTGTCGCTGTTTTTACCCAGGGCAGCTGCAGGGGACAAAAGCCAATTTCGGGGCCGGGGCGTTAATGGGACGACGCACACGGCAATGACATCACGATCTCTGGGCGCAGGAGATCGGGCCATAATGCCGTAGCACCGCCGCTAAACACCCACCCAATACGGCGGGAGCATTTGTTGGCACCCATTTACGCCCCTTTAAGCGCCTAACAGGAGGTGCAAAAGTAGCCCAATTTCTCCCCCATAGAATTTTACAGCGCCAAAGGAGGCCATTCAGCCCATCGTGGCTGTGCTGGCTCTTGCAAAGAGCTGTTCATTTAGTCCCACTCCCCGTTTGTGAGCCCTTTTAGGGCAGGTTAAATTCCTGCAACCCACTCACTTTTAATATTCCACCACTGCATCATCATGTTGGTAACTGTGGCGTGTTTGGGTCGGGTTTTCAACTGTGGTTCGTTGCTCTTGTACAAGTGCAATGTCTAACCCACTGATGCTAAATCTTTGTCAAAAAGAATTGATTGTAAGAGGCACTGTACTTATGGATATATGTTTGTCAGACATTAATGTTTCCCAGCAGAATTATATCCTTACACCTGCATTTTTAACATGATTTATCTCATTGCATCACATTTTCAAACAAATGAAAAATGGTTGACCCATCCCTTTTTCAAGAAGTCGTGGCATTTTAAATCGGGGCTATTGCATACATATAGAATGCTAGAGTGTCTTGCGTATCCCCAATTTCCATCACTCCACCATTAGGGGTATGGGAGCATCATAAGAATATAAGAACAAAAGAATTAGGAGCAGGAGTAGGCCATTCGGCCCCTCGAGCCTGCTCTGCCATCCAATGAGATCACGGCTGATCTTCTACCTCAACTCTACTTTCCCGCCTGATCACCATATCCCTTAATTCCCTTAATATTCAAAAATCTATTGATCTCTGTCTAAATTTACTCAACGACTGAGCCTCCACAGCCCTCTAGGAGAATTCCAAAGATTCACCACCCTCTGAGTGAAGAGATTTCTCCTCATCTCAGTCCTAAATGGCCGACTCCTTATTTTGAGACTGTGTGACCCCTGGTTCTAGACTCCCCAGCCCGGGGGAAACATCCTCCCTGCATCTACCCTGTAAGAATTTTGTATGTTTCAATGCGATCACCTCTCATTCTTCTAAACTCTAGAGAATATAGGCCTAGTCTACTTAATCTCTCCTCGTGGGACAATCTCCCCATCCCAGGAATTAGTCTGGTGAACCTTTGTAGCACTCCCCCTAAGGGAAGTATATCCTTCCTTAGGTAAGGAGACCAAAATGGCACACAATACTCCAGGTGTGGTCTCACCAGGGCCCTGTATAATTGCAGTAAGACCTCTTTACTTTTATACTCAAATCCTCCTGTAATAAAGGCCAATGTACCATTTGCTTTCTTAATTGCTTGCTATACCTGCATGTTAACTTTCAGTGATTCCTGTACAAGGGCACCTAGGTCCAACATTTCTCAATCTTTCACCGTTTAAAAAATACTCTGCTTTAATGGTTATGTTACTGGGCTAGTGATCCAGACCCGGGCCTCAGTGGGAGTCGGAACGTAGCATTGACTGTGGGCCAGGAGAGAGTTTGACTCCACTTCAGCACCATCGGAGCAGGCCGGGGAGTGGAAGGAACAGTGTGGCGGTGTACCACTCCAAGGAGCAGCACGTGCTGGAGCAGGAGAGCGACGGCAGTGAAGAGGGATGTCACCAAGATCCAGGTCGGTGATTGGAGCGTGGGCAGGTACAGCAGGAGCGGCGAGGTTGGGGCGAAGGAGCGGCGAGAGTTCGTAGAGGGACGTGATCGGGGCCCAGGAGAGGCGTGAGTTCGGGGCCCAGAAGAGGCGAGGGCCCAGGGGCAGCACGGGCCCAGCCCACACTGCGATATGTGCGCACTAGGTCCGTGCAGCAGAGCTGGTCTCCAGTCGTCATGGTTAACCCTTGCCACTGGACCAAGACCTAGCTCTGTCAAGCCCCGTGTGGTGGCTGGTGTGCAACGGCCACCCCACGTTAAAAAAATCCACCCACAGGCATCTTCCACCCTTCAAGATTTACTTCGGACCTGGAATTTTAGGTCCATCATTTAAAAACACCTGTGAATTTTTGATGTGGAAGCAAGTCATCCTCGATTCGAGGGACTGCCTGTGATGATGAATCCAGAGGCCTGGACTAATGATCCAGGGGCATGAGTTCAAATCCCACCACAGCAGCTGGGGAATTTAAATTCAGTTAATTAAAGAAATCTGGAATTATTTGAAATTTGCCGCCCTTACCCGGTCTGGCCTATACGGGACTCCAGACCCACAGCAATGTGGTGGACTCTTAACTGCCCCTCTAAAATGGCCCAGCCAGACACTCGGTTGTACCAAACCACGACAACAGAGTCACTGTGGGAGTACCTTCACCACACGGACTGCAGCGATTCAAGAAGGCGGCTCACCACCACCTTCTCCAGGGCAATTAGGGATGGGCAATATTTGCCGGCCGTACTAGCTGACACCCACATCCCGTGAGCAAATGGATTAAAAGAAGTACATTGGCAGCCGTGCCTTTTTTTAAGCTTTGGAATTCCCTCCCTCAACCTTTCTACCTCGCTCTCTCTCTCTTTTCCTTTAATTTAAACCTACCTGTTTGAACAAGCTTTTGTTCACCTAATGTCTCCTTCTGTGTCTCGGTGTTTGATAATGTTCCTGTGAAGCACCTTGAGATGTTGAAGGCGCTATACAAACGCACGTTGTTGTTTATATAATGTCGAACATGCGTCTAGCTGGAGCGGTTTGGCTTCTGAAAAAGACCTCTTTTGTTCGGATTAAATCTACAAGCGGAGGCTGTGCATCAACCCATATTGTTGAAAAGAAGGCCACGGAGTTAATTTCAAGTTCCAGCTCTGTGATTCCGCAGCACTGGATAGATCATAAAAAAATGGAATGCATTTTAGCAATGCCAGCCGGCGCACCAGTGGCAAGTTCCTTTCTTGATATGCTGAATGAGACCCAAGACAGGAATTGCAGCCCGTGTTACAGCAGCAAGCTGTTGAGGCCTCGTGTGCTGGTGATACTGGAATTTATTTATACTGTGCCTCTGAGTCACAGAGCTAGCATTTCCTTTGCTCCAGTGAGAGTCAAAGACTGTACCGCAGCCAAGGTTAAGGACCGCAAGACACAAGACAAGATCAGTCAAAAGGCAGCGTTTTACGTGATGCTAAAACAATGGGCTCAATTTTCCCCACTGATTTGCGCTGTTTTTTTTTGGAGCAGGCTGCTCTTTTTGGCCTGAGTTGAAAAAACACAGTTTCCCCAATCAGTTTGCTCCAGTGTAACTCATTTTTTGCGGTCAGTTTTTTTTTCAGCCAAAGGGGGCCTTAACCAGCCACTTATAAGAACATACGAAATAGGAGCAGGAGTAGGCTATACGGCTCCTCGAGCCTGCTCCGCCATTCAATACGATCATGGCTGATCTGATCATGGACTCAGCTCCACTTCCCTGCCCGCTCCCCATAACCCCTTATCCCCTTATCGGTTAAGAAACTGTCCATCTCTGTCTTAAATTTATTCAATGTCCCAGCTTCCACAGCTCTCTGGGGCAGCGAATTCCACAGATTTGCAACCCTCTGAGAGAAGAAATTTCTCCTTATCTCTGTTTTAAATGAGCGGCTCCTTATTCTCAGATCATGCCCTCTAGTTCTAATCTCCCCCATCAGTGGAAACATCACGCCAATTCTGGCCATTTCGGGAAGTTTGGCCAGCTGAGAGTTACTCCAGTTGGGCTTAAGCCAGCATAAGTGACCTCTCCAGAAAAACCTTGCGGAGAGTTAAGGAAACCAGCGCAGGTAAGGAAATCAGCGCAGCAGCTGCCCGGACACACTGATAGAATCGAAAAATACATAGCAGCAACTTACCTCCAACCCCGCCCAAAGGCTGTCGGGTCCCATTCTCGGTCCCGGTTGACACACAGAGACAGAAAGAGAGAGAGAGAGAGATGACATGGCAGCCTGATCTTTTTGGCGCAGATCAAGGCTCCACCCCCAACACGCCAAAATGAAGAAATCCAACGGGAAAACTTAGAATATTTTTGGGGGGGCATACAAAATCGGGTGTATCTCTTCAAGTACACCCAAAAAATGCTTTGGGGAAAATTGAGCCCATTATAGGAGAGTTAAGGAATGTCACAGTTCAGAGGTTAAGCGGGGAGGAAAATGAGTTAAAAAGAATAGAAAGAAAGACTTGCATTTATATAGCACCTTTCACGACCACTGAACACCCCAAAGCGCTTTACAGCCAATGAAGTACTTTTTAAGTGTAATGTGAGCAATACGCCAGCTAATTTCCAAACAGGAACCCCCACACAAAAAGCAATCTGATAACCAGATAATCTGTTTCAGTGATGTTGTTTGAGGGATAATTATCTTTTACATCTACCTGAGAGAGCAGACGGGGCCTCGGTTTAACGTCTCATCCCAAAAGACGGCACCTCCGACAGTATGGCTCTCCCTCAGCACTGCACTGGGAGTGTCAGCCTAGATTTATGTGCCCAAGTCTCTGGAGTGGGACTTGAACCCACAACCTTCTGACTCAGAGGCGAGGGTGCTACCCACTGAGCCAAGGTAGAAGGTGCAGCGCAGTTTTAAACACAGCGAGGATGCCGCGAGGAACATGAACAGGTTGAGGCGGTATCATTTTGAGTTTAGGATGACCATCAAAGTATTGATAGACAGAGGCAAGAAAGGTTAATCTGTGGCTAATTATTGGAAGCGACTGTTTTCATAGCATTGACTCTGATAGTTCCAGGGGCTAAGTGGAAGATGAGAAATCCGCACTAGACACCCAGCTGAATAAATAATGCAAATGGCAATTGAGTAGCAGTTTATTCAATAGCCTACACCCTGGCACAAGTCGTATTCAAAAACAGAGATAAATGGTGCAGTATCAATTTTCTTCTTTAACATATTTAATAAATGTCCTGAGGTGCTCAGTGCTTGCTTGTGTGCTAAAGACACCTCCTAGCAGAAAAGCAAAGACCATCATTTATATCCAACTTTGAACCTTAAATACTACACGGAGGACTAGACACACAGGGGAAATGGGCTGGCTAAT
The DNA here is from genome assembly GCF_044704955.1 of Pristiophorus japonicus. Classification (NCBI taxonomy): domain Eukaryota; kingdom Metazoa; phylum Chordata; class Chondrichthyes; family Pristiophoridae; genus Pristiophorus; species Pristiophorus japonicus. The sequence goes on along the minus strand of NC_091997.1, from coordinate 72,938,396 downwards.
TTTAGCCACATATGGTCCGAAAGTTTTGTTTTGCAGCATGGTTTTTTTTTAAGAACTCTTTATCATTTTACTGGGGCTAGATACTTGACAAGCACTCTCTGTCTTTCAGTGCAGAATCGACCCAGGCTATGACAGCTCCTGCTGCAGACTGCCACGACGCACCCTGTACAGCTCATCGAAGGAGTAGGCGCTCGGTGCGAAAAATGACAGGCACTAATTTTTAATCTTGGCAGTATTAAGAGCGTTTTACAAGCGCAAACAGAAAGGGGCTTTTGACTTTGTTGAATTGTAGAGCAGTTGCAGATCGCCAGTGCACAGAAAATCTTTAAGCAGACTTATACCATTGTGAGCCTCAATCGTGCGCCAGTAAATTACTATTGAACTAGTATTGATTTTTGACTTTACTGAACTTAGATGGCCATGACAGCCTGGCTTAGGTGAAAATAAATGTACGACAGGTTTGGACAGAAATGGAAAAATTTCTATGAAATATATGAACACATCATACGTTTATCACTGGTGTGAAGATGAGAGACATTATCACTACAAAGCTAGGACTGCAATTAAAGAAACAGTATCCTTTTTTTGCCGGCTTGTGCTATAATATGTCAAGTCTATTGGTAATAAAGCTGCAATATATTACAGCAGATCGTCACAGTGTTTTCAGTTCTCCTGTAGGATGGTGTTTTATCATCATTTCACTGATATTTGTGGGAGCTTATTAAGGTGACGGATAACTACACTTGAAAATGTAATTTTTTTTCTCACTTTGTATCCAGTCACAGTGCAAAGCATTGAAGCACGCAGCCGAGCACAGCTAAGGGCAACACTTGAGTCCTGAATAACATCTAAACAATCCGCCTCGGCCGCACGCAAAAGCCACCACTCAACCTCCACCCTTGCTGCATCCCAGTCAGATTTACATCCTTTGCACACACCCAGGGACTTCAAACCCACGGAGCTCCTCAGCTCCCTGAGCCTCCCCTTCTTCTGATAGTCTACGGGTTGTTAAACCCAAGCTCGGTGTCACCGAAACAGTATTTCCTGGTTCACCTCATCTTTTCCAACATTGTCGTGTCCTGACTATGGGGCTTGGCCATTATAGACTTGGTTATTATAGACCTGGACATTATAGACCTGGACATTATAGACTTGCACATTATAGACCTGGACATTGTAGACCTGGACGTTATAGACTTGGACATTATAAGCGTGGTCATTATAGACCTGAATATTATAACCATGGCCATTATAGAGCTGCACATTACAAACATGGCCATTATAGATGGACATTATAACCATGGCCATTTTAGAGCTGGACATTATAACCGTGGCCATTGCAGATTTGGACATTATAACCTTGGACATAATAGACTTGGACATAATGGGCTAGAGTTTCCCTAACCTGTTCTTCTAGTGCCTCACCCGAGCTGCGCTGTTTTTGTCCACTTCCAAGCGTGCCGAAAAAAGATGCCGGTGTTCTGGCCGCTCCCCAGCCTCTCTTCGGTCGTGGTGCAGCGTGGCCCAATGGATTGGGGGCGGAGCCAGATCCCGGCGCCAAAAACAGTGCCGGGACCTCTGCACATGCGTGCTAGAGTTTGCGCGCATGTGCAGTAGCTCCAGGCAGGCCAAATCTGTGAGTGCGTGCTGCAGGCTGTGTGAGAGGGGCCCGAAGCATTCCATCCCTAGCCCTGGCCGAATGGGCTCCCTCATCGGCGGCCCGCTGCATTCCCTAGGGTAGGACATCTATTTTTTATTTGTTATTTACTGATTGATTTTGGTGCTTTAGGTGCAGGGTTCCTTCTATTTTTTTATTATTATTTATTGATTGCTTATTACTTTGGTCTTGGTGCTTTAGGTGCAGGGTTCCTTCTATTTTATTACTTTTTGTGCTTTGTTTAGTGCTTGGTGGAGCTTTAAATGTAGTTACCCGCGCCGATTCCTTAACTCCAGGTAAGGTTTTTCTATGCGGACAGAAATGGCCACATACGCTGGCCTAAGTTAGTTTGGAGCAACTATTTGCTGGCCAAACATCTAAAAAAGGGTAAGTGGCTGGGAATGCCCCCTTTTGAAAAAAAAATGGAACTAAAAAAAACCTAACTAACTCACTTACACTGGTGCAAATTAAATGCAACTAAATAAAATGCAACTAAAAAGATAGTCCAAAAAAATTAAGTTACTCCCAAAAGAAAGGAGCAACTCCTGGGGAAACTTGGGCCCAATAACCATGGCCATTATAGACTTGGACATTATACCCTTGGACATAATAAACTTGGACATTATAATTAATGTGTCTCTACTTATCTGTAGAATAACTCCACGAGGCCTAGTGCTGTGCTTGAACTGCTGTGACCTCAGTCTCTTTATTCAAACTGCAGAGTGAGGCAACAAAGTGGTGAGCAGCCTTTTATACAGCTGCTGCCTGGGCCTCACACAGTTGCACCCTCTAGTGGTACCAGCATAGTATGTACAGAGTATAGATATATGACAACATTCCCCCCCCAAAGTCTTTGATGCGAGTTAGTTACAGGTTGAGGCGATCCAGAACTCTGCGCTCCCTGGTTGATCGTCTGAGTGTCACTTCTGGCATGGGTGAGTTGGTCGGGCAACTGCTGTTTTGCAGCGCTGTTGGTCTGACAGGACTGTTAGAGATGGTGGGATCATCCTCGTGGTTGGCAGCTAGGTCTGTTGCTGATTGGGTGCGTAGGTGGATCGCTGAAGGTAAAGTCCTCTCTCGGTAGTTCCTGGTTACATGTGAATCGTAATTTGGTCTGGTCCAAATGCTTTCCTAATGTTTGTCCGTTAAGCAGTTTGACAAAAAACATTCGATTCCCTTCCTTGGCTAAAACTGTGCCAGCGACCCATTTGGGGCCATGACCATGATTCAGCACAAACACTAGGTCGTTTACATTGATGTCGCGTAATACAGCCGTGCGATCATGGTACATATTTTGCCGATAATGCCTGGTTTCTACTTGATCGTTGAGGTCAGGGTGGACTAAGGAGAGCCTGGTTTTGAGTGCACGTTTCATCAGTAACTCCGCAGGGGGGACTCCGTTAAGCGAGTGGGGTCGTGTCCTGTAATTGATCAGCACCCGGGATAGGCGGGTTTGTAAGGAGCCTTCCGTGATGCATTTCAAGCTCTGCTTTATGGTTTGGACTGCCCGCTCTGCTTGGCCATTGGATGCAGGCTTGAACGGGGCAGACCTGACATGCTTGATGCCATTGCGGGTCATGAATTCATTGAATTCTGAGCTGGTGAAACACGGACCATTGTCGCTGACCAGAATGTCGGGTAAGCCATGGGTGGCGAACATGGCCCTGAGTCTTTCAATGGTGGCAGTGGACGTGCTGGATGCCATTATTACACATTCGATCCACTTAGAGTAGGCGTCCACTACAACGAAGAACATTTTTCCTAGAAAGGGACCCGCATAATCTACGTAGATCCTGGACCATGGTTTTGAGGGCCAGGACCACAGACTAAGTGGAGTCTCCCTGGGGGCATTGCTCAATTGTGAGCAAATGTTACACTGGCGCACGCACGACTCCAAGTCCGAGTCAATGCCGGGCCACCAGACGTGGGACCTGGCGATAGATTTCATCATGACTATGCCTGGGTGGGCACTGTGTAGGTCGCATATGAAGGTTGCCCTGCCTTTTTTTTGGCAGGAAGACGCGGTTGCCCCATAAGAGACAATCCGATTAGATGGACATTTCATCTTTACGATGGTGAAACGGCTTTATCTCGTCTTGCATTTCTCTTGGGACTGCTGACCAGCCCCCATTGAGGACGCAACTTTTTACAAGAGATAACACGGCGTCCTGGTTGGTCCAGGCCCTGATCTGGCGGGCCGTTACAGATGACCCTTCGCTTTCGAAGACGTCCATGATCAGGCACAGGTCTGCGGGCTGCGCCATTTCCACCCCGGTGGTGGGCAACGGTAGTCGGCTGAGGGCATCGGCGCAGTTCTCAGTGCCTGGCCTGTGGCGGATCGTATAATCGTAGGCCGACAGTGTTACTGCCCATCTTTGGATTCACGGCGAAGCATTGGTGTTTATGCCTTTGCTTTCCAAAAACAGTGAGATTAGGGGCTTGTGATCAGTTTCTAACTCAAACCTGAGTCCGAACAAATACTAGTGCATTTTTTTTACCCCATAGATACAGGCCAAAGCCTCCTTCTCGACCATACTGTAGGCTCTTTCGGCCTTGGATAGACTTCTAGACGCATATGCAACCGGTTGGAATTTGCCCATTACATTTGCCCGACACCGTACGATGACGCATCACATGCTAAAACTAGCATGCTTGGGTCATACAATACAAGCAACTTGTTCGAACACAGCAAGTTTCTGGCCTTTTTGAAGGTGGCCCCTTGATTTTGACCCCAAACCCAGTCGTCTCTCTTGCCTAGCAACTTGTGCAATGGTTCGAGCAAAGTGCTCAACCCTGGAAGAAAGTTACCGAAATAATTGAGGAGTTCCAGGAACGAGCGCAGCTCCGTTATATTTCGCGGTCTGGGTGCATTCTTGATAGCCTCTGCCTTCGAGTCCGTGGGCCTGATGCCGTCTGCCGCAATCTTCCTCCACAGGAATTCTACCTCTGGCGCCAGGAAGACACACTTGGATCATTTCAACCGGAGTCCGACTCTGTTTAGTCGACTTAAAACCTCTTGCAGGTTGTGCAGGTGTTCGGTGGTGTCGCGACCAGTGATTAGGATGTCATCCTGAAATACAACAGTGCGTGGAACCAATTTAAACAGACTCTCCATGTTCCTTTGGAAGGTGGCTGCAGCTGAGTGGATCCCGAATGGGCACCTGTGATACAAAAACAGACCCTTGTGTGTGTTAATGCACATTCATTTTTTCGATGAATCAGCCAGCTCCTGGGTCATGGAAGCGGAGGTCAGATCTAGCTTGTTAAATGCCTTTCCCCCTGTTAATGTCGCAAAGAGATCATTGGCTTTTGTAGGGGGCTTTTGCTCTGCCCAATTACGGGGGTCTTTGGTGGCTGTTGGTGTATTGGGCCTCTCTGCCCCTTCTAGGGGACGGTCCAACAGCTTATGGCTCGCTGACCACTAAACTGGCGGTTTCGAAGCGCCCTAACACCCCTATCTGGTTCTAACCTCAGAATTTTGGTGGATTATGAGCTTCCACAAGGGAAAACAAAACACTCAGAGACAAGTGGCCCTTGGAACGAAAAGTTTATTAACCATGGTAAGTTTCCAACAAGGTCAAACTTCATCAAAACACATATCTGACACACACTTATAAACTATGAAAATCTGTGGGAAGAAAAGGACACAACGAAAACCTTACATAATGTTATCTTTACAAGACAGTTCCAACACCAACCCCACCACCTTTTTACCTGACAGTTGGGAAAAGAAACCCCAGGATAATACTTACCATCCCTTTTGACAGTTATTTTTTTAGCCTTAGGATGGTTGGTTTACGGGGTAGCTGGAGCGAATGTTGCTTCTCCCAGTTACTTCGGTCTCCGGTTCTTCAGCTGGTTGGCCTCGGAGCGTTGTTCGGTGTGCGGCTCGGCTTCTTGAGACGATGTTGGGCCTCTCAGTAGTTGGGTTGTACATTCTGCACACAAGTCGAGTCCAGGGCCTGTTCGATGGTAGGTTTCCCAGCCGGTGACAGCCTGTCTCCGTTCTCTCTCGGTTTCTGTCTGTCTGTGACTGCTACTGCTCCTCGACTCCTTCTCCTACTGCTCCAGCTGCTTCTTTCCTCTCAGTGGTTCCGTAGGTCCTATATTTGTATCCAATTTAGTTCTGGCCTTTTCGCGCCCAAATTCAGTTGGTGGTCCATTGTGTAAGTTTGGGCGGGGAGATAGCTTTGAATATTTAATCAGAAGATGTCACAGGTACAGGTAAGTGTGAAGACAGGGGTATTGTTTCAGTGCACATTGGTGCCTCAAAATCTGCTGGTCCACTGTTACAGTCCTGGGAGTCAATCGGTTTGGGCCTCCCCTTTGATGGGCCATCACCACAGTGATCTCAGGACTATTGTCCATTGTCCACATTAATTAGGTAGATGATGGTCCACATTCATAATTTGATTGGGGTGAGTCATAATTTCGAACTGGGCCGGGTAGTCCCCATTGGTGGAGGATTTCCCCGCTTCAGGCCCGACTTGACCCCTGATTGGCCTGCCAGAATGCACTTTTCTCCCATTGGCCAGTGCCTCTGTCTCGCTTGTGAGCCAGACTCCACAATGGCTGTATCTGCCCACACGTTTCCCACCTGCCTGGTCTGAGGATTTTACTTGGCCAAAAATGTTCAGTTAAAAAGTATAGAACAATCCCATCTTAATTTTCTTGTCCTTAGGGTGTTTCAAAAGAAAATGCAGCCGTGGATTTTCGAACCTTACACTTTGGGTAGCGGGTATTGGTCCTGTAATGAAACTTGGTTGATCGTTACCTTGTAGTCGCCGCAGATTCTGACCGTGCGATCGTTCTTATGTACCAGAACAATCGGACTGGCCCACTCGTTGAATTCAACTGGTGATATGATTCCCTCGCGTTGAAGTCTGTCCAATTCGATCTCCACTTTCTCCCTCATCGTGTAAGGGACCGCTCGAGCCTTGTGATGAACAGGCCGTGCCTCGGGCCCAAATGGATCTGCACTTTGAAGCCTGTGAATTTGCCGATGCCTGGTTCAAATAGGATGGGAACTTGCTCAGCACTTAAGCACTGGAAGCATCGTCCACTGAAGATAGTGCTTTGACGTCTTCCCAGTTCCACCGAATCTTCCCCATCCAGCTTCTGCCAAGCAGCGTTGGCCCATCGCCTGGTACACCCCGCAGTGGCAATTCATGTATCTCTCCATCATAGGATACCTTTACGTTCGCACTGTCGATAACTGGGATCAGTTCATTGGTGTAAGTGTGTAGCTTTGTCTGAATCGGGCTCAGCTTGGGTCTTTGTTCTTTGTTGCCCCACAGCCTCTCAAATGCCTTCTGTCTCATAAGTGACTGACTAGTCCCTGTATTCAACTCCATGGAAACAGGAATGCTACTTATCTTGACTTTCATCATCATGGGGGATCATTGCAGGATCGGAAACCTCCTACCGACTCCTCTGCCACGTTTTGAGTCACAGTTCTTCTGCACATTTGCTGTGGGTGGCCCTTTTGGCCGCAGCTTTTGCACACATTGTGTCTGCATCGACACAGATGGACCCCGATGGTTACCCCCGCAATGCTGGCATGTTAAACGATTCACATTTACACCCCTTGGCAGACTCTGAGTCAGACTAATTCAACAGTTATTTTCTGCACAGTACTTGCCAGTGAGTTTTGATTCTGGGAGAATCTCAACATTGAGGTCGTGAACGCCTGGCTTAAGGTGATGGTCCGCTTCACATCCCATCCTCGTCGCCAGTTAATGTGTCTCTACTTATCTGTAGAATAACTCCACGAAGCCTGGTGCTGTGCTTGAACTGCTGTGACCTTTGTCTCTTTATTCAAGATGCAGAGTGAGGCAGCAATGTGGTGACCAGCTTTTTATACCTGCTGCTGCCTGGGACTCCCACAGTTGCACCCTCTAGTGGTACCAGCATAGTATGTACAGAGTTTACATATATAACAAAAACTGTGACCATTATAGACATGGACATTACAACCTTGGCCATTATAGACCTGGACTTATAGACCTGGATATTATAGACTTGGACATTATACCTGTGGGCATTATAACTATGGCCATTATAGACCTGAACATTATAACCATGGCCATTACAGACCTGGTCATTATAGGCTTGGTCATTGTAGGCTTGACCATCACAGTCGTGACCATTATAGGTTTAGCCCTCCACCTAAGTTTCTTTATTTTAAAAATAATAGAATTTTCTCAGACATCCCCGAGTAGATTTTTATCTTGGAGCTGGACTGAAGGCTGTTTTTTTTTGCCATTATATCCGCTACAGCCTTGACTGACACTGCCGGATAATCAGCTTATTTTTGACCTTTAGCATGCTTCAGTGAGAAGGACCTTCATCTCCTTCCCTTTGGCTTTTAAGGTGTTGAAAAAGGATTGATGGTGGGGTAGACACCATTAGTTATAGGTCATCGGTCGACTAGGAAAGGTTTAAGCTCTTGTTCCTCTGCTTTTACAGTACACCACGGATGGTTGACTCTCCTGAAAAAGATACCAAGAAGGAGAGAAATGGAATGGATAAGGATTGCTAACTCCCCCTATCAGAGTGAAAAGTATTAAACATTCACCCACCAGGGTTAATGCTGTAGATATGCAGGGGTTGTGTAATTTCTGAATTAATAGTTCCCCCACCGTCTAGATGGTTGAAGGCGACAAAAATAGGTGCAAGTTTGCACATTGCATCAATAAATTGCACAATCTTGCTTGATAAATATCGCCCATAAATCTCATTTTGTCTTCTTTGACCGTGTGAGTGAGCACTGTTAACAGTTAGCTGCAATTTTCATCGGTATCTTCCAATCTGCTCCCATTTGTTCCCATTCCTTAGTGGGGGTGGGAGAGGTGGGAGTTATGGTTGTTTCGGCACGTGTTTCGGCGTGGGTGGTGCTAATTTGGTGAGCAGGTGAGTTACAGATTTAAGACAGTGCATCACGGTGGGTACTGTATCTGCAGAGTTAGCCCATCGTCAGTGGTGAATAGCTGCTTCTCGTGTTGGCGGTGTGGTTATTTTTATTCATTCCAGGATGTGGGCGCCGCTGGCAAGGCCGGCATTTATTGCCCATCACTAATTGCCCCTTGAGAGCCACCTTCTTGAACCGCTGCAGTCCTTGTGTTGAAGGTACTCCCACATTGCTGTTAAGGAGGGAGTTCCAGGATTTTGACCCAGCGACGATGAAGGAACGGCCGATATATTTCCAAGTTGGGATGGTGTGTGTGACTTGGAGAGGAATGTGGAGGTGACAAAGGGCCTGCTGCCCTTATCCTTTTAGGCGGTAGAGGTCGTGGGTTTGGGAGGTGCTGCCGAAGAAGCCTTGGTGAGTTGCTGCAGTGCATCTTGTAGATGGTGTATAGGTGTGTGTGCTTGTGCATGCCTGTGTATGCATATGTGCGCACATGTGTACGAATGTGTGTGTGTGTGTATGCATGCATGAGTTTGTGTGTGTGTGTATGTAGTATCGTGTCCCAGGGTTCTTGTACGGGCATGCATCCGGGAGGGTGCCGAGCTCCTCGAGTATCGTCGCCGAGAGCATGCAGAAATCGAGCGCAGGCAGCGGAAGGAGCGTGCGGTAAACCAGGCTCCCCGTCCAACCTTTCCCTCAACCACTCTCTGTCACACCTGTGACAGACTGTGTTTCTCGTATTGGACTGTACAGTCACCTAAGATCTCATGCTAAGAGTGGAAGCAAGTCTTCCTCGATTCCGAGGGACTGCCTATGATGATGATGACGGGCATGCAATGGTGATATTTTACATAAGGCTCTAAAATGTAGAATTGCATGAGTTAAACCAGAATTATCCAAAATGGCTGACTTTTGAGAATAGCATCTGCAGTGCCAACACCCTTTACAGTGATGCTTATAAATCGGGCCCAGAATCCAGAGATGACCTCTCGAGTAAATTTCAAAATTGCTGTAATTCTGTGGCTGAAAATACTTCTGTCGCCAAGCAGGTGCTCAGCGTGTCTCCGCGATAAACGGTAAGCTGCCATCTTACTTTGTGTCGAGCACCAGTGCGTTTTGCCGCAGTGGGCAGTCTGCACCGCGCGTGATTCGTTGATCCTCCGAGCTCCGACAGTTACTCCTGAGTGAACCAGTCACAACATCCCACCGCTGAGAAAGAATAATTACTTTCTCTGAATAGCTGACCTAATGAGCCTAACAAATAAATATCCCTGAAGGGTAAAGGAAATCAGTGCAGAAACACTCTTCAAAAGATTCCTTGTCACTAATTATGGCTCATGACTGAGCATGAAAATGTCTAATTATTGTACTGCTGTAATTCTCTCATCTGTCTTAGCTGTTAAAGAGGCAAATTCCCCCCGTTAGCTTGCTTCACAAACAATTGAGATGTAAAGCACTGTGCCATTCTATCGATCGTGCCCCCAAACCCCATTATCGGGGTTCGAGCCCTACTTATTTATCATTTGAATGTGTTTTGGCGAATTCACGTGCTCAGCGACACTTTTCAATTGATTGCACCCAGCGCCTTCAAGCAATCACGGGTCGGGAGCGGACTGCGTTCGAGGCAGAGTGAAGCTAACCTCTGTGGTGTACCCCAGAGCCATTTCCATTGCTCGCACCATGGCCACCCTCATGGCCTACTTGAAAAGGCAGCCAATTATTGTCATAGGATGAGCCATTTCCTTCCACGGACTTGTACCTACTGGATTAAGACTTTCCCATCACCGAATCACTTCACTTAGGATGCCAGCACCCGAGAGAGAGAGAATAGTTCCTTCCCATCCATCTTGGACTTGGAAACCAGGTCTCAGAGGTGTGTTTCTACGGCACTGTCTTGTCCAGTCCCCACGGCGTCTGCAAATTAACAAAAATTATTTCACTTCACTCTTTTCAACACTAGATGGTGTTGGGAAGCAGAAAGGGCCCAAGTTTCGAATTAAAAATAATGGCGCTCACGCAACTAGGCGTCCGGTTTTTTTTGGTCCCTTCGGCACTGAAAATAACGATCCAAAGTTTTCTTCCAGCATGCGCACCTTCTGGGGTCGGCGCTACCTGTGTCGATCTTGCAGGGCGGGGCTTTCAGTGTGCGCCTGAAACACACAGCGCACGTGCACCAAGTAAAACAGAGGTTTGAGTTCTAATCTCAATCCAAAGGCCAGTTGATAAGCAAGCTGTAATGTATTTGCTTCGTGGGTTCTTTGCTTAAGAATTCATAGCAACACATTGCTATTAAGAACAAGTTGGTTTATTAACAAAGGTTTAACAACCACACGACACATTACCAGTTCATCCACCAGGCTCACAACCACCTGCCTCATCGTGGATCTCGCCAAACCCAACTGGCCAGGGTTTTATTGAGTCTTGTGAACATCACGTGACTAGCCAAGCCACTCCCAACTCAACAGCTCTACCACTATTTTGGTTGTACCTGTAAATCAAGTGCCCCCTTATTAAAGGGGCACTAAAACCGACAATTTAAACAAATTAACTTTTAAAAATAATGGTTCAAATTAAAATTTGGTTGCCGGGGGTGATGATGCACTCCAGTCCCTCCGGCGCCCACCTCTCGCGGAAGGCCGCGAGCGTACCGTTGGACACCGCGTGCTCCATCTCCAGGGACACCCTGGCTTGGATGTAAGCGCGGAAGAGAGGCAGGCAGTCAGGCTGAACGACCCCCTCGACCGCCCACTGCCTGGACCGGCCGATGGCCACCTTGGCCGTGCCCAGGAGCAGTCCTACGAGGAGGCCCTCGGACCTACCCGCTCCCCTCCGCACAGGGTGCCCAAAGATCAGGAGCGTGGGACTGAAGTGCAGCCAGAAATTGAGGAGCAGCCCCTTCAAATATTGGAAGAAGGGCTGCAACCTCGCACATTCAAAATAATGTTGGAACAGGGATTCTTCTAGACCGCAGAAATCACAGGCGGCCTGGGAGCCCGTGAACCGACTTAAAAACTTATTGCCCGGGACTGCTCCGTGCAACAACCTCCAGGCCAAGTCCTCAACAGTTCTACAAACCTGTGGGCATCCTCACAGGTGCATACATTACCTTGGGGCAAAACTGGTAACACCTAAAGCGTTTGTGGAATCAGTTCAAAATATTACCACTGGCGGGGTGCGGGGGGGGGGGTCCGAGGAAGGGTGGTGTATGTCAGTGCAGCGGGGGTTATATGTTTTGAAATATTGGGAGCTCTGTATGATGGGAGCTAGCCATGTATCGTACTTTCCCTTGGAATTTTGGATACCATTCCTGAGGAGAAAGTCGACCGATATCCTTCACTCAGCACTCCCATGTCTTGTAATTGTAGTGTGTTTGCTTCATGGGTTCTTTGCATAAGAATTCACAGACTACACACTTGCTGTAAAGCAGGAGCTGGTTTTATTAACAAAGGTTTAAAAATCACACGACACATTACCAGTTCACCCACCAGGCTCACTACCGCGCGTCTCATTGTGGAGAACCTGAACTCAATTAACTGGGGTTTTATTGAGTCTTGTGAACATCACGTGACCGGCTCAGCCACTCACAGTGCAACAGCTCCACAAACCCATGAGCGTGCTCACAGGGGCATACATTACACAAGGAACTTCAATTGTTGACTAAATCCCTTGTAAGAGTTTTGCATTACAGTAATGATCAAACGCAAGTTGTTCAGTGAGTTCCGTGGTGAAGTGATATGACATTTCGGTGAAGCGACTCTCTCCATTCTCTCGAAATTCAGTTCAGGTTTGTCCTCTTCTAAAGTGTTTTGTCCTCATTGTAAACCCCCTCGCCCTCACACTTCAACACCGAGCAGGTCCTAATTTAGGGATTTGTCTGCGTTTTCTAATTGGACTTGTTTGCCTCTCAGCTCTAATGAGACTAGACACAAGTAACTCGAGTATCTGGCCTCAAACTCAGAATGTCAGTTCACAGTTGACACAAAACCAGTAGGCAGCCTCACTTTGTAACATTCCAGCCTCGCACCATTTAATAGTCAGGCCTGAGACAGCGATTTAAGATAGTGTCAAAATAGACCATTTAATTTTGATCATCATCATCATAGGCAGTCCCTCGGAATCGAGGAAGACTTGCTTCCACTCTAAAAATCTGTCCTTAGGTGGCTGAACAGTCCAATACGAGAGCCACAGTCCCTGTCACAGGTGGGACAGACAGTGGTTGAGGGAAAGGGAGGGTGGGACAGGTTTGCCGCACGCTCTTTCCGCTGCCTGCGCTTGGTTTCTGCATGCTCTCGGCGATGAGACTCGAAGTGCTCAGCGCCCTCCCGGATGCACTTCCTCCACTTAGGGCGGTCTTTGGCCAGGGACTCCCAGGTGTCAGTGGGGATGGTGCACTTTATCAGGGAGGCTTTGAGGGTGTCCTTGTAACGTTTCCTCTGCCCACCTTTGGCTCATTTGCCGTGAAGAAGTTCTGAGTAGACAGCGATGTAAGATCGTGTCAAAATAGTCCATTTAATTTTGATACAGCAATAGTGTAACATATTATTACTGCTCCACAGTAAAATGTCTACGGCCCCTAAATTGCATACCGCCACGTTTGGGCGTGGTAAGAGCCGTGTGGCGGGCGTTTCGGTGGAAGCCGCGCGCCGTGAGCTATATTCGGGTTACCGCACCCCCCCCCCCCGAGAGCAAGTGGGGCACCAAATATCATGCTCCGTTAGCTAATTTGGGCGCGCGCAGGGCGGGAAGACGCCACGAAGGACGCAGGGCTACGCGGTGGGATGCCGCGCATACAGGGCTTCCCCTTCATTAAAGGGCAGGGCGAAGCTGCTGCCCCTGTGGGCGGGAACCGGGGGCCGTCCCTGAACCAGCAGGGAGCGGGGGGTGCCATGGCAACAGCCCAGCCGCAAGCGGAGCGCCAGGCTGCCAGATCGCGGCACGGACCCCGCGATGCAAAGTGAAGGTGGCCATTTTTTTAAAATTTGACCACCTCTCCTTTAACTATCGCCCCTCGAGTGGCCTCCCGCAGCCCCCTGAAGGAATCGCGGGCATTACCAAATTTTCGTTCTGGGGCGAAAGCGGGTCGCTGCGCACGGTGATGTCGCCATTTAAGACGCCGCGGATCGGGGGCGTGACCGGTTGCTGGCGCTGCTATACGCCAGCGGAATTTTTCAGGCGTTGGTAGCGCCAGCATGCCCAGGTTGAATAGTCGTTTGCACCCTCGGGGGCAGTAATGGGAGGCTCAAACGTCCCAAATTCCTCCCCCGATGTTTTTAACCCACAGTAATCCTCACTGTTCGTTTGCCTGTAGCTATTTCTTCCCTTCTGAAAGTGTTGACTTTATCTCCTCCTCTGCACCTGAAGGTTGTGATGGCCCCACAGGTGATGTCTGCCCTCCAGTACCCCGAGCAACTGAGCATTTCTCATGCGTGAAACCAATTGCTGCTCTCGGACCGCTCGCAGGCCCGAGGGGCCGTATGGCCTACTCCTGCTCCTAATTCTTACGTACCTCAGCTGAAATCTGCTCACTCAGCACGGACCAGGAAACAAACCCAGGATATTCTGCTCCAAATGGCCGAGCACTGCACCACCATTCAATATGCAAGAGTTCTCAACCACAACAACGTGTATTTATATAGCACCTTTAATGTAGTAAAATATCCCAAGGCGCTTCACAGGAGTATAATGAGATGAAAGGTTTGACACCGAGCCACAGAAGGTGAGATTTGGGCAGGTGACCAAAAGCTTGATCGAAGAAGTAGGTTTTGAGGAGAAAAGGGAGGTAGAGAGAGAGAGAGGTTTAGGCAGGGCGTTCCAGAGCTTGGGACCCAGGCAACAGAAGGCACGGCCACCAATGGTTGAGCGATTATAATCAGGGATGCTCAAGAAACATAGAAACATAGAAAATAGGTGCAGGAGTAGGCCATTCGGCCCTTCGAGCCTGCACCACCATTCAATATGATCATGGCTGATCATGCAACTTCAGTACCCCATTCCTGCTTTCTCTCCATACCCCTTGATCCCTTTAGCCGTAAGGGTCACATCTAACTCCCTTTTGAATATATCTACAACGAACTGGCCTCAACAACTTTCTGTGGTCGAGAATTCCGCAGGTTCACAATTCTCTGAGTGAAGAAGTTTCTCCTCATCTCGATCCTAAATGGCTTACCCCTTATCCTTAGACTGTGACCCCTGGTTCTGGACTTCCCCAACATCGGGAACAGAGGTCGGAATTAGAAGAGCGCAGACATCTCAGGGGGGGTTGTGGGGCTGGAGGAGATTACAGAGATAGGCGAAGCCATGGAGGGGTTTGAAAACAAGGATGAAAATTTTGAAATCAAGGCATTATTAAAATGCTGTTAATGAAGGAGAGAGTTCAGACTAGTTCTCAGGCAAAGAGGCAGGCATATGTGACTATAAATATTATTATAGCGAGTGCATATGCACTGTAAAAAAAGACTGACGTACAACTTGTGCTCAGTTTTGTCCATTTGTGCATCAAGGACATTAAATCATTTTTCTTCCTTTCTCTCCCCAACCCCATCTCTTACAATATGCAGACATCAAGTGGCAGTATAGGTTGCTTAATTATTGCTCTGATGCAACACACAGCTGGAAATTGTGCCCAGTTACTATTTAAGTGTAGAATTGTGCTATGAACTCATGCTCATTAGGGATCTTAGCACTTGGCAAGAAGCGCATCCTTCCCTCTGCCTGAATTGAATGTGAAGGAATTATCCTCTAATGCACTGCTCCCTTTAACACTCCATCAGTTTTATCATTCTTCAGTTAAAGCATAAGACGTTGATAGAGTGTAACTGTAACTGAAAACTCTGATCGGTTGTTGGTTGATCTACGCGTACAGAGTGAGAATTCATACATGTCCAAATCAAACATTTTAATTGGTCCTGTACATCATTAAAAATTGGACATAGGGCAGGCACTTCTAACCCTTAATTCCTATTCTCGTGACTCTTGGTTACGTTTTTCTATCAACATTGGAACGCCAACATTTACCATTCTATTTTGCTTTCTTCGCTGCAGTTGCAAGTATTAAAAAAAGTATTCACGGGATGTGGGTAGAGCCAGCATTTGTTGCCCCTCCCGAGAAGGTGGTGGTGGGCCGTCTTACATAAGAAATAGGAGCAGGAGTCGGCCATTTGGCCCCTCGAGCCTGCCCCACCATTCAATAAGATCAGGGCTGATCTGATCTTGGCCTCAACTCCACTTCCCTGCCCGCTCCCCATAACCCTCGACTCCCCGATCGTTCAAAAATCCGTCTCTCCACCTTAAATATATTCAATGACCCAGCTTCCACAGCTCTCTGAGGCAGAGAATTCTAAAGATTCACGACCCTCTGAGAAAATATATTCCTCCTCATTTCCGTTTTAAATGGGCGACTCCTTATTCTGAATCTATGCCCCCTCGTTCTAGATTCCCCCACGAGGGGAAACATCTTCTTTGCATCTACCCTGTCAAGCCCCCTCAGAATCTTATACATTTCCATAGGATCACCTCTCATTCTTCTAAACTCCATTGAGTATAGGCCCAACCTGTTCAACCTTTCTTTATAAGACAACCCCTTCATCTCAGGAATCAACCTCGTGAAACTTCTCTGAACTGCCTCCATTGCAAGTATATCTCACCCACAATAAGGAGACCAGAACTGTATGCAGTGCTCCAAGTGTGGCCTCACCAATACCCTGTACAACTGTAGCAGGACTTCCTTACTTTTATACTCCATCTCCCTTGCAATAAAGGCCAACATTCCATGCCTTCTTGAATACAGCTAGAGTGGCTTGCTGGGCCATTTCAGAGGGCAGTTAAGAGTCAACCACAGCAATGTTACAGCTCTGGAGTCATATATCGACCAGACCGGGTAAGGACGGCAGATTCCGAGATTTATTTAATGAACTGAATTTAAATTCCCCAGTTATCGTGATGGGATTTGAACTCACATCTCCGGATTATAACATAATCGCTACCATTATGTCCCTGTGGCATGAGCTTCTGAAGTCTCCTACCTTTGTGTTAAATGACGGATCCTGGACATTTTACTAGTGTTAAAAAATGGGGAACGTCCAGCGAGAGCTAAATGCTTTCCCAGTGTAATGTCTTTGCATCATGGGTTCTTTGCTTAAGAATTCATAGCAACACCATTGCTATTAAGAACTAGTTGGTTGATTAGTAAAAAGGTTTAACAATCACACGACACATTACCAGTTCATCCACAAGGCTCATAGCCACCTGCCTCATCGTGGATCCCCTGAGCTCAACTGGCCGGGGTTTTATTGAGTCTTGTGAACATCACGTGACAGGCTAAGCCACTCCCAACTCAACTGGCTGGGGTTTTATTGAGTCGTATAGACATCACGTGACTGGCTAAGCTACTCCCAATTCAACAGCTCTACAACGGTTTTAAATTAAACTGATAAAGCCGAGGGCCCCCTTATAGCAGCTCTATAAACAGGTGAGCATACTCACAGGTGCATACCTTACACCCTGTACACGACCAGCCTCTTGTGTCTCCCCTGCATTTTCTGTTATAACTTACAAAAGCACAGTTGAAATTTTTTTTTGGGGGGTTGGGTATGTAGCTATCAGCGAACAATGTTGATTCAGAATCAGTAGGGTGTTCAATGTTGGAGGAACACACTTGGAGCTGTGTGTGCCTGCAAACATTGGATTTTGGCATATTTAGGGTGTTCGGGAAGCATCCTATGCTTTTCAAAGTCATACTGGTTGAATTTTGCTGCTTGGAATCCGAGAAGGCATGAAGCCTTTGAGCCAATTTTCTATTAATTGATAAGAATTATAATAGTTGTTGCGGTATGCAATTATCACAATGAGTTTTTAGTATCATAGCATGGAGTTTCTCTCTGTGAAAAGAGAAAGTCTATAATGAGAATCTATGATGGGTTTATCCTTGATCTCTTAAAATAATGGCCCTGTTTTAAAGAAAACCTTTCAAAGTATATAACACGCATGGGTAGCAATGATAATATGCACCAAATTATTCCTATTACTTCAAAAAGATTCTGCAAAGTAGGACAAGAGGATATAAAAGGAAATTAGAGAAAGTAATTTCAGAACAGATATCAAGAAGAATTTATTTACTCAAATGTTTGAAATAGTTAGCCAGGTTGTGTGGTACAGGGGCTCTTCAACCTATACTTGAATTCTCATCCTTGTTTTTAAATACTTCCATGGCCTCGCCCTTCTCTATCTCTGTAACCTCCTCCAGCTCGACCACCCTCCGAGATGTCTGCTCTCCTCCAATTCTGGCCTCTTGCGCAGATTTTAATCGCTCCACCATTGGTGGCCGTGCCTTCAGCTGTCTAGGCCCTAAGCTCTGGAATTTTCTCCCTAAACCTCCCCCGCTTCTCTACCTTCCCTGGCCAAGGAGCGCCCTAAGTGGAGGAAGTGCGTCTGGGAGGGCGCTGAGCACCTCGAGTCTCATCGCCGAGAGCGTGCAGAAATCAAGTGCGGGCAGCGGAAGGAGCGTGCGGCAAACCTGTCCCACCCACCCCCTTACCCTCAACCCCTTGCCCCACCTGTGACAGAGACTGTGGTTCTCGTATTGGACAGTTCAGCCACCTAAGGACTCATGCTAAGAGTGGAAGCAAGTCTTCCTCAATTCCGAGGGACTGCCTATGATGATGGTGACCTCCCTCTCGTAAGACGCTCATTAAAACCTAACTCTTTGAGCAAGCTTTAGGTCACCTGCCCTAATATCTCCTTCTGTGGCTCGGTGTCAAATTTTGTTTGGTAATCACTCCTGTGAAGCGCCTTAGGACGTTTTACTATGTTAAAGGCTGTATAAATGCCAGTTGTTGTTGTTAGGAACATGGGGTAGTGGGGTAGTGGAGGTACAAGCTTCGATGGGTCTCATGAAAGTGCCTTGTCTCTGTTTTTTGTGATCTAATTTGAAGGGCTGTGTAAAACTGTACACAGATAATCATGACTTCACACAAAGGGCTGTGAGAATGTGGCACACCCGGTCCCAAAGGCTACAGGGGCAGAGTCGGTCGAAGTGTTTAAACAGCAAGTAAGGGTTTTAGGGAATTAAAGAAAGACTTGCATTTATATAGCGCTATTCACAACTTCAGGGCGTCCCAAAGCTTTACATTACAGCCAATGAAGTGCTTTGAAGTGTAATCACTGTTGCAATGTGGAAAATGCGGCAGCCAATTTGCGCACAGCAAGCTCCCAAAAACAGCAATGGCCCGAAACTTGCGGACCTGATGATGCAGAACTGGCAGCCTTTGCCGTCATATCGGCTTTGAAACTGACCGCAACTTCGGAACTTAGTACGTCCTCATCTAAACCCGGAAATCCTGAAGTTGCGGTCTGAGTTCACCGCCTCTCCACAGGCTACGCACCAACATTAGCGTCCTCGACCAGGCCAACATCCCCAGCATTGAAGCACTGGCCACACTCGATCAGCTCCGCTGGGCAGGCCACATTTTTCGCATGCCTGACACAAGACTCCCAAAGCAAGCGCTCTACTTGGAACTCCTTCACAACAAACGAGCCAAAGGTGGGCAGAGGAAACATTACAAGGGACACCCTCAAAGCCTCCCGGATAAAGTGCAACATCCCCACCGATACCTGGGAGTCCCTGGCCAAAGACTGCCCTAAGTGGAGGAAGTGCATCCGGGAGGGCGCTGAACACCTCGAATCTCATCGCCGAGAGCATGCAGAAATCAAGCACAGACAGCGGAAAGAGTGTGCGGCAAACCAGTCCCACCCACCCCTTCCCTCAACGACTATCTGTCCCACCTGTGTCAGGGACTGTAGCTCTCGTATTGGGCTGTTCAGCCACCTAAGGACTCATATTAAGAGTGAAAGCAAGTCTTCCTCGATTCCGAGGGACTGCCTATGATGATGATGATGATGACAGGCTATGCATATTGGCCAGGTAATAAACATTGGCCAGGACACTGGGGAGAGCTCCCCAGCTTGTCTTTGAATAGTACCCTGGACTCTTTTACGTCCACCCGAGAGAGGAGACGGGGCCTCGGTTCAGCATCTCATCTGAATGGCGGCACTTCTGACCGCACTGCACTGGGGTGTGTGTCTAGATTATGTGCTCAAGTTTCTGGAGAGGAGCTTGAACCCACAACATTCTGACTCAGAGGCGAGTGCGTTACCCACTGAGCCGCTTAACAACATAAGAATAGGAGCAGGAGTCAGCCATTCGGCCCCTCGAGCCTGCTCCGCCATTCAATAAGATCGTGGCTGATCTGATCTTGGCCTCAGCTCCACTTCCCCGCCCACTCCCCATAATCCTTGACTTCCTTATCGCTCAAAAATCTGTCTATCTCCACCTTAAATATATTCAATGACCCAGCCTCCACAGAAGCAACAGAAGGGGATATTAGGGCAGGTAACCAAAAGCTTACTCAAAGAGGTAGGTTTTAAGGAGCGTTTTAAGAGAGGGAGGTACAGAGGCGTGGAAATTTAGGGAGGGAATTCCAGAGCTTGGGGCCTAGGTCATTGAATTCCAAAGATTCACGACCCTCTGAGAGAAGAAATTCCTCCTCATTTCCATTTTAAATGACCCCTTATTCTGAAACTATGCCCCCTAGTTCTAGATTCCCCCGTGAGGGGAAATATCCTCTCTGCATCTACCTTGTCCAGCCCGCTGAGAATCTTATACATTTCAATAAGATCACCTCCCAACCTTCTAACCTTCTGGCCTGACACATGGCATAAGGATGGGAAATTGAGAGCGGTGGTTAACAACATTTGGAGTAAGCTTCATTGACTGAAAGGCCCCAACTCCTGCTTGTATTTCTATGGCTTTCTGCGACGGCTTGCAAAAAGTAAGCTAAGCCGAAGGCCTATGTAAGAAAACAGCTCTGAGTTTCCAAGGACAGCAGCACCTTAAAGCTAACTGGTGTCGGGAGTAATCTGCCTTGTAAACTCATTGATCATTTTCTTCTGTGCTGGCTGTCCCTTTAAATTGCTGAGAAACAGGTGTTGCCAATGACTACGCACTTGAACGGGCTTAAAAGCGTTAAAAACTCAAGGAAAAAACAGTGGCCTGCCATCGATTTCTCGTGGTGATTATTGGCCAATACGGACCACTCGAAGCCTTTCAAGCTTATTAATAATCCGTTTTCATGTGTAGGAAGGTAGAATGGAAAAAGGAAACTTCGATTTGAATTCTGTCCAACAGACTAAGCCGTCTATAAGTTTTAATTAAGAAGGACAGGTCTATACGGAAGAGTGGACAGATTTTAAGTGTAAACAGCATATTGGGGATCAATAGGCACAAACCAATTCATTTACTGCCATTTCAAAGGGACGGGTGATACTTGTCGATATTTCTTGAAAATTTTGGAACCAATTAACGCTAACTGACAGCTGTCTAATTGACAGACTGACGAAAATCGAGTGTGTGAAATTATAAAATCTGGGGCCCAATTTTCCCCAACCCCTTTTTTCGGCACACTTACCTTAAATGGGCCGACTTTGCACACTGGAAACGGCGCCGGAAAAAAGTGGCCCCATCCTGCCCGCTCTGCCGAGTCTCCGGTGTCCCAGCGCGGCGTAGTTTGTGAAGTGGGTGGGGATGGGGGGTGCGGAGCAACAGGCCAGCGCAGGAAACACTGCCGGCAGCTGCGCGCATGCGCAGTGAAGTCTGCGCGCATGCTCCTCGCCCTCCCAGCGTGTCCTGCGGGCTCGGAGCAGGACCTGATGCTCGCAGCCCCTATCCCCGGCCGAAGGGATGCCCCGATGTTCGCCGCACCTTATCCCCAGCCGAGTGGCCTCCCACACCGGCCGACCGGCCCGCTGACTTCCCGGGCCGAGATAGGACTTGTTTTATTTTTTATTTATTGATGGTTGTGCTTTGTTTAGTAAGGAGAGTTTTGATTGGCGGGTGGGGGGGGCGGTGCGGGGGTGGGGGGAGGAGGAGAGTTTTGATGGGGTGGTGGGGGGAGAGTGTTTTGATCAGGGGGCGGGGGGAACTTTAAATAAAAACTTGTTTCTGGCATAAAGGTAGGACTTCTATTTTTTACTTGTTATTGATTGATTTGCTTATTACTTTGTTTAGTGCTTTGTCAGTCTTGGTACAGGTCCTCTCAGCTTCTTTTCTATTTTTTATTTGTTATTGAATGCTTATTTTTGTGCTTTGTTTAGTGCTTTGTAAGTCTTGGTGCTTTAAATGTACTAACCTGCGGTGAAGTCTGAACTGCCCCGCAATGTTTTTCAGAACTGGCCACATACGCTGACCTAAATCGATTTGGAGTAAGTTTTAGCTGGCCAAAGTGGCATAAATGGCCAAAACTGGCGTAAGTGTCTGGTAACGCCCCCTTTTGGAAATAAAAACTGAACCAAAAAAAAATGGTACCTAACTGACTTACTCTGAAGCAAATTTTGGGGGGGAAAATGGCATTTTTTAAACTTACGCCAGAAAAAAACAACTTACTCCAAAAAAACTGATGCAAGTCATGACCAAAATTGGGCCCAAAGTGAGGAACTTTAGAAGTGATGGGCGATAGTAATGATGCTGTTCCTTAAATTCCCGTCACTTTTATCTTGTAGCAATGAGACAAATCTATGAGTGAACTTGTTGAGAGAGGGCAAGCAACACAAGGCTGATTCTAATTTAAGGCAGAGTGACGTGGCATTCCGGCCTCCCACTCCGAAGACTAAGTTTCCCCAAATGCCGAATGCATATTCCGACGCTCGCAACAGCCTTCGGAAATTTTGGCCGGAGCTGCGAAACTCTGAAGTTTTAAATTAGCTTTACTTCAGCAATCACGTTGAGCGGGTTGTATGTTGGCTCTGGCATGCAAATAAAGCTGTGCTGTGAATGTCAGCTGGAAAAGCTGGAAGTGAAGCCGTTAGAATTACATTACATCGCATTAAATAGTATTTACAGCGCAGAAACAGGCCCTTTGGCCCAACAGGTCCGTGCCGGTGTTTATGCTCCACACGAGCCTCCTCCCACCATGCTTCATCTCACCCCATCAGCAGATCCTTCTACTCCTTTATCCCTTGTGTACTTATACAGCTTCCCTTAAATGTATCGATACTATTCGCCTCAACTACTCCCTGTGGTAGCGAGTTCCACAATCTCATCACTCACTCGCTATAATGTATTTGCTTCTTTGCTTAAGAATTCACAGCAACACATTGCTATTAAGAACTAGTCGGTTTATTAACAAATTTTAACACTCACACTACACATTACCAGGCTCACAACCACCTGCCTCATCGTGAATCCCCTGAACCCAACTGCTGGGGTTTTATTGAGTCTTGTGAGCATCACGTGACTGGCTGAGCCACTCCCAACTCAACAGCTCTACAACTATTTTAAGTTGCACATGTAAATCAATTAAATCAAGTAAATCTCGGGCCCCCTGGTTAAAGGGGGGGGGGCACTAAAACCGACACAATTAAACAAATTAAACTTTGGACAGTCAACTGGATCAAATTAAAATTTGGTTGCCGGGGGTGATGGTGCACTCCAGTCCCTCTGGCACCCACCTCTCGCAGAAGGCCGCGAGCGTACCATTGGACACCGCGTGCTCCATCTCCAGGGACACCCTGGCTCGGATGTAGGCGCGGAAGAGAGGCAGGCAGTCAGGCTGAACGACCCCCTCAACCGCCCACTGCCTGGACCGGCTGATGGCCCCCTTGGCCATGCCCAGGAGCAGTCCTGCGAGGAGGCCTTCTGACCTGCCCGCTCCCCTCCGCACAGGGTGCCCAAAGATCAGGAGCGTGGGACTGAAGTGCAACCAGAATTTGAGGGGCAGCCCCTTCAAATATTGGTAGAGGGGCTGCAACCTTGCACATTCAACGTAGATGTGGAACACAGACTCTTCCAGACCACAGAAGTTGCAGGCAGCCTGGGAGCCCGTGAACCAACTTAAAAACTTATTACACGGGACTGCTCCGTGCAACACCCTCCAGGCCAAGTCCCTAATAAATAAAGGGAGGACTCCCGCGTAGAGAGCACTCCATCGGGGACCCCCGCCTCCTCCGGACGGCAAGGTGGTGCGCCATGGCGTGTGCGGACAGCAGACGAGGATGGCAACATGGAGATTGTGCAAAAGCAGCCCGTACAGGATCCCCTCCGCGCAGAACTGAAAGGCACGGAGGGGATTTCCCGGAGGAGGCTCAAGTTGTGAGGCGCCGGCTCCCAAGGGAGATTTCGGGGCTTGGCACCGATGAGGAATTCCATCCGTACGGGGGTCAGTTTGGACGGGATCGCCCCATGTGCTTGAGCGTCCTTGAGACATCTAACGGAGTCAGGGCCCAGTGCTGTTTTTAGCGACTCGATGGCATTGGCCGCACGCTGGACATCGGCCCAGAATAGGCACCATGCCAGCTCCTCTGGCACTGCAACTCTTTTGGTGGTAATCAAATTAACCAATTAAATCAAGTGCCCCCTGATTAAAGGAGGGGACACTCCAAACATTTGCCCCTTTTTGGGGGGTTTTTTGTGTTTTTTTTAAGGGCACCAAGAGGCAAATTATACAAGTGCCCTCTGACTGGGGGGAACACTAAAACCCGGCAATAAAACAAATTAAACTTTAAAACATATAAAATCAAATTAAAATTTGGTTGCCGGGGGCGATGATGCACTCCAGTCCCTCCGGCCGGAAGGCCGCGAGCGTACTGGTGGACACCACGTGCTCCATCTCCAGGGACACCCTGGCTCGGATGTAAGCACAGAAAAGAGGCAGGCAGTCGGGCTGAACGACCCCCTCAACCGCCCACTGCCCTCTGGCACTATAAACCTGTGAGCATACACACAGGTGCATACATTACACTGGGTAAAGATGTTTCTCCTGAATTCCTTATTGGATTTATTGGTGATTATCTTATATTTATAGCTCCTAATTTTAGACTCCCCGACAAATGGAAACATCTTCTCTACCCAATTGAACTCCTACATAATCGTAAAAACCTCCGGTCACCTCTCCGTCTTCTATTTTCTAGAGAAAAAAAGCCCCTGTCTGTTCAGTCTTTCCTGATAGCTATACCCTTTTTGTCTTACGGATGTTGAGTGTAAGGCCCATGCTCTTGCACGCTTCAGTGAAGGTGTTTATGATGGCTTCGAGTTCGGCCTCCGATTGTGCACAGACACAAGCATCGTCTGCGTACTGTAGTTCAGTGACAGAGATCGGGCCGACCTTGGATCTGGCCTGGAGGCGGTGGAGGCTGAACAGTTACCGGTTTGTTCCGTAGATTAGCTCCAAGTGGATGAAAAGCATCTGGGAAGGCGCCGAACACCTCGAGTCTCTTTGCCGGGAGCAAGCTGAAGCCAAGCGTCGACAGCAGAAGGAGCGTGCGGTAACCCAGGCACTCCACCCACCCGTTCCTTCAACCACCGTCTGCCCCACCTGTGACAGACACTGTGGGTCCCGCATTGGTCTCATCAGTCACCTGAGAACTCATCTTAGTTTGGAAGCAAGTCATCCTCGACTCCGAGGGATTGCCTAAGAAGAGGAGACCCTCATTGTGAAATCATTGATGTCCAAGCAGTGTCAAGCCCAAGAGGCATGAGACTCCAGCAAGAAGTCTCATTCCACTTTGCTCTCGAGTCAGGAAGTCCACTCTCACTCTGGATTCACCATCCCAGCTTAGCATCAGTGCATGGTGTGAATTGCTTTGTATCAATGATAACCTTACGGCGTAAATGCACCCTTAGGGGCCGACCTTAACCTACTCACTCAGCAGAAACTTGCCGGGCAAGCAGTTAAAATCACCCTTGCTCTTACCTGTCCGAAAGCCGTCATGATCGCAACATCTGCAATTTTAACCTGCTCTCCTGAGCAGGCAGCAACGACAGGTGCCCGGAGCCACCAGGGTCCCTCTTTACATACACACATTGCGGCCCGATGACATCATTGAGACCCGACTGTAATTTTAACTCGGGCCTGAACGGGGAATCCACCTGGAGTTAAAATCGGGGTCTAAGACTCAGAGATAAGTCTGCTGATTTCCATCCTTCACTGCCGCTGATTAAGGATACGACCAGAACTGCTGGATTGAAATGATTGCCTTCTAGCTTACCGTAATGCATGTATTGTAAAAGAAAGAAAGTATTACTTTTATACAGCTCCTTTCACAAACACCCAAAGCACTTAACAGCCAATTAAGTACTTTTGGAGTGTAGTCGCTGTTGTAATGTGGGAAACGTGGCAGCTAATTTGCGCACAGCAAGCTCCCACAAACAGCCATGTGATCATCATAGGCAGTCCCTCGGTATCGAGGAAGACTTGCTTCCATTCTGAAAATGAGTCCTAAGGTGACTGAACAGTCCAATACGAGAACCACACTCTTTGTCACAGGTGGAACAGAAAGTTGTTGAGGGAAGGGGTGGGTGGGACAGGTTTGCTGCACGCTCTTTCCGCTGTCTGCGCTTGGTTTCTGCATGCTCTCGGCAATGAGACTCGAGGTACTCAGCGCCCTCCCGGATGCACTTCCTCCACTTAGGGCGGTCTTTGGCCAGGGACTCCCAGGTGTCAGTGAAGATGTAGCACTTTATCAGGGAGGCTTTGAGGGTGTCCTCGTAACGTTTCCTCTGCCCATCTTTGGCTCATTTGCTGTGAAGGAGTTCCGAGTAGAGCGCTTGCTTTGGGAGTCTTGTGTCTGGCATGCGAACAATGTGGCCTGCCCAGCGGAGCTGATCGAGTGTGATCAGTGCTTCAATGCTGGGGATGTTGGCCTGGACGAGGACTCTAACGTTGGTGCGTCTGTCCTCCCAGGGGATTTGTAGGATCTTGCGGAGACATCATTGGTGGTATTTCTCCAGTGTCTACTGTACATGGTCCATGTCTCTGAGCCATACAGGAGGACGGGTATTATTACAGCCCTGTAGACCATGAGCTTGGTGGCAGATTTGAGGGCCTGGTCTTCAAATACTCTTTTCCTCAGAGGCAGAACTCCAAGTCATAGCAATGTGATAAAGATCAGATAAACTGTTTTTGTGATGTTGATTGAGGGATAACTATTGGGCAGGAAGCCGGGGATAACTCCCCTGCTCTTCTTTGAAATAGTTCCGCGGGATCTTTTACATCCACCTGAGAGAGCAGACGGGGGCCTCGGTTTAACGTCTCATCCGAAAGACGGCACCTCCGACAGTGCAGCACTCCCCCAGCACTGCACTGAGAGTGGGACTTGAACCCACAACCTTCTGACTCAGAAGCGAGAGAGTGCTGCCCACTGAGCCATGGCTGGCACTTGTATGTATTATCACACATATGTAAAATAAAAGGACATTGCTGGCTGGGTGCATAGATGCCTACAGCTTTCGGCCCATCTGTGCTTGCTTCCTGAAAGAGCTACCGATGGCCCGCTCATTCCCCACAGCCGGGCAACTGTTTCCTTTTTAAGTATATATCCTTTCAAATCTTTTCAAACGTCCCATTGAAACAAAGTCGATATGATGTTTCGAATGGTTCAGCTCCTTGCATGGGAAGTTTCCCTGTCAATCCTTCTAGCCTTTTTTTAGTTGGATTGTTACATTGATTTCAATTAATTAAAGACCTGTTGAATAAGTGCAAGATGGCATCGGTGCATAACAAATCATGCAAATGGGAATGAGAATCTTACGCCAGCGTTTGGTAGGCAATTCACTGAGCCATTTCAATTAGCGGAGTGAAGCGGCTTTATTTTAGGTCTTTGATTGGAATCAATTTAAGCCCATTGAACTTAAAGCTCTCACAATCTCCTTCACTGTCTGGCTGGAGAAAATGCATTAAAGTTGAAATTCAAATAACTTTGTTCAGTCAGTATCTCAGGCAAGCACTTTGAGATCTATAATGCCACGGTGCATATTTTAAGATAGTTCTGAGTCGAAAGGTGGGTGCAGTTTTTTTTAACTCGCTCATGGGGTGTGGGCGTCGCTGGCAAGGTTGGCATTTATTGCCCATCCCCAGTCGCCCCTGAGAAGGTGGTGGTGGTGAGCCGCCTTCTTGAGCCACTGCAGTCCGTGTGGTGAAGGTGCTCACACAGTGCTGTTAGGGAGGGAGTTCCAGGATTGTGACCCAGCGACGATGAAGGAACGGCCGATATATTTCCAAGTCAGGATGGTGTGTGTGACTTGGAGGGGAACGTGGAGGTGGTGGTGTTCCCCTGCGCCTGCTGCCCTTGTCCTTCTAGGTGGTAGAGGTCGTGGGTTTGGGAGATGCTGTCGAAGAAGCCTTGGCGAGTTGCTGCAGTGCATCTTGTAGATGGTGCACACTGCAGCCACGGTGCGCCGGTGGTGGAGGGAGTGAATTCTGAAGGTGGTGGGTAGCGTGCCAATCAAGCGGGCTGCTTTGTTAAAAGGGGACTGAGGACACTATCAAGGCTGCACAGATGCTGTTGTAAAGAGCAACATCTGGAGAATTGGAATTGGAAATCGTAATGTAAATGGTGTCCTTGAGTGCTCAGTGATTATGTTAAATGAATGCTATAAATATGCAGCTATAGATCTGTCACTCATCCTGTGTCAATATATATGTATATAAAAGGGTAAAAGTGACGGGAATATACACTTGCAACCAATAACGAAAACTCATTATCTCCACTTACCTGGTGCCACAATTCATAGTGAAAGCTAGAAGTGCTCAAGGCCATCAGGCTTAAACTGCTAACTCTCACAACAACAATGGCCTGCATTTATATAGCGTCTTTAACACAGTAAAAACGGCCGAAGGCGCTTCACAGCAACGTTATCAAACAAAATTCGACACCGAGCCACATGAGGAGATATTAAGACAGGTCAAAGAGGTAGGTTTTACGGAGCATCTACAAGGAGGAGAGAGAGCTAGAGAGGCGGAGAGCTTTAGGAAGGGAGTTCCAGAGATTAGGGTGCAGGCCGTTGAAGGCACGGCTGGCAATGGTGTGGCGATGAAAATCGGGGAAGCGGGAGAGGCCAGAATTGGAGGAGCGCAGAGATCTCGGAGGGTTGTAGGGCTGGAGGGGAGGGATGTAGGGCAGAGATAGGAAGTGGCGAAACCGATGCTGCATGACTTAGTGCATGACGTTCAGTAGAACAAAAATTCTCAAGTCCCTGGAGTGCTGAGAGAGCGCTGCACTGTCGGAGGTGCCGTCCTTCAGATGAGACCTTAAACCGAGGTCCCGTCTGCTCTCTCAGGTGGATGTACACGATCCTCCAGCACTATTTCGAAAAAGAGCACGGGAGTGATCCCCGGCGTCCTGGTCAATATTTATCCCTCAAACAATCATTAAAAAAACAGATTATCTTGTAATTATTACATTGCTATTTGTGGGAGCTTGCTGTGCACAAATTGCTTGCTACGTTTCCTTCATTACAACAGTAACTGCACTTCAAAAGTACTTCATTGGCTGTAAACACTTTGGGACGTCCTGAGGTCATTAAAGGCACTATATAAATGCAAGTCCTTCTTTGTTTCTAGGCCACAAGATAGATGTCCTGCCCTCAGCCACTGCTGTGAGATACTTGCTCAGTGTGCAGGAGTGCCAGATACTTGCTCCACTGAACCACCTAGCGGCCCAAGCGTGTAACTACACCGTGACAAAATTAATGGTGAATATTGACAGAGAAGTGTGAAACAAAAAAATCACGCCAACCGAAAGTAAGGTTCGTGGATAGGAAGTGTGTGCCCTGTGCAAGATTTATAATAATATATAGATATCATTTGTGGTGATTGCCCCACCATCAACATCCTGGGGGTCACCATTGACCAGAAACTTAACTGGACCAGCCACATAAATACTGTGGCAACAAGAGCAGGTCAGAGGCTGGGTATTCTGCGGCGAGTGTCTCACTTCCTGACTCCTCAAAGCCTTTCCACCATCTACAAGGCACAAGTCAGGAATGTGATGGAACACTCTCCACTTGCCTGAATGAGTGGAGCTCCAACAACACTCAAGTATCTCGACACCATCTAGGACAAAGCAGCCCGCTTGATTGGCACCCCATCCACCACCTTCAACATTCACTCCCTCCACCACCGGCGCACCGTGGCTGCAGTGTGCACCATCTACAAAATGCACTGCAGCAACTCGCCAAGTCTTCTTCAGCAGCATCTCCCAAACCCGTGACCTCTACCACCTGGAAGGACAAGGGCAGCAGGCGCTTGGGAACACCACCACCTCCACGTTCCCCATCCTAACTTGGAAATATATCGCCGTTCCTTCATTGTCGCTGGTTCAATATCCTGGAACTCCATACAGGAACCCTGGGTAACGATACTACACACACACACACACACACAAACACACACACAAACTCATGCATGCATACACACGCACAAACACACACATACATACACATGTGCGCACATACACATACACAGGCATGCACAAGCACACACACCTACACACCTTCTACAAGATGCACTGCAGCAACTCACCAAGGCTTCTTTGGCAGCACCTCCCAAACCCACGACCTCTAGCGCCTAGAAGGACAAGGGCAGCAGGTGCATGGGAACACCACCAGCTCCACGTTCCCCTCCAAGTCACGCACCATTCTGACTTGGAAATATATCGGCCATTCCTTCATCGTCGCTGGGTCAAAATCGTAGAACTCCCTCCCTAACAGCACCTTCACCACAGGGACTGCAGCGGTTCGAGAAGGCGGCTCACCACCACCTTCTCGAAGGCAATTAGGAACGGGCAATAAATGCTGGCCTTGCCAGCGACACCCACATCCCGGAACAAATTTAAAAAATATATATCTTTATTCCATTAAATCTCACAGAGATTCAGAAAAATTAATTTTTCAGATTTGTAGCTTATAAGGTGTGTAACTTTCAATCAATAATCTGATTGATTTGCCCTTTGATTCAAATAACTGCACCTTTACTGGTATTTGTCAAGATTTAAATTAATAACTATTCAACTTAGTATAAAACCCAGTGACACTCCAACCACATATTATGGTTTCAAAAGTTCAATCATGTAAACTCTCTTCTATTTTTATGATGATATTTACGCTTCAGAGTTGCTGGGTCATCTCTTATTACCTGAGGATGAAACCTTGGATTGTTTTAAAGGTTCCTGTGGATCTAATTACCTCAAACTAAAGTTCCTCTTTTTTTTTTGAAGGCACCATCTCCAAGGGTATTCAACTTGTATACAGGCACATCACAAACAATGGAAATTGTGGCAAAAATTCATCACCGCACTGTTTGCAAGTGACACCATTGTGACAACAAAGATTCATTGCCCTTCTCTCCCCTATCCCCAACAAAAGAAGTTTGATAAACATTATTCTGTTGAAGCAATGCCCCATAACCTACCTTGTACCATACTCAGTACAAAATACAGTGAGTCCTTCTCAAAGTCTGCTCTTATTTTCGCAATAAAGAGATGGAGCATAAAAGTATGGAAGTCTTGCTACAACTGTACAGGGTGTTGGTGAGGCCACACCTGGAGTACTGCGTACACTTTTGGCCTCCTTATTTAAGGAGGGATATACTTGCATTGGAGGCAGTTCAGAGAAGGTTCACTAGGTTGATTCCTGGGATGAAGGGGTTGTCTTATGAGGAAAGGTTGAGCAGGTTGGGCCTGTACTCATTGGGGTTTAGAAGAATGAGAAGTGATCTTATTCAAACGTATAAGATTCTGAGGGGGCTTGACAGGGTAGGATGTTTCCCCTCGTGAGGAAAATCTAGAACGAGGGGGCATAGTTTCAGAATAAGGGATCGCCCATTTAAGATGAAATTTCTGCTCTCAGAAGGTGGTGAATCTGTGGAATTCTCTGCCCCAGAGAGCTGTGGAGGCTGGGTAATTGAGTATATTCAAGGTTGAGATAGACAAATTCTTGAACTTATAGGGGAGTCAAGGATTATGGGGAACAGGCAGGAAAGTGGAGTTAAGGCGAAGATCAGATCAGCCATGATCTTATTGAATGGCGAAGCAGACTCGAGGGGCCGTATGGCTGACTCCTGCTCCTATTCCTCATGTT
Organism: Pristiophorus japonicus; assembly: GCF_044704955.1. Classification (NCBI taxonomy): domain Eukaryota; kingdom Metazoa; phylum Chordata; class Chondrichthyes; family Pristiophoridae; genus Pristiophorus; species Pristiophorus japonicus. The sequence goes on along the minus strand of NC_091997.1, from coordinate 72,906,926 downwards.
CTTATGTTCAAAGGACACTCTTGATTGTAAGCAGATCCTCCCCAGAGTTTTGCTATAATATAGAAGTGAAAGGCAGAGCTAAATGCTGTTAATTAATTTAATGGATGCTGTGAAAACTTGATGGGATCATATAACAGAATCAAATTAGGATCTAAAGCACCATGTGATCTGAAAAGTTCATACCCCGACAGAAAGAAAGACTTGCATTTATATAGCGCCTTTCATGTCCTTCGGCCGACCCAAAGCGCTTTACAGTCAATGGTGCAATGTAGGCAACGCGGCAGCCAATATTCGCACAGCAAGCTCCCATAAACAGCAGTGTGATATTGATTGAGGGATAAATATTGGCCGGGACACCGGGGATAACTCCCCTGCTCTTTTTCAAAATAGTGCCGTGGGATCTTTCACGTCCACCTGAGAGAGCAGACAAACCTCGGTTTAACGTTTCATCCGAAAGACGGCACCTCCGACAGTGCAGCACTCCCTCAGCACTGCACTGGAGCGTCAGCCTAGATTTTTTTTGTGCTCCAGTCCCTGGAGGGGGATTATGAACCCACAACTGTCTGACTCAGGCGAGAGTGCTGCCCACTGAGCCACGAAGGGAACCATGGGATAGTGCAGGAAAGTGGAGTTGAGGTAGAAGATCAGCCATGATCTCATTGAATGGCGGAGCAGGCTCGAGGGGCCGAATGGCCTACTCCTGCTCCTATTTCTTATGTTCTCAAGTAATTTCTCAGCTCATATTTCTTACTGTATGAAGATTCTGATTCTGTGTGAGTTATATTATTGACCTGAAGTGCTTAAAGTGAATTTGAGAGGTTATTGGACATTCTAGACACTTCATCCAACAAAATTGACTTTATTAAAGCTTGCTTGATCACCAGCAGTTCATAGATATTCATAGACAAATAGTATTATCAGAAAACAGTCCACCCGTCTAAGCTGAGTCTATTAATTGACTATCTTAATTGACTTATTTCTATTGATTCAACATTGCCAGATTGGTCATGAGCAGTTTTAGATTCCTTTATTTTTTTACATTCAAGAAAGTCCATTTATTTATGATCGATGAGTCATAGAACACTCAGAGTCCAGGGACACCCATGACCTCCAGGGGAAAGCGCCATTTAGTGGACATTTAAAGGACAAACAACCTGGGACATTGTTATGCATGATTCAGCATAGTGTTGTCTAACAGTCATTGCTGGCTGGCCATAGGCTCGTGGCTACGATGACACTGTTCTCCTCACATGCACTCATTGTCGGAGCAAACACCGCATGCACATTACAGTTACTTCACAGCAATATATTTACTTTTTATCCTCCACCATTCAGTGCAGAACTTTGCCGTCTTTCTGTTTCACCAGTGATTGGAATTAAGGCATCAATTTATCAGACACAGCCGATCAGTGCATACGAGATTTTTGTTCAGCAATTGCAGGAAGTACTTTAACTTCATCGGAGTGATAGCTGAGAATGTTGGCTCGCACAATGAGATGTGACAGACCTGCCTCCACTCTCTATCCAGACCCACCCCACTCTCCATCCAGACCTGCCCCGCTCTCCATCTGGAGCCCCCCAACTCTCCATCCAGACCCCTCCCCCACGTTCTCCATCCAGACCTGCCCCGCCCCCAGCTCTCCGTCCAAATCCCCTCCCCACTCTCCATCAATACCCTCTCCACTCTCCATCCAGAGCCCCCCCCCCCCCCATACTTGCCCCCCCCCCCCCACACGCTCTCCATCCAGACCCTCCCTTTGCTCCTCATCCGTGACCTTTGCCATTTCGGCCATGATGGTTGTGATTGGCTGGAGCTAGCCGCCGCCTTCTGCTGGCCCCGAGTGGTTATTCCGATTGGTCGAGCTGACCACAACCACAGCTCTCCACTCCCTGCAGTGTTGCCACAGTGACCTGGACACATGGCCTTTCTGGCCAGAGGGAGATCAGCAGTGGGGCAGAGGATGTGACCGTCGAGGAGTGGAAGCAGTGGGAAGGTTAGCTGCAGGAATGAGCACAGTAGCTGCATAAGGGCAGAGTGACCAGTGAGAGGATGTGAACCCGGCGAGATGGCGAATGAGCTTGTCCCTCTGAACAATGAGAAACCAGCTTGCCAGTAGTAGCGGTAGGGGCTTCAGTAGGGGCCTTTCCTGGCCCAGACCCCGTTACTGTGAAGGGCTCAAAGAATACAGGCACTGCCCTAAGCCACCAATCTAGAAAGAAAAGATTAACATTATAGTCTCAACAACAGTAATCGGAGATGTGTGTGCACGTATTACTCGGTGTATGCATCACGGCTACTGCCAGATGGCGCCTCTTCAATGTAGTCTAGAAATGTGGATAAAAATACATAGAACACCCACCTGGCCTTAGGATTCAGATGTTCAAAGAATCTGGTGATTTAGACTAGACACTGAGGTAATTGAGTATTAAAATAACTTTTCATTTTCTCTCTTTAAAAATAGACTGGATATTTTGTCTTACACTCAAAGTAACCAACGGAAGTCTATTTACTATTCTAAAGGCTTGTTGTTTGTTCCAGTCTGACATGTATATGAGTTACATACTGACCTCGAAGTGATGGTCATCTCAAGGCCACAGATATTCTTTCAGTGGCTGGATAACTGAGGTTCTACTGCAAATGACTTTTGGTGCAATAGGTTGTTTGGAAATGAAAAGACCTTGACTCATTGACTATGCCGATATAAATTTTTTTTTAATTCGTTCACGGGATGTGGGCGTCGCTGGTAAGACCAGCATTTATTGCCCATCCCTAATTGCCCCTTGAGAAGGTGGTGGTGAGCCGCCTTCTTGAACCGCTGCAGTCCGTGTGGTGAAGGTGATCTCACAGCGCTGACTTTGTCGTAGCCGTTTGGTACATCTTAGGGGCTTGGTAGGCCACTTAAGAGTCAACCGCATTGCTGTGGGTCTGGAGTCACATATAGGCCAGACAGGGTAAGGGTGGCAGATTTCCTTCCCTAAAGGATTTTAGGGTTTTTCCGACAATCCGGTAGTTTCATGCTCACCATTACGGATACTAGCTTTTTATTTCCAGATTTATTTAACTGGAGTTAAATTCCCCAGCTGCCGTGGTGGGATTTGAACTCACGTTTCTGGATTATTAGATCAGGCCTCTGGATTACTAGTCCAGTAACATAACCATTCATAAGCCATATTAAAAATGTCAAGGTTTGAGGAGATCCAAAAGCTGCTGGTCATTTTGAAAAGCAGGGAGCATTGAACTCCTAACTGGGTTGAACATACATAAGAACATAAGAAATAGGAGCAGGATTCAGCCATTTGACCCCTCGAGCCTGCCCCGCCATTCAGTAAGATCATGGCTGATCTGATCTTGGCCCCAACTCCACTTCCCCGCCCGCTCCTCATAACCCTCGACTGAAAGTTCTCTTTTAACAAATGACTGGACATTGCTTGATTTTCCTCTGTGATTTATACCCCACTAACTAAAGTGTACTCTCAAAAATGACGTTGGAAAACTACATTCCAGCAGTTCCCGACGTGGATTGTTAATTACGGAAGAAAAGCTGGAATACTGCCAATTTTTGTTAAAAGGGGGAATTTTTGACCAATCTTGCCAATAGATTCCACTCACATTTTCCCTGTGGGCCAAGTCTTGTCAATCTTGGTTGGGTCTTCTATGAAGGAGCGGAGACTAACCTCAAACTCCTGACCCACTGGCGTGCCCAGTTTGCAAGATAGGCCATCCAACCTCACCAACCGAGGAAGGTACAATGGGTGATGGCAGCTGGCTTGAACGAGTTCTCCCAATAGCTTAGCAGATGAACTCTCCACTGCACAAAGCCATCAAGACCAGAAAGGCACCATGTTGCATCTTGAGTTAGCCAATTTCATCAAGGGTCACATCTTAAGTTGTAGTGACCCGAGGCTAAGGTTTGAAAGGTCAAGCCAAGTTCCCCATTTATGGTCGCTCTAGCGCTACACCTACTGAAAGTGTGTTTGTAGATAGTGAATGAGCTGGGCTTTCCAATGAAGATCTCACATGGTGAAAGGGACCACCGACATTCAGTTCCCAGGCTCATGCATAAAGAGTGGTTACTTGGGCAAGGTTCCATTGTGCAACCCGTCCCTATAGAGTCAGGAGTCAGTTGGACAAAGACTGCCCTCCGATATGCTTCAGAGACATGGACTATGTACAGTTGGCACTTCAAAGCACTGGAGAAGTACCACCAATGCTGCCTCTGCAAAATCCAGCAAATTCAGTGGAAGGATAGGTGCACCAACATCAGCTCAGGCCAACATCTCCAGCATCGAGGCATTGACCACGCTTGATCAGCTCCGATGGACGGGCCACATTGTCCGCATGTCGGATACTAAACTCCCAAAACAAGCTCTCTGCTCCGAGCTACGTCACGGCAGACGAGCCCCAGGAGGGCAGAGAAAATGCTTCAAGGACACCCTCAAAGCCTCCGTGAAAAAATATAACATCCCCACCCAAGACCGCTCAAAGTGGAGGAGAAGCATTCGGGAAGGCACCGAACACCTCGGGTCTCTTCGCCGGGAGCACGCGGAAGCCAAGCGCAAACAGCGGAAGGAGCGCACGACAAACCAAGCCCCCCACCCACCCGTCTGCCCCACCTGTGACAGAGACTGTAGGCCCCGGATTGGTCTCAACAGTCAGCTTAGAACTCATTTTAGTGTGGAAGCAAGTCATCCTCAGCTCCGAGGGACTGCCTAAGATGAGAAGAGAAGGTCAAAAGACAACCTGAGATAATCCCAGTTGATAATGAGCACTGGCTCTACATGCCCCATTTACTCATTCTTATTAAGCTACCTGGGTCCTCCTCCAGCTCCAGGCTCTATCTTGTCTCTCCATCTTGTAGTCTTCTGGCTCTCTTGATCTCCATCTTGAGACTTTATACATGAGGGTGTGGAGTTTCCGCACGATCTCTGCCCAGATAACAGCGGCACTCGTTCATCCGTCGCTCAGTTTACGTTCGTTAGCATATCGATATGGTCAATTGATCTGCCCGTGATATGTAAGGCCTGTGACCAGCTGACAATTAAAGCCACAGAAGTGTGTCCTGCTTTGGGAAATGTTGACGACAGCAGTGGCCAACAATCAACTGAAACCAATTAAAAAGTAAGACCATTAAAACCATTAGTGGATGAACAGCTCATTTTCAGGCAATCCCATTCCTCTTTGCGATGCTGGAGAGTGGCCCCATCCAATCACGAATTGAATGCGACCGATTACAGTGCTTATTTGCACTAGTTCGTGGGAGATTTTGCCTTTGGGCTCAGAGTTTAGAAGATGAGAGGTGATCACAAGATTCTGAGGTGGATTGACAGGGTAGATGCATGGAGGATGTTTCCTCTGGCTGGGGAGTCTAGAACCAGGGGTCACAGACTCAGAATTAGGGGTCGGCCATTTAGGACTGAGATGAGGAGGAATTTCTTCACTCAGGGGGTGGTGAATCTTTGGAATTCTCTGCCCCAGAGGGCATGGATGCTGAGTCTCTGGGTATATTCAAGGCTAGGATCGACAGATTTTTGGACTCTGGAGAATTGAGGGATATGGGGATCGGGCGGGAAAGTGGAGTTGAGGTCGGAGATCAGCCATGATCTTATTCAATGGCGGAGCAGGCTCGAGGGGTGGTAGGGACCACTCCTGCTCCTGTTTCTTATGTTCTTATGTTATGTTCTTATTAAGCTAAGGAGTTTGTGTGGAAACCTGAATGTAACCTCACCCCGGTAAAACTGTCGCCGTGTCCTGCACATTCATGGCGCATTGTAGCCCTAACGCAAACGCCATGCCGATGTCTTAGTGCCTTGTTTTTCTCCAATTCTGCCTGTCGTACCCAGTGATCAATAGACTGTGAGTCATTGCATCAGCATCACACGTATACATTGCTGGTGTTAGTGGTGTATTGGCACATGTGGCGGAGCTTGGTCTTCAGTTGTCTTGGATCCCCTTGCCACTGGACTGAGACCTAGCTCCGTCAAGCCCATGTGGTGGCTGGTGTGCAACGGCCACCCCACGTTAAAAGAATTCATGCACGGGCATCTTCCACCCTTTAAAATGAGTTCATCAGACACCTGTACTCATATTTAGCGTGGAAGCAAGTCATCCTCGACAACGAGGGACTGCCTATCAGAAAGATATTGGAAAGACCCTGTCTTGTGTATACAACGCCGACAGCACTGTTTAATACAGATTCTAAAAGGTGCTTTCTTATTACAACCACGTTAGGAATTTCCGAGGATGAAGATTTGTTTTGGGACGGGTGATTGGGAATTCTGGTCCTTCATCTGGATTTGAATGCAGGCCAAGGCTGCTGGGATAAAAGCCTGCCTGGCAACTGTAACTGTCCAGAGTGAAATGAGATTAGGGAGTCCCAACCCAATTCTTAGCGAGCGTGAGTCCACAGCACCGAACTGCCCATAATTCAGCACTAATTGGTCAAAGCTGTCAGTCTCCTTCAGAGAGGCCCCAAAGATGACTGGTGTGGAAAATGGAAATGTCACACCAGTTTATTCGGAGAAACTCTTCAAAAATGTAAGTCAACCTCACGTTAGGGCAGAGGAGACTAAAGGGAATGTTACTTTGCATCCAACACTCACTCTCACTGACCTTGTCCGATACTTGCTGTCTAGAAAAAACATTAAAATCCGTCTTTCGGATGAGATGTTAAACCAGAGAGGAGAGAGCGAGAGAGAGAATGGAGGGGAAAGAGAGAGAGAGAGAGAGTGGAGGGGAGAGAGAGAGAGTGGAGGGGCGAGAGAAAGTGAGAGAGTGTGGAGGGGAGAGAGAAAGAGAGAGAGAAAGAGAGAGTGGAGGAGAGAGAGAGAGAGAGAGAGAGATTGGAGGGAAGATAGAGAGAGAGCGGAGGGGAGAGAGAGAGAGCGAAGGGGAGAGAGAGAGCGAAGGGGAGAGAGAGAGAGCGAAGGGGAGAGAGAGAGAGCGGAGGGGAGAGAGAGAGAGCGGAGGGGAGAGAGAGAGAGCGGAGGGGAGAGAGAGAGAGAGCGGAGGGGAGAGAGAGAGAGCGGAGGGGAGAGAGAGAGCGGAGGGGAGAGAGAGAGAGCGGAGGGGAGAGAGAGAGAGCGGAGGGGAGAGAGAGAATGGAGGGGAGAGGGAGAGTGGAGGGGAGAGCGAGAGGGAGGGTGGAGGGGAGCAAGAGGGTGGAGAGGAGGGGAGAGAGAGGGTGAAGGGGAGGGGAAAGCAGGTGGAGGGGAGGAGAGAAATAATGAAGGGGAGAGAGAGGATGGAGGAGAGGGGAGGGTGGAGGGGAGGGGAGCAAGGGAGCCCTATCTGTTCTCAGGTGGATGTAAAAGATCCCGGGGCACGATTTCGAAGAAGAGCAGGAGAGTTATCTCCGGTGTCCTGGGGCCAATATTTATCCCTCAATCAACATAACAAAAACAGATTATCCAGTCATTATCACATTGCTGTTTGTGGGAGCTTGCTGTGCACAAATTGGCTGCTGTGTTTCCCATATTACAACAGTGACCACACTCCAAAAGTACTTCATTGGCTGTAAAGCGCTTTGGGATATCCAGTGGTCGTGAAAGGCGTTATATAAATGCAAGTCTTTCATGTCTTTCGAGCATTTTAATATCCCACAAATTAATACCAAAAGATCAGCAACCAGCAATTTACTTTTGTTTTTGTTACCCGATTCCCTGTCCTGAATGAGCAGCTAATCTCCGATGATTCACAACGATCACAGACAGATGGATAAAGGCAACTTTCGGTCCATAAGCTCAAAAAAAACCCCACACAACATTACAGACTTAATGAAGCCTTTCTAATCTGAACCTTTTGCTCATCACTAACATAATATGTACAGCATTACATACACCATTAAATCAATTTTATAAAAAATGTTTCTAATTCCAAATGTTTTGCCCTTGCCGACTGAACGACACAGCCAGTGCAAAGGGTCACGCTACGCTGACATACTATCGAAGCGTGCTGGTTTTATGCATATATTACATCCACAACATGCACCCAATGTGACAATCTTATCATGTAGGCATTCTAAATGTTAATTATCTGCTGGGCTCCACAAATAATAATCAGAAATTAAGCTATAAACACTTCCCAGCAGATGAAGAGCTATTCCAGCGCTGTATTTCATTGCAGCTGTGGGAACAGCATCTGTAGGATCTTGACCGGGTCCTCATCCAGGCCAACATCCCCAGCATTGAAGCACCGACCACACTCGATCAGCTCCGCTGGGCAGGCCACGTCATTCGTATGCCAGACACGAGACTCCCAAAGCAAGCGCTCTACCCGGAACTCCTTCACGGTAAGCGAGCCAAAGGTGGGCAGAGGAAATGTTACAGGGACACCCTCAAAGCCTTCCTGATAAAGTGCGACATCACCACCGACACCTGGGAGACCCTGGCCGAAGACCGCCCTAGGTGGAGAAAGTGCATCCGGGAGGGCGTTGAGCTCTTCGAATCTCAACGCCGCGAGCGTGAAGAGGTCAGGCGCAGGCAGCGGAAGGAGCGTGCGGCAAATCAGTCCCACTCTCCCACTTCCCCCGACGAATGTCTGTCCTACCTGTGACAGGGACTGTGGCTCTCGTCTTGGACTGTTCAGCCACCAAAGGACTCACTTTAAGAGTGGAAGCAAGTCTTCCTCGATTCCGAGTGGGTGCCTATGATAGAAACATAGAAATTAGGTGCAGGAGCAGGCCATTCGACCCTTCAAGCCTGCACTGCCATTCAAGATCATGTCTGATCATTCAACCTCAGTAGCCCCTTTCCTGCTTTCTCTCCATACCCCTTGATCCCTTTAGCCGTAAGGGCCATATCTAACCCTCTTTTGAATATATCTAACGTACTGGCCTCAACAACTTTCTGTGGTAGAGAATTCCACAGGTTCACAATTCTCTGAGTGAAGAAGTTTCTCCTCATCTCGGTCCTAAATGGCTTACCCCTTATCCTTAGACTGTGACCCCTGGTTCTGGAACTCCCCAGCAACAGGAACATTCTTCCTGCCCCTAACCAGTCCAATCCCGTCAGAATTGAATATGTTTCTATGAGATCCCCTCTCATTCTTCTAAACGCCAGTGGATACAAGCCCAGTTGATCCAGTCTCTTCTCATATGTCAGTCCTGCCACCCCGGGAATCAATTTGGCGAACCTTCGCTGTACTCCCTCAATAGCAAGAACATCCTTCCTCAGTTTAGGAGACCAAAAATGAACACAATATTCCAGGTGTGACCTCACCAAGGCTTTGTACATCTGCAGTAAGACCTCCCTGCTCCTATACTCAAATCCTCTAGCTATGAAGGCCAACATGCCATTTGCCTTCTTCACCGCCTGCTGTACCTGCATGCCAAACTTCAATGACTGATGTACCCTGACACCCAGGACTCGTTGCACCTCCCCTTTTCTTAATCTGTCAGCATTCAAATAATATTCTGTCTTCCTGTTTTTGCCACTAAAGTGGATAACCTCACATTTATCCACATTATACTGCATCTGCCATGCATTTGCCCACTCACCTAACCTGTCCAAGTCACCATGCAACCTCTTAGCATCCTCCTCACAGCTCACACTGCCACCCAGCTTAGTGTCATCTGCAAACTTGGAGATATTAGATTCAATTCCTTCATCTAAATCATTGATGTATATTGTAAATAGCTGGGGTTCCAGCACTGAACCCTGCGGCACCCCACTAGTCACTGCCTGCCATTCTGAAAATTTATTTATTTAAACCAATTTATTCCAACTCTCTGCTTCCTGTCTGCCAACCAGTTCTCTGTCCACGTCAGTACATTATCCCCAATACCATATGCTTTAATTTTGCACACTAATCTCTTGTGTGGGATCTTGTCAAAAGCCTGTTGAAAGTCCAAATACACCACATCCACTGGTTCTTCCTTGTCCACTCTGCTAGTTACATCCTCAAAAAATTCCAGGAGATTTGTTAAGCATGATTTCCATTTCATAAATCCATGCTGACTAGAACCGATCCTGTCACTGCTTTCCAAATGCGCTGCTATTTCATCTTTAATAATTGATTCCAACATTTTCCCCACCACCGATGTCAGGCTAACCGGTCTATAATTCCCTGTTTTCTCTCTCCCTCCTTTTTTAAAAAGTGGTGTTACATTAGCTACCCTCCAGTCCATAGAAACTGATCCAGAGTCAATAGAATGTTGGAAAATGATCACCAATGCATCCACTATTTCTAGGGCCACTTCCTTAAGTACTCTGGGATACAGACTATCAGGCCCTGGGGATTTATCTGCCTTCAATCCCATCAATTTCCTTAACACAATAAGGATTTCCTTCAGTTCCTCCTTTTCGCTAGACTCTCGAATCTCTAGTATTTCCGGAAGGTTATTTGTGTCTTCCTTAGTGAAGACAGATCCAAAGTGTTTGTTCAATTGGTCTGCCATTTCTTTGTTCTCCATTATAAATTCACCTGATTCTGACTGCAAAGGACATACGTTGGTCTTCACTAATCTTTTACTCTTCACATATCTATAGAATCTTTTGCAGTCAGTTTTTATGTTCCCTGCAAGCTTCCTCTCATACTCTATTTTCCCCCTCCTAATTAAACCCTTTGTCCTCCTCTGCTGAATTCTAAATTTCTTCCAGTCCTCATGTTTGCTGCTTTTTCTGGCCAATTTATATGCCTCTTCCTTGGATTTAACACTATCCCTAATTTCCCTTGTTAGCCATGATTGAGCTACCTTCCCCATTTTATTTTTACTCCAGACAGGGATGTACAACTGTTGAAGTTCATCCATGTAATCTATAAATGTCTGCCATTGCCTATCCACTGTCAACCCTTTAAGTATCATTTGCCAGTCTATCCTAGCCAATTCACGTCTCATACCATCGAAGTTACCTTTCCTTAAGTTCAGGACCCTAGTCTCTGAATTAACACTGTCACTCTCCATCTTAATAAAGAATTCTACCATATTATGGTCACTCTTCCCCAAGGGGCCTCGCACAACAAGATTGCTAATTAGTCCTCTCTCATTACACAACACCCAGTCTAGGATGGCCAGCTCTCTAGTTGGTTCCTCGAAATATTGGTCTCGAAAGCCATCCCTAATACACTCCAGGAAATCTTCCTCACCGCATTGCTACCAGTTTGGTTAGCCCAATTTATGTGTAGATTAAAGTCTCCCATGATAACTGCTGTACCTTTATTGCACACATCCCTAATTTCCTGTTTGATGCCATCCCCAACCTCACTACTACTGTTTGCTGGTCTGTACACAACTCCCACTAGCGTTTTCTGCCCTTTAGTATTCCGCAGCTCTACCCCAACAGATTCTACATCATCCAAGCTAATGATGATGAGGTCCGTGCAGCAGGGCTGGTCTCCAGTCGTCCAGGTCAATCCTTGCCACTGGACCAAGACCTAGCTCTGTCAAGCCCGTGTGGTGGCTGGTGTGCAACGGCCACAACACGTTAAAAAAATCCACGCACAGGCACCTTCCACCCTTCAGGATGTAGTTTGGGACCTGGAATATCAGGTCCCTCAGTGAAACACCTGCAAACTCATCCCTTTTTGGCGTGGAAGCAAGTCATCCTCGATACGAGGGACTGCTGATGATGATGAGGAGTTCTAACACCTTCGGAGCGGCTGCAGAGAATTCTGGAGAGGGAGGGTGAACAGCCAATTGTCATGGTACATGTAGGTACCAACGATATAGGTAAGAAGCGGGAATAGGTCCTACACGCTGAATTTAGGGAGCTAGGAGTTAAATTAAAAAGTAGGACCTCAAAGGTAGTCATCTCTGGATTGCTACCAGTGCCACGTGCTAATCAGAGTAGAGGGAGCAGGATAGTTAGAATAAATACGTGGCTTGAGCAGTGGTGCAAGAGGGAGGGATTCAAATTCCTGGGTCATTGGAACCAGTTCTAGGGGAAATGGGACCTGTACAAAAGGGACAGTCTGTACTTGGGCAGGACTGGAACTGATGTCCTAGGGGTAACATTTGCTAATGCAGTTCGGGAGTGTTTAAACTAATATGGCAGGGGGATGGGAACCTATGCAGCGAGGCAGGGCAAAGTAATATGGAGTCAGAAATAGATGGTAGAAAGGTAAAAAGCAATAGTGGAAGGCCGAGTAAACAAAGGCAAGAAACAAAAAGGGCCACACTACATCATAATTCTAAAAGGACAAAGGATGTTAAAAAAACAAGCCTGAAGGCTTTGTGTCTTAATGCAAGGAGTATCCGTAATAAGGTGGATGAATTAACTGTGCAAATAGATGTTAACAGATATGATGTGATTGGGATTACAGAGACGTGGCTCCAGGATGATCAGGGCTGGGAACTCAACATCCAAGGGTATTCAACATTCAGGAAGGATAGAATAAAAGGAAAAGGAGGTGAGGTAGCATTGCTGGTTAAAGAGATTAATGCAATAGTTAGGAAGGACATTAGCTTGGATGATGTGGAATTTATATGGGTAGAGCTGCAGAACACCAAAGGGCAAAAAACGTTAGTGGGAGTTGTGTACAGACTTCAAAACAGTAGTAGTGATGTTGGGGAGGGCATCAAACAGGAAATTAGGGGTGCATGCAATAAAGATGCAGCAGTTATCATGGGTGACTTTAATATGCATATAGATTGGGCTAACCAAACTGGAAGCAATGCAGTGGAGGAGGATTTCCTGGAGTGCATAAGGGATGGTTTTCTAGACCAATATGTCGAGGAATCAACTAGGGGAGAGGCCATCTTAGACTGGGTGTTGTGTAATGAGAGAGGATTAATTAGCAATCTCGTTGTGCGAGGCCCCTTGGGGAAGAGTGACCATAATATGGTGGAATTCTACATTAGGATGGAGAATGAAACAGTTAATTCAGAGACCATGGTCCAGAACTTAAAGAAGGGTAACTTTGAAGGTATGAAGCATGAATTGGCTATGATAGATTGGCGAATGATACTTAAGGGGTTGACAGTGGATGGGCAAAGGCAGACATTTAGAAACTGCATGGATGAACTACAACAATTGTACATCCCTGTCTGGCGTAAAAATAAAAAAGGGAAGGTGGCTCAACCGTGGCTATCAAGGGAAATCAGGGATAGTATTAAAGCCAAGGAAGTGGCATACAAATTGGCCAGAAATAGCAGTGAACCTGGGGACTGGGAGAAATTTAGAACTCAGCAGAGGAGGACAAAGGGTTTGATTAGGGAAAATAGAGTACGAGGGAAAGCTTGCAGGGAACATTAAAATGGACTGCAAAAGCTTCTATAGATATGTAAAGAGAAAAAGGTTAGTAAAGACAAACGTAGGTCCCCTGCAGTCAGAATCAGGGGAAGTCATAACAGGGAACAAAGAAATGGCAGACCAATTGAACAAGTGCTTTGGTTCGGTATTCACTAAGGAGGACACAAACAACCTTCCGGATATAAAAGGGATCAGAGGGTCTAGTAAGAAGGAAGAACTGAGGGAAATCCTTATTAGTCGGGAAATTGTGTTGGGGAAATTAATGGGATTGAAGGCCGATAAATCCCCAGGGCCTGATGGTCTGCATCCCAGAGTACTTAAGGAGGTGGTCTTGGGAATAGCGGACGCATTGACAGTCATTTTCCAACATTCCATAGACTCTAAAAAAGGAGGGAGAGAGAAAACAGGGAATTATAGACCGGTTAGCCTGACATCGGTAGTGGGTAAAATGATGGGATCAATTATTAAGGAGTTGACATGATAGGTCCAAGTCAGCATGGATTTGTGAAAGGGAAATCATGCTTGACAAATCTTCTGGAATTTTTTGAGGATGTTTCCAGTAGAGTGGACAAGGGAGAACCAGTTGATGTGGTGTATTTGGACTTTCAGAAGGCTTTCGACAAGGTCCCACACAAGAGATTAATGTGCAAAGTTAAAGCACATGGGATTGGGGGTAGTGTGCTGACGTGGATTGAGAACTGGTTGTCAGACAGGAAGCAAAGAGTAGGAGTAAATGGGTACTTTTCAGAATGGCAGGCAGTGACTAGTGGGGTGCCGCAAGGTTCTGTGCTGGGGCCCCAGCTGTTTACATTGTACATTAATGATTTAGACGAGGGGATTAATTGTAGTATTTCCAAATTTGCAGATGACACTAAGTTGGGTGGCAGTGTGATCTGCGAAAAGGATGCTATGAGGCTGCAGAGTGACTTGGATAGGTTAGGTGAGTGGGCAAATGCATGGCAGATGAAGTATAATGTGGATAAATGTGAGGTTATCCACTTTGGTGATAAAAAGAGAGAGACAGACTATTATCTGAATGGTGACAGATTAGGAAAAGGAGAGGTGCAACGAGACCTGGGTGTCATGGTATATGAGTCATTGAAGGTTGGCATGCAGGTACAGCAGGCGGTTAAGAAAGCAAATGGCATGTTAGCCTTCATAGCGAGGGGATTTGAGTACAGGGGCAGGGAGGTGTTACTACAGTGGTACAGGGCCTTGGTGAGGCCACACCTGGAGTATTGTGTACAGTTTTGGTCCCCTAACCTGAGGAAGGACATTCTTGCTATTGAGGGAGTGCAGCGAAGGTTCACCAGACTGATTCCCGGGATGGCGGGACTGACATATCAAGAAAGACTGGATCAACTGGGCTTGTATTCACTGGAGTTTATAAGAATGAGAGGGGATCTCATAGAAACGTTTAAAATTCTGACGGGTTTAGACAGGTTAGATGCAGGAAGAATGTTCCCAATGTTGGGGAAGCCCAGAACCAGGGGTCACAGTCTAAGGATAGGGGGTAAGCCATTTAGGACCAAGATGAGGAGAAACTTCTTCACCCAGAGAGTGGTGAACCTGTGAAATTCTCTACCACAGAAAGTTGTTGAGGCCAATTCACTAAATATATTCAAAAAGGAGTTAGATGTAGTCCTTACTACTAGGGGGATCAAGGGGTATGGCGAGAAAGCAGAAATGGGGTACTGAAGTTGCATGTTCAGACATGAACTCATTGAATGGCGGTGCAGGCTCGAAGGGCCGAATGGCCTACTCCTGCACCTATTTTCTATGTTTCTATGTTTCTCATTTTCAACATCAGAAATGCCTCTCTCCTCCCTCAACTGAAAGTTGGAAACACTCCCGCAATGGAGGTGAGAATGATTGACAGACATCCATCGATCTCTTGTAAGTCCCGTGATATGAAGTCCATTTATTTACGGTTCTTTCAGTGATACTGAACCCAAAGCAAACTCTCTCTTTATATTACCCTTTTACTTTATCTTGTAAAGGAGGTCAAGTATATAAGAGGTCTACTGTGTCTTTTTAGCCATACAATGAATACATTTCACTTTGTTACTAATAGCACTGTTCAGTTTATATTGTGTGTGCATCATTGCTAAAGTTTCCACATTTTTATTCTTTTTTTTATATTGATAAATTTACTCGAGCCCAGTACCTGGCAGAATTTTATTTTAGGAAGCTGCTACAGTGGGAATAACAGCTCTTGTGGCTCATAGCCTCAAGTCTGATCAATACAGTCTTATTAACCATATTCCACTGCTGGCCTTTTCAACCTTCTTCGATGACAGATGTAGCACATGCAAATGTCAAATGCAGGAATGTATCTTAACCGTCTGAGTACTGAGGCAGCTCGTTTTCAACCTTGAGAGGACAATTAGTTCAGGCATCTGCAATTCCTTTATCAGATTGTTAAGTTAACTTCGAGCTCCATCACGGCAAGCAAGTTCCAGGAGGGCAGAGAAAACCCTTCAAGGACCCTGTCAATGCCCCCTTGAAAAAAATGTAACATCCCCACCGACTCTTGGGAATCCCCGGCCCAAGACCGCTCAAAGTGGAGGAGAAGCTTTCGACAAGGCGCCGAGCGCCTCGAGTCTCTTCGCCGGCAGCACGCGGAAGCCAAGTACCAACAACGGAAGGAGCGCACAGCAACCCAAGCACCCCACCCACCCGTCCCTCCAACCACCGTCTGCCCCACCTGTGACAGAGTCTGTAGGTCCCGCATTGGTCTCATCGGTCACCTGAGAAACCATAATATTAGCGTGGAAGCAAGTCACCCTCGACTCCGGGAGACTGCCAAAGAAGAAGAAGAAAGAAGTTAACATTGTAACGTTGTTGCAGCCAATATTACATAAGAACATAAGAATTAGGAGCAGGAGTAGGCCATACAGCCCCTCGAGCCTGCTCCGCCATTCAATACGATCATGGATAATCATCGACTGCAACTCCACTTTCCCGCCCGATCTCCAGATCCCTTGATTCCCTTAGACTCCAAAAATCTTACTATCAGCCTTGAATATACTCAGAGACTCAGCATCCACAGCCCTCTGGGGCAGAGAATTCCAAAGATTCACAACCCACTGAGTGAAGAAATTCCTCCTCATCTCAGTCTTAAGTGGTCGATCCCTTATCCTGAGACTGTGCCCCCTAGTTCTAGACACTCCTGCCAGGGGAAACAACCTCTCAGCATCTACCTTGTCAATCCCCCTCAGAATCTTGTATGTTTCAATGAGATCACCTCTCATTCTTCTAAACTCCAGAGAGTATAGGCCCATTCTACACAATCTCTCATCATAAGACAGCCCTCTCATCCCAGGAATCAATCTAATGAACCTCCGTTGTACCGCCTCCAAGGCAAGTATATCCTTCCTTAGATAAGAAGACCAAAACTGTGTGCAGTACACCAGGTGTGGTCTCACCAAGGCCCTGTACAACATTGCAGCTGTTGTGTATGCATGCCTGTTTACTGTGTGATGTCTGTAACACTGTTATGCAACACTGAATGTACCCTTACATTGTATACACCTTGCCTGTACACCAGAGGGTGCTGCTGCTGGAGACCTAAGGAACTCACAGCTTGTTGTCTGCACTCAGGAGCTGCAAATAAAGGACTACAGGTCTATACAGTTTAAGTATCATAACCTGCCTCGTAGAGTCATGACTAAAGGTGCTTACATACACTACAACTGGCGACGGGAATACAAGGTCATGAACCACAAGCTCAGCATGTCAAATCTCAGCAACTTTCAGCAATTTACCAATGGGGAAGATTGGGACGCTTTTGTAGAAAGATTGGAACACTTAAGGAGACTGGCTGCACCGTGTGACTTTGGCGGCCACCTAAATGAAGCACTAAGGGACTCTAAACTGACGAGAGCAGTGCACCGCATTGATACTTCTAAGGGCAGAAACGCTGCCCCAAGTCCCGCAACCCTGAGTCCGCCACATGGGGCAAACCAGCTTGCCCCGTGCTGGTGCTGTGGAGGAAACCACAGGGCCCACCAGTGCCGCTACAAAGACTATGCATGCAAAAAGAAAAGGCACCTTCAAAGGATGAGCAGAAAAAGCTTTACTCACCGCGTCTCTGATGAGTTGGCTGATCACCCGGGCTCTGACACAGAGGAAGGTGAAATTGCTCAACCCCTGGAAGAAGAGTGTGGAACTCATACCTGCTCCATCGAAAGTTCTCCATGGGTGATGAAAGTAGACATCGACGGGGTCCCAGTTTCTAAGGAGAGCGACACAGGGGCGAGCTAGTCTGTGATGAGCCAAGCGACCTTTGAAGAACTTTGGATGAATCCCACCAATCGACCACAATGGCAGCCTGTCCAAGCGAAGCTGCTCCCAGGCCTCCGGGCTCCGGCAATTGACCTCGAACATGGATCCATCGCAGCATCCGGAGATTCCACTGTCCAGCTCAACTGCCCACAGCATCCCGGCGAAATCTCCGAGACTGAGGATCCAAACTCCACTTTCCGGGCCAGGGCAGCACTCCAAGAGGTGAACGGCGACAAAAGAAATGGATTCCCAACATCCAGGATCGAACCTGTGGAAGAAAAGAGCACCACAGCCTACCTGCAGCAAGACCAGAAAATGGCTGCAGCACCACAAGCAGCAGAACCTGTAATCAAAATAGCCTCCGCCATGCCACGAGTGAACATGGAGGAGCATCATGTGACATCGAGCGGCCAATCGGATTTGAAGGCTCCCTAAAAGGAGACCGGTAACCAAAAAAATTTAAAGGGGAAGTTTCAACTATTTGAGTACATGGACTTTAAAGTAAAAGATGCAATTAAAGGGTGCAAGTATGAAAATGTATGCAATGTTACCATGAATTGTGATGCTGGTTTAACTAATGTGACTAATGAGATGAATGCAGGTGTCAGTAAAGTTAAGAACAAGTTTATTATGCTTAACAATAATGATAAAGAATGTGAAATGCCTAATGTAATCATGTCTGTTGAAACCAGGACACCCAAAAGTGATGCAAATGCTAGAATGTATAACGCAGACTCGACTATGTGTGATCAGAGCCAAGGTGTCATGTATACCGATAGGACACTGCCAGAGGACATTGGGTCCTACATTGGCTGATGCCAATGGAATCCCCCTGCGGGAGACCCACAGGTCCAGCAGGCTACCTGACCATGTAGCCTGGATCTTTGGAACGAATGTGATGCCCCTTGCAGGACACACACACAGCCAGTGGGAGCAGACCCACTACAGGGACAGTGGTCAATGGGCAGCCCAGCCACCACCAATGGCAACCTGCACCAGACCAGCCCTACAGCCCCTGGCCACCAGGGCCAACACCAGGAGCATGAGGCCAATACCCTCCAGCTTCCCTGGCAAACCCTGGGATGACCTGATCCTCATCCCCATTGGTGGACAAGGAGCCCACCCAGTCTTGTGGCCCTGCCCACAACTATCCACATCACAGTCTATGCACACTGATGCCGTGGCTACCCCCTCGAGGGATCCCACAACAGTAACACCCACATGGTCTGAGTGTGAGGGAGGGGAAACAAAAGAGGCCAGCCTCAAGCACAGGGGTCACACCTGGCAACCACACAACCCTCACCACAACCTCCCATAGCCCACCACTGATCACCTCCTCTGGGCATGGCAATAAGGATATGAAAAATGCTTAGGGGGGTGAAGTGTTGTTGTGTATGCATGCCTGTTTACTGTGTGATGTCTGTAACACTGTTATGCAACACTGAATGTACCCTTACACTGTACACACCTTACCTGTACACCAGAGGGTGCTGCTGCTGAAGACCTAAGGGTTACCTGCACACCCAGTATAAAAAGGAACACATAGCTTGTTGTCTGCACTCAGGAGCTGCTAATAAAGGACTACAGGTCTACACAGTTTAAGTATCATACCCTGCCTTGTGGAGTCATTACTAAAGGTGCCTACATACGCTACAGCAGCAATCAACATTTATGAGTAACTCACTCTTATTATTAGGAGAGTCCCATGATCTAAGTCATTGTCATCATTTACAAATTACTCCATGGTCTCGTCTCACCTTATATTTGCAAATTCTTTGCAAGCTCACACTCTCCATGGTCCTGACTCGGGTCTTCTATGTGTCTCTGCTGCACCTCTGCTCCACTATCACACTCAGAACTTGCATTAGTTGCACCCTTGCGCTTAGGATTTCTCTTCCGAACTCCCTCCAGCCTTGATACAAACCTTCCTATCTGCAAAGCCTAGAGCAAAACCGATCTCATCGACGATATCTTCAGTCACCTTCCATAACCTTTCTAACTTGTGCTGTAATCACAGTCAAATGAATAACTGAGAAGGCCACAGGAAGAAAATATTCTGATCATCTATTCTGTCATCGGTGGCTCAGTGGGTTGCATGCATACCTCTGAGTCAGAAGATTTGTGGTTTCAAGCCTCACTCCAGAAACTTAAGCACATACTCCAGTCCTATTATCTGGTGCTGTACTGAGGGAGTGCTGCACTGTCGGAGGTATCGTCTTTCAGATGAGACGTTAAACCGAGGCCCCGCCTGCTCTCTGGAGGTAAAAGCTCACATGTCACTATTCCAAAGAAGAGCAGGGGAGTTATCCACGGTGTCCTGGCCAATATTTATCCCTCAATCAACATCACTTAAAAAAAAATGATCTGGTCATTATCACAGTGCTGTTTGTGGGAGCTTGCTGTGCACAAATTGGCAGTTGCATTCCCTACATTACAATGAGTAAACTTCAAGAGTACTGAATTGGCTGTAAAGCGCTTTGACCATCAGCAGGCCGGGGCCATTGGAGGGAGCAGCGTGCGGCGGTATACCACTGCAGGGAGCAGCGCGTGCTGCTGCAGGAGGGCGACGGCTGCGAAGCCAGGTCACTGATTGCAGTGCGGGCAGGGCACAGCAGGAGGGGCGAAGGAGCGGCAAGGGTTTGTAGAGGGACGTGACCGGGGCCCAGGAGAAGCGTGAGTTCGGGGCCCAGGAGAGGCGAGGGCCCAGGGGCAGCACGAGCCAGCCCACACTGCGATATGTGCGCGCACTAGGTCCGTGCAGCAGAGCTGGTCTCCAGTCGTCTTGGGTAATCCTTGCCACTGGACCAAACCTAGCTCTGTCAAGCCCGTGTGGTGGCTGGTGTGCAACGGCCACCACACGTTAAAAAAATCCACGCACAGGCATCTTCCACCCTTCAACATGTAGTTCGGGACCTGGAATAACACCTGGGAACTCATCCCTTTTTAGCGTGGAAGCAAGTCATCCTCGATACGAGGGACTGCCTATGATGAGGATGAAAGTGCTCTGAGACACCCAGAGGCCATGAAAGACATTGTATAAATGCAAGTCCTTCTTTAAACAATTATTCTCTTCATCGCTGTTAGCCCCTTCCTTTGTGAAGTGCTTGGATTATTTCTGCTTGTTAAAGGTGCCATATAAGGGCAAGTTGTTATGGCGATTAGGGGATCATAATCCAAACTGGTCTAAGATTGCAAGGAGGGATAAACTTGCATTAGAATCATTTCAGAGAAGGTTCACTAGGTTGATTCCTGAGATGAAGGGGTTGACTTATGAAGAAAGGTTGAGCAGGTTGGGCCTATACTTAGAGTTTAGAAGAAACATGTAAGATTCTGAGGGGGTTGGACAGGGTAAATGCTGAGAGGATGCTTCCCCTCATGGGGGAATCTAGAACTAGGGAGCACTATCTCAGAATAAGGGGTCGCCCATTTAGAATGGAGATGAGGAGGAATTTCCTCTTTCAGAGGGTCGTAAATCTGTGGAATTCTCTGCCCCAGAGAGCTGTGGAAGCTGGGTCATTGAATATATTTAAGGTGGAGATAGACAGATTTTTGAACGAGAAGGGAGTGAAGGATCATGGGGAGCGGGCAGGGAAGTGGAGCTGAGTCCATGATCAGATCAGCCATGATCTTCCTGAATGGCGGAGCAGGCTCGAGGGGCCGTACGGCCTACTTCTGCTCCTATTTCTTATGTTCTTAAACTATGTGCAGTAGTGCCCAAATACAATACAGTTGACTCCCCTCAAATGGGCTGTACAGAGAGGGTGTTTTTGTATTTGTAATTGAAGAAATCCTGAGAACAACATGGAATTGGAGAGAAAGGTAAGCAAAAGCTCCCCTACCTTCATCATATCCTTCAACAGAGCATCTCCAATCAACCCTTATCAAAGTTAATGCTGAGAGGTTGCTTCCCCCTGGCTGGAGAATCTAGAACCAGGGGGCACTGTCTCAGGATAAGGGGTCAGCCATTTGAGACTGAGATGAGGAGGAATTTCTTCACTCAGAGGGTCGTGAATCTGTGGAATTCTCTGCTCCAGAGGGTTGTGGAGGCTGGGTCATTGAGTATATTCAAGGCTGAGATAGACAGATTTTGGGGGATTCTTGGACGAATCAAGGGATATGGAAATCGTCAGGAAAGTGGAGTTGAGGTCAAAGATCGGCCATGATCTCATTGAATGGCGGAGCAGGCTCGAGGGGTCGAATGGCCGATCCCTGCTCCTAATTCTCATGTTCTTAATGTAAAAGTGAGGCATTCTTATGATTGACAATGGAACAGCCAGCAATTTATCACGGCTGTTGAGGAAGCAGCAATCTATTATGCTTAAAGACTCTCCCTTTGAGATCAGAAACAAGCCTCTTACTCCCACTACCCGATCATAATAGTACAGCGTTCATTTTAAGTACACAGTGCGATGCTCAGTTTTATGGCTGTAATCTCGCCATCACCCACGTGCGTGGAGACATTGTACGGTACTTGTTTGGTTTTTCTAATGAGCTGTAATTAGTGCATCTGCACACACGCTGTATCGTTTTACAACCCTCCCTTCCGCATGAATTGGACTGGGCACGATTCCACAGCGTCGGCAACTCACAGCTCTGGTGACAAGCCTGCAGGCACAGCTCTGCCTTGAGTTCTGCACTTCCACTTTGTGAGTGGGAGTGCAATTCATTGCATGCGGTCACGGAAGGATCGAGAGGACGTTGAAAAGTGGCAGTTAGCAAGGCGCCGACGCGGAGAAAATAAACGGTCTGTTGCCGCTCCGAGTTTCACTGTCAGAAAGATTCACTTGTTCCAATCAAAACTCTCCCGTTGTTTGATGGCAGTCGCAAACAGCTGCCGGCCTCTCCCGCTCTCCATTCCTTTCACGGAGAATGACACGCCGGGCTGAAAAGAGTAACCGACTTTCCAATTGTAATTGTCGCAAATATTCCAATGCGTTTTGAGCGGTTCAAGCCCACTTTAAAGTTCCAGATGTTTAGATGAAATATTCTCTTAAACATTATAATGTGGCCTCATTTCATATTCAGAAAGAAAAGAGCTAATCTCATAAAATTAGAATGGTTTAATTACAAGACAGGGACCGATTCAGAAAGCTGACATTTAAACTGACTAGAGCAAAACTGTTCGCTAATGATTGCACAGTGTTCAGTTCCATTCGCAGCTCTGCATAAAATGAACAGTCCATGCCCGCTTGCAGCAAGACCTGGGTGGCATTCAGGCTCGGGCTGATAAGTGGCAAGTAACATTCGCGCCACACAAGTGCCATGCAATGACCATCTCCAACAAGCGCCCCTTGATATTCAACAACATTACCATCGCCGAATCCCCCACCATCAACATCCTGGGCGTCACCATTGACCAGAAACTTAACTGGACCAGTCACAAAAATAACAAGAGCAGGTCAGAGGCTGGGTATCCTGCGGCGAGTGTCTCACCTCCTGACTCCCCAAAGCCTTTCCACCATCTACAAGGCACAAGTCAGGAGTGTGCTGGAATACTCTCCACTTGCCTGGATGAGTGCAGCTCCCAACAACTCTTAAGAAGTTCAACACCATCCAGGACAAAGCAGCCCGCTTGATCGACACCCCATCCACCACCTTCAACATTCACTCCCTCCACCACCGGCGCCCCCTGGCTGCAGTGTGCACCATCTACAAGAAGCACTGCAGCAACTCGCCAAGGCTTCTTCGGCAGCACCTCTCAAACCCGCGACCTCTACCGCCTAGAAGGACAAGGGCAGCGTTCGCATGGGAACTCCACCACCTCCACGTTCCCTTCCAAGTCGCACACCATCCTGACTTGGAAATATATCGGCCGTTCCTTCATTGTCGCTGGGTCAAAATCCTGGAACTCCCTCCCTAACAGCACTGTGGGAGCACCTTCACCACACGGACTGCAGCTGTTCAAGAAGGCGGCTCACCACCACCTTCTCGAGGGGCAATTAGGTATGGGCAATAAATGCCGGCCTTGCTCACATCCCAGACTAATTTTTTTTTAAACATTTTAGTTACAAAACGTAAGTGAGTGCATCGTGTATCCTTCCACCCTAATCCAATTGATAGTTCTGGCCAGCCCTTATGGTCTTTGAGTATTTTCTCAAGCTTACTGAATGAATCATTATTTCCCACCCTTGGTTAATTCAGGACCCTGTCTTTTTTAAATCGTAAAATACTGATCTGAATCCAAAGCTCATCAATTTACAATCGTTCCTGAGGGTAGCAGGCCAGGTAGATAAGGTGGTTAAGAAGGCATACGGGACACTTGCCTTTATGAGCCGAGGCTTAAAATAAAGGAGCAGTGGGATTATGCTTGAACTCTATAAAACAGTAATTAGGCCACAGCTAGAGTACTGCATGCAGTTCTGGTCACCACATTACAGGAAAGATGTGATTGCGCTAGAGAGGGTACAGAGGAGATTTACGAGGATGTTGCCGAGACGGGATAATTTTTAGCTATGAGGAAAGATTGGATAGGCTGGGGATGTTTTCTTTGGAACGGAGGAGGCTGAGGGACCTTATTGAGGTGTATAAAATTATGAGGGGCCTCTACAGAGTGGATCGCAATGACATATTCCACTTAGCAGAGGGGTCAACAACGAGCGGGCTATAGATTTAAAGTAAGTGGTAGGAGGTTTTGAGGGGAAAGTTTTTCACCCAGAGGGTGGTGGGGGTCTGGAACTCACTGCCTGAAAGGGTGATAGAGGCAGAAACCCTCACCATATTTAAAAAGTACTTGGATGGGCACTTGAAGTGCCGTAATCTACAGGGCTATGGACCAAGAGCTGGAAAGTGGGATTAGGCTGGATAGCTTTTTGTCGGCCGGCACGGACACAATGGGTCGAAATGGCCTCTTTCTGTGCTGTAAATTTTTATGATTCTATGATTCAATGATTTTATTAAGGCAGAGGGCAAGCTCTCTATTACAAAAGACAATTACACCCGGAACACTTACCTGGATTGATAAAATTTAGAGCTACAATTAAACCAGAACATTATGTAACTGAAGGTTGTTAGAGAATAGCTGTTAATATTTCGCACACGGTATACAGTTGAGGACCGTTTATGTTTGACAAGAAATGTAGAGGGCAACAAAATGTACTTTTGCTTAAAAATATAACAGCCAAGGATTAAATCAGCCACAGAAATGAACCCGTAAGATCAAGGTTCACATTTTAGTGACCCTTGTGTGAAGATTTGTACTGGCGGTCTTAGTCCTGGGAAATGGAACATTTTGACGGGATTAAAAATTCTGACGGGACTGGACAGGTTAGATGCAGGAAGAATGTTCCCGAGGTTGGGGAAGTTCAGAACCAGGGGTCACAGTCTCAGGATAAGGGGTAAGCCATTTAGGACCGAGATGAGGAGAAACTTCTTCACTCAGAGAATTTGAACCTGTGGAATTCTCTACCACAGAAAGTTGTTGATGCCAGTTCGTTGGATATATTTAAGAGGGAGTTAGATGTGGCCCTTATGGCTAAAGAGATCAAGGGGTATGGAGAGAAAGCAGGAAAGGGATACTGAGGTGAATGATCAACCATGATCTTATTGAATGGTGGTGCAGGCTCGAAGGGCCGAATGGCCTACTCCTGCACCTATTTTCTATGTTTCTATGTTTCCATTTGGGATATTCGTTGTCAGCATTGGTGTTAACCAACATTAGCGTGAACCACTGGGATACAGGTAAAACATCATCATCTTATCGTTGAAAATATTCAAGTTACAAGAATCGTTTTTCTAACTGGTAAACGTTTCTTTCGAACTCAAAAGGCAAATACCACGGATCCTGGAAATCTGAAATAAAAACAGAAAATGCTGGCAGCATTCAGCAGGTCAGGCAGCGTCTGTGGAGAGGGAAACAGAGTTTAACGTTGACATCTCCGAGTCAGCCAGTGACTCAGTGGGTAGCAGCCTCGCCTCTGAGTCAGAAGGTTGTGGGCCATGCCCAAAAATCTAAAAGTGCACCCCTCAATCAACACAACAGAAACAGATTATCCGGTTGTTATCACAATGCTGTTTGTGGGAGCTTGCTGTGCGCAAATTAGCTGCCGTGTTTCCCCACATTACAACAGTAACTACACTCCAAAAGTACTTCATTGGCTGTAAAGAGCTTTGAGACGTCCGGTGGTCATGAAAGGAGCTATAGAAAACATAGAAACATAGAAAATAGGTGCAGGAGCAGGCCATTCGGCCCTTCGAGCCTGCACCACCATTCAATATGATCATGGCTGATCATGCAACTTCAGTATCCCATTCCTGCTTTCTCTCCATACCCCTTGATCCCTTTAGCCATAAGGACCACATCTAACTCCCTCTTGACTATATCTAACGAACTGCACTCAACAACTCTCTGCGGTAGAGAATTCCACAGGTTCACAACTCTCTGAGTGAAGAAGTTTCTCCTCATCTCGGTCCTAAATGGCTTACCCCCTATCCTTAGACTGTGACCCCTGGTTCTGGACTTCCCCAACATTGGGAACATTCTTCCTGCATCTAACCTGTCCAATCCCGTCAGAATTTTATATGTTTCGATGCGATCCCCTCTCATTCGTCTAAATTCCAGTGAATTTATGCAAGAAATGCAAGTATTTCTGCTGCTCTCTTTCTCTCTCTCGCACTTTCTCTGTCTCTTTCTCCCTATCTCTTTCTTTCTCTCTCTCTTTCTGTCTGTCTTTCTCTCTTTCTTTCTCTCTGTCTATCTATCTTTCTCTGTATATCTTTCTTCCTTCTTTCTTTCACAGATTTCTCGGACTGGAGTCGGTGACACGTAACGTTCAGTTCTGCGTGTTTTTTTTGGCAGATCTGAGGACTCCAAGCCGCTGAAGCTTCAATGAGTTGGAATGAGGACCTCAGCTGCCACTCCAGCAGGGCCCGTTCCATCCATCTACATTTGATCGACGTCGGTGGGTACGATTTTCTATTTTACAGTCGCGTGCCTTCAGTTGCCGGCTCTTAAAACATTTGAAATACAACACAAAATCATGAAAAAAAACCAGAATTTTTTCCTTCTCTTTGGACTGCACTCTTGAGATGTGCATCCAGACTTTTGGACGGAGTAAGGATGAGGGAGCTGGTCATCTTTGGCTGCAGCCTGCACTTTGATCCTCACATTTTGATATGTTTTTCCCGCAAACATCAGACACAGAAATAGTATAAAGTACCTCTATCTTAATAAAGGAGCGTTAAAGGGTGAGGGGATGGATGCATCAAAAGAATAAGATTAAATTGGCCAGCCGCTTAACTGAATAAGCTCATTCTGATCCTTAATATTTGCATCTCGTTGGTCTCCTGCGGTACATGTCTCTGCAGAGTGCCATTTTTCTTTTTTTCCTTTTCTCTTCCTGTTACTCCAAGAGTGCCAGCCATGGCTCAGTGGGCAGCACTCTCGCCCCTGAGTCAGAAAGGTTGTGGGTTCAAGTCCCACTCCAGCAACTAGAGCACATAAATCCAGGCTGACACTCCAGTGTGTGCTGAGGGAGTGCTACACTGTCGGAGGTGTCATCTTTTGGATAAGATGATAAACCGACGCTCCGTCTGCTCTCTCAGTTATTCCCGGTGTCCTGGGCCAATATTTATCCTTTAATCAACACAAAAAAAAGCAGATTATCTGGTCATTATCACATTGCTGTTTGTGGGAGCTTGCTGTATGCAAATTGGCTGCCGCGTTTCCCCACATTACAACAATGACTACACTCCAAAAGTACTTCATTGGCTGTGAAGCGCTTTGGGACATCCAGAGATTGTGAAAGGCGCTATATAAATAATGGACCATGTACAGTAGACACCTCAAGTCACTGGAAAAATATCACCAACGATGTCTCCGCAAGATCCTGCAAATCCCCTGGGAGGACAGACGCACCAACATTAGCGTCCTCGACCAGGCCAACATCTCCAGCATTGAAGATTGAAGCACTGACCACAATCGATCAGCTCCGCTGGGCGGGCCACATTGTCCGCATGCCAGACACGAGACTCCCAAACCAAGCGCTCTACTCGGAACTCCTTCATGGAAAACCAGCCAAAGGTGGACAGAGGAAACGTTACAAGGACACCCTCAAAGCCTCCCTGATAAAGTGCAATGTCCCCACGACAGCTACGACCGCCCTAAGTGGAGGAAGTGCATCCGGGAGGGCACTGAGCACCTCGAGTCTCATCGCCGAGAGCGTGCAGAAACCAAGCGCAGGCAGCGGAAAGTGCGTGCGGCAAACCAGACTCCTCACCCACCCTTTCCTTCAACGACTGTCTATCCCACCTGTGACAGGCACTGTGGTTCTCCTATTGGACTGTTCAGCCACCTCAGGACTCATTCTAAGAGTGGAAGCAAGTCTTCCTCAATTCTGAGGGACTGCCTATGATGATGATAATAAATACAAGACTTTCGTTTTCTTCCCCCGACGCTGCACAATGACTCCTGGATCACAACAAACCCTTCTGCTACTTCATCCAAATGGCCATGCTTTAAGTGTCGCCAGGCTTTTTTGAAGTAGGAGAGCCAAAGTCCAATCCTCTCTCACCCAAAGTCCACCCCTGCCGGCAGGGGTGGCTGGGTAGCGATCAGGAACAGGGATGCTGGCCGACTTTTGTTTTCCTCCTCCTCTGCATGCAAGGGGGTCCTGAGCCCCGGCTGCTGCCCCGGCTGAGAGCCAGCAAACCAGTACAGCCTGAGGATCAACTCTGGGTTCTTGCTGATCTGCACGGCTCAGTACCACGCCAGGGGACGCACTTATCCAGGCTGACTCTCCTGTGCAGTGCTGAGGGAGCGCTGCAGTGTCGGAGGTGCCGTCTTTCCAATGAGACGTTAAACCGAGGCCCCGTCTGCTTGCTCAGGTGGACGTAAAAGATCCCGCGGCACTATTTCGTAGAAGAGCAGGGGAGTTCTCCCCAGTGTCTTGGGGCCAATATTTATCCCTCAATCAACATAACAAAAAAACAGATTATCTGGTCATCATCACGTTGCTGTTTGTGGGAGCTTGCTGTGCACAAATTGGCTGTCGCATTTTCTGCATTAAACAGTGACTACATTCCAAAAGTACTTCATTGGCTGTAAAGCGCTTTGGGACGTCCTGAGGTTGTGAAAGGCGCTATATAAATGCAAAACTTTCTTTTTTTTCCCAAAGCTGGACAATGGCTCTCAGAAATCGCTCTTCTACTTCATCCAATGGCCATGCCTCAAGTGTCTTTCTTCCTTTACTAACGAGTTTGCTTTAAAAGAGGAGTAGAATTAAATATTTTTCGAAAGCCGGAGGCCAACTCAAACACAAGGAAATTAAATTTGATGCAGTAATGCTTATGAAACACTAGTAAGATTCTAAGTTTACCTTATGCAATTTTATAAAATTTGTCATGTATCCCTTTAAGTCTCGCACGGGAATTCTAATTAGCGTAGCTGGCCGGTATACTCCATGATCATAGCGCAAGTGTCGTATTGCTTAACTCATTTGGTAAATGTTTGCCTTGAATTGACTGAATGCCGCTTAGTTAATGGGGCTGCCCGCAATCTGCTCCGTTTTAAAATACACTGGGCCTGAACTTCCGGCCTCGATGGATCAGTGCGGAGGGTGTAGGGACCCCGGCGAGGCCCCGTAAAAGCCGGTTTTCGGCGTGCAATGCACATGCACCGAAAACCGGCTTTTCCGATCTGTCAAGTTTTAGCTTGACAGATCCAACACAGCTCGGCAGCCAGGATATTCGCCGGGGCGAGATTGTGTTATTTGCCCACCTCTTGCCCAGCGAACATCCTTAAAACTCTTGCGCTTGGTCAAAGTATAGCCTACTTTTACCAGCGTAAGAGTTTTAAAACATATAAAAAACATATAAAAAACATATAAAAATAAAATTAAAAAAACACATTTTTATGTTAAAAACCCTGTCTACTAAGGTAAGTTTATTTTAAACCCTAATTATAACACTTAAAAAAATGTGAAAAATATATATTTTTTTTAAACACATTTCATTAACTTTAATTTAAATTGATATAAATATGAGACTTTTTTTTTTATTGTGTTTGGGGGGTTTCTCATTGATACTAATGGGTGCTCCTACTTATGGAGTTCCCATTATTATGAATGAGAATGCTATAGCTTCATTGGCTGTTCAGTGCCGTGTGACTCCAGCTTCTCCCTCCGCATCTCCAAGACGTGAATGCGCTCCGATGCGCAGGGAGAGGAGTCCTCCGACGGAATCGCTGGAGGGCGCAGGAGCAGAGGGTAGGTACGGATCTTTTTCCTTGTTTTCAGGCGAGTGCCCATGAGAAGCCCAGAGCCAGGATTTCAGGCCCAGCGTTAAGGTACTTGCTCGGTCAATTGCTATGGAAATGAGCCATGACCCAAATCTAATTAACGTTCGGGCTTGGAAAATGTTCATTTAAACACCGCTTTAGAGGCCATATTGTGGCGTGTGTTGACTTTCTTTCCTCTCTCATTGCAGTAATCGACAGGCTGTTGCTGTAACGTTGATTTCTTAAGGCTAGTGGTGCTAAAAGTCTTGGTGCTTCTGCTGGCAATGTAAGGGGAGTTTGGGGTGTGGGTTCGAATCCACACTCCCCTGGGGTTCTGTACGAGCGATTTATGAGGATGGGTGAGTAATAAGGCACCAGACACAGTGGGTAAGAGTTCAAAATGGCTAATGTTGTTTATTTAGAATAGTAAACACCAAGATAGAGGGCATAGGAAGAGGTCATAAATAGCAGTAATGGCACAATCTCACTCAACAACCCGAAAAATCTCGCAACAGGGAAGGGGAAAATAAGAGGTTAAAGCATTCCACTCACACACAACCACACCTCCCACTTCCACCCTTCTTACCAATTCCTGTCCTAAATTGAGTCTGTGAGGGGGCTTTGGGCTACACTCATAATCCTATCAACTCCGGGGTTCTGGGGGCACTTATTTAAGCTCGGGGTCCCTCTGGGGTGGGTTTTACGTTGTTGGTCGGTTCGGTTTTCCTCCTCGATGTTGCGTTGGTTTCTTCTCTTTATCTTTCGGTTGGCTCCTAAGCAAAAAGCTGCTGGAGTTAAGCACCACCTTCCCCAGAGCGAGGGCCCTGTAAAGCTGACTCCAACCTCCAAAAGCTGATTCCCCCTGCTCGTTCTGTAGGTCCTATATTTGTATCCAATTTAGTTCTGGCCTTTTCACGCTCAAACTCAGTTGGTGGTCCATTGTGTAAGTTTGGGCGGGGAGATAGCTTTGAATATTTAATCAGAAGATGTCACAGGTACAGGTAGGTGTGAGGACAGGGGTATTGTTTCAGTGCACATTGGTGCCTCAACGTCGGTTGGTCCATTGTAACAGTCCTAGGAGTCAGCCGGTTTGGGCCTCCCATTCGATGGGCCATTAGGTAGATGATGGTCCACATTCATTAGGGGTGAGTCATATTTTCAAACTGGGCCAGGTAGTCCTTATTGGTTGAGGATTTCCCCACTTCAGGCCCAACTCGACCGCTGATTGGCCTGCCAGAATGCACTTTTCCCCCATTGGCCAGTGCCTCTGTCTCGCTTGTGAGCCAGACTCCACAATGTCTGTATCCGCCCACACGTTTCCCAGCCTGCCTGGTCTGAGGATTTTACTTGGCCAAAAATGTTCAGTTAAAATGTATAGGACGATCCCATGGTAGTTTTCTTGTCCTTAGGGTGTTCCAATAAAATGCGGCCGTGGATTTTCGAACCTTACAGCAATGAGGATGAAGAGTTGAGCGACTATGACACTCATAGTGAAAACAGTACCAAACATGTAGAAAGATAGAAAGAAGAAAGAAAGATTTGGATTTATATAGCACCTTTCATGACCACCGGACGTCTCAAAGCGCTTTACAGCGAATGCCATACTTGTGGAATGTAGGATACGCGGCAGCCAATTTGAACACAGCAAGCTCCCACAATCTTTTTTTTTTTGTCATGTTGATTGAGGGATAAATATTGCCCCAGAACACCGGGGATAACTCCCCCGCTCTTCTTGGAAATAGTGCCATGGGATCTTTTCAGATCTTCCACCTGAGAGAGCAGACAGGGCCTCGGTTTAACGTCTCATCTGAAAGACGGTATCTCCGACAGTGCAGCGCTCACTTGGTACTGCCCTTCTGACAATGTGGCGCTCCCTCAGTACTGCCCCTCCGATAGTGTGGCGCTCCCTCAATACTGCCCCTCCAACAGTGCGGCACTCCCTCAGTACTGCATCTCCGACAGCGCAGTATGGCGCTCCTTCAGTACTGCCCCTCCGACAGTGTGGCGCTCCCTCAGTACTGCCCCTCCGACAGTATGGCGCTCCCTCAGTACTGCCCCTCCGACAGCGCAGTGCGGCGCTCCGCAGTATTGCCCCTCCGACAGTGTGGCGCTCCCTCAGTAACTGCCTCTCCGACAGCGCAGTATGGCGCTCCCTCAGTACTGCCCCTCCAACAGTGCGGCGCTCCCTCAGTATTGCCTCTCCGACAGTGCGGCACTCCCTCAGTACTGCCCCTCCGACAGTGCGGAGCTCCCTCAGTATTGCCCCTCCGACAGTATGGCGCTCCCTCAGTACTGCCCCTCCGACAGCGCAGTGCGGCACTCCCTCAGTACTGCCCCTCCAACAGTGCGGTGCTCCCTCAGTACTGCCCCTGATCCAAAAGACGAAAACACAATGTAGAGCATGGAAGACTCTAACAGTGCCATATATACTTGATCAGGTTCTTCTATGTGGAGATCATGTGGCTGAAAGAAAGTGATGGAGACTAATGTACTGGATTCTGCAATGCTGGCAGTTTATGGAGCTTGCAAGCCTATAGTTCCTTGTGACAATAGCTCTTTAAAAGCTCCCTTTGGCTTGATCGAACACTACATTTTTCTATTAACTTTGTTCGCCGCTGCTCTATACTTGGGCTGACTCAGGTGGTCCACATCGCGACAACCCGAGTACTGACATTAAAAATATTGGGAAACTGCGCTGTAAACATGCGCAAAGCTTTGTGCTGTCCTTTTGGCAAGGTTTATCTGTGCTTCAATAATGCATGCTTGAATCCTTTCTCCTCACTGTGAAAAGCAATCTGTACAATGGGTGTAAGCCATCAACCTTGAAAGTTCAGTTCTTATACGTTCATTATGGTTGCGGGAACAAAGCTCAAAATGTTCTCCAACCTTGAGAAGCTCAGCGACTTAGAACAGGCAGTATTTATTCTGACAGGGGTGGGGGGGGGGGGAGGGGGTGGAATGTCAAGGTGCCATTGTTCCAACACAAAATCAACAGGTTTTAGTTTGATTTATTCATTCTCGAGATGTAGGCATCGCTGGCAAGGCCGGCATTTATTGCCCGTCCCTAATTGCCCCTTGAGAAGGTGGTGGTGAGCCGCCTTCTTGAACCGCTGCAGTCCACCACAGAAGTTTTTGTTTAATTATATACATACACGACAGAGTGGCGATCTCGGAGGGCAGTTAGGAGTTGCTCCGGGTCGTGGGTCACGTGTAGGCCAGCCCGGGGAGGGTGCCAGGTTTCCTTGAGAAGCTCAAGGTCAATGCCGGGTGATCCGTGTGGCTTTATTCTTCTTATTGTTTTCTGTCGCGGTTTGTTACAACTGAGTGTCTCGCTGGGCCATTTCAGGAGGGGCAGTTAAGAGCCCATCACATTGCTGTGGGGCTGGAGTCACCTATAGGCCAGACCGGGTAAAGGCGGCAGATTTCCTTCCCGAAAAGACATCAGTGAAATGGATGTTTTTTTTTACAACAACAACAACTTGCAGTTATGTAGCACCTTTAATGTCCCAAAGCGCTTTACAGGAGTATAATGAGATTTTTTTTTTTAAATGAACACCGAGCAGCATAAGTAGAAATTAGCGCAGGTGACCGAAAGCTTGGTCAAAAAGGTAGGTTTTGACAGGGAGTTCCCGAGCTTGGGGCCCAGGCAACAGAAGACACAGCCACCAATGGTTGGGCGATTATAACCAGGGATGCTCAAGGGCGCAGAGCACTCTGGCAGTTTCATGGTCACCATTACTGACTCTAGCTTTTTTATCCCACATTTATTTAATTAACTGAATTTAAATTCCCCAGCTGCCGTGTGGGGATTTGAACTCACTTCTCACAATCATTAATCCAGCCTCCAGATTAACTAGTCCAGTAACATAACCCCGATGCTGCTGCACCCACACTGGTTGCTAACCCTCCATGATTGCCAGAGGTCTCCAGGAATTGAAGGACAATGCAGCAAGCAACATGGAGGAGAAAAATCATGGGGGCGTTCAAAAAAAAAAAGTGGTCTTTTTTCAATTTTCTTTGAACACTTTTGTTTATAAAAAAAATATTGGGGGTGGGAAGAAATCATCTTCATAGGCAGTCCCTCGGAATCGAGGAAGACTTGCTTCCACTCTAAAAATGAGTCCTTACGTGCCTAAACAGTCCAATACGAGAACCACAGACCCTGTCACAGGTGGGACAGATAGTTGTTCAGGGAAGGGGTGGGTGGGACAGGTTTGCCGCACGCACTTTCCGCTGCCTGCGCTTGATCTCTGCATGCTCTCGGCGATGAGACTCGAGGTGCTCAGCGCCCTCCCGGATTCACTTTCTCCACTTAGGGCGCTCTTTGGCCAGAATCTCCCAGGTGTCAGTGGGGATGTTGCACTTTATCAGTGCTTCAATGCTGGGGATGTTGACCTGGTCGAGGACGCAAACCGTTGGTGCGTCTGTCCTCCCAGGGGATTTGCAGGATCCTGCGGAGGCATCATTGGTGGTATTTCTCCAGCGACTTGAGGTTTCTGCTGTAAATGGGAAGAAAAAGGCTTGTTTGACTGACGGTCGAGAACCATCCAGTCCGGTAACGAGGAGTCCGTTTGTTTTTCCGATTGTGCGTGGAAAGGCAGGGGGCACGCGAGGATGGACAGGTTGGGTGACCAATGGTGGGAGCATGGGGACGGGCCGGTTAGAAACAGGAGGTCAAGTAACAACACCTCTGGCAACACGTCCAACCAGAGTTGGCAACCCTGACGTGGGAGCTCCAAATTTAGCGAATTGCCGCGCTCGAACTACGCCGGATGCCATATTGACACAGGCGACTTTTAGTCGTCCGAGGCACCTGCCTGAAAGCAGTGGGGGCCTAATAAGTGTATGTAAATTAGAGGTCCTGCTTATGGATCCCTCTGTCAAATTGAACTTTGGTGTGGGGTGGGGGCGCTTTATTCATTCACTCTAAAACCTGCCCACAAATTCTTGGCGACAACTGTGGGGCAGCAGGCCACACCAGTGTTATTTACAGACATCCTCAGCTGCATTAGAGAAGGCCGAGGGGGTGACCTAATAGAGGTCTTTAAAATTATGAAAGGTTTTGATAGAATGGATACAGAGAGAATGTTTCCACTTGTGAGTAAGAGCATAACTAGAGGCCATCAATATAAGATAGTCACCAAGAAATCCAACAGATTCAGAAGAAACTTCTTTACCCAGAGAGTGGTGAGAATGTGGAACTCGCTGCCACAGGGAGTGGTTGAGGCGAATAGTATCGATGTATTTAAGGGGAGGCTCGACAAGCATATGGGGGAGAAGGGAATAGAGGGTTATGCCGATAGAGTTAGATGAGGAAAGACAAGAGGAGGCTCGAGTGGAGCATAAACACCGGCATGGACTGGTTGGATTGAATGGCCTGTTTCTGTGCCGTACATCCGATGTAATACTATGTAAATCTCTCATTAACCTTTTCTGCTCTCAGAAGAAGTATTCCAGCTTCTCTAGTCTCCCCATAACTGGAGTCCCTCATTCCTGGTAGCATTCAGGACAAGTCAGGAGTGTGATGGAACACTCTCCACTTGCCTGGATGAGTGCAGCTCCAACAACACTCAAGAAGCTCGACACCATCCAGGACAAAGCAGGCCACTTGATTGGCACCCCATCCACCACCTTCAACACTCACTCCCTCCACCACCGGCACACCTTGGCTGCAGTGTGCACCATCTACAAGATGCACTGCAGCAACTCGCCAAGGCTTCTTCGGCAGCACCTCCCAAACCCACGACCTCTATCACCTAGAAGGACAAAGGCAGCAGGTGCATGGGAACACCACCACCTCCACGTTCCCCTCCAAGTCACACACCATCCTGCCTTGGAAATATATCGGCCGTTCCTTCATCGTCGCTGGGTCACAATCCTGGAACTCCCTCCCTAACAGCACTATGGGAGCACCTTCACCACACGGACTGGAGCGGGTTCAAGAAGGCAGCTCACCACCACCTTCTCAAGGGGGCAATCAGGGACGGGCAATAAATGCTGGCCTTGCCAGCGACGCCCACGTCCTACGAACAAGTTTTAAAGAATTCTATTACATCTCCTCTGCATCCTCTCCAAGGCCTTGTCATCCTCCCTAAAGTATGGTGCCTTAAATGACACACTTCTAAATCCATTTGTGGTAAGACATTCCATATTTCAGTAAACTATGCGAGACAAAAGAAATCATCTAAACTCCTCCTAAAAATCATTCAAGGTTTCATTTTAGAGCTGTGGTTAGTTTTATAATGCATTAATGATTTATTGGAAAAATGCTGCCAAGTAAAATTATTCACATATGTGATAACATTGTTTTATTGGGGGCTAACAGTCTTGATTAAATTTCCTCTTCCCTAGCATGGGAGATGACTTCAATCTACGGCTGGCTAGATAGAAATTGTTTGAGTGTAGCTTCTGCTATAAAAGAAATACGGCTTCCTTTTTTTTTTGAAGTTCACTACGAAACCAAAGATAGCGGCAGTGGCTTAGGCTCTCATCATATTCAGCATTTTGAAACGTGAAATGTCTAAATTCGTGGAGCGTTATCTGGTTGCCTTTTTATATGTCGAGTAACATGTTTCGCAGCTGATGAAGAACATTGCCAGCAGGGTGTATTTACTGAAAAGGATCGGAATTCATCTTCAGCTTGAAACAGTAAAATTGATTTTCAATGCTTTTCCACATTTATATTACTGTTCCACTGTTTGGTCCAAAACTAATATTGCGATGTTCAATCAAACACCGACCCTGTATAATCATGTTGTTAGGCTGCTGGATGTTTGTTCTTCTTTTGAACATCATAGCCCGGTATCAAACTTAACTTATTACTATTCTGCTTTAAAGTGGGATGCCAACTGCAAAATGTTTTAAGCACTCACATTCTATATTATAACGTATGATGTCAGCTTCAGTAGAGTTGAGCTGCAGAGCACAGGATGCTGGCTGCATTTCTTTCCCTCATCCCTTTTCTACTGAAGACTGCCATTCATTTCCTTTCCTGAAATGTCTTTATAAAATACTCTCGCCTCTGAGTCTGAAGGTCGTGGGTTCAAGACCCACTCCAGAGACTTGAGCACAAAGATCCAGGCTGACACTCCCAGTGCAGTGGTGAGAGAGTGCTGCACTGTCGGAGGAGCGCCGCACTGTCGGAGGGGCAGTACTGAGGGAGCGCTGCACTGTTGGAGGGGCAGTACTGAGGGAGTGCCGTACTGTCGGAGGGGCAGTACTTAGGGAGCGCGGCACTGTCGGAGGGGTAGTACTGAGAGTGTGCCACACTCTTGAAGGGGCAGCACTGAGGGAGCGCCGCACTGTCGGAGGAGCAGTACTGAGGGAGCGCGGCACTGTTGGAGGGGCAGTACTGAGGGAGCGCCGCACTGTCAGAGAGGCAGTACTGAAGGAGCGCCGCACTGTCGGAGGGGCAGTACTGAGGGAGCGCTGCACTGTTGGAGGGGCAGCACTGAGGGAGAGCTGCACTGTTAGAGGGGCAGTACAGAGAGAGCACCGCACTGTCGGAGGGGCAGCACTGAGGGAGAGATGCACTGTCAAAGGGGCAGTACTGAGGGAGTGCTGCACATTCGAAGGGGCAGTACTGAGGGAGCACTGTACTGTCGGAGGGGCAGTACTGAGGGAGTGCTGCACTGTCGGAGGGGCAGTAGTGAGGGAGTGCCGCCATGTCGGAGGGGCAGTACTGAGGGAGTTTATCTTGCTGCTAGCAGAGAATGGTTTCGATCCATTGGCCTCTGGGTTATGGGCCCAGCACACTTCTGCTGCACCACTCTGCTCAGCTGCAACATTGGGGCCATTGGAGGGAGCAGCGTGCGGTGGCCCGGCCTGGAAATCGGCCCGATCCCGGCCTGTAAGACCATCAGCAGGCCAGGGCCATTAGAGGGAGCAGCGTGCGGCGGTATACCACTGCAGGGAGCAGCACGTGCTGCTGCAGGAGGGCGACGGCTACGAAGCCAGGTCACTGATTGCAGTGCGGGCAGGGCACAGCAGGAGGGGCGAAGGAGCGGCGAGAGACTGTAGAGGGGAGTGACCAGGGCCTGGGAGAGGCGTGAGTTCTGGACCCAGAAGTGGCGAGGGCCCAGGGGCAGCATGGACCAACCCACACTGCGATATTTGCGCGCACTAGGTCCGTGCAGCAGAGCTGGTCTCCAGTAGTCTTGGGTAATCCTTGACCAAGGCCTAGCTCTGTCGAGCCCGTGTGGTGGCTGGTGTGCAACGGTCACCACACGTTAAAAAAATCCACGGACAGGCATCTTCCACCCTTCAACATGTAGTTCGGGACCTGGAATATTAGATCCTTCATTGAAATACCTGTGAACTCATCCCTTTTTGGCGTGGAAGCAAGTCATCCTCGCTTCGAGGGACTGCCTATGACTGACTGACTAACTGAGGGAGTGCAGCACTGTCGGAGGGGCAGTACTGAGGAAGTGCAGCACTGTCGGAGGCACAGTACTGAGGATGCGCTGCACGGTCGGAGGGGCAGTACTGAGGGAGCTCCACACTGTCGGAGGGGCAGTACTGAGGGAGCTCCGCACTGTCGGAGGGGCAGTACTGAGGGAGCTCCGCACTGTCGGAGGGGCAGTACTGAGGAAGTGCAGCACCGTCGGAGGCACAGTACTGAGGAAATGCTGCACTGTTGGAGAGGCAGTACTAAGATGGCAGTGTTTAACTGGGATCATACGCAGCAAGTGGTCTCCACTGCGCGGACATGATGGGCCGGAATGGCCTCCTTCTGCGCTGTAAAGTTCTATGTTTCTATGTTTCTAAGACCCTTAGGGGAGCTTTTTGCTGTGTTCTAAGTGACCTTGCTGAAGTTGACATTGGTGCAAAACAGCAACAGAACAAAACTTAATTGCTTATCTTTAATTAAGAAGAAAAATATAACGAAAATGTTGTTGGTTAGATATCTCTCCAAATATTTGCAGCTATCGCAACGCGCTAATACCTACTCTCTGCGGACCAGTCTGTTTTATCTGCTCCAATGTGACATCCGCTAATTCCTACTAAAGGCTTGCCTCCATGGAAAGTGTCAAAGGCTTAAAAGATTGCCTCACACAAAAATCTGCAACAGATTTCTACGTTTCATGTAGAGAAATAGGGTAATGCAAAACTGGAACTCTCTCCCTCAAAAAGCTGTTTAGGCTGGTGGTCAACTGAGCATTTCAAATCTGAAATTGGTAGCTCTTTGTTTAGGCAAGAGTACATTTTTTATTCATTTATGGGATGTAGGCGTCGCTGGCAAGGACGGCATTTATTGCCCATCCCTAATTGCCCCTTGAGAAGGTGATGGTGAGCCGCCTTCTTGAACCGCTGCAGTCCGTGTGGTGAAGGTGCTCCCACAGTGCTGTTAGGGAGGGAGTTCCATGATTGTGACCCAGCGACGATGAAGGAACGGCCGATATATTTCCAAATCAGGATGGTGTGTGTGACTTGGAGGGGAACGTGGAGGTGGTGATGTTCCCATGCTCCTGCTGCCCTTGTCCTTCTGGGTGGTAGAGGCTGTGGGTTTGGGAGGTGCTGCTGCCGAAGAAGCCTTGGCGAGTTGCTGCAGTGCATCTTGTAGATGGTGCACACTGCAGCCAGGGGGCGCCGGGGGTGGAGGGAGTGAATGTTGAAGGTGGTGGATGGGGTGCCAATCAAGTGGGCTGCTTTGTCCTGGATGGTGTCGAGCTTCTTGAGTGTTGTTGGAGCTGCACTCATCCAGGCAAGTGGAGAGTATTCCATCACACTCCTGACTTGTGCCTTGTAGATGGTGGGAAGGCTTTGGGGAGTCAGGAGGTGAGACACTCGCCTCAGAATACCCAGCCTCTGACCTGCTCTTGTTGCCATGGTATTTATGTGGCTGGTCCAGTTAAGTTTCTAGTCAATGGTGACTCCCAGGATGTTGATGGTGGGAGATTCGGCGATGGTAATGCTGTTGAATGTCAAGGGGCGATGGTTAGACTCTCGCTTGTTGGAGATAGTCATTTCCTGGCACTTGTGTGGCGTGAAAGTTACTTGCCACTTATCAACCCAAGCCTGAATGTTGTCCAGGTCTTGCTGCATGCGGGCACGGACTGCTCCATTGTCTGAGGAGTTGTGAATGGAACTGAACACTGTGCAGTCATCAGCGAACATCCCCACTTCTGACCTTATGATGGGGGGAAGGTCATTGATGAAGTAGCTGAAGATGGTTGGGTCTAGGGACTGGAACCTTCACTTTTTTTGCATGCTTAACGCCCATTTAACGCCCATTTTACCACTGAAATGACGTATAACGCCCATATATCACCCATTTTGGCACAAGTTGGAAACTAACGGGCATTTTTAAGAAGCTTATCGCCGAGCATTACTTTCCCCATGTGGCTAACGGCGGGAAAAATTATTACTGCCCGCCCCCTTATTTTAGGCGGAATCAGCAGAATAGGCAAAATCAACGCCCATAATATCGCCCAGAATTAATTTCCACACTGATTTAACGCCGAGCTTCAATAATAATGCCCGGCCACTTTTTTTTGTCGTAAAGAGCATATTTACCGAAACTAGCGGTCATGAGATCGCCCAGCGTCAATTTCGCCACCTCGCACACATGTCGCCCACAATATCGCTCGCCCAAAACACTGCCCAGAAAAAGTGGAACTAGGCGGAACTAATCACAACGTTATGGACGCCATGTTCTAGATCACATGTCCCGTCCTTTAAAAGGCTGTTGTGCTTCAACCTCGGCGGAGTTCGGATGTACTCTGCAGGTCGTTGGAGTTGATGTGAACATTTCTACAAACATCTTGACCATACTGTGACCGATTGGAATTGAAGAGGTGTCTTCATCGGGACGTTCCTTGTTTGTGACCAATCGGTGGAAAACAGAGAGCTATTGCAATGGGGCCTGTCCTTTCTCACCCTCTCTTGATGACCAATTACATGCTGCAGACTCGAGATGGCATTATGTGCCCAATGTAAGACGTGACAGACAGATGAGGAGGACCAGACGTTACACCCCCCGCAAGTACAAGGAGAAGCATTTTTACCTCGACTTGCCTGACACCACCTGCCTTTGGAGACTGCGCTTCCACAAAGAGGTTATCACTGAGGTATGCCAGCTGATAAGGGCAGATCTGCAGCCTGCCAGCACCATCAATACTGCATTGTCCGCCGAGGTCAAAGGTCACCGCAGCACTGTCGTTCTATGCCTCGGGTTCTTTTCAGGCCACAGCTGGAGAAATTTGCGTACTTTCTCAGCATGCCACACATCGCTGCATTAGACAGGTCACTGAAGCCCTGTATGCACGCAGGGGGGACTTGATCAGCTTCCCTATGACCAGGGAGTCACAGAGTGAGAGGGCTCTAGGATTCTCCAGAATTGAAAACTTCCCCAAGGTGCAGGGAGCAATAGACTGTACGCATATCGCGATGAGGGTACCTTTTCAGGATGCAGATGTTTTCAAGAACCGCAAGGGATTCCACTCCCTGAATGTCCAGCTGGTTGTCGACCACCAGCAAATTATATTGGCTGTGAATGCTCAATTTCTGGGCAGCTGCTGAGAGAGGGCATCATCTCGCCCGTTGAATTCAGCGACTGGGCGAGCCCCATCGTCCCCGTCCTAAAAGCGGATGGTTCTGTCAGGATCTGTGGCGACTACAAGGCCACTATCAATCGGGTGTCCCTACAAGACCAATAACCGCTCCCGAGAGCGGAGGATCTTTTCGCCACACTGGCAGGCGGCAAGCTGTTCACCAAGTTGGACCTCACTTCAGCCTACATGACCCAAGAACTGGCCGACGAATCTAAATGACTGACCACCATCACTACGCACAAGGGACTGTTCGTTTACAACAGGTGCCCGTTTGGCATTCGATCAGCGGCTGCGATTTTTCAAAGAAACATGGAAAGCCTGCTCAAATCCATCCCTGGAACTATCGTATTTCAGGACGACATTCTCATCACGGGTCGTGACACCGAGGAACACCTCCACAACCTGGAGGAGGCGCTACGCCGATTGGACCGGGTAGGCTTGTGACTCAAGAAACCTAAGTGTGTGTTTTTGGCTCCTGAGGTTGAGTTCCTGGGCAGGAGAGTTGCTGCAGATGGGATTCGGCCCACCGAATCCAAAACAGAGGCGATTCGACGAGCGCCCAGGCCCGGCAACACATCGGAATTGCGTTCATTTCTGGAACTATTTCGGGAACTTTCTGCCGAACTTAAGCATATTGTTGGAGCCGCTTCACGTGCTCCTGCGTAAGGGTTGTGATTGGTTTTGGGGGGACTGTCAAGAACGGGCTTTCAATCGGGCACGGAACCTACTTTGTTCAAATAAGTTATTGACCCTGTACGACCCCTGTAAGAAATTGGTTCTGACATGTGATGCATTGTCCTATGCGGTCGGGTGCATGTTGCAGCAGAGTAATGCTGAGGGCCAACTACAACCTGTGGCTTATACCTCCAGGTCGCTCTCTCAAGCGGAACGGGGATATGGGATGGTTGAGAAGGAGGCACTCGCATGTATCTATGGTGTAAAAAGATGCATCAGTACCTTTTTGGCAGGAGGTTCAAATTAGAAATGGACCACAAGCCGTTAACATCCCTGTTGTCAGACAGCAAGGTTGTCAATGCCAACGCGTCAGCTCGCATACAACGATGGGCTCTCACGCTGGCTGCTTATGACTACTCCATCCGGCACCGGCCTGGCACCGAAAATTGCGCTGACGCGCTCAGCAGGCTTCCACTGGCCACCACCGAGGGGGCAGCGGCACAAAGCGCTAAGATGGTCATGGCCGTTGATGCCTTTGACAGCGTAGGCTCCCCCATCACAGCCCGCCAGATCAAAATCTGCACAAACAGAGATCCCCTCCTATCTCTGATTAAGAAATGTGTCCGTACTGGGGATTGGGCACCCGCACACGGAGCATGCCCTGAGGGGGTCAGACTGTTTCACAGGTGGATGGATGAGCTCTCCATTCAAGCTGACTGCCTACTATGGGGCAGCCGGGTAGTCATGCCCCAGAGGGGCAAGGAGGCATTCATCAGGGAACTCCACAGCATTCAGGCATCGTGCTGATGAAGGCCATTGCCCGGTCACATGTTTGGTGGCCGGGAATTGATTCAGACCTGGAACACTGTGTTCACAGGTGCACGACATGTGCCCAGCTGGGTAATGCCCCCAGGGAGGCCCCGCTCAGCCCTTGGCCCTGGCCCACCAGGCCATGGTCACGTATTCATGTAGACTACGCAGGCCCGTTCATGGGAAAAATGTTTCTCATTGTGGTAGATGCGTACTCGAAATGGATCGAGTGCATCATTTTGAATTCGTGCATGACATCCACCACTGTGGAGAGTCTACGTGCGGCCTTTGCAACCCATGGCTTGCCGGACATCCTTGTTAGCGATAATAGCCCATGTTTCACGAGCTACGAGTTCCGGGAGTTCATGTCGGGCAATGGCATCAACCATGTCAGGACAGCACCGTTCAAGCCAGCCTCCAATGGCCAGGCAGAACATGCGGTCCAAATCATTAAACAAGGCGTGCTCAGGATTCAAGGACCCTCCCTTCAATGCTGCCTAGCGCGCCTTCTGCTGGCCTATAGGACCCGACCGCACTCGCTCAAGGGGGTCCCGCCCACTGAGCTACTTATGAAATGAACACTCAAAACTCGGTTGTCCCTCATTCACCCAGTCCTGACCGACATAGTTGAGGGCAAGCGCCAGTCCCAAAACAAGTACCATGACTGAAATTCAAGGGGAGAGATGTATAGAAATAACTGACCCCTTATTTGTTCTCAGTCACGCCATGGAGCCCAAATGGCTTGAGGGTACTATAATAGACAAAGAGGGGAACAGGGTCATCATGGTTAAACTTAACAATGGGCAGATATGCCGCAAGCATCTGGACCAAGTAAAAAAAAAGTTCAGCATTGACACTGAGGAACCTGAGGACGATCATGAGATGGTATTCACACCACCGCCAGTGAACGAGCAACAAGAACATTCAGCAGCATGCACAGTCCCTGCGGTCAGCTCACACAGATCGGAATCACCACAGGTGACAGACACTCACGCCAAGGCTCAACAACCAGAGTCCCAACTGCAGCGCTCCACGAGGGAGCGCAGACCACCCGAGAGACTTAACCTATGATCCCAATAAGACTTTGGGGGGGAGGTGATGTCATGTATGTAACCTCTATGTAACACCACTGCAATACTGTATATACTTAAGCAATGCACACCTTGACCACAGGGTGTGAACTTGTGGGAGACACTCCTTACCTGGTCATCCAGGTATATAAAGGGAGGTCCCACGCAGGGTCATCACTTCTTGGTCCTGTGAATAAAGGTTCAGGTCATAGAGTGACCTTGTCCATAGAATGTACCTCGTGTGGGTTTTGTGCCATTGAGTAAGGACATTACGGCATCCATGATGCTCACATCCTGCGTGAGAGCACTGTATCTGACTTGTTTAACAATCAGCCACAAGGTCAATGCTGGATGCTTGGTGATAAAGGATATGGCTTTGCTACCTGGCTGATGACCCTCCTGCGTGACACTCACACCAAAGCCGAGAGGCGATACAACGAGAGCCGCAGAGCAACTCGCAATATCGTGGAGAAAACCATTGGAGTGCTGAAGCAGCGCTTTAGATGCCTGGACCACTCAGCAGGTGAGCTCCGATACCACCCTGAGCAGGTGGCTCAGTTCGTGGTGGTGTGCTCCATGCTGCACAACTTGGCTATCAGGAGGGGACAAGAATTGCCTGATGAGTCTGACAGTCCACCTCACCTGAGAGAGGAAGAGGAGGACGAGGAGGCGGATGCTGACATCGGCCCAGACAATCAGGCTGACGCTGAAGCCATGCCCCCTCCCCCCTGTAAACTGCATGAAAGGGCCCGTGGTGGCATGATAGCTACAAGAGCCTTACGTCAGGAGCTCATCAATGATCGCTTTGCCTGAAAGAACGTTGGTGTTATTTACAAGACTGACACACTGCTGGGTGTGCAGGTCATACATCAATGGTGGGCATCACCTTGGTGACAGTTAAAGTTTAAGTTGATTGAAGTTAAATGTAATTATACCCTTTGATGTTAAGGAATCACCAGTGTGTAACGGTGCAGCTACCTGAGCCAATGTGCGACAAGGTTTTGTTAAATAAAAAACATTTAAACCGAACATTAGTCAGAAATCATCAGTATTTCTGTACAAACCAACCCTTCCCCCCCCGCTCTTCCCCCCCACCCCGCTTCTCCTCCCTACCTCTACC
The DNA here is from genome assembly GCF_044704955.1 of Pristiophorus japonicus. Lineage (NCBI taxonomy): Eukaryota > Metazoa > Chordata > Chondrichthyes > Pristiophoridae > Pristiophorus > Pristiophorus japonicus. Next base: position 72,862,013 of record NC_091997.1, on the reverse strand, counting down.
CTTTCCCCTTCCCCTCCTGACTCCAAGCCGCCTGGCCGAGGAGCTCCTCAGACGATGCTTTTTGCGGGGGGGGGGGAGGGGCGGGTGACGGCTGAAGAGCTGCGTGGACGGATACGGGAGAGGACGGTCCCGAGGTGGGAACGTGTCCAAGCCAGAAGCAAGATGTTGCTCCTGGCTCTCGTGTGGTTGGCAATGGAGCTGCATCACCTTGGGGTGCAGTGCCACGCTCCGGGACCACTGGGAGCTCTCTGCCACCTGTGTTCCTGGCTACCAGCTCCAGGGCCTCCTCCATCCCTTCCATGTTATATCTTATTTGTTGGACAAAAATTCGGAGCCAACTATGTTCTTGGTGCTTAGAAGGCTTTCTGCTACTGGTGAATCTCCGCCGTTCCTCCCACAATAGCCAGGCAAGCACACACCACATCCACACATGCTTTCAGTGCCTCTGAGCTCCCTCTCTTTCTGTCTCCTCTTCTGCGCATGTCATATGACCCTTGACCTCCTGAATCACGTGAATCGAGCGTTGCCATGCCGTTGCTAAGGATGGCGACACTTTGCGGCAAAAGGTCAAAAAAATTTAACGCTAACGCCCATTTCAGATCGCTCGCGGTAATGCCCATTTTCAAAAATGGAGATTGGTGCTTTGCGAATGGGCAAGCAGCCGGCGATCTGAAAATCCATTTTTACTGCCCACACCGGAAATATCGCCCATTTTTTGGGCGATAAGCACAAAAGTGGAGGTTCTAGCCCTAGGACACTGCCCTGAGGAACTCCTGCAGCGATGTCCTGGGACTGAGATGGTTGACCTCCAACCACCACAACCATCTTCCTTAAGGATATATCCATATTGAAATTAATTTGCGAATAACATCGATTCTGCAATTTTATTAATGTCTTCTTGTATTTTGTGGCAGTCTTCCTCAGTATTAACTATACCTCCCAATTTGGGGTCAACCACAAATTTTGAAATTGTACTCCCAATTCCCGAGTCCAAATCGTTTATGTAAATGGTGACTAACAATGGTCCTAGCCCCGATCCTTGTGGATCCTTTTGCCAGCCTGAGTAATTAGCCTTAACCCCCTACTTCCTGTTTTCAGTTTTTTTAAATTCGTTCGTGGGATGTGGGCATCGCTGGCAAGGCAAGTATTTATTGCCCATCCCTAATTGCCCCTCGAGAAGGTGGTGGTGGTGAGCCGCCTTCTTGAACTGCTGCAGTCCGTGTGGTGAAGGTGCTCCCACAGTGCTGTTAGGGAGGGAGTTCCAGGATTTTGACCCAGCGATGATGAAGGAACGGCCGATATATTTCCAAATTAGGATGGTGCATGACTTGGAGATGGTGTTTCCCATGTGCCTGCTGCCCTTGTCCTTCTAGGTGGTAGAGGACACGGGATTTGGGAGGTGCTGTCGAAGAAGCCTTAGCGAGTTCTGTTTTGTAGCCAGATTGCTAACCATTTAGCTACTTGTCCCCTGACTCAACATGTTCTGACCTTAGTCATGAGTGTATGCGGTAACTTATTGTAGGCCTTTTTGAAAATCAAATTATATTACATTTACTGCATTACCCTTGTCTATTTGTTCTCATGATTTGTCACACTGAAGACCGGACCTCCCATGGAGGTTCGCCAGGATGGGCAGAATGTCCCACCGGCTTCCCACCCTCCCAGATAAAGCTCCCTCTGCAGGGTGGAGGGTGGAACTGCGTGTGGCGGAGGTTGGAGTGTTGAGGATTTGTGGGAACATGAATGGGCAGGGTGGGGGGGGAGGGGAGGTGATGAGAGGAGTGAAGGCTGATAGCGGAGAGGGTGGGTCCCTAGGCATTGCGTGCTATAGGGTTCAGGGTAAGAATGACTCTTGTGGTTCTCACAGACCTCACATCTCTGTTCTAGCAGTCACACACCCCCCACCTTTCCCCGGGTTTGAGTCGTGGTGTCATAAATACAGATGCTAAGGAGGCCTGGAACCACTCGGTAAGCTGTCTGGTGAGAGGAGCTACAATGATTTCGTAAGAATTAGGAGCAGGAGTCGGCCATTCAGCCCCTCGGGCCCGCTCCGCCATCCAATAAGATCATGGCTGATCTTCTTCCTCAACTCTACTTTCATGTCCTATCCCCATATCCCTTGATTCCCTTAATATCCAAAAATCTATTGATCAGTTTCCTGTTTATGTGATGTAGAAATGTCGATTTCTTCTGAAACTTGCACCTCCCCCTCACCACAGAGTCAGCTGTGGCTCAGTGGGCAGCACACTCGCCTGAGTCAGAAGGTTATGGGTTCAAGTCCCACTCCAGGGACTTGAGCACATAAATCTAGGTGACACTCCCAGTGCAGTGCTGAGGGAGCGCTGCACTGTCGGAGGTGCCGTCTTTCAGATGTGACGTTAAACCGAGGTCCCGTCTGCCCTCTCAGGTGGACGTAAAAGAAACTGCGGCATTATTTTGAAGAAGAGCAAGGGAGTTATCCCTGGGTGTCCTGGCCAATATTTATCCCTCAATCAGCATGACAAAAAAACAGACGATCTGGTCATTATCACATTGCTGTTTGTGGGATTTGCTGTGCGCAAATTGGCTGCCGCGTTTCCCACATTACCACAGTGGCTACACTTCAAAAATACTTCATTGGCTGTAAAGTGCTTTGAGATGTCCGGTGGTTGTGAAAGGCGCTATATAAATGCAAGTCTTTCTTTTTATTTACCAAAAAAACCCAAATCTGTGACAAAATGTGACAAATAAACACGCCAAGGTTATTTATGCCTTCTCAAAACATGCAAGTATTTTATCAAGGTAAATAAATCAATACAGACATTCTAAGTATGATTAAATCATGACTGGATATTAACTTTAAAATGAGCAGTGTTTATCAGATCAGCAATGCTGCCTCAAAGTTTGATGTGGCTGTTACATGTGGGTTATTAAACTCTGGTAATAAAAAGCAAATCACTTTCAAGTATATAAACTGATTTCGCGAATAAAGGTGCGGCAGTTCACAAAGCAGCGTGTTAAATGGAGGTGAAGAACTGGGGGCGCACATTGTCTATCTGAGCCACGATGAGCAGGGAGGACTCAGGTTCCATCCCGGGTCTCTGCTCAGTCAGCTGATTGTTGCCACGGCAACAGCAGGCCTGTCACAATTGGCCTCAATGTCCCTGGGCTAGGAAAGGGAAAATCGCGTAGAATTCCCGCTCCAGACTGCTATACAGTCACCCCTGCTTGAAAGTATTTGTGTATGTGTGTTTGCATGGTTTGAGTGTGAGTGGATACAGGTTGGTTATCTGTATGTTTGCGTTTGTGTGTGTGGACGCACATGTGTGTCTGTATGTTTGCATGTGTGGTGAACGTGTGAAGACGTGTGAGTGTATGTTTGTGTGTGCGGTGAACGTGTGGATTTGTGTGTGTGTGTGTGTGTTTGTGTGCATGTAGGTTTGTGTGTATCTATGTATTGACAAGTGTGTGTGTGTTTGTGTATGTGTGTATTTGTGTGTGTGGTGAATGGACATGTGTGTGTGTATGGACGTGTGTGTGTGTGTGGATGTGTATAGAAACATAGAAACATAGAAAATAGGTGCAGGAGTAGGCCATTCGGCCCTTTTAGCCTGCACCGCCATTCAATGAGTTCATGGCTGAACATGTAACTTCAGTACCCCATTCCTGCTTTCTCGCCATGTTCATGTGTGTGTGTGTGGACATTTGTGTGAGCACGTGTGTGTGTATGTACACGCGTGCTAGTATGGTTGTGTTTGTGTGTAGGCACGTGTGTGTGGGCACATGTGTGTGTGTCTACATGTATGTGTATGTACATGTGTGTGAGTATGTTTGTGTATGTGTGTGTGTGTGGAAGTTGTGTGTGGGCAGGATAAGGCTCAGTTGTAATGCCCTCATGGTCAAATAGTCAGCTAACAGTCACTGTCTCGTGCTTACAGATGAGGAAAGGTCACTTGGGCAAGATCCTGGCCTGAGAGACAATACTCAAGAAAGAGTCAAATCCTATGGAAGAGGCAAGCGGACAATAGACTGATAAGGCAAAAAAAGGAAAGCAGTTTAACAATATTCAAGAGTATTATTTTATTGACTTATTCTGCAGTTGATATCCCGCCAGATAATTCAATGGATAACACTGAGTGCTAATTGAAGAGTGTAAAATATCAATGGATATTGAACATTTGGCCCAATGGTTCACCCTCAAAGCCTCCTTGAAAAAGTGCAACATCCCCACCGACACCTGGGTGTCCCCGACCCAAGACCGCTCAAAGTGGAGGAGAAGCATCCGGGAAGGCGCCGAACACCTCGAGTCTCTTCGTCGGGAGCACGCGGAAGCCAAGCGCAAACAGCGGAAGGAGCGCACGATAAACCCAAGCCCCCCACCCACCCGTCCCTCCAACCACCGTCTGCCCCACCTGTGACAGAGACTGTAGGTCCCGTATCAGTCTCATCAGTCACCTGAGAACTCGTATTAGCGTGGAAGCAAGTCATCCTCGACCTCGAGGGATTGCCTAAGAGAGAGAGCATCTACGCTATTCGCTCAACTGCTCCTTGGGGTAGCGAGATCCACAAATGATCTGGTGGGGTGCATAATCCCGCGGAACACTGGTGAAAGTAGGCAGAGTGGTGAGTCAAAGGTTCAGTCACTGCATTTAGAAAAACGCGGCGAAGTATTGGAAAGAGTTCAAAGAAGGACATCAAGAATGGTGTCAGGATTTTAATCTGAGGAGCTGAGGGAATTAAATTTATCGTCACTGCATCTGACCTGGGGCACAGTCTGAAGGTTAAAGGCTGCTGAAGGGAATCAGCGCGATGGTCCTGGTAAAATTCTCTGCATTCAACCAGGAGAGCAAGAGCGGCTGCATCGTAGGCCAAGGAAATCATGGCCAAGGTGTGGCTTAGGAGTGACTGAATATCTCGGTGACTCATGGGAGAAAGTGCCACTTAGCACAATCAATGTGTAATGTACTGAAGCATTAAAAAAGGAATTGGACTGATTCCTGATTCAACAGGGAGTGCAGGAACACAGGGTTGGCACCTGGTTAGAAGCAAAGTAACAATAGTTTTTTTTTATTAGTTCCTGGGATGTGGGCGTCACTGACAAGGCCAGCATTTATTGCCCATCTCTAATCGCCCCTTGAGAAGGTGGTGGTGAGCCGCCGTCTTGAACTGCTGCAGTCCGTGTGGTGAAGGTGCTCCCACAGTGCTGTTCGGGAGGGAGTTCCAGGATTGTGATTCAGCGACGATGAAGGAACGGCGTGTGACTTGGAGGGGAACGTGGAGGTGGGGAGGTGGAGGAGTTGAGGTAGGGCTTTCTCGAGAGTGACTAAGAAGGCTGAAGCCACAGCGGTCAATGGTTCGATTGGGTTCTTGAAACCAAGTGGCCAACTGGCTGAGATGAGCTGAATGTACGACCGACGTAATAGCAGTTACATTGTTCAGAATAAAAAGCCATCAAACAGCATAAATATAACCCCAAACTCCCCATTCCTCCTACTTCAGCCCCAACCATCCCACCATTGATGGCTGTCTCTTCAGCCTTGGTCCCACTCTCGAGAATGTCTTGTGTCAACTCCTGCCCCTCCTCACTCCCCTCCTTTAAGGCCTCATTAAAACCCACATCTTTCACTAAACTTTTGTCGGCCCTTCCGAATCGCTCCTATTTTTTTACTCAGTCTCCCGGGCTTTTGTTCACACTTGGAATGTTTTACTACATCAAAGATGCTCGATAAAATACTAGTTGCCATTGTTCAGAAGAGGGAAGGAGAAAAAATTGTGGATAATGAGGATATTTAGGCAAAAAGTTGACCTCAAGGTTTCTTGGACCAAGTGGCCATTGTTCATGTGTGAGAAATCAGGAAGCACTTTGTCACACAGAAGTTGGAAGGAATTTGGAAAACTCTCTCCCACAAAAGGCTGTGGATGCTGAGGCACAATTGAAGCCTTCAGGACTGAGAAAGATAGATTTTTTTTGCTGGGAAAGGGAATCAAGGGATATGTAGCAAAGGCGGGAAAATGGAGTTGAGGTGCAGATCAGCCATGATCTAACTGAATGGACACGACAGGCTTGAGGGGCTGAAAGATCTCCTTCTGTTCTTAATGTCACCAAAAAAAAGACAGGCTTGCATTTATATAGCGCCTTTCACGACCACCCGACATCCCAAAGCGCTTTACAGCCACTTTTTGGAGTGTAGTCACTGTTGTAATGTGGGAAACGCGGCAGCCAATTTGCGCACAGCAAGCTCTCACAAACAGCAATGTGGTAATGACCAGACAATCTGTTTTTCAATGATGTTGGTCAAAACTGTGTTAAAACATGCAGCCAAGCCAAACCTGGAACCAGCGACATAGGAAGTGGATCATCGAATTCACTCTGACTCAGCCCACCTGTTATTTTTCTTTCAGGGTCTGTTCCTGCTTTGACTCACTTACCCCTGGCAAAAGCAGCAATAATTTGTATTCATATATAGAGCCTGTAACGTAGTGAAACGCCCCAAGGCACTCCACAGGAGTATGATGCGATGAAAATTTCACACCAAGCCACATAAGTAGAAATTAGGGCAGGTGACCAAAAGCTTGGTAGGTTTTAAGGAGCATCTTGAAGGAGGAAAGAGAAGTTTAGGCAGGGAGTTCCAGAGCTTGGGGCCCAGGCAACAGAGGCACGGCCACCAATGGTGGAGCGATTATAATCAGAGATGGTCAGGAGGGCAGAATTAGAGGAGCACAGGCAACTCCCGGGGGGGGTGGTTTGTGGGGCTGGAAGAGATTCATCATTATCATAGGCAATCCCTCGGAATCGAGGAAGACTTGCTTCCACTCAAAAAATGAGTTCTTAGGTGGCTGAACAGTCCATTACGAGAACTACAGCCCCTGTCACAGGTGGGACAGATAGTCGGTGAGGGAAAGGGAGGGTGGGACAGGTTTGCCACACACTCTTTCCGCTGCCTGCGCTTGATTTCTGCATGCTCTCGGCGTTGAGACTCGAGGTGCTCAGCTCCCTCTAGGATGCGCTTCCTCCACTTAGGGCAGTCTTTGGCCGGGGATTCCCAGGTGTCGGTGGGGATATTGCATTTTATCAGGAAGGCTTTGAGGGTGTCCCTGTAACGTTTCCTCTGCCCACCTTTGGCTCGTTTGCCGTGTAGGAGTTCTGGGTAGAGCGCTTGCTTTGGGAGTCTCGTGTCGGGCATGCGGACGCTGTGGCCTGCCCAACGGAGCTGGTCGAGCGTGGTCAGTGCTCCGATGCTGGGGATGTTGGCCTGGTCGAGGATGCTAACGTTGCCGCGTCTGTTCCCCCCAGGGGATTTGCAGGATCTTGCGGAGACATCATTGGTGGTATTTCTCCAGCGATTTGAGGTGTCTACTGTAGACGGGGTACAACGGACATGATTAGGAGATTACAGAGATAGGGAGGGACAAAGCACTCCCCTATACTGAACCCGAATTGAACCTGCTGTCCTAAATTGAAACATAACCAGGGGATATTGGTATTTGTATTCATTGTAGCATATGGAGAACTTTTCAGTGCAGTAGTGTAGATCCCTACATTAAAATAAAAACTCATCATTACTTTTTCCTCTGCTTGACTGCCTAGGTCACAAGTGTATTGCAGCTTGTTTCATGCACTAAAAGACCTGTTTCAAAATCAATATCTCATATGTGTGAGAAGAGAGGCTGGCATTCTGAGCTATGCATAGAAAAACAGGCCAGATGTGCGACAATATTATTGAAATATTAATGGCTTATTGACCAGATCGGAGCTGAGTAGACAAAGGGAGAACAGCGCACTTCACAAGTGAAGTGAAATTACTATAGTGTCTAAGCTCCACTAAATCCATATTCAATCAATATCCTTCTAAATAACCGCCCCCAAGGCAAAACAGTGTATTTTATGTAAAAAGAAAAGAGAAAGACGTGCATTTATAAAGCGCCTTTCACAGACCACCGGGCGTCCCAAAGCGCTTTACAGCCAATGAAGTACTTTTTGGAGTATGGTTGCTGTTGTAATGGAGGGAAACGCGGCAGATAATTTGCGCACAGCAAGCTCCCACAAACAGCAATGCAATAATGACCGGATAATCTGTTCTTTTGTTGTGTTGATCGAGGATAAATATTAGCCAGGACACCAGGGAGAACTCCCCTGGTCTTCTTCGAAATAGTGCCACGGGATCTTTTACATCCACCTGAGGGGGCAGATGGGGCCCCGGTTTAACGTCTCATCCAAACGACGGGCACCTCCGACAGTGTGGCACTCCCTCAGCACTGCACTGGAGTGTCAGCCTAGATTTTTTTGCTTTTGGAAGGATACGACATTAAGGATAGCAGTTTGGGCAAACACAAATGGTTTGTAATGGGCGGGAGTTACAAAGGTAACCCTGGGGGGTTTGTGAGGTACTGGTTTGGTTTATATGAGCCTTATTAATTAACAGAGAATCATATAGTGCTATCATATTTACAACTACATGAGGCATAAGCGCCTGGAATTTTGGGGGCTAATTTCCTGTGTACCGACAGCGAGATGCCTTTTTTCCAGAAGGTTCCCCACTTCAAGTTAAGTTAGTCATGATTTGGCTCAGAAATTATATTCAAGCATAGTTTTAGATACTTGAGCTACAGTCTGTGTCCCCATCGAACAGCAGATTTTATTTGTACTATTAATATAATACATTGCAGACTAAATATGTTTTGCTCGAGCCTATATGAGCCTCGTTCTCTCATCTCCTTTATGGATGTGAGACCTGGACACCCTACAGGCATCACATCAAAAAGTTGGAAGCTTTCCATATGCGCAGTCTCAGGTCTATACTCCACATACGCTGGCAAGACCAGGTGTCAAACTTTGAGGTTCTGGAGAGAGCACAATCAGCTAGCATCGAGGTGATGATCATGCGAGCCCAGTGTCAGTGGGCTGGACATGTCATCCGCATGGATGAGTCAAGGATCCCTCGTCAGCTTCTTCACGGCGAGCTCTGTGAAGGCCGAAGACACCAGGGGCGCCCCAGCAAGTGCTACAAAGATTGCATCAAGGCTAACCTCCAGTACTGTGGCATCCGACCAAAGGACCTCGAGAATACAGCAGCTAATAAAATCCAGTGGCGAACCCTCACGAGGACTGCCTGCCAGACCTTCGAAGAAAGCCGATGTCAACACCTGCGGGACACTAGAGATAGACGACATCAGGTGGCAGTACTGTCAGCATCAGGCACATCGAACTTCCCTTGTCCGACATGCAAGAGACTATGTGCATCCAGAATTGGCCTATACAGCCACTTGAAGACACATGCTATTGATGATTAGCACATCAACGTCTTTGTTGGATACGACAGACTACCAAGATATGAACATAAATATTGGAAATACTCATCAGATCAGGCAGCATCTGTTAATAGCAATGTGTTGCAATGAATTATTAAGCAAAGAACCCATGAAGCAAATACATTACAGTTAACTCTGTTTCACTGAGAGTGAAACAGTGTTAACTGTAATGTATTTGCTTCATGGGTTCTTGGCTTAATAATTCATCGCAACACATTGCTATTATCAAAGGTTTAACAATCACACTACACATTACCAGTTCATCCACTAGGCTCACAACTGCATACCTCATCATGGATGACCAAGACTCAACTGGCTGGGGTTTTATTGAGTCTTGTGAACATCATGTGACTGGCTAAGCCACTCACAATGTAACAGCTCTACAACTATTTTGTTATAATCAGAAAATCAAGTGTTTAAAGGGAGGGGGGGGTGTGCACACTCCAAAACACTTTTCAAGTGCCCCCTTGTTTTTTGGGGGGGGGCACTGAAACTCAAATTATACAAGTGCCCCCAGCTAAAAGGCGAGGGGGGGGAGGGCACTAAAACCGGCAAATTAAACAAATTAACATTTAGACAAACCTGTGAGCATACTCACAGATGCATACATTACATTAACGTTTCAGGTCGATGCCCCTTCGTCAGAACTGGAGAAAGTGAGAGATGTTGGAGGTTTTTAAGCAAGTGTCGGGGCAGGGATAGAGGGGAGGGGAGGGAAGAACAAATGGGAAAGTCTGTCATTACCATCTCCTTGTGCCTTGCACCATCATCCCTTTTGTCTCTTAATCTCTCCTGCCTTCCACCCTATCACACACCTTCCCTTTTGTCCTTCCCCTTCCTTCTCCTCCCTTTCCCTGCCCCGACCCTTGCTTAAAAACCTGTTCCATCTCTAACTTTTCCAGTTCTGGCAAAGGGTCATCGACCTGAAACGTTAACTCTGTTTCTCTCTCCACAGATGCTGCCTGACCTGCTGAGATTTCCAGCAGTTCCGGCTTTTTATTTCAGATTCCAGCATCCGCAGTATTTTGCTTTTGAATATAAATATTGATGGTTTCTACATTTTGAACTGTTCTGACCTCCAATCCCTGCACCAGTTTGCCCAGCGCTCAGAGAATGCTGGGTAGTTCATTAGAGTTCAGACATGTCTAAACCGGTTCATTGCGCACACATATATATGTATATGTATATATACATGCAGTGAATGAGAACTTAGTCCATCTATCCCCAGGTCTTAGGTTCAACCCTAGCCAAGACTCAGGGGAAGGTAATCTTTGTTCATGGATGGCAATGAAGGTCTGTTGCAGAAACAAGCTTCAGGCAGTCTCAATCTAATTCTTAATATGTGCAAGACCACAGTGTTAAACTTTCATATTTCTTTAATTGGCATTAAATGGCCAATATAGATACACGCAGCGTGGAATCCCATTGTTGCAAACTGCTCACTCGCACTGCAAATCTCTTGTGGCAAACGGCTCTGCTGGGATCACCAGAGGCTGCATTATATTCGAAGAAAGAGCTTGCCCTGAGGTCGCGAAAGGCGTGCTCTAAAGACAAGTCTTGCAAGTCTTCTCTTTACAGTGGAGCAGGATCCCAGCACTCGTGCTCCAAGCAGCCTCCCGCCTGTTTCAGGATGGAAAGCTGGCCACCCGTCGAAAGAGCTGCCTTGCCGATTGAATCAGGCGGGCGAATGGGTGCGCGAGCTGCCCACAAGGTTTTCCTCTGCCAGTCGCCCGTTTGCCAGGTGAGAAACAAGAGGCCAGCAGTTGAACAGTCACACCGCCATTGCACTGGCGCTCCTGCTGTACCCTGCCCACGCACCATTCACCGACCTGGACCCTGATGACTTCACCCTTTGCTGCCGTCGCCCTCCTGCGCCAGCTCGCACTGCACCCGGGAGAATCCACGCTGCTCCTGAGCCGCCGCACCTCCGCTCCTTTTATGGCCCCGGCCTGCCGCTGATGCTCTCATGCAGGTCGAGGCCTCCACTCAGGAGCGGCGAGATCGGGGTGAAGAAGCAGCGAGAGACTGTAGAGGGACGTGATCGTGGCCCAGGGGGAGGCGTGAGTTCGGGACCAGGGGCCCAGGGGCAGCACGGGCCCAGCCCACACTGCGATATGTGCGCGCGCACTAGGTCCGTGCAACAGAGCTGGTCTCCGGTCGTCCTGGTTAACCCTTGCCACTGGACCAAGACCGAGCTCTGTCAAGCCCGTGTGGTGACTGGTGTGCAACGGTCACCCCACGTTAAAAAAATCCACGCACAGGCATCTTCCACCCTTCAGGATGTAGTTCGGGTCTTTCATTCGAAACACCTGTGAGCTCATCCTTTTTTGGCGTGGAAGCAAGTCATCCTCGCTTCAAGGGACCGCCTATGATGATGATGATATTGATGCTACACAAATGAGGGGATGGAAATTTGGTCGTGTCTTTATTGCGGCGTTAACCCGGGCGGGGAGATAAATTTTGCGCCCCGGGAAATGGCTTGTCTCTCCAGCCGCAAAATTCACCGCCTGGGCCCCGAGTGTGGGGCGGAGCGCTAAGCGAGGCGTTCCACACCTCTCTCAGGGCGCTAGGCCGGCTGAGCGACTGAAAATCCCGAGCTAAACAGCCGGCCACGGGAGCGCCCGAAGAGAGGCTTCCTGGGAAAATAAAATCAGGAGAAAACCTACCCAAAAACATTCCCAGTACCTTACTGCCGTCATATGAACATAAATCGCTAAAATAAAACAATAAAAACCAAACACACTTACCTCAGGTAGAGACATTCCATCCCTCACTGCGGAAGGTACAGCTCGGACCACCCGCTTTCCCAGGCGGTCCCACTAGGGGGCACTACGGGGCGCTACGGATCAGACGCGATCTAAATATGGAGCCGCTGTCACAACCGGCTCGCCTCGCCCGGGCGGTAATGCTCCACGCCCCCGCCAACACGGTGCCGAATGTACCGGTGGGGTGTGGGAAGCTGCCCGCCCGCCCGGAAGCGATTTCTGCCACCATTACCGCCCCCTCCGGGGAGCAAACAGAGGCGGCAACAGACCGAAAATTCAGCCCATTTTTCTTTAAAATTACAAAGGGGTTTGATAGGGTCGACATCAGGAAGATGTTTCCACTTGTGAGCGAGTCCAAAACTAGTGTGTGTGAATTTCAGATAGTCACCAATAACTCCAACAAGGGATTCAGGGGCAACGTCTTTACCCAGTGGTTAGAATGTGGAACATGCTACCACATGGGATCGTTGAGACCAATAGCATAGATGCTCATAAGAGGAAGCTGGAAGGGAGAAAGAAAGAAAGACTTGCATTTCTATAGCGCCTTTCATGACCACCGGACGTCTCAAAGAGCTTTACAGTCAATGAAGTAACTTTTGGCGTGTCATCACTGTTGTAATGTGGGAAAGGAATAGAAGGAGATAGTGATAGGGTTAGACAAAGTAGGGTTGGAGGAGGCTCGTGTACAGCATAAACCCTGGCACGGACCAGGTGGGCCCAATGGCCTGTTTCTGTGCTGTACATTCTATGCATCACGCACGATTCAGGCGGGCTGCATCTTCTTTCTCGTCCAACATCTTCCCATCCACGATTGCTAACTTCAGATTTGTCCCATCACGGACTCCCTGCCTCCTAATATTGAATACCGGAGTGGGGGGGGGGGGGGCCCAGAAATAACAGGTATTCAGATGAGCTGTTAAACAGAGACCCATCTTTCTGCTACGGCATTTATCGTTGCAGAGAAGACTTGTTTTAGAAACATAGAAATTTACAGCGCAGAAGGAGGCCATTCCGGCCCATCGCGTCCACGCCGGCCGACAAAGAGCCGCACGGCCCTCGGTCAGCGGCCACTGAAACAACTGGCCAGCAAGCCAACAAACACAAAACAAAAGTATAGGGGCCGACTTTCAGCACCTCACCGCCCACTGCCGCTGACATTCCTGCTGAAGACCCGCCCGGTGCCACTTTTGGGGGGGGGGGCCTGGAGCGGGCGAGAGGGGAGAGCCGCCGGGAAGCGCCCGCTGACGTCAGCGGACGGCCGAGTGGCGCAACTGAGCTCCCGCCCGCCGAGCTCCCAGATTCCTGTGGGCGGGACTCGGGCAGCAGAACGGGGGGTGGACCACTGACTGCAGGCTGGTCTGCCCCCGACGGTGAGTATGTAGAACCTGGAAAAAAGGGAAGTGAACATTTTAATCCTTTTTTTCAACGGTGACTTACCTGGATGGGTGAATTTTTTGCTGTTGTTTTTTTTTTCCCCAGCTCTTGTGCCGACTCCATCCTCGGCGGCACTTGGGCAGCAAGCGCCTCTGCCGCCGAGAATGCGACCTCCCGCCCGCTGCCGCCCAGATTGGCGGCGTACGTCGTCCATTTGCCGCCCGCCGACCTTGGAGGGACCTCGGCGATGGATATCCCGCCCAAAGTACCGTCCGGTACCTCGGCAGCCATCGGCGGCACTTTGGGCGGGCAGAGGCCTTGATGAAAATCGGCCCCATAGACTACAGAAATCTGGAGGCCGACGGATATTTGGTGAGCTTGTGCACCCATTTGACAAATTTCTATTAGGTTAGGGTATCGAGGGATGTGGATCAAAGGCGAGTAAATGGGGTTGAGATGCAGATCAGCCATGATCTCATTGGATGGCGAAACAGGATCCGAGGGGCTGAATGGTCTACTCCTGTTCCTATGTTCCTATAAAAGCATACACTCCACTCTTATGATTGCCATTGCCAATCAATGCATGCAAACATACAAATCCATAATTTCGAAGAAACCCTCAGAAATTTGAAGATATTGAAAATTTGCATCTTCAGGCATCATGTTGAAGCAATCAAGTTGTGAATCAAAGATAACCTGTAGACTTCTCGTGCAAGAGCTGTACAGCTTCCGGCTTTGATTGATCAGCTTTTGTCAAATTTTTGGATTCTGGTCCACTTAAAATTGTCAAAGATGCACGTCTCATTGTAACACTGTACTGTTCAGGTTGACAGGAAACGGTAGAAATTTGATAAGGCCCGAACACATTTATGCAGGTTAGAGGGGAAAGGGTTCGCAGGGGCAATTGGTACAAAGGCTTTATCTTAGCACCAGTAGGTCGGAGCTTATTGGAATTAAACTACAGCCACAACTTGCATTTATATAGCGCCTTTAACATAAGAAAATGTCCCAAGGTGCTTCACAGGAGCGTTATCAAACAAAGATTGACACCACGCCACATACCGAGATATTAGGACAAGCGACCAAAAGCTTGGTCAAATGAGGTAGGTTTTAAGGAGCGTCTTAAAAGAGGCGAGCGAGAGGCGGAGAGCTTTAAGGAGGAAGTTACAGAAATTAGGACCTCGGCAGCTGAAGGCACGGCCGCCAATGGTGGGGTGACGAGAATCGGTGACGCGCAAGAGGCCAGAATTGGAGGAGCGCAGAGATCGCGGAGGTTTGCAGAGGTTACAGAGACAGGGAGGGGGGGGCGAGGCCACGGAGGGATTTGAAAACAAGGAAGAGCATTTTACAATCGAAAGTGAGTTCTGCTCTGCGTCAGGCTGACACTGCAGCCATGAGCGCACTCCACAACTGTTTCGCATTTGGAATTCAATCGTCTCTTAATTTGTCGCAAAAATGATGGAAATGCAACGTGAAGTCAGTGATCACACATTCTTTCACACATCGCTCTCCCGTACCACTTATTCACTCTTCATTTTTAATCACTCTATGGTGGCTTACATGACCTTTTTTTTTTAAATATCACATGTCGGAATATTTTATATCACTCAGCAGCAGATCATGACAGACACAAGCTATTTTTTTACTGGTGGGGGCGGGACATTTTCTTTCATCGCACATACTGTCCCAACGAGGCCGCATAAAAAAATAATAAAGTATTTTTTCTAGAAAGTACTAATAAAGTAATAATAAAGTACAGAAGTTTCCTGATTCACGAAAATTCAAAGAGCCGTTTCCAAACGACAGTCCCACACAGTTCATTATTTGCAACGCAATCTTAGGCAAGCTCGGCTCAAGATCGATTGAGCATATCACAGGTAAATTATCTTTACCCCAAAATGCTAAGTGTTCATTGCTGAGTGCATATTTCAAATTTACTATCAACATAAAAGGTCAGAATCTGTATTTTACAATAATATACGAACCTCTCTTGCAATTACAATAGATTATTCATAGAAATTAGATTTAATTTTTTTTCTCTTTTTTTTTATACCTGGCTCACAGCTCACCTTCCAGCTATCCTAAATTACAGCTAATTTCAGTGACAAGAATGGCTGAGTAACCACTGCAAGCCGTATTAGAAAGGCAATTATAATCAGAAACGGACCTGTATTTATGCATATTTGATATAAGCGAGAAATTGCTTTAGCAGCTGGTAGGTTCCGTGTCAGCTGTGGCTCAGTGGGCAGCACCCTCACCTCTGAGTCAGAAGGTTATGGGTTCAAGGCCCACTCCAGGAGCTTGAGCACAGAAATCTCGGCTGACACTCCCAGTGCAGTACTGAGGGAGCGCTGCACTGTCAGAGGTGCTGTCTTTTGGATGAGACGTTAAACCGAGGCAGCAGGAGCAGGCCATTTCGTCCCTCGGGCCTGCTCTGCCATTCAACAAGATCATTTCTGTTCACGTCGTGGGTTGCCCCGAAACCATGTGAGACCACCACCGCAGGTCGGGGCTATAAATAGAGCTGAAACGCCGGGCCCCTGGAACAGCGTGGGCGAAGGTGCGGCGAATGAGGGCACGGGGCCCAGAAGAGCCACGGGCCCAGCCCACACTGTGCGATATGTGTGCGCACTCGGTCCGTGCAGCAGAGCAAGTCTCCAGTCGTCCTGGTTCAACCCTTGCCAGTGGACCAACACCTAGCTCCGTCGAGCCCGTGTGGTGGCTGGTGTGCAACGGCCACCCCACGTTAAAAAAATCCACACACAGGCATCTTCCACCCTTCACTCGGAGTTCAGGACTAGAACATCGGGTCCTTCATTGAAACATCTGTGAACTCTCGCAGAAGCAAGTCATCCTCGTTCGAGAGATCGCCTGTGATGATGATAATGAGCTGTTCTTCTACCTCAATTCCACCTTCCTGCACTATTCCCTTCGTTCCCAAAAATGTATCTGTCTTGAATAATATTGCACAGAAAGACACTTGAACACTGCCTCTAACATCAATAAGAGATTGCACTTTTGTTAAATCCCCTGCTTGGATTAAATAATTACTAGTGTGTCAGCTGTGGCTCAGTGGGTAGCACTCTTGCCTCTGATTCAGAAGGTTGTGGGTTCAAGTCCCATTCCAGGAACTTGAGCACAAAAATCTCGGCTGACACACCCAGTGCAGTGCTGAGGGAGCGGCGCACTATCGGAGGTGCCGTCTTTCGGATGAGACGTTAAACCGAGGCCCCGTCTGCTCTCTGAGGTGGACATAAAAGATCCCATGGCATTATTTCGAAGAAGGGCGGCAGGGGAGTTATTCCCGGTATGCTGGGGCCAGTATTTATCCCTCAATCCACATAACAAAAAACAGTTTGTCTGGTCTTTATCACATTGATATTTGTGGGAGCTTGCTGTGCACAAGTTGGCTGCCACATTTCCCACATTACAACAGTGACGACACTCCAAAAGTACTTCATTGGCTGCAAAGCGCTTTGAGACATCCGGAGGTAGTGAAAGGTGCTATATAAATGCAAGTCTTTCTTTCCTTTTTAGTTGACCTGTGTGGAATTGCTAACTGAAGAAATCATCTCTTCTTGCAATTGCCTCGTTCATTCTTTCCTACCCTCTAAATCATTGTTGTTCTCCTCTCTGTCTTTCTATTTTTCTTTCTCTGGTTTCCCATGTCTTTCCAGCTGTCCCCTCTCCCTCTCTCTGTGTCTCCTTTTCTCTGTCTCGTTATCTCCCTCTCTGCCTCTAGTTCTCTGACACTTTCTCTGTCTCTTTTCTCCGTCTTTCCATCTCTGCCGGTGACCCTCGGCCTCTCTCTTTCTCTCGGCCTCGTTCCGCTCTGAGATGCTGTCTCTGTCGCTCTCAGTTATGCCTGTCACACACCTTGCTCACCATGGCGTCGATGTTGAGGAGGTTTTAAAAAGCAACTTAAAAAAAATTTTAATCTCACTAAAATATTTTTTGGGGTCATTCAGATAAATTAAATCCGATGGGAAGCAGACAGTCATGGTGGCAATGAGAGCTGCAGCATAAATAAGTTAATATAATAAGTAAAAGGAGACTCGACCTACATAATTATCTGCAATGCTGAAAAACTGATTATCAGAAGTAAACTTGATTTACATAGTAATATTCGAGTGCCACTTCAAGCAATGGCTACTGAATAAAATCACTTTGTATGCCTGCTTTGTACAATATGTTAGTACAAATATTCAAGGAAAAATATATATAACACTCCTCTGAATTGAAGATCCACACACATGAAAATAAATCCTTTATTAACCCTAATAGTGCCGTCACAACTATTTCAGTGTCAGTCGTAGCACAGTGGGCAGCACTCTCGCCTCTGAGCCTAAAGGATGTGGGTTCCAAACCCCAATCCAGGAACTCGAGCACATAAATCTAGGCTGAGACGTTGAACCGAGGCTCCGTCTGCTCTCTCACGGCACTATTTTGAAGAAGAGCAGGGGAGTTATCCCCGGTGTCCTGGGGCCAATATTTATCCCTCAATCAGCATAACAAAAAAAAACAGATTATCTGGTCATTATCATCATCATCGGCAGTCCCTCGGAATCGAGGAAGGCTTGCTTCCACTCCTGAAGTGAGTTCTTTGGTGGCTGAACAGTCCAATGCGAGAGCCACAGACTCTGTCACAGGTGGGACAGATAGTCATTGAGGGAAGGGGTGGGTGGGACAGGTTTGCCGCACGCTCCTTCCGCTGCCTGCGCTTGATTTCTGCACGCTCTCGGCATTGAGACTCGAGGAGCTCAGCACCCTCCCGGATGCACTTCCTCCACTTAGGGCGGTCTTTGGCCAGAGATTCCCCAGATGTCAGTGGGAATGTTGCACTTTATCTGGTCATTATCACATTGCTGTTTGTGGGAGCTTGCTGTGCGCAAATTGGCTGCTGCGTTTCCCACATTACAACAGTGGCTACACTCCAAAAGTATTTTATTGGCTGCAAATCACGTCCAGTGGTCGTGAAATGCTAGTGCTTCACATCACACCTAGATCTTAGCTTTCGTCCCTCTCACTTTTTTTCTGGTCAATTAGATAACTAAGTCGCTACTGCCAGACAGGCTAGTGGGAATAACCCTAAAACTAATGCACTATCACAAGTACTTACCCTGCTGAAGGCTCTTGTCCAATGGGGCCTCCATGTGTTATCCCCATTGAAGAGCAATGTTATACATCATACATTGAACCACAATGATACGGATCATAAGAACATAAGAAATAGGAGCAGGAGTCGGCCACCTGCCCCCTCGAGCCTGCTCCACCATTCAATAAGATCATGGCTGATCTGATCATGGACTCAGGTCCACTTCCCTGCCCACCCCCCCATAACCCCTTATCCCCTTATCGCTCAAATATCTGTCTATCTCCACCTTAAAGATATTCAATGACCCCGCCCCACAGCGCTGGGGCAGAGAATGTCACGGTCGCAGTGATCTTCGATGTAGCCAGAACTGCGAGCTGCAATATGAAGCTCCACCTAGTGGACAACTGCTGCTCCTTGTGGACTAGTGTGGAAATGCAGCCCTTCATGTAAATACAATAAAAGCATCATGTGACTAGATCACCTGACAAGCTCCTGTGGAGCCATCTTGTAAGTGTGTGTTTGTGATGTGGTAAAGAAGACATCACACTCATTATCATCATCATAGGCAGTCCCTCGAAGCCAGGATGACTTGCTTCCGTGCCAAAAAAGGGATGAGTTCACAGGTGTTTCAATGAAGGACCTAATATTCCAGGTCCCGAACTACATCCTGAAGGATGGAAGACGCCTGTGCGTGGATTTTTTCAATGTGTGGTGGCCGTTGACAGAGCTCAGTCTTGGTCCAGTGGCAAGGATTACCCAAGGCGACTGGAGACCAGCTCCGCTGCACGAACCTAGCACACACATATTGCAGTGTGGGCTGGCCCGCGCTGTCCCTGGGCCCCTCGCCTCTTCTGAGCCCCGGTCACTTCCCTCTACAATCTCTCGCCGCTCCTTCGCCCCTCCAGTTGTGCCTGCCCGCACTGCAGTCAGCCGTCGCTCTCCTGCAGCAGCACGCGCTGCCCCCTGCAGTGGTATGCCGCCGTATGTTGCTCCCTCCAGTGGCCTACTGATGGTCTTGCAGGCCGAGACCGCGCCAATTTCCACGCCATATCACACGCCATATCACACTAGTAGTTGGCTGTAGGTCGTCTTGTGGCATGCAACACGACTCTCACTGCCTCCCTCGAGAACCGAAGACTTCTTACACACTGGTCCCTTGGTTGTTTTTGTCCCATTAGCTCTGTTGGGAGGCTAAGCATTCCCATGAGCACACTTCCTTTGTTCTCCCTCAGGCTGACGTTGTTTGCTCTTCCTTCCTGCTCCTCTTGTTCCTCCACCTCATTGATGTGGGGGTTTCAAGAAGGAACCCCATTAAAATAACCAATAATGCCAAAACCCCCTTAAAGACTTCAGAACGCACTGTGGCAGCCACAAGCACTTTTCTTCTTTTGCATGGCAGTAGCAAAGGAAGTTAAATGTCAGTATCTAAGTCGGAGATTCAGGCCAAAGTTTCCGGTGTAACAGCGCGGTTATCTTGTAGGCTGCCTGCCAATTCCCTCTGAGGGCAGTGCTCGATGATGTGCTCCAGGGTCTGATTAGGAGTTCTACAGTCACATGATGGGGATGCTTTAATCTTTCGCCATCAACTGTGACCGGTTCTGAGGCAGTTGATGGTTGTCCACTGTTTGTGAGGAAGGTTTGATCCTTCAGCTTGTACTGTGGGCTCCTCGATAAGGAATCCATTCCGTATCCCTCTCTCTGTAATCTCCAGCCCCACAGCCCCTCCGAGATGTCTACGCTCCTCTAATTCTGCCCTCTTGAGCATCCCTGACTATAATCACTCCACCATCGGTGGCCATGCCTTCTGTTGCCTAGGTCCCAAACTCTGGAACTCCCTGCCTAAACCTCTCTGCCTCTACCTCCCTTTCCTCCTTCAAGATGCTCCTTAAAACATACCTGTGTGACCAAGCTTCCTGCGCTAATTTCTACTTGTGCGGCTCGGTGTCAAATTTGTATCGCATAGTACTCCTGTGAAGCGCCTTGGGATGTTTCACTACGTTAAAGGCGCTACATAAATATAAGTTGTTGCTGTTGTTGTTGTATATCGCAGTTCTTCCGAGCATTTTGCCATCGGTCATCAAGGCCAAGGGGAGGTCGCTGAAGGGCTTCGGCGACGGTCCAAAATGGCTGCCTAGATTTGAGACGGGTTGGTGGTAGGTTGTTCAAGTCGGCCTGGATCGGTGTGTTTTTACTGCTGCGGCACTTGTATTCTCTGGAGGCTGCATATTCGCTTCGAGTAGCTGCAGAACTCGGCGTTTGAAATGGCCGCCCGTGATTGGTGAGCAGGAGCAGGAAGTGAGGTCAGTCAGAGATCAGAAAACGGTGTTGGTCTCTATAGTGTCAATCAACCCTGATTTGAATTTATTCATGAGGGCCCCATGTGTTTCAGAAGGACTAACAGAGGGAAGTCCAGGCGGACAATCTGTGCCAGGAACACACAGCAATCACCCCTTCGAAGAATATTGGGTTTTCTTGGCTGACCAATACATTTAAAGACAGCCGGGAGCCCAGAGCCACCTGAATAAGTCGACAGCTTTTTCTTTTGTATTGTTTGAACCATAGTTTGTCGAAAAACTTGGTACCATCAGCAAAATGTTATCCTATATTCAAAATGTTCTCTTCCACATTGTTTAGCAGTTTAGAAGAATGAGAGGTGATCTCATTAAAACATACAAGATACTGAGTGGGATTGACAGGGTAGATGCAGGGAGGTTGTTTCCCCCTGGGCTGGAGTGTCTAGAACCAGGGGGTCACAGTCTCAGGATAAGGGGTTGGCCATTTAAGACTGAGATGAGGAGGAATTTTTTCACTTCAAGCGTGGATCTTTGGAACTCTCTGCCCCAAAGGGTTGTGGAGGTTCAGTCGTTGAGTATATTCAAGGCTGAGATCAATAGATTTTTGGTGTCCAGGGGAATCAAGGGATATGGGGATCGGGCGGGAAAGTGGAGTTGAGGTAGATAACCAGCCATGGTCTTATTGAATGGCAGAGCAGGCTCGAGGGGCTGTAGGGACTATTCCTGCTCCTATTTCACATGTTCTTATGTTTAGGAAGCGTACGGACAGAAGAGGACACACACCAGACCCATGCAGAACTCCGCTGGTCAGAGCCCTTCAAGCAGAATTTTCTCAACAATCACCACCTTCGATTTCCTCCAGCTGCGTCCAGCTAAGCCCAAGTTGCAGTAATTACACGAGCCTTAAACGTTCTTTTAATGTCTCACATGTCGAACTTTATCAAGTGCCTTTTAGAAACCCAAGTATGCATAACCCAAATCCACAAATGTAGTTACCTCCTCGCAATTGATGGTGTTAAATGCGATGATGCTTTCAGCTTCTGGTCATGTAACTCACTTGCCGGTCCTACCTTATTAATGAATACACCTTACATCGTGCATTCAGATTCATCAGCTTGAGCATCAATATTATCCTTCCTTACTTTAGTTCAATATTAATCTAATTAAGGCGATTACTTTGCCCGATACCCTATGTCGTAGAAGTTGCCGTTCGTGTACAAGGCAGTATCATCTTTCAACAGAGGAATTCTATTTACAAACCGCTAATTAACATCATTAATAAATATTATGTAAAGCAGCAATTGCCAGGACTAATCCAATGGGGACTCCACTGGTCACCACTATCTAAGTACACCTGTTATCACTGATGACTACCATTTATTGTTCTTATAACCCCTGCAATTAATTACCTAATTTACAACTTCCTAACTGACCAAATATTTAGCCATAAATCTCTTGCTCCAAAGCTTCTCAATTGGTTTCTGAAAACCAAATGTCTTGGGCGAGAAATTGGGTGCAATTGCGCCTCCCGTAAGTGTGGGGGCGCCAATGCCTTTGCGACCGGTGCGGCGCTGACATCGACTCCCGGCATATTGGGCAGGGGTTTAGTGGCGGCGCTACGGCATTGCGCCTCGATCTCCTGCGCCCGGAGATTGTGACATCATCGCCGTGCTCATCAAACACCCCGGACACGAAATTCCTTTCCGTTCCCTGCGGCAATGCCGGGCGGAACGCCGACAGCTTCAGGAGGCGCGGATCGAGCGGCCGGCCGTTGCCGGGGCGATGATTAAAGGCGAGGTGGCCGAGGTAAGTGAAAAGAAAACTTAAATTTATAGTTGCCGTTTTCTTCGCAGATTCAGTCTGGCACTCTGCTGAACGCACGAGTTCGCCGCTCCCTTAGTGATCCTGATAGATCCGTTATATATGGCAGAGCTTGCAGCGATGGCCCTTCCCTTTAAGGGAGGGAAGGGCTCTTTGTACGCGGCAGCGTTGCCGAGGTTTCCACCCCGCCTGCGTCCTTTAGCGCTCCAAGACGGAAGTGGAGCGTTTGATTTAGCACTCCACTTCATTCCTGGAGCGCTAAAGCCAATTTGTTGAGAGTGGGGAAACATTAGCGCCCGGCTTTCAAAAGTTACCAGGCCCCCAAACGGGGCGAGAATGAATTTCTCCTCCTTAATGTCAATCAGTTTGGCTCTGTCACCTAACTCTATTGTATCTTCGCAGTATTCCAATAAATGTGTTAGGCGTGATCACCTTCTATGAAACTCGGACTTTGATTTATTGCCTATGTTCTCACTAGATCTCAGGAATTGCTTGCATTCCAGTAATCTTTCTACAACAGCTTACAAATCTACAGTTTTCAAGGCCATGATTATGACCTTTTTTATTGAGAGATAGTTTTATATCTCCTGGCATTATTCCTGCACTGCAGCTCCAACAACACTCAGAAGCTCGACACCATCCAGGACAAAGCAGCTCGCTTGATTGGCACCGCATCCACCACCTTCAACATTCACTCCCTCCACCACCGGCGCACCGTGGCTGCAGTGTGCACCATCTACAAGATGGACTGCAGCAACTCGCCAAGGCTTCTTCGGCAGCACCTCCCAAACCCGTGACCTCTACCACCTAGCAGGACAAGGGCAGCAGGCGCATGGGAACACCATCAGCTGCAAGTTCCCCTCCGAGTCACACACCATCCTGACTTGGAAATATATCGGCCATTCCTTCATCGTCGCTGGGTCACAATCCTGGAACTCCCTCCCCAACAGCACATGGACTGCAGCGATTCAAGAAGGCAGCTCACCACCACCTTCTCAAGGGGCAATTAGGGATGGGCAGTAAATGCTGGCCTTGCCAGCGACGTCTACATCTCATGAATGAATCTAAAAAATATATATTTTTACATTCAAAGTTCTTTTCAAAACTTCCAAAACACTTCATATTCTTTGCAATCTCAAGTGGATTCCTGCTGCACCTGTTTTTTTATGATCTTCAACTTCTCTACTTTATTCACAGTCATTTCATTCCTTTGAGGTTTGTAAAAAAGGAATGACAATAAACATGGGTAATTTTAACCTTCATATTGATTGGACAAAGCAAATTGGCCAGGGTAGCCTTGAGGAAGAATTCATATCCGGGATAGATTCCTTCAACAGTACGTTGCGGAACCAACCAGGGAGCAGGCTATCTTAGATCTGGTACTGTGTAATGAGACAGGATTAATAAATGTTCTCCGAATAAAGGATATAGAAATGAGTGAACATTA
The DNA here is from genome assembly GCF_044704955.1 of Pristiophorus japonicus. Classification (NCBI taxonomy): domain Eukaryota; kingdom Metazoa; phylum Chordata; class Chondrichthyes; family Pristiophoridae; genus Pristiophorus; species Pristiophorus japonicus. The sequence goes on along the minus strand of NC_091997.1, from coordinate 72,837,929 downwards.
CATGGTTGAATTTCAAATTCAGTTGGAGGGTGAGAAAGTTGGATCTCAAACCAGTGTCCTCAGCTTAAATAAAGGAGACTACAAAGGTATGAGGGCAGAGTTGGGTAAAGTGGGCTGGGAAAATAGATTAAAGTATGGGATGGTTGATGAGCAGTGGCAGACATTTAAGGAGATTTCATAACTCACAACAAAAATATATCCCAATGAGAAGGAAAGACTGTAAGAGAAGGGATAACCATCTGTGGCTAACTAAGGAAATAAGAGATGGTATTAAATTGAAAACAAGGACATACAATGTGACCAAGACTAGTGGGAGGCCAGAGGATTGGGAAACTTTTAAAAGCCAGCAAAGAACGACTAAAAAAATTAGAAAGAGAGGGAAGATAGATTATGAAAGTAAACTAGCACAGATAGTAAGAGTTTCTACAGGTACATAAAAAGGAAAAGAGTGGCTAAATTAAATGTTGGTCTCCTAGAGGAATTAATAATGGAGAGCAGGAAAATGGCAGAGACGTTGAACAAATATTTTGTATTGGTCTTCATGGTAGAAGACACTATAAACATTGCAATAGTGCATAATCATGGGGGTATAGGGAGAGAGGAACGTAATACAATCACTATCACTAATGAAGTAATACACGATAAAATAATGGGACGAAAGGCGGACAAGTCCCCTGGACCTGTTGGCTTAACATCCTAAGGTCTTAAAAGAAGTAGCTGCAGAGATAGTGGATGAATTGGTTGTAATCGACCAAAATTCCCTGGATTCTGAGGCGGTCCCAGCGAATTGGAAAACCACAAATGTAACATCCCTATTTAAAAACGGAGGCAGATAAAAAGTATAAAACTATAGACCAGTTAGCCTAAAATCTGGTGTTGGGAAAATGCTGGAGTCCATTATTAAGGAAGCAGTAGCAGGACATTTGGAAAAGCATAATTCAATCAAGCAGAGTCAGCATGGTTTTATGAAAGGGAAATCATGTTTGACAAATTTGCTGGAGTTCTTTGAGGATGTAACGAGCAGGGTGGATAAGGGGGAACCAGTGGATGTGGTGTATTTGGATTTCCAGAAGGCATTCGATAAGGTGCCACATAAAAGCTTACTGCACAAGATAAAAGTTCATGGGGTTGTGGGTAATATATTAGCATGGATAGAGGATTAGCTAATTAACAGAAAACAGAGTCGGGATAAATGGTTCATTTTCCAGTTGGCAAACAGTGACTAGTGGGGTGCCACAGGAATCGATGCTGGGGCCTCAACTATTTACAATCTATATTAATGACTGGATGAAGAGACCGAGTATAATGGAGCCAAGTTTGCTGATGATGCAAAGATGGGTGGGAAAGCAAATTGTGAGAAGGACACAAAAAATCTGCAAAGGGATATAGACATAATAAATGAGTGGGCAAAAGTTTGGCAGATGGAGTATAATGTGGGAAAATGTGAGGTTACCCACTTTGGCAGAAAAAATAGTAAAGCAAATTATAATTTTATTGGAGAAAAATTGCAAAGTGCTGCAGTACAGAGGGACCTGGGGGTCCTTGTGCATGAAACACAAAAAGTTAGTATGCAGGTACAGCAAGTAATCAGGAAGACAAATGGAATGTTTGCCTTTATTGCAAGGGGGATAGAGTATAAAAGCAGAGAAGTCCTGCTACAACTGTACAGGGTATTGGTGAGGCCAAACCTGGAGTAATGCGTACAGTTTTGGTCTCCGTAATTAAGGAAGGATATATTTACATTGGAGGCTGTTCAAAGAAGGTTCACTAGGATGATTCCAGAGATGAGGGGGTTGACTTATGAAGATAGGTTGAGTAGGTTGGGCCTATACTTATTGGAGTTCAGAAGAATGAGAGGTGATCTTATCGAAACATATAAGATAATGAGGGGGTTCGACAAGGTGGATGCAGAGAGAATATTTCCATTCATAGGGGAAACTAAAACTAGGGGACATAGTCTCAGAATAAGGGGCCGTCCATTTAAATTTGAGATGAGGAGGAATTTCTTCTCTCAGAGAGTTGTAAATCTGTGGAATTCTCTGACCCAGAGAGCTGTGGAAGCTGGGACATTGAATATATTTAAGGCGGAGATATATCGATTTTTGAGCACTAAGGGAGTGAAGGGTTATGGGGAGTGGGTGGGGAGGTGGAGTTGAGTCCATGATCAGATCAGCCATGATCTCATTGAATGGCGGAGCAGGCTCGAGGGGCCGTATGGCCGACTCCTGCTCCTATTTCTTATGTTCTTATTCCATTTTATACAATCTTCTCCTCGTCACCTAAAGGTGCAAGGTGCAGTCTCCCAAATACTGGTACCTTGCCTAAGTGACTATTCTTCCTGTGTGAAGCCACAATGTGTCAATGGCTCAGTGGGCAGCACACTCGCCTCTGAGTCAGAAGGTTGCGGGTTCAAGTCCCACTCCAGAGACTTGAGCACATGAATCCAGGCTGACACTCCCAGTGCAGTGCTGAGGGAGTGCCGCACTGTCGGAGGTGCCGCCTTTCAGATGAGACGTTAAACCAAGGCCCCGTCTGCTCTCTCAGGTGGACGTAAAAGATCTCATGGCACTATTTCGAAGAAGAGCAGGGGGAGTTATCCCCGATGTTCTGGTGACTATCAACATAATGAAAACAGATTATCTGGTCATTATCGCATTGCAATTTGTGGGAGCTTGCTGTGCGCAAATTGGCTGCCGTGTTTCCCACATTACAACAGTGACGACACTCCAAAAGTACTCCATTGATGTAAAGTGCTTTGAGATGTCCGGTGGTTGTGAAAGGCGCTCTAGAAATGCAAGTCTTTCTTACTTTTACCAGTCACCATTTGCAGCATTTTCAGCTGGAGGACATCTCATCAAAAACCAATCCTGTCTTCAAATAACATCCGGCAGAAGTCACTGGACAGCGGACAAGAGCAAGAAGCCTAGTCGATCTGTATTCCCCCTCCCGAGCGCTGTGGCCGCTGTGGCTGAGGAACCAGTGATGAATCTGTATAAAACACTGGTTCGGCCGCAACTGGAGTATTCTGTCTAACACCGGACACTGGACATTTTAGAAAGGATGTGAAGGTCTTGGAGAAAGTGCAGAAAAAAATTACATGAATGGTTCCAGCGATGAGGGACTCACTACGTGGATAGACTGGAGAAGCTGGGGTTGTTGTCCATGGAGCAGAGAAGGTTGAGAGTAGATTTGATCGAGGTGTTCAAAATCCTGAGGGGTCTGGACAGAGTAGATAGATAGAAACTGTTCCCATTGGTGGAAGGGTCGGGAACCAGAGGACACAGATTTAAGGCGATTGGCAAAAGAACCAGAGGCGACATGAGGGAAAACTTTTTTACGCGGCGAGTGGTTAGGATCTGGAATGCACGGCTTGAAAGGGTGGTGGAGGCAGATTCACCCGTGGCTTTCAAAAGGGAATTGGATAAATATTTGAAGGAAAACAGGGCTACGGAGAAAGGGGCGGGGCGAGTGGGACGGGCTGAGAGCCGGCAAGGGCTTGACGGGCCAAATGGCCTCCTGTGCTGTAACCATTCTGTAGTTCTACTGAGATCAGTTAGCTTAGCGTGTGCCGTGGATTGAACATTGCACCAATGCGGTATAGCCCAGATCCACAAGAGGCGGTGCTTATAGTTTCGAAGCCATTAGAGGCCTGATCATGACACCTCCAGTTTGTGTAACTTTTAATCTCTCTCCTTTCCCCATCTCTTTAAATCAGTAACGCCATGGGCTAGAGTTTGAAGGATTTTGGACTTTTGATACTTCTTTTAAAGAAGATTAAATTAATGGATTTGGCAAAGAACATGGCTGTCAGCTTGACAAACTATTGACAAGATGCACTGCAGCAACTCGCCAAGACTTCTTCAGCAGCACCTCCCAAACCTGCGACCTCTGACACCTAGAAGGTGAAAGGCAGCAGATGCATGGTGTCATGTATGTACATGCTGTTTGTAGCCACCAGATGGTGCCATTGTTGGCATCCACTGAGTAGGACGCACATGGTGCTGTTCTGGTATAAAAGGCAAGCCATTTTGTGAGTCAGACACTTTGGGCCTGAATAAAGCAGAAGCAAGGCTGTACCTTGCTTAGTTAAACAGTAATCAGTTTGAACCTTTATTGCATACGTAACACATGGGAACACCACCACCTCCAAATTCCCCTCAAAGTCACACTCAATGGATATTGTCCAGGATGCTGAGAGAGAGAAAGCAGAAACGGCGTTTTCGTAAGAGTATTTTTATACCTGAAGGAACTGATCAGAAGAAACAATGCGGACAGTTAGAATACAGAATGGTTACAGCATGGAAGGAGGCCATTCGGCCCATCGAACCAGTGCCGACTCTCAGCTAGTTCCACTCCCCCACCCTTTCCCCGTAGCCCTGCAAAAATGTTTTCCTTCAGCAAATTTAAGGCAGAAGTAGACAGTTTCTTAAACGATAAGGAGATAAGGGGTTATGAGGAGCGGGCAGGGAAGTGGAGCTGAGTCCATGATCAGATCAGCCATGATCTTATTGAATGGTGGAACAGGCTCGAGGGGCCGAATGGCCGACTCCTGCTCCTATTTCTTATGTTCTATCTACTCTGTCTAGACCCTTCATGATTTTGAATAGCTCTATCAAATCTCCTCTCAACCTTCTCTGCTCTAAAGAGAACAAACCCAGCTTCTCCAGTCTCTCTACATAACTGAGGTCCCTCATCCCTGGAATTATTCTTGTAAATCTTTTCTGCACCTTCTCTAAGGCCTTCACGTTCTTCCTAAGTTGCAGAGATAAGGCAGCAAGGCCTGTAAACGGATCAGAGATTCTTTGATGTTTGATCGTTAAGCAGCAGATTTTGGAAAGGAAACCCTATAAAACAGCTCATTCTCCGAGGGTTATTCAGGAGAAACACAGACGATTACAGAACAGGACGCCGTAGGAAAGGAACCTTAGTTTTCTTCCCAAGACAGGTAGGGCTAGACTTTCCAGTGACGATCATTGGGCTATCGCCCACCTATCGCCCAAATAGGCAGGCTATCGCCCATTTTACTTAAAAAATGGAAAGTTGGGCCGGAACATCGGCCAAATATTCTGATCAATTCTTCCTGCTATGACCTGAGGACACCCCAAGGCACGTTACAGCCAATGAAGCAGCTTTTGGAGCGTAGTCACCGTTGCAATGTCGGAAACGTGGCAGCCAATTTGTGCACAGCAAGCTCCCACAAACCACAATGCGACACATGGCGAGTTAAACTGATTTGGTGATGTTGATTGAGGGATCAATATTGGCCAGGGCGCCGGGCGAACCCACTCACCCTTGTTCGAGTGGTGGCGTGGGAGCTTTTACATCCACCTGGGCAGGTATAGCGGGGCTTCGGTTTAATGTCACATCCAAAAGATAAAGGGATACTGGGGCTTACAACATTTTCTCACATTCCTTGTCCCCTTACTAATTGAGCAGAGACGTTCTGATGAATACATTAGATATTTGTACGCTGATATCCCCTGCCATCATTTCAAGCCTTCTTTTGATCCCTGCACATCAAGAAACGGAAGATTGTAATTTGGAGTTTAAACAGAATATAATAATATGCCACAGTTGAAATGAAATGGAAGGATTATTAAACTGAAGAAAACAATTACATTGAGTTACATAGTCTACAGGTCATTCGGCCAAACAGGTCCGTGCCGGTGTTTATGCTCCACACGAGCCTCCTCCTACCCCTCTTCATCTCACCATAACCCTCTATTCCCTTCTCCCTCATGTGCTTATCTAGCCTCCCCTTAAATACATCAATACTATTTCCCTCAACCACTCCCTGTGGTCGCGAGTTCCACATTCTCACCACTCCCTGGGTAACGAGCTTCCTCCTGAATTCCCTATTGACATTTTTAGTGGTTGTCTTACATTTATGAGCCCTCGTTGTGGTCTCCCCCACAAGTGGAAACATTTTCTCGACATCTACCCTATCAAACCCATTTATTATTGTTATGTATGTAAACATTGTAACTGTGTAAGATTTGCCACCAGAGGGCGCAACTGTTGGAGGCCCAAGGGACACCTGCACACCTCGTGCAAGGGAGTATAAAAAGTTGTCTGTCATGCTACTTAGGCACTCTGGAGTTGTATTAAAGAGACTTAGGTCACTTCAGTTTTAGCTCACAGTACTCGGTCTTGTGGAGTTCTTCCACACTTAACAATTATCTTAAAAACCTTGATCGGGTCTCCCCCTCAGCCTTCTCTTTTTGCTGGAGAAAAAGAACCCCAGGCTCTTCAATCGTTCCTGATGGTTGTAACCTCTCAGCTCTCGTAGCAACAGAAAATGCTGTAAATACTCAGCGGGTCAGGCAGCGTCTGTGGTGGAGAAACAGAGTTAACGTTTCATGTAGATAACCCTTTGTCAGAACCTTCGACCTGAAACGTTAACTCTCTTTCTCCCTCCACAGATGCTGCCTGACCAGCACGTTCTGTTTTTATTTCAGATTTCCAGCTTTTGTGTTGTTGCGGTCCTGATCATCATCGGCATAGGCAGTCCCTCGAAATCGAGGAAGACTTGCTTCCACTTTAAAAGTGAGTTCTCAGGTGACGGGAATTACAGTTTCTGTCACAGGTGGGACAGACAGTCGTTGAGGGAAAGGGTAGCCGGGGAGTCTGGTTTGCCGCACGCTCCTTCCGCTTGGTTTCTGCATGCTCTCGGCGACGAGACTCAAGGTGCTCAGCACCCTCCCGGATGGTCTTCCTCCACTTAAGGCTGTCTCTGGCCTGTAGTTCTGATATCAACCTTGTGGATCATTTTCTGCCCCTTCTCCAGTGCATCAATATACGTTTTATAATACGGGGAGCAGAATGGTGCACAGTGCTCCAAGTGTGGTCGAATACAAGTTTAACATGACTTCCTTGCTTTTTAGTTCCATCCCTCTAGAAATGAACCCCCGCGATTGGTTTGCATTTGTCATGCCCTTGTTAACCTGCATTGTATAAAATTGCATAAAAAACAATAGACACAAATAAATGTGTAGCGCAGACTGGTTGTGCAGTTTGGAGAATGCAGTCCAAAATATTGTAGTTGATGAAATGATACAATGAACTCCGTACTGTGAGCCAGTGACTAGGTGTAACCTGGTCAGTCTTTAATGGCTTCTAGAAGTGAAGATACAAATGTAAAGTTCAGGTATATACCGGGCCCAGCAGGCGTGTATCTATGACCCTAGGACCTCCGATGGTAGTGCCCCCTGATGGTGGGCAGACCTTATGTACAAGCAACTCTCAATTATCCGCACACGGATGCAACGGGAAACCGTTGTAATGGCATTTACAATTCCGTGTGTGTGTGATGTCACTATGAAACTCTGATGTTTCTTTCGAATGTTGCCTGTTGAGCCCTGCTTTTAAGCGCTCTGCCTTGCCTCAGCTCCCGCTGCTGCTCCCACGCAGTTCCACTGCCCCTCATAATTCATTAAAATGCCACAAACAGTTACAGGAAGTAATCAACAAGCTTAATGGTCTTTAGATCGAGAGGACTAGAATTCAAGGATTAGAAGATACGCTACAGCTATTGGTTAGAGCACATCTGCTGTACTGTAAGCATTAACTGTAATGTCAACTCGCTCTAACGGAGAAATCGTTTACCCGGCATAGCCCAATTCCCGAGGGACCCAGATAATCGAGAGTTGCCCGTACATACCTTTTCAAATATCACCATAAAATACAATTTGAAACTGTGACTACAAAGAATTTAGAATCATAGAATCATAGAATGGTTACAGTTACAGCACAGAAGCAGGCCATTCGGCCCGTCGAGCCCGTGCCGGCTCTCTGCCAGTCCCACTCCCCCGCCCTTGCCCCGAAGCCCTGCAAATATTTTTTCCTTCAGATACTTATCCAGCTCCCCTTTGAAAGCCACGTTTGAGTCTGCCTCAATCGCCCTTTCAGGCAGTGCGTTCCAGATCCCAACCACTCGCTGCGTGGTCGCGAATTGAGGTAGGTTGAGGTGAGTGGAAAAGAAACGTACCTTTGTTGTTGCTGTTTTCTTCACGGGTTCCTGCCCTCGATCGCTCAGCCGGGTCTCTGGCTGAGAGCTGGGCTGATCGCGTGGGTTCGCCGCTCCATGGGTGGTCCAGGAAGGTCCGACTTAAAGGGCAGAGCCTGAAGTGGAGCGCTAAATCAACCACACAGGGCCCTTCCCTCCTTTGGATCTGGAATGCACTGCCTGGAAAATTGGCCAATTTTCCAGGCAGTGCATTCCAGATCCAAACCACTTGCTGCATAAAAATGTTTTTTCCATATGTCGCCTTTGGTTCTTCTGCCAATCACCTTAAATCTGTGTCCTCTGGTTCTCGAGCCTTCTGCCAATGGGACTAGTTTCTCTCTATCGACTCTGTCCAGACCCCTCATGATTTTGAACACCTCGATCAAATCTCCTCTCAACCTTCTCTACTCCAAGGAGAACAACCCCAGCTTCTCCAGTCTATCCACGCCACTGAAGTCCCTCATCCCTGGAACCATTCTCGTAAATCTTTTCTGCACCCTCTCTAAGGCCTTCACATCCTTCCTAAAGTGCGGTGCCCAGAATTGGACACAATACTCCAGTTGAGGCCGAACCTGTGGAATTCTCTACCACAGAAAGTTGTTGAGGCCAGTTCGTTAAATATATTCAAAAGGGAGTTAGATATGGCCCTTATGGCTAAAGGGATCAAGGGGTATGGAGAGAAAGCAGGAATGGGGTACTGAAGTTGCATGATCAGCCATGATCATATTGAATGGTGGTGCAGGCTCGAAGGGCCGAATGGCCTACTCCTGCACCTATTTTCTATGTTTATAAAAGTTCATCATAACTTCCTTGCTTTTGTACTCTAAGCCTCTATTTATGAAGCCCTGGATCCCGTAAGCTTTTTAAACTGTCCTGTCACCTTTAACGATTTGTGCACATATACCCCCAGGTCTCTCTGTTCCTGCACTCCCTTTAGAATTGTACCCTTAGTTTATATTACCTCTCCTCGTTCCTTCTACCAAAGTGTATCACTTCGCACTTTTCTGTGTTAATTTTGCATTCAAGGAAATGTGAAAGGGCCGGGGAGGGCGGGGGTGGAGTTTGCTGTCAGTTACATGTGTCTATTTCTTCCGACGGGGCCACAGCTGACTTGCGGAAGGTGGAACACTAAAGTGTGAACCATCACAAAGGATGAAATGGTGAGGCGGTGAGGAGGACCATAGTTCGTGCCTTTAGACGTGCATAGAAAGAAAGACTTGCATTTATATAGCGCCTTTCATGACCACCGGACATCTCAAAAGTGCTTTACAGCCAATGAAGTACTTTTTGGAGTGTATTCACTGTTGTGGCAGCCAAAATGCACACAGCAAACCCCCACAAACAGCAAATAATCTATTTTTGTTACGTTGATTGAGGGATAAATATTGGCCCCAGGACACCAGGGAGGAATCCCCCTGCTCTTCGTCGAAATAGGGCCGCGGAATCTTTTACATCCACCTGAGAGAGCAGACGGGGCCTCGGTTTAACGTCTCATCCGAAAGACAGCACCTCCGACTGGCAGCACTCCCTCAGCACTGCTCTGGGAATGTCAGCCTGGATTTTTTTGTGCTCAAACCCCTGGAGTGGGACTCGAACCCACAAGCTCCTGACTCAGAGGCGAGAGAGCGCGCTACCCGCTGAGCCGCAGGCTGAATAATAAAGTCTGCCGCGTGGGAGAGAGAGAGAATTAAAAAACAAAAAAAATGGAAAACGATTCGAAGGCAGCAATCTCGGAGGCGGATGATCACCGCATGTCACGCATTCTTTTTTTCGCTTTTTTTTTTGTCGTGCAACGTGCCCGACCTGGGAAACGTCGCACTGACACAAAAATGATTTTGCTGTCGAGCGGACAGCTGTCGTGTGGCGTGATGACATTCCTTGAAAGTTGGCAGCTGTGCAGTGGCTCGGTGTGCGTGACAGACAATTATCGGGATTACCTGGAATGGGAGCAATCATGGAGGTGAATGCCTCGATGTGCCACGTTTTTAAATGTCTGATTAGGGTCTTTTGTTTGCTGGCACTTGTACCATCGGCGTCTGCGATATGAATTTCCTGTGCTCGCCCCCGTTTGATTGATGACACGCAAGGCTTGTTATTTCAGCGCTATCAGCTGTAAGCTCCAAAGCTGCCAGCAGCCACAGTGACCTTGATATTTTTGATGAAATAGCAGGTGTTCTAAATATAATCCATTCGATGTGTAAAAGTCGTGAAGGGGAGGAGAGAGTGAGATAAAAAAAATCAGAACCCAGCCAGTGAATCACGGTTTCGTCGACTGCTACTGAGCATGATAAGCAGAGGCTTCAGTTTAATCACAAGTGCCCAGTGAAACGCCATGCATCGCTCCTAATTGCACGCACTAATTGCCAAAACACAATTATGCAGGGAAAGTTGTCAGCGGCCCTACAGGTAGACACGTTTCATTTTGTTTTAATGTTATTTGTTCATGGGATTTGGGCGTTACTGGCAAGGCCGGCATTTATTGCCCATTTATGGCGTTCTAACGCACTCCTGGCTGGTCTCCCACATTCTACCCGACGTAAAGTTTATTTCATCCAAAACTCGGCAGCCCCATGTCCTAATTTGCACCAAGTCCCGCTCACCCATCACCCCCCTGTGCTCGCTGACCTACATTGGCTCCTGGTTAAGCAAGGCCTCGATTTCAAAATTCTCATCTTTGTTTACAAATCCCTCCGTGGCCCTCGCCCTCTTTCTATCTCTGTAATCTGTTCCAGCCCCACAACCCCCCGAGATGTCTGCACTCCTCTAATTCTGCCCTCTTGAGCATCCCTGATTATAATCGCTCAACCAATGGTAGCTGTGCCTTCTGTTGCCTGGGCCCCAAGCTCTGGAACTCCCTGCCTTAATCTCTGCGCCTCTCTACCTCCTTCAAGACGTTCCTTAAAACCTACCTCTTTGACCAAGCTTTTGGTCATCTGCTGTAATTTCTTCTTCTGTGGCTCGGTGTCAAATGTATCTGTTTTGTCTTATAATGCTCCTGTGAAGCGCCTTGGGATGTTTTACCATGTTAAAGGCGCTATATAAGTACAACGTGTTGTTGTTTTATATATATAAAAGCCTTACATCCAGCCTGCATCTGGCCAACGAGCCAAAGGTGGGCAGAGGAAACGTTACAAGGACACCCTCAAAGACTCCCTGATAAAGTGCAACATCCCCACCGACACCTGGGAGTCCCTGGCCAAAGACCTCCCTAAGTGGAGGAAGTGCACCTGGGAGGGCGCTGAGCACCTCGAGTCTCATCGCCGAGAACATGCAGAAATCAAGCGCAGGCAGCGGAAGGAGCGTGCGGCAAACCTGTCCCACCCACCCCTTCCCTCAACCACTGTCTGTCCCACCTGTGACAGGGACTGTGGTTCTCATATTGGACTGTTCAGGCACCTAAGGACTCATGTTAAGAGTGGAAGCAAGTCTTCCTTGATTCCGAGGGACTGCCCATGATGATGATCTGTCATGCATCAGACGTCACAGTTTATTACAGATGCAATACAATCTTTAAACAAAATATACAAAGTCAGTCATTGGCCAGGATCCTAACATTTACAGTTGACCTCGTGTATCGAAGTAGCTACAATGACCTGGACTTGTTTGTTCAAAACAGTAGCGGTAAAAGGGCAGACCAGGTTAGCAGTAGAGTTGCCAACTCTGTCTGGACATATTCCTGGAGGTTTCATCATATGACATCCCACCTCAAAGCACTGTACCCGGTCAAACAACCCTTTTCCCCATCTGCAATACTTTCTATTACTAATAAATAAAAGTGTTAAAGAAAATACAAAAAAATACACACAATTCTGTTTTAACATCCCTGTGATTTCTCTCCTGGGTTGCACCCAACAGTGTCCAGGAGATTAAACCAACTGCACTATGTACAGTAGGCACCTCAAAGTACTGGAGAAGTACCAAGAACGCTGCCTCCGCAAATTCATTAGCAGGATAGATGACCAACGTCAGCGTTCTTCTCAGGCCAACATCCCCAGCATCGAAGCATTGACCACGCTCGATCAGCTCCGATGGATGGGCCACGTCGTGCACATGCCCGAAACTAGACTCCCAAAACAAGTGCTCTACTCCGAGCTAAGGCATAGAAACATAGAAACATAGAAAATAGGTGCAGGAGTAGGCCATTCGGCCCTTCTAGCCTGCACCGCCATTCAATGAGTTCATGGCTGAACATGCAACTTCAGTACCCCATTCCTGCTTTCTCACCATACCCCTTGATCCCCCTAGTAGTAAGGACTTCATCTAACTCCTATTTGAATATATTTAGTGAATTGGCCTCAACAACTTTCTGTGGTAGAGAATTCCACAGGTTCACCACACTCTGGGTGAAGAAATTCCTCCTCATCTCGGTCCTAAATGGCTTCCCCCTTATCCTTAGACTGTGTCCCCTGGTTCTGGACTTCCCCAACATTGGGAACATTCTTCCTGCATCTAACCTGTCTAACCCCGTCAGAATTTTAAACGTTTCTATGAGGTCCCCTCTCATTCTTCTGAACTCCAGTGAATACAAGCCCAGTTGATCCAGTCTTTCTTGATAGGTCAGTCCCGCCATCCCGGGAATCAAGGCACGGCAGGTGAGTCCCAGGTGGGCAGAGAAAACGCTTCAAGGACACCTTCAAAGTCTCTTTGAAAAAATATAGCATCCCCACCGACTCTTGGGAATCCCTGGCCCAAGACTGCCCAAAGTGGAGGAGAAGCATCCGGGAAGGCGCCGAACACCTCGAGTCTCTTCGCCGGGAGCACGCGGAAGCCAAGCGCGAACAGCGGAAGGAGCGCACGGTAACCCAAGCACCCCCACCCACCCGTCCCTCCAACCACCGTCTGCCCCACCTGTGACAGAGACTGTAGGTCCCGCATTGGTCTCACCAGTCACCTTGGAACTGATCTTAGTGTGGAAGCAAGTCATCCCTCGGCTCCGGGGGAACTGCCTAAGAAGACAATCCTTCAATGCCTTTTAGGAAAGGAAAGGAAATCTGCCGCCCTTACCCGGTCTGGCCTATATGTGTGACTCCAGACCCACAGCAATGCGATTGATTCTCAACTGCCCTCTGAAATGGCCTGGCGAGCCACTCAGTTGTCAAGAAGGCGTCTCACCACCACCTTCCCAAGGCCAGATAGGGATGGCCAATAAATGCCAGTGATGCCCACATCCCATGAATGAATATTTAAAATCCTGGAGGGTTGTGAACCCTAGTTTGCTACTAAACATCAAAATCGTCCTCCGACTACATGAGAGCAATGCCTTGGGAGACTCATCGGTGTTTGGAATTATTTTACGAAAGTTCTGGTTAGACCTACATCTCGAGTATTGCGTTCGGTTTGGGGCACCTCCCATTAGGAAGGATATATTGGCCTGGGGAGCTGCAGCACAGATTTACCAGAATGATACCCGGACTAAAATAGTTAAATTATGAGGACAGGTTGCATCGACTAAGCTCGAATTCCCTTGAGTATAGAAGATTAAGGGGTGATCCAATCGAGGTGATTAAGATGATTAAAATAGTTGATAGAGTAGACAGAGAGATACTGTTTGCTCTGGTGGGGGGAGTCCAGAACATAGGGGCTCGAACCTTAAAATTAGAGCCAGGCTGTTCAGGGGTGATGTCAGGAAGCACTTCCTCACACAAAGGGCAGTGTAAATCTGGAACTCTCTCCCCAGAAAGCTCTTGAGGCTGGGGGGGTCAATTGAAAATTTCAAAACACAGATTTTTGTTCGACAAGGCGCAGACACGATGGGCCAAAATGGCCTCCTGTCGTGCTGTAAATTTATATGATTTTATGTAAGGAGACAGGCACACCAACATCAGTGTCCTCGACCAGGCCAACATCCCCAGCATCGAAGCACTGACCACACTCGATCAGCTTCGCTGGGCAGGCCACTATGTGCCCAGGTGTCGGTGGTGATGTTGCACTTTATCAGGGAGGCTTTGAGGGTGTCCTTGTAACGTTTCCGCTGCCCACCTTTGGCTCGTTTGCCGTGAAGGAGTTCTGAGTAGAGCGCTTGCTTTGGGAGTCTCGTGTCTGGCTGTGAACTCATCCTTTTTTGGCGTGGAAGCAAGTCATCCTCATTTCGAGGGACTGTCTATGGTGATGATGATGACTGATCTGTATCTTAACTCTATCTACCCACCTTGGTTCTGTAACTCTTAATCATCATTTATCATCATAGGCAGTCCCTCGGAATCGAGGAAGACTTGCTTCCACTCCTAAAGTGAGTTCTTTGGTGGCTGAACAGTCCAATACTGGAGCCACAGACCCTGTCACAGGTGGGACAGACATTCGTCGGGGAAAGTGGGCGGTGCTGTGTGACTGATTTACCACTCGCTCCTTCCGCTGCCTGCGTCTGACCTCTTCACGCTCGCGGCGTTGAAATTCGAAGCGCTCAACGCCCTCCCGGATGCACTTTCTCCACGTAGGGTGGTCTTTGGCCAGGGACTCCCAGGTGTCAATGGGGATGGTGCATTTTATCAGGGAGGCTTTGAGGGTGTCCTTGTAACATTTCCTCTACCCACCTTTGGCTCGTTTGCCATGAAGGAGCTCCGAGTAGAGCCCTTGCTTTGGGAATCTCGTGTCTGGCATGCGAAGCACTGACCACACTCGATCAGCCATGAAGGAGTTCCAATGAAGGACCTAATATTCCAGGTCCTGGACTACACCCTGAAGGGTGGAAGATGCCTGTGTGTGGATTTTTTTAACGTGTGGTGGCCGTTGCACACCAGCCACCACACGGGCTTGACAGATCAGCCATGATCTGATTGAATGGCGGAACAGGCTCGAGGGGCTGAATGGCCGCCTCCTGTTCCTGAGTTGCTACAGTAACTATGCTGGCTCGAAAAAGAGCAAATTGCATGTTTTGTGTCAGAGGCAAAAAAATCAAGCCAAAGTTCGCTGAACTCTGCTATTGGTCCAATGACTCCGGGCAGGCTTGTAATTATCGCCATGGTGACTCACAGTACTTTTTGATTTTCATCTTTAATCTCCGTGACATTTTATTTTTAATTTGGTATTCTGTTTTACTTCGAAATGATCCACAAGTTCTTCGGGCCTGCGAGAAATGAGACATCCTCAGGCATCAATTATTCCAGCGTGTCGTGACTGCATTGACATTTTCTGTGCGGGTTCCTCAGAATGCTAAACTTATTTTTTTATCATATTAGAGCCTAATTGGCCTCTGCCGTGACAACACACGGGGCACATATTGTGTTGCGGGGCCTGCTAGTCTCCTGGATTTGTCGCGTTGAGACTGCAGAACACAATCGGAGAACGACTCCAGCAACCATCAACTCCAACAGCCTACTCTGTCACTGCACAGGATATATGGCACAGAAACAGGCCATTCGGCCCAACCAGTCCATGCTAGTATTTAAGCTCCACTCGAACCTCCTCCCGTCTTTCCTCATCTAATTCTATCAGCATAACCCTCTATTCCCTTCTCCCTCATCGATACTATTCGCCTCAACCACTCCCTGTGGTAGCGAGTTCCACATTCTCACCACTCTCTGGGGAAAGAAGTTTCTCCTGAATTCCCCATTGGATTTCTTGGTGACTATCTTATATTGATGACCTCTAGTTATGCTCTTCCCCACAAGTGGAAACACTCTCTCTGTATCCGCTCTATCAAAACCTTTCATCATTTTAAAGACCTCTATTAGGTCACCCCTCCACCTTCTTTTTTCAAGAGAAAAGACACCCAGTCTTTCCTGATATGTATACCGCCGCGTATCTGGTATCATCCTTGTAAATCTTCTCTGCACCCTCTCCAGTGCCTCTACATTATTTTTATAATATGGCGACCAGAACTGTACCCAGTACTCCAAGTGTGGTCTAACCAACGGGTTCAATACAGGTGTAGCATAATGTAATGTATGCACCGGTGAGCATGCTCACAGATTTGTAGAGCTGTTGTATAATTTGTGTTTTTAGTGCCCTCAAAAAAAACAAGGGGGCATTTGTTTGAAAGTGTTTGGAGTGTGCCCCCCCACCCCACTTTAACCAGGCGGCATTTGATTAAAGTGCACAACTAAAATAGTTGTAGAGCTTTTGAGTTGGGAGTGGCTTAGCCAGTCACGTGATGTTCACAAGACTCAATAAAACCCCAGCCAGTTGAGTTCTGGGGATCCACAATGAGGTATGCAGTTGTGAGCCTAGTGGATAAACTGCTAATGTGTAGTATGATTGTTAAACCTTTGTTAATAAACCAACTAGTTCTTAATTGTTTTTGCTTCATGGGTTCTTTGCTTAAGAATTCATAGCAACACATAAATTCACTACTTTTCAATTCTACACCTCTAGAAATAAACCTTATTGCTTGGTTTGCTTTTTTTTAATGGCCTTGCTAACATCAGTGATTTGTGTATTTGTACTCCGCGATCCCTTTGTTCCTCTACCCCACCTAGACTTGCACGCTCCAAGTAATAAATGACCTCCCTATTCTTCCTACCAAGATGTAATAGCTCACTGGTCTGCAGACTGGTCCTTGCTCATTGGTGTGCTTTTTCCTTCATTTTTGCTGCTCGCTTCTCAGTCTTCTCCCACCTCACCCTTGGCAAAGACTGCAGGTGGGTTAAGCACCGTTTCAGACTCTCTGAAATGCTTGAGCGATTTCTGGCCCCCTATTTCCCTTTAACCACCCCCATCACTTGAATTTTCACCTATGCCGCAAATGTTCTGCTCCCACCACTACACCAGTGGTGTTTCTTTTTCCAAAAAGGAATTGGATGAATACTTGAAGGGCCAAAAAGAATTGCAGGCCTATGGGAAAAGATCAAGGAGTGGGATTAATTGGTTTCCGGTTAAGCAATGCCTCAATTTTAAAAGTCTCAACCTCATTTTCAAATCCCTCCATGGCCCTCGCCCCTCCCTATCTTTGTAATCTCCTCCAGCTCCACAATCCCTCGGGATGTCTGCACTCCTCTAATTCTGCCCTCCTGAACATCCCTGATTATAATCGCTCAACCATCGGTGGCCGTGCCTTCTGTTGCCTGGGCCCCAAGCTCTGGAACTCCCTGCCTAAACCTCTCCGCCTCTCTACCTCTCTAAATCTCTTTCTCCCTTTAAGACACTCCATTGACCAAGCTTTTGGTCACCTGTGCTAATTTCTACCTATGCGGCTCAGTGTCAAGTTGATTGGCTCATAATCCTCCCGTGAAGCACCTTGGGACGTTTCACTACATTAAAGGTGCTATATAAATACTAGTTGTTGCTGTTGTTTGACAGTGCTTTCAAAGGGGCGGCAGAGGCACGATGGGCTGAATGGCCTCCTACTGTGCTGTATGAACCCCTTGCACCATCTAAATCTGGCACAAGAATTGCCGACCCAGGAAAATTGCAGGCTATTAGCATGTTTAGGGGGAGACTTTGAGGCCTCCTACCTGGCAGAAACATGAACGTACAATCGTAAATATGGTGGGGTACGACGTACCGCCCGGTCCGGCCATCCCTTTCTTCCTCAGTGCCTGCCGCTGGGCAGCCAGACTGTCTGCCTTCAGTATGCAGGTTGAGTTCTTATGTCAGCTGTGGCTCAGTGGGCAGCACCCTCGTCTCTGAGTCCGAAGGTTGTGGGTTCAAGTCCCACTCCAGAAACTTGAGCACAAAAATCTAGGCTGAGACTCCCAGTGCAGTGCTGAGAGAGCACCACACTGTTGGAGGTGCTGTCTTTTGGATGAGACGTTAAACCGAGGCCACATCTGCCCTCTCAGGTGGACATAAAATATCCTATATCGAAGAAGAGCAGGGGAGTTATCCCGGGTATCCTAGTCCATATTTATCCCTCAATCAACATAACAAAACAGATTATCCGGTCATTATCACATTGCTGTTTGTGGGAGCTTGCTGTGCGCAAATTTCCTTCCGCATTCCTACATTACAATAGTGACCACACTCCAAAAGTACCTTGTTATGTCTGTAATGCACTTATGAATGACTCCACGAGGCACTGTGTTGTACTCAAACTGTAGTGACCTTGGTCCTTTATTCATAACTCCAGAGTGAGGCACAAGCATCATATTGGGCCCTGCACATCTATGCAGGTGACCCTCAGGTCTCCCACCGCAGTGCCCTCCGGTGGACAGCCTCTGCCACAGGGGCAGGAAACCCCGATCTCCACCAGTTGCACCCTCTAGTGGTGCCAGCATAGTATATACACAGTGTAAACCTTATTGATAGTACATCAGGTAACAAGTCTCCATCTTATGCAATGATACATTGACTACACAGAGAATATATTTATAGCCTGCATATATAACATACCTCATTAGCTGTAAAGTGCTTTGAGACGTCTGATGGTCGTGAAAGGCGCTATATAAATGCAAGTCTTTCTTCCTTTAATAGTCGGGGAAGATTTGCCCCAGTCCCTAACCACTATAAATTGAATTCCACCACAAAAATCAGAATTCGTGTGTGTATTAGTGGCGTCTAGCAAAGTGGAGATGAGTGGACATCTGCACAGCCTAACAGCGGCAGGCATCCAAATATATCTGGCTCGACTGCTAAAGGTACGGGAAAAAAAACGCATTTTCATTAGCAATATTAAATTAACTGTTGCGAATAATGGCAGTGTTTGATATTTAATATTAAGCTGTTATTCTGACCAAGGGATTCTGATGTAAATCATCTTGTAATTGAATTCCTTCATGTAGACAAAATTACACTAATAATAAAAAAAGGTCTCACTGAAATGTATTAACTTAATGTTATCACATTAGGAGCCAGTTACATGAATGCATTTATCCAGATTATATACTTTGTCTTGTTTACAGCAGAGATTACATTCCGTCATCAAGCCCTACAAGGCTGCTGCGTATTAATTGGTTTCAAAGATAAACCAAGTAAGGATTCAGATGACAAAACAATACTTCACTTTTGTAACTCATTTCATCAAAGTTACAGCGTTATCAATCTCCGTGCCATTGCTGACCAGGCCATTGAGCGATCACGCTCCAAATTGTAGAGCAGAGGCTGGTGCCAGAGCTAGCGTGAATACTGTCGTCACCCTGACAGCTCCGGAATTTTAGGTAGAAGGCAGCTGGGGTAAAGTCAGAGGAGAGACAACAACAACACTTGTATTTATATAGCGCCTTTAACATAAGAACATAAGAAATAGGAGCAGGAGTCGACCATATGGCCCCTCAAGCCTGCTCCGCCATTTAATATGATCATGACTGGTCCGATGATGGACTCATCTCCACTTCTCTGCCCGCTCCCCATAACCCCTTAATCCCTTATCGGTTAAGAAACTGTCTATCTCTGTCTTAAATTTATTCAATGTCCCGGCTTCCACAGCTCTCTGAGGCAGCACATTCCACAACCCTCTCAGAGAAGAAATTCCTCCTCATCTCAGTTTTAAATGGGCGGCCTCTTATTCTAAGATCATGCCCTCTAGTTCTAGTCTCCCCCATCAGTGGAAACATCCTCTCTGCATCCACCTTGTCAAAGCCCCCTCATAATCTTATACTTTTCGATAAGATCACCTCTCATTCTTCTGAATTCCAACGAATAGAGGCCAAACCTCCTCAATCTTTCCTCATGTCAACCCCCTCATCTCCGGAATCAACCTAGTGAACCTTCTCTGAACTGCCTTCAAAGCAAGTATATCCTTTCGTAAATATGGAAACTAAAACTGTACACAGTAGTAATGCAATGAAATATCCCAAGGCGCTTCACAGCAGTGTTATAAGACAAACAAATAAATTTGACACCGGCGCTATAGGAAATTGTCATGTGATCTTGTCACATGATCCTTTTATTATATACATAAGTAGTTGCATTACCACAGTAGTCCACTAGGTGGAGCAGTAGTCCACTAGGAGGAGCTCTAAGTTGCAGCTAGAGGATAACCATTATAGATAAAGAGAAAAGCCTTAACAGTGTCTGTGAACAATGCAGGGTTTTAATAACCTTCTTGGTCTCTGAGCTGAATGTCTAGCACCGCGTATCACTGTTGATAGAGTGCTCATCAATATAGTCTGTGATGTACTGCGTACAGATAAAGGATATGTAGTTGATGGTGAAATGTCATCTCTAGTTTATATTATAAAACATGTAATGTTATGCTCTTGTGCCAGCAGAAGTTTAATGTTTGTCTAGCTTGGGATACTCAATAATATTCTGATGGCCAGACATCATAAGCAGTGAGAGTTGGTCTCACACACTTGCTGTAACACTACAACACTGTGCTTCAATTTTGTAACATCATGCAACATGCAGTTCCGGTCTCCATATTCCAGAGATGGTATAGAGGCTCATGAGAAAGGATTTATGAGGATGATACCAGAACTGAGAGGTTATAACTATCAGGAAAGACTGAACAGGCTGGGACTCTTTTCTCTAGAAATGAGATGACTGAGGGGTGACCTGATAGAGGTCTTTACAATTAGGTCCCTTACAGTCAGAATCAGGTGAATTTATAATGGGATACAAAGAAATGGCAGACCAATTGAACAAATATTTTGGTTCTGTCTTCACTAAGGAAGACACAAATAACCTTCCAGAAATACTAGGGGACCGACGGTCTAGCGAGAAGGAGGAACTAAAGGAAATCCCTTTTAGTCAGCAAATGGTGTTAGGGAAATGGATAGGATTGAAGGCCGATAAATCCTCAGGCACTGATAGTCTGTACACCAGAGTACTTAAGTGGCCCTAGAAATAGTGGATGCATTGGTGATAATTTTCCAACATTCTATCGACTCTGGATCAGTTCCTATGGACTGGAGGGTAGCTAATGTAACCCCACTTTTTAAAAAGGGAGAGAGAAAACAGGGAATTATGACTGGTCAGCCTGACATCAGTGGTGGGGAAAATGTTGAAATCAATTATTAAAGATGTAATAGCAGCATATTTGGAAAACAGTGACAGGATCGGTCCAAGTCAGCATGGATTTATGAAAGGGAAATCATGCTTGACAAATCTTCTAGAATGTTTTGAGGATGTAACTAGTAGAGTGGACAAGGGGGAGCCAATGGATGTAGTTATTTGGCCTTTCAAAAGTCTTTTGACAAGGTCCCACACAAGAGATTAGTGTGCAAAATTAAAGCACATGGTATTGGGGGTAGAGAACTGGTTGGCAGACAGTAGGCAGAGAGTAGGAATAAACGAGTCCTTTTCAGAATGGCAGGCAGTGACTAGTGGAGTACTGCAAGGTTCAGTGCTGGGACCCCAGCTATTTACAATATACATTAATGATTTAGCTGAAGGAATTGAATGTAATATCTCCAAGTTTGCAGATGACACTAAGCTGGGTGGCAGTGTGAGCTGTGAGGGAGATGCTAAGAGGCTGCAGGGTAAGTTGGACAGGTTAGGTCAGTGGGCAAATACATGGCAGATGCAGTATAATGTGGATAAATGTGAGGTTATCCACTTTGATGGTAAAAACAGGAAGACAGATTATTATCTGAATGGTGACAGATTAATAAAAGGAGAGGTGCAATGAGATCTGGGTGTCATGGTACATCAGTCATTGAAAGTTGGCATACAGGTACAGCAGGCGGTGAAGAAGGCAAATGGCATGCTGGCCTTCATAGCAGCAGGGAGGTCTTACTACAGTTGTACAGAGCCTTGGTGAGGCCACACTTGAGTATTGTGTACAGTTCTGGTCTCATAATCGAAGGAAGGACATTCTTGCTATTGAGGGAGTGCAGCGAAGGCTCACCAGGCTGATTCCTGAGATGATAGGACTGACATATGAAGAAAGACTGGATCGACTAGGCTTATATGCAATGGAATTTAGAAGAATGAGAGGGGATCTCATAGAAACATATACAATTCTGATGGGATTGGACAGGTTAGATGCAGGAAGAATGTTCCCGATGTTGGGGAAGTCCAGAACCAGGGGTCACAGTCTAAGGATAAGGAATAAGCCATTTAGGACCAAGATGAGGAGAAATTTCTTCACTCAGAGAGTTGTGAGCATGTGGAATTCTCTACCATAGAAAGTTGTTGAGGCCAGTTCGTTAGATATATTCAAAAGGGAGTTAGATGCAGCCCTTACAGCTAAAGGGATCAAGGGGTATGGAGAGAAACCAGAAATGGGGTACTAAAGTTGCATGATCAGCCATGATCATATTGAATGGTGGTGCAGGCTCGAAGGGCCGAATAGCCTACTCTTGCACCTATTTTCTATGTTTCTATGTTTCTATTATGAAGGGGTTCGATGGGGTAGAGATGTTTTCACTTGTGATGAGGCCAAAACTAGGGGCCATCAATATAAGATAGTGACTGCTAAATCCAATTTGGAAATGAGGCGAAATTTTTTACCCAGAGGGTAGTTAGAATTGGAACTCGCTACGACAGGAAGTGGTTGAGGCAAATAGCTTTACAAACGGAAACTAGAAACAGAGAAACATAGAAATTTACAGCACAGAAGGAGGCCATTTCGGCCCATCGTGTCCGCGCCGGCCGACAAAGAGCCGCACGGCCCTCGGTCAGCAGCCCTGAAGGTTACATATAAACCTATGAACAATGGCGGAAAGGCAAAGAGCACCCAGCCCAACGTCCGCCTCACACAACTGCGACACCCCTTATACTGAAACATTCTACACTCCTCTCCAACAGGAGCCATGTGATCTCCTGGGAGAGGCAAAAAACCAAATCAAAACCCAGGCCAATTGAGGGAGAAAAAATCTGGGAAAATTCCTCTCCGACTCATCCAGGCGATCAAAACTAGTCCAGGAGATCACCCTGGCCGTATTCTATTCCCTGCAGTACTTAGCAGTAAATTTGTCGAGTCCATGATAGCAAAGAAAGACTTGGATTTATATAGCGCCTTTCACGATCACCAGATGTCTCAAAGTGCTTTACAGCCAATGAAGTACTTTTGCAGTGTAGTCACTGTTGTAATGTCGGAAATACAGCAGCCAATTTGCGCACAGCAAGCTCCCACAAACAGCAATGTGATAATGACTAGATAATCTGTTTTTGTTATATTGATTGAGGGATAAATATTGGCCCCAGGACACCGGGGATAACTCCCCTGCTCTTCTTCGAAATAGTGTCATGGATCTTTTACGTCCACCTGAGGGGGCAGACGGGGCTTCGGTTTAACGGCTCATCCAAAAGACAACACCTCCGACAGTGCAGCACTCCCTCAGCACTGCACTGGGAGTGTCAGCCTAGATTTTTTTTTGTTTCAGTCCCTGGAGTGGGACTTGAACCCACAACCTTCTCAGAAGCGAGTGAGTTGTCCACTGAGCCACAGCTGACACTGTGAATGGAAAGATATGCTGAAAGGCTGAGATAGGGTAGATGGAAAGGGAGGAGTCTCGTGCGGAGCATAAACACCAGCACAGACTAGTTGGGCCGAATGGCCTGTTTCTGTGCTGTATATTCGATGTAATTATAAGCTTCTCTCTGCAATGTCCCTTTTTGAGGCTGAAGAACCTTTTGTTTAAAAAGCTGTTTCTCTGTCACTGGGGATCAGCCTTATGACTTTCCCCAAGATGGTACTCGATGTCGCAGTGACCTGAAATATAATGCAATACTTCCTGCTGTGACCCAGGAGAAACTTCTTTACCCAGTGAGTGGTTAGAATGTGGAACTTGCTACCACATGGAGCAAAGTTCCCTGAAAATTTTATTGGTCCTGCACAGCCCCTTGGACCAACAGAGACCAACAGAGACCAGCAGAGTCCAGCAGAGACGAGCAGAGACCAACAGAGACCAGCAGAGTCCAGCAGAGTCCGGTAGAGACTGGCAAGAGTCCGGCAGAGACTGGCAAAAGTCCAGCAGAGTCCAGCAGAGTACAGCAGAGACCAACAAGGACCAGCAGAGACTGGCAATTCAGAGTTTTTGCATTGAAGAGCCGGCTGTCGGGTTCCCTGTAGTTTAGGCAAATAGTACAAAGAGGAGAGTAGATAAGTACATGAGGGGGAAAGGAATAGAGGGTATGCTGATGGGATGAGATGAAGTAGGGTGGGAGGAGGCTCGTTTGGAAAGTAAACACAGGCATTGACCAAATGGGCCGAATGGCCTGTTTCTGTGCTGTATGCTGAAATATATTTGCTTCTTGGGTTCTTTGCTTAAGAATTCATCGCACCACATTCCTATTAAGAACTAGTTGGTTTATTAGAAAAGATTTAACAATTACACTACACATTACCAGTTCATCCACCAGGCTCACAACTGCATACCTCATCGTGGACCCCCTGAACCCAATGGGCTGGGGTTTTATTGAGTCTTGTGAACATCACGTGACTGACTAAGCCACTCACAACTCACAACAGCTCTACAACTATTTTGTTGTAATCAGAAAATCAAGTGCCACCAGATTAAAGGGGGAGGCACACTCCAAAACACTTTTCAAGTGCCCCCTTGTTTTTTTGGGGGGAGGGGGTTTTGAGGGCACGACAAACACAAATTATACAAGGGCCCCCTGACTAAAAGGGGTGGGGCATTAACACTGGCACAATAAACAAATTAACTTTAGACAAAAAGCATCAAATTAAAATTTGGTTGCTGGGGGTGACGATGCACTCCAGTCCCTCCGGCGCCCACCTCTCGCGGAAGGCCGCGAGCGTACCGGTGGACACCGTGTGCTCCATCTCCAGGGACACCCTGGCTCGGATGTAACCGCAGAAGAGAGGCAGGCAGTCGGGCTGAACAGCTCTACAAACCCACGAGCACACTCACAGGTGCATATATTACACACGTTGTATAGCAAATAGGAGCAGTAGTAGGCCATTCGGCCCTTCGAGTCTGCACCGCCATTCAATAAGATCATGGCTGATCCTCTATCTCAACACCATATTCCCACTTTTTCCCCATACCCCTTGCTGTCTTTTGCTTCTAGAAATCTATCTATCTCCCTCTTAAATATACTCCACAGCCTTCTGTGGTAGAGAATTCCACAGGTTCACCACCCTCTGAGTGAAAACATTTCTCCTCATCTCGGTCCTAAATTTCCTAACCCGTATCCTGAGACTGTGACCCCTTGTTCTAGACTTCCCAGCCAGGGGAAACATCCTCCCAGCATCCAGTCTGTCCAGAATTTTATACGTTTCAACGAGATCCCCTCTCATTCTTCTAAACTCTAGTGAATACAGGCCCTTTATGTATTTCTATTGACACACGGATTCATAAGAGGCACAGAGAGAAATGCCGAGACAGAGGCTGGCACAGATTCTGACCCACAGATGTGTGGAGCAGTGGATCTGCTGAGGGCCACGGCTGAAGGGAGCTGGGCTACAAATAGGCCCGAGGCCACCTTATGAGTACGGTTCAGCCATTTTAGCGAATGTAAATGCGAGGGTGAAAGCTATATGCAGGTGAGACTTGAAGAGCTGGCACCTGGAGTCTCAATTTTTAATCTAGTTTAACTTAAAAATTGGAATAATTACCCGGTTTAGATGAATATTATCTTAAACCACAGAATGTGACCTTTATTTCAATACAGTGGCAAATTGGAAGAGCTAATTTAATATTCAGGCCCCAGGATTTTTCAGTAAGTACTGAATTTTGGCATGCTGCTCTACAAAACTTTTCTTATTGAAGGAGCTTTGCTGATTATTCAAAAAACTAGCCGCAACTCTGGGGATTTAGTTTAAAGTTCGCCCTCAATCTAAGTAACTAATTGGAAAGACTTTTCCGACAAGTAATGAATCCCCAATTTAAATTATGACAGTAAAAGAGGCAAAATCTAGAACATATATTTCCCTTTATCAATTTTTTCTACTTAATATTGTTCCCCCTACCCCCCCCACCACTCTCAATGAACTGTCCCACATCTGAGGTCAGAGGTTAGACTTGACTATTCCAACGCACTCCTGGCTGGCCTCCCACCTTCTAGCCTACCTGAAGTGATCCGAAACTCGGCTGCCTCGTGTCCTAACTCGCATCAAGTCCCGCTCACCCATCACCCCCTGTGCTCGCTGACCTACATGGGCTTCCGATTAAGCAAGGCCTCGATTTCAAAATTCTCGTCCTTGTTTTCAAATCTCTCTATGGCCTTGCCCCTCCCTATCTCTGTAGAAACACAGAAACATAGAAAATAGGTGCAGGAGTTGGCCATTCATCCCTTCTAGCCTGCACCGCCATTCAATGAGTTCATGGCTGAACATGCAACTTCAGTACCCCAATCCTGCTTTCTCGCCATACCCCTTGATCCCCCGAGTAGTCAGGACTTCATCTCACTCCTTTTTGAATATATTCTTCTCCAGCCCCACAACCCCGCCCTCCGAGATGTCTGCGCTCCTCCAATTCTGCCCACTTGAGCATCCCTGATTATAATCGCTCAACCATTGGTGGCCGTGCCTTCTGTTGCCTGGGCCCCAAGCTCTGGAACTCCCTGCCTAAACCTCTCCGCCTCTCTACCTCTCTTTCCTTCTTCAAGACGCTCCTTAAAACCTACCTCTTTGACCCAGCTTTTGTTCACCTGCCGAAATTTCTTTTTACGTGGCTCGGTTGTTGTCTTCTCACACTCCTGCGAAGCACCTCAGGACGTTTTACAACGTTAAAGGCGCTTATATAAATGCAAGTTGTTGTTGTTGTTGTAAATCTTAGCACCTTTAAATGCAACTGTTGATGCACAACAAGAGGAGAAAGCTAACAGGCTGACTGTACCAATGCACACTACCACATTGAGCGGTGTGAAGGGATGATTTAGAGGCCAGTGGCCCATATCAGGAAATCATTCACAAAATTGCTCTCAATTTTCTGTCCATCTATTTTACGGGCACTGGACCCATGATTTCCCAATATATCGACCCAGCGAGGTTCCCGACCAGGACCCTGTGTTAGTAAAGTCAGGCAAAGAAAGAGAACTTTCTATTGTTTATTAAGAGTCCCATCCATATTACGAATGTTAAAATAAGAAAAGACTTGCATTCATATAGCGCCTTCCACGACCACCGGATGTCCCATTTGCGCTTTACAGCCAATGACGTACCCTTATTAGTGCCGTGGGATCTTATACAGCCATCTGAGAGGGCCAATGGAGGCCCCGACCTGCGAGAGACCATCAGCAGCAGGTCAGGGCCATAAAAGGAGCGGTGACCGGCGGCCCCTGGGCAGCGAGGCGGTGTACCACGGCAAGGTACAGCGCGAGCTGGTGCAGGAGGGCGACGGCAGCGAGGAGCGACGGCATCAAGGTCCAGGTCGGTGATTGGAGCGTGGGCAGGTACAGCAGGAGCGGCGAGGTCGGGGCGCAGGAGCGGCGAGAGACTGTGGAGGGATGTGATCGGGGCCCAGGGGAGGCGTGAGTTCGGGGCCAGGGGCCCAGGGGGCAGCACGGGCCCAGCCCAACTGTGATATGTGTGCGCGCACTCGGTCTGTGCAGCAGAGCTGGTCTCCAGTCGTCTTGATTAATCCTTGCCACTGGACCAAGACCTGGCTCTGTCAAGCCCGTGCGGTGGCTGGTGTGCAACGTTAAAAAAATCCACGCACAGGCATCTTCCACCCTTCAGGATGTAGTTCGGGTTCTTCATTCGAAACACCTGTGAACTCATCCATTTTTGGGCGGGGAAGCAAGTCATCCTCGTTTCGAGGGACTGCCTATGATGATGACTTTTTGGAGTGTAGTCACTGTTGTAATGCAGGAAACGTGGCCGTCAATTTGCGCACAGCAAGCTCCCACGAACAGCAATGTGATAATGACCAGATAATCTGTTTCAATGATTTTAGTTGAGGGATAAATATTGGCTGCAGGACATCTGGGATAACTCCCCTGCTCTTCTTCAAAATAGTGCTTTGGGATCTTTTACGTCCACCTGAGAGAGCAGACGGGGCCTCGGTTTAATGTCTCATCCGAAAGACGGCAACTCCGACAGTGCAGCGCTGGGAGTGTCAGCCTGGATTGTCGTGCTCAAGTTTTTGGAGGAGGACTTGAACCCACAACTTTCCGACTCCGAGGTGGCAGGGTGCTACCCACTGAGCCATGGCTTTAAAACAATAATCGTAAGATCCAAATAGGTTCCTCCAGTGGCTCCAAGGGGAAGGACATTTCCTGGTGCACCACCAGTATGCCAGGAGATCCCAGGTTTGTTTTCTGTTCTATGATGATCTTAATCAGTGCATTTGTTGGAGCACTATTCTCGGGCCCTAGTCCATGGGGAGCAAACAATATCTAGGTTTCATAAGAATATAAGAAATAGGAACAGGAGTTGGGACCCTCGAGCCTGCTCCGCCATTTAATACGATCATGGCTGATCCGATCATGGACTCAGGTCCACTTCCCTACCTGCTCCCTGCTTAGGGTTGCCAATTCTTGCTGGACATATAACCTGGAGATATTATCAAATGACCTCTTGCCTCCAACCACCCCGCCCCACACTTTCCCCATTGGTCCATCCTCACAATGCCCCGCCTTCCTCGGCCAATCAGAAAGCGAATAGACTCCTCATTACCTAATAGGTTGATTCTTGACCAGCGGCCAAAAGACAGTATTTATATCCCATCTCCAATATGTTTAGAACTAGTATTCAAAGAAAATCTGTTAAAGACACAATTTCTTAATGACCTTATGATTTTTCTCCTGGGTTTTGCTCACAGCAGTGTCCTGGGCATTAATTCCTGAAGACTTCAGGGCAATCCACAGTCTCAGAATAAGGGGTCGGCCATTTGGGACTGAGAGGAGGAGAAATTTCTTCACTCAGAGGGTGGTGAATCTCTGGAATTCTCTACCTCAGAGGGCTATGGAGGCTCAGTCTTTGAGTATATTCAAGACGGAGATCAATAGATTTTTGAATATTAAGGGAATCAAGGGATATAGGGATAGTGCAAGAAAGTGGAGTTGAGGTAGAAGATCAGCCATGATCTTATTGATTGGCGGAGCAGGCTCGAGGGGCTGTATGGCCTACTGCTGCTCCTACTTCATATGTTCTTATTCCTGCTCCTGGTCATTATTCTGTGCGAAAGCAAAATACTGCGGATGCTGAAATCTGAAATAAAAACAAAAAATGCTGGAAATCTCAGCGGGTCAGGCAACATCTGTGGAGAGAGAAACAGAGTAAACGTTTCGGGTCGGTGACCCTTGGTCAGAACTTGCGAATGTTTGAAATGAACAGATTCTTAAGGAAGCGGAA
The DNA here is from genome assembly GCF_044704955.1 of Pristiophorus japonicus. NCBI lineage: Eukaryota > Metazoa > Chordata > Chondrichthyes > Pristiophoridae > Pristiophorus > Pristiophorus japonicus. Next base: position 72,808,899 of record NC_091997.1, on the reverse strand, counting down.
GGGGGAGGGGATGAAAGAACAAAAGGGAAGGTCTGTGATAGAGTGGAAGGCAGGAGAGATTTGAGAGAGAAAAGGGATGCGGGGCCCAATTGAGATGGCAACGGCATAAGTTAGGAAACAAAAGATGAGTCTAGAGAGGGTGTAAATGACGGAATAATTACCAGAAACAGAAAAAAATTTAATTATTCTGTGCCCATGGTGGACATTTAATGAGGATAGGATCACGTTCTGCTGTGCTCGACTAGCCTGCTGTCACTTGCTAACTGGGCTCCCAGGTCCTAGATCACAGGAATGGTTTCAACGATGTCTATGAACACTGCAAGATTTCAATATCCTTCTTGGTTCCTGAGTTGATCTTTCAGCAGCGTATTGCTGTCAACAACATGGTTTCCAAGTAATGTAATGACTTTGGTTTACAAGCTAAATAATCTGCAGCCGATGGAGAAATCTGGGGTAATTTACAAAAGGTGTGGTGAATCGGGTGGAACTCAAGGTAGCTTGTGCTGAGGAAATAATTGCATTTATATAGCGCCTTTCACAACCACCGGATGTCTCAAAGCGCTTTACAGCCAATGAAGTACTTTTGGAGTGTAGTCATTGATGTAATGTGGGAAACGTCAACCTGCACACAGCAAGGTCCCACAAACAGCAATGTGATAATGACCAGATAATCTGTTTTTGCTTTTGTTGATTAAGGGATAAATATTGGCCCAGGACACCGGGGATAACTCCCCTGCTCTTCTTCGAAATAGTGTCATGAGATCTTTTCCTGCCCAGAGTGAGCAGACGGGGCCTCGGTTTAATGTCTCATCTGAAAGACGGCACCTCCAACAGTGCAACGCTCCCTCAGCACTGCACTGCAGTGTCAGCGTAGATTTATGTGCTTGAGTCTCTGGAGTGGGACTCGAACCCACAACCTTCTGACTCAGAGGCGAGAGAGTTCTGCCCACCGATCAAACGGCCAGTAGCTTCAGGAGAAACAGGGAGGGAATTGAAGCCGTTGGGGAGATAAATAAAACAAGCCATGAGAAAGCGGGAACCAAGAATGAGCCAGCCAGCTTTTCGTGCAGTTCTTTGAGTGTGGATCGTTGCATTCTGTTAGATTTGTAGCATTCACTCTCACTGGTGGAAGGACATTCTTGCTATTGAGGAAGTGCAGCGAAGGTTCACCAGACTGATTCCCGGGGTGGCAGGACTTACATATGAAGAAAGACTGGATCGACTAGGCTTATATTCACTGGAATTTAGAAGAATGAGAGGGGATCCCGTAGAAACATAAAATTCTGACGGGATTGGACAGGTTAGATGCAGGAAGAATGTTCCCGATGTTGGGGAAGTCCAGAACCAGGGGCCACAGTCGAAGGATAAGGGGTAAGCCATTTAGGTCCGAGATGAGGAGAAACTTCTTCACTCAGATAATTGTGAACCTGTGGAATTCTCTACCACAGAAAGTTGTTGAGGCCAGTTCGTTAGATATATTCAAAAGGGAGTTAGATGAGGCCCTTACGGCTAAAGGGATCAAGGGGTATGGAGAGAAAGCAGGAATGGGGTACTGAAGTTGCATGATCAGCCATGATCATATTGAATGGTGGTGCACGCTCGAATGGCCTGCTCCTGCACCTATTTTCTACGTTTCTATGTTTCTAAGTACCACGACTTGATAACGATTGCTCTGATTTAAGTAACTTAAGAAGTATGGTAAAAACTTGTAATGAAGAAATGGAAATAAGAATTTGTTCGAGTTAAGACTCTCCGCTTTTGAATGCTCCTGTCCCTCACCTGATCCACCTCCATCTTCTACGCATTATGGAAGCCTGTAGCAGGTCCTTGAACATTCAATGCATGCTCGGTAATTACAGCTATTATTAACTCTGGTTAATCCTATTGCACTGAAAACAAACCTCATTAAGAAAACCCATTCTACTGCAGCACAATATAAACCCTGAAAGACCTTTCGCTTTGTGCCCTGCACAACTAAATATGGCAAGATGATCTTCTCTTAAGTCTATTTAACAAATGCAATCCAACGGCATTATGATAGCTGTCCTTGGGGAGCCCTTGCTTCCCCCTCTACCTTATTAACTCATTCAGCATCCCTCGCAGTGCATTGCCCCATCAGTAGAGCACATCTGTTCACATCGTTAATCTGTCCAGGCATTCCCCTGTACTGGGGAGTATTGGGGGTCTTGAAACGACATCGTAAGGATGTGCCATTTGTCATGTTTGACAAGAGCGCTGATTTAAATCTAGGCTGACACTCCCAGTGCAGTGCTGAGGGAGCGCTGCACCGTCGGAGGTGCTGTCTTTTGGATCAGACGTTAAACAGAGGCCCCGCCTGCCCTCTCAGGTGGACGTAAAAGATCCCGCGGCACTATTTCGAAGAAGAGCAGGGGGAGTTACCCCCGGTGTCCTGGCCAAAATTTATCCCTCAATCAACACAACAAAAACAGATTATCTGTTCATTGTCACATTGCTGTTTGTGGGAGCTTGCTGTGCGCAATTTGGTTGCCGTGTTTCCCACATTACAACAGTGACCGCACTTCACAAAGTACTTCATTGGCTGCAAAGCGCTTTGAGACGCCTGGTGGTCGTGAAAGGCATACGATCTTTCTTTCCGTTTCTTTCAAAGCATCTATTCATGTACACATATTGCACCAAACAAAGAGTATGGGGGAGAAATTGGGTTGTTTAGCGCCACCATTAGCGCCAGAGAGGGGGCCGTTAAACAGCTCCCGCCCAAGCGCCGTGCTGTGGCAGCCTGCCGTGGACTTCGCTGGTGGTTTAGCGCTGCGCACTCTGGCCCCGCCCACTTGGTGACGTCACGAGTGCGCCCCCTTTGCGACGCATTTCCGAAATTGGTTGCTTTGGCCTGCCGTAGCGCCGGGCGCTGCTCCCGGCAGAGGATCCCGCGGCCACATCGCGGGGAGTGAAGAGCTAAGTGTCGAGAGTCACATGTTTAACAATGACTTCCCTCCCCTACCTGTGGAAGGCTGTGGGTGGCATCCAATCAGTTTTTTTTGCAGGTTTCACATGGCCGACCTCACCTCCTCTTTAGGCACTGGACTGCTGGTATCCGAGCGACTCAAGTCGACAAACGCTCCCGCGCTATCGCCCCGCGATGGGCCTTTAGCGCCGTGAGAGGAGTGTGCAACGCTTGCCTTAGCGCTCCACTCTCCTCTTGGGCCAACACAACTGAATATCGCACTTTGAGGCGGCAGACATCGCCCGGCACTAAAGGTAGCGCCCCGGCACCGTCACCTCCTCAAAGTGGGCGCTATCGAATTTACCGCCCAATCTGTGTCTAATTTGGGATGTCCACCATATTAAATTCTGAGGAGCGTTCTGAACGAACATCTACCCTGATGAAGAAAGCCATTGTTTAGCCCCAAGAAATGTGGCTGGGCACTCTATCTGAGCACTATCAATCAGGAAAGATGAAGGACAAGATCTTCGGTTTGAAATGCCAAACCCAGCATGTTGTGATGACACTGTGTTGTGCTTCTACTTGATAAATAAGGGGGGAAGCACGAAGTAGAATTGAGCAATTAATACAGTATGGAAGTATTTGATTGAGAATAAATGATCATTTTACTGCCCAGTGGAGCGATCATTTATACCAGAGGCAAATAAAGACAAGCAAGACATGTGTGAATTAACATTCAACAAGTGCTACAGCATCTTCGAAGGATGAATCCAGCCATCAGCACTCCTTTTAAAAGTTAAGCAGTTGGCAAAGCACATTGATATGGCAATCTGGAGGGGGTCTTCTTAGTAATAACAGGTCAGTATTTTCCAATTCACGATTTCCCTCTTAGCCAGGCTTCCCTGAGAAAATTCTCGAGTGGAAATTAACCGGTTCCCCTCCTCGTGGTCAGAAAGCTGATCAACAATTGTATAGGCTCAACCAAGAAGAATAGCCATTGAGAGAGTTGGCTTCCTCAGCATAGGTTATGGAGATAAATGGGGAGAAAACTGGATTGAGCAGTTGGAGGAGTAAATCAGACTCAGAAAACCATTAGAACCCTGTGAATTTTCAAGAAGGCTTGGGCCCACTTGTCACAATCAGCTCCTTAACTTGTCCCATTATTATCTCCTTTTGCTTTGCACCATCAGCACCTTCTTCAAAGTGTTCATCCATCCAGCAATGGACTGTTGTCAACATTCGTCAAGCTGAGGAGAAGACAAAAGGTTATTAATGGAATCAACGCCGTCCAAAGCCACTAGGAGAAAAGGTGCAGAAGGAACGCCTTCATCATCTGCAGCATCACAGAGATGTGAGCGAGCTGTCAGTTCCCTACAGGTTCACGAACGGAGCAGCATGAGAGCTGAAATGAAGACCTCCATCTCTAAACCAGCAACACAAGACCGTCTGTCAGCATTCTCTATCAACCCGAAAGTGCCTGCATGGAAAGACTTGGTGAAACTCTACTCACAAAGTCTTACCAGCAGCAGAACTCTCTTCTTGGGCAATGTCATCACTTGTAATTCTCTTACTTGTCTTCCCTTCTTCTTAGGCAGTCCCTCGGGGTCAAGGATGACTTGCTTCCACACTAATATGAGTTCTTGGGTGACTGATGAATCCAAAGCGGGATCTACAGACTCTGTCACAGGTGGGGCAGACGGTGGTTGGAGGGACGGGTGGTTGGGTGGGGAGCTTGGGTTGTCGTGCGCGCCGTCCGCTGTTTGCGCTTGGCTTCCGCGTGCTCCCGGCGAAGAGACTCGAGGCGTTCGCCGCCTTCCCGGATGCTTCACTTCCACTTTGAGCGGTCTTGGGCCAGGGATTCCCAAAAGTCGGTGGGGGATGTTACATTTTTTCAAGGAGACTTGGAGAGTGTCCTTGAAGCGTTTTCTCTGCCCTCCTGGAACTTGTCTGCCGTGGCGGAGCTCGGAGTAGAGCGCTTGTTTCGGGAGTCTAGTATCAGGCATGCGGACAATGTGGCCCGCCCATCGGGGCTGATCGAGCGTGGTCAATGCCTCGATGCTGGGGATCAGTATGTGGCTGAACCAGGGTTGTGGCCGCAAGCACTAGGTTATTGGAAGCCACTGAATATGACCGCTGAGATCCAAATATCTTTCACCAGGCTTAATTATGCTATCAGTATCTGGCAAGGTCTTTTTATGAGACAACTGTCCTTATTACAATTATTAACAAAGAAAGGGAACTATGATTAATGTTCTTTATATTTGTTAAGATTATTTCTTTGTTCATCATGTCTCTGGGTGTTCACCATGTTCTCTACGTGTCAACCCTCACCTCTGAGTCAGAATGTTGTAGGTTCAAGTCCCACTCCAGTGAGCACAAAAATCTAGGCTCACACTCCCAGTGCAGTGCAACACTATTGGAGGTGCCATCTTTCGGATGAGACGTTAAACCGAGACCCCGTTTGCTCTCTCAGGTGGATGTAAAAGATCCCATGGCACATTTTCGAAGAAGAGCAGGGGGAGTTCTCCCTGCTGCCCTGGGGCCAATACTTATCCTTCCATCAACATCACTAAAACAGATTATCCGGTCATCATCACATTGCTGTTTGTGGGAGCTTGCGGTGTGCAAATTGGCTGCTGCGTTTTCTACATTACACCAGTGACAGCACCTCAAAACAGAAGTACTTCATTGGCTGTAAAATGCTGTGGGACGTCCGGTGGCCGTGAACAGCGCTACATAAATGCAAGTCTTTTTTAACCATACCTGAACTCAACTTCAGAGCAACCCCATTACTGCACGAGTCCTGAATGTTTCCATTTCCCACACTAACCATCCATCTGGCCTGTCTGATCTTGCCAGAACTTGTGCAGTGGCAGGAGTAGGGTTGCGAATGCTCAGTTCAAATTGGATCCGTACAGCCGATACAGGAAGCTCATCAGTCGAGGCTATTGTCAGACCCAAATTGCAGACATGCCAGGATAGTGGAACCAGCCCACTATTCTGCTCTGCCACCACTCTAATTATCTTCAGAGAAAAATGTGCATCCCAGTTAATTAACATTCACTGTTTAATCATCGCTAAGTATAATCCAACAAGGGTTACTGAGCAGCAGAGTAAAGAAAGGAGGAACTTTCACTCCACTCCAACACTGAGAAGTAAAAGAATATAAATTTTTATAACTCAGTCTCAATACAATCCAAACAGCCCAACAAATCTCCTCTGCCTCTCTGCCTTCCTTCACTTGCTCTGTCTCCACTCTCTCTCTCTCTCTCTGACCCTCCCTGTGCCTTCTGAGCATGTGTAATGACTCCTGACCTCTCAAAACGCGGCAAAGAAACTCAACCAAAATGAAAATCCCACACATGCGCAGAATAGCGTTGCTAGGGAAGCTTTTTTTTAATTTCTGTTTTTCGGGGAGCGATCGTGAGATCGCAAAAAAAATCACATCGCCCATTTGACATCGCCGGGGTAAGGCCGAGTGGAAAATCACAAAAAAAAAAAGATTGGCCTTGTGCCAGCGATCAGCAAGGCCTAGACGTCCCACATCGCTGGAACAAGGCCCATTTTTTGGGGCCTTAAACACCTAGTAGAAAGTCTAGCCCATAGCGCCTTTCACGGCTTTTTTCTTCTTCTTAGGCCTTCCTTCGGATTCGAGGATGACTTGCTTCCACACTAATTCTCAGGTGACTGATGAGTCCAATGCAGGATCTACAGTCTCTGTCATAGGTGGGGCAGACGGTGATTGGAGGGACGGGTGGGTGGGGAGCTTGGTTTGTCGTGCGCTCCTTCCGCTGTTTGCGCTTGGCTTCCGCGTGCTCCCGGCGAAGCGACTCGAGGTGTTCGGCGCCTTCCCGGATGCTTCTCCTCCACTTTGAGCGGTCTTGGGCCGGGGATTCCCAGGTGTGGGTGGGGATGTTACACTTTTTCAAGGAGGCTTTGAGGGTGTCCTTGAAGCGCTCCCTCTGCTCACCCGGGTCTCGCTTGCCGTGTCGGAGCTCGGAGTAGAGCACTTGCTTTGGGAGTCTCGTGTCAGGCATGCGGACAATGTGGCCCGCCCAACGGAGCTGATGGAGCGTGGTCAATGCTTCGATGCTGGGGATGTCTTTCACGACCACAGGACGTCCCAACGCTCTGTACAACCAATGAAGTACTTTTGGAGTGTAGTCACTGTTGTAATGTGGGAAGCGCAGCAGCTAATTTTGCGCACAGCAAGCTCCCACAAACAGCAATGTGATAATGACCAGATAATCTGTTTCAGTGATGTTGATTGAGGGATAAATATTGGCCCAGGACACCGGAAATAACTCCCCTGCTCTTCTTCGAAATACTGCCATGGGATCTTTTATGTCCAGCTGAGAGAGCAGATGGGGCCTTGGTTTAACCTCTCAACCGAATTGTTAAGCGGTAGATTTAATGAAAGAACTTACATTTATGTAGCGCCTTTCACGACCTCAATAAGGTCAGTGTGGCCTTCGGCCGCCTGAGGAAAAGAGTGTTTGAAGACCAGGCCCTCAAAACTGTCACCAAGCTCTTGGTCTACAGGACTGTAGTAATACCCGCCCTCCTGTATGGCTCAGAGACATGGACCATATACAGTAGACACCTCAAGTCGCTGGAGAAATGCCACCAACGATGTCTCCGCAAGATCCTACAAATCCCCTGGGAGGACAGACGCACCGACGTTAGTGTCCTCGCCCAGGCCAACATCCCCAGCATTGAAGCACTGACCACACTTGATCAGCTCCGCTGGGCAGGCCACACTGTCCGCATGCCCGACACGAGACTCCCAAAGCAAGCGCTCTACTCGGAACTCGTCCACCGCAAACAAGCCAAAGGTGAGCAGAGGAAATGTTACAAGGACACCTTCAAAGCCTCCCTGATAAAGTGCGACATCCCCACTGACACCTGGGAGTCCCTGGCCAAAGACCACCCTAAGTGGAGGCAATGCATGCGGGAGGTCGCCGAGCACCTCGCGTCTCATCGCCGAGAGCATGCAGAAATCAAGCGCAGGCAGCGGAAGGAGCGTGCGGCAAACCTGTCCCACCCACCCTTTCCCTCAACGACTATCTGTCCCACCTGTGGTTCTCGTATTGGACTGTACAGCCACCACAAGAACTCATGCTAAGAGTGGAAGCAAGTCTTCCTCGATTCCGAGGGACTGCCTATGATGGGATGATGGTGATGATGACGTCCCAAAGCACTTTACAGCCAATTAAGTACATTTGAAGAGCAGTCACTGTTATAATGTAGGGGGAAATAATGTAATTGCAGCCGGCTTACTTCACCGGTGTATGTTAGTTCAACTCCCTCATGTTGTTGGTGCAAGGAGTGTTATGGGACATTTTCCCCATCACTGCTTGCAGTTTAAAGATGCAAAACGTCTTCATGAATAACTTGTTTGGCAAATCGTTATTTTTCTCGCCGAGGTGAAGGAACCAGAAGAGCTGACAATGATGTCACCCACCAGCGACGCAGAGATTTAAATCAGCAACCTCATTAAATTTGACAAGATTAGTCAGCGAGGCCAGAGAACAGCTTGTGTGTCAACATGGGAAATACATTGTAGTGGGCAGTGTGTTTGGGTTCTCTTCTCAAGTCGAAACGGAGGTTCATTGTGGGGTAGGGCAGAATCACTTTGCACTGAACCCTGCTGTATCTGCTGCGGCAGTGTGTCCAAAATGAGAACGTGTCACATTTCCCCAAACACTGACAACAACTTGTATTTATATAGCGCCTTTAACGTAGTGATACGTCCCAAGGTGCTTCACAGGAGTATTATGAGATAAAAATTTGACACCGAGCCATATAATGAGTAATTAGAGCAGGTGACCAAAAGCTTGGTCAAAGAGGTAGGATTTAAGGAGCATCTTGAAGGAGGAAAGAGCGGTTTAGGGAGGGAGTTCCAGAGCTTGGGGCCTAGGCAACAGGAGGCACTGCCACCGATGGTTGTGCGATTATAATCAGGGATGCTTAAGAGGGCAGAATTAGAGGAGTGCAGACATCTTGGGGGGTTGTGGCTCTGGAGGAGATTACAGAGATAGGGAGGGGCGAGGCCATGGAGGGATTTGAAAGCAAAGATGAGAATTTTACAATCGAGACGTTGCTTAACCGGGAACCAATGTAGGTCAGCGAGCTCAGGGGTGATGGGTGAGCGGGACTTGGTGCGAGTTAAGACACGGGCTGCCGAGTTTTGGATCACCTCAAGTTTAGGGTAGAACGTAGGGTAGAATGTGAGAGGCCAGCCAGGAGTGGGTTGGAATAGTCAAGAATAGACGTAACAAAGGCATGGATGAGGGCTTCAGCAGCGGGTGAGCTGAGGCAAGGGAAGAGACGGACGATGTTACAGAGGTGTAAATAGGCGGTCTGAGTTACACTGTGGATATGTGGTCGAAAGCTGATTTCAGGGCCAAATATGACACCAAGGTTGCGAAGTCAGCAACAGAAAGATAAACACAGAAAGAAAGAGGGAGAGAGAGAACAAGTGAAGCAACAGAGGTACAGCAAGAGAGGAACACGGACACAGGAACAGCAGAGGAACGGCAGGGAAACGCAGAGGAACACAGCGACGTAACAGATTCAGAATTTGAGTAACAAACAGAGAGCAACAGAGACATAACAAGAGAGCAACAGAGAGAAGCACGAAGAGATCGAGCGAGAGCAAGAGCTACAGGACTTGGGTACGGTAGCACAGTGGTTATATTACTGGATTAGTAATCCAGAGGCCTGGTCTAATGATCTGAGGAGACGTGAGTTCACATCCCACCCAAATTCAATCCCAGGGAATTTCAAATTCAATTAATTAAATCTGGAATTTATAAAAAGCTAGTATCAGTACTGGTGACCATGAAACTACTGGATTGTCGTAAAAATCAATCTGGTTCACTAATGTCCTTTAGGGAAGGAAATCTGCCGCCCTTACCTGGCCTGGCCTACATGTGACTCCAGTCCCACAGCAGTGTGGGTCACTCTTAACTGCTCCCTGAAATGGCCTAGTGAGACACTCAGTTGTACAAAATACTGCTACGACAAAGTCAGCACTGTGGGAGCACCTTCACCACAAGGACTGCAGCGGTTCAAGGCAGCGGCTCACCACCACCTTCTCAAGGGGCAATTAGGGATGGGCAATAAATGCCGGCCTTGCCAGCGATGCCCACATCCCAGGAACTAATTTTTCAAAAGTAACAGAGTAATAGGAAGAGTACCAGATAAAATACAAAAGCTGACGGCATATCGAGTAGCACACTTTTTCACGAAACCGAGGCCTCTTGAAACAATTGGCCCGGAAGCTTCTTTCGGATGAACGCCTCCGACCGGAGAATTTTAACGGATCTACCTGGTGGTCCGGGAGGAGCGTGGGATTCCGGTGGGGGGGGCCTTCTCTTCCCGCGCTGCGAAGCGCGCTCCCGTCCTCCAGGTTCCCACGGAGACGGTGCAGTCATGTGTGACTGCTCAGCCAATCAGGTCCAGTATTCCACAGCTTTCTCATTAATAGCAATGGGAGCTCCGTATCTACCAGTTCTCATTGCTATTAATGAAAAAAAAACAAACGCACTAAACACCATAATAAAAAATATCACATCATTAAAATTAATTGAAATTAAAGTTAGAAAAATGCCCTAGAAAAAATATATATTTTTCCGATTTTTTTATAAAGTTTTGTAATTAGGGTTAAAAATAAACTTTCCTGAGTGGTCAGGGTTTTTAACAATAAAATGTGTTTTTTTAATTTAATATTATTATATTTTTGCATGTTTTAAAACTCTTACGCCTGTAAAAGTAGGCTGCGTCTTCTGCTTTTATCAGGCGCAAGAATGTTGAGGACATTTGCCGGGCAAAATATGGGTAAATCCAGCAATCTTGCCCGTGCAAATGTCCTCGCTCCCGAGCTGCGTTGGATCTGTCGAGCTCCAGCTTGGCAGATCCGAAAAGTTGGTTTTCAGCGCATGCGCATTGTGCGCTGAAAAGCGGCTATTGCGAAGTCTTCGCGGGACAGTACACACTCCGTACGGAGCCGGGAGGCCAGAATTTCCAGGCCAATGATCTTATCCAAAGCAACAAGGGCGAAAGGAATGTCGGAAAGTTTGTCGCCGCATGTGCTGATGTAAGTTGTTTTTAAAAGCCAATCGAAAACGCTCCTGTCCTGCAGAATAAAGGGAATTATATTTCAGTGATGACTGGGAGTTGCAGGTGTTCGTTTACTTGAGCGAAATATAGAAGGATATCATAACTCACTCCTGCCCGCAGCGCGCGTGAGTTATGTTGCCTTCACACCCAGGAGGAATAACAGTCACTCATTGTCACTGGCACAATCCTTTCTATTTGTTTTTTGAATACTTCCATATTCATTTTTAAACGGCAGCAGCACCACCGATGAAATATTCGCTGTTTTGTGGTGCTCAAGGAGCGGCGTTTGCGATGGGGTTGTTCTCTCGATGCTGCGCACCGGGTCCCGGAGCGTGCCACCGGTGCTGGCGAGGTACATCCGTGCCAGTTTTTAAAAAGGCGGGCTCTTCCCAGTCGCGCGGTCACTGTTCAGCCGGCACTTTGGCCGCGACTGTCCTGCCGCCAGCTGTCGCAAACCATCACCGGAAACTGTGGGAGAATTGACGCGATGGTAAATCACATCGAGTCGCTTTGAGAGAGCGGCAAGCCGCGAAGGTCTGTTAAGAGTTAGAAGCTGGGCTGCAATGATTTTCTAGAGGCAGTGGTGAAAACTGCCAGAATAACTGAAACTTGCTGTTGAGTCAGCTGTGGCTCAGTGGGCAGCACTCTCTCTCTTGCTTCTGAGTCAGAAGGTTGCGGGTTCAAGCCCCACTCCAGAGACCCGAGCACTAAAATCCAGGCTGAGGGAACACCGCACTGTCGGAGGTGCCATCTTTCGGATGAGATGTTAAACCGAGGCCCCCCGTCTGCTCTCGTGAAAGGTGCTATATAAATGCTATGTGAGTGATGCAAAGGCTACATAGGAACTCCTTCATGGCAAACGAGCCAAAGGAGGGCAGAGGAAACGTTACAAGGACTCCCTCAAAGCCTCCCTGATAAAGTGCAACATCCCCACTTGACACCTGGGAATCCCTGGCCAAAGACCGCCCTAAGTGGAGGAAGTGCATCCGGGAGGGAGCTGAGCGCCTCGAGTCTCATCGCCGAGAGCATGCAGAAACCAAGCGCAGGCAGCGAAAGGAGCGTGCGGCAAACCAGTCCCACTCACCCCTTTCCCTCAACCACTGTCTGTCCCATCTGTGACAGGGACTGTAATTCCCGTATTGGACTGTTCAGACACCTAAGGACTCATTTTAAGAGTGGAAGCAAGTCTTCCTCGATTCCGAGGGACTGCCTATGATGATGATGACATAGAATTACGTACGATATACGGCACAGAAACAGCCATTCGGCCCAACCAGTCCATGCCGGCGTTTATGCTCCAGTCGAGCCTGCTCCTGTCTTTCCTCATTTAGTGCTGTGAACTTTTATTATTATAACTTTTATTTATATAGCACCTTTAACGTAGTAAAACATCCCAAGCCGCTTCACAGCAGTGTTACAGACAAACAGATAAATTTGACACCGAGCCACAGAAGAAATTTAGGCAGATGATCAAAAGCTTGTTTAAAGAGGTAGGTTTTAACGAGCGTCTTCAAGAAGGAAAGAGAGGTAGAGAGGCGGATAGGTTTAGGGAGGGAATTCCAGAGTTTCGGGCCCAGGCAGCTGAAGGCACGGCCACCGATGGTTGAGCAGTTATACTGAGGGATGTTCAAGAGGCCAGAATTTGAGGAGCACAGACATCTTGTGGGGTTGTGGGCTGAAAAAGATTACAGAGATAGGGAGGGGCGAGTCCATGGAGTGATTTGTAAACAAGGATGAGAATTTTGAAATCGAGGCGTTGTTTAACTGGGAGCCTATGTAGGTCAGAAAGCACAGATGGGTGAGCGGGACTTGGTGTGGGTTAGTACACAGGCTGCTGAGTTTTGGATGACTTCAAGTTTACATCGTGTGGAATGTGGAAGGCTGGCCAGGAGTGAGTAGGAATATTATCTGTAATAAGTCTAGGCTGCCACTCCCAGTGCAGTGCTGAGGGAGCGCCGCACTGTCGGAGGTGCTGTCTTTCAGATGAGACGTTAAACCGAGGCCCCGTCTGCTCTCTCAGGTGGATGTGAAAGATCCCGTGGCACTCAGAAGAGACGTTAAGCTGAGGTCCTGTCAGCCTATTCTGGTGAATGTCAACAAGCCCATGGCACTATTCAAAGAGGAGGCAGGGGCTTCACAGGTTGATTCAGCTTTTCCGCCCATTTAATCTCACCCTTCTAGAATACCAGCCTTCCTCTGGCTTTGTCTTAAATGAGTCCAGTGTCCTTGCCTCAGCCTTTCGACTGAGCAACCAGCTCACGCTGTTGATCACTCACTGAGTAAAGGAATAACATAATGTCTCTCCTAATTCTGTCCCCCGCCACATCTTCTTGTCCTTCTTCCCTGTGAGTCTTGATTCGGATTACATTCTCGATCCCATTTAGCCCCTTTATAGGGAAGGATGGAAAAGATTGAACAGATTGGGTGGGGCCTTTTTCGTGAGCAAAGAGAAGACTTAGAGACGACCTGTCTTTGAGGATGGGTTGGACAGGTTGGATGAGGAGGGAACATCTCCACTTTTGAGAGGCAATTCAAAACTAGGAGCCATGAATACAAGATAGTTTCTAATAAATCCAATGGGGAAATAAGGAGCAACTTCCTTCCTCAGGAAGTCTTTAGAATGTGGAACTCGTTGCCACAGGAAGTGGTTGAGGTAAATAGCGTAGATGCTTTTAAAAGGGAGCTAGATGAGTGCATGAGTGAAAAGGGAATCTGATGTGATCTCATTGAAACATGTAAGATACAGAGGGGGATTGACAGGGTAGATGTTGAGAGGTTGTTTCCCCCTGGCTGGAGAGTCTAGAACCAGGGGGTCTCGGATAAAGGGGATGAGGAGAAATTTCTTCACTCAGAGGGTGGTGAATCTTTGGAATTCTCTACCCCAGAGGGCTGTGGTTGTTGAGTCCCTGAGTGTATTCAAGGCTGAGATTGATAGATTTTTGGATTCTAGGGGGAATCAAGAGATATGGGGATTAGGCGGGAAAGTGGATTTGAGGTCAAAGATCAGCCCTGATCTTATTGAATGGCGGAGCAGGCTCGAGGGGGCGTATGGCCTGCTCCTAATTCTTATGTTCTTATGGATAGAAAGATATGCTGAGAGGCTGAGATGAGGTACATGGAATTGGAGGAGACTCGTGTGGAGTATAAACACCGGCACAGACTAGTTAGGCCGAATGGTCTGTTTCATAGAAACATAGAAACATAGAAAATAGGTGCAGGAGTAGGCCATTCAGCCCTTCGAGCCTGCAGCACCATTCAATATGATCATGGCTGATCATGCAACTTCAGTACCCCATTCCTGCTTTCTCTCCATACCCCTTGATCCCTTTAGCCGTAAGGACCACATCTAACTCCCTTTTGAATATATCTAACGAACTGGCCTCAACAACTTTCTGGGGTAGAGAATTCCACAGGTTCACAATTCTCTGAGTGAAGAAGTTTCCCCTTATCTCGGTCCTAAATGGCTTACCCCTTATCCTTAGACTGTGACCCCTGGTTCTGGACTGCCCCAACATCGGGAACATTCTTCCTGCATCTAACCTGTCCAATCCTGTCAGAATTTGATATGTTTCTATGAGATTCCCTCTCATTCTTCTAAATTCCATTGAATATAAGCCAATCGATCCAGTCTTTCTTCATATGTCAGTTCTGCCATCCCGGGAATCAGTTTGATGAACCTTCGCTGCACTCCCTCAATAGCAAGAATGTCCTTCCTCAGATTAGGAGACCAAAACTGTACACAATATTCAAGGTGTGGCCTCACCAAGGCCCTGTACAACTGCAGTAAGACATCCCTGCCCCTATACTCAAATCTCCTCGCTATGAAGGTCAACATGCCATTTGCCTTCTTCACCGCCTGCTGTAGGCATGCCAAACTTCAATGACTGGTGTACCATGACACCCAGGTCTGGTTGCGCTGTATATTCTATATATTTATAAGGTTCACTCTTTGATGTCTCTTTTTGAGGTTGTAGAACCTTTTTTTAACAAGCTGTTTCTCTCTGTGACACTGGGGATCAGCCTTATGAGGTTTGCCTAGATGGTACTCTAGGGCTAGACTTTCCACTTAAATCACTAGTGCCCAAAAAATGGATGATGTTCCAGCCTTAGCGAAGTTTCAGCCTTCATGATTGCTGGAATATCGCCCATTTTTGGGATTGCAACTTTCGGCATTTTTTGGGGGCCGCTAACACAGCAACGTCAAGTGGAAAGTCTAGCCCCTTAAGAAGATGGTGAACTGCCTTCTTGAACCGCTGCAGTTCCGTGTGGTGAAGGTGCTCCCACAGTGCTGTTCGGGAGGGAATTCCAGGATTTTGACCCAGCAACGATGAAGGAAATATTTCCAAGTCGGGATGGTGTGTGACTCGGAGGGGAACTTGGAGGTGATGGTGTTCCCATGCGCCTGCTGCCCTTGTCCTTCTAACCAGTAGAGGTCGCGGGTTTGGGAGGTGCTGTCGAAGAAGCCTTAGCGAGTTCCTGCAGCGTATCTTGTAGAGCAAAGTAACCTCACCTGCTATTCTATCACTGTTCTGGCACACACCCCACACTTAATCAAGTGGCCATTCATCCCTCTGCTATTCTGGGATCTTATTGTGTACAAAATGGCTGTCAAATGATCTACAAAACAAAAGTCAATGCATTTCAAAAGGGCTAAACTGTCTATGAAGATGTTTTTGAGAGATGCGACAATGCTTTATTAAAAAAGCAAGGATTTATAAATTAAGATTGTGTAATACTCTGCTGACTTCAGTCTTTCCGCATTATATTTTGTAGAGCATGCAGTGTACTCGTTGTGGGTGGAAACAACCTAGTAACTCGTGAAAAACTTGTATATCAACTGCATAAGTTGGTTTGAATCACTAATTGCTGCTGTTTGCTGCATTAGATGGAGTCTGGTTGTTCCCAGAAGGGCAAACATGGCACCACTTTGCTTCTGACTGTGAGTAGCACACTTGCCTCTGAGTCAGAAAGTTGTGGGTTCAAGTCCCACTCCAGGGACTATAAGCACAAAAAAATCTAGGCTGACACTCCAGTGCAGTGCTGATGGGGCGCCGTACTGTCAGAGGTGCCGTCTTTCGGATGAGACGTTAAACCGAGGTCCCGTCTGCCGTCTCAGGTGGATGTAAAAGATCCCAGGGCACTACTTCAAAGAAGAGCACGGGAGTTAGCCCCAGTGTCCTGGTCATTATTTATTCCTCAACCCACATAACAAAAAACAGATTAGCTGGTCATTATCACGTTGCTGTTTGTGGGAGCTTGCTGTGCACAAATTGGCGGCCGCATATTACATATTTGATGTAATACTTGGAGCCTTGGTTGACCTGAAGATAATTGTACACACTAGTTAGTTTATTTTAATTGTGGTTAAAGGTCTTTTAATTGTTATTGTTAATGTTATGATTACCATTTTAATTATTGTGTAAGTTGGAGTAGGTCTGGTGGTTATTTCTTTGTTGAAGTGAGCGAACACTGTTAATTCTTTTCACCCATGTGCAACACACATCAGCAGCTATTAAAGCTGGAGTTCCAAAAAAGTAAATACACTTTTCTTTTTCTCCAACCTCATTTTTAAACTGATTAATGGTGTTTCATTAATTTAGAAAATTAAGAGGACGAATTGCTGGTGTCTGCCTGATGCAGCTATATTAGCACTGAAGGAGACTGCACATGGATGAAGACAATTAAGGGTAATTGGACACTTTCGCTGAGAGAATGCCTTCTTGCATTTGTTGCTGGTTTGGGGGCATTAAATGTGGAATGCAGTCATACAGGAGCCCGGAGGATGACTATCAGATCAGCTTCTACCAGAGTATAGGACACGTCACGGCATCTGTATTAAGGGTAATAACAAAGCGATCTAATTGGAAATTGAAGCTTTCATTTGCATAATGCAATTTTCCCTACACCGTGCGTGATTCCATCCCTTTAAGGCTCAGTGGCGTTCACAAGATCAATAAAATCCCAGCCAGTTGGGTTCGGGGGATCCATGTGAGCCTGGTGGATGAACTGATAATGTGCAATGTGGTTGTTCAACCTTTTGCTAATAAACCAACTAGTTCTTAATAGCAATGTGTTGCTATGAATTCTTAAGCAAAGAACGCATGAAGCAAATACATTGCAGTGGGGACTTTGGACTTGCTAGATGCAGAGAGACTGAGATCCATCTCGTTCGCCTTCCTCCATCGGAACGTAAGAATTAGGAGCAGGAGTAGGTCATTCGGCCCCTCGAGCCTGCTCCGCCATTCAATAAGATCATGGCTGGTCTTCGACATCAACTCCACTTTCCTACACTATCCCCATATCCCTTGAGTCCAAAAATCTATCCAAATCTGCCTCCTGCCCTGGTCGTTACGTGATACAACGATCATGGAGTTGTTGCCTAATCTCAGCAATCAATCTCTATCACTAACTCTATAACAGACCCAGACATGGGGCGAGGAGAGACCCCATTGGTGGAGAACTTTGGGAACCATAGATCCAACGTCACCTGTTCCACCCGAGCACGCGACACGTCATGTCATGTCTCAGATTACTTGTATAATTGGTCAATTTACGGAAGCCAGTCCATTTTTTGGATAGTGCTATTCCGTTTGGATCTCGCGGCGTTTGGCTACAATCAAAGTGAGGTAGATACTTTCTGCTGTGAAACAGTGCAAAGACGAGAGTCTACCTTCAATCAGAGCTGAAGAGAAGCTCCCAATAGTTGCAGGACTGGAGGCAAGTCTCGCTGCACTAATGTGGATACGTTCTGTTCTTGTTTTCCTCCAACTACCATGAACGAAATGCATCTTACTCCGTTGGGCGGGCCACATTGTTTGCATGCCCGACACGAGACTCCCAAAGCAAGCGCTCTACTCAGAGCTCCGACACGCCAAGCGAGCCCCACGTGGGCAGAGGAAACGTTTCAAGGACACCCTCAATGCCTCCTTGATAAAAATGCAACATCCCCACTGACACCTGGGAGTCCCTGGCCCAAGACCGCCCGAAGTGGAGGAAGAGCATCCGGGAGGGCGTTGAGCACCTCGAGTCTCGTCGCCGAGAGCATGCAGAAATCAAGCGCAGGCAGCGGAAGGAGCATGCGGCAAACCAGACTCCCCACCCACCCTTTCCTCCAACAACTGTCTGTCCCACCTGTGACAAAGACTGTAATTCCCGTATTGGACTGTTCAATCACCTGAGAACTCACTTTTCGAGTGGAAGTCTTCCTCGATTTCGAGGGACTGCCTATGATGACATACTCATTATGCATTTGCCAATTTCAAACACTTCCCCTCTACTCATGTTCGTCATGAAACTACCTGATTAAACCATGACTTCCCATGTTTTGGACACACGTGTCATAGGGGCATTTTTAAAAAATGAGGAATGCACTTGGAGCTCCCCAACCCACAACCACCATACTGGTGACAAATTTCAGAGGAAGCTGATCTGATTGGGATGTAAAAATTCTTGAAACATGCTATAAATTCTCAAGCTCCAGGATCTCTCCTGCTGGTGTCAGCTGTGGCTCAGTTGGCTCTGAGTCAGAAGGTCGTGGGTTCAAGTCCCGCTCCAGGGACTTGAGCACAAAAGCATCTCGGCTGACACTCCCAGTGCAGTGCTGAGGGAGCGCCGCACTGTCGGAGGTGCTGTCTTTCGGATGAGACGTTAAACCGAGGCCCCGTCTGCTCTCTCTGGCAAAATGTACAAGATCCCACGGCACTATTTCGAAGAAGAGCAGGTGAGTTCTCCCTGGTGTCCTGGGGCCAATATTTATCCCTCAATCAACACAACAAAAAACAGATTATCTGATCTTATTGAATATCGGAGCAGGCTCGAGGGGCCTTATGGCATACTCCTGCTCCTATTTCTTACGTTCTTATGCTAACACATTGCTGTTTGTGGGAGCTTGCTGTGCGCAAATTGGCTGCCGCGTTTCCCACATTACAACAGTGACAACACTCCAAAAGTACTTTATTGGCTGTAAAGCGCTTTGAAACATCTGGTGGTCGTGAAAGGCGCGATATAGATGCAAGTCTTTCTTTCTTTTTACTCATATGTAGAGGTAACTGGGGTATGGTTCGATGGGTGTGCTCTGGTACCTCAGCTAAATGGACGTTATTCATGTTCAGCTCTTGATGGCCAGCGTCAGCCAGCTGGTCAAGAGCATCACAGTGCTGCCCATTCTTACTTGATAGCTACGCCTGTGCACTGGCCACAGACTCAGAAGGTCGTGGGTTCAAGTCCCGCTCCAGAGACTTGGACACATAATCCAGACTGACACTCCCAGTGCAGTGCTGAGGGAGTGCTACACTGTCAGAGGTGCCAAAATAAATAATGTCCATTGGGACAATCAGGGAGGAATGTATATTCGTATTATTCCTTGCCTTTAAGATATTAAGCATAGATGTATAAGATACAAACAGAAACTACTGGAAATACAGAGTAGATCCACCAAGATTTGTTGAGAGAAAAGGCAAGTTAATGTTTAATTGATCTCATTCAAACAGATAAAATACTTAAGGGACTTGACAAAGTCTTATTTCAATTATATAGGGCCCTGGTGAGACCGCACCTGGAATATTATGCAGTTTTGGTCTCCTTACCTAAGGAAGGATATACTTGAAATTGAGTGAGTGCAACAGAGATTCACCAGACTGATTCCTGGGATGGGGGGATTGTCCTATGAGGAGAGATTGAGTAGACTAGGCCGATATTCTTTAGAGTTATGAAGAATAAGAGGTGATCTCATTGAAACATACAAAATTCATACAGGGTCTTGACAGGGTAGATGTAGGGAGGATGTTTCCCCTGGCTGGGGAGTCTAGAATCAGGGGCCACAGTCTCAGAATAAGGGGTCAGCCATTTAGGACTGAGATGAGAAGAAACTTCTTCACTCGGAAGGTGGTGAATCTTTGGAAATCTCTACCCCAGAGGGCTGTGGAGGCTCAGTCATTGAGTATATTCAAGACTGAGATCGATAGATTTTTGGATATTAAGTGGATCAAGGGATATGGAGATAGTGCAGGACAGTGGAGTTGAGGTAGAAGATCAGCCATGATCTCATTAAATGGTGGAGCAGGCTCGAGGGGCCAAATGGCCGACTCCTGCTCCTATTTCTTATGTTCTTATATTTCAGGTTTAAGTACGTCAGAGCTCTGGGTCCTGACTAAGGTTCCACTGATGATTCATTGACTGATCTTTTCTCTTTACAAATACCGTCGAGCTTGTTGTGTACTTTCAGCATTTTTTTTGGTTTCTCTTCAGTATCTAGGAATTGTCTGTGTGGGTTTTATTTGTCTCCAGATTTGTTGAGCGTGACTCTCACAGTCGAACAACATACAAGAGTGCTTGAAGCAGCAAACCAACTACGGTGCATAATGCTCAACGAAGGTTAAAGCCTGCCTGTTGCTGGGGAACTTTGTTCCTAATTGCTCACCCACCGTACTTGCTGGTTTGTCGGCTCACAGCATTAGGCGAGTTAATGAGATGTGCAGACAGCAGGCAGAGAGAGAGAGAGAGAGAGACAGATGAGGAGGATAGATTGCAAGAGGGAGAGATAGGCGCAATGAAAGAATTAGCAGGAGCGTGGAATCTCTTAATGTCGCTGAGTAACAAGGGAGACTGATTTGAAGAGCAGCTCTTGAAGGCTTGCCTCTGGGTGTCGTACACAAAAGCATAGGAAGCCTGGAAAAGCAGAGTCAATCAAGACTAACTCCTTCCTAAAGGGTTGCCTGGTGACGATTGTGTAATGGTCTGGGTTCTGCTCTCAGGACAAATAGCTCCACCATCCTGCATGCAAAACATTTTGATTATCTTAAAGCTACTTCAGTCTCCTGCCGATGCGAGGAAAATTAACAATTACATTTGTTGGCCCAAAGCTACAGCAGGCAATGTCAAACAAACAGTAATTTGATATTACAAGCTATGCTTATTCCATATATACAAATCCAAATGTTCCACAGGGACGTGAGAGTGGAATCGTTACAGAAGGTTGCCATTAGGGAATTCCCAGATTTGTAAATGGGATGAATATACATTGATGATCAGCGGGATATTAATTGTCTATATTAAAGATCACACGTATCAATACGAGTAACTCCTCATCATCATCATCGTCCCTCGAAACTCCACCACTTCATTGTGACCTTATCAGTCATGGCTCAGTGGGCAGCACTCTTGCCTCGGAGTCAGAAGGTTGTGGGTTCCAGTCCCATTCCAGGGACTTGAGCACAAAATTCGAGGCTGACACTACCAGTGCAGTGCTGAGTGAGTGCTGCACTGTCGGAGGTGCCGTCTTACAGATGAAACTTTCAACCGAGGTTCCATTTGCCCTCTCAGGTGCACGTAAAAGATCGCCTGGCACTATTTCAAAGAAGAGCAGGGGAGTTATCCCCAGTGTCCTGGGCCAATATTTATCTGTCAATCAACATAACAAAAAAACAGATTATCTGGTCATTATAACATTGCTGTTTGAGGGAGCTTGCAAATTGGCTTCTGTGTTTCCTACATTACAACAGTGACTACAGTTCAAAAAGTACTTCATTGGCTGAAAAGCATATTGGGACGTCCGGTGGTCGTGAAAGGCACTATAGAAATGGAAGTTTTTCTTTCTGTCATGATCTTCCATCAGCCTTGGCTCAGTGGGTAGCTCACTCACCTCTGAGTCAGAAAGTTATTAGCTCAAGCCCACTCCTGGATTGAAGCACATACTCCAGGGCGGTACTGAGGGAGTGCTGCACTGGTAGACGAGCATTTTAAATGAGACATTAAACCAAGGCCCCGTCTGCCCTCTAAAGGGAATGCAAAATAATCCCATTGCCACTATTTGAAGAAGAGCAGGGGGAGTTCTACAAATCTGGCATGTGGTGTCTCTGCACCTTGTTACAAACTCACACGAGGCATGGATATATCAGACACGGTCACTCTGTGACCTTCATTTTATTCCCAGGACTAAAGAGTGCTGATCCTGGGTGGGACCTCCCCTTTTTTACCTGGAAGCCCAGGTGAAGAGCTCACTCCCTGTGGTCAGAGTGTGCATTACAAGGGTACAGGTACAGTATGCATGAGTTACAGTTACATACTTATAGTCATTGCAAGATGGTGAAATACATGACATGGCAAATCCCCTAATCATGACACTCTGTAACTATTCCACTGTGGTGTGCCTGTCAAGCATTTGGATTTGTACATAAGGCATATGAATAGCTTGTAATATTCTAGCCAATGTTTAACCTTCAACCAACATCACTAAAATAGATTATCCGGCAGCGCACTCGCCTCTGAGTCAGAAGGTTGTGGGTTCAAGTCCCACTCCAGGGACTTGAGCACATAAATCTAGGCTGACACTCCCAGTGGAGTGTTGAGGGGGCCCCGCACTGTCGGAGGTGCCGTCTTTTGTCATCTGTAACTGGAGTGTCAGCGTAGATGTTTGTACTCAAACCTCTGGAGTGGAACTTGAACCCACAACCTTCTGACTCAGAGGAGGGTGCTGCCCACTGAGACATTACTTTGCTTCCAGATATATTGTACTGTCCTGTAATCAAGATACTAGCCTTCGCCACCTAAAAGCAAAAGCAAAACAGAAAGGACCTTGTTCGCCATCTGATAAAATAGAAAGGTCTACGTTAGGCTGGATTTCATTCTCAACGTTGAATTTTAATTGACAGGATTAGCAAATAAAATGATGTGTTGCAGTAAAGTGCGTAAGGTGTAAATCGTTGGTGTGAGATTTTGAGATGCGAGTCCTTCACGCGATGCATCAATCCTTGTCGAAACCATAAACATGGTTAATAGTGTCAGTCGTGGCTCAGTGAATTTTGAGATGGGGATTGCAGGAGAGTCTGCCCGAGTCTAGCGGAGCGGCAATTAATGCAATGTTCAATTTGGCTAGATTTGTGATTATGCAAAAAAGGAACGCTCTGTTTTTTAAGAGGAGGAGGATAAACTTAAAAGAGTATTTTAAATATAAACTAAAAGATCATTATAAGGCTCTGTAGATTTGTTATTCAGAAAAGAATTGAAAGATAGTATTTTATGATCAATTTGTAAAGTACAATAGATTATTATATGTTATAGGAGACAAATTAAACTTCAGGTTTTGACATGAATATGTGTTTGGAGAAATGGCTGTGCAGAGGGGCGGAATGGAATGTATGACACAATGGAATGATCACGATGTTGTAAATGTTTCTAATGTTCAATAAATATTAATATTATTAAAATAAAGTGGGTAGCACTCTCGCCTCTGAGTCAGAAGGTTGTGGGTTCAAGTCCCACTCCAGGAACTTGAGCACATAAATTCAGGCTGACACTCCAGTGCAGTGCTGAGGGAGCGCCACACTGTCTTTTGGATGAGACGTTAAACCGAGGCCCCGTCTGCTCTCTCAAGTTGATGTAAAAGATCCCACGGCACTATTTCGAAGAAGAGCAGGGGAGTTATCCCTCGTGTCCTGGCCAATATTTATCCCTCAATCAACATAACTAAAACAGATTATCTGGTCATTATCACATTGCTGTTTGTGGGAGCTTGCTGTGCACAAATTGGCTGCTGCATTTCCTACATTACAGCAGTGACTACACTTCAAAAAATAAAGTATTTTATTGGCTGTAAAGTGTTTTGGGACGTCCGGTGGTCGTGAAAGGAGATATATAAGTATAAGATTTTCTTTCTTTCAACTCAAGGAGTGCCTGGTGTCAAGATCACCCATCACACCCTGTGCTTTCTGACCTACATTGGCTCCCAGTTAAACAACGCCTCGATTTCAAAATTCTCATCCTTGTTTACAAATCACTCCATGGCCTCGCCCCTCCCTATCTCTGTAATCTTTTTCAGGCTCACAATCCCACACGATGTCTGTGCTCCTCAAATTCTGGCCTCTTGAACATCCCTCATCATAACTGCTCAATCATCAGTGGCTGTGCCTTCAGCTGCCTGGGCCCTAAGAACTCCCTCCCTAAACCTCTCCGCCTCTCTACCTCTCTTTCTGCCTCGAAGACGCTTGTTAAAACCAGCTCTTTAAACATGCATTTGATCATCTGTCTTAATTTCTTCTGTGGCTCGGTGTCAAATTTATCTGTTTGTCTGTAACACGGTTGTGAAGCGGCTTGGAATGTTTTACTATGTTAAAGGCACTATATAAATAAAAGTTATTATTATTATTAATATTTTTATTAGATGCCTTACCATAATGGCCACTGGGGTGACAGAATACAATCACATTAAGGATCTTCATGTGGGCTTATATGAGCCCAAGTTACTACCCAAAAGCACTCATCCAGATCTATCATCATTATAGGCAGCCCTTCGAAATCGAGGAAGATTTGCTTCCACTCTAAAAGTGAATTCTCTGGTGACTGAACAGTCCAATACGGGAATTACAGTCTCTGTCACAGGTGGGATAGACAGTGGTTGGAGGAAAGGGAGGGTGGGACAGGTTTGCCGCACGCTCCTTCCGCTGCCTGCGCTTGATTTCTGCATGCTGTCAGTGATGAGACTCGAGGTGCTCAGCGCCCTCCCGGATGCACTTCCTCCACTTAGGGCGGTCTTTGGCCGGGGACTCCCAGGTGTCAGCGGGGATGTTGCATTTTATCAGGGAGGCTTTGAGGCTGCCCTTGAAACGTTTGCTCTATAGTTCACCCCTGGCCATCCCAGGTATACCTCCATCAGACTGAAGAGGAAATACAGAAGCAAAATGCACACTGTGGTGCTGACTGCGGGCTGTCTCTGCTAATTAATTAGCTTCTGTCTGTTACAATGCCGACTGCAAGTAAGTCAGAAATAAATCAATATGCTGTCTCCGGGCAGGGGAATCATAAAACAACTCAAATAATACTAACACATCACTTGATAAAAGGTAACAAGGCAGTGAGTTCGAACAGTAACAACACCATCTGAATTAGGTCAGAGAATCGTGAACATCCTCGAGTTAAGTCAATGATCACCAGGGACATGGGAGCGAAACTAGGTGTCAGCTGTGGCTCATAGAAACATAGGTGCAGGAGCAGGCCATTCGGCCCTTCGAGCCTGCACCACCATTTAATATGATTATGGCTGATCATGCAACTTCAGTACCCACATTCTTGCTTTCTCTCCATACCCCTTGATCCCTTTAGCCATAAGAGCCACCTAACTCCCTTTTGAATATATCTAACGAACTGGCCTCAACAACTTTCTGTGGTAGAGAATTCCACAGGTTCACAATTCTCTGAGTGAAGAAGTTTCTCCTCATCTCGGTCCTAAATGGGCTTACCCCTTATCCTTAGACTGTGACCCCTGGTTCTGGGCTTCCCCAACATCGGGAACATTCTTCCTGCATCTAACCTGTCCAATCCCATCAGAATTTTATATGTTTCTCTGAGATCCCCTCTCATTCTTCTAAATTCCAGTGAATATAAGCCTAAGTCGATCCAGTCTTTCTTCATATGTCAGTCCTGCCATCCCGGGAACCACCACATCCACTGGTTCTCCGTGGGTAGCACACTCGCCTCTGAGTTAGAAAGTTGTGGGTTCGAATCCCACTCCAGAGACTGGGGTGCGTAATCCAGGCTGACACTTCAGTGTAACTCTGAGGGAGTGCTGCACTGTCGGAGGTGCCGTATTTCGGCTAAGACATTAAACCGAGGCCCCGTCGGCATTCTCAGGTTGACGTAACAGATCCCGTGACACTATTCGGAAAGTCCCGCTGGTGTCCTGGCCAAAACCTATCCTGCAATCGACATCACTGAAGAAAAAGATTATCTTGTCATTATCTCAGTGCTGTGGGAGCTTGCTGTGCACAGGAAACGGCCGCGTTTCCTGGATTACAACAGTGACTACACTTCAAAAAGGACTTCATTGGCTGTAAAGCACTCTGGGACATCCTGAGGTCTAGAAATGTGCTGTATAAGTGAACGTCTTTCTGTTTATATAAGAAATAGGAGCAGGAGAAGGCCATTTGGCCCCTCGAGCCTGCTCCGCCATTCAATAAGATCATGGCTGATCTGATCATGGACTCAGCTCCACTTTCCTGCCCGCTCCCCATAACCCTTTATTTCCTTATCGCTCAAAAATCTGTCTATCTCCACCTTAAATATATTCAGTGACCCAGCCTCCACAGCTCTCTGGGGCAGAGAATTCCACAGATTTACAACCCCCTGAGAGAAGAAATTCATCCTCATCTCAGTTTTAAATGGGCGGCCCCTTATTCTGGGACGATGCTCCCTAGTTTTAGTTTCCCCGATCAGTGGAAATATCCTCTCTGCATTCACCTGTGACAGGGAGTTCCTGTGATTGTTTGAATGTCACAGTGGCAGCATTCCAGAGGTCCCAGCAATGAAAATACTGACTCGCCCAAACCCTGTAATACCCATCTGCTCGACAGCATTTCCCATCCCTTCCTACACACGTGCGCAGGATTTGCAACCGGCAAAACTTGGAGGAATTCCAAGAAAACTCAGAGACCCAGAATTCACTTAAAGCAGTAATTTTCCAACGTAGAGGGCTTAACATTCTACTATGTCCTCCCAGCAGGTGAGACTCCCAAACAGGAGCATCAGCTGGCGTGACTACTCCGAAAATCTGAGAGGGAGAGAAAGAGAGAAAGAGAGAGAGAGAGAGAGAAAGAGAGAGAGAGAAAGAAAGAACGAAAAAGAGAGAGAGAAAAAGAGAGAGAGAGAAAGAGAGAGAGAGAGAGAAAGAGAGGGAGAAAGAAAGAGAGAGAGAGAAAGAGAGAAAGAGAAAGAAAGAGAGAGAAAGAAAGAGAGCGAGAGAGAGAAAAAGAGAGAAAGAGAGAAAGAGAAAGAAAGAGAGAAAGAAAGAAAAGAAGGAAAGATAATAAGAAAGAAAGAGAGAAGGAAAGGAAAAGAAAGACAGAGCAAAAGAAAGAAAATAGAGAAAATGAATGAAGAATAGAGGAAGATTAAAACCCATTTTAAATAGAGAAAAGTCGTTTCCGTGAGTTTCACAAACATAAGTTAGGTAGTAACTTTCTCCTTTCTTCTCTTGAAAGTGCTGAAGCATTGCTGGTACATGATGATGAGTATCAAAAGGCTATTTGACTATGTGGTGCATCACAGCCGTCATTGACCCAAGCACTGGGCACTGCGCCCAACTGTAGTCCATCCACTGCCACTGTAGCTGAGATCAGTGAAAAGCCCAGAGCAGAGATGGACCCTGCCCCCCGGGGGGGCCTTCCTGTTCCGAGTGGCTCTGAGTGAGAGGAGCGAAGTTTCAGAGCGTGGGGAGCTATCTCCTCGGCCAATAGGGAAACGAGTGCCTCGGACTCAAAATCACTGAGCAACTCAGATATCCTGAGAGGTCAGATGCGTACACCGGTATATTAAAAAAAATCAAATTAGAAAATTACAAACCTACCTGTCACTCCCTCCCGGCTGACAAGGAAGCACGTCAGTGTTTCTGATGAATTACTGGCAGGCTAATAAAGAGAGTAATTTCACCCTGGAGATCTGCGCTCAACGGGAGCGCTAGTTGGAGAATCAGCTCAGTTTCTGACCTGCACTTTTTCTAAAGCTGGTTCCTCACTGGGGACTGTGAGGACCAAATCCCACAGTCACTGGCCATTTGAACCCAAATCATCTCACTTCAATCAAAAATTCGGATCTTAAAAATGTACTCGAAATTGCCCAGCGCTTTTTACTGCAGACACATCAACATCTCCATTAAATTACAACAGTGACTACACTCCAAAAGTACTTCAATGGCTGCAAAGCGCTTTGAGACGTCCGGTGATCGTAAAAGGCGCTATAGAAATCCAAGTCTTTCTTTTCCGTGCGCTATTCACCTGAGCTATTCAACAACATGTTCAAGAGCACAAAAAGTGTAATTCTAGCTTTTATGGCACTAATTTCCAAATTTAGAGGCAGCTGATAGTGGGGCTAATTACCTTCAAGTGTTAGAAATCGTAAATATTTTACAATTTCACCAAAACAAAACAAAAGAAAGACTTGCATTTATATAGCGCCTTTCTCAACCACCGGACGTCCCAAAGCGCTTTTCAGCCAATGAAGTACTTTTTGAAGTGTAGTCACTGTTGTAATGTGGGAAACGCGGCAGCCAATTTGTGCAGAGCAAGGTCCCCAAAACAGCAATGTGCTAATGACCAGATAATCTGTTTTAGCGATGTTGGATTGAGGGATAAATATTGGTCCCAGGACACCGGGGATAACTCTCCTGCTCCTCTTCGAAATAGTGCCATGGGATCTTTTACGTCCAACTGAGAAAGCAGACGGGGCCTCGGTTTAACGTCTCATCTGAAAGAAGGCACCTCAGAAAGTGCAGCATTCTCTCAGCACTGCACTGGGAGTGTCAGCCTAGATTTTTGTGCTCAAGTCCCTGGAGTGGTTCAAATTCAGCTGTGAGGAGGTTAAATTAAATGGCCAAAACTCACCTAACTCCTACCTTAACGGCTTCAAAAGTCCTGATACAATTGCTGCCTAGTTCCCACCGCCTTGATTAACCTCGTCCTTTCTTACACTCTTTTCAGCCTTGCACAATGGGCTTCTGCTCGGCCTCTCAATTTAACAAAATACACACTCACGCGCACACTTAAGTTAACCAGAATGCGATAGTTAGGCTCACGTTGTTAAATTCCTGTGTCGTTCTTTCACTGTGGTGAATTATTTGAAAAGGCAAGTTGTAAAAACTGTTCTGAGGCCCCCTTGTCTCAATCATTCAGATTACTGGCCAAAGAATCTTGCAAGCACAATGGCTTTTGATTAAAATTTAATCAAAAGCTTGACGGCCGGTGTTCATCTCCAATTGACCCCTTGCCCGCTCTGTCAGCCAGGTATCTAAATACTTTGGATCAGTGCCTGGTCCATGGATAAATTGCGTTACACTGCACTAGGTGCAAACTCAAAGTGGTGTGGAATGGTCTTTGGGCAGGTTGCGGGGTGGGTCGTGGCTGGGTCCTGACTCTCAAGTTCTACTGCCACTTTGCATCGACCTGAAACTGAAATCCGTTTGCATGGATACAAAACTGACACCATTATAACTGCACCAGTGGAGAACTCTTTGGTTCTGACGGAGGCTTGTCGACCTGAAACGTTGGCCCGAAAATTTCGGTCGGAGGCTTCCTGCGGGCGAACGCCTCCGACCGAAATGTTTTTAACGAAAATGCCTGGTGGTCCCGGAGGAACGTAGGATTACGCTCCGAGGCCCAGTTGCGCAGTCCCGCGTACGGGAACATGTCATCTCGGAGCGTATGAGTATCCTGGGATCACGTGGGCCAGGACCACCAATCACAATGTAGTATTCTCATTCTTGGTAATGGGCGCTCCGATCTTCAAGCTCCCATTAAAATTAAATAAAACACACACATAAATTAAAAAAACACTTCACTTTTTTAATATTAGTAGAAATTGCATTAAATTTAAAAGTGTAAAATTTATTTTTTGGAAATTAAAAAAAAATGTTTTAATAGTGTTAAAACTAAACTTACCTTCATAGACAGGATTTTTGATAGAAAAATGTAATTTTACTACTTATTTTTATATGTTTTAAAAACTCTTATGCTGGTAAAAGTCCTGCTTTTACCAGCGGAAGAGTTTGAAGGACATTCGCTGGGCAGGAGTGGGGCAAAGAGCTCAAATCTCGAACTCCCCCGAAGGTCCTTCTCCCGCGGATGCGTGCGAAATGTCTAATTTTGACAGATTGCAAAAGCCGGTTCTTGGCTCATGCGCGTGCGCATCGCAGGCCGATAAACCGGAACTCGCGAGGCCTCTTCGGGTGCGTGCGCGCGCGCATCGTGCCCGCCTGGAGAGGCCGCAATTATCGGGGCCGTTGACTCTGTTTCCCTCTCCACAGATGGTGCCTGACCTGTTGAGCGTTTCCAGCATTTTCTGGTGTTATTCCAGCAGAGAACTATGTGTGTGTGTCGTGGAACCAGATCTCCCTGACCCTGCCAGTAATGAACGAGCCAATGCTCCTACTGTGATCAGAATTTCTGCCTGTTGGCACCTCCAATGGCCCCGTTCATCCGTTGCCAAATTGCTTGTCTCCAATTTGTGATCACTTCAAAGTTTGCTTTTCTTTAAACTATTCAGCTTTACCTTGCAAAGTATTTACAGCACAGAAAGAGGCCATTCAGCCCAACAGGTCTATGCCGGAACTTATACTCCACACAAGCCCATTTCGTCTAACCCCAGCAACATATCCTTCTATTCCTTTCTCCCGCATGTGCTTGTCTAGCCTCCCCTTAAATGCATCAATATTATTCAACACTCCCTGTGGCAGCGAGTTCCATATTCTCACCACTCTCTGGGTAAAGAGGTTTCTCCTGAATCCCCTGTTGGATTTATTAGCGACTATCTGACGTCGATGACCCCCAGTTCTGTTCTTGCCCACGAGTGGAAACATCTTCTCTACGTCTACCCTACCGAACCCTTTCGTAATCTTAAAGACCTCTATCAGGTCACCTTCGGTCCTCCCATTTCTGGAGAAATGAGCCCCAGCCTGTTCAATCCTTCCTGATAGGTGCACCCTTTCAATTCTGGTATCGTTCCAGTAAACCTTCTTTGCACCGACTGCAGTGCCTCTCTGTCCTTTTTATAGTATGGAGTCCAAGGGGGCGAGGGGCCCAAAATTCGGGGTTTGGATCAGGCCCGTTATCGCCGTTTTGCCGCGGGCCATGAGGCGGAATCGAGCGGCCTCCGCGTTACAGTCCGTGGGCCGCCACGGCCCAAAATTGACCTCAGGGATTTTTCGGCCTGTCCCCACCATCGCCCCGCCACTGCCGACCACCGCAAGCGTGTCATCGAAGCGCACACCACCACTCTCCCACACCTCCATCCCACTCCGCCCGGGATTTACCTCAGGAACTCTTTGCTGCATGGCGCGGTGCCCCCGACATCCTTCTCTGTCGGTGCACCTTGTTTTGTGTGTGTGTGTGAGCCATCGCCCTTCGAGGGGAGTGCGCACTGCCGTGGTCGCCATTTTTTTTTTTTTTTTGCCGGCTGACTTCCCTATCGGCCGGATAATTATGGCCGCTGGCCCGCCCGAAACCCTCCCTGGTGGCCCAGTGGCCCGAACCTACACCATCGGCGATTCTCTCCCCTTTAAATGAGGGGAGAGACGCGGTGACACACACGCGCACTGACATCACCATCGCTCCGCCACTGAGTGACAGCGGCAGAGAATCTGTCCCGGCCCAACTTCCGCCCCCTCACCAGCACTTACCGCCACACTTCCGTCCCCCCATTATGACTGACTTCCGGTCGTGTCGGGAAAAAAATGACAAAGATCTGAATATCGATCAAGAGTCAACCTCTTCCGAGACGGCATAGAAACACTTTCAAAATCGTACGTGCGGCGGTTTTCTGGCGGGCCTGAATTTCGGCCCCCAGAACTTGCCTTTCACAGATTGGTAAACGCTACATTCCTTTCGACTTGATTGATGTATTTGTAGACCCATTAAAAAAAAAAGGTCTCAAGTTACCAATTGATATTGGCCCAGAAATCGCGGCCACCCCGGGTCGGTACAAAGTTTCTATGGACCCGGGAAAGCATCGGAAAAGCCGGTTTTCGGCGCGCAATGCGCATGCGCCGAAAACCGGCTTTTCCGATCTGCCAAGTTTCTGGTTCGACAGATCGTCCGTATCTCGGGAGCCAGGACACTTGCAGGGCAAGATTTCTGATACTTACGCAGATCTTGCCCAGCAAATGTCCTCAAAAATCTTGCGCCTGAAAAAGCAGGCGCAGAGCCGACTGTTACAGGCGCAAGTGTTTAAAAATACACAGAAAAATTTAAAAATAAAGTTATAAAAACACATTTTATTGTCAAAAACCCTCCCCACTACGGGAAGTTTATTTTAAGGCTTAATTAAAAAAAACTTTTTGAAAAGTCGGGAAAATATTTTTTTTTATAAGAACTTTAATTGAATGAATGTTAAATATATAGTTTATTTTCTATTGTGTTTTGGGTGTTTGGGGGGG
Organism: Pristiophorus japonicus; assembly: GCF_044704955.1. Taxonomy (NCBI): domain Eukaryota; kingdom Metazoa; phylum Chordata; class Chondrichthyes; family Pristiophoridae; genus Pristiophorus; species Pristiophorus japonicus. Next base: position 72,776,941 of record NC_091997.1, on the reverse strand, counting down.
GGGGAGGGGTTCTCATTCATAGTAATAGGAGTTTCGGACTTAAGGAATTTCTATGACTATGAACGAGAATCTATACTACACCTGATTGGCTGCTGTCTCTGGCTCCCGGCCTGCGCACCGTGCCCACGTGCACGTGCTGCAAAGCGCTGTCACGGTAGGCCTCAGGCTCGGAAGCTCCAATGGGCGCAGCAGCAACAGGTAAGTGCGCAATTTTTTTCTCTTTTTCTGTCGTTTGCCCGCGGGCAGACCTCGACCGGAATTTAAGGGCCAATAAAATTCCAACAGGATATTGCCTGGACTTGGAGAATTTTAGCTATGAGGAGAAATTGGAGAGGCCGGGGTTGTTTTCTTTGGAACAGAGGAGGCTGAGGAGGGACCTGATTGAGGTGTATAAAATTATGAGGGGCTGAGATAGAGTGGATAGGACGGATCTATTTCCCTTAGCAGAGGGGCCAACAACCAGGGGGCATATAATTGGTAGGAGGTTTAGAGGGGATTTAAGGAAATTTAACTCTACATACCTTTGCCCAATATCCCTTAGTATGTTTACACTCCGGTCCCTCAAGCAAACCTTCTGCCCTTCGTGACCTTTTCTCGCTGCCCCTGATCTTTGTCTCCCTCTTGATTGCCAAGCTCCGAGCAGCTCCCGCACCCCACCCCCGATCTTTCCCGGTTGCCGTGGTCTGTACCCAAGGGCCCCCGCCTGCGGCCTTCTACCGCAGGCTTTCCCACTCCGACAGCCGGGAGTCAATCTGGTGGGCTGCCGGGGCGGCTGAACGGAATTTTAAAATGGTAATGAATCCAGCAGGCCCTCGGGATTTCCGGGATATACCGCCCCCCCGCTCCCTCGCAACCCGCTCCTTTCCCGCCTCCCATTAACATTACAACAGTGACATAACAAAAAAACAGGTGTTCTGGTCATTATCACATCGCTGTTTGTGGGAGCTTGCTGTGCGCAAATTGGCTGCCGCATTTCCCATATTACAACAGTGACCACACTCCAAAAGTACTTCATTGGCTGTAAAGCGCTTTGAGACGTCCGGTGATCATGAAAGGCGCTATATAAATGCAAGTCTTTCTTTCTGAAATATCAGCCAGGTTTAAACTCATCGTTTGTACTGAAAGCCTATATTTACTGAAAAACAGGATTCACGCCCCACTGACAGAAGCACATTCTCCGCAATCAGACACTTCAAAGCTCACGGGCCTTGCGATTTCAGTAGTAGGTTGTTCACCCCCACTTTGCCTTTTCACAAGCCTGACTGAGATGACCTTTGTATAGTGCACAGCTCATTACTCCTCTTTCAGGCGTTTTAATATGTGTTTACAGGCAATTAAATCCATTAGCTGCAGCTTGGTGAAAGTCGTTAGCTCAACTGAACTCCTGACCTCTTGTCGGCTGTTGTTGCTTCCCAAATTTGTCCTGGTCTAGTCCACCATGGGGACCTCTCCTGTCTCACCTCATCAGTTCAGAGGAAGGGTCTCACCTGAAGAAAGAAAGACTTGCATTTATATAGCGCCTTTCACGACCACCTGACATCTCAAAGCGCCTTACAGCCGATGGAGTAATTTTGGAGCGAAGTCACTGTTGTAACCAAGTTGCACACAGCAAGCTCCCACAAACAGCAATGTGATAATGACCGGATAATCTGTTTTTTGTTATATAGATTGAGGGATAAATATTGGTCCCAGGACACCGGGGATAATTCCCCTGCTCTTCTTCGAAATGGGATCTTTTACGCCCACCTGAGAGAGAGCGGACGGGGCCTCGGTTTAACATCTCATCTGAAAGACGGCACCTCTGACAGCACTGCACTGGGAGTGTCAGCCTAGATTTTTGTGCTCAAGTCTCTGGAGTGGGACTTGAACCCACAACCTTCTGACTCAGAGGCGAGGGTGCTGCCCACTGAGCCACCGCTGATATTACTGACGCATTAACTGGACTTTCTCCTTCACGCCCCGACTGACTGGCTGTGCATTTTCCCGCTTATGTTTCAGATTTCCAGTGTTTTACTTTTCGATTCCAATTTAGCTGATTTTAAAGTGGATCACAAGTTACGAGCTCTCCCAGCTTCCATCATCCATTCACCCATCAACCCCTGGGAGCTCTGACCTACATTGGCTCCCGATCCAGCAGTGCCTTGAAGTTAGAAGTCTCATCCTTGTCTTCAACTCCCACTGTGGCCTCCTCCAATCCCACAACCCTCCGAGAACCCTGCGCTCCTCCAGTTCTAGCCTCTCGCGCATCCCCTATCTCCTTTGTCCCACCATTGGTGACCCTGCCTTCAGCCATCTGGGCCCTCAGCTCTGGAATTCCCTCCCTGCTGAGGGAGCGCTGCACTGTCGGCGGTGCCATATTTCACACAAGACGTTAAACCGAGGCCCCGTCTGCTCTCTCAGGTGGGCGTAAAAGATCCCACGACACGGTTTGAAGAAGAGCAGGGGAGTTATCCCCGGTGTGCTGGGGCCAATATTTATCCCTCAATTAACATCACAAAAAAAGATTATCTGGGTCATTATCACATTGCTGTTTGCGGGAGCTTGCTGTGTGCAAATTGGTTGCCGCATTACATAAGAACATAAGAGCATAAGAATTAGGAACAGGAGTAGGCCATCTAGCCCCTCGAGCCTGCTCCGCCATTCAACAAGATCATGGCTGATCTGGCCGTGGACTCAGCTCCACTTACCCGCCCGCTCCCCATAACCCTTAATTCCCTTATTGGTTAAAAATCTATCTTTCTGTGATTTGAATACATTCAATGAGCTAGCCTCAACTGCTTCCCTGGGCAGAGAATTCCACAGATTCACAACCCTCTGGGAGAAGAAATTCCTTCTCAACTCGGTTTTAAATTGGCTCCCCCGTATTTTGAGGCTGTGCCCCCGAGTTCTAGTCTCCCCGACCAGTGGAAACAACCTCTCTGCCTCTATCTTGTCTATCCCTTTCATTATTTTAAATGTTTCTATCAGATCACCCCTCATCCTTCTGAACTCCAACGAGTAAAGACCCAGTCTACTCAATCTATCATCATAAGGTAACCCCCTCATCTCCGGAATCAGCCTAGTGAATCGTCTCTGTACCCCCTCCAAAGCTAGTATATCCTTCCAAAACTGCACGCAGTACTCCAGGTGCGGCCTCACCAATACCCTGTACAGTTGCAGCAGGACCTCCCTGCTTTTGTATTCCATCCCTCTCGCAATGAAGGCCAACATTCCATTCGCCTTCCTGATTAACACAGTGACTACACTCCAAAAGTATTTAATTTGGCTGTAAAGTGCTTCCGGACATCCGGTGGTCATAAAAGGCGCTGTAGAAATGCAACACTTTATTTTTTTTCCCCTAAACTTCTCCGCCTCTCTCTCCTATTTTAAACATTCTATGGCCCCAAGTTTCCACACGCGGCGAAAAAGGCACACCTCCGAGCTGGGCGCCTGTTTTTTGTGCCGAAAACGGCGCCGAAAAAAAGTGCGGTATTCTCGAGCTCCTTGGAGCTCGATGTCTGCTTGGCGCGGCGCACAGGGGGCGGAGCCTACCACTCGCGCCGATTTTGTAAGTAGGAGGGGGCGGGTACAATTGAAATGAGGCTTCTTGGAGCCGGCAACCCTGCGCGTGCGCGTTGGAGCGTTCGCGCATGCGCAGTCTGAAGTAAACATTGGCACTCGGCCATTTTTAAAAGTACTGCAGAAAAAGTGAAGATTTGTTTCTTGGACCCCTGCAAAGGCTTGTATTTTAATTTTCTTGATATTTCTGTGTGTGAGGGAGTGCTTTTAGCAGCACTGCTGAATAAATCACCGACTGAAATCAGTGAGTTCAGCTTTTCACTGCTAAACTTGCAGAACCAGTGCCTGCAAATTAAGGACTGTGTGTTTGGAGAAATAAGAGTGCCAATTCAACTTTGCAATGGATCAACGTCCACCAAGAACAAAGAATTTCTTGCATGAGGAAGTGGGGATATTAGTCAACGTAATTGAGCAGAGATGGCAGGAGCTAGATACCAGCAACAGAGGTCGCATAAAAGTGCCACCAAAAGAAATGAAGAAACGCTGGAACCAAGTTGCAGAAGATTACTGCGCAGTGGTGCATACCAGGAGATCTGGAAGTCAGTGTAAAAAGAAATGGCACGACCTTGGTCAAGTAGATAGTGTAAGTAGTATTTCCCATTTTTAATTTAATCGTAATTGTAACCTGGCTATCTGTATGTCCCACCTTGCAGACTGACACACTCTGTAAAAAGTTATATTTTACTCTTTGCAGAAGAAATTGGCCCACAACAAAAGGGAGGCAACTTGGACAGGAGGAGGCGTGCCCAATCTGCATCCACTGACACCCTTGGAACAAAGGGTAGCTGCTATGATGAGTCGGACATGGAGTAAAGCAATTGGTACAGCACAAGCTGGGCCCGCACGCGAGGAAGAGGGTAAGTCCTGAAATTGCATCATGGCCCTTTAAATCAACCTGCTGCCTGGCCTGCTATGTGTGAGAGTACTCATGCCACCCACCGGCCCCCTCCCTTGCTGTTAAGCATTTGACTGTTCTGATGTATTTTGCAGAACATGATGATGATGATGATGATGATGACGATGCTGCTGCTGCCAACCCTGAGGACCCTGAGGGTACAGAACAAGAACCAGTACAACCAGCTGCGGACGATCCAGACTGGATGATGGCAGCGATGACTGAAATGTCTGCAGGGGAGAGCTTCCAATTTAATGTTTATGAGCCCCCATCAAGGGGCATCAGAGTTTCAACCCCTAGCATAGGTCTTGGTTCCACCTTCCATGGTTTCGCTTCCGATGTTGCGGGTCCCAGTGGTGCTGCTGGTATAATGCAGCTTTCTACAGTCAGTGCACTACCGTCCCAGCCTGCGCCTCCCTCTCGCATAGATTCTGGTTCCACCTACTATGGTTTTGATTCCGACGCTTCGGGTCCCAGTGTTGCTGCTGATATCATGGAGCAGTTTACACCCATTCGTCCAACATCCCAGCCCACGGCTCGCACTCAAGTGCTGCCGTCTGCAACACAGAGCATCCCACCATTCCAGCCCGAGCCTCTCCCTCCAGTTCTGCCGTCTGGAACACAGAGCGTCCCACAGTCCCAGACTGCGCCTCCCTGTGTAGTGGTGCCGCTTGCAACACCGAGCATCCCACCGTCCGTGCCCCCGCCTCCCAGTGTAGTGGTGCCACAAGGCAGACCCAGGCAGAGGAGAAGGAGATTGGAGACACGCTCTCCTGAGATGCAGCGTGCAACAGATGCGACTCAGGTTGTGGCATCGGGTATGGAGATCAATGAGCTTACCCGATCACTCATCGGTGGCGTCAGTGCAGTAGAGTTGTCGGTCCTGACGGGAGAAATAGCAGTAATGACAAGGGAACTTAGGGAGGGAATGTCCGAGGGAGTGCAAGTGTCGGCACAGGCCGTCAGGATGGGCCTGGTTGAGGTAGCTGCTGCAATAAGGGCACACAGCCCAGCCAATCAAATGACACCCCCATGAGGAAGTGAACATTCACTGAGATATGGATGAGACATGGTTGCAGCCTTTCTTTGCTGCTTTTGTTCTTGTTCTTGATGTAGCTGTAGTAGCGTTTTTCAAATTGAAATTGTTTTGTAAGTTTTGTAACTTTACAACTTATAAGGGATCTTATGGTTTTTAAGTGATCTTATAGTGTAAATGCTCTTACATTTTTTTGTATCTTATTTAATTTTGCACCTAAAAAGTGATCCTGAAGTTTAAGTGTTCTTCAGAGTGTAAGATTTTTCACAAAGAAACTGTTTTGTAAGTTTTGTAACTTTACAACATATAAGTGATCTCAGGGTTTTCAAGTGATATTATAGTGTAAATGCTCTCACATTCTGTAAATTATTTAATTTTGCATCTAAAAAGTGATCTTGAAGTTTAAGTGATCTTAGAGTGTAAAATTTTTCACATAGAAAGTGTTTTGTAACTTTTGTAACTTTACAAGTTTATAAGTGATCTTCAAGAGTCATATTAAAAAGTATAGTTTGATACAACAAATATTTTATTAGAGTGACGTTAACTTTTCAATAAAATATATTTTTTAAAACTGTTTCATGTTCCATTAACACAACACAACGCAGGAACAACTGCAAAGAATAAACATGTCCATACGCAAAAGTGGTCGCAGAGCCCTCAGGCATCAGTAGTTGAAGCGTTCACGGATGAGCTGCTGGCGCAAGTCTCGAGCAATCGTTAAAGGGGCACGATGGACGGCCCTCCTCCGACCTCGTGCTCCGGCATCAGGCACTTGCATGCTTTCCTGATTGTCGTTATCATCCAAATCCTGGTCTTCCGTAATACTATCATCATGCACTGGACCCTCACGTCGGTCTTCAGGTTCCACTACCAGCTCCTGCTGCCTCATGATGGCTAAGTTATGGAGCATGCAGCACACACAGTGAAGTGACCGACAATCTGAGGAGAGTATAGCAACTGTCCTCTGGAATGGTCCAGGCATCGGAATCGCTGTTTCAATATGCCAATGGTCCTCTCAATGATACTGCGCGTCGCAATGTGCGCCATGTTGTATTGACGGTCAGTTTCTGTCCGTGTCACGCGTATGGGCGTCATGAGCCAGGTGGTCAGGCCGTACCCTTTGTCTTCCAGTAGCCAGCTCTGCCCTTCTGGCTGCTGCTCAAACATGTCAGATAGAACGCTGTCGCGTAGGATGAACGCATCGTGGGTGCTGCCAGGGTATCTCGCATCGACTGACATGATGCGCTGCTTGTCGTCACACACGAGCTGCACATTGATAGAGTGGAAACCTTTCCTATTTCGGTACTGCTCAGATTCCTCCACGGGTGCTCGCAAGGCTATGTGGGTACAATCAATGCAGCCCTGTACCTTTGGGAAGCTGGCAATCCTGAAGAAGCCCACAGCCCTTCATGGATCGCTTGTGCGGTCATTGGGAAATTGATGAAGTCATTCCTTCGCGCATAAAGTGCAGCCGTGACCTGGTAAACGCAGGCATGTATTGCACATTGAGAGATGGCACACTCATCTCCAGTTGTAGCCTGAAACGATCCCGAGGCATAGAAAGAAAGTGCAGCTGTTACCTTCACTTCAACAGACAAGGCAGTTGTCCTTCTGTTTCTGGGCTGCAAATCTGCTCTCACCATATCACAGATCTCAGTGACAACTTCTCTGCGAAAACGCAGCCTTTTCACACAATCAGCCTCGCTCATGTCCAGGTACAAGCGCCTGGTTCGATATTGTCGATGTGGGTAAGGTCTCCTGCCCATCAACCTACGGGCTACGATGTTCCTGGTGCGGTGAGCTCTAATCAATTCTCTCCTATGCAGTGAATTGATGGCAAACCATTGCACAATACGTGGTGTTGACAATGCAGCACCCATTCTGCAAATTTAAATATAAAACTGTCGATGTGGCTGCCTCTCCCTGTCCAAATGGCCTCAGTTCCCCTCACAGCTCGAAGGCTGCTGCTGTATCTTTGGCTGCCGGCCAGCCACTGACGCCGCCCCTAAAGTGTGGCCGAATGGCCTCAAGCACCATAATGAGATGCGTGTGTCCTGCGTTGATTCTTCGGCTGCCGGCCAGCCACTGACGCCGCTGCTATCTCATGGCCGAATGGCCTCGGGTCCGTCCGGTGCTGCTTCTTTGCAGCCAGCCACGAAGAGAATGAAGGCCTGCCTCAAGCACTGCAGCTCAGCTCGAAGGCTGCTTGCTGCCTGCCGCTGCCGTCGAGACACTGACGCCACACCGCTGCCTGAAAGGCCTGCCTGAAGCACTTTCACACAGGTAGGAACATGGTTTATTTAATCTTTTCTTTGCTTATAAATTTTTATTCAGGTTGGATTTATTTGTATAATATTTGTATAAGTATAACTAAGGATTGATTGTAGAATTTAATGACTTCCCTTCCCCCCCCTCCCCCACCTCGTTCCCGACGCCTAATTTGTAAACCTGCGCCTGATTTTTTAAAGTGTAGACAAGGTTTTTTCAAGCCTACAAAAATCTTCACTTACTCCATTCTAAGTTAGTTTGGAGTACGTTTTCACTGTGGAAACTTTGAAATCAGGCGTCAGTGGCCAGACACACCCCCTTTTGAAAAAAAAATTCAGTTCCAAAGTGAAACTGTTCTACCTGACTAGAACTTCAGGAAATTAAATGTGGAGAATTCCGATTTCTATGATACTCCGTTCTACACCAGTTGCTCCTAAAAATCATGTGGAAACTTGGGGCCTATAAAACTCTTTGACCAAGGGCACCTGTCCTAGTATTTCTTTATGTGGGCTTGGTTTCAAAGTTTGTTTGATGACACTCCTGCGATAGCCTTTGGGACAATAGATTTATCCCCCACCTTCCTTAAAGGACATTAGTGAACCAGATGGATTTTTGCTACAGTCTGGTAAACTCATGGTCACCATTACTCACACTGGCTCTTTATTTAATTAATTGGATTTAAAGTCCCCAGCTGCTGTAGTGAAATTTGAACTCATTTCTCACAGATCATTAGTCCAGGTGTCTGCTTTACTAGTCCAGCAATTTAACCACTGTGCTACCATACCTGCAGAGCAGCCTGGGATGTTTTACTATGTTAAAGGGGCTATATAAATGCAAGTTGTTGCTGGTTGGTGTCGCTCCACCATAATCCAACATCGCCCCTGTTCAAAACACAGCTTGAAGTGCAAAATTGGCTACTTAACTCCACATGAGAGACAAGCAGTGACTTCTGTTTGTCAGCAACGTTTGAAGCAATGAAGGACTCTTGCGTTGATTAAATGTCAAGGCCAAGGTCCAAAGCATTAAATCAAAATGAAAGGGAGGCGTGTGTCGCTGAAAGATAACTCCGGGCAGTCGGAGGTTACCACAGCTGATAACAGTTTGGGGATGTTTTACTCTTCAAATAAGTCGGGGAAAATAAATAAATAAAACAGATGTGATGATTGTCGAGCGGGCTGACATTTAAAAATAAATATATCCTGAGGTGCCAGGGTCCAGTGGTTACTCAGACAGTCTGGTGACAGGCAATGTTGCAGCTGCTCAGCTGTCTCAGTGCAAAGTGTCGAACCAATTTCTCTCCCGACTATCCCAGAAGCGACATTAGTGACATCGTTGCTGCTCCGGCTCAGACTGACTTCACTCAGCACATAGTAGGGTTAAAGCCTGGGAGACATTGAATCGGGAGCAGGAGTCGGCCAGCTCCGCCATGCAATGACTTTCGACCTCAACTCCACTTTCCCGACCCCACTGGAGTGCATCATCACCCCTGCCAACCAAATTTTAATTTTGATCTGCTAGGTCTAAAATGTTATTGTTAATTTGTGTGTTACGGCGTCCCGTTAATAAGGGGGCACTTGGCTTTTCTTTTTAATTTTAAAATAGTTGTAGAGCTGTTGCACTGGGAGTCAGTCAGTCACATGATGTTCACAAGACTCAATAAAACCCCGGCCAGTTGGGGCCTACGTCATCCACGATGAGGCGTGCAGCTGCTCACTTAGTGGATGAACTGGTGCTACTGTGAGATCCTGTGAGAGGAGGAAGAGAAGCTGCCTTGCTATAACAACCAGAGAGATAATGAGTCTCTGAGAGGAGGAAGAGGCCTGCACTATCCCCATATCCCTTGATGCCTTTAATATTCAACAATCTATCGATCTCTGTCTTGAATATACTCAACAACTGAGCCTTCACAGCCCTCTGGGCCAGAGAATTCCAAAGATTCACCACCCTCTGTGTGAAGAAATTTCTCCTCATCTCAGTCCTAAATGGCCGACCCCTTATTCTGAGACTGTGTGACCCCTGCTTCTAGATTCCCCAGCCAGGGGAAACATTTTCTCAGGCTTAACCCTGTCAAGCCCCTGAAGAATGTTATATGTTTCAATGAGATCACCTCTCATTCTTCTAAACGCTAGGGAACGTAGGCCGAGTCTACTCAATTTCTCCTCATAGGACAATTCCTTCATCCCAGGAACCAGTCTGGTGAACCTTTGTTGCACTCCCTCTAAGGCAAGTATGTCTTTCCTTAGGTAAGGAGATCGAAACTGTACACAGTGCTCCAGGTGTGGCCTCACCAATGCCTTGTATAATTGTAGTCAGACTTCTTTACTTTTATACTCAAATCCTCTTGTAATAAAGGCCAACATACCATTTGCTTTCCTAACTGCTTGTTGTGCCTGCATGTTAACTTTCTGTAATTCATGTACAAGGACATCCAGGTCCCTCTGACTACAAATATTTCCCAGCTGTCAGGAATTATTAACAGTAACAATAAGTTACATTTATTTAGCACCTTAACGTAATAAAACAGCTTGAGGAGAGTGCAATCAGACAAAAATTGAAAATTATTTTTAATGTTATTTCCTCCCCCATTTTTTTAATCACTGAGACAGATGAGACAAGTAGATTTGTGACCTGCCTCTAGGCATCAAATTTCTTTTGTCTGATTAGGCTCCTGTTATAGGCGCTATATAAATACAAGTTATAAGAACATAAGAATCAAGAGCAGGAGTAGGCCAAGACCACGGCTGATATTCAACAAGACCACGGCTGATATTCTACCTCAACTCCACTTTCCCGCCCAATCCCCATATCCCCTGATTCACTTAATATCCAAAAATCTATCGATCTCTGTCTTGAATATACTCAACGACTGAGCCTCCACAGCCCTCTGGGGCAGAGAATTCCAAAGATTCACCAGCCTCTGAGTGAAGAAGTTTCTCCTCATCTCAGTCCTAAATGGCCGACCCCTTATTCTGAGACTGTGTGACCCCCCCAGGGCTTGATTTTCGGGTTTTGGGGTTTTTGGGCGCAAGCAATAAGTGAAAATTAACGTTTTCGCTGCGCTAACCTTTTGAGGCCTAACTGTCGGCTTTTGGGCGCATTGCAAAGGGAGGCTTTGTACAAGTGGTCTCGGCACAAAAACGCGAGCCTCGGCAACTTTAGTGCAGGGCCGAGAGAGGCCTTGGGAGGGGGCAAATAAAAATGAAAATAAACATTCCAAAAACATTGACAAGACCCTTAACTAAAAGTAATCGCTGCTAAAAATGTCAAAAATAAAAACTTTAGGGTACCTTTTTTTTTTGCAGCTTTTCTGACTTGCCACTGCTGGCAGGGCTGCACCGGTGTGTTTGACCCTGTTGCTATTCTGGGCGCGGCGTACGGGTCGGGCGAGAGCCAAAACTCGATCGCTAATGCAATCGGAGTCGTTGCACGTCAGCGCACCTCTCCCCGGCGGCACATGGACACGTCGCCGCTAGCAGGTACCCGAGAATCCCGCCCGGGCTCTGTGACCGGGTTTTTGCCGCAGAGCGTCAAATCGCGGTGAAAACCCAGTCACAAACCTCTCGAAAATTCGGCCCCTGGTTCTAGACTCCCAGCCAGAGGAAACATCCTCCCTGCGTCTACCCTGTCAAGCCCTGTAAGAATTTTGTATGTTTAGAAAATAGAAAATAGGTGCAGGAGTAGGCCATTCGGTCCTTCGAGCCTGCACCGCCATTCAATGAGTTCATGGCTGAATGAGATCACCTCTCATTCTTCTAAACTCTGGCGAATATAGGCCTAGTCTACTCAATCTCTCCTCATAGGACAATTTACATTCCCACCCAGCTTTGTATCATCAGCAAACTTGGATATATTACATTTGGTCGCCTCATCCAAATCATTGATATAGATTGCGAATAGCTGGGGCCCAAACACTGATCCTTGCGGCACCCTCACTGGTTACAGCCTACCAAACCGAAAATGACCCGTTTATTCCTACTCTCTGTTTTCTGTCTGTTAAACAATCCTTAATCCATGCTAGGTTATTACCCCCAAACCCATGAGCCCTAATTTTGCTGTTGACACATTTTTACTCATCGAGGAGAGTTGTGCAAACATGTGAGCAGCAGCCTTATCCGTCTCTAGCCTTGCATTTCCAATTGGCCGAATGAAACAGTCTTTGGAAGGGCTTATAATCCAATCTGATTCAGTGGCCCCCCGCACCCCCTTCCAAACTGTATGATGTGGGGGGGTGGGGGGGACGAGGGGGAGGGCAGTGACGGTGGGGAGCAGGTTAGCAGGAATAAGCTGGCAGAGAAGTCAAGTATTTTATTGTTCGTTTTCAAAGAAAACATTGGCAGACTAGATCAAAAACAAGTAAACTAAAAATAATGGAAGGAAAAGAGAATTTGGACAAAGAAAAGGAAGCCAAAGTGAGTACAAAATTAAATACTTTATTTGTAATTTAACTCCTGTTCCAAGTTTTTTTTTTCTCACAACCCCCCGAGATGTCTGTGCTCCTCTAATTCTGCCCTCTTGAGCATCCCTGATTATAATCGCTCCATCATCGGTGGCCGTGCCTTCTGTTGCCTGGGCCCCAAGCTCTGGAACTCCCTGCCTAAACCTTTCCGCCTCTCTACCTCTCTTTCCTCCTTCAAGACGCTCCTTAAAACCTACCTCTTTGACCAAGCTTTTGGTCACGTGCACTAATTTCTTAACTGGCAATTTGTCAAATTATTTTTTTTGTCTTAAAACTCTCCTGTGAAGCGCCTTGGGACATTTCACTACGTTAAAGGTGCTATATAAATACAAGTTGTTGTATATGGCTAATATTTCAGTAATATACCAAAGTCAATATATTACTTGCTGTAAGATGTCAGAAGCATAGTGTGTGAGCTGCAAACATTTTTTTTAAGACTGGTCCAAGGAGGCACGAATTTCCCTGGACCTACTTTGCAGTAAGTAGAAGAAGATAAATGTGAGGTTATCCACTTTGGTGGTAAAAACAGAGAGATGGACTATTATCTGAATGGTGACAGATTAGGAAAAGGGGAGGTGCAACGAGACCTGGGTGTTATGGTACATCAGTCATTGAAGATTGGCATGCAGGTACAGCAGGCGGTTAAGAAAGCAAATGGCATGTTGGCCTTCATAGCGAGGGGATTTGAGTACAGGAGCAGAGAGGTGTTACTGCAGTTGTACAGGGCCTTGGTGAGGCCACACCTGGAGTATTGTGTACAGTTTTGGTCTCCTAACTTGAGGAAGGACATTCTTGCTATTGAGGGAGTGCAGCGAAGGTTTACCAGACTGATTCCCAGGATGGCGGGACTGACATATCAAGAAAGACTGGATCAACTGGGCTTGTATTCACTGGAGTTCAGAAGAATGAGAGGGGGATCTCATAGAAACGTTTAAAATTCTGACAGGCTTAGATGCAGGAAGAATGTTCCCAATGTTGGGGAAGTCCAGAACCAGGGGTCACAGTCTAAGGATAAGGGGTAAGCCATTTAGGACCGAGATGAGGAGAAACTTCTTCATCCAGAGAGTGGTGAACCTGTGGAATTCTCTACCACAGGAAGTTGTTGAGGCCAATTCACTAAATATATTCAAAAAAGAGTTAGATGTAGTCCTTACTACTAGGGGGATCAAGGGGTATGGCGTGAAAGCAGGAATGGGGGACTGAAGTTGCATGTTCAGCCTTGAACTCATTGAATGGCGGTGCAGGCTCGAAGGGCCGAATGGCCTACTCCTGCACCTATTTTCTATGTTTCTATGTCTATGTATGAGACAGATTTTAATCCCTATCAATCATAGATGTGACCGACTCAATCTCTGGTGCAAAAAATAGCGTCAAAGCCAAATGAATGCTTCCCCTGATGAGTAAACCATTACATAAGAAGATAAGAATTAGGAGCAGGAGTAGACCCGATAGCCCCTCAAGCCACTCAATAAGATCATGGCTGATCTGATCTTGGCCTCAACTCCACTTTCCTGCCCGATCTCCATATCCCTTGATTCCCCTAGACTCCAAAAATCTCTCTATCTCAGCCTTGAATATATTCAGAGACTCAGCATCCACAGCCTCCTCCTGGGGCAGAGAATTCAAGAAGATTCACAACCCTCTGAGAGAAGAAATTCCTCCTCATCTCCATCTTAAATGGCCGACCCCTTATCCTGAGACTGTGCCCCCTGGTTCTAGACTCCCCAGCCTGGGGAAACAATCGCTCAGCACCTCCCCTGTCAATCCCCTTTAGAATCCTGTATGTTTCATAAGAACATAAGAAATAGGAGCAGGAGTCGGCCATTTGGCTCCTCGAGCCTGCTCCGCCATTCAATAAGATCATGGCTGATCTGATCCTGGACTCAGCTCCACTTCCCTGCCCGCTCCCCATAACCCTTTACTCCCTTATTGCTCAAAAATCTGTCTATCTCCGCTTTAAATATATTCAATGAGATCACCTCTCATTCTTCTAAACTCCAGAGAGTATAGGCCCATTCTACACAATCTCTCATCATAGGACAGCCCTCTCATCCCAGGAATCAATCTAGATTCGAACTCGACAGAGTCTGTGTGTCCATCGTACTGTGAGGATTAAGTCCGCAGTGGCCATTAGAAGTGCCAGTTGAGGTTGGACATTCAACGAACAATAAATTGTATATGTATCAGGAATGATAGCTCCTGCAGAAGGCATGATGAAATTCTAAAAGCAAGACTCTTAGTGTACCGAGGATTTTACAGCACTCTGATAGTCGATCAGTATTAATATTGATTCAAAAATGATATAATATATAATTTAGCTCTTGTCACTTAGCTCCTATCTCTGCAAGTTCCTGTAGCCCTACAACCAGCCGAGATCTCTGCGCTCCTCCAATTCTGGCCTCTTGCGCAACCCCAATTTCCTTTGCCCTACCATGACTGTGCCTTCAACTGCCTGCACCCTAAGCTCTGAAATTCCCTCCCTAAACCTCTCGACCTACTTACGTCTTTCTCCTTCTTTAAGTTGCTCCTTAAAGCTTTTGGCCAAGCCTTTGGACACCTAATATCTCTTTATATGGCTTGGGGGTCAAATTTTGTCCTCCTGCGAAATGCCCTGGGACAGTACAGGCGCTATATAAATTCACCTTGTGGTGCAGAAAACTACCACAATTCAGTGCTGCCTGTAGCACGCCCGTGATTTGGGGGTCTTTCATACTTTTAATGAACCCCTGTAAAACTCCTTCACTGGGATGATATTCTGGGGATAATTTTCCAAGTACGACAAGTGGTGAGGAACAGCACATGCGTGGAAAATTTGGACTCTTGCCGGTGGAGAAAAAAATATATATTGAGAATGGAACAAAACAAAATTGTATTTACCGAGTACCTTTCCAATCCTCGGGTGCATTACAGGTTGAGCCTCCCTTATCCAGAACTCCCTTATCCGGAACCACCCCTCGTGCAGAACCGTTCCCGGCCACCGGGTGGCGCAGTGCAGAACCCCTTCCTCGCTGCCGACTCCCACAATCGCTGGCCTGACCCCGCAATCTCTGTGCCGCACACCCAGCCCCAAGCCAGCCAGCCCCGATATCCCCTTGCTCAGTACCTGTACCATCCAATTTAACGTGACCTCCCCTCATCCGGAAAAATCCCTTATCCAGAACAGGCCAGATCCCGAGGATTCCGGATAAGGGAAGTTCAACCTGTACAACCAATGAATGAAGTGCAGTCTCTGTTGTTATGTAAGCAAACGTCGGCAGCCAGTTTGCACACAGCAAGGTCCCACAAATATCAAAGAGAACAATGGCCAGTTCTTGGTGGTGTTTGGTTGAGTGAAAAAAGTTGGCCCAATCACTGGGAAAACTTCACTGCTCTGACAATCCCATAGTCCCCAATATGCAGATGGGGTCTTGGTTTACCATCTCATCCAAGTGGACAGCACATCTGACAGTGCGGTACTCCCTCAGCTTAAGTGGCTTGCTCATGTACTTGCAGTGGGACTTGAACCCACAACCTTCTAACTTGGAGGCAAGAGATTATGAAGCTCAAAAGCTGACTGTTCGAATAGCGAAAGTATAAATACGTCAATTGTTTGTTTTCTGCACTGACGTTTTGGAGCTGCCCCAGTGGGTTAGTGGGAAAAGTATCAGTGAGTACGGTATCAAGAGCAAAAGGTCATTCCAGTGCAGTGCTGAGGGAGCACCGCACTGTCGGAGGTGCCGTCTGTCAGATGAGACATTAAACCGAGGCCCCGTCTCCTCTCTCAGGTGGATGTAAAAGATCCTATGGCACTAATTTGAAGAAGAGCAGGGGAGTTATTCCCGGTGTCGTGGGCCAATACTTATCCCTCAATCAACAGATTATCTGGTCATTATCACATTGCTGTTTGTGGGAGCTTGCTGTGCGCAAATTGGCTGCTGCGTTCCCCACATTAGAACAGTGACTACACTCCAAAAGTACTTCATTGGTTGTAAAGCGCTTTGGGATGAATGGTGGTCATGAAAGGCGCTATATAAATGCAAGCCTTTCTTTCCAACATCTCCTCTTCTGTTTGACCAAATTAACCTATTTTAGTTTAAACAGGTTAACACTTCCATTAACAAAGTGATATTTGGTCTGAGCATGTGAAACACTTGTACAATAGTATCGGCAGCAATCATTTCTAGCCCTCCCTTTCTCTGTAACCACCTCCAGCCCCACAGCCACTCCCCCACCCTCCCGCCGCCCTCCCCTCCCTCGAGATGTCTGCGCTTCTCTAATTCTGCCCTCTTGAGCATCCCTGATTATAATCGCTCAACCACTGGTGGCCGTGCCTTCTGTTGCCTGGGCCCCAAGCTCTGGAACTCCCTGCCTAAACCTCTCCGCCTCTCTACCTCTCTTTCCTCCTTCAAGACGCTCCTTAAAACCTACCTCTTTGACCCAGCTTTTGGTCACCTGCGCTAATTTCTACTTATGTGGCTCGGTGTCAAATTGTTTATCTCATAATACTCCTGTGAAGCGCCTTGGGACGTTTCACTATGTTAAAGGCGCTATATAAATACAAGTTGTTGTTGTTGTGTGCTAGTTTGTATCTTCTTCAATGGGAAGATTGAGACTCTGTGCAGGAGTAAATCTTCAGTATTGGTTTATCCGGCCGTCTGGGTAAATAAACTTTTATCGTTGATCGCAAAACCGCTTTGACTTGTTATTGAACTGTTTTGATTCATTAGTTAAGGGGTTGAAGGGTACACAGCAGATCTGTTGGTGTTCGCAGAGCGTTGTACACAAGCCCCGATCCCACTGTTACATTGTACATTTATACAGAGATCTGCAGAAATCAGGCGCTAAACCTGAAGGCCAAATATTGATTTTAAAATCGGCACTGGAATGCTGTCTTTCCTCTGACTGTGTTTAAGGACTCTCGACGGTTAAATAGTTTGGTCAGAAATGAGCTCAACCAGAGCTAAGAAAAAAGACAGAATTGCATTTATATAGCGCCTTTCACGATCACAGAACGTCTCAAACCGCTTTACAGCCAATGAAGTACTTTTGGAGTGCAGTCACTGTTGTAATGTAGGAAACGTGGCAGCCAATTTGCGCACAGCAAGCTCTCACAAACAGCAATGTGATAATGACCAGATCATCTGTTTTTTTGTTATGTTGATTGAGGAATAAATATTGGCCCAGGACACCGGGGATAACTCCCCTGCTCTTCTTTGAAATAGTGCAGTGGGATCTTTTACGCCCACCTGAGAGAGCAGATGGGGCCTCGGTTTAACATCTCATCTGAAAGACGGCACCTCCGACAGTGCGGCACTCGCTTAGCACGGCACAGGGAGAGTCAGCCTAGATTTATGTGGTCAAGTCCCTGGAGTGGGACATCAGTAACGGAGCAACCATTATTAATTTGTTGTAGGTTTCAAGTAACTAACATAAGAACACAAGAACATAAGAAATAGGAGCAGGAATAGGCCATACAGCCCCTCGAGCCTGATCAATAAGATCATGGCTGATCCGATCATGGACTCAGCTCCACTTCCCCGCCTGCTCCCCATAACCCCTTATCGTTTAAGAAACTGTCTATTTCTGTCTTAAATTTATTTAATATCCCAGCTTCCACAGCTCTCTGAGGCAGCGAAATCCACAGATTCACAACCCTCTGAGAGAAGAAATTTCTCCTCATCTCAGTTTTAAATGGGCGGCCCCTCATTCTAAGATTATGCCCTCTAGTTCTAGTCTCCCCCATCAGTGGAAACATCCTCTCTGCATCCACCTTGTCAAGCCCCCTCATAATCTTATACGTTTCGATAAGATCACCTCTCATTCTTCTGAATTCCAATGAGTAGAGGCCCAACCTACTCAACCTTTCCTCATAAGTCAACCCCCTCATCCCCGGAATCAACCTAGTGAACCTTCTCTGAACTGCCTCCAAAGCAAGTATATCCTTTCGTAAATATGGAAAACAAAACATACTGTCCACCTCCTCTACAAATAGCCTACAGGGCCTCTATGGCCACTATCTGACACATGTATGAATTTGTGAGTACTTGCTGTGTATAGTGTGCGGAATAAAGTTATATATTTTTTTAAAGTGTCAGTCCCCACTGCTTAGCGCTACCCACTAAACCATAGAACTGTTCGGAAGGCTCAGTTGTTACGTGCACTCCCTCGCGTGGAACTGAGACATTTAAGCCAGCACAGCCCGACCTTCGCTCCCTGCACTGTGTCAAGGCAGCTGACCTCACCTGTGGATGGTATTAGTCTCAGTTACCACGGGGACAGGGTTACAATATAATCAGCCAGGGTTCTGGCCTGTTGGAAAGTGCGTGTGTGTGTGTGTTGTGAGCGGCAGGTGGAGACAGAATGGCGCTTGCTGTTGTGAGCCTCCCCCAGTTGAACAGCCTGCTGCAAATCGCCGACCAGGTTCACAGGTGGAGAACATCTCCTCGGGCAAGGCACTGGAGGATGCTCCAGGGCATGGGACCATTTCCCGACACAAGGTTGATTCGGGAGATGAGGGGGTTGACTTATGAGGAAAGGTTGAGGAGGTTGGGCCTCTACTCATTGGAATTCAGAAGAATGAGAGGTGATCTTATCAAAACGTATAGGATTATGAGGGGGCTTGACAAGATGGATGCAGAGAGGATGTTTCCACTGATAGGGGAGACTAGAACTAGAGGGCATGATCTTACAATAAGGGGCCGCCCATTTAAAACAGAGATGAGGAGAAATTTCTTCTCTCAAGAGGGGTGTAAATCTGTGGAATTTGCTGCCTCAGAACTGTGGAAGCTGGGACATTGAATAAATTTAAGACAGAGATAGTCAGTTTCTTAACCGATAAGGGATTAAGGGGTTATGGGGAGCGGGCAGGGAAGTGGACCTGAGTCCATGATCGGATCAGCCATGATCTTATTGAATGGCAGAGCAGGCCGTATGGCCTACACCTGCTCCTATTTCGTATGTTCTTATGTTCTTATGAGCGGAAGAGGGAGGAAAGAAGAACTCCACGGGTTAAAAAGACACATAAAGTAGATCGTTGGACCTGCAGCTAAGGTTTCGACTGGCCTGAACTATTCAGTTGCGAGATGAATGCGCAGCAAAAGGACAATGTGGTTGTGACATGGGCAGGCTCTGGCATATACCAGCCTGTCTCAGGAGGTGGGGCGAGGGGGGAACGGGCAGGGGAGGAGAGACAGGGGTTCAGCTTCAAAGCAGGCATGTCCCTTTCCCAAAACTCCTGGCCTGAAGTCCTGGTGCAAGCATCTGTGGACAGGTAAGCCTGGTGCACGGCTCTGGGCTTGAACATGTAGATTGCATGGTGGGCCTCTCGCCATGCTGAAGGCAGCCAATGAGAAATCTGTGCACCGCGGGGCTTTTGGAGTCATTGCCCGTGTGGATGGGCTCCTGTACCCAGGAATCATTGGGTGGCGGAGAGGCAAGCGGCTGAACATAAGAACATAAGAAACAGGAGGAGGAGTCGGCCATTCGGCCCCTCGAGCCTGCTCCGCCATTCAATAAGATCATGGCTGCTCTGATCTTGGCCTCAACTCCACTTCCCTGCCCGCACCCTTTACTCCCTTATCATTCAAAAATCAATCCATCTCCACCTTAAATACATCCAATGACCCAGCCTCCAGAGTTCTCTGGGGCAGAGAATTCAAAACATTCACAACCCTCTGAGAGAACACATTTCTCCTCATCTCCGGTCTAAATGGGGGACCCCTTATTCTGAAACTATGCCCCCTGGTTCTACATTCCCCCACGAGGGGAAAAACAGCAAAACATAGAAAATAGGCCATTCGGTCCTTCGAGCCTGCACCACCATTCAATGAGTTCATGGCTGAACATGCAACTTCAGTACCCCATTCCTGCTTTCTCGCCATACCCCTTGATCCCCCTAGTAGTAAGGACTACATCTAACTCCTTTTTGAATATATTTAGTGAATTAGCCTCAACAACTTTCTGTGGAAGAGCATTCCACAGGTTCACCACTCTCTGGGTGAAGAAGTTTCTCCTCATCTCGGTCCTAAGTGGCTTACCCCTTATCCTTAGACTGTGACCCCTGGTTCTGGACTTCCCCAACATTAATAAGAACATAAGAACATAAGAATTAGGAACAGGAGTAGGCCATCTAGCCCCTCGAGCCTGCTCTGCCATTCAACAAGATCACGGCTGATCTGGCCGTGGACTCAGCTCCACTTACCCGCCCGCTCCCCATAACCCTTAATTCCCTTATTGGTTAAAAATCTACCTATCTGTGATTTGAATATATTCAATGAGCTAGCCTCAACTGCTTCCTTGGGCAGAGAATTCCACAGATTCACAACCCTCTGGGAGAAGAAATTCCTTCTCAACTCGTATTTTGAGGCTGTGCCCCCTAGTTCTAGTCTCCCCCACAAGGGGAAGCATCCTCTGTGCCTCTACCTGGTCTATCCCTCCCGCCCTCAGAATCTTATACGTTTCAGTAAGATCACCTCTCATTCTTCTAAACTGCTGCTTAACCTCTGCACCTTCGACAGGTGCCACCTTCATTCAATGGAGGTATGGCCATGCTGTGATCAGGGGCATGGTGGCAATGAACTCACCCGTTTAATATTGAGTTGTGCCGCTCACCATGCCGATTACAAGGAGCTCTTGGCACTTACAGCCTGCCGAGCAAGGACTCACGCCTCCGCTTGTCATTTCGTCAATGGCCTACCTGCTGTGGCAGACTCATTAATCGAGTACCTGAACCAGGCAATTCTGCAGTACTCCGGGGCACAATTGCTAATTGGTCTGCTCGTTAATGGAACCAGATAGAATAGAGCTGTCACTGGCAACTAAAACCTCTCTCGCGCAGTGCCGGATAAAACTGCAAGTCTCTGTCGAGCAGACAGGGTGACCCTGACTGGACAAGGATCAGCGAGTTTACCACTGCTCAGAGATAATTTTGGTCCAGAAACTGCGGTCGGAGGCTTCCCGCGGGCGGATGCCTCCAACCGAAGTACCTGGTGGTCCCGGAGGAACGAATACTCGCGCTCCCAGGCCCAGCTGTGCAGCCCAGCGCAGAGGCCCACGTATTCCAGGAGCGTACAGACATCCTGGGATCACGTGGGCCTGGACCACCAATCACAATGTAGTATTCTCATTCATAGTACTGGGCGCTCCGATCTCCGAGCCCCCGTTACTATCAATGAGAATGCTCCTAAAATCAAATAAACACCAACATCAATTAAAAAAACACTTAACTTTTTAAAAATTAATAGAAATTGCATTAAATGAATTGTTTAAGAGCGAGAAAAAAAAGGTGAATTAAAAAAAAATGTTTTAATAGTGTTATAAATAAACTTACCTTCACAGACAGGGTTTTTAAATATAAAAATAAGTAATAACATTTATTTTTTCTATCTATTAAAACTCTTACGCTTGTAATAGCAGGCCTTACGCTTGCTTTTACCGGGTGGAAGAGCTTGAAGGACATTCGCTGAGTAGGAGTTGAGCAAATAGCCCAAATCTCCGCCCTGGAAGGCTCTCCTCCCGGGGAGACACGCGATTTTGACAGATCGCGAGTGCCAGGTTGAGGCACATGCCTAAACCCGGATCATGCGGGGCCTCTTCGGACGTGTGCGCACATCATACCCACCTGAGGAGGCCGCAAATTCAGGACCAATGTGATGTTAACTGTGCTTGTGATCTCTTGGCTTTGGCAAGTCCCTACAAGAGAGAGTGTGCACTCCATATGAGGCTAACAGAAGCTCTACCTGTATGGATCTATCAGTAGCTTAGGTTGGAGACAAGTTGGCAGATGAAGGAAAAGGGTGTAAAAAAAAATCGTGAATTGTACGGGTTCCCCAGCTCGGCTGTTTGCCCAAGTTGATGACACTGAAGGATTCCAATCACATCAGATAAGGAAATGTACAGAGAGCTGAGTTACAAGAGCATAATGCAAAAGCAAGCTTTGATAAGAGGGTCTAGCAAGGAACAGATAAACAAACTGTCCAAGAAAAGGAGTGATCTCACGCGAAGGGGAGGGTTCTTCACCGAAGAGTTGAGACAAAGAACTCGCCGAGCCATTGGGCAACCTGGTTTGGGAAGAGCCCTTATAGGCTAAATGGTGCCCTCCATTATTTTACCCCAGGCCCACCCCTAAAAAGAGAATAAAACAGACGGTGCAGAGAAGTGCTGTTTGCGCACACCAGACATCTGTCTGATTGGGACCAGTACCAACTACTTGTCATGGTCGTATGTCTCACTATTTCTATCCTGGTGTGCAACGGTCACCACACGTTAAAAAAATCCAAGCACAGGCATCCTCCACCCTTCAGGGTGTAGTTCAGGACCTGGAATATTAGGTCCTTCATTGGAACATCTGTGAACTTATCCTTTTATGGCGTGGAAGCAAGTCATCCTCGTTTCGAGGGACTGCTTATGATGATGGTGATCCTAATTGTGTGTTGTGCTTGACTCTATTTGAACTACCTTAATAAAATGTTTTGTGAAGCCTAGGACCCTTTTGGGTAATCTGGGTGTGGCCCGTAATCCAAATCTGTCCAGGGAGATAAAAGGAATATGGGCACGTGGGATTAGGACTACTGTGCATCTGGTGGATATATACCAACAAGGACTGGTGAAAGGTCATCGGCCTGAAACAGTCCCAGCATTTGCTGCTTTTATTGCCAACAAGGACTGGTTGGGCCAAATGGTGTGTGTTCGTCTTGTAATTCCTGTGTAATTCTCTGTCGTTCCAGATACTCGCTTTATGCTCAAACTTTGTACTCCCCAAAGGACGTGTTAACCCTGATGCCTCAACAATGAATCGAGTATGTTTTAAGCAGGGTTATCCATGTCACATGGCCGGCAAACAGTCATTCCCTCGGTGGCCCAGCTATCGAGAGTGACCCTGGTGGCAAGGTACCATTGCAGTCGGAGGCACAGTGTTATAATAAGCGTACATTTGGCTCCCACACTTCAGAAGTCCTGAGGTACAGAGAGATTCGTCAATTGTGCTCCAGCAGGTCACCACAATTTAACCTGCAACTTTTCAAATCTGGCACTTAATCCATGCCCATAAATCATGCAGGAGTCCTATTATTTCTTAATTATCTCTTTGTATTCAGACACATGCTCTTTCTGCTGCAATGACTGCTGACTGACTCATGTGAGATTCACAGGTCAGGCCTCTCTTTAGGCAACTGGTTTACATATATTAGAGGCCGCAGAGCGGTAATAGTGCAGTCAATCTTCTTTAACATTTATACTTTCATTTATTTGCATAATACAAAGCTGTGGAAACAGAAATCTCCTACAGACCCGACAACAGTAAGCAAATCCATCAAAATTCCAAGACCATCCTCGCACTCGAGAGAATGGGGCTTATTGAGCGATAATGTGAAGATTATACAAACTACCTGAAAAAGATTCAGTCCAATTGCAGATAAATAGTAACCGACTAGGTGTTTGTGACAATAAACCTGCCTGAAGACTGTTCCAAGATTATATGCTGCCCTCTCAGCATTGAATATTTTCGACTATTTTCATAGTATGAAGTACTGTGCACAGCTTTGGTCTCCTTACCTAAGGAAGGATATACTTGCCATAGAGGGGGTGCAACGAAGGTTCACCAGACTGATTCCGAGGGTGAGGGGGATTGTCCTATGAGGAGAGACTTAATAGACTAGGTTTAGAAGATCTCGCTGAAACATATAAAATTCTTAGAGGGCTTGACAGAGTAGAGGCAGGGAGGATGTGTCGCCTTTATCGGGAGTCGAGAACCAGGGGGCGTAGTATCAGGATAAGGGGTTGGCCATTTAGGGCTAAGATGAGGAGATATTTCTTCACTCAGAGGGTTGTGACCCTTTGGAATTCTCTACCCCAGAGCGCTGTGGCTCAGTGGGCAGCACACTCACCTCTGAGTCAGAAGGTTATGGGTTCAAGTCCCGCTCTAGGAACTTGAGCGCAAATAATCTAGGCTGACACTCCAGTGCAGTACTGCGGGAGCGCTGCACCATCAGAGGTGCCGTCTTTCAGATGAGACATTAAACCGAGGCCCAGGTTTGCTCTCTCAAATGAATGTAAAAGGTCCAGTGGCACTATTTCATGGGTAAGACATGGGGAATTATCCCCGGTGTCCTGGGGCCAATATTTATCCCTCAAGCAACATCACTAAAAAACAGATTAAATGGTCATTAGTGAACCAGATGGGTTTTTTACGACAATCCGGTAGTTTCCTGGTCACTATTACTGATACAAGTAAGTTTATTCCAGATTTATTTAATTATTCGAATTTAAATTCCCCAGCTGCCATGGTGGGATTTGAACTCGGGTTTCCGGATCATTAGTAAAGAATGCATGTGGTATGTTGGCTTTCATAGCTAGGGGATTTGAATATAGGAGCAGGGAGGTCTTACTGCAGTTGTACAGGGCCTTGGTGAGGCCTCACATGGAATATTGTGTTCAGTTTTGGTCTCCTAGTCTGAGGAAGGACATTCTTGCTATTGAGGGAATGCAGCGAAGGTTCACCAGACTGATTCCAGGGATGGCTGGTCTGTCATATGAGGAGAGACTGGATCAACTGGGCCTTTATTCACTGGCGTTTAGAAGAATGAGAGGGGATCTCATGGAAACATAGAGGATTCTGACGGGACTGGACAGGTTAGATGTGAGAAGAATATTCTCGTTGTTGGGGAAGTCCAGAACCAGGGACATAGTCTTAAGATAAGGGGTAAGCCATTTAGGACTAAGATGAGGAGAAACTTCTTCACTCAGAGAGTTGTTGACCTGTGGAATTCCCTGTCGCAGAGAGTTGTTGATGCCAGTTCATTGGATATATTCAAGAGGGTGTTAGATATGGCCCTTACGGTTAAGGGGATCAAGGGGAATGGAGAGAAAGCAGGAAAGGGGTACTGAAGGAATGATCAGCCATGATCTTATTGAATGGCGATGCAGGCTCGAAGGGCCAAATGGCCTACTCCTGCACCTATTTTCTATGTATCTATGTTTCTATTAGTCTAGGCCTCTGGATTACTCATACAGTAAAATGACCACTATACTGCCGTACCCGATAATATGTATGTGTGGCTTTGCCAGTGATGCCTACGTCCCGTTATCAAATACAGTCCCATTATTTAAACCACCCACAATTAAATCAGGCGATCGTTGACATCGTGCAAGTGGCGTGAACCAATGTCTATACCGTTATGGTGAATTACAAAGTTGTCTCTTACACCGTGTTAAGCACAGCGGCTATTTCGTCAAGAAACAGACGTTCACTAAATAATTGACACCTCGTTAAGGTGAAATTCTAAGTAAATTACACGGTGATAACCCAACCAAACAGTTCACGTGCAGCTAATGCAACCAGATTTATATAGTAGGTCATTTTTATCTTTCGGTACTTGCTCATCACCTGCTTCCCCCGCCAAGCTTCCAGTTCCTCTGCTGCTGCTCCTGCCTCTGATGCTCGTATCCTTGCAATCACCAAGAGAGCAAACAAGATGGATTAAAACAGAGTGCGGCTTCACAACACAAAGTACCACGCCCGCAGGTTCCCTTGAAGGAATGTTTTCTCTTCATAAGAACATACGAACATAAGAAATAGGATCAGGAGTCGGCCACCTGGCCCCTCGAGCCTGCTTCACCATTCAATAAGATCATGGCTGATCTGATCATGGACTCAGCTCCACTTCCCTGCCCGCTCCCCATAACCCCTTATCTCCTTATCGTTTAAGAAACTGTCTACCTCTGTCTTAAATTTATTCAATGTCCCAGCTTCCACAGTTCTCTGGGGCAGCGAATTCCACAGATTCACAACCCTCTGAGAGAAGAAATTCCTCCTCATCTCAGTTCTAAATGGGTGGCCCCTTATTCTAAGACTATGCCCTCTAGTTCTAGTCTCCCCCTTCAGTGGAAACATCCTCTCTGCATCCACCTTGTCAAGCCCCTTCATAATCTCACGGGTTAATTAGTATCAGACCTTTTTGATTGTGTCAAGCGTTCAACGGGTATAGCGGGCAACTGGTGTTAGCGCCCATGCGATGAGCAGTGGGGACTACCACTTTCTTTTATAAAACTTTTAATCTGTGCACTATATACAGCAAACATTCACAATTCTTACATGGATCACATAGTGGCCATCGAGGATCTGTAGGCCATTTGTACAGGAGGTGGACATCATACTAGTTACATGAAACCCTCAACAAATTAATAATAGTTCCTCCATTACTGATGCCCCATATCAGACACTTGAGCACAAAGACTAGGTTGAAACCCCCAGTGCCGTGCTGAGGGAGTGCTGCACTGTCGGAGGTGCTGTCTTTCAAATGAGACGTTAAAACCGAGGCCCCGTCTGCTCTCTCAGGTGAATGTAAAAGATCCCATGGCACTATTTCGAAGAAGAGCAGGGGAGTTCTCCTGGCCAGTAATCATCCCTCAACCAATATCACTGAAACCGGTGATCTGGTCATTATCTCATTGCCGTTTGTGGGAACTTGCTGTGCGCAAATTGGCTGCCACATTTCCTACTTTATAACACTGACTACACTTCATTGGATACAAAGTGCTTTGGGACATCCTGAGATCGTGCAAGGCGCTATATAAATGCAAGTTCTTTCTTTAGCTATGAGGAAAGATTGGATAGGATGGGGTTGTTTTCTTTCAAACAGAGAAGGCGGAGGGGAGATCTTATTGAGGTGTATAACATTATGAGGGGCCCAGATAGAGTGGATAGGAAGGACCTATTTCCTTTCGCAGAGGGGTCAATAACCAGAGGTCATAGATTTAAAGTAATTGGTAGGAGGTTTCGAGGGGAATTGAGGGGAAATGTTTTCCCCCAGAGGGTGGTGGGGGTCTGGAACTCACTGCCTGAAAGGGTGATAGAGGCAGAAACCCTTGCTACATTTAAAAAGTACTTGGATGTGCACTTGAAGTGCCGTAACCTACAGGGCTACGGGCCCAGAGCTGTAAAGTGGGATTAGGCTGGGTAGCTCTTTGTCGGCCGGCGTGGACACGATGGGCCGAAATGGCCTCCTTCCCTGCTGTAAATTTCTATGACCCTATGATTAATGTGCATGGTCTAGCTGAAATAGGGGGAACACCTCTATCTCGGTTGAGCATACGATGTACCCAGTTCACAGTGTGCCCCAGGAGGAGTGGTACAGCGCAGGAGTGGATTAACCCTGTGGTGGATGGGTCTGCAGCCCTTGGCTTACCGAAGAACATTGGCCAAACAAATAAATGTAGAAAAAAAAACAAGGCCTCCCAAATAGGCTGAATAGAACAGACACATAAGAGAGGAAAAACAAGACCGAGGAAAATATTGTTAACGTGCACGTAACTATTTCTGCAGAGTACCTACATACATTAATGTACCTATATACAGAACAGAATATGTAATAGCCTGTTTTATTTCACATATTATTGAGAGAAATTTGCATATGTGTATCGGAATCTAGTATTGCAACGTTACCAGAACAGAATATAGGGGGCCGAAACTCGCCAAGCCATCACCTGTTGACGCCCACAGTCCTCCTCCTGAAGATCCGTCCAGTGCCACTGTCGGGGTGGGCGGGAGGGGAGAGCCGCCGGGGATCCGCCCGCTGACGTCAGCGGACGGCCGAGTGGCGCAAACTGAGCTCCCGCCCGCCGAGCTCCCAGATTCCTGCGGGCGGGAGTCGGGCAGCAGAACGGGGGGGTGGACCACTGACTGCAGGCTGGTCTGCCCCCGACGGTAAGTAGGAAGAAACTGAAAAAAAGGTAAGTGAACAATTTATTTTTTTTTAATTCCTCCGCAGCGACTTACCTGGAAGGGGTCCCCTGAAGGTCTTCCGATAGTTTTTTGAAAACATTTTTTACTGTTGACTTTTTTTTTTTTCAGCTCTTCGAGCCTCCGTGGGGCCCGACTCCATCCTCGGCGGCACTTGGACGGCAAGGGCCTCTGCCGCCGAGAACGCGACCTCCCGCTCGCTGACGCCCAGATTGGCGGCGTACGTCGTCCATTTGCCGCCCGCCGACCTTCGAGGGACCTTGGCGATGGATATCCCGCCCAAGGCACCGTCCGGTACCTCGGCGGCCATCGGCGGCATTTTGGGTGACACTTGAGCGGGCAGAGGCCTTGATGAAAATCGGCCCCCATACCTACTTGATACCGAGTATATGCTTTCATTTTTGAATATACTGGCCTATGTTTTCAGACTCAGAATCAGAATCATGCACGCAATGTAATGAACATGAACAAACATAACGATAAGCCCATTTGGATCAGTTTGCCCCCGGCCCATCAGGCCCTGAATCCGGCCCGGTACGATGCCAAACGGCAGGTAACAGCCAGCCTCCTGTTTATCGCAGAGTTGTACAGTTGTCCTGATGCGGCTCTGCGCCCAGTGTTTTTTTTTTAAACCGATATTCTTATGCATTCTATCAGCAAAGCTAACAGCCCCAGCATCGAAGCACTGACCACACTCGATCAGCTTCGCTGGGCAGGCCACACGGTCCGCATGCCAGACACGAGACTCCCTAAGCAATTGCTCTCTGCGGAGCTCCTTCACGGCAAACGAGCCAAAGGTGGGCAGAGGAAACGTTACAAGGACACCCTCAAAGCCTCCCTGGTAAAGTGCGACATCACCACTGACACCTGGGAGACCCTGGCCGAAGACCGCCCTAGGTGGAGAAAGTGCATCCGGGAGGGCGTTGAGCTCTTCGAATCTCAGCGCCGCGAGCGTGAAGAGGTCAGGCGCAGGCAGCGGAAGGAGCGTGCGGAAAACCGGTCCCACCCAACCCCTTCCCTCGACGAATGTCTGTCCCACCTGTGACAGAGTCTGTGGCTCTCGTATTGGACTGTTCCGCCACCAGAGAGCTCACTTCAGGAGTGGAAGCAAGTCTTCCTCGATTCCGAGTGACTGCCTATGATGATGATGATCAGCAAAGCACATCGCAGTATCAGCTCCGGTTTTAGCACTGAGACACTGACTGTCGTCCAATTAATCAATGCGGTGAAT
This sequence comes from Pristiophorus japonicus, assembly GCF_044704955.1. Taxonomy (NCBI): domain Eukaryota; kingdom Metazoa; phylum Chordata; class Chondrichthyes; family Pristiophoridae; genus Pristiophorus; species Pristiophorus japonicus. The sequence continues at coordinate 72,747,782 of NC_091997.1, read as the reverse complement.
CGCACCAAGCCAGCTTTAGCAAACCACAAAGAGAAGGGCGAGACACAAAACTTGGAAGAAAAAGCCAAGTTACTGCTTGGCCCAGGCTGTCCAGCAAACAACTTGCTCTGAGTTAATCCCCAAAACGCGGGGCCGGGCAGGTTAACAGAGTTGTACAGTTGTTGTACAAGGAATGGGAAAACATTGACGCATTAACTCAAAGGTCAGCGCTGTTCACTTGTTGTGTTCGCAGGTTCAGCGACACCTTGGCAAGGTGTGAAAAGCTAACACGTTCTGTTCAGGCTGCTTCTGGCCAGCTGAGTGGGCTGACTGAGGAAGATTGCACTGAAGTAAAATGAATGATTTATGAAATAAAAGGACTGTGGGTTGTTGACTTGAATGCCTGCAATAGCAAACAGAATCACTGAATCATACAGCACGGAAGGAGGCGATTCGGGCCACTGTGCCTTTGCCGGCTTTTTGACAGAGCGATCCAATTAGTTTCTCAAATTCTGCGACTTGAGCCATCGGTGGCTGTGCCTTCAGCTGCCTGGGCCCCAAGCTCTGGAACTCCCTCCCTAAACCTCTCCTCTCTACCTCCCTTTCCTCCTTTAAGACGCTCCTTAAAACATACATCTTTGACCAAGCTTTTGCCGCTCCTTCGTGGTAAACGAGCCAAAGGAGGAGAGCGAAAATGTTATAAGGACACCCTCAAAGCCTCCCCGGTCAAGTGCGACAACACCACCGACACCTGGGAGACCCTGGCCAAAGACCGCCCAAGATGGAGAAAGTGCATCCGGGAGGGCGCTGAGCTCTTCGAGTCTCAACGCAAAGAGCGTGACGAGGCCAAGCGCAGGCAGCGGAAGGAGCGCGCGGCAAACCAGCCCCACCCACCCCTTCCCTCAACGAATGTCTGTCCCACCTGTGACAGGGTCTGTGGCTCTCGTATCGGACTGTTCAGCCACCAGAGAACTCACTTAGGGAGTGGAAGCAAGTCTTCCTCGATTCTGAGGGACTTCCTATGAATGAATGAATGAATGAATGAATGGACTGTTCAGCCACCTAAGGACTCATTTTAAGAGTGGAAGCAAGTCTTCCTCAATTCCGAGGGACGGTCTATGATGAAGGTCATCTGTTGTAATTTCTTCTTATGTAACTCGCTGTCATTTTTTTGTGTGAAGCGCTTTGGGATGTTTCAATACGTTAAAGGCGCTATATACATACAAGTTGTTGGTGATGTTTCACTCAACTGCTCTTTCCCCAAAGCCCTGAAAATGTTTCCCCTTCAAGATTCCATTTTGAAAGTTATTATAGAATCTGTTTTCAACTCCCCCTTTCAGGCAGTGCGTTACCAATCACAGCAACTCACTGCTTAAAATTATTCTCCTCATCCCCCCCTGCCTCGCTTGGTAATTATCTTAAATCTGGTTACCGACCCTCCTGCCAGTTTCTCCCTATTTATTCTATCAAAACTCTTCATAATTTTGAACGCCGCTATTAAATCTCCCCTTCATCTTCTCTGCTCTAAGGAGAACAATCCCGGCTTCTCCAGCCTTTCCACATAACTGAAGTCTTTCATCCCTGGTAGCATTCTAGTAAATTATTTCTGCATGTTCTCCAAGGCCTTGACATCCTTCCCAAAGTGCAGTGCCCAGATTGGACACAATACTCCAGTTGAGGCCGAACCAGTGATTTATAGAGGTTTAGCATAACTTCCTTGCTTTCGTACTATTTAGTAAGCTAAGGATCCTCTATGCTTTTCTAACAGCCTTAGCAACTTATCCTGCCAGCTTCAAAGATTTAAGTATGTACACTCCCGGGTCCCCCTGTTCCTGCACCCCTTTAATGTTGCACCATTTACTTTATTTTTCCTCTCTTCATTCTTTCCAAATGCATCGTTTCACACTTCTCTGCACTAAATTGCATCTGCCATGTGTCTGCCCATCTCACCAGTCTGTCTATGTCCTCCTGAAGTCTGTTACAGTTACAACGTCTCAAATCCGCCTGTCCGAACATCGGAATTGTCCGAAAACCGGACATTTTTGAGAAAATCCCATTTGATATTCAGTAAAATAAAATCCGGAGTTATTGTCCCAAAACCGGCGGGCCGGACTAATTATCGGCTTCGCCGCCATGTTTTAAATAGCGTGCGATCGATCCGAGTCTCGCCGAATGACCCTCGACCCGCGCACCATTAGTACATTGTCTGTCTCGGCAGCATTAAGCACGCTCTTGATTTTCTTGTCCGAAATCCGGAAAAATGCGAAAATCGGCACGGTCTCAGTCCCGAGGTTGTCGGATTTGAGACGTTGCACGTGTACTGCTTTCCACTCACTAGTTACTACATGGTCGAGTTTCATGTCATCTGCAAACTTTGAAGTGATGCCCAGTGTACCCAAGTCCAGGTCATTAATGTACATCAAAAGGAGCTTATATAAAAAGTATAAGATGATAAACCGCACTGAATGCTGGTGCATAGCTCCTATTGCTGAATAGCAAAGTATAACTGTGTGGCTTCAAAGAGGTTAAAGGTAAGTTTTGTTCACGCCACGTGTTATTAAGGAATGCAAATTATTATTGAGGGTATGTCAAGCACAATGTTTCAAGGGGAACTAAAAGAAACAACAACAACTTGTATTTATATAGCGCCGTTAACATAGTAAAACGTCCCAAGGTGCTTCACAGGAGCTTTACAAGACAATTTGTTAAATATGACCCCGAGCCGCATAAAAATAAATGAGGGCAGGTGACCAAAAGCTTGGTCAAAGAGGTAGGTTTTAAGGAGCGTCTTCAAGGAGGAAAGAGAGGTAGAGAGGCGGAGAGGTTTAGGCAGGGAGTTCCAGACCTTGGGACCCAGGCAACAGACGGCACGGCCACCAATGGTTGAGCGATTATAATCGGGGATACCCAAGAGCGCAGAATTTGAGAAGGGCAGACATCTCGTGGGGTTGTGAGGCTGAAAGAGATTACACTGATAGGGAGGGACGAGGCCATGGAGAGATTTAAGGAAAGAAAGGAATTAGATGAATAATCGTGGAAAAAGTTAATAAAGGGCATGAGAAAATAACAGGCAAAGATGATTAGAGTAGCTTTGGTTGGAGAGCAAGCATCCATAGAGGCTTGATGGGCCAAACAGGCTCCTTCTGCAAGTATTTCCATGACTCTACAATCTTCTTGTGTTTTGTCAAGAATCAAATATTGTTTAAAATGGGAAGGAAATTCAATTTTGTTGCTTCTCGTTAAATAATAAATACCGTTTTATCGCTAATTTTGTTTCTGAATTACAACAGCTCGTTTCCCTCAATTCAGTCTGCTCATATCCATGGGAGGACTAATGTAAGCTAGCAGTGGGGGGAGCAGTCACAAGACAACAAGATGAGGGAGGCTGCTCAGCTTATCCGAGTTCGTCCATCGGGGGGGGAATAACCCACAGTTCTCTTATCACAGTATCTGACTGTTTCCTAAATGAGACCATAGCTTTTAGCTTTGATTCATATTGTCAGCTGTGGCTCAGTGGGCAGCACACTTGCCTCTGAGTCAGAAGGTCGTGGGTTCATAGTCCCACTCCAGGGACCTGAGCACAAAAATCTAGGCTGACAACTCCCAGTGCAGTACTGTGGGAGTGCCGCACTGTCGGAGGTGCCGTCTTTCGGATCCGATGTTAAACCGAGGACCCGGCTGCTTTCTCGCGTGGACGTAAAATATCCCATGGCACTATTTCGAAGAAGAGCAGGGCAGTTATCCCCGGTGTCCTGGCCAATATTTATCCCTCAGTCAACATAACAAGGAAGAGTTTGTGGGAGCTTGCTGTGCGCAAATTGGCTGCCGCGTTTCCCACATTACAATAATGACTACACTCCAGAAGTATTTCATTGGCTGTGAAGTGTTTTGAGGCGTCCAGTGATCGTGAAAGGCGCTATATAAATGCAAGTCTTTCTTTCTTTCTTCCACTACCCGACCTCGAAGTAAATCCTGGAACTCCCTCCCTGGGAGCACCTTCACCACACGGGACTGCAGCGGTTCAAGAAGGCGGCTCACCACCACCTTCTCAAGGGCAATTAGGGATGGGCAATAAATGCCTATCAATGCCCACACCCTGGAATGAATAAAAAAAGAAGCATTCACTTTAGATATTAATAAGGAGAGGTTCAGTATGCCTCAAAATTGAGATGGAGTTTCAGCTCCGAGGAACATAGGAACTGGAGGAGGCCTTTCAGCCACTCGAGTCTGTTCTGCCACTGTTGATCTGTGACCTTAACTGTTATATATGCAGACTATAGTTATAATCTCTGTCTAGTCACTGTATAGTTGCATAAGATGGAGACTTGTTTACCTGATGTACTTTCAGTAAGGTTTACAATATATATATACATGCTGGCACCACTAGAGGGTGCAGCTGGTGGAGACCGGGGTTTCCTGCCCTGGTGGCAGGGGCTGTATAAAAGGGGATCCACTCTGGAGTTACGAATAAAGGACCAAGGTCACTGCGGTTTGAGTACAACACATTGCCTCGTGGAGTCATTCATAAGTACACCACAGACATAATTTTAACTCCACATACTCATCTTTGCCTCATATCCCTTAATACCTTTGGTGAACAAAAATAAATTGATGCTCGCCGCCACAGGAAGGCCAAGTTAGGGCCCAACTACGATCAAATAGTGGGCAATAGACTTCTGGCGAAAGCTCCCTGAGCTCACAGCAGTGGAATGTAGACTTGAGGCGAGGTACCTGTAAACAGCCCGAGGGAGAAACACATTGACGTTTCCTGGACAACTGCTTTGTTGCTCAGATCGCCTAAGCTGGGGCTGACACCCTCTGTGGTGAGCTTTCCCGTTTCTGCTAGCATCCAATAACAACAACAACTTGTATTTATATAGCGCCTTTAACGTAGTGAAACGTCCCAAGGCGCTTCACAGGAGTATTATGAGATAAAAAATTTGACCGAGCCGCATAAGTAAAAATTAGCGCAGGTGACCAAAAGCTTGGTCAAAGAGGTAGGTTTTAAGGAGCACCTTGAAGGAGGAAAGAGAGGAAGAGAGGCGGAGAGGTTTAGGCAGGGAGTTCTAGAGCTTAGGGAACAGAAGGCACGGCCACCAATGGCTGAGCGATTATAATCAGGGATACTCGGGAGGGCAGAATAGGGAGTTAGATGTGGCCCTTACGGCTAAAGGGATCAAGGGGTATGGAGAGAAAGCAGAAATGGGGTACTGAAGTTGCATGATCAGCCATGATCATATTGAATGGTGGTGCAGGCTCGAAGGGCCGAATGGCCTACTCCTGCACCTATTTTCTATGTTTCTATCTTTCTATCTTTCTATTAGAGGAGCGCAGACATCTCGAGGGGTTGTGGGGCTGGGGGAGATAACAGAGATAGGGAGGGCCATGGAGGGATTTGAAAACACAGGATGAGAATTTTGAAATCGTGGCGTAGTTTAACCGGGAGCCAATGTAGGTCAGCGCGCACAGAGGTGATGGGTGAGCGGGACTTGGTGCGAGTTTGGAGTTTATGTAGGGTAGAATGTGGGAGGCCAGCCAGGAGTGCGTTGGAACAGTCAAGTCCGGAGGTGACAAAGGCAATGGTGTAAAAACCCTGTAGCAGGAACGCAGTCTGACAAGATCAAGATGACAAGAGTGTAAGAGGAGACAGGGAAACAAGATATTGTCTGCACAGTTACAGGGAGCGGCAGGAAACTGCTGCATGTCTGGGGAATAAACCAATCCCACCACTGAGAGCCACGTTGAGTTGTACGGAGGTGAAGCATATTACGGATGAAGAATGCCATGGTAACCTCAAACAAAACAAAAGCGCATGACCAGCTGCTGCATTCTTCTTAACCTGGTTGTCACCATGACAACAATATGGATGTGTCTACATCTTCTGCACATTCCCCGCTATCTACTTGACATCAGAGGTTGACAGTGGAAATGTTCCGTCAAGGGGACTGATTGAGTATTTTTTTTCCTGCTGTCTCTTTATAAAGCACCGTGCCATTGTGGTGCGGGTGCAGCCTACTGGCCGTTGTTCAATGGTGACCACGGCAGCACTCGAGAAGGTGGAACGACCCCAAGGCGTTTCCGCAGGGTACCAAAGTGCCGCTAATTGTGAACACGCAGTTATTCCGCCACTTGCTGCACTTTAAGCCCAAACTTGCCTTGAAGCATTTAGGATTAGGGGACCCATTTTCTCACAGGGCTTGTGAGCGTCCGTTTTAAACACTGACTCCATTTCTAACCGGTGAATGGATGACAAGCAGGCAGGGCGATGAGGGAGATTGGCTCTGGGAGCCCGGTATAGTGGCATTCTCCTGAAATGGGAGCAGCAGTGTAAAAACATCTGCCTGTAGCAAAAGGGTGGGCGGGGTGCGGGGAGGGGGTGGGGGGGTGTGGGGGTGTGAGGGGCGGGGGGGTAGGCTAATTTCTTGTAAGTGTACCTCTTTATTCTGAGGAGGTGTCGAAGAAAGGAGGGGTTGAACGTGATGGCTTTATTATTTGGACCCTGGGTGTGCCAAGCTCACAGGATGTAGAGCAGAAGCAAGCATTCCACACTTAGGGCGTTAAAGTGGAAAGGCGGGGGGGCCTAATGAAGTTCAGGTACGCTAATACCCACATCATCATCATCATAGGCAGTCCCTCGGAATCGAGGAAGACTTGCTTCCACTCTAAAAGTGAGTTCTCAGGTGACTGTACAGTCCAATACGGGAATCACAGTCTCTGTCGCAGGTGGGGCAGACAGTGATTGAAGGAAAGGGTGAGCGGGGAGTCTGGTTTGCCGCACGCTCCTTCCGCTGCCTGCGCCTGTTATTTCCATGCTCTCGGCGACGAGACTCGAGGTGCTCAGCGCCCTCCCGGATGCTCTTTGCTCTTCCTCCACTTAGGGGTGGTCTTTGGCCAGGGACTCCCAGGTGTCAGTGGGGATGTTGCACTTTACCAAGGGAGGCTTTGAGGGTGTCCTTGTAACGTTTCCTCTGCCCACCTGGGGCTCGCTTGCCGTGTAGGAGTTCCGAGTAGAGCGCTTGCTTTGGGAGTCTCGTGTCGGGCGTGCGGACGATGTGGCCCGCCCAACGGAGCTGGTCGAGTGTGGTCAGTGCTTCGATGCTGGGGATGTTGGCTTGATTGAGGACACTGACGTTGGTGGCTGAGGTTACCTGGAGCACCTGTAAATCATCAGAAAAATGCTGGGGAGCAAAATTTAACACCAGCAGCAAAGCACAACAGCAGAGAAAGTCAAGGCAGTGGGGAACATTATTGAAAGATATCTCGGAATCTTACCCGACAAATGCCCGGGTGCTCATCCCTTTAAATGGTGCCCCCGGGAGTGACTCGGGCAAATCTGAACGCCCGCTTTTTCTGGCGTGATTAGCAGCAGGTGGTAAGTGAGGCAAACTAACTGAAGTTCGCGTCCATGTCGCTAACAGAGGGCGTTGCACACTCACTGACTCAACGTCGATGTACAGCTCTTCCTAATTTAGGTTTGGACGTGTTTGCTGCTTCCTCCATAGGCTCTTTGGCGATCACTTCGGGAGATGGTTAAGGGAAGGCCTATGAAGTAATGAACCATGATGCAATTGGGTGTAATATATGTTAACATGTGTTAATATATGTTAATTTATGTTGATTTATGCATTTTGTGTTGATGTATGTAAATTCGTGCTATATATGTTAATTTATGTTAATGGGGTGGATTGTTTGGGCAGTGTTCTCATCTTTTTCAAGTTGGTAGTTTGAGTGCTCCCTCGACTAAATCTCTGCAACCGAATCGGTTGGACCCTTTCACCTTACCGAGATGAATAACTAGAAGTTACAGCAGGACCAGTTCTGTCCAACACTGTGCTTGCTTCATGGGCTGAGAAGACAGCGTTCTACCAGCACGCAGACTCATGGAGCAAGCTCCGCGCGCTGAGCAGGCCTAGAGTATGAGTTCATCCGATCGCCAGGCCCTTAAATATCCAAGCCCACGTTTTTGTCTGCTTTCTGGAATCTGCTTCTGTTCAAATCTAAAACTCGGCTGTCCCGTGTCCTAAGTCGCACTGAGTCCCGCTCACCCATCACCCCTGTGCTCGCTGACCCGTGTTCTAACTCGTACCGAGTCCCACTCACCCATCACCCCCTGTGCTCGCTGCCTCGTGATCTAACTCGCACCGAGTCCCACTTACCCATCACCCCAATGCTCGCTGACCCATGTCCTAACTCGCACCAAGCCCCGCTCACCCATCACCCCTGTGCTCGCTGACCTGTGTCCTAACTCGCACTGAGTCCCGCTCACCCATCACCCCCTGTGCTCACTGACCCGTGTCCTAACTCGCACCAAGTCCCATTCACCCATCACCTCCTGTGCTCACTGCCCCGTGTCCTAACTCGCACCAAGTCCCGCTCACCCATCACCCCAGTGCTCGCTGCCCCGTGTCCTAACTCGCACCAAGTCCCGCTCACCCATCACCCCAGTGCTCGCTGCCCTACATTGGCTCCTGCTTAAGCAACGCCTTAATTTCAAATCCCTCCATGGCCTCGCCCCTCCCTATCTCTGTAATCTCCTCCAGCCCCACAACCCCACGAGATGTTTGCGCTCCTCTAATTCTGCCCTCTTGAGCATCGCCGATTATAATCGCTCAACCATTGGTGGCCATGCCTTCTGTTGCCTAGGCCCTAAGCTCTGGAACTCCCTGCCTAAACCTCCCCGCCTCTCTACCTCTCTTTCCTCCTTCGAGACGCTCCTTAAAACCTATCTGTCACCTGCGCTAATTTCTACTTATGCGGCTCGGTGCCAAATTGTTTTTATCTCATAACTACTCCTGTGAAGCACCTTGGGACTTTTCACTACGTTAAAGGTGCTATATAAATACAAGTTGTTGTTGGTCAATTACAGAGCGTCATCGACGGTGGGAGAATGGGGTGGGGGTGGGGGGACTAACTCAACATTAAAGGATCTGTGCGTCTTCACCCAAGGGGGCAGCAGCATTCCGTCACCGAGCAATGGGGCAAGATGGTGGCAACGGTCCACCGGAAGCCTAATATGCACCAGTGATAGGACGCCCATGGTTACCACATGGTGCGATCCTGATCTCACCCATGCCACACGCAATTGCAAGACCAAGAGTGAAGAAATCAATCAACACCCGGGTACTGCTTGACATCTGTGATGAACTCATTATTGCATCTGTATGCAATTCTTCTTCCCACCATTTTAATAAAGGCTTCATTCCAGTAAAGTAAGCGCCTTCACTGAGAATACCACAGGAACTTCATTTGAGTGAGTTAATGCAGCAAAAACAAGACCCAACCCCACTGTGTAATGGCCCACGTTACTGATATCGCACAGCCAGACGTCAACGCAACTGTCTCAAAAACAAAAAACGTAAACTTCAAGGAACTGCTATTGCACAGTGGGCAGGATTTTATTCCATTTGCCTGACAAACCATGGCATAATTTTCCTGGACATGAACAGCATATCTAATTTGCTCTTCCCCCACGAGAGGTTTTGCGTGATGTTGCTGCTCAGAAGGTTAAATGCTCCTGGGGCATCACTACCTAAACTAGCCTAACATTTATCAGACGTAAGGGCCACCTGTTTTTCCCCCTCGAGATGACACCAACATTTAAAAGGGTTAAAGTGCATACTTCTAACATTTTTATTTCTCTTCAAATGGAAGCGTCTATTTGAAAGAAGGAAGTGACCTTTCGCTGCTGTGAGATCATTTCCTCCTGGCCGCACAAGAGCCACGTGGAGCTCCCGTGATGGCTCATTGGCTTGAGCCATGCTGCCGAGGGTGGAACTGAGGCAAACAGGTCAGGAAGGCCCCAGATCTAGTCCTCCTCCCGTGCTGAGCTGGCAAGGGCAGCAATGAACGTTCCACAATTAACCTTAGCTACTTACCCCAAGCGGTGTCAGCTGTGGCTCAGTGGGCAGCACACTCACCTCTGAGTCAGAAGGTTGTGGGTTCAAGTCCCTCTCCAGACACTTCAGCACAAAATCTAGGCTGGCACTCAAGTGCAGTGCTGAGGGAGTGCTGCACTGTCGGAGGTGCCGTCTTTCAGGTGAGACGTTAAACCGAGGCCCCGTCTGCTCTCTCAGGTGTACGTAAAAGATCCCACAGCACTATTTCAAAGAACAGCAGGGGAGTTATCCCCGGTGACCTGGTCAATATTTATCCTTCAAACAATAGCATTTAAAAAATAGATTTTCCGGTCATTACCACATTGCGGTTTGTGGGAGCTTGCTGTGCGCAAATTGGCTGCCGCGTTTCCCACATTACAACAGTGACTCCACTCCAAAAGTACTTCATTGGCTGTAAAGCGCTTTGGAACGTCCTGAGATTGAGAACCATGCTGTATGACTACAAGTTTGTTTCGACATTCCTTTAACGATCAATATCTGACAATGTATCAATTAGGTGATTGATTCATTGCAAACTAACAGGAAATGGAAGATAGACTTTGGTCCCAGAGGCTGGATTACTGAATCCCTCTGTACATAAAGTTGTTTTAAACTTTGAAACTTAGATTACAGAGAATAAGATCAGACTAAGAACATGGCCATGGTGGCAACCAAACAATTACTTACACTTAATAAGGATTCCATATACAACTTAGTCATATACATACACACGTATATTCCATATACAGCAAGCGAGTTCCAGGAGGGCAGAGAAAACATTTCAAGGACACCCTCAAAGCCTCCTTGAAAAAATGTACCATCCCCACCGACACCTGGGTGTCCCCGGCCCAAGACCGCTCAAAGTGGAGGCGGAGCATCGGGGAAGGCGCCGAACACCTCGAGTCTCTTCACCGGGAGCACGCGGAAGCCAAGCGCAAACAGCGGAAGGAGCGCACGGCAAACCCAAGCCCCCCGACCCACCCGTCCCTCCAACCACCGTCTGCCCCACCTGTGACAGAGACTGTAGGTCCCGCATTGGTCTCATCCGTCACCTGAGAAATCGTATTAGTGTGGAAGCAAGTCATCCTCGACTCTGAGGGACTGCCTCAGAAGAGAAGGTCATATTAGAGAAAGCTTCAGTACACTTGCAGGCAGTACACACTGGCATTTCACTCACTTTTGCAAAAAGGGACAGGTGTGTTCAGACTTGTGGCCTTTACGTTTTAATAAACCGGTTTATTCAAAAGCGAATTGAATAAATACTTGAAGTGGAAAAATTGGCAGGGCTATGGGGAAAGGGTAGGCAAATGGGACTAATTGAATCGCTCTTTCAAAGAGCCGGCACAGGCACGATGGGCCGAATGGCCTCCCTCGGTGCTGTACCCGTCCATGATTCCATGATTCTAATGCCCATATGTGGTTCTCAATGGCTCAATCAGGACTCTTTGGTACGTCAGATAGATTGTACACACGCTGTTTGAGAGAGAAAACTAAAACCTGTAGTGCAGGATAACACCAGGGTTAAAAAGAATGAAAGAAAAGGCAAGATCGATTGGAAAGTAATGATTGGATGATCAAAGTTGGATTTCAAAAATCTTTACTATAAAATAGAGGCCGAAGTTAGAAGGAAAAGGGAGCTGACAATCATCCCGGACATCGAACCACCCTTCGGGGATTTAGCAGAACCAAGCAGCACAATAAAGAAATTCGGCTGCTTAGCGCCTCCTGTTAGTGCCTGGGGGGGAGCGCTAATGGGACATGAAGGGGTCAGCGACTGGGCGCGGCGAATTCAGCGACACCCGCGAAATTCAGTGCCGCTTAAGCGCCGGCCTCTAGCGCCTCGCAGATCGTGACATCATAAAGTGCACAGCGCCCCATAGCCGCCCCGGATGTGAAATTGCCCCCCGCCTCTTGCTGTATCGCCAGGCGTCAACAACGGCAGCAAGAGAAGGCGTCATAGCCTCGGCTGGCTCCGGGGGGGGTGGGGGGGAGTGGAGCGCTAATTAAAGGGGAATGGTTTTCAGGTAGGCCCAACTTTATTCTGTGCACCAGCGTCTGGTAAAAGTTTTCGATATTTCATGGCTGAAAGATCTCCAAGACTCCACTCTCTGAGAGCATTTGGGGCTATAATGGCAGTCACACAAATTGCCTGGCAACGCAGAACTGCCGGCAAACAGCTTGTGCGGCATCACTGGCCCGCCCCTTTAAGCGAGGGAAACAGCCTTGGATGCCGTACGCAATGGGCTCCACATTGTTCAGCGCTCTGCCGCTACAGCCCCGCTCTCACAGTTTAGCGCCCCGAGAGAAGTGGTTAGCGTTTGATTCAGCGCTCCACCTCCCTCTTGGAGCGCTGAAGGTGAATTGCCCGGCAGGAGAGAATCGTTCGTGCCTGGCACTACTTTTTGCGCTCTTCAAAAAGTTGACGCCCCAATCGGTGCGCCAGGGAATTTCTCGCTCAAGAAGTTTTATGGTTCCAACCATTGTGCTCCTCAAAATAAATGGTCATCCGAATATACATTGTCCACTGTTCTCAACAACAACAATACTAACTTGCATTGACACAGCACCTTTAATGTGGCAGGGCGTTAACAGACAAAATTTGACACTAAGCCACACAAGGAGATATTAGGACAGGCAGCCAAACGCTTGGTCAGAGAAGTAGGTTTTGTGGAGCCTCTGAAAGAGGAGAGAGAGAGAGAGAGGTGGAAAGGTTCAGGGAGGGAAGGCCTGATTTTAGAGCCTAGACAACTGAAGGCCCGTTCACAGAGCGCAGCACACACAGCTCTCTACAACGGCAGGCAGCATCTCAGAAGTTCCGGAAGCTTCTGGTCAGCTGACTCGTTTATTCACCTTTAGTTGCAGTAATACAATACGTCCACATCCACAGTGTGGAGCTACAACATTACAAGCTCATATACATTGCAGCCTCCAGCGATGGGGCGAGGGGCATCAGGAAGGCACAAGAGGTCAGGATTGGAGGAACGCAGAGTTCTCAGAGGGCTTGAGGTGGTCTTCAATGGTCAAGGGGTATGGTGAGAAAGCAGGAATGGGGTACTGAAGTTGCATGTTCAGCCATGAACTCATTGAATGGCGGTGCAGGCTAGAAGGGCCGAATGGCCTACTCCTGCACCTATTTTCTATGTTTCTATGTTTCTAAAACCCCTGTGGAGCATCTCCCTATAATTGCAGACATCAGTGCAGCATTCTACGTGAAAGCAGTGTTGCAAAGCCACCTCTCGCTACTAACTGGCCCCGGTCCCTGCCAGATCCGTATTATCACACTGGGATGCAAATCAGAGCTCCGTCCACCATGAGATAGGGCTTTTAAATGTCAGCTGTAGGATCTGAAATTTCTAGTCATTACTATTTCGACAACCTAGTCCCAGGGAGCGTTTAATTTGCATCGAGTAAGGAGACGCAAGCTTGTTCTCCATCTACCACCCTGGAACCGAATTGGAATTTCTGCTCAATTCTGCTGCTGTGTTTCTCATTAAGAACTGTCACTCTTCCTGCATGACATAACTAGATAAGGTATGTAGATTTGTCGCAGGGTCAGGGGGTGAGCTGCCTCGAAGGCTTAGATCATGTCACGCATACAGATAACAGCAAGGCCTTCAACAATGTGACAGAATGTTGAAATAACGTGCTGTGATAAAGTTGTACCATTTCAGAGCTCATTGACCTGGTCAGGGATATATGAGTGAAGTTCTATTCGGGATGGAGGGAAGGGGGCGGGGGGGAGGGGTTTGGGGGCTGCGACTGAATACATGCAAGAGACTTCAAGGCTCAAAGAACAAAAGTTGCAGGGCTGAATTTTCCCTATGTTGCCGTCTCTGTTCGCACCCCGGAGGGGCAGTAATGGCGGCTGCAATGGTTTCCAGTGCCCTGCGCCCCGCTGGGAAATTAGTTACCGGATTTGCAAGGGACGCGGAGCATGTAGGGTGTTCGTTTTCCACTCTAATTTGATTCATAGACCTCGGGAATTACAGGAAGGACTCCACATAACGCAAAGTTTCGGCTTAAATCCAACTGTTAGTTTATTACACAAAAATCAACTAAAAATTGCAGAACAAAAGACTTCTGAGAGGTTGATGGAAGACATACAATCGCCCATCCAGCCAGTTGCTGCTGTTGTCAATTGTCGGCTGGTGGAGCGAGGGAAGGTGTTGGGTCCCCGCTGCTTGCTTCGTGGTCATTGTTCCTTCGACCTGCTCCCCTGAGCTGTTGTTTCTTCCTGTTGTTCCTCTGAGCTGTTGTTCTCAGCTCTTACATATACATCTATTTGACGATACACATCTCCTACTGGGCTGCTTACAGTTAACGCGTCTGGATGAGTCTCGATGGCTATGATGATGGGTCTGCATCTGGTTGGATGGCCACAACTTACACACGGAATCGACAGGGCAAAAGATGACTCCTTACCTTTTGTGCTCCGTTATCCAAAAACCCACGCCTTGTGGGACCCTTTGTTGTCCTAGGTTGTCGCAGACTTGTAGTCTCCATGGGGAACTGGTTTTCCCCCTCCGGCCAATTAATCCATTGGCTCCTCTGTTTGATTGTATCAAAACTCTTTGTCTCGATGTATAACCGGGTCTCACTCCCGCCCCCCCCCCCCCCACCCTCCAGAAATCGCATTAATCAGTTATGCATCACCACCCTGCCTCGGGCTGGCGCCCTTTTTCCAGCCCAACAGTCCCAAATGTTTTCTTTTAAACCATTTTCATCCGTGGCCTCTTGCTGTGCCCCGATCATGAAATGTGTAAGCCTTACAAGAGGCACCGCCTGGGAGCACCGAGCCAGCGTGCAACGCCGTCGGTTTCGACAGCGCATCGGTTTTTGTTGGACATCGACCCTCTAGCGCCCCCCCCCCCCTAGTGTACCATAGTGGGACTGCCTGGGAAACCACATGGTCAGAGCTGTCCCGGCGGCGGTGAGCGCGGTAAGTAATGAATGAGGTAAGTGCGATTGTTTTGTTGATTTTTATTTTTGCGAGTTATCCCAATGTGGGGTGGGCAAGGTATTGGGGATGAGTTTTGTGGGGTGTTTTTTTTCCTCCCCGAGGCCTCTCTCAGGGCGCTCCGAGGCCGGCTCTTTAGCTCGGGATTTTCAGTCGCTCAGCCGGCCTAGCGCCCTAAGAGAAGTGTGCAACGCCTCCCTTACCACTCCGTCCCACACTCAGGGCCCAGCTGGTGAATTTTGTGGCTGAGGAGGTAAACCATTTCCCGGCGCAGACCTTACCGCCCATCGCTATTACCATGAGAGATGATCTTATCGAGACGTATAAGATTATGAGGGGGCTTGACAAGGTGGATGCAGAGAGGATGTTTCCACTGATGGGGGAGACTAAAACTAGAGGGCATGGTCTTAGAATAAGGGGCCGCCCATTTAAAACTGAGATGAGGAGGAATTTCTTCTCTCAGAGGGTTGTAAATCTGTGGAATTTGCTGCCTCAGAGAGCTGTGGAAGCTGGGATATTGATTAAATTTAAGACAGAGATAGACAGTTTCTTAACCGATAAGGGATTAAGGGGATATGGGGAGCGGGCAGGGAAGTGGACCTGAGTCCATGATCAGATCAGCCACGATCGCATTAAATGGCGGAACAGGCTCGAGGGGCCGTATGGCTTACTCCTGCTCCTATTGCTTATGTTCTTATGTCCCGAATGACCAGAACCAAAAATCCGGCTAAAAAAAAAAAGTGCTTCTTTGGCTGTAAAGCGCTTTGAGACATCTGGTGGTCGTGTAAGGCGCTATATGAATGCAAGTCTTTCTTTCTTTCTTCCGATGAAAGCATTTGACAAAACTCCCGCTACCTCCTCACATATCTAAGTAGGAGGCTGAGGCAGTGACAAAGGGTAGTTGGTTTTAATGTAAGTCTGTAATTCCCAATTAAAGCAACAGGTTCAGACTCTGCATTATTGTAAATCAGAATGTCACACACCACGGCAATGGGGGGAAAAGCAGCTATTATTACAAGCGTTAATGAGATGCATACTTGTTACATTAAAAAAAAAGGAAATGTATATTTAATTTTGTAATCTTTTAGTTCATTGCCACAGGCCCTGAAACTGGCTCAGGTTTCTGTGGAGCATTGCTGATGAAATTAATGTCATGACTTTTCACGAACATGACAATTAAGAATACTACTTACACATTTCAAATTAATGATTTTTTTTTAAAGTGCTTGCTAAGAAACGGAGCTTCTAACTTAACGCTGATTAAAAATTACAAATATAATATCTGCTCTCCAGGAAGTCAGGATATTTCTATTCATGTTACCATGCGTGACCAAGTTAGTTATTTAAGTAGCACTGGGCGGAACTTTACAATTCATCGGTGATATTTTGCCAGAGAGATAAGTGTTCGATTCTTGCCCTTTCTTTACCCCCTGAAGAATTTAAATGATTTTTTCCTTCTCGCACCTGTGACTACTGGATCGTCAGCGAATACGGGGAAACCGGGATGGGACCGTGTCTCTAAATTGTCAGACTGCATGTCCGACATCCAGTACTGGATGAGCAGAAATGTTCTCTAATTAAATATTGGGAAGACCGAAGCCATTGTTTTCGGTTCACTGTCACTAACTCCGTTCCCTAGCCACCGACTCCATAAGAACATAAGAAATAGGAGCAGGAGTAGGCCATATGGCCCCTCGAGCCTGCTCCGCCATTTAATACGATCGTGGCTGATCCGATCATGGACTCAGGTCCACTTCCCTGCCCGCCCCCTTATTCCCTTATCGTTTAAGAAACTGACTATCTCTGTCTTAAATGTATTCAATGTCCCGGCTTCCACAGCTCTCTGAGGCAGCGAATTCCACAGATCCACAACCCTCTGAGAGAAGAAATTTCTCCTCATCTCAGTTTTAAATGGGCGGCCCCTTATTCTAAGATCGTGCCCTCTAGTTCTAGTCTCCCCCATCAGTGGAAACATCCTCTCTGCATCCACCTTGTCAAGCCCCCTCATAATCTTATACGTTTCGATAAGATTACCTAACATTCTTCTGAATTCCAAGAAGTAGAGTCCCAACCTACTCAACCTTTCCTCATAAGTCAACCCCCTCATCCCCGGAATCAACCGAGTGAACCTTCTCTGAACTGCCTCCAAAGCAAGTATATCCTTTCATAAATATGGAAACCAAAACTGCACGCAATACTCCAGGTGTGATCTCACCAATACCCTGTAGAGCTGTAGCAAGACTTCCCTGCTTTTATACTCCATCCCCTTTGCAATAAAGGCCAAGATTTCATTGGCCTTCCTGATCACTTGCTGTACCTGCATACTATCCTTTTGTGTTTCATGCACAAGTACCCCCAGGTCCCGCTGTACTGCAGTACTTTGCAATCCCTCTCCCCAACTTCTGTCTGAGGCTCAACCAGGCTATTCGCAACCTTGGTGTCATATTTGACCCTGAAATGAGCTTCCAATCACATATCCGAGGCATAACTAAGACCGCCTATTTCCACCTCCATAACATCGCTCGTCTCCGTCCCTGCCTCAGCTGAAGCTGTCATCCATGCCTTTGTTACCACTAGACTTAACTATTCCAACGCACTCCTGGCTGGCCTCCTACATTCTACCCTACATAAAGTTGAGGCGATCCAAAACTCAGCAGCCATGTCCTAACTCGCACCAAGTCCCACTCACCCATCACCCCTGTGCTCGCCGATCTACATTGGCTCCCGGTTAAGCAACGCCTCAATTTCAAAATTCTCATCCTTGTTCACAAATCCCTCCATGGCCCTCGCCCCCTCCCTATCTCTGTAATCTCCTCCAGACCCACAATCCTGAGATGTCTGCGCTCCTCTAATTCTACCATCTTAAGCATCCCTGATTATAATTGCTCCACTATTAGTGGCCGTGCCTTCAGCTGCCTGGGCCCCAAGCTCTGGAACTCCCTCCCTAAACCTCTCAGCCTCTCTACCTCTCTTTCCTCCTTAAGACGCTTCTTAAAACCTACCTCTTTGACCAAGCTTTTGGTCACCTGCCCTAATTTCTCCTTGCGTGGCTCAGTGTCAAATTCTTTGTCTCATCATACTCCTGTGAAGCACCTTGGGACTTTTCACCATGTTAAAGGTGCTATATAAATACAAGTTGTTGTTGTTATTGTATGTGTGTGGGTTATTATGTGTGTGTGTGTGCGTTATTGTGTGTGTGTGTGTGTGTGTGTGGTGGGGGTTATTGTGTGTGTGTGTGTGTGTGTGTGTGTGTGTGTGTGTGTGGGGGGTGGGTGGTTATTGTGTGCATGTGTGTGGTGGGGGTTATTGTGTGTGTGTGTGTGGTGGGGGTTATTGTGTGCGTGTGTGTGGTGGGGGTTATTGTGTGTGTGTGTGTGGTGGGGGTTATTGTGTGTGTGTGTGTGGTGGGGGTTATTGTGTGTGTGTGTGTGTGTGTGTGGGGGGTGGGTGGTTATTGTGTGTGTGTGTGCGTTATTGTGTGTGTGTGTGTGTGTCTGTGGGGAGCTTATTGCGTGTGTTAATGTGTGTTATTATGTGTGAGCTCGTGTCTGGCTGTCTGTTTGTGATTTTAAACTGGATGGGACTATCTAACAAATCTGTAAATCTGATTGAGATGTTTGGAAAATCGAATCGAGTACATTTCAGACTTTGGATATGCTGTGACACTTAATCAACTTCACTTGGCCCCCGGCAGCAGCAGGTGAAGAAAAGTGTATTACTTCTGATTTCATATCATTTTGAGATATGTTCACTTAGCTTGGAAACAACAAGTAATAATTATTAGAATCTGCAACTCTTGTTTTTCTTCGTATAAAGTTATTGGGGATGATTTTCCTAATACGTGCTGCCAGTGTAAAGACTCATCCTCAAGCCCCTGCTCCCACATGATTGTCCAATGTACACTCTGCAATGGGCCTGAAATCCCGGTCGAGCTCTTCCCGTGGGAAACGAGTGACAGAGGGAAAAAAGATGCGCACTTACCTGTTGCTGCTGCGCCCATTGGAAATTCCGAGCCCGAGGCCTCCCGTGACTGCGCGTCGCAGCGCGTGCACGTGGGCACGTGGGCACGTGGGCACGTGCGCAGGCCGTGAGCTGGAGACAGCAGCCAACCAGGTGAAGTATATTTTCTCATTCTTAGTAATAGGAGTTCCGTACGTCCGGTACTCTGATTACTATGAATGAGAACCCCCCCTCCCCCAAACACCCAAAACACAATGAAAAATAGAAAATAAACTAAAATTAAAGTACTTATAAAAAAAATATTTTTTAAATTAATCCTTAAAGTAAACTTACCGTAGTGGAGAGGGTTTTGAACAATTAAATGTGTTTTTATAACTTTATTTTAAAATGTTTCTGTGTATTTTTAAATACTTGCGCCTGTAACAGTAGGCTAAACGTCTGCTTTTTCAGGCGCAAGATTTTAAAGGACATTGGCTGGGCAAGATATTCGTAAATATCGGAAATCTTGCCCTGCTAGTGTCCTCGCTCCCGATATGTGCGAGCTCTGTCAAGCCAGAAACTTGACAGATCGGAAAAGCCAGTTTTAAGTGCATGCGCATTACGCACCGAAACCCGGCTTTTCCGATATCTTCCCGGGTCCGTAGAAACTTCGTACGGACCCGGGACATCGGAAATTCAAAGCCAAATATCTTCTTACCTCATCACTTAAGCACACACACTCAAGCTGGCTGTGCAGGAACTTTCTCTATTGTATAAACAGCAGTTGCATTACCACAGTACTCCACTAGTTAGAGCTCTATATTATACACCCCCCGACAGGCAGGGCTGAAAGTCAGGAATGTGGCTTCGGAAAACTGGCCCTATTCTGTGGTTTGCAGAAGCGAACCCATTCGATGAAATAAGCCACTGGATTTTAAAAAGTGGTTGCATCTACAATACATTGGCCCTGAAATTGCGGTTTGGCCTTCCCACAGGCATTTTAGAGAAAAAATACACACCTACCTTAAGCTGCTGTCCACGTTCGACTTTCCGATGCTGAGGCCTCTCCTGACTGCCAGTCGCAACGCATGCACGTCGGCGCATGCGCAGGCCTCGAGCTGGAGTCACATGGCTCTGGGCAGCCAATCAGGTAAAGTATCATAGTAGTAGGAGTTTCGCAGGGTCCTAAACTCCTATTACTATGATTGTGATAGAGCTCGAAACACCCAAAACACAGCCCCAAACACCCAAAACACTAAGAAAAATACAAAAAAATGACACTACATTCATTTAAATTAAAGTTACCAATGTCTTAAAAAAAAAAATTCCTGATTTTTAAAAAAGATTTTTAAAATAAACTTACCGTTGTGGCGAGGGTTTTTAATGATAATATATGTTTTAATAATTTTATTTTTAGATGTTTTTTGCGTTTTTTAAAAAACTTGCGCCTGTAACAGTAGGCTATGCGCCTGCTTTTTCAGGCGCAAGATTTTTGAGGACATTTGTAAGCGTAGCTATCGGAAATTTCCACTTACAAGTGTCCTTGTTCCCGAGATGCGGCCATCTGTCAAGCCAGAAATTTGACAGATCGGAAATGCCGGTTGCCAGCGCATGCGCATTGCGTGATGGAAACCCGCATTTCCGATGCCTTCTCGGGTCCGTAGGAACTCCGTACAGACCCGGGGAGACCGGAATTGTTGGCCCATTAAATCTGCCATGTATGTCGTACGCTCCTTCATAGGGCATTGTCATTCTACCACTACCCACTCCAGGGACTTGAGCACAAAATCCAGGCTGGAACTCCCAGTGCAGTGCTGAGGGAGTGCCGCACTGTCGGAGGTGCCGTCTTTCGGATGAGACGTTAAACCGAGGCCCCGTCTGCTCTCTCAGGTGGACATGAAAGATCTCGCAGCACTATTTCGAAGAAGAGCAGGGGAGTTATCCCCGGTGCCCTGGCCAATATTTATCCCTCAATCAACATAACAAAAACAGATTATCTGCTCATTTATTTCAATAATGTTTAAGGGCGCTTGCTGTGCACCAGCTTTTTTTGGATTCACTCACGGGATGTGGGCGTCGCTGGCAAGGCCAGCAGTATTTATTGCCCATTCCTAATTGCCCTTGGGAAAGTGGTGGTGAGCCGCCGCCTTGAACCGTGACAGTCCGTACTTCTTTGGGATAACTAAATGGCTTGCTGGGCCATTTCAGAGTCATCCACAACCTGTGGGATCGGGAGTCACATATAGGCCAGACCAGGTAAGGACGGCAGATCTCCTTCCCCTAAAGGGGGCAGTAATGAACCAGATGGGTTTTTCCTGACAATCCGGTGGTTTCATGGTCACCATTACTGATACTAACTCGCTTTTTATTCCAGATTTATTTAATTAACTGAATTTAAATTCCCCAGCTGCCGTGGTGGGATTTGCACTCGTGTTTCTGGACCATTAGTCCAGGCCTCTGGATTACGAGGCCAGTAACATAACCACTGTGCTACTGTACCCCTATTTATCCACCTCAAAAAGTATTTCATTGGCTGTAAAGAGCTTTGTGACATCCTGAGGTTGAGAAAGGCGCTATATAAATGCAAGTTTTTCTGCTTATGGGAACGCTTAATGATTTGCATGTAATGCCATTGTCCATTACTTTAATGGAGTTAGTCTGCTTACATTGCACTGCTGATATTTGTGGCCTGGCGTTTAATATGTCTGAACTTCTTATGACCGCCATTTTAGCAACTGAGTTAACCCACTGAGAACATTTAAACCGCTTCGCTAAAATCAGGGCCTGTGGTGCGTCAAACAAGTGTAGTAAGCACTTGCACGCAACTATCACAGAATGCTATTTCACCCCAGCAAATCGAGCAAGGTATTGCAGCCTTTGAACAATTAGCGATGCAGAAGATCGTATTAAGCATGGTGGCAGAAAAAAAATTAATTCAAGAAACTCCGCAGAAATGTCATGTTGCTTCCAATTTACTGTCGTGACAAATGTTACGTTTTGCAATTTAAAATAAACTAACCTTCACCGTAGAATTATTCTAGTTCTACAGAGAAGCACGGAGTCTATGTTGTCTCTCAAAGTCACCTCCAGTTGCACAACACTGCGTATGTTCAGGGAGCGGAGAGCAGTTGGAATTCTTCCGCTGTCTAAGTTAACCCTCAGTTTGCTCGGCAGAACTTTTTGCAGCTTTAGAACCATCTACAAATTAGATTTTTCAATCATTGATTGTTAATGGATGGAAAATTGGGGAAAGGCCTAACCGGAGGCCATCACTATAAGATAGTCACCAAGAAATCCAATAGGGAATTCAGAAGAAACTTCTTTGCCCAGAGAGTGGTGAGAATGTGGAACTCGCTGCCACAGGGAGGGGTTGAAGCGAATAGTATCGCTGCATTTAAGGGGAGGCTCGACAAGCATATGAGGGAGAAGGGAATAGAGGGTTATGCTGATAGAGTTAGATGAGAACATAAGAACATAAGAATTAGGAACAGGAGTAGGCCATCTAGCCCCTCGAGCCTGCTCCGCCATTCAACAAGATCATGGCTGATCTGGCCGTGGACTCAACTCCACTTACCCGCCCGCTCCCCGTAACCCTTAATTCCCTTATTGGTTAAAAATCTATCTGTGATTTGAATACATTCAATGAGCTAGCCTCAACTGCTTCCTTGGGCAGAGAATTCCACAGATTCACAACCCTCTGGGAGAAGAAATTCTTTCTCAACTCGGTTTTAAATTGGCTCCTCCGTATTTTGAGGCTGTGCCCCCTACTTCTAGTCTCCCCGACCAGTGGAAATAACCTCTCTGGCTCTATCTTGTCTATCCCTTTCATTATTTTAAATGTTTCTATAAGATCACCCCTCATCCTTCTGAACTCCAACGAGTAAAGACCCAGTCTACTCAATCTATCATCATAAGGTAACCCCCTCATCTCCGGAATCAGCCTAGTGAATCGTCTCTGTACCCCCTCCAATGCTAGTATATCCTTCCTTAAGTAAGGTGACCAAAACTGCACGCAGTACTCCAGGTGCGGCCTCACCAATACCCTGTACAGTTGCAGCAGGACCTCCCTGCTTTTGTACTCCATCCCTCTCGCAATGAAGGCCAACATTCCATTTGCCTTCCTGATTACCTGCTGCACCTACAAACTAACTTTTTGGGATTCATGCACAAGGACCCCCAGGTCCCTCTGCACCGCAGCATGTTGTAATTTCTCCCCATTCAAATAATATTCCCTTTTACTGTTTTTTTTTCCAAGGTGGATGACCTCACATTTTCCGACATTGTATTCCATTTGCCAAACCTTAACCCATTCGCTTAACCTATCTAAATCTCTTTGCAGCCTCTCTGTGTCCTCTACACAACCCGCTTTCCCACTAATCTTTGTGTTATCTGCAAATTTTGTTACACCACACTCTGTCCCCTCTTCCAGGTCATCTATGCATATTGTAAACAGTTGTGGTCCCAGCACCGATCCCTGTGGTACACCACTAACCAGCGATTTCCAACCCGAAAAGGACCCATTTATCCCGACTCTCTGCTTTCAGTTAGCCAGCCAATTCTCTATCCATGCTAATACATTTCCTCTGACTCCGCGTACCTTTATCTTCTGCAGTAACCTTTTGTGTGGCACCTTATCGAATGCCTTTTGGAAATCTAAATACACCACATCCATCGGTACACCACTATCCACCATGCTCGTTATATCCTCAAAGAATTCCAGTAAATTAGTTAAACACGATTTCCCCTTCATGAATCCATGTTGCGTCTGCTTGATTGCACTATTCCTATCTAGATGTCCCGTTATTTCTTCCTTAATGATAGCTTCAAGCATTTTCCCCACTACAGATGTTAAACTAACCGGCCTATAGTTACCTGCCTTTTGTCTGCCCCCTTTTTTTAAACAGAGCTGCTTTCCAATCCGAAAGACAGGAGGAGGCTCGAGTGGAGCATGGACTGGTTGGGCAGAATGGCTTGTTTCTGTGCCGAATATCCGATGTAATGCAATCCCATGTAAAAATGTAGCAATGCTGGGTAGACTGTCCATCACTGGCTTCCAATTCTCCAACCACGCTCCCTTCGAGCATGGCTCCAGAACTTGGTTGATTTTCCCTCATACCTTCTCCTGTTGGAATATCTTCTTGAAGTCCTGGTCAGTATCTCCCCTCAACCAACATCACTAAAGCAGATTATCACATTGCTGTTTGTGGGAGCTTGCTGTGCGCAAATTGGCTGCCACATTTAATACATTACAACAGTGGCTACACGTTTTTTTTTAAAGTACTTCATTGGCTGTAAAGCGCTTTCGGAAGTTCTGAGGTTGTAAGAGGCGCTATAGCAATGCAAATTCTTTCTTTCTGGCTTTCTTTCAAAAACGGCTTTCCATAAAAAAATCTGAGAGTAGGGCAAAATGATTCTTAATTCAATTCATGGACATTGACTCTTCTTACCATTTGGTTCTGAAATACTATTGCCCCCGAAGAAGAAGTGATAAAAAAACCATTTATTTCAAAGGGATTGATACGCTTTGATTAAAATAAGGTCACGGTCATTTCACTTGAGCATATTAATCCGTTCACTACACAACGTGATTTCAGCTCCAGAGTCTTCATTCCCAGTTTGTCCTGTGACTCTCGCCATATAGTGAACTATCTAAAATGAAAGAAACTCCATTCACATTGTACTTTTCACATCTGCAGAACAGCCCAAAATGCTTCAAAGCCATTGAATTAACATAAGAACATAAGAAATAGGAGCAGGAGTCGGCCATTGAGCCCGCTCCGCCATTCAATAAGATCACGGCTGATCTGATCTTGGCCTCAACTCCACTTCCCCGCCCGTTCCGCATAACCCTTGAC
Source organism: Pristiophorus japonicus (assembly GCF_044704955.1). Classification (NCBI taxonomy): domain Eukaryota; kingdom Metazoa; phylum Chordata; class Chondrichthyes; family Pristiophoridae; genus Pristiophorus; species Pristiophorus japonicus. The sequence continues at coordinate 72,723,177 of NC_091997.1, read as the reverse complement.
CCCCTTATCGTTCAAGAATCTGTCTATCGCCACCTTAAGTATATTCAATGACCCAGCCTCCACACTTCTCTGGGGTAGAGAATTCCAAAGGTTCACGACCCTCAGAGAGAAGAAATTCCTCCTCATTTCCGTTTTAAATGGGCGACCCCTTATTCTGAAACTATGCCCCTAGTTCTAGAGGGGAAACATCCTCTCGGCATCTACCTACCCTGTCAAGTCCCCTCAGAATCTTATATGTCTCAATAAGATTAGGGAGGGAGTTCCAGGATTTTGACCCAGGATGAAGGAACGGCGATATATTTCCAAGTAAGTATGGTGTGTGACTTGGAGGAAAACTTGCAGCTGATGTTCTTATGGGTTATGGGGAGCGGGCAGGGAAGTGGACCTCAGTCCATGATCGGATCAGCCATGATCATATTAAATGGTGGAGCAGGCTCGAGGGGCCTTATGGCCTACTCCTGCTCCTATTTCTTATGTTCTTATGACAGGATCAGGCTCCCCTGACATACCCTTCAAGTTGAAGGAAACCACCAATATCACTGTGGCTCAGTGAGTAGCACTCTCTCTCACCTTTGAGTTGGAAGGTTGTGGGTTCAAGTCCTGCCCCAGAAATTTGAGCACATCAATCTAGGTTGACACTCCAGAATGCTGCACTGTCAGAGGTGCTGTCTTTTGGATGAGACGTTAAACCGAGGCCCGGTCTGCTCTCTCAGGTGAACATAAAAGATCCCGTGGCACTATTTAGAAGAAGAGCAGGGGAGTTATCCCCCGTGTCCTGGGCCAATATTTATCCCTCAATCAACATATCACATTGCTGTTTGTGGGAGCTTGCTGTGCGCAAATCGGCTGCCGCGTTTCCCACACTGCACTCCAAAAGTACTTCATTGGCTGAAAAGCGCTTTGGGACATCCAGTAGCCGTGCAAGGCGCTATATAAATGTAAGTCTTTCTTTTTTGCCTGGGTTCTCACATAAAGACTGGGCACTTGAGGAATTAGGTAGGTCAGGGTTGTTGGTATCTCAGCGCTAGTGAGGTGTCGGCAGAAAAAGGGATAAGGGTGGGGGTGGGGCTGGGGAGAGTCAACGGAATTTTGTAAGACTCTGGGAAGGTGTGCTAATCTGCACTGCTGTGGTCAAAAGGCTGGCCAGTTCTGTTATGTCTTTCATCATCATAGACAGTCCCTCGAATCGAGGATGACTTGCTTCCACGTCAAAAAGTTCACAGGTGTTTCAATAATGGACCTAATATTCCAGGTCCGAACGAAATCTTGAAGGGTGGAAGATGCCTGTGCGTGGATTTTTTTAACGTGTGGTGACCATTGCACACCAGCCACCACACGGGCTTGACAGAGCTCGGTTTTGGTCCAGTGACAAGGGTTAACCAGGACAACTGGAGACCTGCTCTGCTGCACGGGCCTAGTGCGCACACATATCCCAGTGTGGGCTGGGCCCGTGCTGCCCCTGGGCCCCGAACTCACGCCTCTCCTGGGCCCCGATCACGTCCCTCTACAATCTCTCGCCGCTCCTTCGCCCCGACCTCGCCGCTCCTGCTGTACCTGCCCACGCTCCAATCACCGACCTGGACCTTGGTGACGTCCCTTCACTGCCATTGCTCTCCTGCTCCAGCACGTGCTGCTCCCTGGAGTGCTACACCACCACACTGCTCCTTCCGCTCCCCGGCCTGCTCCGATGGTGCTCACAGGCCAGGGGCCACGCAGACTGTTTATGAATGACTCCACAAGGTTCTGGTATTGTACTTGAGCTGTTGTGACCTTGGTCCCATTTATTCTAACTCCAGAGTGAGGCACAAGCATGGTGGGCAGCCTTTTATACTGGGCCCTGCACACCTATGCAGGTGACCCTCAGGTCTCCCACCATAGTGCCCTCTGGTGGCACACCTTATACATGTTAGTATACATGGTCTACATACATGACAAGTTCAAAGGCCCACCTCACGGGGAGACACTGCAGGAGGACGGAACCTATTCAAAAAATGAATTGGGTGAGGAGAATTTGTTTGTTTAATAAAATGCACAGTGTGGCTCCAGAGTAGAACATCAGCATCCCTACTGTGTCTTAGTGCCGTTTTATCTGTTTTAGATATATAATCAGACACCTCAGAAGGTATAAACTTCTCTGAGATACGCGAACTGTCAATTCCTGTTGGGAAAATAACATTTTGTTTGAAATGCAAGTACGCTTTGAGCTTCTGCTGCAGATTACAGCACCCATTCCTCCTCGAATCTCATTGGGCAAACAGTATTGCTCACCAAATGGCAGGGATCATTGCATTCTAAAGTGCTAATGAATTAAAGTAGCAGCGCTGTTTCATAAATGTAAGAATAAAAGTGTTTATTAATAATAAAATTGATTCTGTATATATAAAGTGTAAATTATACGAAAAGACAAGTTTGAAGAGACAAAATGGATTCCTTCTCCAAGTTCATGTCTCCTGGCCGGGCACAGCTCAAGTTACAAAGGAAGCATGGCTTTGAAACTTACCAAACTAGAAAAGGTGTTAATTGGAAAGCCATTAACATAATCAAGGAATGGCACCGCTCCTCCAGACAGACACATGTCTGAGGAGAAGCCAATCAGGAATGGCCCTGGAACCAAGACCCAATCCTGAGGCTTTCTGAGAAACAATGGCTTTAAGAGGTATAAAAACTCAAGCCAAAGATTGCTCTCTCGCTTCTCCTTAGCACATGGAAAAAAGCAGGAACTCTCTCTACAGACAAAAGAGCAGGCCGCGTGCTTTGCCAGAAGGAAGTGAAGTATAGCTTTTTATACCTTTTTTATTGTAACATCATTGTATCTGTTGTAATTAAGTAGAGTCTGTGTGATACTAACTGTTATGTCTCAAATAAAACAATGTGTCTGAGTACTGTAGACTTGAGTGAGTGTGACCTTAGTCTCTTTAGTCTGACTCCAGAGTGCTCACGCAACCTGGGAGGCCTGCTTATATGCAGTGCTCCCAAGGGACACTGGGATCCCTTGGGACTCCAACAGATGCGCCCAATGGTGGCGGTAGAATGCTGGTTACAAGGTGCTGCATACATAACATCACTCCCCCCCAATGTCAATAATGCACTTATTAACAGGGTGAGACGATCTGGGGCTTTCCGCTCCCTAGTCGATCATCTCGGTACAAACACCGGTGCAGATGAGTTGGTTGGGCCTTCGCTGGGCGGCTGTACAGCTGGCCTTGCTGGACTGCTGGGGATGATGAGTTCAGTTTCGTGGTCAACCGTGATGTCGGTTGCTGCTTGTGTGTGTATCGGAGGGTCGAAGTTGGTGGTATCCTCTTCAGGTTGCTCGTGGCTGTCTGTGAATCGCAGTTTGGTTTGATCCAAATGCTTTCTGCAAGTTAGTCCATTTGCAAATTTGACCTCAAACACCCTACTCCCTTCTTTGGCTACAACAGTGCCAGCAAGCCATAGTTGAATAAAAATATAGGGTCATTGACTTCAATATCGCGTGACAAATTTGCGCGATCATGGTGCATGCTTTGTTGATGCTGCCTGCCCTCGACATGATCATGGAAATTGGGGTGGACTAGAGAGACCGTTGTTTTGAGTGCCCTTTTCATGAGCAGTTCGGCAGGGGGATCCCCAGTGAGCGAGTGGGGTCTTGTGCGGTAGCTGAGCAGGACTCGGGACAGGTGGGTCAGCAGTGAGCCTTCCGACACGCATTTCAAGCTTTGCTTGATGGTTTGGACTGTCCGTTCTGCCTGGCTGTTAGATGCGGGCTTGAACGGGGCAGATGTGACGTGTTTGATCCCATTGCGGGTCATGTATTCCTTGAATTCAGCGCTGGTGAAGCACGGCCCATTGTCGCTGGCAGGCCGTGCGTGGCAAACATGGCTCGTAGGCTTTCAATGGTGGCAGTGGACGTGCTTACAGACATTATTACACACTCAATCCATGTTGAATAAGCATACACAACAACAAAAAACCTTTTGCCTAGAAACAGGCCAGCGAAGTTAATGTGGATCCTAGACCACTGTTTGGAGGACCATGACCACAAACTTCGCGGTGCCTCCCTGGGTGCATTGCTCACTTGAGAGCAAGTGTTGCATTGGCGCACGCAAGACTCACATCCGGGCCACCACACATGGGATCTGGCTATAGCTTTCATCATCACTATGCCTGGGTGGGTACTGTGTAGGTCGCGTATAAACGTTTCCCTGCCTTTCTTAGGCAAAACCACGCGATTACCCCATAAAAGACAGTCCGCCTGTATGGACATTTCATGCATCTCTGCTGGGACGCTGGACCAGCTCCCATGGAGGACACAGTTTTTTACAAGGGACAGTAAAGGATCCTGGCTGGTCCAGGTCCTGATCCGGCGGACCGTAACAGATGACTTTTCATTTTCAAATGCATCCATCACCAAGAGCAAGTCTGCAGGCTGTGCCATTTCCACCCCGGTGGTGGGCAATGGTAGCCGACTGAGAGCATCAGCGCAGTTCTCTGTGCCTGGCCTGTGGCGAATTACATAGTTATATGCAGGCAGCGTGAGCGCCCATCTTTGGATGCGAGCAGAGGCATTGGTATTAATACCTTTGCTCTCTGAGAATAGCGACATGAGAATAACTCGAACTTAAGCCCAAACAGATGCAAGTGCATTTTTTTTACCCTGTAAACGCATGCCAGAGCTTCTTTTTCAATCATGCTGTCGGCCCTTTCGGCCTTGGACAGACTCCTGGAAGCATAAGCGGCCGGTTGCAATGTTCCCGATTTGTTTGCTTGTTGTAACACACACCAAACACCGTACGAAGAAGCATCGCAAGCTAGCACTAAACATTTACATGGGTCATACAGAACAAGCAGTTTGTTGGAACATAACAGATTTCTGGCTTTCTCAAAAGCAGTCTCTTGTGAGTTCCCCCATACCCAGTCATCTCCCTTGTGCAGCAACACATGTAGAGGTTCTAGCAGGGTGCTTAACCCGGGTGGGAAATTACCAAAATAGTTGAGGAGTCCCAGGAATGACCGCAGCTCCGTCACGTTCTGTGGCCTCGGCTTGTTTTTGATGGCCTCCATCTTGGCGTCGGTGGGTCTGATACCATCTGCCGCGATTCTTCTCCCTTAGAACTCGACCTCTGGCACCAGGAAAACACACTTCGAGCATTTCAACCTGAGTCCCACACGATCTAGCCGACTTAGAACCTCTTTCAGGTTCTGCAAGTGTCCCGACCTGTGACCAGTATGTCGTCCTGGAAAACCATGGTGCGCAGAATCCGACTTTAGCAGACTCTCCATGTTCCTTTGAAAAATAGCCGCGGCCGATCGAATCCCAAATGGGCATCTATTGTAGATGAACAGACCTTTGTGCGTGTTGCTGCAGGTGAGGCCTTTCGAAGATTCCGCCAGCTCCTGCGTCATGTAGGCCGAGGTCAGGTCCAACTTGGTGAACGTCTTTCCTCCGCCCAGGGTCACAAATAGATCGTCTGCCTTGGGTAGCAGGTACTGGTCCTGCAGCAAAAAACTGTTAATTGTTACTTTAAAGTCCCCACAAATTCTGACTGTGCCATCGCCCTTGAGAACCGGAACAATCGGACTGGCCCACTCGTTGAACTCAACGGGCGCGATAATACCCTCTCATTGCAGCCTGTCCGGCTCGATCTCCACTTTCTCTCGCATCATGTATGGCACCGCACGTGCCTTGTGGTGAATGAGTCATGTACCGGGAACCAAGTGGATCTGCATCTTCGCCCCAGAGAAATTTCCGATGCCTGGCTCAAACAACGACGGGAACTTGCTCAAAACCTGGGCACATGAGGCGTCGGTCGACGGACAAAAACGCTCGGATGTCGTCCCAGTTCCAGCGGATTTTCCCAGCCAGCTTCTGCCGATCAGTGTGGGGCCATCTCCTGGTACAATCCATAGCGGTAGTTCATGCATCGCTCCATCATAGGAAACTTTCACCGCTGCACTGCCAATTACAGGGATCAGCTCTTTAGTGTAAGTTCTCAGCTTGGTATGAATAGGGCTCAGCTTTGGGCCTTTGTGCCTTGTTGCACCACAGCCTCTCGAAGGCCTTTTTGCTCATGATAGACTCACTCGCACCCATGTCCAATTGCATGGATACTGGAATTCCGTTCAGTTCAACTTTTAACATGATCGATGGACCTTTTGTGGTGAACCCCGTACACTTCTGCCTCTTCGGTTCGAGTCTCGAGTTCAGTTTGATCCGCCATAGATCGGTTTTCCTCTGCAACGTGGTGGTTTGCAGGGTATGCAGCTCGTCTGCACATTTGCTCATATCCCCTCTAATCGTTGTGCTGCTCAGTCAATACATTTGAACTAGTACCTCGACCAATTACTTTAATTCGGTGACCCCCTGGTTATTGACCTCTCTGCTAAGGAAAATAGGTCCTCCCTATCCACTGTATCGCTGCCCCTCATAATTTTATACACCTCAATTAAATCTCCCCTCAGCCTCCTCTGTCCCAACGAAAGCAACCCCAGCCTGTCCGATCTTTCCTTAGAGCAGTGTGGGAGTTGTTGTGTTCTCTGACGGGGGAACGGCTGGGGACTGAAAGTGTGAGCTGTGTTTCCTGATGCCTCGGCTTAAACCAGTGCCAGAATCAAAGCGACACCAGTGCTCACTCCTCAGATGTAATGGATGTGGGCTGAATGTCACAAGGCATTACTTATCGTATACAAACATAGCAACATATAAAATTGGCGGCCAGGAAAAGACTAACTTGCCAATCAAGCCTGTCCCACACTCAGTGGGCCTGGAGTATCACGACTAGACACTTCACGTAGCAAATGAATTGGAGGCACAAGCATCAATTACGCGGTTTTAAACTGCGGCAGGATATAAAAATAAATAAAGACTTGCTTATATATAAAAGCAAAATACTGCGGAGGCTGGAATCTGGAATAAAATGCTGGAGATCTCAGCAGGTCAGTTAGCATCTGTGGAGAGGAAGCAGAGTTCACGTTTCGGGTCAGAGTTCTGACAAAGAGTCGCCGACCCGAAACGTTAACTCTGCCTCCTCTCCACAGATGCTGCCTGACCCACTGAGACTCCCAGCATGTTCTGCTTTTAGACTTGCATTTATGTAGCACCTTTCACGACCACCGGACGTCTCAAAGTGCTTTACAGCCACTGAAGTACTTTTTGGAGTGTAGTCACTGTTGTAACAGCCAACTTGCGCACAGCAAGCTCCCACAAACAGCAGTGTGATAATGACCCAGATCATCTGTTTTTTTATTATGTTGATTGAGGGATAAATATTGGAAATTTAAAAAAAAACTAGTGTCGGTAATGCTGACTACTGGATTGTCGTACAAACCCATCTGGTTCACTAACGCCCTTTAGGGAAGGTAATCTGCCGCCCTTACCCAGTCTGGTCCATATGTGACTCCAGACCCACATCAATGTGGTTAACTGCTAACTGCCCTCTGAAATACACAACAGTTTGGTACAACTGAATGACAAAGTCAACACTGTGGAAGCAGCTTCACCACACGGACTGCAGCGGTTCAAGAAGGTGACTCACCACCACCTTCTCGAGGGGCAATTAGGGACGGGCAATAAATGCCGTCTCTTGCCGGCGACGGCCACATCCCATGAACGTTCTGAAGGTTCTGACAATGGTGATGGAGGAGAACAAGGAAACATGCATTGAGACCAGAGTGTGAAAGGTATAAATTGGGGATTTAAAGCTGTAATGCATGCCACTTGCCAGTATGCTCACAGGTTTGCAGAGCTGTTGCATTGTGAGTGGCTTAGCCAGTCACGTGATGTTCACAAGACTCAATAAAACCCCAGCCCGTTGGGTCTAGGTCATCCACGATGAGGTATGCAGTTGTGAGCCTGGTGGATGAACCGGTAATGTGTAGTGTGATCGTTAAACCTTTGTTAATGAACCAACTAGTTCTTAATAGCAATGTGTTGCTATGAATTCTTAAGCAATGAACCCACGAAGCAAATACATTGCAAAGGGCCAGAGAAGGTTGCAGAAGGTAGACTGAGGCAGTGGGAGGATCTGTAAACAAGGATGGGAGTATTTGAAAATCAAGCAACGAGTAGTGGGGGGAACCAAGACTGTTTTTGGCACACGGTTTTGTTTAAGCGCTGGCTGCAGTTAAGAAAAACCTATCATGGAGAGTGTTGTGTCCAATGGTCTGAGAGAGTTAACACAACATTGAAGAAGAAATAGAATCATTAGCTGCGCGAGCTTCGCTTCGTCTCTGTATATTAATTCATCTCTCTCGCATGGTCAGGTTCAGTAACACCTCCCAGTAGAATTCCCCAGATGCTGTCATCGGCGTGTGCACTGAACAAATACAGTCACTTCTTTGCATTTTTGGTCACAAATCTCTGCTTTAGAAATCCGAGTCACCTTGATAAACACATCGCCCGCTCACATTGGAGGTGGGGGAAAAGTGGCAAATGTCGACAATGGCTTGAAACTGCTTTACCAATCACATGGAATCTGCAACAACTCCAGCCACTGCCCGTGTAATGTGCGCACCTGTGAGTATGCTCACAGGTTTGTAGAGCTGTGGTGCCAGAGGAGCTGACACGGCCTCTATCCTGGGCCAAAGCGGCACTGGGCCCTGGCTCCGTTACGTGTGTCGAGGCGTGGGGCGATCCCGTCTGAACTGACCCCCCATCCGGACGGAATTCCTCATCGGCGCCAAGCCCCGAAACCTCCCTCGGGAGCCGGCGCCTCACAACTTGAGCCTCCTCCGGGAAATCCCCTCCGAGCCTTTCAGTTCTGCGCGGAGGGAATTCCTGCACAGGCTGCTCCTGCACACTCTCCACGACGTTGCCATCCTCGTCTGCCGTCCGGACACGCCATGGCGCACCATCTTGCCATCCAAAGGAGGGGGGGTCCCCAATGGAGTGCTCTCTACGCAGGAGTCCTCCCTTTATTTATTGGGGACTTGGCCTGGAGGGTGTTGCACGGAGCAGTCCCGTGCAATAAGTTTTTATGTCGGTTCATGGGCTCCCAGGCCGCCTGTAATTTCTGCGGTCTAGAGGTGTGAGGTTGCAGCCCCTCTTCCAATATTTGAAGGGGCTGCTTCTCAAATTCTGGTTGCACTTCAGTCCCACGCTCCAAATCCTTGGGCACCCTGTGCGGAGGGAAGCAGGCAGGTCGGAAGGCCTCCTCTTAGGACTGCTCTTGGACATGGCCAAGGGGGCCATCAACCGGTCCAGGCAGCGGGCAGTCGAGGGGGTCATTCAGCGGTTACATCCGAGCCAGGGTGTCCCTGGACATGGAGCACGCGGTGTCCACCGGTACGCTCGCGACCTTCGGCGAGAGATGGGCGTCGGAGGCACTGGAGTGCATCATCACTCCCGGCAACCAAATTTTGATTTGATCCATTAACGTCAAAAATGTAATTGGTTTATTTTGTCGGTTTTAGTGCCTCCCTTTAATCAGGGGTCACTAGATCTACAGTTCAACTTTAAAATAGTTGTAGAGCTGTTGCATTGTGAGTGGCTTAGCCAGTCACGTGATGTTCACAAGACTCAATAAGACCCCAGCTAGTTGGGTTCAGGGGGATCCATGATGAGGTATGCAGTTGTGAGCCTACTGGATGAACTGGTAATGTGTAGTGTGATTGTTAAACCTTTGTTAATAAACCAACTAATTCTTAATAATGTTGCTTAACTAATTCTTAAGCAAAGAACCTTATGATGATAGATTGAGTACACTGGGTCTTTACTCGTTGGAGTTCAGAAGGATGAGGGGTGATCTTATAGAAACATTTAAAATAATGAAAGGAATACACAAGATAGAGGCAGAGAGGTTGTTTCCACTGGTCGGGGAGACTAGAACTAGGGGGCACAGCCTCAAAATACGGGGGAGCCAATTTAAAACCGAGTTGAGAAGGAATTTCTTCTCCCAGAGGGTTGTGAATCTGTGGAATTCTCTGCCCAAGGAAGCAGTTGAGGCTAATTCATTGAGTGTATTCAAATCACAGATAGATAGATTTTTAACCAATAAGGGAATTAAGGGTTATGGGGAGCGGGCGGGTAAGTGGAGCTGAGTCCACGGCCAGATCAGCCATGATCTTGTTGAATGGCGGAGCAGGCTCGAGGGGCTAGATGGCCTACTCCTGCTCCTAATTCTTATGTTCTTATGTTCTTATGTAACCCATGAAGCAAATACATTGCAGCCACCTGTCCTAATGTCTCGCTATGTGGCTCTGTGTCAAATTTTGTCGGGTAATGCTCCCATGAAAGGCCTTGAGTTTTTTTCTTTTTACAACTTTAAGTGCGCTATATAAATGTGAGCTGTTGTCATTGCTCTCACTGCATCATGGGTTATTGAAGGTTGGCATGCAGGTGCAGCAGGTGGTGAAGAAGGCAAATGGTATGTTGGCCTTCATAGCGAGAGGATTTGAATATATGAGCAGGGAGGTCTTACTGCAGTTGTACAGGGCCCTGGTAAGGCCACACCTTGAATATTGTGTAAAGTTTTAGTCTCCTAATCTGAGGAAGGACATTCTTGCTATTGAGGGAGTGCAGCGAAGCTTCACCAGATTGGTTCCTGGGATGGCAGGACTGACCTATGAAGAAAGACTGGATCGACTAGGCTTGTATTCAATGGAATTTAGAAGAACGAGAGGGGATCTAATAGAAACATATAAAATTCTGACGGGATTGGACAGGTTAGATGCAGGAAGAATGTTCCCGATGTTGGGGAAGTCCAGAACCAGGGGTCACAGTCTAAGGACAAGGGGTAAGCCATTTAGGACCGAGATGAGGAGAAACTTCTTCACTCAGAGAATTGTGAACCTGTGGAATTCTCTACCACAGAAAGTTGTTGGGGCCAGTTTGTTAGATATATTCAAAAGGGAGTTAGATGTGGCCCTCATGGCTAAAGGGATCAAGGGGTATGGAGAGAAAGCAGGAATGGGGTACTGAAGTTGCATGATCAGCCATGATCATATTGAATGGTGGTGCAGGCTCGAAGGGCCGAATGACCTACTCCTGCATCTATTTTCTATGTTTATCACCTTGTTTTTGTGAACCTGGAGCTTTGCGCGCATAGGCCCCGAACATTGCATTACTCGGCCCTGTCATCCAGGATACAGTGTGTGCCTTTTTGCTGTAGAAGGAGGAAAGAATACTAGCAGTGACTGTCAGCAAAGCTGCGAGAGCAGGGCCACATGGGTCGGGTATGTTTTTTGTGGGCCTCAAATGACCTTTTCTCGTTCCTCCCGTTCTAAAATTGACAATCAATCCCGCAATTTTCAGACTTTCCCTGCATTTTGCATCACAAAGCACTCCACAAAGGCAAGGCATTGCTTTGAAACAGTCAATCCAGCCGATACAGCAGCCATTTTGTACTCAGCAAAATCCTACAAACAATGTGATAAACACCCTTTTATTGATGAGATGGAAGGAAAGAATATAGTTGCATTTATATGGCGCCTTACAACCATGAAGTACTTTTGAAGTGTAGTCACTGTTGTATTGTGGGGGAACACGGCAGCCAATTTGCGCACAGCAAGCTCCCACAAACAGCAATGTGATAATGACCAGATAATCTGTTTTGTGTTATGTTGATTGAGGGATAAATATTTTCCACATCTCAAATATTTTTTATTACGAGCAAACCAAATAATTTTTTTTTAAGTCCCATTTTTCATTGCCCCTGTGATTTTTCTTCCTGGTTGCTGAGCTGGAGATGAATCTTCCATTCCTGGGGACACCAGGCCAACCCTGAAGGGTTGACAACCCCATTGAGCTCAGGTGCGATTGCACCAATAACCAAATTGGCATTCCGTGTGACCTATGGCTCAGAGAAGTGGACCATATACAGCAGACACCTCAGATTGCTGGAGAAATACCACCAACGATGTCTCCGCAAGATCATGCAAATACCCTAGGAGGACAGACGCACCAACGTCCGTGTTTGCGATCAGGCCAACATGCCCAGCATCAAAGCACTGACCACACTCGACCAACTCTGCTGGGCAGGGCCACATTGTCCACATGCCCGACACAAGATTCCCAAAGCAAGCGCTCTACTCGGAACTCCTACACGGCAGGCGGGCCCCAGGTGGGCAGAGGAAACGTTACAGGGACACCCTCAAAGCCTCCTTGATAAAATGCAACATCCCCACCGACACCTGGGAGTCCCTGGCCAAAAACCACCCTAAGTGGAGGAAGTGCATCCGGGGGGGGGGGTCCGCTGAGCACCTTGAGTCTTGTCGCCGAGAGCATGCAGAAATCAAGTGCAGGTGGAAAGAGCGTGCGGCAAACCAGACTGCCCACCCATTCTTTCCTTCAACCACTGTCTGTCCTACCTGTGACAGAGACTGTAATTCCCGTATTGGACTGTTCAGTCACCTGAGAACTCACTTTTAGAGTGGAAGCAAGTCTTCCGTGATTTCGAGGGACTGTCTGTGATGATGATGATAGCGATAGATCTGGTGGAGACAGAAGTGCTGCTGACCTGGGATTTTCACACAAAGCACAAAAAGGTCCTTTCACCCTGGCAATAGAACGAGAGAGAGAGAGGGAGAGAGAAAGGGAAAACAAGACAAGCTGAGAGCTCGTTCCTTTAGTTAGCGGGCAGCAGTCCTGCTTGTTTTTAAGTTATATGTCACGTATGTACTTTTGGAATCACTAGCCACTAGTTGGCATCACTGTTGGAGGCTTTTGGACTGCACGCATGTGTGTGCAGCCCAAGTAAAAAAGGCCAACCATTTTGTATATTACTCACTTTGGGCCTTAATAAAGCAGAGCCTCTTGGCATTAAACAGTACTCAATCTAACAGTTATTGCATACACAATATTTGGCGAGGAGGCAACAAGAACCTTTGCATGCAAAAATGAGCACAATTGGATTGTTGGAGCGATTTGTGGAAGGAGAAGGTTGGGCAGACCTTGTGAGACAGTTCTTCGTGGCCAACAAAATGGAGGAGGTCGGCGACGGAGATTGGCGCCGGTTTGCAGTCCAAAAATTTATGGTCTGATAAAGAATCCACTCCTGCCTGTGAGTCCAACAGAGAAGATATATAAAGAATTGTGTACACTGGTACAGGGCCACCTCAAGCCAGAAGAGGGCATCATCATCTCGAGATACAGACTTTACACGCATGTTCGCTCAGAGGGCCAGAATGCGGCGGAATTCGTTGCCGACCTGAGACGTCTAGCGGGACCGTCCAGTCAATGCCAAGTTGCGCACGTACATCAAAGAACTCATAACGGTGATTGGCAGTGCCACAATTAAAGTGTCGTATGGCGGTGCGGATCACGAGTTACCGCTATGGATTGTCCCAGGCAATGGCCCAACGCTGTTCGGCAGGAACTGGCTTGAAAAAAATCAGATGCGATTGGAACGACATCAAGGCGTTGTCATCGGAGAAAGCTACATGTGCCCAAGTACTGAGCAAGTTCCCCTCGCTGTCCGAACCAGGCATCGGCAACTTCACGGGAGCCAAGGTGCAGATCCACGTGGACTCTGATGCAAGACCCGTCCATCATAAAGCTCGGGCAGTGCCGTATATGATGAGGGAGAAGGTCAAAATCGAACTGGACAGACTCCAGCGTGAAGGGATCATATCACCGGTTGAATTTAATGAATGGGCCAGCCCCATTGCTCCTGTGCTGAAAAGTGATGGCACAGAATGTGTGGAGACTACAAGGCTACGATCAACAGGGTTTCGAAACAGGATCAATACCCGTTACCGAAGGCTGATGACTTGTTTGCAACGCTAGCCGGGGGGAAGTCGTTCACCAAACTGGATGACACAGGAGCTGGTCGAGACGTTGAAGAGACTTACGTGCATTAACACGCATAAAGGACTGTTTATTTATCACAGGTGCCCTTTTGGAATTCGCTCGGCTGCAGCAATATTTCAGAGGAACATGGAGAGTCTACTAAAATCCGTTCTCAGAACCGTCGTGTTCCAAGATGACATCCTAATCACAGGTCGTGACTCCGAGGAACATCTGAACAACCTGGAAGAGGTTCTACATCGTCTGGACAAAGTGGGGCTCAGACTGAAATGCTTTAAGTGTAACTTCATGGCACCAGAGGTCGAATTCCTGGGGAGGGAAATTGTTGCTAACGGCATCAGGCCCACGGACGCGAAAACCAAGGCCATCAAGAATGCACCCAAGCCACAGAATGTGACGGAGCTGCGTTCGTTCCTGGGTCTGCTCAGCGACTTAGGTAACTTCCTATCTAAATTGAGCACCTTATTAGAACCACTGCATATGCTGCTAAGAAAAGGCGACAACTGGGTGTGGGGTGCGTCTCAAGTCAGAGCTTTTGAGAAAGTCACTAATCTGCTTTGCTCTAACAAGCTGCTGGTACATTATGACCCATGTAAACATTTAGTATTGGCCTGTGATGCTTTGTCATATGGAATTGGTTGCGTACTCCAACAAGCTAATGAGCGGGTAAACTTCAACCAGTCGCGTATGCTTCAAAAAGTTTGTCTAAAGCAGAAAGAGCCTATAGCATGGTAGAGAAAGAAGCACTAGCCTGTGTGTATGGGTTTAACAAGGTGCATCAGTACCTGTTTGGTCCTCGGTTTGAACTGGAGACAAATCACAAGCCGTTCATTTCACTGTTCGCTGAAAACAGAGATATCAATACCAATGCTTCATCCCGCATCCAGAGGTGGGCGCTGACATTATCCGCTTATGATTATGTCATTCGCCATCGACCTGGCACCGAGAATTGTGCTGAGATGTTTTGAGCCTTCTGCCGTTGCCCATGTCTGATGTGGAAATGCCACAACCAGCGGACCCTATTGTTAGTTATGGATGCTTTTGAGAGTGAAGGAACCCATGTCACGGCTCAACAAGTTAAGACCTGGACCAGCCAGGACCCGATTTTATCGGTGGTGAAGAGTTGCATCCTCAAAGATGATTGGTCTGCCATACCCAAGCAAATGTGCGAGGAGACCAAACCTTACATTCGTTGCAAAGACGAACTGTCTATTCAGTCGGATTGTATATGTGGGGCAATTGTGTTGTTATGCCCAAGAAAGGGAGAGAGAAATTTGTACATGAGCTACATAGCACACATCCCAGCATTGCAATGATGAAAGCCATCGCCAGGTCTCATGTATGGTGGCCGGGAATTGACTCTGAGCTGGAATCATGTGTGCATCAGTGCAACACTTGCATGCAGCTCAGCAAAGCACCAGCGGAATCGCCGCTGAGTCTGTGGCCGTGGCCTTTTAAACCATGGTCCAGGATCCATACAGACTTTGCAGGTCCCTTCCTGGGGAAGATGTTTTTATTTGTGTTGGATGCATATTCAAAGTGGATAGTGTATAATCATGTCAGCCAGCACATCCACAGCTACCATTGAGAATCTCAGTGTCATGTTCGCGACATATGGCCTGCCTGACATCGTTGTTAGCAACAACGGGTCGTGTTTCATCAGTCAGGAGTTTCAAGAGTTCATGAAACTCAATGGTATCAAACATGAAAGGTCAGCACTGTTCAAACCTGCATCCAATGGGCAAGCAAAACATGCTATCCAAATCATAAAGCAGAGTATGAAGCGAGTAACCCAAGGGTCACTGCAGACCCGCCTGTCATGCATACTGCTTAGTTACAGGACAAGACCACAAATGCTTACCGGGGTCTCGCCTGCTGAACTAATGATGAAGACCAAGCTATCTCTTGTACACCCTGACTTGAATAATCATGTTGAATATAGAAGACAAAGTCAGCAAGGGTATCACAATCGCGCAGCTGTGTCACGATATTTCTGTAAATGATCCTGTATATGTTCTGAATTATGGTCAGGGTCCCAAGTGGATCACTGGTACTGTCATGGCCAAGGAGGGCAACAGAGTATTTATTGCCAAGCTCAAAAATGGACAAACATGCAGGAAACATGTGGATCAGACAAAGCTGCGGCCCACAGACGCACCGGAACAGTCGGAGGAAGAGACAATCGACGACCAACCAACTTACCCCCAGTCATCAGAGGACTCAGTGGTCATCAGTGAATCGGGACTTTCAATCACTGACATGTTCAATGAAAATGGACTTTCTATCCCTGACATGGCCATTGCCACTCCCACCAGGTCAGTCACCCAGCCACCAGTCACAACAGACCCTGAACACTCACCCAAGGCTGGAGTTGAACTGAGGCGGTCAACCCGGGAGCGCAAAACACCGGACCGTCTCAACTTGTAAAAGACTGTTAATATCTCAGAGGGTGGGTATTGTCATGTATGTACTTTTGGGATCACTAGCCACTAGATGGCGTCACGGTTGGAGGCCATTGGGCTGCACGCACATGTGTGCAGCCCAAGCATAAAAGGCCAGCCATTTTGTATATTACTCACTTTGGGTCTTAATAAAACAGAGCCAAGGTCATACCTCTTGGAGTTAAACAGTACTCAGTCTAACAGTTATTGCCTACACAACATCATACTTCAGTGGCAGCAGGCAGGAGGAGGCATTGAAAATATTTTGAAAAATCTGCCCTGCCTTTTTATCTCCGCTAAGGCTTCTCTCTCCGACATGCGGAGTGACAGTTATACTGTAATTTCGCAACAGTGAACACGCTTAAATGGCATAAAATGAGAGACGCTGTATGATTGATGGCGCCCTCCACCAGGGTCCTGCCAGGACATCTTTCATTCGACAGATACATTCGCTTTATTTACTCTGCGATTGGGGTGACCTGTGACTTGGGTAAATGTGTCACTGTGCGAGCTTTCAGATGAGCTTGCCTTCTGGTGCGCTGTATAATCTCGATCAGGAACCAACAGCAAAATACAGAAAGGACTACAAGGGATGCTTTGCAATTCTTTCCCCGACTTCTGATTTAGGCAAATTATCAAAGCGTAAAAAAAGAGAGAAATGCCAGCCATACTGGAAATCAGTGGTGCATAATGTCAAACATTAATGCCAGATCTCTGGGGAGTCACAGAGAATGATTAAACAGTCAATCTGCGCGCAAACCACAGCCACACAAAGAATCATTTTAATTTGTCTCCTGGGAGCACCGTGCCTCTGTTCCCTAAATCCGTTTTATTTTGTTGTTGTTGTTGTGCCAGCGTCTCACCTGTTTGGTGCTAGCAGTTAAAATCTCACAGTGCGTGCATTAGATGTCAGGGAGGCACAGAGTACTAGAGGGTGTTTATCGCCAGCGCACTTAGAAATTAAAATCTGTGTGCATTGTGATTAAATCTTCCTGATTGCTCTTGGCCTGAAAAATAAAGCGCGTGCAGTACATTTCATGCTGCGAATTTTAGCTGTAATGGAAAATTAAATGAAATTCTATCCAAGAAAATTGAATCCATTATTTTTTCTCAGTGCCATGGCTTCGAACACTGGGGTTAGTTTGGTCTTGCTTTAAATCTCGAACGTGTTGGAATTGAGGGATAATAGGTTGTTAGTTTCTTCCAGAGATGAGTCTCAGTTGGTAGTGCACTTGCCTTTAGAATCACAGGACTTTGAAACACATAAACTAGACTGACACTGCAGTGCGGTGCAGAGTGAATGCTGTTGGAGGTGCCATCCTTTGGATGAAAACTTAAATGACAGCCTGGTCTGCCTATTATGGTGGGCATTAATGATCTCATGGCACAATAAAGAAGCGCTCAGAGTTCTGGTCACCTGGGGTCTCCCGCAGGTATCAGTGAGTAGCACCCTCGTCTCTGAGTCAGAAGGTTGTGAGATCAAGTCCCACCCCAGTGCCAGTACTGAGGGAGCGCTGCACTGCCGGAGGTACCGTCTTTTGGATGAGACGGCAAACCGTCTGCCCTCTCGGGTAGACGTAAACGATCCCGTGGCATTATATTGAAGAAGAGCAGGGGGCGTTCTCCCCGGTGTCCTGAGCCAGTAGCCAACCCTC
Organism: Pristiophorus japonicus; assembly: GCF_044704955.1. NCBI lineage: Eukaryota > Metazoa > Chordata > Chondrichthyes > Pristiophoridae > Pristiophorus > Pristiophorus japonicus. Next base: position 72,705,358 of record NC_091997.1, on the reverse strand, counting down.
AACCAATATCACTAAAACAGGTTATGTGGTCATTATCACATTTTTGTCTGTGGGAGCTTGCTGTGCACAAATTGGCTGCCTTGTGTCCGACATTACAACAGTGATTACACTCCAAAAAGTACTTCACCGGCTGTAAAGCGCTTTGAGGTTGTGAAAGTCGCTTGATAAATGCAAGTCTTTCATTCTTCTTACAACCAACATCATCAATAATAGATTAACTAGTCCTTGTGTTTGTGTGATCTCACCATGTGCAAAATAGCTACTATATTTGCATACACAACTGCACCTCAACGTAATTCAGGTTTGAGAAGCCCATGAGATGTTTCCGGGAGAAGTGATAAGGCGCGATATAAATGCAACTCTTTATTGTTTATCAGTTTTCGGACAAATAAATTGTACCAGTTGTATCACATAGTCAGACTTTCTTTTTCATAACTTAGCTGAGCTGTAGATTTATAAATGTTTTCTCTTACAGGTGGAGTGAGTGACACAGGGTAAACTTCCAGCTACACCAACACAACAAAGTCCCTCAAACCTCCTTCACCAGTAACCCGCATCCACTTCAGTTCCCCACACCTGGAGATGAATTCTAAACACAATAAGTTAGATGTAAAGGTATACGGCAATCCAAACACCTGTGATAACTAGTAGAGTAAGCCCTAAATATGACCCATGCTTCCTTCAAGTGTGGGTTCACCAAATTTATCCTTCAATATCAAGTAAGCCGTTGTATAAATGCTTGCTTTAAGCCTTTTCTGGATTAGCCAATTATTCACAGCTTATAAAATACCTGTGTCATATTGGAAGTCCTCAGAAAAGGAACCCTCCTCACATCTATCTCATGTCATCATCATAAGCAGTCCCTCGGAATCAAGGAAGACTTGCTTCCACTCTAAAAATGAGTCCTTCGGTGGCTGAACAGTCCAATATGAGAGCCACAGTCCCTGTCACAGGTTGGACAGATAGTCGTTGAGGATATCCATCTCATGCACCAAACAGATAACCCTTCTCACTCCATCTCATGTGCCAAACAAGGAACCCTCCTGTAACGTATGCACCCGTGAGGATGCTCACAGGTTTGTAGAGCTGGTACATTGTGAGCGGCGTAGCCAGTCACATGATGTTCACAAGACTCAATAAAACCCCAGCCAGTTGGGTTCAGGGGATCCACGATGAGGTATGCAGTTGTGAGCTGAGTGGATGAACTGGTAATGTGTAGTGTGATTGTTAAACCTTTGTTAATAAACCAACTAGTTCTTAATAGCAATGTGTTGCTATGAATTCTTAAACAAAGAACCCACGAAGCAAATACATTACACCTTCTCACATCCATCTCATGGACCAAACAAGGAACCCTTCTCACATCCATCTCATGTCGCACCTCAACTTCACCAGCAATCAAACAGTCGATTATGGGAGCTGCACTGTTCCATCACTTGCGCACAGATTCTCGCCCACTGAGTCTGTTCCCTGCTTCTGTATTTATTTTGCCAGCCAACCCTCTTGCGCTATACGGCTTTCACAAAGGCTGAAAATAAACGTGGAATATTCACAGCCTCTGGGAAGTCTGCAAGAATGTTGATTCTATGTATGTGGCCAGCTACCTTTAAATGGCCGCATCCCTTTCATTTTTTACCAGTGGTGAGGGAGGAGGATTGAGACACTTTGTTTGGGGTAGTGTAGAGAGAGCTCTAACCCACGTTATACCTGACCAGGTACTGTTCAATCCTGACACTGGGTACTGTCATGTATGCACATGCTGTTTGTAGCCACCAGATGGTGTCATTGTTGGAGGCCACTGAGCAGCACGCACATGGTGCTGCTCTGGTATAAAAGGCCAGCCATTTTGTGAGTCAGGCACTTTGGGCCTAAATAAAGCAGAGCCAAGGTGGTACCTTGCTTAGTTAAACAATACTCAGTTTGAACCTTTATTGCATACATAACAGGTACGAACTAAAATTCCCAGCACTGACACACCTCACCTTGATAGGTTCACTGAAAGAAGACATGGCGAATGAGATTCTGGTTTCATAGACTCTTCCATGGCACATATGGAATGTTTTCCATGGTGAGAGCAACCCTCATCCATGCCTTTGTTACCTCCAGAACCAACAATTCCAATGCACTCCTGACTGGCCTCCTACCTTGCACCCTCTGTACACTTGAACTCATCCAAGACTCTGCTGCCCGTATCTTAACTCACCTCAAGTCTCTCTTGTCCATCACCCTTGCGCTCGCTGGCCTACGTTGGCTCATGATCCGGCAACGCCTCAGTTTCTCATCCTTGATTTCAAATCCTTCCGTGGCCCTCGCCCCTCCCTATCTCTGTGGCCTCCTCCAGCCCCACAAACCTCCGAGATCTCTGCACTCCTTTGATTCTGGCTTCTTTCACATCCCAATTTTAATCGCTCCACCATTGGCAGCCGTGCCAGCGCTTGCCTAGATCCTAAGCTCTGGAATCCCTCCCCAAACCTCTCTACCTCTCTTTCCTCCTTTAAGGCCAAGCTTTTGCTCACCTGCTCCAATGACTCCTTAAATGGCTCCTTAAATGGCCAAATTCGGTTTGATAGCGCCCCCTGTAAAGCGCCTTGGGGCGTTAAAGGTGCCATACAAATGCAAATGCTTGCTGTAATATGGATAATATTGCATAATAATTTCACTGAGATGTGATCTACTAGCTTTTTTTCTCATCATTTTAAAGTAGGGTCATCATAGAATATATTTACATTGCATAATCATCTGCCTACATGTTCCATTTATTCCTGTGAAGTGATTTTTTTTTTATCACATAAATAATATTTCTATTTCCATCGCTGGTTGGTAGTGTACAATGGATGCATAATAATTAGACGCACCACCACTTACTACCAATGCTGAGACAGGCTCATTCACAAACAATATTGTAACAATAACAACTTACATCACACAATGTCAAAATCCAGAACGTTCTGTGCAGGACCGGCTGGAGAGCTGAGATGCAAAACTGAGGTGCTACAGTGCCACCACATGTGGGAGGGTGTAATTACAGCCATCATCATCGGCAGTCCCTCGGAATCGAGGAAGACTTGATTCCACTCCTGAAGTGAGTTCTTTGGTGGAGTCCAATGCGAGAGCCACAGACCCTGTTACAAGTGGGACAGACATTTGTCGAGGGAAGGGGTGGGTGGGATTGGTTTGCCGCGCGTTCCTTCTGCTGCCTGCGCTTGACCTCGTCACGCTCTCGCCGTTGTGATTCGAAGAGCTCATCGCCCTCCCGGATGCACTTTCTCCGCCTCGGGCAGTCTTCGGCCAGGGACTCTCAGGTGTCAGTGGTGATGTCGCACTTTACCAGGGAGGCTTTGAGGGTGTCCTTGTAACGTTTCCGCTGCCCACCTTTGGCTCGTTTGCCGTGAAGGAGCTCCGCTTAAAGCATTTGTTTAGAGAGTCTCGTGCATGGCCTGCCCAGTGAAGCTGATCGAGTGTGGTCAGTGCTTCAATGCTGGGGATGTTGGCCTGGACAAGGACACTGATGTTGGTGCACCTGTCCTCCCAGGGGATTTGCAGGATCTTGCGGAGACATTGTTGGTGATATATCTCCAGCGACTTGAGGTGTCTTCTGTACATCGTCCATGACTCTGATCCATACAGGAGGGTGGGTATTATTACAGCCCTGTAGACCGTGAGCTTGGTGGTAGATTTGAGGGCCTGGTCTTCGAAAATTCTTTTCCTCAGGCGGCCGAAGGCTGCACTGGCGCACTGGAGGCGGTGTTGAATCTCCGCGTCAATGTCTGCTTTTGTTGACAAGAGGCTCCCGAGGTATGGGAAATAGTCCTCGTTGTCGAGGGCCACACCATGGATTTTGATGACCAGAGGGCAGTGCTGTGCGGCGAGGACAGGCTGGTGGAGGAACTTTGTCTTACGGATGTTAAGCGTAAGGCCCATGCTTTCATATGCCTCGGTAAATAAGTCGACTATGTCCTGGAGTTCAGCCTCAGAATGTGCGCACATGCAGGCGTCGTCCGCATACTGTAGCTCAACGACAGAGGTTGGGGTGGTCTTGGACCTGGCCTGGAGGCGCCATAGGTTAAACAACTTCCCACTGGTTCTGTAGTTTAGTTCCACTCCAGCGGGGAGCTTGTCGACTGTGAGGTGGAGCATGGCAGTGAGGAAGATTGAGAAGAGTGTTGGAGCGATGACGCAACCCTGTTTGACCCCAGTCCGAACGTGGATTGGGTCTGTGATGGATCCGTTGGTAAGGATCGCGGCCTGCATGTCGTCGTGGAACAGGCGAAGGATGTTGACAAACTTTTGAGGGCATCCGAAATGGAGGAGGACGCTCCATAGACCCTCAGGGTTGACAGTGTCAAAGGCCTTTGTAAGGTCGAAAAAGGCTGTCACGCTGCAAAGATCATGTCCGTTGTGCCCTGTAGCGGATGAAATCCGCTCTGTGCTTCCGGGAGGAGCTCCTCGGCCACGGGAAGAAGACGGTTGAGGAGGACTCTAGCGACAACTTTCCCAGTGGCTAATAGCAGGGAGATTCCCCTGTAGTTGCCGCAGTGGGACTTGTCCCCCTTTTTTAAAGGTGGTCACAATCACTGCATCTCTGAGATCTCCCGGCATGCTCTCCTCCCTCCAGATGAGAGAGATGAGCTTCTGTATCTGCGCCAACAGTGCCTCTCCGCCATACTTTAGCGCCTCAGCAGGGATTCCATCTGCACCCGTAGCCTTGTTATTCTTCAGCTGTTTTATGGCTTTGCCGACCTCGTGCAATGTTGGAGTTTCACTGAGGTAGTGGTGGGATGGAGTCATTTTACAGCATCACACGTTTAAATAGGCAGGTTCCATTATTGATGTGACTGTCGACATTTATACAGCGCCTTTCACATCCAAAGTGCTTTACAGCCAATTACGTACTTTTTGGAGTGTAGTCACTGTTGTAATGTGGGAAACGTGGCACACAGCAAGCTCCCACAAACAAGCATGTGATCATGACCTGATAATCTGATTTTTAGTGATGTTGATTGAGGGATAAATATTGGCCCCATGACACCGGGGATAACTCCCCTGCTCTTCTTCAAGATTGCCAGTGTATTGCACTCTTGCCTCTGAGTCCAAAGGTTGTGGGTTCAAGTCCCACTCCAGGGATGTCAGCACATAAGTTTAGGCTGACACTCCAGTGCAGTGCTGAGGGAGTGCTGCACTGTCGGAGGCACTGTCTTTTGGATGAGACGTTAAACTGAGGCCCCTCTCAGGTGGACATTAAAGATCCCATGGAACTATTCTGAAGAAGAACAAGGGAGCCAGCGAAGTAAGGCTTTGCAAACTGGAGGAGTGTACGAACACAGATTAATACATGTCTATGAGGCACTGAAAGACACCAAATGGGCTCAATTTCAACAGCCATGCAAACATTTTCACAGCCTCGTCGTGTGAGCTTGAGGGAGGCTGAGCTCACCAGTGTGATTATTTAATGATTGCAAAAAGCTGACAAGACAATTATCTCATTCTAATCATTAAAATGGGGTTGAGACACAGCAGGCAGTCAGAGTGTTTTTTTTTTACCATCAACATCTTAACTTCACTGCTGGGGCTCCGTTCATTCTCAGTGCCCATTTGTGCCAACGTAAAACCATCGCTTGAAAACAGGCCAATGGCGGCACCAGATGGTCTGTCAAGCCTGCCCCATGCTCATGATGACTGAAGCATTGTGACTAGACACAGGATTACATGACACCGGATATACGGCACAGAAACAGGCCATTCGGCCCAACCAGTCCATGCCGGTGTTTATGCTCCACTCGAGCCTCCTCCCGTCTTTCCTCATCTAACTCTATCAGCATAACCCTCTATTCCCTTCTCCCCCATATGCTTGTCCAGCCTCCCCTTAAATGCATCGATACTATTCGCCTCAACCACTCCCTGTGGCAGCGAGTTCCACATTCTCACCACTCTCTGGGTAAAGAAGTTTCTTCAGAATTCCCTATTGGATTTCTTGGTGATTATCTTATATTGATGGCCTCTAGTTATGCTCTTCCCCACAAGTGGAAACACTCTCTCTGTATCCACTCTATCAAAACCTTTCATCATTTTAAAGACCTCTATTAGGTCACCCCCCAGCCTTCTTTCTTCAAGAGAAAAGAGACCCAGCCTGTTCATCTCTTCCTGATATGTACACCCTCGCATTTCTGGTATCATCCTTGTAAATCCCTGCAACCTCTCCAGTGCCTCTATATCCTTTTTATAATATGGCGACCAGAACTGTATGCAGTGCTCCAAGTGTGGTCTAACCAAGGTTCAATACAGGTATAGAGACTTCCCACTCCCCCTCCCCCCACAACCATGTCATTTCGTGAGATAGATTTTTTTAAAACACAGGCTTCAAACAGGTGGGGAGGCGGCAGGGGGGTGAAATCTGGAAAATTCCTTTCCGACCTTCTCAGGCAATTGTAATCATTTCAGGAGATCACATTCAACCACCCTTCCGTTAACTCTTAAACCACTTAGAAACATAGAAACATGGAAATATAGGTGCAGGAGTAGGCCATTTGGCCCTTCGAGCCTGCACTGCCATTCAATAAGATCATGTCTGATCATTCCCTCAGTACCCCTTTCCTGCTTTCTCTCCATACCCTTGGTCCCTTTAGCCGTAAGGGCCATATCTAACTCCCTTTTGAATATATCCAATGAACTGGCATCAACAACTCTCTGCGGCAGGGAATTCCACAGGTTAACAACTCTCTGAGTGAAGAAGTTTCTCCTCATCTCAGTCCTAAATGGCCTACCCTTTATCCTAAGACCATGTCCCCTGGTTCTGGACTTCCCCAACATTGGGAACATTCTTCCTGCATCTAACCTGTCCAGTTCCGTCAGAATCTTATACGTTTCTATGAGATCCCCTCTCGTCCTTCTAAACTCCAGTGAATAAAGGCCCAGTCAATCCAGTCTCTTCTCATATGTCAGTCCAGCCATCCCTGGAATCAGTCTGGTGAACCTTCGCTGCACTCCCTCAATAGCAAGAACGTCCTTCCTCAGATTAGGAGACCAAAACTGAACACAATATTCCAGGTGAGGCCTCACCAAGGCCCTGTACAATTGCAGTAAGACCTCCCTGCTCCTATACTCAAATCCCCTAGCTATGAAGGCCAACATACCATTTGCCTGCTTCACCACCTGCTGTACCTGCATGCCAACTTTCAATTACTGATGAACCATGACACCCAGGTCTCATGCACCTCCCCTTTTCCAAATCTGCCGCCATTCAGATAATATTCTGCCTTCATGTTTTTGTCCCCAAAATAGATAACCTCACATTTATCCACATTATACTGCATCTGCTATGTATTTGCCCACTCACCTAACCTGTCCAAGTCACCCTGCAACCTCTTAGCGTCCTCCTCACAGCTCACACCGCCACCCAGTTTAGTGTCATCTGCAAACTTGGAGATATTACACTCAATTCCTTCATCCAAATCATTAATGTATATTGTAAAGAGCTGGGCTCGCAGCACTGAGCCCTGCGGCACCCCACTAGTCACTGCCTGCCATTCTGAAAAGGACCCGTTTACCCGGCTCTCTGCTTCCTGTCTGCCAACCAGTTCTCTATCCACATCAGTACATTACCCCCAATACCATGCGCTTTGATTTTTCACATCAATCTCTTGTGCAGCACTTTGTCAAAAGCCTTTTGAAAGTCCAAATACACCACATCCACTGGTTCTCCCTTGTCTACTCTGCTAGTTACATCCTCAAAAAATTCCAGAAGATTCGTCAAGCATGATTTCCCTTTCATAAATCCATGCTGACTCGGTCCGATCCTGTCACTGCTTTCCAAATGAGCTGCTATTTCATCCTTAATGATAGATTCCAACATTTTTCCCACTACTGATGTCAGGCTAACCGGTCTATAATTACCTGTTTTCTCTCTCCCTCCTTTTTTTAAAAACTGGTGTTACATTAGCTACCTTCCAGTCTATAGGAACTGATCCAGAGTCGATAGACTGTTGGAAAATGATCACCAATGCATCCACTATTTCTAGGGACACTTCCTTAAGTACTCTGGGATGCAGACTATCAGGCCCCGTGGATTTTTCGGCCTTCAATTCCATCAATTTCCCTAACACAATTTCCCGCTTTATAAGGATATCCTTCAGTTCCTCCTTCTCACTCGACCCACTGTCCCCTAGTACATTCGGAAGGTTATTTGTGTCTTCCTTCGTGAAGACAGAACCAAAGTATTTGTTCAATTGGTCTGCCATTTCTTTGTTCCCCATTATAAATTCACCTGAATCCGACTGCAAGGGACCTACGTTTCTCTTCACTAATCTTTTTCTCTTCACATATTTATTCTATGTGGTGCCATCTCTTCCCCAACCAAGACTTCTGCCAAGCGATTTATCATTGTTGATTGACTGACAGCACGCCTTCCCATAGTTATTGCAAGACCTGACTCTAAATCTCGAATGATAAGCGAGGAAAATGATTGAGTCGGAGTCGACCATTTAGCACCACAGGATAGCGAGCTAGCCGTGCATTGTAGTTTGTATAATGGGCACAACTTGGCAATTTTGACCATGTATATATTCTTGGCAGAAGCGGTCGTCTCTTGTTTCTGTCTTGCACATGGCATTTGTTCAAAGTAGACAGATCTAAGTGCGGCCTTTAATTCAGGCTTCAAAAGATCCAGAATTTGGGCCTTCCAATTTAAAGTCTAAGATCGTCAACATCATAGGCGATCCCTCGAACGAGGATGACTTGCTTCCACACCAAGAGGGATGAGTACACAGATGTTTCAATGAAGGACCCGATATTCCAGTCCTGAACTCCAGGGGTGGAAATGCCTGTGCGAGGATTTTTTTAACCTGTGGTGACCGTTGCACATCAGTCACCACATGGGCTTTACAGAACTAGGTCTTTATCCAGTGGCAAGAGTTTACCAGGACGACAAGACCAGCTCTACTTCATGGACCTAGTGCGCACAGATATCGCAGTGTGGGCTGGCCCGTGCTGCCCCTGGGCCCTCAGCCCTCTGCGCCCCGTACCCTCATCTGCCGCATCTCTGCCGCGATCTCTCGCCGCTCCTCTGCCACAAAACATTCACCGCACCTCCGCCACGATCCCTCACCGCCCGACCGCCACATACGCCGAACCTCCGTCACAATCTCTCACCGTGCCTCCTCACCAAACATTCGCTGAACTTCCGCCACAATCACTCGCCGAATCTCAGCCACGATCTCTCATCGCTCCTCCGCCTCAATCACTCGATACACCTCCGTCACGATCTCTCGCTGCTCCTCTGCCCTGACCTTCCCGCTCCTCCGCTGAACCTGGGCCCCGCCGATGTTCCTGCCCACGCTCCAAATGGTGACCTGGGTTTTGATGACATCATGCAGTCGCCCTCCTTGAAGCCGTCACACACTTGTAGCAGCTCGCGCTGGAAGCTGCAGTGGTATGCTCTTTTATCCTCCCTGTCATGTATGTATGCTTGGATTTTCTAGCCATCAGGTGGCGCCACTATCGGAGGTCATTGGGCTGTGCGCATGTGTGTGCGGCCCAGGTATAAAAGGCCAGCTATCTTGTAATGTGATCACTTTGGGCCCTAATAAAGTACAGCCAGGTTTGTACTTGTTCGGTGTTTACAGTATTCAGTCTATTGAGTTATTGCATAACAACATTTGGTGACGAGGTAACAAGAACCTTCGCATGCAAAACTGAGTACAATTGGAATTCTGGAGGGAGAAGATTGGGTAGACTTTGTAGCCTGCTTGAACCAGTATTTCGTGGCCAACAAAATGGAGAAAGAGGCAGATGCAGTTCAGCGTGGGCGGTCCTCCTCATGTTTTGCGGTCCAAAAATTAAAGAATCTCCTCTCGCCCTTAAGTCCAACGAACAAGGACTATGAAACATTATTTGCTCTGGTACATGACCATCTCAAACCAGATGAAGGCATCATCATCTCAAGATATCGATTCTATACGCACGGTCGTTCTGAGGGCCAGGATGTATCAGAATTCGTTGCCTACCTAAGACGTCTAGCTGGACCTTGTAAGTTCAAAACTGCGTAAGCAGACATGTTTCGGGACTTCTTTGTAAATGGCATCAACCACGAAGTGATCCTTCGTAAGCTACTGGCAGCGGAGGCGCTGGATTTGAGCAAGGCCATCACGATTGCCCAATTATGATGATGGACAAAAGCTTAAAGCAGATATCATTGAAAAATCGGAACTCAGCAAGTACTGTAAACAAGATAGTATCGTCGTTTGGCAGAGCTGCATATGGCAGGTCCTACTCGACTGCATACGCGAAACCTGTGGCTGCTCAAAGTCTGCCAACGGGAATGAATCTAATATCACCGTGTTGACGTTGTGGGAGAAATCATCGGCATCATCAGTGTCGGTTTAAACAGCATATTTGTAAAAGCTGTTCGAGAGTAGGGCATCACCAGCATATGTGTCCGCAACTGAGCAAGTGTGCTGCGACACATCACGTGGAGGATGATGACCAGTCTAGCGCGGATCCGGATACGCAATCCGAGATACCAGAGGAGGAAGCGTATGGACTGTATTCGTTCCTAACAAAGAGCCAACTGATAATGATTAATATAAAACTTAATGGTGTGCCGGTATCAATGAAATTGGACACGGGTGCGAGTCAATCAATAATGAGCCAGAGGATATTCGACAGACTGTGGGATACTAAGGCTGTGAGGCCTAAGCTGAGTCCAGTCAATGCCAAGTTGCGTACGTACACTAAAGAACTCATAATGGTGATTGGCAGTGCAGTAATCAAGGTGTCGTATGATGGTGCGGTTCACGATTTACCATTATGGATTGTTCCAGGCAATGGTCCAACGCTGTTCGTCAGGAACTGGTTAGAAAAAATCAAATGGAACTGGAATAAGATCAAAGCATTGTCGTCGGAGGATGATACCTCATGTGCTCAAGTGCTGAGCAAGTTCCCCTCGCTGTTTGAACCAGTCATCGACAATTTCATGGGAGCCAAGGTGCAGATCCACATGGACTCGGGTGCAAGACCTGTCCATCATAAAGCTCGGGTAGTTCCGTACATGATGAGGGAGAAGGTCGAAAACGAACTGGACAGACTCCAACGTGAAAAAATCGTATCACTGGTCGAAATTAACGAATGGGCCAGCTCCATTGTTCCCATGTTGAAAAGTGATGGCACTGTCAGGATTTGTGGAAACTACAAGGTTACGATCAACCGAGTTTTAAAACAAGATCAATACCTGTTACCGAAGGCTGATGACCTGTTTGCAACACTAGCTGGGGTGAAGTCGTTCACAAAACTGGATCTCACATCGGCCTACATGACACAGGAGCTGATCGACACGTCGAAGAAACTTACATGCATCAACACTCATACAGGACTGTTTATCTACAACAGATGCCCCTTTGGAATTCGCTCGGCTGCAGCCATATTTCAGAGGAACATGGAGAGTCTACTGAAGTCCGTCCCCAGAACCGTCATGTTCCAAGATGACATACAGGTCGTGACTCCGCCGAACATCTGAACAACCTGGAAGAGGTTCTACATCGTCTGGACAAAGTGGGACTCAGACTGAAACGCTCGAAGTGCGTCTTCATGGCACCAGAAGTCGAATTCCTGGCGAGGAAAATTGCTCCTGACGGTATCAGACCTATAGACTCGAAAACCAAGGCCATCAAAAATACATCCAAGTCTCAGAATGTGACGGAGCTGCATTCGTTCCTTGGTCTACTCAACTAATTCGGTAATTTCTTACCTAGATTGAGCACCTTATTAGAGCCACTGCACATGCTGCTAAGAAAAGGTGACAACTGGGTTTGGGGTGCGTTTCAAGACAGAGCTTTTGATAAAGCTACTAATCTGCTTTGTTCTAACAAGCTGCTGGTACATTATGATCCATGTAAGCATCTAGTTTTGGCCTGTGATGCTTCGTCATATGGAGTTGGTTGTGTGCTCCAACAAGCTAATGAGTCGGGTAAATAACAACCTGTTGCATATGCTTCAAAAAGTTTGTCAAAGGTGGAAAGAGCCTACAGCATGGTAGAGAAAGAAGCACTAGCCTGTGTGTATGGAGTTAAAAAGATGTATCAGTACCTGTTTGGTCGTCGGTTTAAACTGGAAACAGATCACAAGTCACTCATTTCATTGTTTTCAGAAAACAAAGGTATCAATACCAATGCATCATCCCACATCCAGAGATGGGCGCTGACATTATCCGCTTATGATTATGTCATTCGCCATAGACCTGCAACTGAGAATTGTGCCGATGCATTAAGCCATCTGCCGTTGCCCACACCGGAGGTGGAAACGCCACAACCAGCAGATCTACAGTTAGTCATGGATGCTTTTGAAAGTGAAGGAACCCCTGTCACAGCCCAACAAGTTAAGACCTGGATCAGCCAAGACCCGATATTATCGGTTGTGAAACGTTGTATATTTAGTGGTGATTAGTCTGCCATACCCAAGCAAATGTGTGAGGAGACCAAACTTTACATCCATCGCAAAGACGAACTACCCATTCAATCAGATTGTAAACTGTGGGGTAATCGTGTTGTTATGCCCAAGAAAGGCAGAGAGAAATTTGTGCATGATCTACATAGCACGCATCCCAATATTGTCATGATGAAAGCCAGTGCCAGGTCTCATTTATAGTGGCCTGGAATTGACTCTGATCTGGAATCATGTGTGCATCAGTGCAACACTTGCATGCAGCTCAGCAAAGCACCAGCGGAATCATCGCTGAGTCTGTGGTCGTGGCCATCTAAACCATGGTCCAGGATCCACATCGACTTTGCAGGTCCCTTCCTGAGAAAGATGTTCTTAGTTGTGGTGGATGCTTATTCCAAGTGGATAGACTGTACAATCATGTCATCCAGCATATCCACAGCTACCATTGAGAGCCCGTGTCATGTTTGCTACGCATGGTCTGCCTGCCATCATTGTAAATGACAACGGATCGTGCTTCACCAGTATGGAGTTTCAAGAGTTCATGAAACTCAATGGTATCAAACATGTGAGGTCAGCACCATTCAAACCTGCATCCAATGGACAAGCAGAGCGTGCTGTCCAAACCATTAAGCAGAGTATGAAACATGTAACTAAAGGTTCACTGCAAACTCGCTTGTCACGCATATTGCTTAGTTACAGGACAAGACCCCATACGCTTACCAGGGTCTCCCCTGCTGAACAATTGATGAAGAGAGGTCTCAAGACCAGGCTCTCTCTTTTCACCCTGACTTGAATAAGCGTGTTGAATACAGACATCAAAGTCAGCAAGGGTATCATGATCGCGTTACTGTGTCAAGCGACATTTCTATCAATGATCCTGTGTATGTACTGAATTATGGTCAAGGTCCCAAATGGATCACCGGTACTGTTACGGCCAAGGAGGGTAATAGAGTGTTTATCGTTAAGCTCAAGAATGGACAGACATGCAGGAAACATGTCGATCAGATAAAGCTGTGGCACACGGATGAACCGGAACAGTCTGAGGAAGACACAATCAGTGACCAACCAACCTACCCTCGGTCATCAGAGGACTCCGCTGTCATCAATGAATCTGGACTTTCAATCCCTGACGTGGTCATTGCCACTCCCATCGGATTGGCTATCCAGCCTTCAGTCACAACAGACTCAGAACACTCACCCAAGGCTGGAGTTGAACTGAGACGTTCAACTCAGGAGCGGAAAGCCCCGGACCATCTCAATTTGTAAAAAGACCGTTACTAATAACTTAAAGGGGGATATTGTCATGTATGTATGCTTGGGTTTACTAGCCACTAGGTGGCGCCACTGTCGGAGGTCATTGGGCTGTGCGGCCCAGTTATAAATGGCCAGCCATCTTGTAATGTAATCACTTTGGGCCCGAATAAAGCAGAACCAGGTTTGCTCAGTCTATTGAGTTATTGCATACACAACACTCCCGATCTGCGGTGGTGTCCTCTCGCAGGTCAGGGTGGCCAAGTACCCTCGTTATTACGTACATGTGAAGCCTTCACTTACATTGTAGGAAAAGAATACATGGAATTACATAAAATGTACAGTGCAGAAACAGGCCATTCGGCCCAACTAGTCCATGCCAGTGTTTATGCTCCACACAAGCATCATGCCTCCACACTTCAGAAATCCCCATCAATATATCCTTCCATTCCTTTCTCCCTCATGTACCTCTCTAGATTCTCCCTTAATTACATCTGTACTGCTCACCTCAACCACTCCATGCGGTAGCAAATTCCACTTTCTCACCACTCTCTGGGTTAAGAAGTTGCTCCTGAATTCCCATTTGGATTCACTATTGACTATTTTATATTTATGACTCTCAGCTATCCAATTAGTTCCACTCCCCTGCACTTTCCCCATAGCCCTGCCAAATTATTCCACTTCAAGTATGCACCCTATTCCCTTTTGAAAGTTATTATTGAATCTGCTTCCACCAGCCTTTCAGACAGTGCGTTCCAGGTCAACTTGCGTAAACAGATCTCCTCATCTCCCCCTGGTTCCTTTGCCAATTACCCGTAAATCTGTGTCCTCTGGTTACCGGCCCTCCTGCCACTGGAAACAGTATCTCCTTATTTACGCCATCACAATCCTTCATGATTTTGAAGACCTCTATCAAATCTCCCCTTCAGCTTCTCTGCTCCAAGAAGAACAACCTTCGTTTTTCTAGTCTCTCCATGTAACTGAAGACTTTCATCTCTGGTAACATTCTAGTAAATCTCTTCTGCATGCTCTCCAAGGTTCCATAAGAACATAAGAACATAAGAATCAGGAACAGGAGTAGGCCATCGAGCCCCTCGAGCCTGCTCCGCCATTCAACAAGATCATGGCTGATCTGGCCGTGGACTCAGCTCCACTTACCCGCCCACTCCCCGTAAATTCCTAAAGCTGCGGTGCCCAGAATTGGACCCAATACTCCAGCTGGGAGCAAACCTGGTTCAGACAGTTCTGAAAATAAAACCATTAATGATGTAAAGCAAGAATAAAGCACGTGCCTCGAAACAGCAGAGGCGTAGTGAGCTGCCTTCAAAGAAAATGTTGTGTAAATATATCTTGTGCATAATTTAAAACCAAGGATTTGTACTGCAATGAGGAATAAGGCAGCTTTGATAGCAAAAATACAATGAACTAGATGTGATTAAACTTACATAACCCCCATTCAATGCACAGATAACTATTAAAAAAAATCAAATGTTAACTGCATGCTCATTCACATCTGTTAGCTTCTCTGCCGCCTTTGTAGTAGTCTGCTTTGAAATTATCATTTTTATTCATTCAAAGTATTTTCGCAGTTCACAGGCAAAGGATGACATTTTAAATATCGTCACCAGCAGGGCCCTGAATGTCAAAATGATCCTGTTTGGAACAGACCGGGGGAACGTTTTACTGTGGTAAAAGTTTACAAAACCGATGGGGAAACAATCAGTTTGTGTGAGATGTCACACAATGAAATGATGACAGGTCCAATTAATGCATCGTTCTTCTCTCACTCATAGTTTCGAATCATAAGAAGAACAGCAACTTGTATTTATATAGCGCCTTTAATGTAGTGAAACATCCCAAGGAGCTTCACAGGAGTGTTAATGAGATAAAGATTTGACACCGAGCCGCATAAGGAGACCAAAAGCTTGGTCAAAGAGGTAGGTTTTAAGGAGCGTCTTGAAGGAGGAAGGAGAGGCAGAGAGGTTTAGGGAGGGAGTTCCAGAGCTTGGGGCCCAGGCAACAGAAGGCAAGGCCACCGATGGTTGAGCGATTATAATCAGGGATGCTCAAGTGGGCAGAATTAGAGGAGCGCAGACATCTCGGGGGGGTTGTGGGGCTGGAGGAGATTACAGAGATAGGGAGGGGCAAGGGCCACGGAAGGATTTGAAAATACGGATGAGAATTTTGAAATCGAGGTGTGGCTTAACCGGAAGCCAATGTAGGTCAGCGTGCACAACGGTGATGGGTGAGCGGGACTTGGTGCGAGTTAGGACACGGGCAACTGAGTTTTGGATCACCTCTAGTTTACGTCGGGTAGAATTTATATGCAGTACCTTTCAAGACATCGGGATGTCCCAAAGTGCATCTCCGCCAATCAGTCATTGTTGAGTCACTGTTGTAATGTTGGAAATGTGGCAGCAGTCTGTGCACAGCAAGGTACTATCAAAGCCGCCATGTTCCTCAAATCACTAAAGGCTGCAGCACAGGCTAGCAAGGCTTTAAAAATGACCAAGCAGTAAGGTTTATTTCTAGAGGTATAGAATTGAAAATGAGAAAAGTTATGCTAAGTCTGTATCGAACCTCGGTTAGAACACACTTGGAGTACCATGTGCAGTTCTGGCCGCCATATTATAAAAAGGATATAGAGGCACTGGAGAAGGTGCAGAGAAGATTTATGAGGATGATACCAGAAATGCGAGGGTATATATATCAGGAAAGGATGAACAGGCTGGGTCTCTTTTCTCTTGTAAAAAGAAGGCTGAGGGGTGATCTAATAGAGGTCTTTAAAAGTATGAACGGTTTTGATAGAGTGGATACAGAGAGTGTGTTTCCACTTGTGGGGAAAAGCATAACTAGAGGCCATCAATATAAGATAGTCACCAAGAAATCCAATAGGGAATTCAGAAGAAACTTCTTTACCCAGAGAGCGGTGAGAATGTGGAACTCGCTGCCACAGGGAGTGGTTGAGGCGAATAGTATCGATGTATTTAAGGGGAGGCTGGACAAGCATATGGGAGAGAAGGGAATAGAGGGTTATGCTGATAGAGTTAGATGAGGAAAGACGGGAGGAGGCTCGAGTGGAGCATAAACACCGGCATGGACTGGTTGGGCCAAATGGCCTGTTTCTGTGCCGTATATCCTGTAGATTGCCCAATGTCCTAGAATGTCCTAGCTGTGAGCTGCACGTAATATTAGTGAGTGGAGTGCAGGCAGGCAGCAGAAGAATGCTTGGCCACAAGAATTGTTTGAGCTGACTGCATCTTTTAAAAGAAATGCAGATAAACATTTGAAGTCGAGGAAGACACAGGGCCTCGGGGAGTGATCAGGGAGGCGGGGTTCGTTTTGGATAGCGGCGATAAAGAGCCAGAACGCCACAAAGGGCCAAATGATCTCCTTCTGTGCTGTGGACATTTACGAGAGGGAGAACTGGACAGAAGGAACAGTATTACATTTAAATAATGACGTATTTAAGCAATGCAAAAATGGAGGAAAATGGGCTGAAATCACGCTGTGAAATATTAATACCAAGCACAACATTTTTGGTCCTTCAGTCACCATTTTAATAAAGGTTATTTTAATGCTTTCATTACCCAAAATAAATGGGTTATGACTTTTTTTTTTAAATAGCAGACAGAGGAATTTGATATGAGTACATTTATCTGTTAGTTACTAATGTTGCCCAGTGTGATTTCAGCCCAAAAATGTTCCTATTACAAAACATTGCTACTGCATGAAATTAGATATTAATGCGTTCTGCTCTTGAAGTGAATCTAGTAAATGGATTTACCAGTGTCAGCGTGCTGAGCATCAAAAACATGAATAATTGAACATGCGCGCATTTTTTAAAAATGTTTAATTAGTTGCAGATGAATTAGTGATGACTGGTGAGAGGGGGGGGTGAGGGGGGGTGAGACGGGGGGGAGAAGGGCAGCAAGTCCTGTTAAAGTCATATTTACCCAATAAAACCGATCTCAAAAGCTTCGCTGGCGATGAGATAAACAGCTTCTCGGTAACACGTCCCAGACCCACATCCATATGGAAGGCTAACTATGACGACAGCCCTTCACACGTTGGGTTGGTACAGAGTGTCAGTCTCTCGCTAAGTCTCCCATCCACTTAAAATGATATCCTTCTCTAATCTGAAGGCTCTGGATGGTGGACCTTATTGACTCTAAAAGTGACTCCAGCCCTTTGTGCACCCGCCCCGTCTCTTCACTCAATCACTAGCGGCACAGCCGTCACATGTCTCAGCCCTACTCTGGCCCCTCCTCCCAGAAGCTATTGTGTCTGTAAGCACTCTGCTAATGACTCCACGAGGTAAGGTATTGCACTTGAACTGTTGTGACCTTAGTCCATTTATTGCAGCTCCTGAACGAGGATACAGTGAGGTGGGCTCCCTTTTATACTCGGTTACCTGTAGTGTGCAGGTGACCTCTAGGTCTCCACCAGTTGCACCCTCTGGTGGTACAGGCATAGTGTATACAGTGTGAAGATACATTCAGTGATCTAATGTACATTGAGTGTACAGGGTGTATATATATAAACAACAAAAACTCTCCACCTTTTCACTTTCCTCCCTACCTTTAAAAACCTTCTCAAAACCCCCAACTCTTTCACCAGTAACCTCTTCTTCTCTAGTATGTAAATCAAACATCCCTATCTAAGTCGGATATCCAGGCCAAAGCTTCCGGTGTAACAGCGTGGATATCTTGTAGGCTGTTTGCGAATTCTCTCTGAGGGCAGTGCTCGATGATGTGCTCCAGGGTCTGATTAGGAGCTCCACAGTCACATGATGGGGAGGCTTTAATCTCCCACCGATGGAGAAGGTGGCAGCATCGACCGTGACCGGTTCTGAAGCGGTCGATGGTTGTCCACTGTTTGCGAGGAAGGTTTGATCCTTCAGGTTGTACTGTGGGGTCGTCTGTCAGGAATCCATTCTGAATGCCACAGTTCTTCCGAGCATTTCGCCGTCGGTCATCGAGGCTGAGTGGAGATCGCTGAAGGGCTTCGGCGACGGTCCAAAACGGCAGCCTAGATTTGAGATGGGGGTCGGTGGGAGGTTGTTCAAGTCGGCCTGGATCGGCATGTCTTTGCTGGTGTAGCGGTTGCATTCTCTGGAAACTACGTATTCGCGGCGTAGGTGTGGTGGTGCGATGTTTGCATGCACGGGCAGCCAAGGTGCTGGTGTCGATAAAAGAGTAGCGGTGATAATTCTCAAAGCGGACATCAACGGATTTGACATGCAGACTTGATTATGTTGGATACATGGGATATACGGCACAGAAACAGGCCATTCGATCCAACCAGTCCATGCCGGCGTTTATGCTCCACTGGAGCCTCCTCCCGTCTTTCCTCATATCATCATCATCATCATCATCATCATAGGCGGTCCCTCGAACAAGGATGACTTGCTTCCACACCAAAAGGGATGTTTCAGTGAAGGACCCGATATTCCAGTCCTGAACTCCAGGGGTGGATGGTGCCTGTGCGTGGATTTTTTTAATGTGTGGTGGCCGTTGCACATCAGCCACCACACGGGCTTGACAGAGCTCGGCCTTTATCCAGTGGCAAGGGTTAGCCAGGACGACTGGAGACCTGCTGTGCTGCACGGACCTAGTGCACACACATATAGCAGTAGCAGGACATTTGGAAAATCATAATTCAATCAAGCAGAGTCAGCGTGGTTTTATGAAAGGGAAATCATGTTTGACAAATATGTTGGTGTTCTTGGAGGATGTAACGAGCAGGGTGGATACGGGGGAACCAATGGATGTGGTGACTTTGGATTTCCAGAAAGGATTCGATAAGGTGCTACATAAAAAGGTTACTGCATTCTAAATTTATCAGCATAACCCTCTGTTCCCTTCTCCCCCATATGCTTGTCTAGCCTCCCCTTAAATGCATCGATACTATTCACCTCAACCACTTCCTGTGACAGCGAGTTCCACATTCTCACCGCTCTCTGGGTAAAGAAGTTTCTTCTGAATTCCCTGTTGGATTTCTTGGTGACTATCTTACATTGATGGCCTGTAATTATGCTTTTACACTCAATTATAAACATTCTCCCTGTATCCACTCTACCAAAATCTTTCATAATTTTAAAGACCTCTATTAGGTCGCCCCCCAGCCTTCTTTTTTCAAGAGAAAAGAGACCCAGCCTGTTCATCCTTTCCTGATATGTATACCCTTGCATTTCTGGTATCATCCTTGTAAATCTTCTCTGCCCCCCCCCGCTCTCCAGTGCCTCTATATCCTTTTTATAAGATGGCGACGAGAACTGTACGCAGTGCTCCAAGTCTAACCAAGGCGCGATACAAGTTTAGCATAACTTCCCTACTTTTCAATTCTATACCTCTGGAAATAAACCATGCATGGCCATGCTTTCAGTCACTCATCATATCAACTCTACTACCCCCTGCCAAACTCTTTGTACCTTTGATTCTGGCCTCTTGTACATACCCCACTCCCTTCGGCCCACCGTGTTTACAGCCACCTATTTTCTAGGCTCCAGAATTCTCTCCTTTGACCAACCCTGCCACTCCATTTCCCTCTCCTCCTTTAAGACCCTCCTTAGAGCCCATCACTTGGACCAAGCTTGGTCACCCCTCCTTCTTTGGTCACCATCATAGGCAGTCCCTCGGAATCGAGGAAGTCTTGCTTCCACTCCTGAAGTGAGTTCTTTGGTGGCTGAACAGTCCAGTACGAGAGCCACAGACTCTGTCACAGGTGGGACAGATAGTCGTTGAGGGTAAGGGGTGGGGTGGGACTGGTTTGCCGCAGGCTCTTTCTGCTGCCTGCGCTTGATCTCTGTATGCTCTCGGCGTTGAGACTCGAGGTGCTCAGCGCCCTCCCGGCTGCACTTCCTCCACTTAGTACCCATTTCCTGACTACGCCTCCTTGAAGAACATCTGTTAACTAAATAAATGGAGATTGTTGTTGTTGCTGTTGTCATTCTCTCCCTCTGTGGTTTGGCGTTGATTCCCTTGTTGTCAGCGCATCATCAGTCGCGGGGAAGTTACTGGAATCTCACTTCAGGGACAGAGCGACTGAGAAGTTCAACAAGTATGAGCCGATCAAAGATAGCCGGCAAGGTTAGTGAGGGAGTATGTCGGTACTGCAGATGCCTCTTGCTTTTAGGTGTCGGGACTTATTCCTGTAAAGATGTACGGGTTGAGATTCCCTGTCGAATAACAAGGGAGTGAGTCGAATTTATCAAAGTAACCTCAGTTGCTGGATTAGCCCAAAGACCTATAAATAGGGATAGACAAGATAGAGGCAGAGAGGTTGTTTCCACTGGTCGGGGAGACTAGAACTAGGGGGCACAGCCTCAAAATACGGGGGAGCCAATTTAAAACCGAGTTGAGAAGGAATTTCTTCTCCCAGAGGGTTGTGAATCTGTGGAATTCTCGGCCCAAGGAAGCAGTTGAGGCTAGCTCATTGAATGTATTCAAGTCACAGATAGATAGATTTTTAACCAATAAGGGAATTAAGGGTTACGGAGAGAGGGCAGGTAAGTGGAGTTGAGTCCACGGCCAGATCAGCCATGATCTTATTGAATGGCGGAGCAGGCTCGAGGGGCTAGATGGCCTACTCCTGTTCCTAATTCTTATGTTCTTATGTTCTTATACTGGTGAGGTCTATGCTTCCGGCCTGACGCAGTGGATTCTGTTCCCTCTCCTGAAATGACAATTATGGGTTGGCAGTACAGAAGACTGGTAACAAGAACTCCTGGTCTAGGAACAAGACGTTTAGCTGGCATTTCTACCAAGCAGTAATCACATAATCATAGACTAGTACAGCACAGAAGGAGGCCATTCAGCCCATCGAGTCTGCACCAGCTCTTTCGAAGAGTGATCCAGTTAGTCCCACTACCCCCGCTCTTTCCCCATATCCCTGCAATTTTTTTTCCTCCTTCAAGTATTTATCCGATTCCATTTTGAAGGCTATTCTTTAATCTGTACCCACCACCATCTCAGGAAGCGCTTTCCAAATCCTCACCCACTCGTTGCGTACAAAGTTTTTCCTCGTGACGCTTCTGGTTCTTTTGCCAATCACCTTAAATCTGTGCTTCAATGGTAAAGAAAGAAATAGCTTCTATTTATATAGTGTCTTTCACTCTTTCAGGTTCTCTTAAAGTACTTCACAGCCAATGAATTACTTTTTGGAATGCAGTCACTGTTATCACGTGCATTGTTGTTTTTTTTGTGTACAGCAAGATCCCATAAATAAAAAATGACAAACTGATCTGTTTTGATGGTGTTAAGGGCGGTATGTTGGCCAGGACACCGGGGGAACTTACCTGGTCTTCTTCAAACACAGCCGTGGGATCTTTTACGTCCACAGGCGGACAGGGCAAAGCCTCATCCCAAAGACAGCACCTCCGACAATACTGCGCTCCCTTAGCACTGCACTGGAGTGTCACCCTCAATCGCGTGCTCGAGTCCTGGTGTGGAGTTTGAATGCACGGCCTTCTGATCCAGGAGCAAGAATGCTACGGCTGAGCCAAGCTTTAAGTGTGACCCACACCAGCACAGTGTCAGCCGTGGCTCAGTGGGTAACACTCTCGCCTCTGAGTCTGAATGTTTATGGATTCAAGTCTCACTTGAGGGACTTGAGCACAACCATCTAGGCTATTTACTCCAGTGCAGTGCTGAGGGAGCGCCGCACGGTCGGAGGTGCCGTCTTTCGGACGAGATGTTAAACCGAGGCCCCGTCTGCCCTCTCAGTTGGACGTAAAAGATCCCACGGCACTATTTTAAAGAAGAGCAGGGGAGTTATTCCCGGGACCAATATTTATCCCTCAATCAACATCACTAAAACAGATTACCTGGGTCATTATCACATTGCTGGTTGTGGGAGCTTGCTGTGCGCAAATTGACTGCCACTTTTCCCGCATAACTACAAGCTATTTCTTTCTTTCTTTCTGTAACAGTGACTACACCTCATTGGCTGTAAAGCGGCTTGGGATGTCTGCTGGTTGTGAAAGGCGCTATATAAATCCAAGTCTATTTTTTTCATTTATGGGTGAGATCTTATTCTTTCGCACACTCCGTTTTTCAACTCGTAGATATATTCATCATGGTATATTTGCCATGATTTATTCATGTTGTGTTCACCAGATCTGCTGGTTTCTTTGAAGGATGAGTAAGAGCAGGAAAAACAGTAAGTTTGTTTCCCCTCCCTCGCCCAAGGATGTCTCTCGGAGAGCCCCTCCAAACACCACCCCATCGGAGATGAGCTCATTCAGGGAATTGAATCTGGACCACCCCTCTGGTCTGTATAATGTAATTAAACAAAGCCTTGTTTATCTCGTTTATAATTGGGTGTATCAATAGAATGCGGGTTATCTATCGGACAGAGGCCATGCTCACTTGGAATGTGGGAATCCTTGTGGGATAAATCCAGCAATGGTAAACAAATAATCTATCGGAAAGCTATGCTGGGATCATTACTACTCCTCAGTTACATTAATGACCTCCCTCAGGCTTGCTCGCATTCCCAAGTCTTTTTATATACTGATGACACAATTCTAATGTGCTGTCACAAATCTGTTACAATTGATTTTAAAAATGGATTAATTGTGTGGGGGGACGGGACATCATAAAGGTCTCTCGGTAGTTGCAAAACAATCAACTAATTTTAAACACAAAACAAAATCAATTTTGATGGATTCCTCACAATCACTTGGCAAAGAAAGGGGGCCCTTTGTAAATCAACACAAGCAGCATTAACCTTGGGAATCTTTGGTGCAGTTCGACGGCCAATAGTCCTTCAAGAATCACGTCGCCAAACTTATCGGCAAGATCATCTGCAAAAATAGCATCTTTAAACTCCTTTGGCTGCCGTCCTCCACATAAAGCGATTACAGGAGGGACGATGCTTTCATTCTGCCCAACCTTTGATGTGCAGTGTGAGAATGTGATCAAATATGGATAACTGCCATCAACTTGCATATATATATCTCTATATATCGATATATATATATAGATATAGATCATCATCATAGGCAGTCCCTCGGGATCGAGGAAGACTTGCTTCCACTCTTAGCATGAGTCCTTAGGTGGCTGTACAGTTCAATACGAGAACCACAGTCCCTGTCACAGGTGGGACAGATAGTTATTGAGGGTAAGGGGAGGGTGGGACTGGTTTGCCGCACGCTCTTTCCACTGCCTGCGCTTGATTTCTGCATTCTCTCGGCGATGAGACGCGAGGTGCTCAGCGCCCTCCCGGATGCACTTCCTCCACTTAGGGTGGTCTTTGGCCAGGGACTCCCAGGTGTCGGTGGGGATGTCGCACTTTATCAGGGAGGCTTTGAGGGTGTTCCTGTAACGTTTCCGCTGCCCACCTTTGGCTCGTTTGCCGTGAAGGAGTTCCGAGTAGAGCGCTTGCATTGGGAGTCTCGTGTCTGGCATGCGGACAATGTGGCCCGCCCAGCGGAGCTGATCAAGTGTGGTCAGTGCTTCGATGCTGGGGATGTTGGCCTGGACGAGGACGCTAATGTTTGTGCATCTGTCCTCCCAGGGGATTTGCAGGATCTTGCGGAGACATTGCTGGTGGTATTTCTCCAGCGACTTGAGGTGCCTACTGTACATGGTCCACGTCTCTGAGCCATACAGTATATATATACAGTTGGAGCTCCCTTACCTGGCACCAACCCTCGTCTGGCATGATTCTGGTGGCCGGGGGCGCATGAGCAGAACACGGCCGATCTTCGCCCCGACTTTGGGGCCATGCCGACACTCGGCTCAACCTCCTCCCCTCCCCCTCCCACACCCCCCCCACCTTGGGCTGACCTCCCTCTATCCGGTAAAATCCCTTATTCGGCACAGGCCAGGTCCCGAGAGTGCCGGATAAGAGAGTTTCAACCTGTACATATATATAAAGACACAAAGCAAACAGGATTATTGGGAATTGCGATCCTGGTAAGCAAGTTAAATCCATTTCAATAGAAAGGAGTCTATATTCAGCACCTGGAGTACTGCGTGCAGTTTTGCTTTCCATATTTACGAAAGGATATACTTGCTTTGGAGGCAGTTCAGAGAAGGTTCACGAGGTTGATTCCGGGGATGAGGGGGTTGAGCAGGTTGGGCCTTTACTCATTGGAGTTCAGAAGAATGAGAGGTGATCTTATCGAGATGTATAAGATTATGAGGGGGCTTGACAAGGTGGATGCAGAGAGAATGTTTCCACTGATGGGGGAGACTAGAACTAGGGGGCACGATATTGGAATAAGGGGCCGCCCATTTAAAACTGAGATGAGAAGAAATTTCTTCTCTCAGAGGGTTGTAAATCTGTGGAATTCGCTGCCTCAGAGAGCTGTGGAAGTCGGGACATTGAATAAATTTAAGACAGAAATAGACAGTTTCTTAAACGATAATGGAATAAGGGGTTATGGGGAGCGGGCAGGGAAGTGGAGCTGAGTCCATGATCGGATCAACCACGATCTTATTAAATGGCGAAGTAGGCTCGAGGAGCTATATGGCCTACTCCTGTTCCTATTTCTTATGTTCTTATGTAACATGTTGATCTAGAAAGAAAGCCTTGCATTTATGTAGCGCCTTTCACAATCTCAGGACGTCCCAAAGCGCTTTGCAGCCATTGAAATCCAGTCACTGTTGGGCACAGCAGCCAATTTGCGCACAGCAAGCTCCCACAAACAGCAATGTGATAATGACCAGATCATCTATTTTTGTTATGTTGGTTCAGGGTTAAATATTGGCCCCCAAGAAACCGGGGATAACTCCCCTGCTCTTCTTCGAAATAGTGCGATGAGATCTTTTATGTTTGCCGGACAAAGACAACAGGGCCTCGGTTTCATCCGAAAGACAGCACCTCCGACAGTGCGGCGCTCCCTCAGCACTGCACTGGGAGTGTCAGCCTAGATTTGTTCTCAAGTCTCTGGAGTGGGGCTTGAACCCACAAACCTCTGACCCAGAGGCGAGAGTGCTACCTACCCACTGAGCCACGGCTGATACATCATAAATAGGCAACTCACTCCATAGATTGAGGGCACAGTCCTTCCAATGCAGATAAGGCATTATAAATTTGCAGGGCTACGGGGAAAGGAAAGACTTGCATTTATATAGCGCCTTTCACGACCAATGGACGTCTCAAAGCAGCTTGGCAGCCGATGAAATGCTTTTGAAGTGTTGTCACTGTTGTAATGTGGGAAAGGACGGGGGGAGAGGGATTAATTGGATTGCTCTGTCAAAGAGCCGGTAAAAGCATGATGGGCCGAATGGCCTTCTGTGTGGCATGACTCTAAATGCAATTTCAGCTGGAGCACCGAAATGAGAACTGCATCCACCATCCTTGGAACAGCGCCTTTAAAAAGTACTTCTACTTCTTAAAGGCAGCCCCAGTTGCTTTGATTCAGGATTCAGATGTGATAATTCGCGCATTGCATTTGTCGCTACTGGATGGGGTGAGGGCTGTGGTTTGCAAACCCCTTGCTGACCCCACCCAACACTGGGACATCTCTCTCCCAGGGACCTGTTTCAATGCTGCAA
This sequence comes from Pristiophorus japonicus, assembly GCF_044704955.1. Classification (NCBI taxonomy): domain Eukaryota; kingdom Metazoa; phylum Chordata; class Chondrichthyes; family Pristiophoridae; genus Pristiophorus; species Pristiophorus japonicus. Next base: position 72,679,169 of record NC_091997.1, on the reverse strand, counting down.
TTTCCCTGTGATATCGGGCTGATCTCAAATCAGAAAGATAGAATCACTGAATCTTACAGCACCCAAGGAGTCCATTTGTCCCAATCATTCCTGTGCCGGCTCGATTTTTAAATACTCCTTCTTGTTTCCAAATCCCTTCATGTACTCATTCCTCCCTATCTCTGTATTCTCCTCCAACTCCACAAACCTCTCCCCCGCTCCCGAGATGTCTCCTCTAATTCTGCCATCTTGAGCATCCCTGATTATAATCGCTCCACCATTGGTGGCCGTGCCTTCTGTTGCCTGGGCCCTCCTATAAGAACATAAGAACATAAGAATTAGGAACAGGAGTAGGCCATCTAGCCCCTCGAGCCTGCTCCGCCATTCAATAAGATCATGGCTGATCTGGCCGTGGACTCAGCTCCACTTACCCGCCCGCTCCCCGTAACCCTTAATTCCCTTATTGGTTAAAAATCTATCTATCTGTGACTTGAATACATTCAATGAGCTAGCCTCAACTGCTTCCTTGGGCCGAGAATTCCACAGATTCACAACCCTCTGGGAGAAGAAATTCCTTCTCAACTCGGTTTTAAATTGGCTCCCCCGTATTTTGAGGCTGTGCCCCCTAGTTCTAGTCTCCCTGACCAGTGGAAACAACCTCTCTGCCTCTATCTTGTCTATCCCTTTCATTATTTTAAATGTTTCTATCAGATCACCCCTCATCCTTCTGAACTCCAACGAGTAAAGACCCAGTCTACTCAATCTATCATCATAAGGTAACCCCCTCATCTCCGGAATCAGCCTAGTGAATCGTCTCTGTACCCCCTCCAAAGCTAGTATATCCTTCCTTAAGTAAGGTGACCAAAACTGCATGCAGTACTCCAGGTGCGGCCTCACCAATATCCTATACAGTTGCAGAAGGACCTCCCTGCTTTTGTACTCCATCCCTCTCGCAATGAAGGCCATTGGCTCAGAGACATGGACCATGTACAGTAGACACCTCAAATCGCTGAAGAAATGCCACCAACGATGTCTCTGCAAGATCCTGCAAATCCCCTGGGAGGACCGACGCACCAACGTCAGTGTTCTCGAGCAGGCCAACATCCCCAGCATCGAAGCACTGACCACACTCGACCAGCTCCATTGGGTGGGCCACATCGTCTGCATGTCCGACACGAGACGCCCAAAGCAAGCGCTCTACTCGGAACTCCTACACGGCAAGCGAGCCCCAGGTGGGCAGAGGAAACGTTTCAAGGACACCCTCAAAGCCTCCTTGATAAAGTGCAACATCCCCACCGACATCTGGAAATCCCTGGCCAAAGACCGCCCTAAGTGGAGGAAGAGCATCCAGGAGGGCGCTGAGCACCTCGAGTCTCATCGCCAAGAGCATTCAGAAATCAAGCGCAGGCAGCGGAAGGAGCGTGCGGCAAACCAGACTCCCCACCCACCCTTTTCCTCAACCACTGTCTGTCCCACCTGTGACAGAGACTGTAATTCCCGTATTGGACTGTACCTGAGAACTCACTTTTAGAGTGGAAACAAGTCTTCCTCGATTTCGAGGGACTGCCTATGATGATGATGATTATGATGATGCCTGGGCCCCAAGCTATGGAACTCCCTGCCTATACCTCTCTACCTCTCTTTCCTCCTTTAAGACGCTCCTTAAAACCTACCTCTTTGGCCAAGCATTTGGTCACCTGCCCTAATATCTCCTTCTGTGGCTCGGTGTTAAATTTTGTTTGATATCCACTCCTGTGAAGCGCCTTGGGATGTTTTGAGATGAAAAAGGGGCTATATAAATACAGGTTGTTGTTGTTGTATGAAAGAGCTGTCCCATCTGAAAGGATGAGATCAAATGGAAGTTGGCTGCCTTCCTCTTGCAACCTAATTGAAATTTAAAAAAAACCCAAATACAGATCCCACTGGGAAAAGTGCTACAATTGTCTTCAGGATTACTGGCCAAGGGCAGACGGTGAAATAAGTCAGGTTTCCTGCTCTTTAACTTCCCAGCATTCCCTGCGGTCGCTGTTCGGTGAGGCAGGATTGGCCACGATTGGTCTCTTCATGGTTGAATGCTGTGAATTGCTTTAGGACATTGTGAAAAGCGTTACATAAAGGAACAGAGCATCGGTATTCAAAAGTAGAATTATATTCTCGACTCCATCATCACGCTTTAATGTACTTGTTCTTGGCAGAACGTGTTTCTGGCCATCTTTCTTCCCTCGCTCAACAAACTGACACTTCTTGCCTTGCTACCTGTAACGATTTCCAGAATCGCTGTGCTTGCTACATCATGTTTTAGTGAAGGATAATAAGTACACAATAAATATCTGCAGAAAATCTGTTGTTTTCCTTGATATCTATTGTTCCTGCTTTGATTCTCTGTCTTCCAGTCCGTGGCAACGATCTTCAGAGCGTCCATCAAATATTTGTTGTTTCTTTCCAAAGGTTTTTTCTCCTTATTTTTTTCTTGTCTGTCTGTTATCTTTTTCTATTGTCCCAAATTCTTACGCCATTTCCACCAGCCTTTTACCATACTCCACCGGCATATTTTCAATCATTGACGTCACAGTAAAAACATAGAAACATAGAAACATAGAAAATAGGTGCAGGAGTAGGCCATTCAGCCCTTCGAGCCTGCACCGCCATTCAATGCGTTCATAGCTGAACATGCAACTTCAGTACCCCATTCCTGCTTTCTCGCCATACCCCTTGATCCCCCGAGTAGTAAGGACTACATCTAACTCCTTTTTGAATATATTTTAGTGAATTGGCCTCAACTACTTTCTGTGGTAGAGAATTCCACAGGTTCACCACTCTCTGGGTGAAGAAGTTTCTCCTCATCTCGGTCCTAAATGGCTTACCCCTTATCCTTAGACTGTGACCCCTGGTTCTGGACTTCCCCAACATTGGAAACATTCTTCCTGCATCTAACCTGTCTAAACCTGTCAGAATTTTAAACATTTCTATGAGATCCCCTCCTTAAGTTTACCACATCATTACAACTCTTGTTTTTCGTCCGTCACAGAGTTGGTTGAACCTACCATGGTCGTGGCTGTGTAAACCATACTCTCTTGTTCCTTCGAAGCTCCACTCTACCATTCCACACGTGACTCCTGCTCACCACCCTGTACGATTTCTAAATCTCTGGCATTAAATTGACAGCAAGACCGATTCGTTTTAAAACAATTTTGGAATAGTTTATTAAACACACACACACACACACACACACATGCACATCTATCAGAAACATCATCATCATCATAGGCGGTCACTCATATCGAGGATGACTTGCTTCCACGCCAAAAAAGGATGAGTTCACAGGTGTTTCAATGAAGGACCTAATATTCCAGGTCCTGAACTACATCCTGAAGATGCCTGTGCGTGGATTTTTTTAACGTGTGGTGGCCGTTGCACACCAGCCACCACACGGGCTCGACAGAGCTAGGCCTTGGTCCAGTGGCAAGGGTTAACCAAGACGACTGGAGACCAGCTCTGCTGCACGGACCCAGTGTGCACACATATCGCAGTGTGGGCTGGGCCCGTGCTGCCCCTGGGCCCTCGCCTCTTCTGGGCCCCCGGTCACTTCCCTCCACAGTCTCTCGCCGCTCCTGCTTTGTCTGCCCACGCTCCAAGCATTCCTCAGCTATCCTACAGATCTACCTAGTTACAACAGATACAGTGATGTTACTATAAAGAAGGTATACTTTACTTCCTTCTGGCAAAGCACAAACACACAGCCTTCATCCTTGCTTCTGCTGTGGAGGGAAGTTCCTGCTTTTACCGTGTGTTAAGGAGAAGAGAGACCCAACAATCTTTGCTTGGATTATTATACCCCTGACGGCCATTGTTTCTCAGAAAGCTTCAGGATTGGGTATTATTTCCAGGCCCATTCCTGATTGGCTTCTCCTCATACATGTGTCTGTCTGGAGGAGCAGTGCCATTCCTTGATTAGGTTAATGGCTTCCCAATTAACATCTTTTCTTGTTTGGTGAGTTTGAAAGCCATGCTGACATGAACTTGGGGACATCATCCATTTTGTTTCTTTTAAAACTGCAGCCTTTCCGTATAATCTACACTTTTAACATTTATATATATATACAGAATCAATTTTATCATTACTAACCACTTTTATTCTTACCACCCTCTGACTAGGTTGAAGTCAAGGCTCAGTGAACCAGCTTCTTCTTTTCTTGTCTTCCTTTGTCAACTTCCATCAATCGACTTTCGACAACAACAACAACAACAACAACTTGTATTTATATAGCGCCTTTAATGCAGTGAAACGTCCCAAGGTGCTTCACAGGAGTATTATGCATTAAAGATTTGACACCGAGCCACATAAGTAGAAAGTAGCAAGGTGACCAAAAGGTTGGTCAAAGAGGGTAGGTCTTAAGGAGGAAAGAGAGGTAGAGAGGTTTAGGGAGGGAGTTCCAGAGTTTGGGGCCTAGGCAACAGAAGGCACGGCCACCAATGGTTGGGCGATTATAATCAGGGATGCTCAGGAGGGCAGGATTAGAGGAGCGCAGGGATCTTGGGGGGTTGTGGGGCTGGAGGAGGTGACAGAGATCAAGTCCAACCTTGGTGTCACCAAATCACTATATCATTGTTTACTTCATTTTCTCTCATTCTTTTCAACCTCGCTGAGGTCTTGCATTATAAGCCACAGTCCATCAGATAGATGCCTCAATGTTCTGTCAGCAAGAGTCGGGAGAGAAAAAGAGGCAAGGACGAGATGGTGAAAGTGGCGATGATAATGGCGAAATGGTTCCATGTGTCATGTGACCACTTCGGATTCTGTTCGAAGTATGCGTCAGTCAAGAAAGCGAGGCATTTAATAGGACATCAACCTCAATTAGGATCCGCGCTTGGTAAATAATATAGCAACATCTCCATTTTAAAATTCTCATCCTTGTTTTCAAATCCCTCTGTGACCTCTTTGACCAAACTTTTGGTCACCTGTCCTAATATCCCCTTACGTGAAGGTGTCAAATTTTGTTTTATAACGCTCCTGTGAAGCGCCTTGGGACGTTTTACTACATTAAAGGCGCTATATAAGCACCAATTGTTGTTTATTTGCAGTGGGTGGGGCCTGTACCAGCGCTCTCAGAGCGATACCGAGTCGGGTCCCAGTCACAGTGAGGAAAGTATTTGAAGACCATTTTATTTTGGGCAGCACGGAGGGGCTCTCGTTCCTCCCGCTATGACAGGCCTCGGTTCAGCATAGTTTCCCTGTGGAGGCCGAAGAGTACAAACACCCATTATCATAGGCAGTCCCTCGAAATCGAAGAAGACTTGCTTCCACTCTAAAAGTGAGTTCTTAGGTGACTGTACAGTCCAATGCAGGAATTACAGTCTCTGTCACAGGTGGGACAGACAGCCATTGAAGGAAAGGGTGGGTGGGGTGTCTGGTTCGCCGCACGCTCCTTCCGCTGCCTGCGCTTGGTTTCTGCATGCTCTCGGCGACGAGACTCAAGGTGCTCAGTGCCCTCCCGGATGCACTTCCTCCACTTAGGGCGGTCTTTGGCCAGGGACTCCCAGGTGTCAGTAGGGATGTTGTTTTGAGGGTGTCCTTGAAACGTTTCCTCTGCCCACCTGGGGCTCGCTTGCCGTGTAGGAGTTCCGAGTAGAGCGCTTGCTTTGGGAGTCTCGTGTCAGGCAAGCGGCAATGTGGCCCGCCCGATGGAGCTGGTCAAGTGTGGTCAGTGCTTCGATGTTGGCCTGGTCGAGGACGCTATACGTTTGTGCGTCTATGCTCCCAGGGGATTTGCAGGATCTTGCGGAGACATCGTTGGTGGTATTTCTCCAGCGATTTCAGGTGTCTACTGTACATGGTCCACATGTGAGAGTACAAACGCCAGCATTCAAATGAACTTGCAGCCAAAAAAATTTGGTCCAGAGTCAAGGCAGCTCCTCCATGTTAGTTGGTAGTCTGGTTCTGTGGTGAAAGCTGAGTCGAGCACATGCACTGCAGTGGCTCAAGGCCCACCCCCATCGTCTCAGGACTTCTAAGTATTGTCTGTGGCTCAGTGGGCGGCACACTCGCCGCTGAGTCAGAAGGTTGTGGGTTCAAGTCCCGCTCCAGAGACTTGAGCACAATATCTAGGCTGGCACTCCCAGTGCAGTGCTGAGGGAGCGCTGCACTGCCAGAGGTGCTGTCTTTCGGGTAAGATGTTAAACCGAGGCACTGTCTGCCCTCTTGGGTGGATGTACAAGATCCCACGCTACTATTTCGAAGAGGAGCAGGTGAGTTCTCCCTCATTTATCCCTCGACCAACGACATTAAAACAGATTATCACATTGCTGTTTGTGGGAGCTTGCTGTGTGCAAATTGGCTGCGTAATTGCTGACATTACAACTTCAAAAATACTTCACTGGCTGTAAAGCGCTTTGGGACTTCCTGAGGTCATGGAAGACACTATATAAATGTATGTCTTTCTTTGTAATGATGGAAAAGATTGCTAGCATCACCTACATCCCATGAACAAATCTAAAAATGTCACAGCAGATAGCAATTAGAGGAACTCTTTCCTCCTCGTATTAATCCAAATTAAGGTACGTGAATTGTTTTACTTTCAGCCTGTTCTCAATTTTAATTTGTTACTCCAGTCACAGTCATTCAATCAAAATTAACACAAGGTGCTCTTGGACAGCTGTAAAACATTTTAACCAGAACCACTAAATCAATTAAGCTCTTAATGTAATTTTATGGAGCTTATGCTGTCTGTCATTATTTTGATGAACAGTTAGGGTAAAGTAATATATTCGTTTTTTACTATTCCAACTTTGTTGAAAGTCTGAGAAAAGTTTAATCGGGCGTCATAAAAAGCAAGACTTGCTTCCAAAAATCGGCTCCTCTGACAGTGCAACACTCCCATCGGTACTGCACTGGAGTGTCAGCCTCAATTATGAGCCTGCAACCTTCGAAGTGAGAGGCAAAAGTGCGACCAACTGGGCCATGGCTGACTACTTTAAACTTAAGACGTTAAACATCATATTGGCGTCTTATCCAAGTTCAGCGGGCTTTCAACAAGGTATATATCGAGTACAGTAGCACAGTGGTTATTTTACCTAGACTACTAATTCAGAGGCCTGGACTAATGATGCGGAGATATGAATTTGATATGAATCCCACCACGGCAGCTGGGGAATATAAATTCAGTTAATTAAATCTGGAATTTTAAAAAAGAATCAATAAAAACCCATCTGGTTCCCTAATGTCCTTTTAGGGAAGGAAATCTGCCGCCCTTACCCGGTCTGGCCGATATGTGACTCCAGACCCACAGCAATGTGGTTGACGCTTAACTGTCCCTCTGAGATGATCTAGCGAGCCACTCAGTTGTATTCAAGATGGCGGCTCACCACCACCTTCTCGAGGGCATTTAGGGATGGGCGATAAATGCCAGCCTTTTCAGCAATGCCCACATTCCCTGAATGAATTTTTTTTTTTAATTCTTCATTCTACATTCCTTTCATTCAAGAATTGAGGAAACTAAAAAGGTTTCCGAACTCGATTAGGTCATCTGATTTTCTGCTTGATGATGGTCATTTATAAGAGGCACTTGGGGCTGGATTTTAGGTTTTTCGGTTCTCGGGGGCGAAAACGGAAGCGGAGCGGGAAAGTTACCGTCCAGGAATAGTTTGGGCTTCGGTAAGGAAGTTTGGCATCTGGGCCCTGAGTCAAGGGGCGCAGCGCGAAGGAAAGCGTTGCACAACTTTTCGAGGCGCAAAAATGGGAAACTCGTGAACTAAAGTGCCGGGCCGAGACATGGTGGGGTAGGGTGAGGAGGGACCTTAAAAAAAAAACACAAAAACATTCCCAAAACATTGCCCACACCACCACAACACAAATCGCTAAAAAAATTAAAAGAACAGCCACTCGCACTGACCTTCAGAGAACTTTACCTTCTTCCCTGCTGCCTGTCACAGTTTGAATGTCTGCCATATCTATCTTAATCGTGTGTTGTATCTGATTATGCTTAAACAGCCGCTCTTTAATAAAATGCCTTACAGCTCCTAAGACCCTTTGGGTACTCTGTGTGTGACCTGTGATCTAAATCTTGCAAAAAAGCATTCTGTATCCTTAACATGCCTTTTGCATGAAAACGTTGTGGCCAATTGCCCCCATCATGGTTCTAATGCTGTGTTTTATCCCTTTGTTACTCATGCTGACTACTGGAATCGATCTTGCACGTCATTTACGCATCAACCCCTTAATTTTCAACAATTCTGTTAGATCCACTGCGGCCTTTAATTTTCTCCGTGCCATTGAACAAGCTTTGCCTTTTCCAGTCTTTCATCAGAAGCGTATCATTTCATCAGTTAATATCACAGCGAGTCTGTGTTGCACCTTTCCTGGGCACCGATGTTCGATAATGGAGTGACCAACACTGCATGCACTTTCCAACTGTGACCCAGTCAATGTAGAAGCTCAAAGGACTGAGAAGACAAGTTTACAATTGAACATTAAGGTTTGTTAATGTTCATCAAGCTCTTGTGTTTTGCTCTTCAGTTTGAGAGATACTCAGAATTCTGGACGGAATTACAACTTTATAACTGATTGGTACGTATTATTCACACAATAGAGAGAGAGAGCAAGAGAGAGAGAGCAATTGAGAGATAGAGAGAGCTAGAGAGATGGAGAATTAGAGAGAGAGCTAGAGACCTGAAGAGAGAGAATGAGAGAGCTAGATATACAGATAGAGAGTGAGAGAGATAGAGATAGATAGAGATTTAGAACTAGAGAAACATAGAAACATAGAAGCATAGAAAATAGGTGCAGGAGTAGGCCATCCGGCCCTTCGAGCCTGCACCGCCATTCAATAAGATCATGGCTGATCATTCCTTCAGTACCCCTTTCCTGCTTTCTTTCCATACCCCTTGATCCCCTTAACTGTAAGGGCCATATCTAACTCCCTCTTGAATATATCCAATGAACTGGCCTCAACAACTCTCTGCGGCAGGGAATTCCACAGGTCAACAACTCTCTGAGTGAAGAAGTTTCTCCTCATCTCAGTCCTAAATGGCCTACTCCTTATCCTAAAATTGTGTCCTCTGGTTCTGGACTTCCCCAACATCGAGAACATTCTTCCCGCATCTAACCTATCCACTCCTGTCAGAATCTTACATGTTTCTATGAGATTCCCTCTCATCCTTCTAAACTCCAGTGAATAAAGGCCCAGTTGATCCAGTCTCTCTTCATATGACAGCCCAGCCATCCCTGGAATCAGTCTGGTGAACCTTCGCTGCACTCCCTCAATAGCAAGAACGTCCTTCCTCAGACTAGGAGACCAAAACTGAACACAATATTCCAGGTGAGGCCTCACAAAGGCCCTGTACAACTGCAATAAGATCTCCCTGCTCCTATATTCAAATCCCCTAGCTATGAAGGCCAACATACCGTTTGCCTTCTTTACCGCCTGCTGTACCTGCGTGCCCACTTTCAGTGACTCATGAACCATGACACCCAGGTCTCGTTGCGCCTCCCCTTTTTCTGGTCTGCCGCCATTCAGATAATATTCTGCCTTCGTGTTTTTGTACCCAAAATGGATAACCTCACATTTATCCACATTATACTGCATCTGCCATGTATTTGCCCACTCACCTAATCTGTCCAAGTCACATTGCAGCCTCTTAGTGTCCCCCTCACAGCTCACACCACCATCCAGTTTAGTGTCATCCGCAAACTTGGAGATATTACACTCAATTCCTTCATCCAAATCGTTAATGTATATTGTAAAGAGCTGGGGTCCCAGCACTGAGCCCTGCAGCACCCCACTAGTAACTGCCTGCCATTCTGAAAAGGACCCGTTTATCCCGACTCTCTGCTTCCTGTCTGCCAACCAGTTCTCTATCCACGTCAGTACATTACCCCCAATACCATGCGCTTTGATTTTGTACACCAATCTCTTGTGCGGGACCTTGTCAAAAGCCTTTTGAAAGTCCAAATACGCCACATCCACTGGTTCTCTCTTGTCCACTCTACTAGTTACATCCTCAAAAAATTCCAGAAGATTCGTCAAGCATGATTTCCCTTTCATAAATCCATGCTGACTTGGTCCGATCCTGTCACTGCTTTCCAAATGTGCTGCTATTTCATCCTTAATGATTGATTCCAACAATCTATAATTACCCGCTTTCTCTCTCCCTCCTTTTTTAAAAAGTGGCGTTACATTAGCTACCCTCCAGTCCATAGGAACTGATCCAGAGTCAATAGATTGTTGGAAAATGATCACCAATGCATCAACTATTTCTAGGGCCACTTCCTTAAGTACTCTGGGATGCAGACTATCAGGCCCCGGGGATTTATCGGCCTTCAATCCCATCAATTTCCCCAACTCAATTTCCCACCTAATAAGGATATCTTTCAGTTCCTCATTCTCACTGGACCCACTGTCCCCTAGTACATTCGGAAGGTAATTTGTATCTTCCTTTGTGAAGACAGAACCGAAGTATTGGTTCAATTGGTCTGCCATTTCTTTGTTCCCCATTATAAATTCACCTGAATCCGACTGCAAGGGACCTACGTTTGTCTTTACTAATCTTTTTCTCTTCACATATTTATAGAAGCTTTTGCAGTCAGTTTTTATGTTCCCAGCAAGCTTCCTCTCGTACTCTATTTTCCCCTTCTTAATTAAACCCTTAGTCCTCCTCTGTTGAATTCTAAATTTCTCCCAGTCCTCAGGTTTGTTGCTTTTTCTACCCAATTTATATGCCTCTTCCTTGGTTTTAACACTATCCTTAATTTCCCTTGTTAGCCATGGTTGAGTCACCTTCCCAGTTTTATCCAGCAATTGTACATTCAAACAGGGATGGACAATTGCTGAAGTTCATCCATGTGATCTTTAAATGTTTGCCATTGCTTATCCACTGTCAACCCTTTAAGTATCCTCTGCCAGTCTATTCTAGCCAATTCACATCTCATACCATCGAAGTTACTTTTCCTTAAGTTCAGGACCCTATTTTCCGAATTAATTTTGTCACTCTCTATCTTAATAAGGAATTCTACCATATTATGGTCACTTTTCCCAAAGGGCCTCACACAACAAGATTGCTAATTAGTCCCTTCTCATTACACATGACCCAGTCTAGGATGGCCAGCTCCCTGGTTGGTTCCTTGACATATTGGTCTAGAAAACCATCCCGAATACACTCCAGGAAATCCTCCTCCACCGCATTGCTACCAGTTAGGTTAGCCCAATCTATATGTAGATTAAAGTCGCCCATAATTACTGCTGTACCTTTATTGCACACATCCCTTATTTCTTGTTTGATGCTGTCCCCAACCTCACTACTACTATTTGGTGGTCTATACATAACTCCCACTAGCGTTTTCTGCCCTTTGGTATTCCGCAGCTCCACCCATACCGATTCCACATCATCCAGGCTAATGTCCTTCCTTAAAATTGCATTGATTTCCTCTTTAACCAGCAACGCCACCCCGCCTCCTTTTCCTTTCTGTCTATCCTTCCTAAATGCGGAATACCCCTGGATGTTGAGTTCCCAGCTTTGATCACCCTGGAGCCATGTCTCCGTGATGCCAATCACATCGTATCCGTTAACTGCTATCTGCACAGTTAATTCATCTACCTTATTCCGAATACTCCTCGCATTGAGGCACAGAGCCTTCAGGCTTGTCTTTTTAACACACTTTGCCCCTTTTGAATCTTGCTGTAATGTGGCCCTTTTTGCTTTTTGCCTTGGGTTTCTCTGCCTTCCACTTTTCTATTCTCCTTTCTATCTTTTGCTTCTGCCCCACTTCTATTTCCCTCTGTCTCTCTGCATAGGTTCCCATCCCCCTGCCATATTAGTTTAACTCCCCCCCCAACAGCATTAGCAAACACTCCCCCTAGGACATTGGTTCTGATCCTGCCCAGGTGCACACCATCCGGTTTGTACTGGTCCCACCTCCCCCAGAACCGGTTCCAATGTCCCAGGAATTTGAATACCTCCCTTCTGCACCATTTCTCAAGCCACGTATTCATATGAGCTATCCTGTGATTCCTACTCTGGCTAGCAAGTGGCACTGGTAGCAATCCTGAGATTACTACTTTTGAGGTCCTACTTTTTAATTTAATTTAACTTTAATTTTAATTTAACTCCTAGCTCCCTAAATTCGTCTCGTAAGACCTCATCCCGTTTTTTACCTATATCGTTGGTACATCCTTGACCCTTGCACCAGGGAGGCAACATACCATCCTGGAGTCTCGGTTGCGGCCGCAGAAATGCCTATTGATTCCAGTTACAAATGGAATCCCCTATCACTATCGCTCTCCCACTCTTTTTCCTGCCCTCTTGTGCAGCAGAGCCACCCACGGTGCCATGAACTTGAGAGAGATAGTATTAGAGAGATAGAAAGATAAAGAAATAGAGAAATAGAGCTAAAGAGATGGAGAGCTAGATAGTGATAGAGAGAGAGTTAGGTTTGGAGAGAGATAGAGAGATAGAGATAGAGAAATAAAGAGATAGTACTAGGGAGATATAGAGCTGGAGAGCTGGAGAGATGGAAATATAGACAGCTAGAGAAATTGAGCTAGATAGAGCTAGATAGATGGATAGAGAGAGAGATGGATAGAGAGCAAGAGAACTTGAGAGGTGGAGAGATAGAGAGAAAAAGAGAGAGATAGTGAGATAGAGATAGTGCTAGAGAGATAGAGAGCTAGAGAAATAGATCGCGATAGATAGAGATAAATAGAGAGAGAGATAAAGAGATAGTGCTAAAGAGATATAGAGCTAGAGAGATGGAAAGATAGAGAGAGAGGGAGATAGAGATAGAGAGAGAGAGAGAGAGAGAGAGAGCTAGAGCGATAGTTAGAGAGATAGAGATAGATAGAGAGATAGAGATAGAGAGATGGAGAGAGAGTGAGCTAGAGAGAAATAGAGATAGAGAGATCGAGCTCGAGAGATAGAGATAGCGAGAGAGAGTTAGATATAGAGGTAGAGAGAGACAGATAGCTATGAAAGTCTGTTGCGTGTCCATAACGTTACAAATGCCATTCTTCAATGTCAAAAGTCTTTAAGAGAGAGAGAGAGAAATAGATAAAGCCATTACTTCCTGCTAGTATTTCTGACTTTGATAACCTGGACTCTCCCAATCAGCCTCCAATTGACCTCAAGGTATGCTTACTTAGACTACTTGCCCCACAGTCGGTGCTGTGCCGTGACTGTGGCCTTACGGGACCAGGCCAGCTTAAACACAGCTGTACCTTAGCAGCTGGATATCAGAGTTTTAATCTGGATCCCATGAGCAGTGCCACGGGAGAACAGCGAGTCCGGGATTCATTTTCCCAGCAGAGCACCGTCAGCTGAGATTAGACTGGTGGAATTTGGTCAGCCCTGTCTGCGGGAACAGGGAAAGAAGTTTGTTGGTGTTCCAACGGCCTTTGAAGATGTTTCTTCATTCAACTCTGGAAAGTTTGAAGTGGGTGTTCCAATGGACAGGCCACAGCGTCCACATGCCTGACACTAGACTCCAAAAACAAGCGCTCTACTCGGAGCTCCGACACAGCAAGTGAGTCCCAGGTGGGCAGAGGAAACGCTTCAAAGACACCCTCAAAGGCTCCTTGAAAAAGTGCAACATCCCCACCGGCACCTGGGAATCCCCAGCGCAAGACCGCTCAAAATGGAGGAGAAACATCCGGGAAGGCGCCGAACACCTCGAGTCTCTTCGTCGGGAGCACGCAGAAGCCAAGCGCAAACAGCGGAAGGAGCGCACGACAACCCAAGCCCCCCACCCACCCGTCCCTCCAACCACTGCCTGCCCCACCTGTGACAGAGACTGTTGGTCCCGTATTAGACTCATCAGTCACAGGAGAACTTGTATTAGCGTGGAAGCAAGTCAGCCTCGACTCTGAGGGACTGCCTCAGAAGAGGAATGCATGGAAGTGTTGGCGGTCTTTCCCGTCCGTAAGTTAGAGTTACTGCAAGTTTGAATTCCAGCTTCTGATATTGAGGAGAATATTTTGAACACAGTGAGTTATTATGAGCTGGTATGCACCACCTGAAAGGATGGGGGAAGCAGATTGAATAATAACCTTCAAAAGGGGAATTGGATAAATACTTGCAGGGGTGAAACTGTGCAGGCTATAAGAAAGAAAGACTTGGATTTATATAGCGCCTTTCACGACCACCGGACATCTCAAAGCGCTTTACAGCCAATGAAGTACTTTTGGAGTGTGGTTACTGTCGTAATGTAGGAAATGCAACAGCCAATTTGCACACAGCAAACTCCCACAAACAGCAACATGATAACGACCAGATAATCTGTTTTTAGTGATGTTGATTGAGGGATAAATATTGGCCAGGACACCAGAGATAACTGCCCTGCTCTTTGAAATAGTGCCATAGGAACTTTTACATCCACTTGAGAGAGCAGACGGGACCTCGGTTTAATGTCTCATCTGAAAGACAGCACCCTCCGACAGTGCAGCCCTGGAGTGTCAACTTAGATTTTATTGTGCCCGAGTGGGACTTGAACCCACAACCTTCTGACATCAGAGCCAAGAGTGCTACCCACTGAGCCACGGCTAAGAAAGAGCAAGGAGAGGGGGATTAATTGGAAAGCTCGTTCAAAGAGCCAGCACAGACACGATGGGACGAATGGCCTCCTTCTGTGTCACTATTCCGTGTGTATATTCTATGATTCTGGACAGGACATCATTTTGTTGGGAAAAAAAATTACAGGTTTCCACTCGGCAGAAATTAATTCAAACGTGGAACCTTCGATGAATTCAATCTTGTCGGGTTGAAGGGGCCAGCAGTAAATCACGCTCCGACATCGGAAGACAGGTTTGCTCCACCACTCAGCACTTTAAGAAATCCTTCTGTCAATTATAAGGCTTTAAACACCCTTGCCAAAGTGATGCGGGAAAGAGGAAATTAATGAGAGGCAAGAGATCGAGCCGGAATGTTTTATACGCCTAATGACCTGTGGATCACCTTGTGGATTAATCCAGATACAGTGTTAATACCCAGCGCTGAACTTCCACTGTGTAACTCATCGCACACCAACGCAATTCATCGAGACGACCCAGCGTTATCTGCATTTCGTCAGGCTGCACTGCAGACTGCAAAGGCAGGGATTACAGAGCAAATTCACAGGGCTGTCACATCGAAGAGAACAGATTGCAGGGGGAGCAGACTTGTAGAGTAGACATTTTGGTGCGCGCGCATTTTATAATGCTGTACAAGGAACATTCATAGCGTCATACAGCACAGAAGGATAGAAAGAAAAACTTGCATTTATATAGCGCCTTTCACCACCACCGATGTCTCAAAGCGCCAATGAAGTACTTTTGCAGCGTGGTCACTGTTGTAATGTGGGAAAACATGACAGCCAATTTGCGCACAGCAAAGTCCCACAAACAGCAGTGTGATAATGACCGAATAATCTGTTTTTAGTGACGTTAATTGAGGGATAAATATTGGCCCCAGGACAACTCCCCCTGCTCTTCTTCGAAATAGTGCAGCAGGATCTTTTGCGTCTGCCTGAGCGAGCGGACGAGGCCTCGGTTTAACATCTCATCCGAAAGTTGGAGAGAAAGCAGGAAAGGGGTACTGAAGGAATGATCAACCATGATCTTATTGAATGGCGGTGCAGGCTCTAAGGGCCGAATGGCCTACTCCTGCACCTGTTTTTCTATGTTTCTATGTTACCTCCGACAGGGCAGCGCTCCCTCAGCACTGCACTGGGAGTGTCAGTCTAGATTTTTGTGCTCAAGTCTCTGGAGTGGGACTTGAACCCACAACCTTCTGACTCAGGGGCGAGAGTGCTGCCCTCTGAGTCACTGGCTGACACTAACTCAATCTTACATTCCCCATTTATCTCGCAGCAAAGCTCACGACCCGAAGCCCCCCCTATGCTTTCGCACTGGGTCCCGGGCTCTTCCCAATCAATTCTTTCTTCCGATATTTTTTTTTTTTTGAAAATACAAACTTCAGCAATTGCGAGGCACGAGCGCACACACTTCGGACACGCCTCGAAACATCTGAGGGCTGAACCTCAGCCAGTGTGCTGCCGCAACCAGGCGCCCATATCAATTCTCAGAATCCCGAGGAGCGACAAGAGCAGCGTTTCACAGACGGAATACAGAATGCCGGTGGGGGGGTTGGTCAATATTAAAACAGTAAAGCAAATTCTTCGAGGAGGCTGTTTGCTGGAGCAGTGAGACGCGACAGCCGATTAGTGCAGTTAACTTTCAAACTGACAGTGAGAGAAATCACCTGTGAATAGCAAGCTTATTTGTTTGCTCTGAGGAAGATTGCGATTTGTTTGGAGATTTTACTCGGGATTTACTCAAGATTAGTATTTAACTCACACTTACCTTCTTTCAACTATTCTTTTTTCTTAGTTTTGTGTGTTTCACAATCTGACTCTGGGTTTAAGCAGGTTGCTTGCAATGTGACAGCGAATGGGACCGATCTTGTAGACAGCCCTCAAGGGATGCATGCCCTGCTCAGTGTCTGCTGTAGCTCAGTGGGTAGCATCGCTTGCCTCTGAGTCAGAATAGTTGTAAGTTTAAGTCCCACTCCAGGGACATGAGTATATAAATCTCAGCTGATGCTCCCAGTGCAGTGCTGAGGGAGTGCTGCACTGTCGGAGGCGCCGTCTTTTGGATGAGACGTTAAAACTGAGGCCTCGTCTGCCTTCTCAGGTGGACGTGAAAGATCCCATGGCACTATTTTGAAGAAGAGCAGGGGAGGTGTCCTGACCAATATTTATCCCTCAATTGACATAACAAAAAAACACTGATTATTTGGTCATTATCACGTTGCTGTGTGTGGGAGCTTGCTATGTGCAATTGAGCTGCTGCATTTCCCACATTACAACAGTGACTACACTCCAAAAGTACTTCATTGGCTGTAAAGCGCTTTGGGATGTCTGGTGGTCGTGAAAGGCAAATCTTGCTCTGTAATCAATAGACTGACACAACTTGTGTTACATAGAATGTATAGCAAAGAAACCGGCCATTCGACCCAACAGTTAGTTCCATGCTGGTGTTTGTGCTCCACACATATCCTCCTCACACCCCTCTTAATCTCACCCTATTGAACCTTCTAGTTTTTTCTTCCTTGGGTTTATCGAGCTTCCCCTTACATGCATGTGTTGCTCACGGTGGCAGAATGCACATCCTTGTTATGCACTCTGAACTTTCCTCTCTCGTTCCTCTGAGACTTCAAATGCCTGACCTACGGATTATTCCTTGCCGCAATTCAACCTGGGCTATGCTCTCCGCTGCGTAAAGTTAAAGAAACACACCTTCCACCAGCAGACACCTGTAATGTATGTACCTGTGAGTATGCTCACAGGTTTGCAGAGCTATTGCCTCCTCGTAGGACTGCTCCTGGACACGGCCAAGGGGGCCATTAATCGGGCCAGGCAGCGGGCGGTCGAGGGGGTCGTTCAGCCCGACTGCCTGCCTCTCTTCCGCGGTCACATCTGAGCCAGGGTGTCCCTGGAGATGCAGTACGTGGTGTCCACTGCTACGCTCACGGCCTTCCGCGAGAGGTGGATTGGAATGCATCATTTCAACAGGGAACAAAATTTTAATTTAATTTGATGTGTCACGGTTCCCCTTAATGTTTGTCGTTAATTTGTTATTTTTGTGCCTTTATAAAAGGGGGCATTTGTATTAACATTACTTTAAAATAGTTGTCGAGCTGTTGCATTGTGAGTGGCTTAGCCAGTCACGTGATGTTCACAAGACTCAATAAAACCCCAACACTTGGGTCTAGGTCATCCACGATTTGGTAATGTCATCATCATCATAGGCAGTCCCTCAGAATGGAGGAAGACTTGCTTCCACTCTAAAAATGAGTTCTTCGGTGGCTGAACAGTCCAATACGAGAACCACAGTCCCTGTCACAGGCGGGACAGATAGGCGTTGAAGGAAAGGGTGGGTGGGGCTGGTTTCAACGGCTGGCTGAAACGCTCTTTCCGCTGCCTGCACTTGTTTTCTGCATGCTCTTGGCGATGAGACTCGAGGTGCTCAGCGCCCACCCGGATGCTCTTCCTCCACTTAGGGCGGTCTTTGGCCAGGGACTCCCAGGTGTCGGTGGGGATGTTGCATTTTATCAAGGAGGCTTTGAGGGTATCCTTGAAATGTTTCCTTGAGCTCGTTTGCCGTGAAGGAGTTCCGAGTAGAGCGTTGCTTTGGGAGTCTTGTGTCAGGCATGCGAATAATGTGGCCTGCCCAGCAGAGCTGGTCGAGTGTGGTCAGTGCTTCGATGCTGGGGATGTTGGCCTGGTCGAGGATGCTAACGTTGGTGCGAGTGTCCTCCCAGGGGATTTGCAGGATCTTGCGGAGTCATAAACCTTTGCTAAAAAACCAACTAGTTCTTAATAGCAATGTGTTGCTATGAATTCTTAATCAAAGAACCCATGAAGAAAATACATTACAACAGCTATCAGTTCAGAGGTCATAGCTCACAACATTACAAGCTGCCTTCTTTTAAATAGCAGCAGCAGCCCTTTAACAACTGCTGCCTTGCAGGATATCCCATCTTGCAATCAGTGATCTCCCAACCCCAGGTCCCATCTAGGCAGCGGGCTCATGGGTCACATGTAAATTTGCATTAAGTCAATGTTGTTTTTTAAAAAATCAGCCATACAAATGTGTCTCCACCACCCTTACTTCAAGACCAGAAAATTACTCATACGGTAAAGACCCACTCCATTACCACCAACATGCAGACATAGTTCTGTAGGGTACAGCCTAGTTGGAGCAAGCTATCTCAAATCTAGAATTGTACAAAGCAGGATTGGTCCCCTTTCTGAAGGCACGTACATAAGAACATAAGAAATAGGAGCAAGAATCGGCCATTCGGCCCCTCGAGCCTGCTCCGCCATTTAATAAGATCATGGCCGATCTTCTACCTCAACTCCACTTTCCTTCACTATCCCCATATCCCTTGATTCCCTTAATATCCAAAAATCTATTGATCTCTATTGAATATTTTCAATTAAATGTGGGCAGAGGAAACATTACAAGGACACCCTCAAAGCCTCCCTGATAAAGTGCAACATCCCCACCGGCACCTGGGAGTCCCTGGCCAAAGAGCGCCCTAAGTGGAGGAAGTGCATCCGGGAGGGCGCTGAGCACCTCGAGTCTCGTCGCCGAGAGCGTGCAGAAACCAAGCGCAGGCAGCGGAAGGAGCGTGCGGCAAGCCAGTCCCACCCACCCTTTCCTTCAACCACTGTCTGTCCTACCTGTGACAGAGACTGTAATTCCTGCATTGGACTGTACAGTCACCTGAGAACTCACTTTTAGAATGGAAGCAAGTCTTCCTCGATTTCGAGGGTCTGCCTAGGATGATGATGTTCAACGACTGAGCCTCCACAGCCCTCTGGGGTAGAGAATTCCAAAGATTCACCACCCTCTGAGAGAAGAAATTTCTCCTCATCTCAGTCCTAAATGGCTGACCCCTTATTCTGAGACTGTGAGCCCCTGGTTCTAGACTCCCCCAGCCTGGGGGAAACATCCTCCCTGCAACTACCCTGTCTAGACCCTGTATGAATTTTGTATGTTTCAATGAGATCACCTCCAAACTCTCGAGAATATAGACTGAGTCTACTCAATCTCTCCTCACGAAGACCTCTCTCCTCACATCCACACGCAAAGAGGGACAGATTGGTGCAAGAGAGAAGGTGGGACAAAACTGCCTCCCAGACAGTACCCAGCGCATCATCGTCATCATCATCATCAGCATAGGCAGTCCTTCGGAATCGAGGAAGACTTGCTTCCACTCTAAAATGAGCCCTTAGGTGGCTGAACAGTCCAATTCGAGAACCGCAAACGCTGTCACAGTCGTTGAGGGAAAGGGTGGGTGGGACTGGTTTGCCGCTGCCTGCGCTTGATTTCTGCATGCTCTCGGCGATGAGACTCGAGGTGCTCAGCGCCCTCCCAGATGCATTTCCTCCACTTAGGGCGGTCTTTGGCCAAGGACTCCCAGGTGTCAATGGGGATGTCGCACTTTACCAGGGAGGCTTTGAGGGTGTCCCTTGTAACGTTTCCTCTGCCCACCTTTGGCTCGCTTGCCGTGAAGGAGTTCCGAGTAGAGCGCTTGCTTTGGGAGCCTCGTGTGTCTGGCGTGCCCCAACCTCTGTCGGCGAGCTACAGTACGCGGACGACGCCTGCGTCTGCGCACATACAGAGGCTGAACTCCAAGTCATAGTCAACATATTCACCGAGGCGTACGAAAGCATGGGCCTTACACTCAACATCCGTAAGACAAAGGTCCTCCACCAACCTGCCCCCGCCACACAGCACTGCTCCGCAGTCATCGGGCTCACGTCACCGTGCCTAGCTGGCAACAATGCCACGCCCCCACCTGCTGTGAGAACTGCCAGCAGGTCCCCTGATCTGGAAGCAGCTAACAGAACGCAAATGAACTATTTTAAGCATCAAGCCGTCGGATGTCAAGGCTTGTGTCAAATTATTGGAAAGTCTAGTATTTCAGGGAACCGATCTCCTTCCTGTTTATATCTTGTCAAAGCTGTCTCTCTTTTTTTCGGGGGAAATTCTGTACATGAAGGTTTGTTAATATGTCAGCGCTGGGAATGTCACCGTGGAGCTTTGCGTTTTCCACTTGTCAGCACTCCAAACACACGACAGCAGCGGTACAAAAAATACCATCCGACAGGGAACATCATGTCACAGCAATTGAAGTTTCCCTCATGTCACTGTGCTTCTGGTAGTGCATTAATGAACTGGCAAATTATTCCTTTCTCTCTCCGTCTCCTGCTTTGGCGTGCTTAAAATAGACCAATAGAGCAAAATATTGTGATTGTCTTGTGCACATAAAGGTAGTAATGAGGAGAGGGGTTTGTTTGTTTGTTTCGGTTGCTTTGTGCATTCTCCCCTTCGTCTGCCTTCGATCTCCGCGCTGCCATTCTCCCATCAAGAAGGCTTCGCGATAACCTATTCACAGACTGAATGGGAATGGTAGCATAGTGGTTATGTTCCCAGATTTGTAATCCAAAGGCCTCGACTAATGATCCCGTGACACAAGTTCAAATCCCACCATTTAAATTCAGTTAATTAAATAAATCTGGAATTAAAAAGTGAGTGTTCCACTACACTGACTTAATGTAGACCCATGAGACCAAGGCTGAGATGAGACCTGGGGCTGGGAGATCACTGACTGCAAAGGTAGGATATCCTGCAAGGCAGCAGTTGTTAAAGGGCTGCTGCTGCTATCTAGAAGAAAGCAGCTTGCGATGTTGTGGGCTATGAGCGGAAGATAGAAAATAGGTGCAGGAGCAGGCCATTTGGCCCTACGAGCCTGCACTACCATTCAATCTGATCATGCAACTTCAGTACCCCATTCCTGCTTTCTCTCCATATCCCTTTAGCCGTAAGGGCCACATCTAACTCCCTTTTGAATATATCTAACGAACTGGCTTCAACAACTTTCTGTGGTAGAGAATTCCACAGGTTCACAACTCTCTGAATGAAGAAGCTTCTCCTCATCTTGGTCCTAAATGGCTTACCCCTTATCCTTAGACTGTGACCCCTGGTTCTGGACTTCCCCAACATCTTCCTGCCTCTAACCTGTCCAATCCTGTCAAAATTTTAAATGTTTCTTTGAGATCCCCTCTCATTCTTCTCAATTCCAGTGAATATAAGCCTAATCGATCCAGTCTTTCTTCATATGTCAGTCCTGCCATCCCGGGTATCAGTCTGGTGAACCTTCGCTGCACTCCCGCAATAGCAAGAATGTCCTTCCTCAGATTAGGAGACCAAAACTGTACACAATATTCAAGGTGTGGCCTCACCAAGGCCCTGTACAACTGCAGTAAGACCTCCCTGCTCCTATACTCAAATCCTCCGGAACTGTTGAGCATTGTAATGTATTTAAAAACCCATCTGGTTCACTAATGTCCTTCAGGGAGGGAAATCTGCCACCCTTACCCGGTCTGGCCTATATGTGACTCCAGACCCACAGCAATGTAATTGACTCTTAACTGCCCCTCTGAAATGACCTAGCAAGCCACCGAAAAGCAACGATATATTCACCTCATGGACTGCAGCGGTTCAAGAAGGCGGCTCACCACCACCTTCTCAAGGGGCAATTAGGGATGGGCAATAAATGCCGGCCTTGCCAGCGACACCCACATCCCGTGAATGAATAATTAAAAAAAAAAAATTCTGTCAATGCCACTCTGCAGCCATCTGCTAATGAGGTGCGCAAGTGAGCAGAAGGAATCCTTGGTATTTTCCTGGGCTCACTCCCTCTTACAGCAGCTTTTGCTCAGGGGACCTATCCCTCACGGGACAGCCAGGATCATGAGTACACCATCCGAGGAGATTGCTTAGAATGTGCAGCGCAGAAACCGGCCACTTCACCCAGCTGGTCCGTGCTGGTGTTTCTGCTGCACATGAGTCCCCTCCAAATCTACATCAGCTGAACCTATCGCATATCATAAGAACATAAGAAATAGGAGCAGGACCCTTGAGCCTGCTGCGCCGTTTAATACGATCATGGCTAGTCCGATTGTGGACTCGGGTCCACTTCCCTGCCCGCTCCTCATAACCCCTTATTCCCTTATCGGTTAATCCATCCCTTCCTCTCTCGTGTGTTTCCCTAGTCACCCCTCAAATGCAGCTATGTTCTTTGCCTCACGGTTCAAATAGGCGGCTCACCATCACCTTCCTAGGGGCAATTAGGGACAGGCAATAAACGCCCACAACCCGTATAATAGCGAGCTCCACTTTCTAACCACACGGGTTAAAACGTGCCGTTAAAATTTGAGCTTCTTGCCAACCGTTTGCGTTCGTGCCCGATGTACAAGATGCCCTCCACAGCCAAGCCTTGGAGCAGAGCCGAGGGAGGCATAGATTTAAAGTAATTAGTAGGAGGTTTAGAGGGGATTTGAGGGGAAATTTCTTCAACCGGAGGGTGGTGAGGGTCTGGAACTCACGGCCTGAAAGGGTGGTAGAGGCAGAAACCCTCGTCGCATTTAAAAAGTACTTGGATATGCACCTGAAGTGCCGGAACCTGCAGGTCTACGGACCGAGAGCTGGAAAGTGGGATTGGGGTGGATAGCTCTTTGTCGGCCGGCGTGGACACGATGGGCTGAGATGGCCTCCTTGCATGCTGTAAATTTCTCTGATTCTACAATTCTGTGAAGATGTTTAATCCACTGAAATCTTGTATGTCGATTAGACAAGTATTTACTTTCCCACCAATTCTCCTCCTTCCCCGAGTCCTTGCTACAGTTCAGTTCCTGGTGTTCTCTGGTACTTTGTGTAAAGTTTTTATATAATATTATAAATTTATATGAGGCATATTCTATGGATAAGGTCACTCCACGACCTGAACTTTTATTTTTAGGACTAAGAAGTGATGACCCTGTGTGGGACCTCTCTTTATATACTTGGATGACTAGGTGAGGAGTGTTTCTCATAAGTTTACTTGTCGCCAATGTAAAGTCCTTGCATAATACCATAAATCCACATGAGGCACATTCTGTGGACAAGGTCATTCCACAACCTGAACCTTTATTCACAGGACCAAGAAGTGATGACCCTGTGTGGGACCTCTCTTTATATACTTGGATGACTAGGTGAGGAGTGTTTCTCATAAGTTTACTTGTCGCCAATGTAAAGTCCTTGCATAATACCATAAATCCACATGAGGCACATTCTATGGACAAGGTCATTCCATGACCTGAACCTTTATTCACAGGACCCAGCAGTGATGACCCTGCATGGGACCTCCCTTTATATACCTGGGTGACCAGGTGAGGCGTATCTCCCACAAGTTCACCCCCTGTGGTCAAGGTGTGCATTTCTTACGTATATATAATATTACAATATTATTACATAAAAATTACATACATAACACTTTGCACAAGTGAGGCAAGCTGTTTCATTCCCTCCCACCACCACCGTAACTGAAATCATTAAAGTCAGCGATCAAACCTGCCTTGTCTCGCTGAATAATGTTGCTTCAGCGAACGAGACCTCCAGGTGCATGTTTATTGAAAGCCAACTGATCGCGGACGATGGAGAATAAAGTGCAAACTTAACTATAAGGCTTGATGTGCGTGACTACTTTTTTAAAAATTTATGTTACCGGAGGTGAGTCCATGTTTCAGGTGATATTGGGAAAAGAGAAGAGTTTAACCAGGCTCAATAAAAATGTATTGATCACACTATATAAATATTTATATTGAATGCATTACAAAACGAACCCTGTGGTTCATAATGATAACCCAAAAATCTCTGTTTGCTGATGGTGTCTCTCTGATGCATTGATGATTTTCCATCTCTGATCTCAAGGCGTCTCTCAAATTAGCGTCTGCTTTCGATAGTACTTGCTTTTGGATTGCTGGATTAATGTGATCAATTGCCAAAGGTTCGAGTCACTGCTTTACGTCGGCTCAGACTTGTACAGGTATCTTCATACGCAGTGTCTTTTGAGCTTTACGGCAAGGCTTGTATTTGCGGTTGAAAGGTAACATAAGAAATAGGAGTAGGGGTCGGACATTTGACCCCTCGAGCCTGCTCTGCCATTCAATAAGTTCATGCGCTGTACTGTCGGAGGGGCAGTACTGAGGGAGTGCTGCACCTTCGGAGGTGCCGTCTTTCGGCTGAGACATTAAACCGAGGCCCCCGTCTGCCCTCTCAGGTGGATGTAAAAGATCCCACAGCACTATTTCAAAGAAGAACAGAGGAGTTATCCCCAGTGTCCTGGGGCCAATATTTATCCCTCAACCAACATAACAAGAAAAACAAATTCTCTGGGTCATTATCATGTTGCTGTGTGTGGGAGCTTGCTGTGCGCAAATTGGCTGCCGTGTTTCCCACATGACAATAGTGAGTACACTTCACAAGTACTTCATTGGCTGTAAAGCGCTTTGAGGTGTCCGGTGGCCGTGAAAGGCGCTATATAAATGCAAGTCTTTTTCTTTTCTTTTTCTCCCTCATCCTTTGAACATAAGAACATAAGAATTAGGAGCAGGAGTCGGCCATTCGGCCCCTTGAGCCTGCTCCGCCATTCAATAAGATCATGGCTGATCTTCTACCTCAACTCCACTTTCCTGCACTATCTCCATATCCCTTGATTCCCTTAATATCCAAAAACCTATCGATCCCTGTTTTTAATATACTCAAAGACTGAGCTTCCACAGACCTCTGGGGTAGAGAATTCCAAAGATTCACCACCCTCTGAGTGAAGAAGTTTCTCCTCATCTCAGTCCTAAATGGCCGACCCTTTATTCAGGCTGTGTGACCCCTGGTTCTAGACTCCCCCAGCCCGGGGGGGAAACATCCTCCCTGCATCTACCCTGTCAAGCCCTGTAAGAATTTGAATGAAAAAGATCAGCCCAAATATCCTTCTGATTCCTATTCCCCTGAAATCTGAGCCCGTCGGCAAGGCAAACAAGGGGTTGAAAATGATCTTGGGGGTTTGGGGGGAATGGGCATTACTGAATCCACTTTTCATCCCATTGAAGTCACTGTCAAGGCAGATCAAACAGAGACTAAAACCAGCTGTAGATTTGCTTTCGCCCATTTCCCCCCCCTCCAATGCCCAAGAATTCACCCCCGATGAAGAAAGGTTGAGCAGGTTGGGCCTATACTCATTGGAGTTTCGAAGAATGAATGGCGATCTTATTGAAACTGATTCTGAGGGGGCTGGACAAGGTAGATGCAGAGAGGATGTTTCCCCTCGTGGGGGAATCTAGAACGAGGCGGGTATAGTTTCAGAATAAGGGGTCGCCCATTTTAAAACGGAAATGAGGAGCAATTTCTTCTCTCAGAGGGTCGTGAATCTTTGGAATTCTCTGCCCCAGAGAGCTGTGGAGGCTGGGTCATTGAGTATACTTAAGGTGGAGATAGACAGATTTTAGAACGATAAGGGAGTCAAGGGTTATGTGGAGCGAGCAGTGAAATTTGAGTTGAGGCATAAAACTCTCATGTATGTACATTCTGTTTGTAGGCACCAGATGGCGTCATTGCTGGAGGCCACGGAGCAGCACGCACATGGTGCTGCTCAGGTATAAAAGGCCAGCCATTTTGAGAATCAGGCACTTTGGGCCTAAATAAAGCAGAGCCAAGGTTGTACCTTGCTCAGTTAAACAGTTTGAACCTTTATTGCATACTTAACAAAAACAGATCAGCCACGAACTTATTGAATGGCGGAGCAGGCTCGAGGGGCCGAATGACCAACTCCTGCTCCTATTTCTTATGTTCTTATGTTATTTTGTCCATCCCCTTCATAATCTTGAAAATCACAATGTGTTTACCTCAAATGTCTCCTCTTTTTCAAACCCATCTTCCTTAACTCTCCCTCAAAACTTAAGTTCCTGATACCAGGAATCACCTCTGTTGCCCCCCCTCTGTACCTGCGCATGGGGGCGGTAATATGGTTTGGTAACTGGACAAGGTAACAACTGTACATGCCCGCTTGGCCCAGTTGGTAGCTCTCTTGCCTCCAAACAGAGAGTTGTGGGTTCATAGCCCCTCTACGGACTTTGGCTGATACTTCAGGATAAGTGGGTGTGCAGGAGAGGGGATTGTGCCCTGGAAAAGCAGATGGGCGCCTGAGGATTATAATATGCCCAAGGCACAGAGAGGGTTAGCAGCCAGCAGACAAGGTGTCCGCTGGGTGCACTAGACCCTTATGCTCATTTCAAATGAGGCCCCGTAGGTTGTGGTGCCTGTAATGTATGCTCACAGGCTTGCAGAGCTGTTGACTTGTGAGTGGCTCAGCCAGTCACGTGATGTTCACAAGACTCAATAAAACCCCGACCAGTTGGGTTCGGGGGAACCCCATGAGGCAGGTGGTTGTGAGGTTTAAGATTATGAGGGGGCTTGACAAGGTGGACACAGAGAGGATGTTTCCACTGATAGAGGAGACTAGAACTAGGGGGCTTAATCTTAGAATAAGGGGCCGCCCATTTAAAACTGAGATGAGGAGGAATTTCTTCTCCCAGAGGGTTGTAAATCTGTGGAATTTGCTGCCTCAGAGAGCTGTAAAGCCGGGATATTGAATAAATTTAAGGCAGAGATAGACAGTTTCTTAACTGATAAGGGAATAAGGGGTTATGGGGAGCGGGCAGGGAAGTGGACCTGAGTCCATGATCAGATCAGCCATGATTGTATTGAATGGCGGAGCAGGCTCGAGGGGCCGTATGGCCTACTCCTGCTCCTATTTCTTATGTTCTTATGTTGTGAGCCTGGCGGATGAACTGGTAATGTATAGTGTGGTTGTTAAACCTTTGTTAATAAACCAACGAGTTCTTAATAGCAATGTGTTGCTATGAATTCTTAAACAAAGAACCCATGAAGCAAATACATTACAGTGCCAATTTGGAAGAGGTGCTGATGGAAAGTAGCCATTAAAGAGCAGGAAAACATTCGACCCCCCACCAACACCACCCCCCGCCCCCCCTCCCCACCCCCGCCCCTCCTGGACAGGTGGTCCCACTCCGGGAATGTTCCCTGTGCACAGAGACGCTCAACAACATGGCCTTAGCCCATCTGTACTTCCATAAGAGACGCATCTGGAGTCGCAGTAAACAACGCAAATGTGCTTACCCCGCATGTATCACCTGTGTAGTGGCAATGCCAGTGGTGTGGAGCTGGGGCATGGTCAGAGGTGTAATGGAGCTCCGCCTAGTGGACTACTGATGTAATAACAACTACTGATGCAATAACAATCTTTTTCTCCCGTATGGTAGCAGCAAAAGCAAATCAAATGTCAATATCTAAGTCGGATATCCAGGCCAAAGCTTCCGGTGTAACAGTGTGGATATCCTGTAGGCTGCCTGCCAATTCCCTCTGAGGGCCGTGCTCGATGATGTGCTCCAGGGTCTGATTAGAAGCTCCACAGTCACATGATGGGGAGGCTTTAATCTCCCACCGATGGAGAAGGAGGCAGCATCGACCGTGACCGGTTGTGAGGCGGTCGATGGTTGTCCACTGTTTGCGAGGAAGGTTTGATCCTTCAGGTTGCACTGTGGGCTCCTCGATAAGGAATCCATTCCGTATGTCGCAGTTCTTCCGAGCAGTTCGCCGTCGGTCATCGACGTGAGGGGAGATCGCTGAAGGGCTTCGGCGACGGTCCAAAATGGCCGCCTAGATTTGAGCCGGGTTGTTGGCAGGTTGTTCAAGTCGGCCTGGATCGGCATGTCTTTGCTGGTGTAGCGGTTGTATTCTCTGGAGACTGCGTATTCGCGGCGTAGGTGTGGTGGTGCGATGTTTGCAAACATGGGCAGCCAAGGTGTCAGTGTCGGTCAAAGCGTAGCAGTGAGAACAATAAAAGCTCATGTGGCAAGGTCATGTGACACAGTTCTGTTGGGAGCCATCTTGTCGTGTGTGTGATTGTGCAGTGGTGTCTCAAGATATCGCAGGGAGGTGCCATCTTTCGGATGAGACATTAAACCAATGCCCCGTCTACCTGCTCAGGTGGATGTAACCCTTTGGTACTATTCGAAGAGGAGCAAGTGTCCTGGTAGACATTCCTCCCTCGACCAGCATCATCAACATCAGATTTCCATCCCAACTTGGACATATGTGTGCCGTTCCTTCCTCGTCGCTGGGCCAAAATCCTGGAACTCCCTCTCTAACAGCACTGTGGGAGCACCTTCACCACACAGACTGCAGCGGTTCAAGAAGGCAGCTCACCACCACCTTCTCAACGGACAACCAACGGGTAGACAATGAATTCTGGCCTTCCAGCGACGCTCACATCCCGAGAATGAATTTTAAGAAAAGATTGACTGGTCAACTGCTCAATTGTTGATTGCGAAGCCACCCGGTAAGTAAATTAACGACTGCACTTAACATAAGAACATAAGAAATAAGGGCCCTCGAGCCTGCTCTGCCATTTAATACGATCATGGCTAATCCGATCATGGACTCAGCTCCACTTCCCCGCCCGCTCCCCATAGCCCCTTATCCCCTAATCGATTAAGAAACTGACTACTTCTGTCTTAAATTTATTCAATGTCCCGGCTTCCACAGCTCTCTGAGGCAGCGAATTTCACAGATCCACAACCCTCTGAGAGAAGAAATTTCTCCTCGTCTCAGTTCTAAATGGGCGGCCCCTTATTCTAAGAACATGCCCGCTAGTTCTAGTCTCCCCCATCAGTGGAAACATCCTCTCTGCATCCACCTTGTCAAGCCCCCTCATAATCTTATACGTTTCAATAAGATCACCTTTCATTTTTCTGAATTCCAATGAGTAGAGGCCCAACCTACTCAACCTTTCCTCATAAGTCAACCCCCTCAGCCCCGGAATCAACTGAGTGAACCTTCTCTGAACTGCCTCCACAGCAAGTATATCCTTTTGCAAATATGGAAACCAAAACTGCACGCAGTACTCCAGGTGTGGCCTCACCAATACCCTGTATAATTGTAGCAAGACTTCCCTGCTTTTATACTCCATCCCCTTTGCAATAAAGGACAAGATACCATTGGCCTCCCTGATCACTTGCTGTACCTGCATACTATCCTTTTGTGTTTCATGCACAAGTACCCCCAGGTCCCGCTGTACTGCGGCACTTAGCAATCTTTCTCCAGTTAAATAATAACTTGCTCTTTGATTTTTTTTCTGCCATAAATAACAGCTGTGGTGGACCTTCGAAAATAATCTCTTGGTTGTTAAGCACCTTGGGGTGTTGTAAGGATGTGGTGAGCTGCTATATAAATGTATGTTCTTCCTTTTTTAACTCTTTTTGTAAACCTAGAGTTGTGGAGAGATTATGTGTACATTATCCTTATGTAATGCCTGTACTTTTATTGAAGATTTACAAAAGCCTCTTATCTGATCTGCTAAGCCCCCTGTAGTATATTTTACAGAAAGTAACTGGGTATATAAATGTTCTTAATGTATTTTTTTTTAATCAGCTACAGTGCGGCTCTGGAAAACACAATCTAGCAATGCAATTCGCTCAATTATTTCACAAAATGGATTTACTTGATTTAATAGATAAAGCTTGCTTTTAAGCAAATCCCTCTTGTGCATTGCAGGTCCTGACATGGGATTATCACAGTATTTCTGTAAATTTAAAATGATAATTCAAAAAAAAAACACTATCATCAGACCAATGCACCACAATTCCACTTGCCTGGATGAGTGCAGCTCCAACAACACTCAAAAAGCTCCAACAACACTCAGGACAAAGCAGCCCGCTTGATCGACACGCTACCCACCACCTTCAACATTCACTCCCTCCACCACCGGCGCCCCCTGGCTGCAGTGTGCACCATCTACAAGATGCACTGCAGCAACTCGCCAAGGCTTCTTCGGCAGCACCTCCCAAACCCACGATCTCTACCGCCTAGAAGGACAAGGGCAGCAGGCGCAGGGGAACACCACCACCTCCACGTTCCCCTCCAAGTCACACACACCATCCTGACTTGGAAATATATCGGCCGTTCCTTCATCGTCGCTGGGTCACAATCCTGGAACTCCCTCCCACTGTGGGAGCACCTTCACCACACGGACTGCAGCGGTTCAAGAAGGCGGCTCACCACCACCTTCTCAAGGGGCGATTAGGGGATGGGCAATAAATGCCGGCCTTGCCAGCGACGCCCACATCCCAGGAATGAATTTGTAAGAAGGTCGTCATGAAAAAATCTTCCACTGTTGCAGCTGTGAGAATGACAAAGGCACATGCACCCCATCCATTCTTGTCAAAAACTTTTCCATTAAATTTTGTTCGAAACACAGCAGGCTTTCTAGAACATTCTGATATGAAACCAGTTGTATGCAGTTCGATTTCTAATAGTGAGCGAGAGCATAGAACAGCTTGCAGCCCACTAGCACAACACACTTTGCACAGCTCCCAGCAATACAATCGGAGCACTTGTGTGTGTCGGAATGTCTGGAACAATACTGCCCTCTGCTGAAACCGTGGGCAAATGGCAACTTCAGTTTCAGAGCAAAGTTTGGTTCCAAGTTCTCTCTTTGACAAATGGCAATAGTCTCCTTTTTCAAAGACAATTACGGAAAGTGCTTTGGTAATGAGAGACACACTGTCTCCGTCTCTGAGATCTGTACAAAACATATTGTTCTACAAAAGTACATATTTCAGTAAAGGTGTTTTATATTGATCCTCAGTCATCATCATCATAGGCAGTCCCTCGGAATCGAGGAAGACTTGCTCCCGTTCTAAAAATAAGTCCTTAGGTGGCTGAACGGTCCCTGACACAGGTGGGACAGACAGTGGTTGAGGGAAGGGGTGGGTGGGACTGGTTTGCCGCACGCTCCTTCCGCTGCCTGCGCTTGGTTTCTGCATGCTCTCGGCGATGAGACTCGAGGTGCTCAGCGCCCTCCCGGATGCACTTCCTCCACTTAGGGCGGTCTTTGGCCAGGGATTCCCAGGTGTCGGTGGGGATGTCGCACTTTATCAGGGAGGCTTTGAGGGTGTCCCTGTAACGTTTCCCCTGCCCACCTTTGGCTCGTTTGCCGTGAAGGAGTTCCGAGTAGAGCGCTTGCTTTGGGAGTCTTGTGTCTGGCATGCGGACAATGTGGCCTGCGCAGCGGATAATGAGCTAACTTTTCTGTCAACAACAACAAATTGCATTTATATAGCGCCTTTAATGTAGTGAAATGTCCCAAGGTGCTTCACAGGAGCGTCATCAAACAAATTTGATGCCAAGCCATGGAAAGAAATATTAGGACAGGTGCCCAAAAGCTTGGTCAAAGAGGTAGTTTTTAAGGAGCATCTTAAAGGAAGATAGAGAGGCGGAGAGGTTTAGGGAGGGAGTTCCAGAGCTTGGGGCCCAGGCAGCTGAAGGCACGGCCACCAATGATTGAGCGATTATAATCAGGGATGGTCAGGAGGCCAGAATTGGAGAAGCGCAGACATCTCGGGGGGTTTTAGAGCTGGAGGAGGTTGCAGAGACGGGGAGGGGGCAAGACCATGGAGGGATTGAGAGCCAAGGATGTGAATTGTAAAATGGAGGCGTTGCCGGAAATGATGCCCGATTGTAAACGGGCGGGCAACCGCTTCCTACCGACCGGTTTGGAGGTGAAGTCGACAGCGAATGAGTCTCGCCTGGTAAAAATGACCGCTCCTCCCAGTGACGGACCTGGATGAGCCGGCTGTTTACCTTGACGGAGTCCCGCCCGACGGTTAAAATCCAGCCCACAATATGACAACACGCACAGACATCGCTCTGTTACAGATATAAAACGATTTTCCCTTCATTAAAAAAAGCAATTAATGCTGGGTCCTTCTGACCTGGAGCTGGAAACTGACAAGCACTTCACAACTTGCAAATATTCCCTGACCAGACAACAATTGCACTCTGAGTGACCTGAGCTTGTGCTTACTTAACAACGGTTAGGTTTGGTTGTCTTAATGGGACACTGCTCCACTTTGGCAAAATAATAACAACAACAATTTATATTTATATGGCGCCTCTAAAGTAGTGAAATGTCCCAAGGCGCTTCACAGGAGTATTATAAGACAAATAATTTGACACCGAGCCACAGAAGGAGAAATTAGGGCAGATGACCAAAAGCTTGGTCAAAGAGGCAGGTTTTAAAGAGTGTCTTGAAGGAGGAAAGAGAGGTAGAGAGGCGGAGAGGTTTAGGCAGGGAGTTCCAGAGCTTAGTTAGGGCCTAGGCAACAGAAGGCACGGCCACCAATGGTTGCGTGATTATAATCAGGGATGCTCAAGAGGGCCGAATTAGAGGAGCGCAGACATGTGTGGGGGCTGGAGGAGATTACGGAGGCCATGGAGGGATTTGAAAACAAGATGAGAATTTTGAAATTGAGGCGTTGCTTAACCGGGAGCCAATGTAGGTCAGCGAGCACTGGGGGTGATGGGTGAATGTGACTTGGTGCGAGTTAGGACATGGGCAGCCGAGTTTTGGATCAGCTCTAGTTTACGTAGGGTAGAATAGAAACATAGAAACATAGAAAATAGGTGCAGGAGTAGGCCATTCGGCCCTTCGAGCCTGCACCGCCATTCAATGAGTTCATGGCTGAACATGCAACTTCAGTACCCCATTCCTGTTTTCTCACCATACCCCTTGATCCCCCTAGTAGTAAGGACTACATCTAACTCCTTTTTGAATATATTTAGTGAACTGGCCTCAACAACTTTCTGTGGAAGAGAATTCCACAGGTTCACCACTCTCTGGGTGAAGAAGTTTATCCTCATTTCGGTCCTAAATGACTTACCCCTTATCCTTGGACTGTGAGGCGGGGAACGTGGGAGGCCAGCCAGGAGTGCATTGGAATAGTCAAGTCTAGAGGTAATAAAGGCATGGATGAGGGCTTCAGCAGCAGATGAGCTGAGGCAAGGGCGGAGACGGGCGATGTTACGGAGGTGGAAATAGGCGGTCTTAGTTATGCTGCGGATATAGAAACATAGAAACATAGAAAATAGGTGCAGGAGTAGGCCATTCGGCCCTTCTAGCCTGCACCGCCATTCAATGAGTTCATGGCTGAACATGCAACTTCAGTACCCCAGTATGTGGTCAGAAGCTCATTTCAGGGTCAAATCTGACGCCAAGGTTGCGAACTGTCTGGTTCAGCCTCAGTCGGAGGTTGGGGAGGGGGATGGAGGGATACCTCCTACATTGTTTGGTAACACTCTTTATAAAACAATGCATCATCGATCTTCCTGTGAGCAACACTACAGAGATCGGTTTGTATATTGTGCACAATATTCAACGTGCATCATCAGTAATTAGGGATGCACTTTTCAAACGAGGATAAACTGGAAATTATGAAGTTCAAGATATTACCGCAGTCATCCAGCATGGGCACGATGGGCCGAATGGCCTCCTTCTACCCTGTTTCATTCTGTGATCTTGGCTTTTACCCAACCAGACCTGACAGGAACGACCACTGACGCTTGAGAGTTCGGTTGCCGGGGATACTAGCAGTTTGAAGGAGAAAGGTCACCAAGTTTCTCAGAGGCATCCTTTAGGATGGAGGAGATGTAAGACTTCCAGGTGAGATCAGAGAGAAGACAGTGGAGCCAAGAACGTCAGCAGATGAAGTAGGACTAAGAGTGGAGTCATTGGAGATAATGTGGGTGACTGGCTGTTGGCAGAAAAGTGCCGACATTAGCCTATTTTACCACTAGTCAGCGGTGGGCAGAAATGGATTAATGTCCCACCTGTTTCTTTTAACTATGACACGGCAAAGTATGTCTTTGTTCTTGTCTATCTCTGTAACCTCCTCCAGGCCGACAACCCTTCGAGATCTCTGCGCTCCTCCAATTCTGCCATCTTGAGCATCCCCCGATTATCATCGCCCCACCATCGGTGGCCATGCCTTCAGCTGCCTGGGCCCCAAGCTCTGGAATTACCTCCCTAAACCTCTCCGCCTCTCTCTTCTCCTTTAAGATTCTCCTTAAAACCTACCTCTTTTGACCATGCTTTTGATCTCATTGTGTGGCTCGGTGTCAAATGTTGTCTGATAAACGGTGCTGGGAAAGTCCTTGTGATGTTTTACCAGTTAAAAAAAGAAAGACTTGCATTTATATAGCGCCTTTCATGACCACCGGATGTCCCAAAGCGTTTTACAGCCAATGAAGTATTTTTGGAGTGTAGTCACTGTTGTATTGTGGGAAACACAGCAGCCAACTTGTGCACAGCAAGCTCCCACAAACAGCAATGTGATAATGACCCGATAATCTGTTTTTTTGTTATGTTGATTGAGGGATAAATATTGGCCCCAGGAATAACTCCCCTGCTCTTCTTCGAAATAGTGCCGCGGGATCTTTTACATCAGGCGGACGGGGCCTCGGTTTAACGGCTCATCCAAAAGACGGCACCTCCGACAGTGCAGCACTCCCTCAGCACTGCACTGGGAGTGTCAGCCTAGATTTTTATGCTGAAGTCCCTGGAGCGGGACTTGAGCCCACAACCTTCTGACTCAGGCGAGTGCGCTGCCCACTGAGCCACAGCTGACCCTATATCCACTCACATTGTTGTTCTCCCCTCTCCCACCTCGAACACGCAACATGCTGTCTGTAACCCAGCCACTTACTTCAATCGTCATCTTCCCTTTCCCTCTGTTGTAGCTTCCAGCGCAATCCGACGGAGAGATGTGTCATGTGGCGTTCCTAATATTCCTTGGCAGAAAAAAAGAAAAAGTGCCTGGAAAAGGACTATTATAATATAATGTTACAAATGTCAAGTTAACTTCTTGTACAGTACAGAACTGTTACTCGCGAAGAACTCATTCTTCAGATGTCAGGACCGATATCTGCCGACTTTTTGAAATGACACACGGAGAGAAAGTTATAAATAAGCGATAATACAAGAGGAGGCTGCATTATTCATGCTTTTCTGAATGACCCCCAAAGCGTTTAAATGAAGTAATAACATACATGTGGGCATGCATTACGGTTCACTGCAATCGCAATGATCAAACTGAATGGAAGATATCAGGCAATTACTTGGCATAAATTACCCTTTGCCAAGATCCCTCACAAAATACACCTACATCTATCTTACATTCTTCATTCATTCATTTTGGGATTTTTTTTTTAATATTCGTTCTGTGGGCGTCGCTGGCAAGACCGGCATTTATTGGCCATCCCTACTTGCCTCTTGAGAAGGTGGTGGTGAGCCGCCTTCTTGAACCGCTGCAGTCCGTGTGTTATGGTTTGTGACGGTTTGGTGCAAATCAGAGGGCAGTTAAGAGTCACATATAGGCCAGACCGGGTAAGGAAGGCAGATTTCCTTCCCTGTCAGCCGTGGCTCAGTGGGTAACGCACCCACCTCTGAGTCAGAATGGTCGTGGGTTCAAGTCCCACCCCAGAGACTTGAGCACAAAAATCTAGGCTGACACTCCCAGTGCAGAGCTGAGGGAGTGCTGCACTGTCGGAGGTGCCGTCTTTTGGATGAGACGTTAAACCGAGGCCCCGTTTGCCCCCTCAGGTGGATGTAAAAGATCCCAGGGTACTATTTCGAAGAAGAGCAGGGGCGTTCTCCCCGGTGTCCTGGGGCCAATATTTATCCCTCAATCAACATAACAAAAACAGATTATCTGCTCATTATCACGTTGCTGTCTGTGGGAGCTTGCTGTGCACAAATTGGCTGTCGCGTTTCCCACATTACAACAGTGACTACACTCCCCCAAAAAAGTACTCCATTCGCTGTAAAGCGTGTTGAGACGTCCAGAGGTTGTGAAAGGTACTATATAAATCCAAGATTTTCTTTCAGGACATTAATGAACCTGATGGGTTTTTTGACAATCCGTTGGTTTCATGGTCACCATTATTGATACTAGCTTTTTTATTCCAGATTTAGTTAATTAAATTTAAATTGTCCAGATGCTTTGTTGGGATTTGAACTCATATCTTTGGATCATTAATCCAAGCCTCTAGATTACTAGTCCAGTAATATAACATCTATGCTTCCATTCCCTGTGATTTTGAGCCGGTAATCAGCCCCTTCTGAGTCACCCAGTTGAGAAGAGCTTCCGTCAAGACTCCAGCCAGTGGCTCAGTGGGTAGCACTCTCGCCTCTGGGTCAGAAGGTTGTGGGTTCAGAGCCCACCCCCAGAGACTCGAGCACAAAAATCTAGGCTGACTCTCTAGTGCAGCGCTGAGGGAGTGCTGCACTGTCTGAGGTGCCTTCTTTCGGATGCTATACGGCATCTCGAAACGTTGCTTTCCGGCTGGGGTGTATGTGGCACAAATTGGGGTCAGGGGTCACAAATCTTGAACAGGGGGTCACAAATCACGAGCTGGGGTCACAGGTCGCAAATCATATAGATTCTGGGGGGATTAACAGGGTAGATGCTGAGAGGTTGTTTCCCCTGTCTGGAGAGATTGAGTAGATTGGAACTATACTCTCTGGAGTTTAGAAGAATGAGAGGTGATCTCTTTGAAACCTATAAGATTCTGAAGGGGAGTGACAGGGTAGATGCAGGAAGGTTGTTTCCCCCTGGCTGGAGAGTCTAGAACCAGGGGTCACAGTCTCAGGGTGTGTGCAGTTTTGGTCTCCTAATCTGAGGAAGGACATTCTTGCTATTGAGGGAGTGCAGCGAAGGTTCACCAGACCGATTCCCCAGATGGTAGGACTGACATATGAAGACTGGATCGACTAGGCTTATATTCACTGGAATTTAGAAGAATGAGAGGGGACCTCATAGAAACATATTAACTTCTGACGGGATTGGACAGGTTAGATGCAGGAAGAATGTTCCCGATGTTGGAGAAGTCCAGAACCAGGGGTCACAGTCTAAGGATAAGGGGTAAGCCACATAGGAGCGAGATGAGGAGAAACTTCTTCACTCACAGAGTTGTGAACCTGTGGAATTCCCTACCACAGAAAGTTGTTGGGTCCAGTTCATTAGATATATTCAAAAGGGAGTTAGATGTTGCCTTTACGGCTAAAGGGATCAAGGGGTATGGAGAGAAAGCAGGAATGGGGTACTGAAGTTTCATGATCAGCCATGATCATATTGAATGGTGGTGCACGCTCAAAGGGCCAAATGGCCTACTCCTGCACCTATTTTCTATGTTTCTATGTTTCTATGTTTCTATGATAAGGGATCGGCCCAATTAGGACTGAGATGAGGAGAAATTTCTTCACTCAGAGGGTGGTGAATCTTTGGAATTCTCTGCCCCAGAGGGCTGTGGAGGCTCAGTCCGAGTATATTCAAGGCTGAGATTGCTGGACTCCAGAGGAATTATGGGATATGGGGATAGGGCGAGGGTCGCAGATCACGAGCTGGGGTCAAGGGTCGCAAATGTCACTCGGCCGCGAAGGTTCCATTTGAGAGAAGTTCGGGGCCCAGGTCGGGCAGAGAGAGGTGTGGACCCCTCCGATGTCTCCTAACCAACGAGAAACACACGTCAACTCGCCAAGGAGGAAGAAATTAAAGTGCATCTCCTTCTGTACTGACAAAAAGCATTAGCACCATTAATGTGACGCTAATTCTATTTACCACCTCTACCAAGTTAATAATTCTTCTTAAGGCGACAGAAATAAAATAATCACATTTGTGCATTCATTGTGAACGAGAAACAACATTCTGACTGGAAGGACGTTGACTATGAAAGTAGACAGACAGCAGTGCTGAGAGAATGCTGTCTTGTTGGAGGTGCCATAGTTTGGATGTGATGTTAAATCGAGCCACCCCCCCCCCCCGTCTGCCCGGCACAATTTGAAGACGAGCAGGGAGTTCTCCCAGTCCCCTCATCAATGTTCCTTCATTAAAAGCAGTGCGACAGTATTCGTCTCACTGCAGCTTGTGGGATCCTGCTGTGTGCAAATGGCAGTCAGATTTGTCTGTCTTGCAGAAATGGTGCCAGCTGTGGCTCGGTGGGTAGCACTCGCGCCTCTGAGTCAGAAGTCGAATGTTCAGGTCAAGTCCCACTCCAGAGCATTGAGCATAGAATCTAGGCTGACACTCCAGTGCAGTGCTGAGGGAGTGCCGCACTGTCGGAGGTGCCGTCTTCTGGATGAGACGTTAAACCGAGGCCCCGTTTGCCCCCTCAGGTGGATGTAAAAGATCGCACGGCACTATTCTGAAGAAGAGCAGGGAAGGTTATCCCCGGTGTCCTGGGGCCAATATTTATCCCTCAATAAATATAACAAATCTGCCCATTATCACATTGCTGTGTGTGGGAGCTTGCTGTGCACAAATTGGCTGCCGCGTTTCCTACATTACAACAGTGACTACACTCCAAAAGTACTTCATTGGTTGTAAAGCGCTTTGAGACGTACGGTGGTCATGAAAGGCGCTATATAAATGCAAGTCTTTCTTTCTTTTACTCCAGAGACTTGAGCACAAAATCTAGGCTGAAACTCCCAGTGCAGTGCTGAGGGAGCGCTGCACTGTCGGAGGTGCCGTCTTTCGGATGAGACGTTAAACCGAGGCCCCATCTGCTCTCTCGGGTGGATGTTAAAGATTCCACGGCATTATTTTGAAGAAGAGCAGGGGGAGTTCTCCCCGGTGTCCTGGTCAATATTTATCCCTCAGCCAACATCACTAAAACAAATTATCTGGTCATTATCACATTGGTGTTTGTGGCCCCTTGCTGTGCGCAAATTGGCCGCCGTGTTTCCCTACTCAGTTGCAAGCTTCGATAAACTGGATGCTACACATGAATGCTTTCGGCAATGACAATTCCATGTTCAGGTGATTGGAGCACCTCAGTTAACAAATCATCACTTGCATATGCAGGGCCCCCCCTCCCCCAACCCCCTGCTGGTTACTGATTTTCCCTCATTTCAATCGAAGTATTTTTACTTCAAGGAACGTGTCAGAATTAAATTAAGAGAAAAGCGGTTCCTGTAAGTCTGTTATTGGCAACATTCAGACTGCATGCTGGGAAAAGGCCGAGTTATACAAGAAATGTAAGGCAAGCAAACGGGATTGGACAGTGTAATATATATATATATATAGCGCCACCCAGTGGACTACTGCGGCATTGCAGCCAGTGCTGTTTGCAAGAATCAACAGTTCAGGTCACCTGACAGGGCTTCCTGAAGCTATCAGCCATCTTAAAGCCTGTGTGTGTTCGTGATGTCGGACTGAAAACATAACAGATAGCATGAGTTGCAGGCTTTAGTGTCAGGTGAGAGAACAGTCTGGGCGGATATTACCGCCCTGATTTTCGGTTCAGTACCCGTGGCAATGGACCTGGCCCATCACCAAGTCCATGCCCGAAGAAAGTCGGCATGCCTGCCGCATCCCAACACGCGCTCGCCACAGGCACAGACTCTGTACATCGACCCCCGCTTAGTCTAACGATGCTCACTACTCAATTGCTATAGATAAGTACAGCGTGGAGGCCCTGACCTGCACGAGAATACCAGCGGCAGGTCGGGGCCATAAAAGGAGTGGAGGTGCGGTGGCCCCTGGACAGTGTGGCGTTCATGCCCACTCTAGGAAGCAGCGCGAGCTGGTGCAGGAGGGCGACATCAGCGAAGAGGGACATCATCAAGGTCCAGGTCGGTGATTGGAGCGTGGGCAGGTACAGCAGGAGCAGCGAGGTCGGGGCGAAGGAGCGGCGAGCGGCTGTAGAGGGATGTGATCGGGGCCCAGGGGAGGCGTGAGTTCGGGGTCAGGGGCCCAGGGGCAGCACGGGCCCAGCCCACTCTATGATATGTGTGCGCGCACTAGGCCCATGCAGCAGAGCTGGGCTCCAGTCGTCTTGGTTAACCCTTGCCACTGGACCAAGACCTAGCTCTGTCAAGCCCGTGTGGTGGCTGGTGTGCAACGGCCACCCCACGTTAAAAAAATCCATGCACAGGCATCTTCCACCCTTCAGGATGTAGCTCGGGACCCGGAATATCAGGTCCATCATTGAAACACCTGTGAACTCATCCCTTTTTGGCGTGGAAGCAAGTCATCCTCGTTTCGAGGAACTGCTTAAGATATGATGATAGATAAGATATTACACAGTTAATTCTGCTGGAAGATCTATTCCACCCTCGCTCACACTCACAACCAAACACAACACACGCACACACACACACACACTCACAAAAACACACGCACAAAACATATACAAGCATGCACACGACACACACCAAGGGTGAAGTTACGAGGAGAGATTACACAAATTAGGGTTGTAGTCCCTGGAATTTTGAAGGTTAAGGGGTGATCTGATCGAAGTTTTCAGGATATTAAGGGGAACAGATAGAGTAGATAGAGAGAAACTAGTCTCGCTGGTTGGGGAGTCTAGGACTAGGGGCAAAGTCTAAAAATTAGAGCCAGACCTTTCAGGAGTGAAATTAGGAAACACTTCTACACACAAAGGGTGGTAGTTTGGAACTCTCTTCCGCAAATAGCAATTGATGCTGGGTCAATTGTTAATTTTAAATCTGAGATTGTTAGCTTTTTGTTAACCAAAGGGTTAAAGGATATGGGCCAAAGGCGGGTATATGCAGTTAGGCCACAGATCAGCCATGATCTCATTGAATGGTGGAACAGGCGTGAGGGCCTCCTCCTGTTACATAAGAACATAAGAATTAGGAGCAGGAGCCGGCCATTCGGCCGCTCGAGCCTGCTCCACCATTCAATGAGATCATGGCTGATCTTCTACCTTAACTCCACTTTCCTGCACTTTCCCCATATCCCTTAGTTCCCTTAATATCCAAACATCTATCGGTTTCTGTCTTGAATATACTGAACGACTGACCCTCCACAGTCCGCTGGGGTAGAGAATTCCAAAGATTCACCACTCTCTGAGAAGAAATTTCTCCTCATCTCAGTCCTAAATGGCCGACCCCTTATTCTGAGACTGTGACCCCTGGTTCTAGACTCCCCAGCCAGAGGAAACATCCTCCCTGCATCTACCCTGTCAAGCCCTGTGAGAATGTTATATGTTTCGATGAGATCACCTCTAATTCTTCTAAACTCTAGCAAATATAGACCTACTTTACTCAATCTCTCCTCATAGGACAATCCCCCCCATCCCAGGAATCAGTCTGGTGAACCTTAGTTGCACTCCTTCTATGGCAAGTACATCCTTCCTTGGGTAAAGAGACCAAAACTGTGCATAATACTCCAGGTGTGGTCTCACCAGGGCCCTGTATAATTGCAGTAAGACATTTTTACACTTACTATGTTCCTGCACAATGCACAACACACACCAGTCAATGGAAATTAAAACCAGGAGAGAAGTAAAGCGGGCTGCCAATTCACCGTGCACAAAGTGAAAATTGACCTCGATGATTTCAACGCAGTGAGAATGCAGGAGGGTCGGAAAGTGTGTCGGCTGTTGAGGGCGGTGCATTTAGGAGCAAAGAGAGAGACGAGTCCAAAGGAGCACTGACAAAATGAAGACAGGCAGGAAGGAATGCAATTGACGGACTTCGATGAGAAAGAATCATAGAATCATAGAAAATTATGGCACAGAAGGAGGCCATTTCGGCCCATGGCAATACTGACATATGAAGACAGACTGGATCAACTAGGCTTATATTCACTGGAATTTTGAAGAATGAGAGCGGATCTCAGAGAAACATATAAAATTCTGACGGGATTGGACAGGTAAGATGCAGGAAGAATGTTCCCGATGTTGGGGAAGTCCAGAACCAGGGGTCACAGTCTAAGGATAAGGGGTAAGCCATTGAGGACCGAGATGAGGAGAAACTTATTCACCCAGAGAATTGTGAACCTGTGGAATTCTCTACCACAGAAAGTTGTTGAGGCCAGTTCGTTAGATATATTCAAAAGGGAGTTAGATGTGGCCCTTACGGATAAAGGGATCAAGGGGTATGGAGAGAAAGCAGGAATGGGGTACTGAGGTTGCATGATCAGCCATGATCTTAGTGAATGGTGGTGCAGGCTCAAAGGGCCGAATGGCCTACTCTTGCACCTATTTTCTATGTTTCTATGTTTCTATGTGTCGGTCAAAAAAGAGCTATCCAGCCTAATCCCACTTTCCAGCTCTCGGTCCGTAGCCCTGTAGGTTACGGCACTTCAAGTGCACATCCAAGTACTTTTTAAATGTGGTGAGGGTTTCTGCCTCTACCACCCTTTCAGGCCGTGAGTTCCAGACCCACACCACCCTCTGGGTGAACTTTATTTCCTCATCTCCCCTCTAATCCTTCCACCAACTACTTTAAATCTATGCCCTCTGGTTGTTGACCCCTCTGCTAAGGGAAACAGGTCCTCCCTATCCACTCTATCGTGCCCCCTCATAATTTTATACACCTCAATTAAATCTCCCCTCAGCCTGCTCTGTTGCAAAGAAAACAAACCCAGCCTATCCAATCTTTCCTCATCGCTAAAATTCTCCAGTCCAGGCAACATTCTTGTAAATTTCCTCTGTACCCTCTCTGGAGCAATCACATCTTTCCTGTAATGTGGTGACCAGAACTGCGCGCAGTACTCCAGCTGTGGCCTAACTGGTGTTTTATACAGTTCAAGCATAACCTCCCTGCTCTTGTATTCAATGCCTCGGCTAATAAAGGCAAGCATTCCGTATGCCATTTTAACTATCTTATCGACCCGTTCTGCTCCCCTTGAAGATGTCCTCATACATAATGACACTGAGCTACAAAAAAAGTAAGATTTCACAGCACCCAGTCAATACAAAATTACTTTGCTTCTGTTTGGTACCTCAATAACTATAGTTCCCGTAGTATATGCAATTGCAAGGGT
Organism: Pristiophorus japonicus; assembly: GCF_044704955.1. Classification (NCBI taxonomy): domain Eukaryota; kingdom Metazoa; phylum Chordata; class Chondrichthyes; family Pristiophoridae; genus Pristiophorus; species Pristiophorus japonicus. Next base: position 72,636,133 of record NC_091997.1, on the reverse strand, counting down.
CAGAAGATTGAATGCTCTGTCACGAGCAGGAATTCCCTTTTGTATAACGAATCTCCGCTCACACAATTAAGATTGTCTGTTTTCCTGCGGGGTGTTTCTGGCTGCGGTTGACGGATGGGCCCAGTCAAATCTTGTGGTGGTGGGTCTTTGTTCCCTCCGCCTGGTTCTTGTGTGTCTGCACATTCGGGACCCTGCAAGCAATCAGGCCCATCCCTCAGTCACAGGGGCAGCATTGTCGGGAGCATCAGGTTACAGTTACGATGGAGATTAATGGTTGCCGTTGCACGGTGTGATATCAAAAAAAGAACACACATTGCGCTCGTGCTATAACTCCTCCTCCTGCTGTCATAGCAAAGCCGCTATTCGATGAAAAGTACTCCAGGTTCAGGGAATCGCAGGACCTGGAGGCGAATAAACAGTCGTCAGGCCGAGAAACGATGCTCAGTCTCCCACTTTAGACGTTCGGTGGTGCAGTGGTTATGGCACCGTGTGGTCAGTGCTTCGATTAGAGGGAGGAGTGTGCGGTGGCCTGGCCTGGAAATCGTCACGGTTCCGACCTGCAAGACCATCAGCAGGTCGGGGCCGTTAGAGGGAGCAGCGTGCGGCCGTATGCCACTGCAGGGAGCAGCGCGTTCTGCAGCAGGAGGGCGACGGCTGACTGCAGTGCGGGCAGGTACAGCAGGAGCAGCGAGGTCGGGGCGAAGGAGCAGCGAGAGATTGTAGAGGGACGTGATCGGGGCCCAGGAGAGGCGCGAGTTCGGGGCCCAGAAGAGGCGAGGGCCCAGGGGCAGCACGGGCCCAGCCCACACTGTGCGATATGTGTGCGCGCACTGGGTCCGTGCAGCAGAGCTGGTCTCCAGTCGTCCTGGTTAATCCTTGCCACTGGACCAAGACCTAGCTCTGTCAAGCCCGTGTGGTGGCTGGTGTGCAACGGCCACCCCACGTTAAAAAAATCCACGCACAGGCATCTTCAGGATGTAGTTCGGGATCTGGAATATTAGGTCCTTCATTGAAACACCTGTGAACTCATCCCTTTTCGGCGTGGAAGCAAGTCATCCTCGTTTCGGGGGACTGCCTATGATGATCATGATGGTTATGGCACTGGACTAGCAAATAGAAATGCGAGGGTATACCTATCAAGAAAGGATGAACAGGCTGGGTCTCTTTTCTCTTGAAGAAAGAAGCTTGAGGGGTGACCTAATAGAGTTCTTTAAAATTATGAAAGGTTTTAACATAAGAAATAGGAGCAGGGGTCGGCCATTCGGCCCCTCGAGCCTGCTCCACCATTCAATGAGATCTTCGACCTCAACTCCACTTTCTTGCACTGTCCCCATATCCCTTGATTCCCTCAATATTCAAAAATATATTGATCTCTGTCTTGAAAATACTCCAAGACTGAGCCTCCTCAACCCTCTGGGGTAGAGAATTCCAGATTCACCGCCTTCTATTGTTTTCATAGAGAGGATACAGAGAGAGTGTTTCCACTTGTGGGGAAGAGCTATTATGTGTAGTTCTCTACACTGGCAAGCTGAAGCTGTAATTAGCATCATCAGCATAATGATGATTAATGTCTCTTGTTTTCAACAAAAAAAAAGCAAATGTGGTTTCTCTGAAATTGTAGCCCACAGAATTACAAGGATGATACCAGAAATGTGAGGTTATACCTATCAGGAAAGGATGAACAGGCCGGGTGTCTTTTCTCTTGAAAAATGAAGACTGAGGGGTGATCTAATAGAGGCCTTTAAAATGATGAAAGGTTTTGATAGAGTGGATACAGAGAGAGTGTTTCCACTTGTGGGGAAGAGCATAACTAGAGGTCATCAATATAAGATAGTCACCAAGAAATCCAATAGGGAATTCAGAAGAAACTTTTTTACCCAGAGAGTGGTGAGAATGTGGAACTCGCTGCCACAGGGAGTGGTTGAAGTGAATAGTATCGATGCATTTAAGGGGAGGCTAGACAAGCGTATGGGGGAGAAGGGAACAGCGGGTTATGCTGATAGATTTAGATGAGGAAAGACGGGAGGAGGCTCGAGTGGAGCATAAACGCCGGCATGGACTGGTTGGGCCGAATGGCCTGTTTTGGTGCTGTACGTTCTGTGTAAATGGTATGGCTCAGCGGCGACATCTGCTGATCAGGTACTGGAACTGCAACCTAATCAAAGGCCCTGCATGGCCCACTCTGGTGGCTCACCAGGATCATTTTCCAAAATCAATCATCCGGTCCCTTCCCCAGGACGCACACACACCAGGTCATCGCCAGCTCCACCCATTACTTTCTGGCCACTGGAAAATTGAAGGAAGTGTGGCTGGGATTTCCCAGAATGATTAGGCTCCTGGCCAGCTTGTTTTCTGGCGCTGAGGGTGACTCGAGGGAGAGAGAGAGAGGGAGGATCCCATCACACCTCCACACGTGACGGAGTCTACAATGGATAAACTAGCATCTGTCTTTTACCAGTCACCTTGGTACAAAAGCCAAATACGCTGGAAATCTGACATATAAAAACAGAAGATGCTAGAAACACTCAGCAGGGCAGGCAGCATCTGTGGAGAGAGAAACAGAGTTCACGTTTCAGGTCGATGACCCCTCGTCAGAACTGGAAATAGTTAGAGATGTAACAGATAAGCAACTGTAGGGGCAGGGAACAGGAATGGTGGGGGGGAGGGGATGGAGGTGAAGGAGGGAGGGGAGGAAAGAACAAAAGGGAAGGTCTGTGATAGGGTGGAAGACAGGAGAGATTAGAGAGATAAAAGGGATGATGGGGCAAGGCAATAGGGGGTGGTAATGGGACAAGTAAAAAAACAAAAGATGGGCCTGGAAGTGGTGCCCCCTCCCAGGGGAACAGCTTCATGTGACCAAAGTGGGTACTAGGTGGAATGTATTTGCTTCATGGGTTCTTTGCTCAAGAATTCATAGCAACACATTGCTATTAAGAACTAGTTGGTTTATTAACAAAGGTTTAACAATCACACGACACATTACCGGTTCATCCACCAGGCTCACAACTGCATACCTCATCGTGGGATCTATTGAGTCTTGTGAACATCACATGACTGGCTAAGCCACTCCCAACTCAACAGCTCTACAACTATTTTTGTAAAACCCATAAATCAAGTGCCCCCTTATTAAGGGGGTGGGGGGCCACTAAAACCGACAATTAAACAAATTAGCTTTTTACCATAACTTAAATCAAATTAAAATTTGGTTGCCGGGGGTGATGATGCACTCCAGTCCCTCCGGCGCCCACCTCTTGCGGAAGGCCGCGAGCGTACCGGTGGACACCGCGTGCTCCACCTCCAGGCAACAGCTCTACAAACCTATGAGCATACCTTACACCAGGAATTTGGACCTGCAGGTCAAGATAATTCTTGCTCCACCCTGGCTCTTTGCAAATTCCCAACGTGTGCTCTCACCTCGGGAGCACTCAATTGTAAAATGTCACCCGTCGCGTTTGGCAGTTTAACATCACGATACTGGCCTTGACATTTTGTGGGTTTTTGTGCTTAATATTCTCTCTGATTCAGCATCACATGCCACTCCCGTAAGCAGACCTCGTGTCCCCTACGATCGGAAGTGCACAGTTACTGTCCAGTAAGTCACGCTCCGCCCCCAACTCATTGGCTAACACTGTATAAGATAACGGACAAATTAAGGCTGATGGAAAAAATCTGTAACTACCCCTTTCCAAATTGCTCAGTTGGTATAGGCACTGTGTGACTGGGCCAGCAAACCAGGAGACCACAGGTTCATTTACCAGTTTGTGCCGAGTTAGTTAATCCTAGCTGGGGCAACAGTCAGTTGGCACAATCAGCCTCAGTGCCTCTGGGTTAAGAGGGGGAAAAAAATCAGCCAGTATTCTTGTCCCAACTTGCCAACCAGTGACCCCACGTAGATGTTGGCCGAAGACAATAACAGGGCTTGACTGTGGTGGCATGTGCGATATTACAGTAGCCAGTATACCCAACAAGGGTTCTTTAATTCCAGAGTCACACTATCGTTGAACTCGATATCGGTGCAGTCCGGACCATAGGGTCTGCTTGTAGGAGTGATTTGCAAGTTACCTGCAAATCCCCTGGGAGGACAGACGCACCAACATTAGTGTCCTCGACCAGGCCAACATCCCCAGCATTGAAGCACTGACCACACTCGATCAACTCCGCTGGGCGGGCCACATTGTTCGCATACCAGACACGAGACTCCCAAAGCAAGCGCTCTACTCGGAACTCTTTTGCGGCAAGCGAGCCCCCAGGTGGGCAGAGGAAACGTTTCAAGGACACCCTCAAAGCCTCCCTGATAAAGTGCAACATCCCCACCGACACCTGGGAGTCCCTGGCCAAAGACCGCCCTAAGTGGAGGAAGTGCATCCGGGAGGGCGCTGAGCACCTCGAGTCTCATCGCCGAGAGCATGCAGAAATCAAGCGCAGGCAACGGAAGAAGCGTTCGGCAAACCTGTCCCACCCACCCTTTCCCTCAACCACTGTCTGTCCCACCTGTGACAGGAACTGTGGCTCTCGTATTGGACTGTTCAGCCATCTAAGGACTCAGTTTTAGAGTGGAAGCAAGTCTTCCTCGTTTCCGAGGGACTGCCTGTGCTGACATTACTATTAAACTCGATATTGTGCAGTGACGGTGAAGTACAAATCGTCGGGGACAGGAGGTCTGCTTACAGGAGTGATTCACGAGTTACATTATCATTTAACTCAATGCTGGACCGTGACTGTGCACTACAGACCATAGGGAACATAGGGTCTGCTTACTGAAGTGACCTGTGATGCTGAACCAGAGAGAATATTAAGCACCAAACCCACAAAAATCAATAACAAGTAGTTCTCCCGGATCTTCCTGTTGGGCCTCACACATGAAGAGGCCCAGGAACCGGAGGGTGGCCAGTAATGTCAGGACAAGGCAGCAGAAACCTGGGCAAAAACCGACTAACCAAATACAGGGTACATACGTTTCAATATGCTTTGCTGCCACAGCATCTCCAGTTGCCCGTGAGAGGGTTGAAGGACTAAAGTGGAATACTTTATTGCAACCACCTCAAGATCAATCTATCAACTATTACATTTTCTGCCGTTTCAAATTTGTAACTGATTAGAATTGGCACAGCCCTCAGTGACATTGCAGAGTGGCATTGGTGGTGGAGGAGCGAGTTAGCTGTTTGTCCAGGTCTTTCGCTGAAGGAGATCCTGTCGGGCTGGATGGGGAAGGAATACAAATGGGAAGGGAGCAGGAAAATGTGCATTAATTACATTTCCTTTTAATCTTTAATGGGGAATAATATTTGCTAAAAGGATTATTCACATGGTTGGAGACCTTCAGTAATCTATTGGTAGGACACTTCACTCCTTCCCCAGAGCAAAGGAGACCTTTCCATTTGTCCTGTCATTCTAATTCAGAAAACGCCATTAACTGTAGGTGGTGGGGAAAAAAATCACAATACTGCGGATGCTGTAAATCTAAAATTAAAAAAAACAGAAAATGCTATTCTAACATTTAACGATAGATTGAACTTTTACTTTGTTGGGCAGATACATGTCATAGCTGCTTTCTGTGCTTTGGGGCTAGTATTCTCAGGTCTGATTGGCTCCAGGTAACCACATGACCAATATTACCACCTGATTAGCACGGGCCAATGGCAAAGCAATTTGGAATGCTACATTCTTATAAAAGATTTCATTATTGGACGGGACTGTGGCCAATGAACCGGAAGTACTTACGCATGTGCAGTTCCAGTATTTTTGTTTGTAAGACAGTGGAATAGAGCATGCATCCTGCTTCGATGATCAGAAAGATCTTTAAATAAAAGCAGAGAAACATATTATTCTTGAGGTAAAGTTGAGCCCGGATTGCTAATGGGAAAATGATGCATTTGCATTTCTTTGTAATAAAATTATTTCCAACAAGGGGAAAAACATGCCAATCCAACAGGAATGGTTCAATATTTGTTTCACTGTATTTCATGCCTGTGTTTATTCTCAAATCATAGTCTCCACAGAAAGACTTGCATTTATATAGCGTCTTTCACGGCCACCAGACATCTCAAAGCAGTTTAGAGCCAATGAAGTACTTTTGGAGTGCAGTCACTGTTGTAATGTGGGAAACGCGGCAGCCAATTTGCGCACAGCAAGCTCCCACAAACAGCAATGTGATAATGATCAAATAATCTGTCTTTTTGTTATGTTGATTGAGGGATAAATATTGTCCAGGACACCGGGGATAACTTCCCTGCTCTTCTTCAAAATAGTGCCGCGGGATATTTCACATCCACCTGAGAGAGCAGACGGGGCCTCGGGTTAACGTCTCATCCGAAAGACGGCACCTCCGACAGTGCAGCACTCCCTCAGCACTGCACTGGAGTGTCAGCTTAGATTTTTGTGCACAAGTCTCTGGAGTGGGACTTGAACCCACAACCTTCTGACTCAAAGGCGAGTGTGCTGCCCACTGAACATGCTCTCGGCGATGAGACTCGAGGTGCTCGGCCCCCTCCCGGATGCACTTCCTCCATAGCGGCCAGTGCATTTACTTACTTTGCTGGGTTCATCTGTTTGAATGTTGTGGTCTTTCTGGTTCAGTCTAACTTACTTTGAGGGATATTGTAGGATTTTGTGCTGTTGGAGGATTGGTGTTTGTTATTGTTGTAAGAACATAAGAAATAGGAGCAGGAGTTGGCCATTCGGCCCTTCGAGCCTGCTCCGCCATTCAATAAGATCATGGCTGATCTGATCCTGGCCTCAACTCCACTTCCCTGCCCGCTCCCCATAACCCTTGACTCCCTTATCATTCAAAAATCTGTCTACCTGTTATTGTGCATATGGATCCCTGTGGTCTCCATGGAAACTCTATGTGACCAATGAAGACAATAGGTTGAGATATGCTCGCTACATAATAATGAAAAGAGTGGCCCCCTGCCAATGAACCGGAAGCTACCAGAGGTTACCGGAAGGTCCCACATTTAGAAAATAACGTTCACAACAGACGGAGGTCTGCCTAAATGCCAACTCTTACTTGCTTTTGATGATCAAATTCGCCGAGAGCATGCAGAAATCAAGCGCAGGCAGCGGAAGGAGCGTGCAGCAAACCTGTCCCACCCCACCCCTTCCCTCAATGAATATCTGTCCCACCTGTGACAGGGACTGTGGCTCTCGTATTGGACTGTTCAATTTTAAGAGTAGATGCAAGTCTTCCTCGATTCCGAGGGACTGCCCATGATGACTAAGCTTTGGAGACCGGAGAGGTCCCAAGTTCAGAGGGTCAAATTGTACGGGCAGGTTGCGTAAAGCTGGCTTGTGGCCCCTTGAGTATAGCAGATTAAGGGGCGATCTAATCGAGATGTTTAAAATGTTAGAGGGATTCGATAGAGTACATAGAAAGAGAGACTATTTCCTCTGGTGGGGTGGGGGGTATCAAGAACGAGGGGGGCATAATCCTAAAGTTAGAGCCAGGCCATTTAGAATCATAGAATCATAGAACGGCTACAGCACAGAAGGAGGCCATTCGGCCCGTCAAACCCGTGCCGGCTCTCTGCAAGAGCACCTCAGCCAGTCCCACTCCCCCGCCCTTTCCCAGTGGCCCTGCAATTGTTTTTCCTTCAGGTACTTATCCAACTCCCTTTTAAAAGCCACGATTGAGTCTGCCTCCACCTCCCTCTCAGGTAGTGCATTCCAGATCCCAACCACTCGCTGCACTGAGGAAAATCAGCAAGCACTTTCCACACACACAATGTTGCAGAAATCTGGAATTCTCTTCCCCCCCCCCCCCCCACCCCAAATGTCAGTGGATGCTGGGGAGGCACAATTGGAGCTTCGAAGACCGAGCTCGCTCGATTTTTGTTGGGTGAGGCTAACAAGAGACAAGGCGTGGAAAGTGGAGTTGAGGTACAGATCAGCCATGATCCGATTGAATGGCGGAGCGGGCCCGAGGGGCTGAATGGCAGCCTCCTATTCCGATGACCCTCAGTTTGTGCCGGGTCGATGGTTAGCTTCGGTGCTCCAGGGGCTAGAGAGGGAAAAGAAAGACTTGCATTTATATAGCGCCTTTCACGACCACCGGACGTCTCAAAGCGCTTTACAGCCAATGAAGTACTTTTGGAGTGTGGTCACTGTTGTAATGTGGGAAACGTGCACAGCAAGCTCCCACAAACAGCAATGTGATAATGACCCGATAATCTGTTTTTGTTCTGATTGAGGGATAAATATTGGCCCCAGGACACCGTGGATAACACGCCCTGCTCTTCTTTGAAATTATGCCATAGGATCTTTTATATCCGCTGGAGAGCAGGCGGGGCCTTGGTTTAACATCTCATCGGAAAGACGGCACCTCCGACATTGCAGCGCTCCCTCAGCACGGCACTGGGAGCGTCAGCCTAGATTTACGTGACTTTGAGAGGGTGGTGGAGGCAGACTCGATCGTGGCTTTCAAAAGGGAGTTGGATAAGTACCTGAAGGAAAAACAATTGGGGTGGGACTTTGTCATGTATCTTACATTATTATATATAACTGTATCCTAACATGCTATACATGACTGTAATAAGATATGACCTGTAACCACCAGCATACCTTACCACCAGGGGTGCACTTGCAAGAGACAGGTATATAAGGACAGGTCTCAGGCAAGTGCAGCATTCCAGGGCTGTGAAATAAAGGTGCAGGTCCAGAGTGACCTTGACTTCACTACATGCCTCGTGTGAATCTGTACTGAGGGGACAGGACTTTACAGACTTGAACCCACGACCTTCTGACTCAGGGGCGAGAGAGCATGCTGCCCACTGAGCCACGACTGACAGGGGGAAATATCAGCCCGCACTCCCACTGGCGAATACCAGCCAGCGACCCGTACAGGGAAGGGCGCTTGTGTGGGCATTCAGGCGAGGACAAAGAGCAGACTCATTCTCTGGCTACCGACAGTTTGTAGAATCATAACCCGAGGGGGCAGAAATGGCTGGGGGAGGGGGAGGAAAGGGGGAGAAAGATCGTTTTATGCACATCCGCACTGAAATCTCTTGACGTAGTTAAAAAAAAAAATCGAGGTCCAAACTGCGGCCCTGTCTTATAATTTTTTTCTAAGCTCGGATCGTACCTTCTGTTCCGCTGGTGAGTCCTGCGCAGTTGTACGCTGTCACCTCTGAAGGCTGACGTGGCAGGTGGGGAAATGCAAAGAAGTACAAACAAACCTTTTGACTAATGAGATGTCTTTATTGGAATGAACGGTGATTTGTATCTGAATGATTCATTCAAATGGCATCCTTAAACACACACTGAGTTCTGGAGCTAATAATGTGTGTTCATCTGTGCAGCTCCGCTCCCTAATTCATTTTTACATTAGAGGCAGAATTTATGTGAAGACAACAGCATCGGTCTTACTCATCATAGTGAAAACGTTACATACATTATACAACCTTACATAAATGATATGCATAATGCACCTCAAATGATTGGTTTTGAAAAATGTATTCTCCAGCAGTCAGGTCCCGCGTCTGCCAACATGCTCAATTATACGAAGGCCGCCAACGTGGAGAGAGGCTGAACATTCCCTGGGATCTTTTTAACGCTAAAGTCCTTGAAGTGCAGTCAAGCGCGGTTAATAAGAAATAGGAATGCTTCAAAGCTTTGGCAGCCTACAAGTTCAGCCTCTTTCTGTGGCCCGCCAGTGTGGCGCTAAGGCCGTAAGAAGTAGGAGAAGGACTCGGCCATTCGGCCCCTCGAGCCTGCTCCGCCATTCAATAAGGTCATGGCTGATGTTCGACCTCAACTCCACTTTCCCGTCCGATCCCCACATCCCTTAAAGGGTCCAAAAATCTATCGATCGCAACCTTGAATATACTCAATGACTCAGCAGGCACAGCACTTTTGGGGTAGGGAATTGCAAAGATTCACCACCCCCTTGAGTGAAGAAATTCCTCCTCATCTCAGTCCTAAATGGCCGACCCCTTATGCTGAGACGATGCCCCTTAGTGTGAGATGCCCCGGACAGGGGTGAGAGTGCCAAACACTGGGTCACCAGGGAGGGTTTCAGCCGGGCCAGCGGCCTGGCACCCAAGGAGGCGGGTGTCAGGCTGCCTGTTGGCGGCCCGGCTGAGCCTGCGCGGCATAATAGTTGTCCCGAGCTGGCAGTCGGCCGACAAAAAATAAATAGCATGGAGTCGCCGGCAGTGCTACCTCCCCTTTAAGGGTGGCGTACCACCCAGCCACGGAAAGGGCACCGGCAGAAAAAGCTGTCAGTGGCGCACGCACGGCAATTTCCGAAAGGGGTTGGCGCGGGCACGACGCAGCGGGAAAAAGAGCGGTGCAGTCCCCTACACTGCTCCAAAAGTAAAGGAGGGCAATATGAAAAATGGCAGCCCCTCCGTGGCCAGCCCACCACGGGCCTTATAGAATGCGGCAATTTCGGCCCCCTATCTGTTTGGCTTCCGCTGAAGTGGCATTTCTCTTGCTCCACAATGAGAGACGGAACGAGGACAAGATGACAGGCCAAGTTATCGCAGCATTCATTGTGGTATTGAAAGTGCTCTGTTGAAATGATCGGGATTATAGATTTAACAGATGGCGTTGTAATAGAGCTCCACCTAGTGGACTACTAATGTAATAACAACAACTGGTGTCTATAAAGATATCACAGATTGGCGATCAGGATGCGATCTTTGGATTCCCGAGCTGATATTTTTGTTGGTGGATAATCCTGCCGGCCGACGGAGAGCCTTTGAGAGGTTCTTTGTTTTGCAGAACAGCAAAAATCCAAAGTAAATTGCAAGCACGCTTGGCTGAACCGTCGACGTTGCCAGAGTCCAGATGGCCGCGCCTATGGGAACAATAGGGCACTTGGGTGCGTTTCATCAGGACAGAGAGACTTTTGGAAACCATAACCGGGTGCTTTGAGAAAGGAAACGGGCTATTTTCCTGACTGAAGCAGGCCCCGAGGTGTATGAAACCCTGGAAAATGTGTTTGTTCCCATCAAGCCTAAGGGAACGACACCGACAGAGATTCTAACCAAGTTAGAACAACACTATACTCCTGAGCCCCTGGAAATTGATGAAAGTTATGATATTGGAACACAAAATTAATTAAAGATGAGGGTATCAGTGAGTACATTGTAGTTTTAAAAAAGCTATTCATTCACTGCCATTTCAGAAACTTTCAGGACCGAGCATTGCGTGACTGATTTATTTGTGGGATAAAAAATGAAGCACTCAGAAGGACATTATTGACAACCTCTAACTTGACTTTTGATTTAGCTCGTCAGAAAGCTATGTCGATGGATATGGCCAACCAATACTCCCGAGACTTTCGTGCCATTTCCAGTCATCAGACAAACGAGGTGAATTACCTGCAGACTAAAGATAAAAGGCAGTTGGGCCCCAAGGCCTCAACAACTGGCCATGGTAACAGCACATTGAAGTCGAGCTATCGCTGCCTGGGACAACACATTGCTCAAAGCTGTTCATATGTGAAGGCAGACTGTTTCTGCTGCAAGAAAACTGGGCATCATGCGAAGGCTGAAGAGTAAACCGACGATAAATAGAAATCGCCAAACACTACATAGCATTGAAGAGAAGCAACATAGAAAATAGGTGCAGGAGTAGGCCATTCGGCCCTTCGAGCCTGCACCACCATTCAATAAGATTATGGCTGATCATTCACCTCAGTACCCCTTCCCTGCTTTCTATCCATACCCCTTGATCCCTTTAGCCGTAAGGGCTATATCTAACTCCCTCTTGAATATATCTAATGAACTGGCATCAACAACTCTCCGTGGTAGAGAATTCCACAGGTTAGCAACTCTCTGAGTGAAGAAGTTTCTCCTCATCTTGGTCCTAAATGGCTTACCCCTTATCCTTAGACTGTAACCCCTGGTTCTGGACTCCCCCAACATCGGGAACATTCCTCCTGCATTTAACCTGTCCAATCCCGTCAGGACGATGAGGTCCTGGAGATAAACGTCATCAGGAGCACGAAGGTATCTAACAGCAATTCGTGAAGCATTGTCATCCAAGCAAATGTTGCAGAAACCAGGATACCCATGGAAATCGACACTGGTGCATCCGTGAGTGTATCAGAATCGCTATATCTCGACCAGTTGCGTGATTTTCGACTGGAGAAATCGAAGATAGAGCTGCGAGGCTATGCAGGAGAGCAAATCCCTGTTGCAGGAAGTATCACCATACCGGTGAAATACAAGGACCAGTTTCAGAGCTTGACTCTCATAGTAGTGGCAGAAGATAAGCCTGCCTTGCTAGGTAGAAATTAGTTGGGATTACTGAAGCTGGATTGAAATGAGATGTTTTGTGTGGAAACAAAAGTTGTATCGAAAGATGACGTCATCAAGCAATATCCAAAGGCGTTCCACAAAACAGGCAGTTTGACTTCAACGTGAGTGGCAGAATGCAGAAGGCCACAAGACCAGTTTACTGCAAGCCACGTTCCATGCCATATGCACTCAAGGAGAAAGTTGAGCAAGAACTCAAAAGACTAGAAACTGAAAACGTTATCTCCAAGGTATATCTAAGTAATTATGCTATACCCATTGTTGTTCTACATAAGTCAGATGGTAAGGTAAGGTTGTGTGGTGATTATAAAGTAGCCATAAACCAAGTTCTAGAGATTATCATGTTGGTTCACTCTGACATATCTAAGGAGATCAAGCTAGAGTGTGACGCCTCTCCGTACAGAGTTAGGGCAGTGATCTCTCATATACTAAATAGTGGGGAGGAGAGACCAATTGCTTTTACTTCACGCACTCTCAGTGCCAGTGAGTGGAATTGTGCACAGGTCAAAAGGGAAACTTTGGCATTAATTTTACGGGGTCAAGAAGTTTTGCAACTACTTGTTTGGTCGTAAGTTTACCATAGTTACCAACCGTAAGCCCCATAATCCTCTATTCAAAGTCTCCAGTTCCAACCTCAGCTGCAGCCCGAATGCAGAGATGGGCTTTGATTTTATCAGCATATACATATGACATTGAGTACAGATGATCAGCTGATCACAGTAATGCTGATGCTATGTCCAGGTTGCCATCCCCATCACAAGTTACACCCAATAGGGAAGCCGTGTTCTATTTTCCATACATTGATAAACTGTCAGTCACAGCTGAAGAGATTGGTAGAGCAAGCAAATGTGACCCAGTTATGTCAAAGGTGTATGATTACCTAGCAAATGGATGGCCAAACCAGGTATCTGAGGAAGATATTCATTCATACTTCGTTCATAGGAATGAATTGTCAGTGGATAAAGATTGTATCATGTAGGGAGCAAGAGTGGTTATTCCAAATAAATGAATGTCCAACTTGTTAAGAGATCTTGGTTGGGAAAATGTTGGGGTCCATTATTAAAGAAGCAGTAGCAGGACTTTTGGAAAAGCAAAATTTGGTCAGGCAGAGTCAGCATGGATTTATGAAGGGGAAGTCATGAAAATTTGCTGGAATTCTTTGAGGATGTAAAGGGGAACCAGTGGATGTGGTGCATTTGGACTTCCAGAAGGCATTTGACAAGTTGCCACATAAAAGGTTACTGCACAAGATAAAAGTTCACGGGGTTGGGGGTAATATATTAGCATGGATAGAGGATTGGCTAACTAACAGAAAACAGAGAGTCGGGATAAATGGTTCATTCTCTGGTTGGCAACCAGTAACTAGTGGAGTGCTGCAGGGATCAGTGCTGGGACCCCAACTATTTACAATCCATATTAACGACTTGGAAGAAGGGACTGAGTGTAATGTAGCCAAGTTTGCTGACGATACAAAGATGGGAGGAAAAGCAATGTGTGAGGAGGACACAAAAAAATCTGCAAAAGGACATAGACAGGCTAAGTGAGTGGGCAAAAATTTGGCAGATGGAGTATAGTGTTGGAAAGTGTGAGGTCATGCACTTTGGCAGAAAAAAATCAAAGAGCAAGTTATTATTTAAATGGAGAAAGATTGCAAAGTGCTGCAGTACAGCGAGACCTGGGGGTACTTGTGCATGAAACACAAAAGAATAGTATGCAGGTACAGCAAGTGATCAGGAAGGCCAATGGAATCTTGGCCTTTATGGCAAAGGGGATGGAGTATAAAAGCAGGGAAGTCTTGTTACAGCTATACAGGGTATTGGTGAGGTCACACCTGGAATACTGCATGCAGTTTTGGTTTCCATACTTACAAAAGGATATACTTGCTTTGGAGGCAGTTCAGAGAAGGTTCACTAGGTTGATTCCAGAGATGAGGGGGTTGACTTATGAGGAAAGGTTGAGTAGGTTGGGCCTCTATTCATTGGAATTCAGAAGAATGAGAGGTGATCTTATCGAAAGGTATAAGATTATGAGGGGACTTGACAAGGTGGATGCAGAGATGATGTTTCCACCGATGGGGGAAACTAGAACTAGAGGGCATGATCTTAGAATAAGGGGTCGCCCATTTAAAACAGAGATGAGGAGAAATTTATTCTCTTAGAGGGTTGTAAATCTGTGGAATTCGCTGCCTCAGAGAGCTGTGGAAGCTGGGACATTGAATAAATTTAAGACAGAAATAGACAGTTTCTTAAACGATAAGGGGATAAGGGGTTATGGGGAGCGGGCAGGGAAGTGGAGCTGTGTCCATGATCAGATCAGCCATGATCTTATTAAATGGCGGAGCAGGCTCGAGGAGCCATATGGCCTACTCCTGTTCCTATTTCTTATGTTCTTATTATGTTCTTACCTTCATGACCAGCACCTGGGAATATGCTTGACCAAGAGTTTTGCACACAGTTACTTATGGTGGCCAGGTTTAGATAAAGAGATAGAATACATCGTCAGTCAGTGTACATGTCAATCGGTAAGCAAGAAACTACCATCGGTACCATTACAGCCATGGAAATGGCCTCCCAGGGTGTGGCAAAGTTTACATGTAGATTTTTCTGAAGGACAACAATTGTTCATTGTGATTGATAGTCATTCGAAGTGGGTCGAGGTGTTTGCGATGTGGAAAACAACAACAGGAAATTGCAATGCTTCCAATCGCTGACTTCTCCCTCATCTTTTTTCCTGGCCTTGCTAACCTGTGTTGCTACTTTCAGTGGTTTGTGTATCTGTACTCCTAGATCCCTTTACTCCTCTACCCCATTTAGATTTGTATTTTCCAAGTAATATGTGACTTCCCTATTTTTCTTAACAAAATGTAATGCCTCACATTTATCTGTGTTTTATTTCATTTGCCAATTCTATGCCAATTCTACAAGTTTATTCATGTTTTCTTGGAATTTGTTGCAGTCCTCCTCAGTACTGGTGCCATCTGCAAATTTAGAAATTGTGTTTTTGATTCCAAAGTCTAAATCATTGATAGAAATTGTGACCAACAGTGGTCCCAGCACTGATCCTTGTGGAACACCACTATCCACATTCTGCCACTGTGAATAGCTAGCCTTTACTCCTACTCTCTGCTTTCTGTCTTGAAGCCTAGCTAGTTATCCATTGTGCTACTTTTCCCCTGACTCTACATTCTCTGACCTTATTCATTTGTCTATTATGCGGTACCTTATCGAAGGTCTTTTGAAAATCTAGATAAATTACAATGACTGCTTTGCCCTTGTCTACTCTCTCTGTTACTTCTTCAAAGGAATTCAATGAGGTTGGTCAAGCAAGACTTTCCCTCTTAAAATCCATACTCATTGTTATATTTTTGGTTTCTAGATGTTCTGTCTTCTCCTTTAGTGAAGATTCCATTATTTTTCTTCCACCGATGGTAAGCTGACTGGTCTATAGTACCTTGGACATGTTCTATCTCTCTTCTTAACTATAGGTATTACATTAGCTATCCACCAGTCATCTGGCTGAAAGATTCACACACTGTCCAAGATCCAAAACTTGTGGGGATAAATTTAAGATAGTCACCAATAAATCCAATAAGGAATTCAGGAGAAACTTCTTTACAACAACAACTTGTATTTATATCGCACCTTTAACAAAGCGCTTCACAGGAGTATTATGAAATTTAAAAATTGACATGGAGCCACATGAGGAGAAATTAGGGCCACTGCTTGGTCAAAGAGGAATGTTTTAAGGAGCATCTTGAAGGAGGAAAGAGAGGTAGAGAGGCGGAGAGGTTTAGGGAGGGAGTTCCAGAGCTTAGGGCCTAGGCAACAGAAGGCACGGCCACCAATGATAGACGATTAAAATCAGGGATGCACAAGAGGCCAGAATTAGAGGAGCGCAGACATCTTGGGGGGGAGTTGTGGGGCTGGAGGAGATTACAGGGATAGGGAGGGGGTGAGTCCATGGAGGGATTTGAAAACAAGGATGAGAATTTTGAAATTGGGGCGTTGCTTAACTGGAAGCCAATGTACGTCAGCGAGCACAGGGGGGGTGATGGGTGAGCGGGACTTGGTGCGAGTTAGGACATAGGCAACCGAGTTTTGGTTCACCTCTAGTTTACGTAGGGTGGAGCGTGGGAGGCCAGCCAGGAGTGCTTTGGAAAAGTCAAATCTAGAGAATAGTCAACCCAGAGAATGTGGAAGTCCCGACCACAGAGTGGATGAGGCGAATAGCGTAGATGCATTTAAGGAGAAGCTAGACTTATGAAGATAGGTTGAGTAGGTTGGACCTATACACATTGGAGTTCAGAAGAATAAGAGGTGATCTTACTGAAACGTGTAAAATAATGAGGGGGGCTCGACAGGATGGATGCAGAGAGGATATTTCCACTCATAGGAGAAACTAAAACTAGGAGAGATGGGGCCCAAATTTCCCCAGCTGCTTAGCGCGGTGTAATTAGAGGTGATGTGCTGACTTCATGGTGGAGAAAACGTGTCGAAAACTTACCGGGATAATTTGGCCGCTGCTGAATCCCTGTGGTCCCATGGTGTGGCACTGCAAAACCTGCAGGGGGGGGGCGGAGCTTGGGTCGCGCTTGCTCAGCGCAGCCAGCAGGGGGGGGGGCGAGGCTTGGGCCCAGCGTGCCTTCGAGTGCCGGCAGGGGGACACGTATCCGTTTGAGCATGCGCGCATGCGCAATCGGCCGGGAACCTTGGCAATCGGCCATTTAAAGGGAGAGCGTCCTCAGTGCATCAGCAGCATTGGCAGTGGGCCATATTGGAAGGTAAGGTGTTCATATTGATTTTTGGGTGGCTGAGGGAGTGGAAAGGGGTGTTGCATAGGTGCATGCAAGGTGAGAACTGTGTTTTTTCAACATTACCCGAGTGTGAATCCGATACCCCAATGATGCAAGAGCATGCAACAAGAACAAAGAACTTCTTGTATGAGGAAGTGGAGAAACTAGTCACAGTCATTGAGGACAGATGGCAGGAGTTGGATATCAGTAGGAGTGGTCGCACAAAAGTTCCACCCAAAGAAATAAGGAGACGCTGGAAATAAGGAGTTGCAGAAGAGTTCTCCGCAGGGGTGAATACCGTAAGAACTGGAAGCCAGTGTAAAAAGAAATAGCAGGACGTTGGTCAAGCAGTGAGTGTAAGTATTATCTTGAGTTTTAAATGGAATTGCAATTGTTACTGTGATCATCTATATATGTCCCATCCATCAGAAGCTCACCATGTGGCAAAAATTATATTTTCACCTTTGCAGAAGAAATTGGCCGACAACAAAAGGGAGAGAACTAGAATAGAAGGAGGGCCGTCAAATCTGAACCAACTATCACCCCTGGAACAGAGGGTGGCTGCCTTGCTGAGTCGCACCGGCAGAAAAAGAATCAGCTCTGGGTGAGGGTCAATCATGAAAATGCATCGTTGCCCTTCAAATCAACCTGCTGACTGGCCTGCTACGCGTGAGACTACTCATTCCAACCATCCTGCCCCCTCCTTTCCTGTTAAGCATTTGACTGATCTGTTGCATTTTGCAGAAGAAGAAGATAATCCTGAACAACCTGAAGATCAACAAGAAGATCCAGATGCGTCCGCTCCAGACCAAGGCGGGTGGGGGGGGAGGAGGGGTCAATGGATCTGTGTTCACGGGAGAATGCTGATCGTGATATGGATCAGTCCATGGTACAGGGCATCACTTTGCCAGACACCTCCATGAGCTCTGCCACGACATTCCTTGGTTTCACACCTTCTGAGGTTGCGGGTCCCAGTGGCGGTGGTGGAATGCAGGTCGGAACACCCAGGGCCCCCACAGTCCCAGCCTGCGCCTCGCACTGGAGGGGTGCCGCTAGGCAGACCCACGGTGAGGGGAAGGAGAAGCCGACCAGTCTCTCCTGAGATGCAGCCTTCATCAGATGTACATTAGGTTATGTCATTGGGCGAGGAGACCGATGCCCTTACCCGATCACTCGTGGCGACCGTCGGGAGAAATATCAGCACTGAGACGGGAACTGAGGGCGGGCATGTCAGAGGGAGTGCAAACGATGGCAGAGGCTGTGAGGGAGCTAGCTGGTGCAAAAGGGCACACAGGCCTGACAATCAAATGCCACTCCCACTGCAACCTCCACACCAGCCTCTGTTGAGACCCAAGCCGGGCCCCCAGCCCTCTTCCATCACCGCCCCTATGAGGAAGTGCACATTCCCCGATATGTGGGTGAGGGATGGGTGCAGCCTTTCTTTGCTGTTGTTCTCGTTGTTGTTGAAGTGCATTGTAAACGTTGCAATAAAAGATTTGTTGCATTAAAACTGAATCATGTTCCATTATCACCACACAACATTTAGGAACAATTGTGTAAAAAAAAACATCCCTCAGCCCTACAATCATGTGTGCCTGCCGCCCCTAGCCCTGGCCGGAGGGCTAGCCGTCGGCAAGGCAGGACTGCTCTCTTTTCAGTAGCTGATTTATCTTTCTTTTATTTTTGATGATGTCGTGAAAATGTTGTGCTGAAGTTGTTTTGATGTTGTGCTGATGCTGTGAAGGTGTTTGGTGCTTTAGAATCCTCAAACTCACCTTCCCTCCCCCCCCCACCCCGCCCTTATCTCTGGCTATCTGCGCTGATTTCTTAAATGTAGGTAAGGTTTTTCTGTGCCTACAAAAGTGGCCACATACACTGGCCTAAGTTAGTTTGGAGTAACTTTTAGCTGGCCAAAATTGCTTCTATGGCCAAAACAGGCGTAAGTGGCTGGTCACGTCCCCTTTTGGAGAAAAAAAACAAAACTAAAAAGAAACCTAACTAACTGACTTACACGGGAGCAAGTTAAATGGGGAAATTTGCGATTTTTAAGTTACTCCAAAAAAAGCTACTTGCTCCAAAGAAGCGGGGCAACTCCTGGGGAAATTTGAGTCCTATAGTCTTAGAATAAGCGGCAGCCCATTTAAAACTGAGATGAGGAGAAATTTCTTCTCTCAGAGGGTTGTCAATGGAATTCTGTTCCCCAGAGAGCTGTGGAGGCTGGGTCATTGAATATATTTAAGGTCGAGATAGACAGATTTTTGAGCGATAAGGGAATAAGGGGTTATAGGGAGCGGGCAGGGAAGTGGAGCTGAGCCCATGATCAGATCAGCCACGATCTTATTGAATGGCGGAGCAGGCTCGAGGGGCCAAATGGCCGACTCCTGCTCCTATTTCTTATGTTCTTATGTAGACAAGTACATGAGGGAGAAAGGAATAGAAGGTTATACTCTTAGGGTTTGATGAAGTAAGGTGGGAGGAGGCTGGTGCTGAGCTTAAACACCGGCACGGAGCAGTTGGGCCAAATGGCCTGTTTCTGTGCTGTACACTCTATGTAGTTCTGTGCAGTTTGATACTGATGGCTGCAACAGAAATAGCTCCACTGTCACCCCAACAGAGCGAATTGAGAACAGTCGTATGGGCCAGCAGATAAACAGAACCCAGCAACGGAGAGAGCCCAGAACACTGAAACATAAAATCATGTAGCGAGCACATTTCATCCCTTCATTTAATTGCTTCTAAAAGCCCCAGGGTCACGCAGGTCGGAGGTGTATTTCATACCGTAACTGTTCTGCTTACGCAAGTGTTCGAGGAATCTCAGGCCCTTCAAAATAATATCTCCGCCCACTTGATTGGGAATCCGTCTCCTTGTAATTTGTGAAAAATGAGTTCATTTTAATTGCTGATAACTTGTCTAGATAGCTCTGGCTTTAATAGATATCTGTGACAGTGTTTTGTTCTTTATCGCCATCAATAAATGTTAGAATGTGTCCCCGTTTTAAAAGCCCATCAACGGCTCTGTGCGAGAACATCGATGAACAATGTTCTTTATCGATATTTATCCATTATTGCCCTTGTGGGATTCTGACCTTGGTCCTTGTTCTGTCTAAGCAAATGATTGCTCAAAATGGCCTTAATTGTCATAGAAAATTGACCTTAATGAGGCAAGAGACTAGCGTGTTAACCTCACTTGCTCTATCGGTTTCACTTCGCCTTTGCTTTGTTGAGTGCTGCTGCTGGTTTCTGGAGGGCAGCAGAAAACCATCAGGCTGTAGAAAGTGGAAAAACGTGGCCAAGTACCATCGGACATTGCTCAGTGAGCAGCACCCTCGCCTCTGAGTCAGAAGGTTGTGGGCTCAAGCCCCAGTTCAGTGACTTGAGTGTTGAAATCTAGGCTGACACTCCCAGTGCAGTGCTGAGGGAGTGCTGCACTGTCAGAGGTGCCCGTCTTTCGGAGATGTTAAACCGAGGCTCCGTCTGCTCTCTCGGGAAGAAGGTCCCATGGCCACTATTTCGAAGCAGAGCAGGGGAGTTCTCCCGGTGTCTCTCATCCAACATAACAAAAACAGTTTATCTGGTCATTATAACATTGCTGTTTGTGGAAGCTTGCTGTGCGCAAATTGGCTGCCGTGTTTTCTACATTACAACAGTGCCGACACTTTCGTAAGTACTCCATTTGCTGTAAAGCGTTTGGTCATGAAAGGCGCTATATAAATGCAAGTCTTTCTTTTTCAATGCTACTGCTAGTTACCAGTTCCTTCCACTTGAGGGCAGCAGAAAACAGTCAGGCTGTGGAACGCGGAGAACATGGCAGAGAACTGAAGCTTTCAGATTAGACGCACGATCACTTTATTCATGTAGAGTGAATGAACGCTGCTGCGGTTATTTGGACTGTCTGTGTAGTGTCCGTACGAGTGCCAATTTTCGCCTGGTTCACCACTTGTTCACACTTGGAAGCAGAAAGAAAATTGCACTTTAAAAATACATGGTCAACTTACCTCTTGAGGACCCCAACTCCGATTTCTGGGCGGACTTCGATTCAGGTGGCCAGGATGCCCACATTCTACATTCACAGGACAAAATTAGCTCACTATCTGAGCTGTCCCTTTCCTGGACTCCAGAAGCATCCTGCGATTACCTGTAGTGAGCAGGGAGTGAATGGGACACGGTGCGAGTTAGGATCTGGGCAGCAGAGTTTTGAACAACCTCCAATCTCTATAGAAAATAAAACAGATTTTCTTATGAAACATTAACAAGCTGACACATGGGTTGGAATATTAACTATTAGCTCAAAGCACACACACAGTTGGCACATGTGTTATTGGCTGACCTACATCGGCTTCAAGTTAAGCAACGTCGCAATTTCAAAATTCTCATCCTTATTTTCAAATCCCCCATGGCCTCGCCCCTCCCTATCTCTGTAATCTCCTGCAGCCCCACAACCCCCACACCGACCCGGAAATGTCTGCGCTCCTCTAATTCTGCCCTCCTGAGCATCCCTGATTATAATCGCTCAACCATCGGTGGCCGTGCCTTCTGGTGCCAAGGCCCCAAGCTCTGGAACTCCCTCCCTAAATCTCTCTTTCCTCCTTCAAAACGCTCCTTAAAACCTACCTCTTTGACCAATCTTTTGGTCACCTGCCCTAATTTCTACTTATGCGACTGTGACCAAAAGCTTGGTCTGAGAGGTAGGTTTTAAGAAGAGTCTTGAAGGAGGAAAGAGAGGTAGAGAGGCAGAGAGCTTTCGGGAGGGAGTCCCAGAGCTTGGGGCCCAGGCAGCTGAAAACAGTCACCGATAGTTGAGCGGTTATAATCAGGGATGCTCAAGAGGGCAGAATTTGAGGAGCACAGGGGAGAGGGGAGAGGGGAGGCACAGGCGGTTGTGGGGCTGGAGGAGATTACAGAGATAGGGAGGGGACGAGGCTATGGAAGGATTTGAAAATGAGGATGAGAATTTTGAAATCGAGGCAGCTTGAATTCAATCACAGGGCTTTATAATCCAGGACATCTTACTGAGCAGAAATGCTCCATCCACTTGGAACACTAGAGGGCAAGCGTGTTGCATGTATCAGATGTTGGCTTGCCAGTTCAAAAATAACAAATGCTTTCAGAGATGATTTTTACAGGACACATGCTTGAAAGTGTTGCAGACAAGTCACTTTGCTCATTTGCAATCTCCAAATGTTCGTGTCCTTCAATAATTCAAGAAAAAGTATTGTGGACTGGAAGAGTCTAGGACACATTTTATGATGTCATGATGGAGGCACTCCACAAATACAAGGCGGCTCGAGGTCAGGCAAGTAAGGAATGTGGACAGAGACAGCTTCTTTGTGCACCGGGACCATCTGTATCAGATTGTTTGTTATAGAATGGGGAACGTACAGATACCCCTACATGGGTAAGAGAGAGGTATTCTCTAGAGGGTAAGAAAACCGTTTCAAGTGAACACAAAAGATTCAGTGGCATCATCATCGTAGGCAGTCCCTCGAAATCGAGGAAGACTTGCTTCCACTCTAAAGTGAGTTCTCAGGTGACTGAACAGTCCAATACAGGAATTACAGTCTCTGTCACAGGTGGGACAGACAGTGGTTGAGGGAAAGGGTGGGTGGGACAGGTTTGCCGCACGCTCCTTCCGCTGCCTGCGCTTGATTTCTGCATGCTCTCGGCGATGAGACTCAAGGTGCTTAGCGCCCTCCCGGATGCACTTCCTCCACTTAGGACGGTCTTTGGCAAGGGACTTCCAGGTGTCAGTGGGGATGTTGCACTTTATCAGGGAGTCTTTGAAGGAGCACCTTCACCACACGGACTGCAGCGGTTCAAGATCAAACCATCCCCCCCACTATCATCTCACTGAACAACCAGGGACTGGCAATAAAAACTAGTCCTGCCAGCGATGCCCATATCCTCAGAATTCATTTTTTTTAATTATCTGAATGGCAGATTAGGAAAAGGGGAGTGCAACGAGACCTGGGTGTCATGGTACATCAGTCATTGAAAGTTGGCATGCAGGTACAGCAGGTGGTGAAGGCGGCAAATGGCATGTTGCCCTTCATAGCGAGAGGATTTGAGTATAGGAGCAGGGAGATCTTAATGCAGTTGTACAGGGCCTTGGTGAGGCCTCACTTGGAATATTGTGTTCAGTTTTGGTCTCTCAATCTGAGGAAGGACATTCTTGCTATTGAGGGAGTGCAGCGAAGGTTCACCAGACTGATTCCCGGGATGGCAGGACTGACATATGAAGAAAGACTGGATCGATTAGGCTTATATTCACTGGAATTTAGAAGAATGAGAGGAGATCTCATAGAAACATATAAAATTCTGACGGGACTGGACAGGTTAGATGCAGGAAGAATGTTCCCGATGTTGGGGAAGTCCAGAACCAGGGGTCACAGTCTAAGGATAAGGGGTAAGCCATTTAGGACCGAAATGAGGAGAAACTTCTTCACTCAGAGATGTTAACCTGTGGAATTCTCTACCGCAGAGAGTTGTTGATGCCAGTTCGTTAGATATCTTCAAGAGGGAGTTAGATGTGGCCCTTACGGCTAAAGGGATCAAACGGTATGGAGAAAAAGCATGAAAGAGGTACTGAAGTGAAGGATCAGCCATGATCATATTGAATTGTGATGCAGGCTCGAAGGGCCGAATGGCCTACTCCTGCACCTATTTTCTATGTTTCTATCTGGTCACCTCAGTTGCTGTTTGTGCAACCACCCCGCATATAGATTGACAAACATGCTTACCATAAATAACATCCCGAGCAGGACATATATTGCTATTCCTTTATCGTTGCTGGGTTAAAATCCTGGATCTCCCCACCTACCAGCACAGACTGCAGCAGTTCAAGGCGGCTCACCAATACCTTCTCGAGGGAAATTAGGGATGGGAAATAAATGCCGGCCTTGCCAGCGACACCCATATCCTGAGAATTATAAGTTGTTTTAAAAAAGATTAGCTAAAAGCATCAAGAGGGAATGGGATGGCCATAGCTCAGTGACACACTGCATGTTGCGTTTGCCAACAGAGCCATCAGGCCAAGGTGCAGAGTTCTGTTTAAACCTGTAACCACAGTGAAATCAACCCTCTGATTGTACACAGATGGGGAAGGCCAGTCAGCCCACCTGTTCAAAAAGGGCCAACAATCCCCCATTACCCATCCAATGGTTCCTTAAATGATTTTAGGGATTTTGCCTCTGGCCACAAGTCCAGCTGTGTAATTGTCATTATAGCCGTTTACATTACACAATGGTCCGTGGACCCACAAATCGCACAGCAGATCCCTGAAGAATTCTTACACAGGATATACGGTACAGAAACAGACCATTCGGCCCATCCAGTCCATGCCGCCGTTTATGCTCCACTCGAGCCTCCTCCCGTCTTTCCTCATCTAACTCTATCAGCGTAACTCTCTATTCCCTTCTCCCCCATATGCTTGTCCAGCCTCCCCTTAAATGCATCGATACTATTCACCTCAACCACTCCCTGTGGCAGCGAGTTCCACATTCTCACCACTCTCTGAGTAAAGAAGTTTCTTCTGAATTCCCGATTGGATTTCTTGGTGACTATCTTATATTGATGGCCTCTAGTTATGCTCTTCCCCACAAGTGGAAACACTCTCTCTGAATCCACTCTATCAAAACCTTTCATCATTTTAAAGACCTCTATTAGGTCACCCCTCAGCTTTCTTTTTTCAAGAGAGAAGAGAGTAAGCCTGTTCATCCTTTCCTGATATACCCTCGCATTTCTGGTCTCATCCTTGTAATTCTGTGCGCTACAATTTCAGAGAAACCACATTTGATTTGTTTTTTATTAAAAACAACAGACATTAATCATCATTATGCTAATGATGCTAATTACAGCTTCAGCTTGCCAGTGTAGAGAACTAAACATAATAGCGTAGGTGTCAGTACTGCTCATTAGGGTGAGAAAAGGAGACTCATTTAAAAGAACTTACTAAAGCTGAATTCTTTCACTAAAATCTCTGCCCATGTGTGTTAGTCACACTGCTTTGCACAATCGCTCTATTATTCATAATAGATATGGCCCAATATTCAACATTAAACTCAAAACTTTAAAATGCAGCAGTGTCCTTTTAGTAGATTTTCACAGGTATCGAGGTGAAGGGTGTCGGAGCTGGAGAAAGGACCATTTCGTGTTCCTGTTGGAATGCCTTCAGGATGCCTGAAAATGCTTCAACATTGTGCTCGAGGAGTAAGCCACCGAAAGCAACCTTGTGGCATTTTCAATTGCATGCATCCGTGGCTCTTCTAAGGAAGATGGCCAATCTAATGCCCAATTGGGAGCGCTGTTCCACCGTGGACCCATGCCTACCACTGGATTGAAGTTGCCCCACGCTCACTTGGTTCCAGCAGTTGACGGAGAGCCTTTCCTCCTGCCAATCTAGGCGGATATTGAACCCAGTGCCCCACGGCTACTCGACAGCACCACATCATCCCGCAATGTAAATCCCCCTCCCCTAACCCGAGGCTCCAGCACTAATCCTGAAGCAATGCTGCATTGGCATCTTTCTGTTCTGGCAATAACATAAGAAATAGGAGCAGGAGTAGGCCCGACGGCCCTTCGAGCCTGCTCCACCATTCAATAAGATCATGGCTGATCTTCGACCTCAACTCCACTTTCCCGCCCGATCCCCATATCCCTCGATTCCCCTAGACTCCAAAAATCTATCTATCTCAGAGGCCCATCTGTTCAGATGGATGTTAAGAGATCGCACTGCACAATTTAAGAAGTTAAGTACATAATAGGAGCAGGAGTAGGCCACCTTGCCCCTCAAGCCTCTCCGCCATTTAATAAGATCATGGCTGATCTGATCATGGACTCAGCTCCACTTCCCTGCAACCCTTTATTCCCTTAGCGCTCAAAAATCTATCTCCGCCTTAAATATATTCAATGACCCAGCCTCCAAAGCTCTCTGGGGTAGGGAATTCCATAGATGTACAACCCTCAGAGAAGAAATTCTTCATCTCAGTTTTAAATGGGCGGCCCCTTATTCTGAGACTATGTCCTCTAGTTTTAGTTTCCCCCATGAGTGGAAACATCCTCTCTGCATCCACCTTGTCAAGCCCCCACATAATCTTATATATTTTGATAAGATCACCTCTCATTCTTCTGAACTCCAATGTGTATAGGCCCAATATACTCAACCTATCTTTATAAGTCAACCCCCTCATCTCCGGAATCAACCTAGTGAGCCTTCTCTGAACAGTCTCAATGAAGAGTCGGGAATTCTCCCGAGGGTTCTGGTCAACATTCCCTCTCAACCAGTACCTTAATAAAGAAACATGATGCACTGCACAGTTGTCTCGTTGTAATCCATGACATTTTGGACATACCTGATGTGGGCCCAGTAGGTGAAAGGACAGTGAAGTCGGTACAGTCATCACATCACAATGAAAGGCTTCACATACTTTCGCCAGGCATTCGAAACCGATAGCCCCCAGTCTGGAGATTTAGTGTGAGTTCAGTTTATTGAAGTCCACATGACGAGGAGGAAATTATTAAGAAGTTTATCATTTTCCCAAGTATGTAAAACAAGTGTGTATGTCTCTCCTCTCTTTTCCCCACCAAAATATCTGACGAGGTACAGTCCTGTGAGCAGCCCTCCCGTAGTTCATCCAAGTAGCTGACCTTCATGTGTGAGCAGACAGTAACTGGCAACAGGCCATTCAACCATAGAGGGAAGCATAGCAGAGCTTGCTCCTGTCCCCTTCAGCTCCCCTTGCACACACACCAACACACTCATAAGCCTCAATTGACTTTTTCCCCTCTCTAGTCTCATCATAGGCAGTCCCTCCAACAAGGATGACTTGCTTCCACACCAGAAGAGGTGAGTTCATAGATGTTTCAATGGAGGACCCGATGTTCCAGATCTGAACTCCAGGGTGGAAGATGTGCGTGGATTTTTTTAACGTGTGGTGGTCGTTGCACACCAGCCACCACACGGGCTTGACAGAGCTAGGTCTTGGTCCAGTGGCAAGGGTTAATGAGGACGACTGGATACCTGCTCTGCTGCACAGACCTAGTGCGCACACATATCGCAGTGTGGGCTGGCCCATGCTACCCCAGGGCCCTCGGCTCTTCTGGGCCCTATACCCTCATTTGCTAACCTAGTCGCACTGTGGATAACTTATTTTAATCGCAACTATTCACCCACTTGAGATCAGGTAACTCAGCACAGATGCTCAGTGGGTAGCACACTCGCCTCCGAGTCAGAAGGTTGTGGGTTCAAATACCCGCTCCAAAATAGATGATAAAATCTGGGCCGACACTCCCAGTGTGGTACTGAGGGAGCGCTGCACTGTCGGGAGGTCCCAACTTTCGGATGAGACATTAAACCGAGGCCCCATTACAGGTATGCGCAAAAGATCCCATGGCATTATTTCGGAGAAGAGCAGGGGGTTCTCCCCGGTGTCCTGGGGCCAATATTTTGTCCCTCAACCCACATCACTAAAACAGATTATCTGCACATTACTGTTTGTGGGAGCTTGTTGTGCACAAATTGGCTGCTGCGTTTCCTACATTACAACTGTGACTGCACTTCCAAAGTAAGTAATTGGCTGTAAAGCGCTTTGGGATTGTGAAAGGCGCTATATAAATGCAAGTTCTTTCACAGGGAGCTTTCTGATCTGCATGGCTGGTTATCTCAACACAAGTTGCTGGGTAGCTAGCGGTACAGAGTTGAGCATTAAACCTGGGACTATCCGATCAGCATGGCTTGCTACACACAGTGACCCATCGGGAGCCAGAGCAACGCTGACAAACACGGAACAGGCCAAAGTCTTTTAAAGCATTCTTTATTTTAATCTGCCATACCAATAACATACAAAAAATAAATGCAATTTAATAAAATGTAGTTAAGTCTATGTATTGCACAGTCTTTATACTCTGCAAGCACCCGATCTATATGGTGTACATTGAAAACGTAAAGACGGATTCAGAACCCATATGGTCCAGTGCATTTTCACAATCCATTATAGCTTCCAGAGAACACAAACACAACACACTGCATCACGTTCAATTTTCTTAAATATATCCACATCAATGTCCATACTCACAGAAATTTCATGGTTGAGCTCGTCTATAGAATTTCAAATGTCTTTCCACACACTATTTTTAAAACTCCTTTTTCGGTTTTCGTTGACCCTGACTTTTAACTCAAAAGGGTAAGACTATCGCAATAGTAGCGAATGAATTAAAAAACCTCTCTCAGTAAGTGCCAGTATTGCAGTCTCGATAATTAGCAGCATATAATTGTGCCACTTCCCCCAGAAATAATTTCTATTTTGGCCCCAAAAGACCATTTGTCTTTCCATCCTTTCACAGTATTATGAGCTCACAAGTTGAATCACGAGTCGAAGCTCTCAAATTAGACAAGCGGATTGAATTGCTGTTTCTTAGATGCCATCAAATATTTCAACAACGGGCTCCAAACCCGTGTATTTGTAGCATTTCTGCAAGCCAACCCTTCTGAACAACCAAAGCCCACAACATATAGTGAGATCTTTGCACAAGGTTATTGACAATTGACTGTGGGGATCACAGGCAGCACTGGGCCAATGAGAGAGGCCGGTCTAGATATTCGTCTAACGTCTTTACCCGCGAAGTGCCAACAGGCCCCCGCGCTCAACTGGGGAGGTCCGAGGAGCCCGGGATTTTGGGCCTCGGATCCCGTCGTCATGCAGATGGCACGGCGGCAAGAGGCCGCTCGGGTCCGCCCGCCACTGTTCAGCGATTGGGTAAGATCGCAGGGGTCTCTGAAGGAGGGACGGCTCGGCGTGCAATCGGTAGGCTGCCGGCGGTCGCACCAGAATTGTGCGCGCGCGAACGCCATTTTGGACACTTGTAGCGCCGAAAAACCGAAGCCGAATTTCTAGTCCGTCGTCCCCATCTCCTTCTCTGCCACAAAGTGCTCCACATAGTAGCCTAGCTGCAAATTGCTGATACTAACTCCTCTCTCTCTCTGGCCACCACACTGCCCACCCTTCTCCAAGTCAAATTCAGGGTCACCGCTAGAGCCTCTTTTTAATGCAGCATTCACAGTAAATAGACTGTAACATGTTGATGATATACTGAATGGAGGGGAAAAGTGTTAGCTGCACTGCACTGTTCTTACACAAAGGTATGGCAATACTCTCCAACCCCAACACAATTCAACTGAAAAGAGTGCCGATGAATTTAGCTGCAATTGTGTATGAAATGGTGGAAATGCCACTTAATTAGCTGCACAAACATGCAGTTCATAATCAAATTCTGGGAAAAGCAATTAACTCAAAGCTTTTAAGACACATCAGCAGAACCAGAATACATTTTTTTTTTAATAGGATAAATGTAAATGGAGTTTGGTGATGTCAGCATTTACTAGCTGAGCAGTTTATCCACGGAGGTTTGGAGTACAATATTACGCGGCCAAGTTCAAATAAATTAACTAATTTATAAAATAACTTTACCTCACCCAGGATTTCTATATGATTGTAAATTGGATTTATTTTTATTTTTAAATATTGATCAAGTCTCCTTGGCTAACATCACAGCCACCCTACATTCCGTTTGCATATCAACTATTGAATAAACTGAATTATAGCATGTAGCAGTCTCCAGAATAAATCGCACTGGGCAAGTAGAATACTGTATAATTTAACAGAATTAAAATATATGTTCTGCCTCCCCAAGACAAAGAATTGATGTATGAGGGAGGGAGAAGAGAGAGTTTTAGACCCTTGCATCCATTTGGTATTGAATCTTTTTAGCAATGTACAAAAGTTGTTCACATCCAACTCTTATCGGCATCTACAGGGCAGGTCACTGGGGCCAAGATTGTACACTATCTGTGGATACAGGCCAGTCTTCTCACATAGGATTCTATTCTACGTTCGAATGCTGGGAAAGGGATTGTTCATGTGGCAAGGGGGATTTGATGGATGAAATACAAGAACCCTACAATTTGGCGCCATGAATCTAGGAGCCAGCACCATGATTTGCTGTTTATGAAACATATAAGATTTTAGTCAGTGTAGCAGCTTATGTACAAACAATAATACAGGAAACCAAATAAGTACGTGAGGTCCAACTCACGACAGAAAGTGTTACTTGTTACCAGCCAGATCCATTACATGGTTACAACAGCATCTTAGCAAAAAGTCGTGGAAACCAAACCAAATGGAGTCTCTTTGGTAACTGCATTAGCAAAATAAATTTGAGGGGGGGCAGAAAAGCCAAACAAAAGTAAACTTCACACGTATTTTCCAAGTGGCGGGGGTGGGGATGGGGATTTCTGCTGCATTTAGAGGTTTTATTTCCTCCAGTGCTCCCCTCCCGCCTTTCAACCAACACTTCCCAACTTCTCGGCCTCGGTCATCGTTCATCTAGCTGCAAGCAGGGGCCACGGAAGGAGCTGGGACAACCTGCCCTTTGGTTTAACCTACAGCGGCACCCTTGCGTTAGCAGCCCTCAATCGCCATCCTTCTGAATTTCCCAGCGATGGAACGGTTAAACCAAAGTGCCTTTTTGGCCTAAAAATTGGACGAATCAATAGCCCATTAGTAACTGCGCCACTGAAATCTAAACACTGTAAATGGTGCTGTTTTCCTCTAAATTTCAGATAATAGAAAGCCCATACTTTCAATTCAAGAATTCATCAACCTGAAATTCATGGCTTTGGGGCAGTTCTCCAATCAAGACATTTTTAAGACATGATTGCCCCTTTTAAATAAACTATCTTCCAGCACAATGTCTTGGGGTTATGGCTCAGGACAGATAAGACTTTGCCTGGAGTGTTCTTTCCAATATAGATCCGCACACTGAAACTGTGCAAACGTTAGCGTTAAGCAATTCTTTGGTGGGCTACTTTATGGAGGTGTCAACTTGCCCATTTTAAACAATCATTATAATAGGCCACAAATGCGTTCATTATTCATACACTAATATTTACAGTGTAATCACGCCAGAGACTCAAAGCGCTATTTAATTATAGAAGCTGTGCAATGCTGAATCATTTCTGGTGTATAAAATTATGAGGGGCCTGGATAGAGTGGATAGGACAGACCTATTTCCCTTAGCAGAGGGGTCAACAACCCGGAGGCATAGATTTAAAGTAGGAGGTTTAGAAGGGATTTGAGGGGAAGTTTTTTTCACCCAAAGGGTGATGGGGGTCTGAAATTCACTGCCTGAAAGGGTGGTAGAGGCAGAAACCCTCACCACATTCAAAAAGTACTTGGATGTGCACTTGAAGTGCCGTAACCTACAGGGTTACGGACCAAGAGCTGGAAAGTGGGATTATACTGGATAGCTGTGTCGGCTGGCGTGGACGCGATGGGCCGAAATGGCCTCCTTCCGTTCTGTAAATGTCTATGATTTCTCCCCTTACAGTTTAAGCAGAGGCTTTCAGTTTACTAATTATTGGCTCCTTAAATAGTGAAAAAATGTAAGAGCTGGCTGAAGCCAAGACACAGGACGCTCAAACACAGGAATACAATCTGCGCAAAGGCACATGTAACTTTGGTCAACGCATAGACAAACATCTAAAATAAAAGAAAATTAGTGTGTCGGCTGAGTTGGACAGAGAATTTTTTTTTTAATTCTCCAGACTTTATACATTGTTGCATACGTTAAGTAAATCAAACAACTTAATTGAATGAGCAAGCATTAAATATACAATAAAACTCCACATCCCTAAAACAAGAAGTGTTGAGCATGCGAGTTTCAAAAAACTGCCCAGCCTATTAGTGCTATAATGAATGTCTCAGTGTGGATGTGGTGGACATAGGGGATCGGTAGCTAATCAAAGTGCAAGGGACTGAACTAGTGCTTTAAAATGAGCCCCTGGACCCCTGTCCTAGCAGGAAATAGGCTGAAACATCACAAGATAGTAAATCTGTACAATCGATATTTGAACCCAGTGGCATTGTTTAAAAGGAGCTGTTCGGAGAAGGATAGCAGACAGTCCAATCGACAGGCAGTACTCTGCCAGAGGATGCAGATATGGACAGTCGATTGTTAGAGCAGAAAGTGCATCTCACTGGAAAAATAGGCCAACCTCAAGCAGTTCGAGCTCAACGTTTAGACACAAAAAAAAAGCATGTAAACCAAACAGGTCTAAAGAACCGTTCTTATGGAGAGACAAAAATCAAAGTGCATCAGATTTCACTGCCTTCAAACTGAACATACCAGACATCCATTGCGCAAAAGCTCATAGTACCACAAGTCCTTTTCCCAACTAATCGAATGCAGTAGTTAATACGGTGGGATTGCAAAAGCTGATCTCTTTGAAATCTCGGCCATTTTGTTCTATGTAGTCCCCAACTGTATAAATAATAGTTTGTTTGAAAACTATTAAACATACAGTTGGATTGCGACACAGTGGAATAAATCGGGCTAGATAGCCAGCTTATCGTTGCTCTATAACCATGTATTATACGTCAGGTTATTGCCACGGGCATTTAGTACAGAGGTTTCATTAGACGCACCCATAAAATCCCAATCAGATTGCCCTCACTGGATGGCAAGAAGATTGGTTTCCGCCCCTCCCCTCACCTGCTAATTTGGTACCTTGCTTTTAGGGGCAAGTCATTTGTGGCTGCTGATAAAACCACGGTCAGTGCACCTTTCATCGGAAAACTGCAGCAAAGCACATCGCATGTGGTAACTGTGGGGTCTGCTGCACAATGTCACGCTGTGTCAGAATCCGTGCCTGGGTTACCTTCCGTCAGCCTCTTCCACGCTGCTCGAGGCTACCTGGCCACAAATGGCCACCTAAGCTGCTTCCCAGTTCCCTGCCAAAAGCACGCCAACTGGTGCATGACAGATGGGCAACCCCCAGGTTCCTCTCAAACCCATCCTCCCCTCCTCCTTTCTCTGCAGAAACATCTCGCCATTGTTCAGTGCCTTTTTTAGACAACGTGGCTCAAATCTGGAACTTATTCAATGCGCTGCTTTTGAAGGAACAATCCACAATGTACAATTCTACGGTGAAATATTTATACAGTAAAGGATCCCAGCAACTGGGTGGCTAAAATCAGTTAAAAAAATTCTCATTTATTTTACACAATTTGGATGCTAAATATTAATTACCGTTGCACCAAAATAAGCTACCCAAACTGAGCTTTGTTCTGATGATGCCTTGTGCATGTGACAGCATTATAAAATGTTAACACTTAATGCATAACATCGCTGTATAAAAACTAAGGCTCAATACAGATCACCATCAAGTTTCATTTCAGCGCTCCTGTTCCTGTCGGTTGACCGAAGACAAATCTGAAAGTTAGAATCCGCTACTGTCCCTCAGATTCTATCTCTTTTTTTCCTCCTCTCTTGTCTCCTGCATTAATTTCTCAGCAATAATCAAAACCGGTGGCAGAAGGAACTATTGTTCTCTCAATCTTTCGTTCCTATCCTGCCCCCCTAAATCTAGTCCTCAGATGGGGTGAAGTGGTGCTGTCCATTCATCAGATCAGCCATGACCCTACTGAATGGCGGAGCAGGCTTGAGGAGCCAAATGGCCGACTCCTGCTCCTAATTCTTATATGTTCTTAATGTGCAAACACTGAACACATATTTGTCCAAAATCCCTTTGCCCACCATCAGCTGTTAGCCCATTTAATATAAGTCAACGCCTTTTAAATTAGCACACAAAGAAACTACATACAAGTGCCCC
The DNA here is from genome assembly GCF_044704955.1 of Pristiophorus japonicus. NCBI lineage: Eukaryota > Metazoa > Chordata > Chondrichthyes > Pristiophoridae > Pristiophorus > Pristiophorus japonicus. Next base: position 72,602,415 of record NC_091997.1, on the reverse strand, counting down.
ACTAAAATAGCGAACTGTGTGATTCCATCCCAATCGTTTCTATTTCTTGTGTTCTTTCCAACTTTCAATGTTATTTTCTTTCTGTTTCAAGCCTCCCTTTGGATCAGTGGCTAAATAAGGGGAGACAGGGATTACATTAGGGCAGGAATTTCAAGTTAATGCTACATTATTACCCATTCAATTATGCTACTGCCAAAATGGGTTGTACATCTGGAGAAACTTAGCAATAGTGTTTAGTCTTGCAGTTGGGTTATCACCTGGATCTTAAGTCATCAGTTCAGATGTGAACGGTGTACGATTAAAGGGGCATGGACTGAATTTAATACAAGAGATCAGCAATTGTAATGGCCACATACTATGTTTTTGAAACTTGACTCTGGTCTGCTAATGTGGTTCCTCATGTTATAAATTCTTTAACAAGTTCAGCCAAAATATATATATATTTATATACACACACACACACACACAGTTTCTTGTATGCAATGCTTAAAAAATTCAGTTGCGTTAAAATGAGATTATCTTTTGGACATGGGAATGGAAGTGGCTGCAGTTACTGCACAGTACAAGAGTTTTCTGCCTGGCAACAAGCGCAGGTCGACGAGGTAACAGGCTTCGGAGGAATTAGGTCAAGATCTTCATCGTCTGGGATTTCGTCCAGGTGATAGCCGTCCTTCAGGAGTTGACGGTTCAAGTCCTGATTAACCTGCTGGGGGAGAGAAGTTGCCTTTTTTAAGCAAGTGAAACAAGTGATCAAATGCACACTCTTACATTCTGGGCACCACACTTTAGAGAAGGATGTGCAGGCCTTCGAGAGGGTGCAGAAAAGATTTACGAGAATGATTCCAGGAATGAAGGGAGCTGTTCTCCATGGAGCTGTGAAGATTGCGAGGAGATTTGAAGGTTTTGGTGGCCGTGCCTTTTGTTGCCGAGGCCCCAAGCTCTGGAAGTCTCGGCCTAAACCTCTCCGCCTCTCTTTCCTCCTTCAAGGTGCTCCTTAAAACCTACCTCTTTGACCAAGCTTTTGGCCACCTGCGCTAAATTCTACTTATGCGGCTCAGTGTCAATTTTTTTAAATCTCGTAATACTCCTGTAAAGCGCCTTGGGGTGTTTCACTACGTTAAAGGCGCTATATATACAAAGGTTGTTGTTGTGATAAGGACCCAAGCATCTGGCAATCATGAGCCAACCGCTATGTGCGCAAGTACAGCCAGTGACTGATCCTTCCAATTCTCCCTTGTGTGGGAACAGCAGTTATATATCTCCCCCGCCCTGCTCAGACGGTCATAGAAACCATAGAAAATAGGTGCAGGAGCAGGCCATGCGACCCTTCGAGCCACCATTCAATATCATCGGCAATTGTTTTCTCAAACGCCTTAAGTTTTCATAGAATCACAGAAATTTACAGCACAGAGGAGGCCATTTCGGCCCATCGTGTCCGCGCCGGCCGACAAAGAGCTACCCAGCCTAATCCCACCTTCCAGCTCTTGGTCCTTAGCCCTGTATCTTACTGCACTTCAATTGCACATCCAAGTACTTTTTAAATGTGGTGAGGGTTTCTGCCTCTACCACCCTTTCAGGCCGTGAGTTCCAGACCCCCACCACCCTCTGGGTGAAGAAATTTCCCCTCTAATCCTGCTACCAATTACTTTAAATCTATGCCCCCTGGTTGTTGACCTCTCTGCTAAGGGGAAATAGGTCCTTCCTATTCACTCTATCCAGGCCCCTCATAATTTTATACATCTCAATCAGGTCTTCCCTCAGCCTCCTCTGTTCCAAAGAAAACAACCCCAGCCTATCCAATCTTTCCTCATCGCTAAAATTCTCCACTCCTGGCAACATCCTCATTCCTGATATTTCCTTTCTCGAGTAATTCCGCTCAACTTAGAGAAGCCAAAAATCCTGCCATCTTCCTTTTATTTGCTGTGCAAATTTAACATGGTGATTCCTAAATTTAGAAATGCATTGTGTAAAAAAACATTAACTTTCTTTGAATAAGAAATCTCCAACCCTGCGCCCCCCCCCCCCCCCGATCAGGTCATGTGATCAAGTGGACCCAATCAGAGCAATTTACTGTTGCAAATAAACACGTCCGTAAAACAAGTGTGACGATCAGCTCACCTCTGCAGAGGAATACCCCGATGAGGAATAATACTTGGACTCAAATTCGCCATCACTGGAAAAGAATACAAAAACCAGTTTACAGTGCACAAGATTTATTAAGCAAAAAGAAATATTTGTATTTATATAGCATCTTTCACAGCCACTGGTTGTCAAAGCACTTTACAGCCAATGAAGTACTTGTTTGAAGTGTAGTCGCTGTTGTAATGTGGGAAACGCGGCAGCCAATTTGCGCACAGCAAGCTCCCACAAACAGCAACGTGGTAATGACCAGAGAATCTGTTTTTTGTGATCTTGATTGAGGGATAAATATTGGTCAGGATACCGGGGATAACTCCCCCTGCTCTTCTTCAAAATAGTGCCATGGGATCTTTTACATCCAATTGAGGGGGCAGACAGGGCCTCGGTTTAACGTTTCATCCGAAAGACAGCACCTCCAACAGTGCGGCGCTCCCTCAGCACTGCACTGGGAATGTCAGCCGAGATTTTTGTGCTCAAGTCCTTGGAGTGGGACTTGAACCCACAACCTTCTGGCTCAGAGGCGAGTGCGCTGCCCACTGAGCCACAGCTGATGTAACTGATTAAATGAATGCTTATTCCAAATCGGTTTGTACGGAGTCTGCCACAAAATTTCCGCTTTCCGACTAAAAACATTGGCGTAGGAACTTGTAAGCTTCAACGTCACTCGCTGTGGGTTTGTAGGATTGTTATGGTCACCAAGGCAACAGGGAATGCTGTGAATGAAATTGGCAGAGTCCCCAGCACCCCAACAGCCTGAAGCTGTTCTGCACAAGGTGAAATAGAGATTAGTGACAGTGACGCTTTGGTTTCAAAATTAAATCTTCAGTAATGTCAGGGGATTCAGGTGGCTAGCAGGATGGTGCTAAAATCAGAGGCTTGTGTGTGTGCTGTGCAAGGGTTTGCAGCCTCTTGCAAACCACATCATGGATCCTGATCACAGAATCCCAAACCAGAAATGCTTCCATATGCTGGTTGTAAAATATCCCCATTTGAGCAATACAGACACGGCTGGCAACAGCCCCCAATCTATGTAGAATTAGCAGACTGCAGCCACGCCATCTGGCGTGTTAAAACCGGTTAGAGATGGAGGGGGCGGGGAATGCCAAGGGCGCCAGCTCGAGATCGCTGCCCGGCTGGAAACGCGGGCAGGCGAGGGCAAGACGAGGCGCCGTTGTGATGCCCTTATTGACTGAATAGCCTGCTGACACACTCGTCGTAAAGGCTTCCAAAAGCAACGCAAGGAGGACACCCTGTCACCTGTGGAACTGCAACCCTGCGAAGCGGTCAGTGCCTTCAGGACGTAGCAATAAGGTGAAAATCAAGGTGGAGAGGCGCAAAATTAGTTCATTGGCTTCCGGTTAAGCAACGCCTCGATTTCAAAATGATCATCCTTATTTCAAAGCCCTCCATGGCCTCGCCCCTTCCTATCTCTGTAATGTTCTCCAACCCCACAACCACACCCCCACCTCCCCTCCAATCTCTAATCTCTAATCTCTAATCTCTAATCTCCTCCAGCCCCACAACTCCCCTCCAGCCCGCCCCACCCCACCCTCGCGAGATGTCTGCGCTCCTCTAATTCTGCCCTTTTAACCACCCCTGATTATAATCGCTCAACCATTGGTGGCCGTGTCTTCTGTTGCCTGGGCCCCAAGCTCGAACTCCCTGCCTAAGCCTCTCCGCCTCTCGACCTCTCTTTGCATCTTCAAGACGCTCCTTAAAACCTACCTCTTTGGCCAAGCTTTTGGTCACCTGCCCTAATTTCTTCTGACGGCTCCTGACGGACCGCGTTACGGAATTGGAGCTGAGGGTGGATTCACTCTGGAGCATCCACGATGCTGAGAATGACGTGAGTAGCACGTGTATCGAGTTGGTCTTACCGCAGGAGAAGGGTCCACAGCCAGCTAGGGAATGGAAGACCAGCAGGAAGAGTAGTGCAAGGAAGGTAGTGCAGGGGTCCTCCCCCTGCAAAACAGATACACTGCTTTGAGTACTGTTGGGGGGGATGACTCATCAGGGGAGGGCAGCAGCAGCCAAGTTCATGGCACCGTGGCTGGCTCTGTTGCACAGGAGGGCAGGAAAAAGAGTGGGAGTGTGACAGTGATAGGGGATTCAATTGTGAGGGGAATAGATAGGAGTTTCTGTGGCCGCAACCGAGACTCCAGGATGGTATGTTGCCTCCCTGGTGCAAGGGTCAAGGATGTCTCGGAGCGGGTGCAAGGCATTCTAAAAAGGGAGGGAGAACAGCCAGTTGTCGTGGTGCACATTGGTACCAACGACATAGGTAAAAAAAAAAAGGGATGAGGTCCTACGAAACGAATTTAAGGAGCCAGGAGCTAAATTAAAAAGTAGGACCTCAAAAGTAGTAATCTCGGGATTGCTACCAGTGCCACGTGCTAGTCAGAGTAGGAATCGCAGAATAGCGCAGATGAATACGTGGCTTGAGCAGTGGTGCAGCAGGGAGGGATTCAAATTCCTGGGGCATTGGAACCGGTTCTGGGGGAGGTGGGACCAGTACAAACCGGACGGTCTGCATCTGGGCAGGACCGGAACCAATGTCCTAGGGGGAGTGTTTGGTAGTGCTGTTGGGGAGGAGTTAAACTAATATGGCAGGGGGATGGGAACCAATGCAGGGAGACAGAGGGAAACAAAAAGGAGACAAAAGCAAAAGACAGAAAGGAGATGAGGAAAAGTGAAGAGCAGAGAAACACAAGGCAAAGAACAAAAAGGGCCACTGTACAGCAAAATTCTAAAAGGACAAAGGGTGTTAAAAAAACAAGCCTGAAGGCTTTGTGTCTTAATGCAAGGAGTATCCGTAATAAGGTGGATGAATTAACTGTGCAAATAGATGTTAACAAATATGATGTGATTGGGATTACAGAGACATGGCTCCAGGATGATTAGGGCTGGGAACTCAACATTCAGGGGTATTCAACATTCAGGAAAGATAGAATAAAAGGAAAAGGAGGTGGGGTAGCATTGCTGGTTAAGGAGGAGATTAATGAAATAGTTAGGAAGGACATTAGCTTGGATGATGTGGAATCTATATGGGTAGAGCTGCAGAACACCAAAGGGCAAAAAACGTTAGTGGGAGTTGTGTACAGACCTCCAAACAGTAGTAGTGATGTTGGGGAGGGCATCAAACAGGAAATTAAGGGTGCATGCAATAAAGGTGCAGCAGTTATAATGGGTGACTTTAATATGCACATACATTGGGCTAACCAAACTGGAAGCAATACGGTGGAGGAGGATTTCCTGGAGTGCATAAGGGATGGTTTTCTGGACCAATATGTCGAGGAACCAACTAGAGGGGAAGCCATCTTTGACTGGGTGTTGTGTAATGAGAGGATTAATTAGCAATCTCGTTGTGCGAGGCCCCTTGGGGAAGAGTGACCATAATATGGTGGAATTCTGCATTAGGATGGAGAATGAAACAGTTAATTCAGAGACCATGGCATACAAATTGGCCAGAAATAGCAGCGAACCTGGGGACTGGGAGAAATTTAGAACTCAGCAGAGGAGGACAAAGGGTTTGATTAGGGCAGGGAAAATAGAGTACGAGAAGAAGCTTGCAAGGAACATTAAGACGGATTGCAAAAGTTTCTATAGATATGTAAAGAGAAAAAGGTTAGTAAAGACAAACGTAGGCCCCCTGCAGTCAGAATCAGGGGAAGTCATAACGGGGAACAAAGGAATGGCAGACCAATTGAACAAGTACTTTGGTTCGGTATTCACTAAGGAGGACACAAACAACCTTCCGCATATAAAAGGGGTCAGAGGGTCTAGTAAGGAAGAGGAACTGAGGGAAATCCTTATTAGTCGGGAAATTGTGCTGGGGAAATTGATGGGATTGAAGGCCGATAAATCCCCAGGGCCTGATGGACTGCATCCCAGAGTACTTAAGGAGGTGGCCTTGGAAATAGCGGTTGCATTGATAGTCATTTTCCAACATTCCATTGACTCTGCATCAGTTCCTATCGAGTGGAGGGTAGCCAATGTAACCCCACTTTTTAAAAGAGGGAGAAAACAGGGAATTATAGACCGGTCAGCCTGACCTCAGTAGTGGGTAAAATGATGGAATCAATTATTAAGGATGTCATAGCAGTGCATTTGGAAAGAGGTGACATGATAGGTCCAAGTCAGCATGGATTTGTGAAAGGGAAATCATGCTTGACAAATCTTCTGGAATTTTTTGAGGATGTTTCCAGTAGAGTGGACAAGGGAGAACCAGTTGATGTGGTATATTTGGACTTTCAGAAGGCTTTCGACAAGGTCCCACACAAGAGATTAATGTGCAAAGTTAAAGCACATGGGATTGGGGGTAGTGTGCTGACATGGATTGAGAACTGGTTGTCAGACAGGAAGCAAAGAGTAGGAGTAAATGGGTACTTTTCAGAATGGCAGGCAGTGACTAGTGGGGTACCGCAAGGTTCTGTGCTGGGGCCCCAGCTGTTTACACTGTGCATTAATGATTTAGACGAGGGGATTAAATGTAGTATCTCCAAATTTGCGGATGACACTAAGTTGGGTGGCAGTGTGAGCTGCGAGGGGGATGCTATTAGGCTGCAGAGTGACTTGGATAGGTTAGGTGAGTGGGCAAATGCATGGCAGATGAAGTATAATGTGGATAAATGTGAGGTTATCCACTTTGGTGGTAAAAACAGAGAGACAGACTATTATCTGAATGGTGACAGATTAGGAAAAGGGGAGGTGCAACGAGACCTGGGTGTCATGGTACATCAGTCATTGAAGGTTGGCATGCAGGTACAACAGGCGGTTAAGAAAGCGAATGGAAAGTTGGCCTTCATAGCGAGGGGATTTGAGTACAGGGGCAGGGAGGTGTTGCTACAGTTGTACACCTGGAGTATTGTGTACAGTTTTGGTCTCAACTTGAGGAAGGACATTCTTGCTATTGAGGGAGTGCAGCGAAGGTTCACCAGACTGATTCCCGGAATGGCGGGACTGACCTATCAAGAAAGACTGGATCAACTGGGCTTGTATTCACTGGAGTTCAGATGAATGAGAGGGGATCTCATAGAAACGTTTAAAATTCTGATGGGTTCAGACTGGTTAGATGCAGGAAGAATGTTCCCAATGTTGGGGAAGTCCAGAACCAGGGGTCACAGTCTAAGGATAAGGGGTAAGCCATTTAGGACCGAGGTGAGGAGAAACTTCTTCACCCAGAGAGTGGTGAACCTGTGGAATTCTCTACCACAGAAAGTTGTTGAGGCCAATTCACTAAATATATTCAAAAAGGAGTTAGATGAAGTCCTTACTACTAGGGGGATCAAGGGGTATGGCGAGAAAGCAGGAATGGGGTACTGAAGTTGCATGTTCAGCCATGAACTCATTGAATGGCGGTGAAGGCTAGAAGGGCCGAATGGCCTGCTCCTGCACCTATTTTCTATGTTTCTATGTTTCATATGCGGCTCAGGGTCAAATTTCTAGAGCATAACACTCCTGGGAAGCGCCTTGGGACGTTTCACTATGTTAAAGGCGCTATATAAATACAAGTTGCTGTTGTAACCTTTCCCTGAAATGTTGTACCGCTAGTTCCGAATCAGAATCCAGCAATTTATAAATTCGGCAGTTAACTTCCCAGAGTCTTTCCTTCCTCCTACATAGATTTTAAAATGACCATTTAATTACTGCTCCATTTATCTAATCTTCTCTTCCCTCCTTCCAACCCGGGTGACGTCCTTGTAGATGAACCTATTAGCCTTTCATTTAGGTTTCTCAATTTGTAAAGAAAAATGCGACAAGCCCACGGTTGGGATCTAATGCTTACCTGTCAGACTCCAAGGAGACTAAAGATTCATCTGGGTTTTGTTTCAGGGCAGAGTAACCTTTATTGAATTTTACTAACCTATAACGGAAGAAAGGACAGAGAGTGATTAAGTTCAAAATAAAAGTTCACATTGAAAGCCGTCACCGTCACACCATTCGCCAACTGATTCCGACGGGTTGGAGCATGACCGAATTTCCAACTCAAGGACCTGGCCAGTTTAAAAACAAAATCTGGACATTTTTCCAGGTGGGAGTGGGAACAAAACGGTTTTCAGAGTAAACAACCATTTGAAGTTACCAAAAAAAAAACAACTTTTGAGCATGCTTTGAAATGTTATTCAATTTCCAGTGTTATTTTGTTGGAGGGGAGACGGAGAAACTGCCATGTAAACTAGTCACAATCTTTACATGGAAGCGACACACAGAATCAAATCTTGAGAATCCAAATTCAACAGATTTTGGGAAATCACAATTCTGTTAAAATCAGGGAACGTTCAAAATCTTGCCGATTGAAGTTTATTTTGTTCATTTGAAGTTTAGTGACAAAAATCAACGAACGAAATTAACATGCTTTATTCAAGATCAATTGTAATTTGCAGAACAGCCTTGATCCCAATCAGAATTTCATTTTGTTGTGAAAAAGGTTGAAAAGATCATGTAAATGTCAGAAGCAGCAATTTACCACTGGATGCATCTGGAGTCATCCAGTGACAACGAACGATTCACATTTGGCGCTTCTCTCAAAAATCACTCGATGAATGGCTGTTCAGAACCATGTATTATTACAGGAGGGTACCCGAGTGAAGATGTCCTGTTGTCCTGTTGCTGGCTGCCATCCTTGGGGTAAACTGCCCGATCTATCTGGAGCCAGTGACTGTCGAATATGTGCGTCTACAAATTTGTTGCTGGGTTAAAACTGCCAACTCCTGTAAAGCAAACGCAGGGCGCTGTTCCATGGTGCTGGCACTCGATTAGGTTTCTATATTACATGGAGGAGCCCACTGTGACTGACACCCCACTGGTAAGCAACACAATATATAGGTGGTTAACCTCGCTAGAGGGGAACCGTGTTAATACCCTGCCCCTGCACAAGGTATTATCCACCTGCAGTCACCTAAACAATTGCAAACTGTCAAGATGTGCTTGCTGCAACCTTTGAGGGGAAAGAGAGGAGAAATCTTTGACAAATAATAATCAAGTCACATCTTCACCGCCATGAACATTTTTTCCTTGTACGGTGGAGGTGCACCATGGTGAAATGGAAAGAAGGTGGGACATCCAGTCCAAATATTCTTGAAGTTGAAGTGGGAGGAACACAATGCAGACAGAGAGAGGTTGATGACATGGATTCCTGTGCTTTCCATGTGGTTCCAAAGAAACTCTGCAACTTTGAGGTTCTCGGTCATTTGGACTGATATTTCTCTGGAAAAGTCGATGTGCAGACCATCAAACAAATGAATTTCTGCACTGCAGTAGATTGATTAATGGCTGTCGAATAACTAAAAGCTCCTACTGTGATGGCACTTTACTCAGTGACTCGTGCCTTTATTTTCTCATGGAAATCATGTTATATAAATGTTAAATGCATCACATGCGCAGCAAAATTACTGTAGCTTCCGCGAAAGCTGAATAAACCGTCTCAACACTGAACTTGAAGAGTATGACTCTGCAAAGTGATCCAGGAATCAGTAACTTTCTTAACAATCTCATCATTTTTATAACAACTTGCACAGTAGATTCAGCTTTACATCCTGATAAACAGCGCTTAGAAATAGTCACAAGTCTTAGGTCACAAGTCTCTATGGCCCAGGGAAGGAATAAAGACTAACTGCCCCGTCAAGCCCATTCCATGCAGTGCATAGAAGGCAACTAACTGGAATTAATTACCCACCAACATCGCAGGAGCTGAAACACTCCCTCGGATAGTAACTTTTGTTCATCTTACTGCTCCAGGACTTAGTCGCGAGTTCCATTTGATAGCAACTATTGGCACTGCAAGATTCGCACGTGCACAGCTCAGAGATAGAAACAGAGAAAATAGGTGCAGGAGCAGGCCATTCGGCCCTTCGAGCCTGCACCACCATTCAATATGATCATGGCTGATCATTCACCTCAGTACCCCTTTCCTGCTTTCTCTCCATACCCCTTGATCCCTTTAGTCGTAAGGGCCATATCTAACTCCCTCCTGAATATATCCAATGAGCTGGCATCAACGACTCTCTGCGGTAGAGAATTCCACAGGTTAACAACTCTCTGAGTGAAGAAGTTTCTCCTCATCTCGGTCCTAAATGGCCTACCCTTATTCTTAGACTGTGACCCCTGGTTCTGGACTTCCCCAACATCGGGAACATTCTTCCTGTATCTAACCTGTCTAGTCCCGTCAGAATTTTATATGATCAGAGCCCTTTATTTTGCATTTTGCTCAGCTTCCCATTCACACCGCAGAGAGCTCCTGTAGAAAAACTTACTGGCTTCCATTCATTTCCCTTTGTCTCCTCACTTTATTCACTGACCTCTTCTTCCCTGAAGGTACTGACACATACCGAGGAAACAGTTCCACAGACATTGCCCACACTTTATCACCGCTGGCCGTTGCAGCACAAACAACTGTCCCTGCATCATTGTTCAAGCTAATTTTACATCTTCACTCTCCGTGATGGGATGAATCTTAGCTCTTTCATTTTATCTTCCCATTCACAATCTAACGTTAGTGCTCCTTTTCCATTCCTCTTCAATACATCGATAACCTTTTAACAGGTTCTACAATAGAAACTACAGCAATGAAGAACATTTAGAGAAAAGGTGGCACTGGCTACCAGTGGTCCCTGTGAGCTGCACTTTGATCTGCGGGGCCCCGTTTCTTTCAATGCCCTGTCCCTTTAGATTTCAGCGCACGCGCGGTATTTACAGTGGAAGCGCCGATGAGCAGTCTGCACGGGACCTTGCAGATTGCTCCGTGGTTGCATGCACCTGAGCGGGAGCTTTGCTGCTACCCACCTATTTATCAGAGTGGCTCCTGCCAACGAGCCGGAAGCTGTGTCGAAGCAGTCTGCGCAGAACGGTCCCGAATTTTAAAAATAACGTCTACAACAGACGGAGGTCTGTGTCAATGCCTACACTAGCGGTTTTTACCCCTTGTTGGAAATAATTTTATGGTAAAGAAATGCAAATAAAAGTTAAAACGAGAGTCATTTTCCCAATAGCAATTTGATTTATAAAACCTGCAAAGTCTTCCCGCCCAAATATTGACATTGAATCGTGGCAATTAGCATTTTGCACACATTGGAATTTGATGAACGGTTACTGTCCTTTCCTCAACCTTCAGGGACCGTGGCCACATTTGAGAAGTGGGGCTGTGAATTATTCTCGTGACCGGCCAAACGAACACCATTTCCATTCTATCAGAATGACTGCTGACGACATAGTCCGGCAAGGGCAACCAAGAGACCGTTGGAACTCCGCGCGCGTGCACTGACTTCATCCATTGCCGCCCGATGTCACCATCCTGGCCGCAGCAAAAATGTCCGGTGTTCTGACATTTCCCGTGTTCGGACAGCCGGATTTGGGACGTTGTACCTGTACTCATCTAGGTGGGCTTTCACAATCAACAAAGAGAGGCCCGTCTCAACCGCTCACAGTCTTGACTGTATTTGATCCCAAGTCAAACAAGCGACAGAACAAAGTGCTGGACACCGAGCCAATCTGTGATGCTTTAGAGCGTTTGTTTGTTTTTGAAACAAAAAGGGGCTAGTTTCAACTCGCACAATACAAGTGCCTGTGACACAAGGAAAGCGGTAAAGACCACGTTGGCACAGAGCAACATTATTAACCTTCCGCGTTCTGACAAGATTCTTACAGGGCTTGACAGGGTAGATGCAGGGAGGATGTTTCCCCCGGGCTAGGGAGTCAAGAACCAGGGGTCACACAGTCTCAGAGAAGGTGTCAACCATTTAGGACTGAGATGAGGAGAAATTTCTTCACTCAGAGGGTGGTGAATCTGTGGAATTCTCTCAACCACAGGGCTGTGGAAGCTCAGTCATTGGGTATATTCAAGACATAACGATAGATTGCTGAATATTAAGGGAAACAAGGGATAGTGCAGGAAAGTGGAGTTGAGGTAGAAGATTAGCCATGATCTTATTGAATGGCGGAGCAAGAGGGGCCGAATGGCCTACTCCTGCTCTTATTTCTTATGTTATGTCATTGACCCGTTAACTGTTTTTCTCTCTCTGCACAGATGCTGTCTGACCTGCTGAGTATTTCCAGCAATCTCTGTTTTTAATCACAAACCTTTTTGAGCCTGATTTCGGCTGGTGCAAGATGGGCCCGCCACCCATTCCTTTCTTCTTCAGGGCTTTCTTGGCTAATTCCCGATGCTTCTCTACAAAAAAAAAGACACAGAAAAATTCAATGTGGAAAAAAAGCACAGCGTTTCAGCGAGAAAACACCTACATTTAGCAAGACTTGGAATTCTAGAAGAATTCAATGCAGGGAGAGGTAAATTCTAAGTGACAGGGAACAAAAGGCTAAGCTGATCTTAAGATTAATAACACATCCATTTCAGTAACTCGAGACTGGGTTCAGTGGATCTGCAACACTGCATTTGATCATTCAGAGCCAGTTCTGCATGACTGATGCCACACTTACAATAACTAACAGTTTTCCTTTAAACTTTTGCCATGAACGAGTTTTGAACCAATCCAATCGATGATCTTTGACCTCTAGCAGCGAAGGAAGTAATTCCCTTTGTAGTTTCCAGACATATTCCCAATTTTTTTTTAATTTGTTTTCCTTTGTTAGTTTGTTCCCTTCTATTGAATGGTTCAATAAACTTCCCCTGCTCGCAGATTAATCATCCTAAACTGAAAGTGGCCGATTGTAAAATAGTGCAGGAAAGTGGAGTTGAGGTAGATCAGCCATGATCTCGAGTCTCGTCGCCGAGGGCATGCAGAAAGCAAACGCAGGCAGCAGAAAGAGCGTGCGGCAAACCTGTCCCACCGTCCCTTTACCTCAACGACTATCTGTCCCACCTGTGACAGGGACTGTGGTTCTCGTATTGGACTGTTCAGCCACTGAAGGACTCATTTTAAGAGTGGACGCAGGTCTTCCTCGATTCCGAGGAACTGCCTATGACGGGAATGGCGGAGCAGGCTCGAGGGGCCAAATGGCCTACTCCTGCTCCTATTTCTTATGTACACTAGGTCCCACAAAAAGCAATGAGATTACCATCAGAGAATCCGGTTTTAGTTTTACTCAGTCTGTTGGTTGAGGGATAAGTGTTGGCCAGCCTTCGAATAGTGACGTGGGAGCTTTGACATCCAGCTGAAAGGGCCTCGCTTCAACGTCTCGTCTGGAAGACGGCACCTCCGACAGTGCAGCGCTCCCTCAGCACAAGTCTTGGGGGTGGGACTTGAACCCACAACTTTCTGACTCAGAGGCGAGAGTACTGCCCACTGAACCGCTGGCTGACACCCAAGAAGCTGCCGAAATTCCATTCTTAAAGCCGGGACAAACCTTTTTTTTTATTGCAATTTGGATTTTGCGGCCTTGTTTGACTTGGCACGCGACCATTTCTGCAGTATTGCTCAGGGAGGTTTTTTTTCTGGTGGTTGCTGCTGAAATTTTGCAATATAGGACTTATTTTTTGTAAAAGATCTCCAGCCTCAGCACGATTGCGGTCAACAGCTTACCATTCACACCGCTCAGCAAGGGTCTTCCACCGAGCTTGCCAATGGCTGTCAGGGATTGGGAGCGGGGAAGAGCATTATAAACAGAGGGAAGGCAGCCGCCTTGGCTTGTGTCTCAGACAGCTGGTGCTCGCTCACAAGTGGCCCAGGAACTAAGCTGTCAAACACAGGCAGCCTTACTGAGCCAGTAAGTGTCAGCTGTGGCTCAGTGGGTAGCACTCTCGCCTCAGACTCAGCATGTTGTGGGTGCAAATCGCACTCCAGAGGCTCGAGCACGTAAATCCAAGCTCTCAATCCAGTGCAGCGCCGAGGGAGTGCCGCACTGCCGGAGGGGTGGCGCCGAGGGAGCGCCGCACTGTCGGAGGTGCTGTCTTTCGGATGAGACATTAAACCGAGGTCCCCATCTGCCCTCTCAGGTGGACCGAAAAGATCCCACAGCACTATTTGGGGAAGAACAGGGGAGGTATCCTCGGTGTCCAGAGCCTATATTTAGCCCTCAATCAACATCACTAAAACAAGATTATCTGGTCCTTATCACATTGCTGTTTGTGGGAGCTTGCTGTGCGCAAGTTGGCTGCCACATTTCCCACATTACTGCGGTGACTACACTTCAAAATATACTTAATTGGCTGCAAAAGCGCTTTGGGACGTCCGGTGGTCGTGAAAGGCGCTATATAAATGCAAGTCTTTTTCATTTAGCAGAGGTCCACTGTGCCAGCATTATTTCAAGGTGCAAGCAGACAAGAGCCAGATAGCTGTTAAGGCTGCTGCCCGCCTGGAGTTCTGGCTGGTAACACCAATGGGGAACCTCCCCTGAACAAGGCCAACAGGAAACACAACGAGGGCTCAAGTCTGCACCTGAATTCGAGGGCGACATAGATCTGGCACGAAAAAGATATTCCACAGTCTGGACAGATCAGATGGCACACCGCTCTAGGGCTCTGAAAAGTTGTTGAAAATGCTCAGCATCTGTTGTATCCTACATCATTTTTCTGTGTAGTCACAGCACTGGGGAAGTCAGTCAACAGTCTTGACAGAAGAGGCCGAGCCGGAAGTACCAGAGAAATGTGATGTGACCGACATGCAGCCAGAAAGCCTGATGCAAATTAATCACTGACTGATAAAACATTCACTCAAAATATAGACTTGCTGCTCTGTATTAACCGTCCTATTCGTCTCTGCCTATTGCACTAGCCCCGTCAACAAGTAACTAAGAATCGGAAATGCTACATCCATGAAACTGTTTGATGGTTGCCAGTAAAATGGCAGCTGGGTTGAATACAAATGTTCCCATCAGCGGTGACTCAGTAGGTAGCACTCTCTCGGCTGAGTCAGAAGGCTGTGGGTTCAAGTCGCACTCCAGGGACTTGAGCACAAAGCTAGGCTGACACTCCAGTGCAGTGCTGCAGCCAGCATAAGTCAGTGTCTCCTGGTTAGGAGGCGGTTAGCATGGACACGATGGGCCGAATGGCCTCTGTCTGTGCTGTAAATTTCCATGATTCTATTATTCTATGAGGCAAGAAATTGGAGCAGTGAGACTGTCAGCTGTGGCTCAGTGGGTAGCACACTCGCCTCCGAGTCAGAAGGTTGTGGGTTCAAGTCCCACTCCAAGCACTTGAGCACATTAGTCTTGACTGAAACTCCAGTGCAGTGCTGAGGGAGCGCAGCACTGTCGGAGGTGCCGTCTTTCAGAGACGTTAAACCGAGGCCCGTCTGCTCTCTCAGGTGGACGCAAAAAAATCCTACGCCGCTATTTTGAAGAAGTGCAGGGGAGTTATTCCAGGTGTCCTGGCCAATATTTATCCCTCAATCAACATAGCAAAAAAACCAGATTATCGGGTTATCACAACATTGCTGTTTGTGGGAGTCTGCTGTGCGCAAATTGGCTGCCGCGTTTCCGACATTACAACAGTGACTGCACTTCAAATGTACATTGGCTGTAAGGCACTTTGAGATGTCCAGTGGTCGTGAAAGGCGCTATATAAATGCAAGTCTTTCTTTCTGGAATATTGCATTCATGTCTAGTAACCAAACTATAAAACAGGCCGTCACTTGCCTGCTCACCGACCTACTCCGTCATTTAGGTCGCATCGAGATGGACGGAGCCACAACAAAAATAGTACAGATTTTTTTTTAATTAAAAATGGTTAATTGTTTCCAGCAGCACCAACCTTATCGGTTTCTTATTTTGCAAAGCGGTATGGCTAGGCTGGGAGCGGCATGAGGGTTAACACAGCAGCCTGGGAGGTAAAACCGGATCACAGTGGAGGAGGATGCAGTAGCAAGATGGAGGCAGCAGCCTAGAGAAAGAGAGACAGAGGGGGAGGGAGGAGTGGGGGGGGAGGGAAAGAGAAGGAGAAAGAAAGGACAGGAAGATAAAGCGTGAGCGTTGTTGAAACAATGTTAGTGATGAAAATAGCACCTGAAGAGCCAGGTAGGCAACAGGCTTGTGGAATGAGAAAGCAGAAAATGCATCACAACTTTGTCTGTTTCTGAAAAGGTTAACATTTTGAGCTGAGGCCCTCATTCAAATGCAGGTCCAACAGCCCGATCGTTAACCTGTGCGTTTCCCTTTGCGGAAGCCGATGGGCCGACTGTGCGTTTCCGACTTTTGTTTTAGATTTCTACGCATTTCAAGACGAGTTTTGATAGAGGTGTTCAAAATCGTGAAGGATTTTGGATAGAGTAAAGAGAGAAACCGTTTCCATTGGCTGAAGGGGTCGATAACGAGAGGGCACAGATTTAAGGTGATGAAGAGCCAGAAGGTAGATGAGGAAATGCAACGAGTGGTTGGGATTTCGAATGCGCTGCCTGATAGGGCGATGGGTACAGATTCAATAGAAGCCTTCAAAAAGGAATTGGATATATACTTGAGGGAGAAAAAAATTGCAGGGATATGGGGAAGGAGCGGGACTAACTGGATTGCTCTTCAAAAGAGCCGGCACAGACTCGATGGGCCGAATGGTCTCCTTTTGTGCTGTACTATTCTATGATTCATAGTTTTTCTTTTCATCTCTTTCCGATGAAGTGAAGATCGGACACTGGAGGAATGACCAACTAACTCAATAGGAAGAAAAATGGACTGATTCCACCAAGGATTCTGAGGCTAATTGCAAAGAGGGCAGCAGGGCCGGGAGAATAAAACAGACTGCTTGGGTGATGAACAGCAACAGGGGAGACTGACTGAAAAGTGACAAGTTAACTTGGAGCTAGCCATTCGAGTGGTAGCTCACTGAACCACAACTAGCTAAGGCAAAGAGGTTAAACATTAACTACACTTCTCCACTCCAGGGACTTAAGCGCATAAATCTAGGCTGGCACTGTCAGACGGGCAGTGCTGAGGGAGCCCTGCACTGTCGGAGGTGCCATCTTTCGGATGAGACGTTAAACCGAGGCCCCGTCTGCTCTCTCAAGTGGGCGCAAAAGATCCCACGGCACTATTTCGAAGAAGAGCAGGGGAGTTATCCCCGGTGTCCTGGGCCAATACTTATCCCTCAATCAACGAAACAAAAACAGATTATCTGGTCATTATCACATTGCTGTGTGTGGGAGCTTGCTGTGCGCAAATTGGCTGCCGCGTTTCCCACATTACAACAGTGACCGCACTCCAAAAGTACTTCATTGGCTGTAAAACGCTTTGAGACATGCGGTGGTCGTGAAAGGCGCTATATAAATACAAGTCTTTTTCTTTTAATTGGACCAATAAGCAGACACTGGGCGTCATCGCCCAAATTAAAACAATCTAACAAAAGGGCTCCCTTTTTAGAGAGACAGAAACAATACATACCCAAATCATAAAATCCCGAAGGAGATGCATTACATTACAGAAGAATATTATTTACACGATCGACTGCACGCTCCAGTCCCTGCGGTGCCCACCGGCCGCGAGCGTACCAGCGGTGCGCACCGCGTGCTCCCTCTCTCCAGGACCACCCGGGCACGTGCACAGCCACGGAAGAGGGGCCAGGCAGCGGGAGCAAACTCCTCCACCGGCTGCGTCTCACCTGGACCCGTGGGTGGCTCCCCTCGGACAGGCTCAGCTGCCGACCCATGAGGAGATTCTCCGACTTGCCCTCCTCCCCACCCAGCCAGGCGACCGAAGATCAGGAGCCTGGGACTGAAGTGCAGCCAGACATTTCTCTGAAGCAATATAAATGCGGCTGTTTACCCCTGGGATGAACAGACTAAACCCCAATCATTTTTTAGGTGCTTGAAGCATTGGATGGGTTCTGAAGAATTATATGTCTCTTTTCCTTCTGCAAGAAGCATTGTGAAATACTTCAGTATTAACTTGACTTTGTTTTGCTCATTAATTTTTTGGCCAGCACCTTCCAGCTCTGTACCAATACCCAATGCGAAGGACAAGAGCAGCAATATTATGGTTTGAGGTCCTTTTGGCACTTTTTAACCCACGGAAACGACTTGGACGCAAGAACCTAAGAAATACAAGCAAAAGTAAGCCACTCGGCCCCTCGAGCCTGCTCCGCCATTCAATAAGACAATGGCTGATCTTCTACCTCAACTCCACTTTCCTGCCCGATCCCCATTTCCCTTGAATCCAAACATGTATCGAACTGTCTTGAATGTACTCAACGACCGAGCATCCACAGCTCTCTGGGGTAGAGAATTCCAAAGATTCACAACCCTCTGAGTGATGAAATTTATCATCTCCATCCTAAAATGGCTTACCCCAAGACTGTGACCCCTGGTTCTAGACTCCCCAGCCAGGAGAAACATCGTCTCAGCATCTACCGTCAAGCCTTTTAAGAATGTTATATTATATTTCAATGAGATCACCCCTCAATCTTCTGAATTCTAGGGAGTATGGGCCTAGTCTCCTCAATCTCATAAGATGTATTTCTATAAGCAACAAGCTTGGTAGACAAACAAATGGTATTTAGAATGAGAGAAGTGAAGTTCTCTCAGAGACCTAAATAATAGATAATTCATTAGACATGCCTGGTTATTCAGAAAGACAGGTTATTCAGAAAGACAGGTCGCACTTTGGTGTTGGAAACCTTTTTGGATCGGTATGTGGGCTGGTAAGTGGTTTTTAAATATCAAGAGTCAGTCGAGCAGCTGAAGGCTGTGAAGGGAGTTATGCCGGTTGTACCAAGTGTCTGTCCTTGAACTCCGTGTGCTGTCTCCTGTGGAATAATAAATTGAACTGGACATTTCCCCTGCCGAGTGTCAACTCCTCCACCTTCGGAGAGACTGCGGGAGTTACACATCCAGAACGCAAGGGAGCTTCATTGCTAGATTCCTGGGTCCCGCCGTCGGGCTAGGAGACACACAGGAGTGGGACTAAACTTCGGTAAGAAGCAGGCCACCAGACTGCTTAAGGGAGCTGCTGACACACTGGACCTGAGCAGATACCTGCAGCAGACCAGAATTCATAACATAAGGCAACATCATTTATCTTTCAAGCTCCCCTCCCCATCACACACTACCCCGGCTTGAGAAATATATCGTTGTTCCTTTGTCGGCACTGGGTCAAAATCCTGGAATTCCCTACCCAAGACCACTGTGACAGCACTAATTTCACAAGGACTGCAACAGTTCAAGTAGCCCACACACCCACCTTCCCGGGGCAACAACTTGTATTTATATAGCACCTTTAACATAGTAAAACATCCTAAGGTGCTTCACAGCAGTGTTATAAGACAAAACAGATATATTTTTGTGCTCAAGTCCCTGGAGTGGGACTTGAACCCATGACCTTCTGACTCAAGAGGCGAGAGTGCTGCCCACTGAGCCATAGATATAAGACAAAAATTTGACACCGAATGAAAAATTGGGTCAGGTGACCAAAAGCTTGGTTAAAGAGGTAGGTTTTAAGGAGCGTCTTAAAAGAAGGAAAGAAAGGCGGAGAGGTTTGGGGGGGGGGGGGGGGGAGGGGGGGGGGGGGGGGGGGGAGTTCCAGAGGTTGGACCCAGGCAACAGAAGGCACAGCCACCAATAGTGGATTGATTATAATCAGGGATACTCAAGAGGGCAGAATTAGAGGAGCAGAGACATCTCTGGGGGGAGGGTTATGGGGCTGGAGGAGATTACAGAGATAGGGAAGGGCGATGCCATGGAGGGATTTGAAAACAAGGATGAGAATTGTAAAATTAAGGCGTTGCTTAACCGGAAGCCAATGTAGGTCAGCCCCCTCGCACATTGAGAGAATAAAAAAAGACAGAATATTTTTTCTGCTGCATCAAGCTAATTGGCAACAGTATTGAAATGGTTTAAAAATATCCACAGGGAGTTTAAAAGGAGATTGGTACCATAATTGTTCTCTCCTCTCTTTTTCCCCGTGTGTTTCATTATCATTCCCATTTTAGAAACACGGCGCTATAACTAAATGGATAGTCAATGGACTCATCTACAGAACCCTGCAGTCTGACATTTCAATCAGAACACAAGTGCTGCACACTAGCATTAGGCTGTCAGCCGTGGCTCAGTGGGCAGCACACTCGCCTGAGTCAGAAGCTTGCAGCTTGAAGTACCAATCCACGGGAGCACAAAATTCTAGGCTGACACTCCCAGTGCAGTGCTGAGGGAGTGCTGCACCGTCGGAGATGCCGTCTTTCAGATGAGACGTTAAACCGAGGCCCCGCCTGCTCTCTCAGGTGGTCGTAAAAGATCTCACGGCACTATTTGAAGAGCAGGGGAGTTCTCCCCGGTGTCCTGGCCAATATTTATCCCCCCCCCCCCCCGCGCAAAACAACAAAAATAGATTATCTGATCATTATCATATTGCAGACTGTGGGAGCTTGCTGTGTGTAAGCTGACTGCCGCGTTTCCCACATTACAACAGCGAGTACACTCCAAAAGTACTTAATTGGCTGTAAAGCGCTTCGAGACGTCCGGTGGTGGTGAAAGGCGCTATATAAATGCAAGTCTTTCTTTCCTGACCATTAGTCATCTATGCTTTTTTTGAGTATATTCAAGGCTGAGATCGATAGATTTTTGGATACTAAGGGAACCAATGGATAGTACGGGAAGGTAGAGTGGAGACGGAAGATCAGCCATGATCTTATTGAATGGTGGAGCAGGCTCGAGGGGCCGAATAGCCTACTCATATTTCTTATGTTCTTACGCTCTTACACAGGGCAATGCACGTGTGAAAATTGGGCGACCATAGGACCAGGTTTGTCTGTCAAGCCTGCCACAGTGGAATAGCTGACTGCTTCGAGGCTCACACTGAAGAATGCCCACTTGCGTGCAGTATTGCAGGGCTGGCAGAACTCGTGAATGCGCCCAGCACAGACAAATATCATGCTGACACCATCAAGGCTCATGCATGAAGAATGACCACGTGGGCACGGCTTGGGGAGCTGCCAAGACTGTGAAATATTATCTCTCGGCATCAAGCAAGGATGGAGAAAATTGTGGCGTGCACCGTTATCAAGTTACAATGTAAAATCTGCCACCTGTGACACTACACACGTCATACACTGGCCAGAGAGACCCAGAAAAATGACAACTGAACAGCTCGCTTGTGACTCACGTAATTTGAGATGTAGTGAAGGTGTTCTGGTGGTGGTCGTATGCATTTTCTTCTTCTCCAGTATCTTGAACGCACTCTCATTTTTCCAGCTCTTGCTGTGACCCTATAATAGGAATAAACAGGAGATGATAAGGAGACACTTTTTTTTTTAAAACGCAGCGAGTTACGATGATCGGGAACGAGTTGCCTGAAAGGATGGTGGAAGCAGATTCAATACTTAACTTTCAATAGATCTCTACTTAAAAAGGAACATTTTGCAGGGCTACGGGGAAAGAGCAGGGGGAGTGGGACTAATTGGACAGCACTTTCAAAGAGCTGGCACAGGCACGATGAGCCGAATGGCCTCCTCCTGTGCTGTATCATTCTATCCTAAAGCAAAATATGCTGCATTAGTGATGGCGCGGCTATGTGGTCAGAAGGTCAGCTCAGGGTCAAAGAAGACACCAAGGTTACAAACAGTCTGGTCCAGCCTCAGACAACTGTTGCACAAATGAGCATCAGGGGTCAAAAAGCTCTCTGTTCCCAGAGACCTGCCTTACATTGGGAGCAGCAAATGTTCCTTGCGATCCAGTATACCATGCTGGGTGCACAGACAGAGGTGCAGACTAGACAGGGTAAATGCAGGGAGGATATTTCGCCCCGGGCTGGGGAGTCTAGAACCAGGGGTCAATCTCAGGATAAGGGGTCAGCCATTTAGGACTGAGATGAGGAGAAACCTCTTCACTCAGAGGGTGGTGAATCTTTGGAATTCTCTGCTCCAGAGAGCTGTGGAGGCTCAGTCTTTGAGTATCAAGACCGAGATGGATAGATTTTTGGATATTGTGAATCAAGGGATATGGAGATAGTGCAGGAAAGTGGAGTTGAGGTAGAAGATCAGCCATGATCTTATTGAATGGTGGAGCAGGCTCGAGGGGCCGAATGGCCTACTCCTGCTCCTATTTATGTTCATATGTAAATTAAACTGTCACAGATGATTGAAGTTCACAGAAGTAAAATGCAATTATGCCAGCAGCAAAGAGAAGAGGCGAGCGGAAAACAGATATGCAGATAAATCTCCCACCAGAGAGCGCGGCGAGTCTACAATGACAAAATGGTTCATTTTTAAAATACTTGAGGAGGTAATTCAGTCAGCTACTGCAATTGCACCAGTTAACTGGTAGCTTTCAATGCCTACTTATCCAAGTGTTCGTCCATACCAGTTAACTTAGAAACTAGGAACGGTTACTTTCTAATGCCTACTTGACTGGGTTTTCTGTCAATATATCTACCCATATATTAAATGTCTTCTGTCTGTACATCCTTCCGGTCTACATCATCATCATCGGCAGTCCCTCGGAATCAAGGAAGACTTGCTTCCACGCAGTGAGTTCTCAGGTGACTGTACAGTCCAATGCAGAAATTACAGTCTCTGTCACAGGTGGGACAGATATAGTGGTTGTAGGACAGAGTGGGTGAGGAGTCTGGTTTGCCGCACGCTCTTTCCGCTGCCCGCGCTTGGTTTCTGCATGCTCTCGGCGACAAGACTCGAGGTGCTCAGCGCCCTCCACTTAGGGCGGTCTTGGGCCAGGGACTCCCAGGTGTCGGTGGGGATGTTGCACTTTATCAAGGAGGCTTTGAGGGTGTCCTGGAAACGTTTCCTCTGCCGTGTAGGAGTTCCAAGTAGAGCGCTTGCTTTGGGAGTCTCGTGTCGGGCATGCGGACGATGTGGCCTGCCCAGCGGAGCTGGTCGAGTGTGGTCAGTGCTTCAATACTGGGAATGTTGACCTGATCGAGAACACTGACATCGGTGCGTCTATTCTCCTAATAGATTCCGGGCTACAAAACCTTACTGACTGTCGTCATGTTCTCGTCACACTAGTAAAACGTCCCGAGGCGCTTCACAGGTGTGTTACAAGACAAAAATTTGACACTGAGCCACGTAAGGAGAAATTGGGGCAGATGATTCCCGGGATGGCGGGACTGACATATCAAGAAAGACTGGATCAACAGGGCTTGTATTCACTGGAGTTCAAAAGAATGAGAGGGGATCTCATAGAAACGTTTAAAATTCTGACGGGTTTAGACAGGTTAGATGCAGGAAGAATGTTCCCAATGTTGAGGAAGTCCAGAACCAGGGGTCACAGTCTAAGGATAAGGGGTAAGCCATTTAGGACCGAGATGAGGGGAAACTTCTTCACCCAGAGAGTGGTGAACCTGTGGAATTCTCTACCACAGAAAGTTGTTGAGGTCAATTCACTAAATATATTCAAAAAGGAGTTAGATGTAGTCCTTACTACTAGGGGGCTCAAGGGGTATGGCGAGAAAGCAGGAATGGGGTACTGAAGTTGCGTGTTCAGCCATTAACTCATTGAATGGCGGTGCAGGCTCGAAGGGCCGAATGGCCTACGCCTGCACCTATTTTCTATGTTTCTATGTTTCAACTTTAACTTTTACCATTACAAATTTTGAATGTCCACATCTCTAATGGGAAATAACCTTGTGTACTCATCATGGTTTAAATTCCAGTGGTGGTGCAACTTTGTCTCTCCCAGTTTCTCAGACTGTTCTGCAGGGAAAGCCCTATGCTCCAACCAAGCCTGCTTCGAAAATCGGAGTACTACAATAAAAATAAGGACAGCTGTACGATTTTAACGTTTTGCAGCCGAATATTTAATTTTATGGTAAGGAACAGAAAACAATCACGGTTCTGGGCAACTTTATATTACGCATCAGCTGTGGAAAGGTTTAAACCCGAGCTCTACCACAAGGACTTATGAACTGCTAAATCAGTATTTTCCCAGCGGGAGTTGAGGTTTGCCAATTACAGCCTCCAGTGTCATGTGCACATCACAAAAACTAGCTCACAGCAGATTCAGCACCTGCAATTCAGCCAAAGCGGTCTTTGATTTGCAGCGTGAGAGGTGGCAGTGCAAGCAGACAGGGAGACTTTGTTCTTAAGTGTTCGAGACGAGTCATAGCGAAAGATGCAGCTGACTCAGTGCTAAACTTGGGTGAAGCATTGAGAAATCACATAGCACATTTTGGATGATTCATGGGAACACACACAGTCAACATATAAATGAGCACATAACATCTAGGCTGATACTCCAGTGCAGTGCTGAGGGAGTACTGCACTGTCGGAGGTTCTGTCTTTCAGATGAGACGTTAAACCGAGGCCCCGTCTGCTCTCAGGTGGACGTAAAAGATCCCACGGCACTATTTCGAAGAGCAGCAGGGGAGTTATCCCTGGTGTTCTGGGCCAATATATATCCCTCCAACCGACATAACAAAAGCAGATTATCCGGTCATTATCACATCGCTGTTTGTGGGAGCTTGCTGTGCGCAAATTGGCTGCCGCGTTTCCCACATTACAACAGTGACTACATTCCAAAACGTACTTCATTGGCTGTAAAGCGCTTTGAGACGTCTGGCAGTCGTGAAAGGCGCTATATAAATATAAGTTTTTTTTTATATAGCACCTTTGACGACCTCAGGATCCCAAAGTATCTTACAGCCAATGAAGTACTTTTTTTGAGTGTAGTTAACACGGCAGTCAATTTGTGCACAAGCAAGGTCTCACAAACAGCAATGTGATAATGACCAGATAATCTGTTTTAGTGATGTTGGTTGAGGGATAAATATTGACCAGGACATCCCCTGCTTTTCTTCGAATAGTGCCATAGGATCTTTTACGTCTGCCTGAGAGTAGACGGGGTTTCTGTTTAAAATCTCATCCGAAAGACGGCACCTCTGACAGTGCAGCACTCCCTCAGCACTGCAGTGGGAGTGTCAGCCTAGATTTTTGTGCTCAAGTCTCTGGAGTAGGAGTTGAATCCACAACGTTCTACAAGGGTAGTCCCCACTGAGCCACGGCTGATACCCAGGGATGCTGTTTCCTTGTTAGCTACTTCAGGATAACAAATGGGTGCATTACTGTTCGACAAATGAGAACTACTATTCTTCTTTAGTCGTCCCTCAGAGGCGAGGATGACTTGCTTCCACACTAGTACGAGTCCTCCGGTGACCGATGAGACCAATGCGGGACCTACAGTCTGTCACAGGTGGGGCAGACGGTGGTTGGAGGGACGGGTGGGTGGGGGACTTGGGTTGCCGTGCGCTCTTTCCGCTGGGCTTCCGCGTGCTCCCGGTGAAGAGACTCGAGGTGTTCGGCGCCTTCCCGAATGCTTCTCCTCCACTTTGAGCCGTCTTGGGCCGGGGATTTCCAGGTGTCGGCGGGGATGTTGCACTTTTTCCAAGGAGGCTTCGAGGATGTCCTGGAAGCGTTTCCTCTGCCCTCCTGGGACTCACTTGCCGTGTCGGAGCTCGGAGTAGAGCGCTTGTTTTGGGAGTCTAGTATCGGGCATGCGTACGACGTGGCCCGTCCATCGGACCTGATCGAGTGTGGTCAGTGCTTCAATGCTGGGGATGTCGGCCTGAGGGAGAACACCCTTAGTGTGCTTATCCTGCCAATGGATTTACAGGATCTTGCGGCAGCAGAGTTGGTATTTCTCCAGTGCTTTGAGGTGCCTGCTGTACATGACTCTGAGGCATATAGGAGGGCGAGTATCACTACTACTCTGTAGACCATGAGCTTGGTGGCGGGTTTGAGATCACAGTCTTCAAACACTCACTTCATCAGGCGACCGAAAGATCCACTGGCACACTGTGTTGGACTTCGTCATCGGGGTCAAAGTGGCATCTGCAGTGAGATTTCAGGATAGTCTTGGAGTGGGGAAGCGAAGGATACGAGAAGGATAAATGCAGTGGATTAGTCAGTCTGGGATTTGTATTCAATCCAGCCCAGCCTGTTGGGATAATAGTTTCTTTTGTCTGTTGTGTGCACATGTCCTATGTGCAATGAGCTCAAGCAGGCTCAGTCCATGTGCTGATGAGCATGGAACCATTAACACACAAAATGACTGATCACAAATGGTTAATGAATTTCTCTCTGCGCTATTTTTAAATAGAAGGCATTAACCATTTCACCCAAACTGGTCAGCCGAGGAGTTAACGTAAATGTGCGTGGTGCATCAAACACCGTGCACGGTGGAAAATCAAACCCGTAAATCCGCAGTCCCATTTGGAGCACTGAATGGCTGGTACAGTCGGAGAAAACTGGAAGAGAAAGCACCGCAAATGTGCAGCAGGGCGAAGCTCGAAGTTGTGGCTGAAGCACATTCTTTAAGGCAGAGTCCAATGCGTCAGCCACATGTGGCTGATTGTCACATCTGGATTCTCAAAGTGCAATTTCTGATCCGGAGTTCAAACTGATCATTGCGCATGTGACTGACTGCATTGGTTCCTGGTTAAGCAAGACCTCGATTTCAAAATTCTCATCCTTAGTTTCAAATCCCTCCATGGCCTCACCCCTCCCGATCTCTGTAATCGCCTGCGCCCACCCCCAAAGATGTCTGCACTCCTCTAGTTCTGCCCTCTTGACCATCCCCGATTATAATCGCTCAACCATTGGTGGCCGTGCCTTCTGTTACCTGGGCCCCAAGCTCTGGAACTCCCTGCCTAAACCTCTCCGCCTCGCGACCTCTTTCCTCCTTCAAGCCGCTCCTTAAAACCTCTCTCCTTGACCAAGCTTTATGTCACCTGCGCTAATTTCTACTTATGCGGCTCGGTGTCAAATTTGCATCGCATAATACTCCTTTGAAGCGCCTTGGGATGTTTCACTACATTAAAGGCGCTATATAAATACAAGCTGTTGTTGTTGTGATCTCAATACTACAGCACACTACGGGTGCAAGTGAACTTTAACCTTCCAGTGCATTTGTTGGTAAGATGAGAGGGCGAAAAGATGAGTGTGCAATTATATTTTTTTTAAATCGAGTGCTTTACTTGCTTGGTTACTGAATGGTGGTAGGTGTTTGTTAAGTAAATATACATACGCAAGGTATTTTTGTGTGTATTGCGCGAGTGTGCGTAAAGCTTTTTCTGCTAAAATTAGTGTCCTTGGCTTTATGGGTGTCGCTGTAGCCATGACCGACATTCCCTCTAAGCCGCGCAGCCAGCCTGCCAGTCCTGGGCAGCTCACCACCGGCTTTTCCAATGTGAAATTTTGCGTACGAGTGAAACACTAAAGAGGGGCCGACCGGAGCCCACTAAAGGGGGGGCCGCCCGGAGCCCACTAAAGGGGCCGCATAGCCAAAAAAAAATTATGGGGATCATTGGCCAAGATCCTGTGGTTAGTCAGCAATTTCTATTGGACAACACTGTCATACAGGGAGCTTTACCCTGAAAATTCCTGTGCTAGGTGGAAAAGCTAAGGCAGAAGCATTCTACTCCCCCATACTGATATCGCTAAAACAAGGGCATTTACAAAGTTATAAGCGTTACACGTGGAAAAAAAAACTCTGGTAAGGCTTATAAAATAAGAAACTAATGATAGGGCTATAAATCTGTAAAATTCAGAATTCAGGAACTGTATTGATTGCAAATGAATCTCTCTATCCTTCTTTTAATCCATGCAGAACTGCCCTCGACAAGTATTCATTATTTAGGAATATAAAGCAGGAACATTTCACAGCAAGTGCGGAGCCGGTTTCACTTCAACAAAATTACAGCTTACAGTATTTTTAGTCTGAAGATGACAGAAGCAGGGGTGGGCATAATTTCTACCTTTCCGCTTACAGCCTAACCAGTTGATCCCTGTGAGCGCTCATCTGTATAACTGCCTCCTGGTTCTAGCAGCAATGCAGATTTGGTCATACAAAGAGAATTTTGCGAGTAACATGGGTGCAATCCAAACCTGCATACCCTCTTCACCAGCCTCAAATCTTAGTTCACCTTGAGATAGAATCTACCTTGCTCCAATTCCCGCTCACTCATCACCCCAATGCTCGCCGGCCTACATTGGCTCCCGAGTCCAGCAACGCCACAATCTCAACATTCTCATCCCTCCACGGCCTCGCCCCTTCCCATCTCTGTAACCTCCCCCAGCCCCACAACCCTCCGAGATCTCTGCACTCCTCCAATTCTGGCCTCATTCCCAACCCCGATTTTAATCACTTCACCATTGGCAGCCGTGCTTCAGCTGCTTGGGGCCCAAGCTCTGGAATTCCCACCTCTCCACCTCTCCACCTCTCCACCTCTCCACCTCTCCACCTCTCCACCTCTCCACCTCTCCACCTCTCCACCTCTCCACCTCTCCACCTCTCCACCTCTCCCTTTCAGATGCTCCTTAAAACCTACCTCCTTGACCAAACCTGTGGTCACCTGTCCCAATATCTCGTGTGGCCTGGTGTCAAAGTTTGTTTGATAAGGTCATGCACTTTGGCAGAAAAAAATTAAAGAGCAATTTATTATTTAAATGGAGAAAGATTGCAAAGTGCCGCAGAACAGCGGGACCTGGGGATACTTGTGCATGAAACACAAAAGGATCGTATGCAGGTACAGCAATTGATCAGGAAGGCCAATGGTAGCTTGGCCTTTATTGCAAAGGGGATGGAGTATAAAAGCAGGGAAGTCTTGCTACAGCTGTACAGGGTATTGGTGAGGCCACACCTGGAATACTGCGTGCAGTTTTGGTTTCCATATTTATGAAAAGATATACTTGCTTTGGAGGCAGTTCAGAGAAGGTTCACTAGGTTGATTCCGGGGATGAGGGGGTTGACTTATGAGGAAAAGTTGAGTAGGTTGGGCCTCTACTCATTGGAATTCAGAAGAATAAAAGATGATCTTATCAAAATGTATAAGATTATGAGGGGGGCTTGAAAAGGTGGATGCAGAGAGGATGTTTCCACTGATAGGGGAGACTAGAACTAGAGGGCATGATCTTAGACTAACGGGCCACCCATTTAAAACAGAGATGAAGAGAAATTTCTTCTCTCAGAGGGTTGTAAATGTTTCTCTCAGAGGGTTGTAAATGTGTAGAATTCGCTGCCTCAGAGAGCTGTGGAAGCTGGGACATTTAATAAATTTAAGACAGAAGTAGACAGTTTCTTAAAAGATAAGGCGATATGGGGTCACGGGAGCGGGCGGGGAAGTGGAGCTGAGTTCATGATCAGATCAGCCATGACCTTATTGAATGGCGGAGCAGACTCGAGGGGCTGTATGGCCTACTCCTGTTTCTATTTTTTATGTTCTTAATGCGCCTATGCAGCACCTTAGGATGTTTCACTATGTTAAAATGGGTGCCCCCTTATTCTGAAACTATGCCCCCTAGTTCTAGAATTCCCCCACGAGGAGAAACATCCTCTCAGCCTCCTCATAATCTTATGTTTCAATAAGATCACCTCTCATTCTTCTAAACTCGAATGAGTATAGGCCCAACCTTTCTTCATATGTCGACCCCTTCATCTCAGGAATCAACCTGGTGAACCTTCTCTTTACTGCCTCCAATGCAAGTATATCCCTCCTTAAATTAGGAGGCCAAAACTGTACGCAGTGCTCCAGGTGTGGTCTCACAGCTGTAGCGGGACTTCCCTACTTTTATAATCCATCCCCCTTGCAATGGGAACTAGAAGTACTCGAAATGCTGGAAGTGCACAGATCAGTGTCTGAAAAGAGAGTGTTGCATGTGTATACCTTCAGCAGAAGTGAAGAATCTACAATTTGCATCTAGACGGCACCTTTAACATAGCAAAAAGGTCGAAAAACCCTTCATGGTTGTGAAAATGGGGCCCTGAGCAATGGTGGATGAGCTGGGGAAGGTGAGCAG
The DNA here is from genome assembly GCF_044704955.1 of Pristiophorus japonicus. Taxonomy (NCBI): domain Eukaryota; kingdom Metazoa; phylum Chordata; class Chondrichthyes; family Pristiophoridae; genus Pristiophorus; species Pristiophorus japonicus. Next base: position 72,572,663 of record NC_091997.1, on the reverse strand, counting down.
AGGCAGAGTCAAAGAGGTGGGTGTTGAGGAGTTTTTCCAAAGGAGGAGGAGGAAGCAGAGGAAGCAAGGATGTAGGGAGAGAGTTCAAGAGTGTGTGACCAAGGCTGCAAAAGGTTGTGTTGTCAAAAGTACAGCAGCGGGAGGATGCAAAGAAGTCAGGTGAGCAGAGTGCGCGCACTGGTGTGTAGGGCTGGAAATAGGGAGGGATGAGGCTGTGCAAACGAGGACAAAGGTTTTGAATTTGATGCCTCAATATCAATGTTTACTGCCAAACCTGCCCTTTGCGGTTGTTAGATACTGACAGACCTGTTGTATATTTCTAGCAATCTCTATCTGTGCACATGCACGCTGCACAGCTCCACTTCCTCTGAATAACAAGCAGCGCTGAGCTGGCAGTATAAGTTGGGTCGACCAGCCTCGTCTCACTCGAAACACTTAACTCACAGGAAGTCCCTGTAACTTTCAATTCACCCCTGAACTTAGTCATAAAGGGAAAAAAGACTTGCATTTATACAACGCATTTCATGACCACCAGGTGTCTCAAAGCGCTTTACAGCCCATGTACTTTTGAAATGTAGTCACCGTTGTAACGTAGGACACACTGCAACCAATTTGCGCACAGCAAACTCCTACAAACAGCAATGAGATAAAGACCAGATAATCTGTTTTTAGCAATGTTGGTTAAGTATTGGTCCAGGACACCGGGGATAACTCCCCTGCTCTTCTTCGAAACAGTGCCGTGGGATCTTTTACTTCAAGAGGGCAGACAGGGCCTCAGTTTAACATCTCATCCGAAAGACAGCACCTCCGACAGTGCAGCACTCCCTCAGCACTGCACTGGGAGTGTCAGCCTAGATTTTTGTGCTCAAGTCTCTGGAGCAGGACTTGAACCCACAACCTTCTGACTCAGAGGCGAGAGTGCTACCCACTGAGCCACAGCTGATGCTATATAACTATGCCTGATTATATACACGGCTGCGAACATGCCACACAGGGATTTCTCTTCCTGCCGTGTCACATTTCAGACTTTTCTCCGATTTAATATCTGGGATTATATTTACGACTTAGGAACAGAAGCAATATTAAATTTTACGGTCAGCTTTAACCAGGTGATGCAACAATGAATGATGTGAAAAATGTACTGCCTTTTATATATAGAAGGTAATGGATGTCTGAAAGTTAATAGCATTGCAGGGATCCAATTGACAGGTCAAGAAATTAGCAGCCATTAGTCAGTTCATCACCAGACATATTTTATCTAAACATCTAATATGGATGCATTACATTTCATTTCAATCTAAAAATATAACCAAAACAGAGCAAAGATATTAAGCTTTGTGATCCATTATCTAGAGACGTAAAAGAAAAGACTTGCATTTATATAGCACCTTTCACGACCACAAAGCACTTTACAGCCAATTAAGTACTTTTCGAAGTGTAGTCACTGTTGTAATGTAGGAAACGCAACAGCCAATTAACGCACAGCAAGCTTCCACAAACAGCAATGTGATAATGACCAGATAATCTGTTTTTGTTATGTTGAGAGAGAGATAAATATTGGCCAGGACACCGGGATAAACTCCCTGGAGCTTCTTCAAAATAGTGCCATGGGATCTTTTACATCCACCTGAAAGAGCAGACGGGGCCTCAGTTTAACATCACATTCAAAAGACGGCAACTCCGACAGTGCAGCGCTGCACTGGGAGTGTCAGCCTAGACTTTTGTGCTCAAGTCTCTGGAGTGGGACTTGAACCCACAACCATCTGATTCAGAGGCGAGAGCACTGCCCACTGAGCCACAGCTGACAGTCTTACTTCTCCAATTTCTTGCCTCACAGAATCATAGAAAGGTACAGTTCAGAAAGAGGCCATTTAGCACATCGTGTCCATGCCAGCCGCCTCCTAACCAGGCGACACTGACTTATGCTGGCCGCAGTTCCACGGGCACCGGGTATTTACCAGTGGCCATTCTAGTCATAGAACCATAGAATGACACAGCACAGGAGACCATTCGGCCCATCGCGCCCGTTCCAACTTTTTGAAAAAGCGATCCAATTATTCCCTCTCCCCTGCTCTTTCCCAAAGCCCTGCAAATTTTTCTCCTCCAAGTATTTATGCGACTCAAGAGAGCTGTCCAACCATAGGGAACGGGACATTTCAGCAAAGTCAGATTCTGTCATCATCCAAATTGCATGCATGCAGGGTCAGTCACTGACTGGAGGACACTCACGTTTCTGTACTGATTATCGGATCGCAATCAGGAAAAAGAACCAGGCTGATTTCCTCCCACCTCTCCCTCCCTAGCCCTGGGGCACTAACACAAATTGTAATGACCCTCCATTTTACCACATTCCCACTAAAACACTAGTCAGGCCACAGCTGGAGTACTGCGTGCAGTTCTGGTCAGCACATTACTGGAAAGATGTGATTGCACTGGAGATGGTACAGAGGTGATTTACGAGGATGCTGCCTGGACTGGAGAATTTTAGCTATGAGGAAAGATTGGATAGGCTGGGGTTGTTTTCTTTGGAACAGAAGAGGTTGAGGAGAGATTGAGGTGTATAAAATTATGAGGAGCCAAGATAGAGTGGATAGGAAGGACCCTATTTCCCTTAGCAGAGGGGTCAACAACCAGGGGGCATAGATTGAAAGTTATTGGTAGGAGGTTTAGAGGGGATTTGATAGGAAATTTCTTCACCCAGAGGGTGATGGGGTCTGGAACTCGCTGCTTGAAAGGGTGGTTGAGGCAGAAACCCTCACTGTATTTTCAAAAGTACTTGGATGTGCACTTGAAGTGCTGTACCTACAGGGCTACGGACCTAGAGCTGGAAAGTGGGATTAGGCTGGATAGCTCTTTGTCGGCCAGCGCAGACACGATGGGTCGAAATGGCCTCCTTCCGTGCTGTAAATTTCTATGATTACCACAGTGACTACACTTCAAAGGTACTTCATTGGCTGCAAAGTGCTTTGGGATGTCCTTGGGCCATGAAAGGCACTATATAAATGCAAGTCTTTCTTTTACTACCACTCCATCTGAGGCCAGCTAGCTCAACGCCTTGCACGAACTACATACCTCAAGAGGCAAGTGCAGACTTCAAGCAGAAGTGTTAAAGAATGATCCAAGGGATGAGGGCTGACCACAAAACTCAACAAGAGCTTGGATTGGACCAGGGACCTTCTGGTGTGCATGCAAAATCAACCAAGGCATCTCAAAAAGAGGTGGATACTTTGGAAGTCCTAGGCTTTTATAAATGAGGGCATTATGGACAGAAGCAGAGAGACTGGGCAGCAGTTAGTATATGCAACCAGTTTCAATGTTATGGAGATGGCACAGAAGACATTCACTGAAAGGATACCAGGGATGAGAGGAGTTTGAATGAGACGACACTAGAGCGATTCCAACTCTTTTCATTCGAAGAAAAAATAAGTAGAAGGAGATCCAACAGAGGTGTTCAAAATTATACGGAGAGGGGGAGCGCGGTTCTGGCAAGGTAAATGGGGGAAACCCCTTTACTGCTCCAATTTCTTGCCTCATAGGATCAGAAATTTACAGCACAGGAGGCGGCCATTTGGCCCATCATGTCCATGCCAGCCGCCTCCTAACCAGGAGACACTGATTTATACAGGCCGCAGTTCCACGGGCACTGGGTATTTACCAGTAGCCATTTTAGTCATAGAATCATAGAATGACACCGCACAGGAGACCATTCGGCCCATCGTGCCCGTTCTGGCTTTTTGGAAGAGCGATCCAATTAGTCCCACTTCCCTGCTCTTTCATATAGCTCTGCAAATTTTTGAGAGAGTCAGTATCTAGCTGGCATAAATGGTACATTAAAATACTCTCATTGTCGACAGCAACTTGTGTTTATATAGCATCTTTAACATAGTGAAACGTCCCAAGACGCTTCACAGGAGTATTATAAGACCAAAAGTGTCAGCTGTGGCTCAGTGGGCAGCACCCTCACCTCGGAGTCAGCAGGTTGTGGGTTCAAGTCCCACTCCAGGGACTTGAGCACATAAATCTAGGCTGACACTCCCAGTGCAGTGCTGAGGGAGTGCTGCACTGCCTGAGGTGACATCTTTCAGATGAGATGTTAAACCGAGGCCCCGTCTGCCCCCGCAGGTGAATGTAAAAGATCCCATGGCACTATTTTGAAGAGGAGCAGCGGAGTTATCCCCGGTGTCCCGGCCAATATTTATCCCTGTCAGTATCACATTGGTATTTGTGGGAGCTTGCTGTACGCAAATTGCCTGCTGTGTTTGCTACATTGCAACAGTGACTACACTCCAAAAGTACTTTAGCGGCTATAAAGCACTGAGAGACTTCTGGTGGTTGTTAAAAGCGCTATATAAATGCAAGTCTTTCTTTCTTTCAAAAATATGACACCGAGGCAGAGCGAGATATTAGGACAGGTGTCCAAAAGCTTGGTCAAAGAGGTAGGTTTTAAGGTGCGTCTTAAAAGGAGGAGAGGCGAGGAGGTTTAAGGAGGGAATTTCAGAGCTTAGGGCATAGGTAGCTGAAGGCACGACTGCCAATGGTGGAATGATGAAAACCAGGAATGTGCAAGAGGCCAGAATTGGAGGTGTGCAGAGACCTACTAGATATTGCATCTATCCTCTAACTTTATATGTGACCTACGCGACTCCATGCTATGCACCGAAATATCCCACAAAAGCAAAAATTTGTACACTTGACATAGAGGGTACTTATACATTACAAATCATTCATTTCCACAAGTACAAAGATTAGTTACTCTAAAGACACTAACAACACTCTTAAACCACAATATAAGCAACACTCCTCCATATTACTCAGGGAGACAGCCAATTTTGCAACGAACACGACTGCAATACTCGATCCCAGCTGCAAGAAACTATTAAAATCCCAATGTGTCCTTGCGTAAAATCAAATTGGAACATTTAGAAACCTTTAATCTGAAACGTACTTTGAATTGTTGCGTAAGAGGATAAATTTGCACATTACTGCAATTATAACTTCGATTCCAAAGTGTTGCTTCCCCTTTAGGACTCCACCACCAAAGACCATTCCTTCAAACAAGGGGCAGTCACTGCCAGATCTCTGCAAATGCTGCTCATTACTTCCTGCCTTTTTTTCAAATTTCCAACATGTGTGTGTATAACTGATAAGAACATAAGAAATAGCAGGAGTCGGCCATACGGCCCCTCGAGCCTGCTCCGCCATTTAATACGTATTTTCAAATTCATATTGCTATGATCATTGATCGGTTTTCTGTGCCTCCCAAGGAAGATGCTCTTCCCTCTTCCATTGAAGACTAAACTTACCTCACGGTTTACTATTAACAGATTCAAAATAAGAAAAGACTTGCATTTATATAGCGCCTTTCATGACCACTGGATGTCTCAAAGCGCTTCACACCAAATGATGTACTTTTGGCGTGTAGACACTGTTGTAATGCAGGAAACACGGCAGCCAATTTGCGCACGGCAAGCTCCCACAAACAGCAATGTGTAAATGACCAGATAATCTGTTTTAATGATGTTGATTGAGGTACAAATATTGGTCAGGATACCGGGGATAACTCCCCTGCTCTTCGAAATAGTACCGCGGGACCTTTTGCGTCCACCTGAGAGAGCAGACGGGACCTCGGTCTAACTGCGCTGGAGCGTCAGCCTAGATGTGTGCTCCTGGAGTAGGACTTGAACCCACAACCTTCTGACTCAGAGGAAAGTGCGCTGCCACTGAGCCACGGCTGAAATTGTGGAACTCTGAACATTCCTCCCAGCTCCCTTCACCAGCAATTGACAGACTTTTACAATCCAAGCTTGGTGTCATACTAATAACTCTCATTTTGCCCCTCTCCTACTCTTTTCAACCTCGGTGGTGTCCTGGATTAAGGGATTCAATCCTTCACGTAGTCTCAGGTCCACTTAATTGATACCAGCACGGATATCAGCATCGTCGGTTCTCAGCTGATCCACCATGAGCGTGTTTGGAGCAATGCGACAGCGGACCTGGGCTTTCCTGCCTCTCCCAAATAACCGGGCCAAGTGGGAAGATTTTCTGTGTGTGTTAATATGTAACAATCAGATCATAACATATAGCAGAGTGAAACCCTCCCCCCTAGAACAGGCAAGCTGATTGCACTGGGAGGAGGGACACAATTAGAAATTTTAGTCAACATTTTATTTGAGACAGGGGGAAGTGTTTACACTACAATCATGGTATTGGTGAGAAGCGTTCCAGCGTGAACCCATTCTGAATCCAGAGCTGGGACCCGACCAGACACTGGAACAAACCTCGCTGGAGGAAAGAATCTCGCTCCACTCCACTCAGTCAGTCAGAACTCAACGTCTGATTTACACTACATAAGTTTCATGTTGGTATGAAACCCAAACTACTCTCTACTAAATGAACATACCCTGAACAGAGATAAACAGGAGACTTCATTAAAAAAGGTACTATCCAAGAACTCAGTGCATGGTAAATAAAGTTCATTAGTGAGTGAGCGGTTAACACAAACAGCAAAAGGTTCGGACTGCACAGCTGCAAATTACTCAGCTCCCATCCCATACTCCATCTCTCTGCCTCTGACCCACCCTCACCTCTTCCCAGGACCCATGTTCTTGTACAAGCCCCATGTCATTCCTGCTCCCAAGTTCTCTGTCTGGTACCTGGTTCCTTGGCTCCTGATCCCAATCTTTGAGCCCCAGGTTCCTGGTCCCTGTCTCCTAGCCCCAATCAGTCTCCTATCCCCAGTCCCCCAAGTTCTGAAGGGTCATCGACCTGAAACATTAACTCTCTATTTTCTCTCCACAGATGCTGCCCGACCCACTGAGATTTCCAGCATTTTGTTTTTATTTCAGGTTGCGATTCCGCAGTATTTTGCTTTGGTCCTATCCCCAGTCCTTCTTCCTATCACAGTCCCTGATTACAGTCCCTCAGTGCCAGGACACCTATCCCCAGTCCCTGTCCCCCTCCCCAGGACCCAATCTATCTCCCAATCCCCAGCCCTTCTCCCTATCCCCTGGATTGTCCCTGCTCTCAGTCCGAGGTCCCAGTCCTTGTCCCTGTGGCCCCGCTGTCTCCAACCTTTAACCCCAAACCATCCCCCTTTCCAATCCCTGTGACCCAGTCTCTGTGGCACATCACCCCACCCCCCTTATCTCCCCCCCACTATCTCTATCCCCAGTCCCAGCCTCTCTGTCCCCAGCCCCCTCCCTCTTTTCCCCCACATTATCCTCCCCCAGCCCCTCTATCCCTATCCCCTGTGGCCTAGCATCAATCACCCCCTCTTTCCCTATCCTCCCTCGCCTCCCTCTGTTCCTATCCCCAGCCCGTGGCCCCGCCCCCCCATCCCCAGTGGCCCAGCACCCCTCTCCTCCCCCAGTATCTCCAGCCCCTCTATTCTCCCCCCTCTCTGTCCCTATCCCCAGCAACCCCCCCCAACCCCTGTATCCTCCCTATCCCCCCTCTATCACCCCCCCAGCCCTCTCTCTCTCTCTCTGTCCCTAGCCCCCAGTATCTCCCCCAATCCCTGTATCCTCCCTATCCCCCCTCCCCCAATATCTCCAGCCCCTCTATTTCTCCCCCCCCAATCCCCCCTCTATCTCTACCCCCCCCAATCCCTGTATCCTCTCTATCCCCTCTCCAGTATCCCCTCTCTCTCTATCCCCTCCCCCCTCACCGAAGGGCCGGGCTCCTCGGCCATGTCGAGCGGCAGGTAGGGCTCTCCGGCGGGCTCCATGGGCCGGGCTGTGTCGGTGTCAGGCTCGGGGAGGCCGGGTCCCGGGCTCTCTCATTCCGCCGCCTCACTCAAGAGCTTCTCCCTGACAACAGCGCCGCCACTTCCGCTTCCGGGTGGAGCGGGCCAGCCTGACCCCCAGGGGGGCGGGGCCACACAGTGCTGCTGGATTGTCTCTGCCCCCATCCCAGAATTTACCCCAAATCCCAAAATTTCCCCCAAACCCCAAAATTTCCCCATCCCAGAATTTCCCCCAAAATCCCAGAATTTCCACAATCCCAGCATTACTCCCAAATCTTAGAATTGCCCCCAATTCTTTTTGACCAATTCTTCTTCCCTGCTCCAAATCCCAGAATTGCCCCACAACATCTCTTTCCAAGTTGTTGCACCCTGCTCAAGACATTGCCCACAGATGGGGTTGCACACCATTGGGATCATTTTAACTATATCATAGTTATCTTTATACCATCACATGCTTAACCCACCATTGGGGGGCTGTTACGAATACGATTTTTCATCACTTGGGATGCACATTGTAAATGCATTTAGTGATAGAACCAAAGCTGTTTTTTTTTAAAGTGTAAGGTCGTTTATTCCTGTGTACCAGATTGGCAACATTTGTGAACGAGGTGTCTAGAATGTTTTACCGTATAAACTGGACACTAAAAATGTAGTGGCATGGAGGGATCACTAGTTAGTAAGGTTTTCCGAGACTTTTCATCAGCATCAACGTCGGAACTGGACCGTGATGCTACCCTCTGTTGTGCATCATTCCTGCTCTTTATCCCATTTTGGATTTGGGAGCATCATTTAGCACATGCCTCTCCTCGTGAGTGACCTTCATTTTATATAAGTCGGTGCAGCATTCTAGCCTGTCGCTGTTGGGGTTGTCCATGAGGGTCCCGACGTTCCAGGTCCAGAACTTCATGTTAAAGGAGTGCAAGATGCCTGTGCGTTTCTTTTAACGTGGGGTGGTCGTTGCATACCGGCTACCACACCGACTTGGCTGAGCAAGGTCTTGGTCCAGTGACAAGGGGGTCCGAGACATAATAAGAACATAACATAAGAACATAAGAAATAGGAACAGGAGTAGGCCATACGGCCCCTCCAGCCTGCTCCGACATTCAATAAGATCATGGCTGATCTGATCATGGACTCAGCTCCACTTCCCTGCCCGCTCCCCATAACCCTTTATCCCCTTATCATTTAAGAAATTGTTTATTTCTGTCTTAAATTTATTCAATGTCCCAGCTTCCACAGCTCTCTGAGGCAGCGAATTCCACAGATTTACAACCCTCTGAGAGAAGAAATTTCAAGAATGTCCTTCCTCAGATTAGGAGACCAAAACTGCACACAATACACAAGGTGTGGTCCCAACTGATTCTCCAGCTAGGAACAAGAGGAGGCAATTCAACCCCTCGATCCTGTCCTGCCATTCATATTCTGTATCTTAATTCCATCTATTCTTTTGGTTCCGTTACCATTAATACTCTTGCCTAAACAAAAATCTTATCAATCTCAATTTTGAAATCTGCAATTGACCCCCCCCCCCCTAGCCTCAACAGAGTTCCAGATTTCCACTACCTTTTGTGGGGAACAAGTGCTTGCCAACATCACCTCTGAATGCTCTAGCTCTAATTTTAAGCTTATGTCCCCTTGTTCTGAACTGTCCCACCAGAAGGAATTGTTTCTCCCCTTCGTGGGTTCAAGTCCCACTCCAACTTGAGCACATAAATCTAGGCTGACACTCCCAGTGCAGTGCTGAGGGAGCACTGCACTGTCGGAGGTGCCGTCTTTCAGATGAGATGTTAAACCGAGGCCCTGTCTGCCCTCTCAGGTGGACGAAAGAGATCCCACGGCACTATTTCGAAGAAGGGCAGAGGTGGGGGAAGTTATCCCCGGTGTCCTGGGCCAATATCTATCCATCAATCAACATAACAATGCAGTAATACAAGTGCAAAAGCTACTCTCGTGAACCTGTACTTGCAGAGCAATGAGTGTCAATTCCTACAGAAGAATGCTTGCCAGGGTGAATGACACCATTGAAGCTGAGAAGGTATCCAAGACAGACCTGAATGTGTAACAGTTTGTGGGAGCTTGCTGTGTGCAAATTGGCTGCCGTGTTTCCCACATTACCATAGTGACTACACTCCAAAAGTACTTCATTGGCTGTAAAGCACTTTGGGACGTCCGGTGGTCGTGAAAGGTGCTATATAAATGCAAGTTTTCATTTTTCATTGTGAGGGACTAACTCTTCACTGTCAACATTGTCAATTGAGGTACATGGTACTCCATTCAGAGGTGTATTGTGCAACAGAAACATTTTATACCACATGACCACAAATTGTTTCCTACGGAATAATGACAGTGCAATTGCTCCAGAATTGCCCCGAATGCATTTTATCCCCAGGACACATGCATAGCTTAACTGAACGAAAAAAAGATGCCACTACCACTGCCAACAGATTTGTTCAGAAACCATTATTGCCCAGATTTTGCGGTGCTCGCCGCTGACCTCGAAGAAAGCTGCCCACCAAGATCGAGCGAGCTCTGTGTGGCATGGATTTCGCCTTTCCCAACGGTAATTTGATTGTGATGCCAAATCTAGGGCACACCCCAGTGTCCGGGAACAGTGATGTCATCGAGTAGGCCAAGCAGCCAGTCACAATTGAAGAATGCTCAAAGACAGCAAACTAGGAAGTAAAAATCACTGATTATAAGAACCTTAGAAATCGGAGCAGGAGTAGGCCATACGGCCCCTCGAGCCTGCTCCACCATTTAATACGATCATGGCTGATCCGATCATGGACCAGCTCCACTTCCCCGCCCGCTCCCCATAACCCCTTATTCCCTTATTAGTTAAGAAACTGTCTATTTCTGTCTTAAATTTATTCAATGTCCCAGCTTCCACAGTTCTCTGAGGCAGCGAATTCCACATTTTACAACCCTCTGAGAGAAGAAATTCCTCCTCATCTCAGTTTTAAATGGGCGGCCCCTTATTCTAAGATTATGCCCTCTAGTTCTAGTCTCCCCCATCAGTGGAAACATCCTCTCTGCATCCACCTTGTCAAGCCCCCTCATAATCTTATACGTTTCGATAAGATCACCTCTCATTCTTCTGACTTCCAATCAGTAGAGGCCCAACCTACTCAACCGTTCCTCATAAGTCAACCCCCTCATCCCTGAAATCAACCTAGTGAACCTTCTCTGGACTGCCTCCAAAGCAATTATATCCTTTCGTAAATGTGGAAACCAAAACTGTACACAGGACTCCAGGTATGGCCTCACCCAGGTCCTTTATAATTGCATTGAGTCTTCAATCCACTTCTGAGTTTTCAGAAATACAAGCGCAAAAGCTACTCTCGTGAACCTGTACTTGCAGAGCAACGAGTGTCAATTCCTACAGAGGAATGCTTGCCGGAGTGAATGACACCATTGAACCTGAGAAGGTATCCAAGACAGACCTGAATGTGTAACAGTCCTACTTGTATGAAGTTGTTGGGTAGGAATTTATTTTCTGCCAACCAGTTAACTTCACCGGAGACAGGATAAGAGACCAGAGCGAAATTTAATTAGAGTTTAGGTCCAAGATCAAAACATTCCATCGTCAAGTTCTTAAGAAGTAACCCATCAAATTTTGCTCGATGGAAAAATGCTTGTTTGCATTTTTTGTTTGAAAAGTTATTTTCGTCAGACATTTATACTGTGTCCTTACTTGCACCTACATCAGCTATAAAACTCAGGCAGCTACTCTCGTCAGTGACACTTGTTTGTAAGAGTGTAAGAACTTGCATTTATATAGCGCCTTTCACCAATGTTCCTTCTAATTTTTTTTTTGCCACGCGCGGCCCCGTTACCTGGCTGCTGCATCCCACTCACATTTTTGTGCATGCGCGGTTTCTCCCGCGGAGAAGCCGGTGAGCAGCCTGCACGGGACCTCCAGACCTCTGGGCGGCCACACAGCTTAACGGGAACGCTGACCTTTCACTGCTTCAGGGCGTCCCAAAGCGCTTTCCAGCCAATGATGTACGTTTTGAAGTGTAGTTAGTCACTGTTGTAATGTAGGAAACGCGGCAGCATATTTGTGCACAGCAGGATCCCGCATGCATCAATGTGATAAATGACCAGATTATCTGATTTTTTTTTTTAGTGATGTGGGTTGAGGGATAACTGTTGGCCCAGGACACGGGGGAGAACTCCCCCCTGCTCTTTCTTCGAAATAGTGCCGTGGGATTCTTTACATCCGCCTCAGAGAGCAGACGGGGCCCGCTGTAAAAACAGAGAGACAGACTATTATCTGAATGGTGACAGATTAGGAAAAGGGGAGGTGCAAAGAGACCTGGGTGTCATGGTACATCAGTCATTGAAGGTTGGCATGCAGGTGCAGCAGGCGGTTAAGAAAGCAAATGGCATGTTGGCCTTCATAGCGAGGGGATTTGAGTACAGGGGCAGGGAGGTGTTGCTACAGTTGTACAGGGCATTGGTGAGGCCACACCTGGAGTATTGTGTACAGTTTTGGTCTCCTAACCTGAGGAAGGACATTCTTGCTATTGAGGGAGTGCAGCGAAGGTTCACTAGACTGATTCCCGGGATGGCGGGACTGACCTATCAAGAAAGACTGGATCAACTGGGCTTGTATTCACTGGAGTTCAGAAGAATGAGAGGGGACCTCATAGAAACATTTAAAATTCTGACGGGGTTAGACAGGTTAGATGCAGGAAGAATGTTCCCAATGTTGGGGAAGTCCAGAACCAGAGGTCACAGTCTAAGGATAAGGGGTAAGCCATTTAGGACCGAGATGCAGAGGAACTTCTTCACCCAGAGAGTGGTGAACCTGTGGAATTCTCTATCACAAAAAGTTGTTGAGGCCAATTCACTAAATATATTCAAAAAGGAGTTAGATGAGGTCCTTACTACTAGGGGGATCAAGGGGTATGGCGAGAAAGCAGGAATGGGGTACTGAAGTTGAATGTTCAGCCATGAACTCAATGAATGGCGGTGCAGGCTAGAAGGGCCGAATGGCCTACTCCTGCACCTATTTTCTATGTTTCTATGTTTCTATGTTTCTACGTCTCATCCGAAAGATGGCACCTCCGACAGTGCGGCGCCCCTTCAGTACTGCACTGGGAGTGTCAGTCTAAGTTATGTGTTTACATGGGGGAGCCTAGAACTAGAGGGCATTATCTTAAAATAAGGGGCCACCCATTTAAAACAGAGATGAAGAGAAATTTCTTCTCTCAGAGGGTTGTAAATCTGTGGAATTTGCTGCCTCAGAGAGCTGTGGAAGCTGGAACATTGAATAAATTTAAGAGAGAAATAGACGGTTTCTTAAACGATAAGGGGTTATGGAGAGTGGGCAGGGAAGCGGAGCTGAGTCCATGACCAGATCAGCCATGATCTTATTGAATGGCAGAGCAGGCTCGAGGGGCCGTATGGCCTACTCCTGTTCCTATTTCTTACGTAAGTCCCTGGAGTGGGACTTGAACCCACAACCTTCTGACTCAGAGACAGGAAGTGCTACCCACTGAGCCACAGCTGACACTTAAACTAGATACCAAGAGTCACGCTGCATACAAAATTATCCCAGGCATGCCTTTGCCTCCTTCATTGTGTCAGTTGTGGCTCAGTGGGTAGCATCCTTGCCTCTGGGTCAGAAGATTGTGGGTTCAAGTCCCACTCCAGGGACTTGAGCACAAAAATCTCGGCTGACACACCCAGTGCAGTGCTGAGGGAGCGCTGCACTGTCAGAGGCGCTGTCTTTCAGATGAGACGTTAAACCGAGGCCCCATCTGCCCTCTCAGGGGGACGTAAAAGATCCCATGGCACTATTTCGGAGATGAGCAAGGGAGTTATCCCCGGTGTCCTGGACAATATTCATCCCTCAACCAACATCACTTAAACAAATTATCAGGTCATTATCACACTGCTGTTTGTGGGAGCTTGCTGTGCACAAATTGGCTGTTACATTTCCCACATAACAACAGTGACTATACTTCCAAAGTACTTAATTGGCTGTAAAGTGCGTTGGGACGTCCGGTGGTCATGAAAGGCGCTATATAAATGCAAGTCTTTCTTTTTCTCGTTCCCTGTTGGTTGATGTCATCTCCCCCAAAAGTGCTCAGTTTAGCAACTCAACGTGTGGGGAATAATTGCAGATATGATAAGCCGATTGGTCCTTCAACCCTCTACAGCACTATGGTTTATTTGTATTTACAGGTTGTTAAGAGATCATGAGAAACCATCCCTCAACATCAGGTTTTGTATGCAGCATGCGTTATTCTCCAGGTCATGTTGAATATCACAGATATTAGAAAAACAAATTCAAAAACAATTGGCTATTTCTGTACTTGGCAACCTGAAGTTAGAATGAGTCAAGGACACACTAACAGTGTACAGACTGGACAGATAATTTGAATGATAATTTGGTCCATTCTGACAAGTTGGCTGATAAAGGAGTCAACACAGGCTGCTATCATACGCCTCATAGTGGCCAGTTGAGGAACAGCATCGGCAGAGGTTTGTAAACTTGCACTGCACAACTGGCGAGTGATACAATGGGGTGACCTAGAGAGCAGAAATGGGAGCAAAATAAACACCTTAGCCTAAAAGCAAAATAGGTAAAACAAGTCTTTTGTCCGATGGAATGCAGAACTATTTATTGCATGGTTCACCAGACTGATTCCCGGGATGGCAGGACTGACATATGAAGAAAGACTGGATCGACTCGGCTTATATTCACTGGAATTTAGAAGATTGAGAGGCGATCTCATAGAAACGTATAAAATTCTGACGGGATTGGACAGGTTAGATGCAGGAAGCATGTTCCCGATGTTGGGGAAGTCCAGAACCAGGGGTCACAGTCTAAAGATAAGGGGTAAGCCATTTAGGAACGAGATGAGGAGAAACTTCTTCACTCAGGGAATTGTGAAGCTGTGGAATTCTCTACCACAGAAAGTTGTTGAGGCCAGTCCGTTAGATATATTCAAAAGGGATCAAGGGGTTTGGAGAGAAAGCAGGAATGGGGTACTGAAATTGCATGATCAGGCTCGAAGGGCCAAATGGCCTACTCCTGCACCTATTTTCTATGCCTCTATGGCGTATACTACATGTATATACAATGTAGTTTCAAGTAATTATTGTAAATGAGATTATCTCTGCCAGTCTCCACTTTCGACTTTTAACCTGCATGCTGACTGGTATCAACTGCAGTATTCCACAGCTCCCAAAGAAAATACAATGAGATCTGGACCTTGCTTTTTTGTGACTTGCAGCTCAATGCTCAAGGAAGCTGATATTAAACGTTATAAAAATGTCAATTGCATGTGTTGTGAAATGCACCTCACTGACTCAAGTGGATTTCACAACCTCCTCGTGTAGTAATTAGCTTTTGAAAGTAAAACTGCTCACAGACGAATATGGTTTCTGTATAATGAAGGCTTTAGTTGCACCACAGCTAGCAATCTCAGACCAGTACCTGCAACGTGCCAGGCACAGCTGATCTGAGTTATACTGCCTGTACTCTCTGGAGTTTAGAAGAATGAAAGGTGATCTCATTGAAACATGCAAGATTCTGAGGGAGCTTGACAGGGTAGATGCTGGGAGGGTGTTTCCCCCGGGCTGGGGAGTCTAGAACCAGGGGGCACAGTCTCAGGATAAGGGGTCGGCCATTTAAGGCGGAGATGAGGAAGAATTTCGTCACTCAGAGAGTGGTGAATCTTTGGAATTCTCTGCCCCAGAGGGCTGTGGATGCTGAGTCTCTGAGTATACTCAGGGCTGAGATCGATAGATTATTGGAATCAAGGGATACGGAGATCAGGCAGGAAAAGTGGAGTTGAGGTAGAAGATCAGCCATGATCTTATTGAATGGCGGAGCAGGCTCGAGGGGCCGAATGGCCTACTCCTGCTCCTATTTCTGATGTTCTAATGCCCACTGCTTTACATGAGTAATGTTAAAATTCTGCAAAGTTCAGTGCTCCCTCAGTGACTCATTCTTTTAAGGAGGTGCTTATTTGTACTGTGAAAATGGCCGCCATGCTCCACCCTTTGTCTATGATTGGTCCCCTTGGAGGATAAGCCACACCCTGAAGCTTCACAGGAATGTGTAACTGGAACCGCCCAACCCAAGGTCTCACTGACTTTACAAATTGTAACTCGATCCACTTTGATTTCCTGAAGCGATAGAGGACAGAGCTCCCCAGAACACAGCAAGGGCCAGCCAAAGTGCCTTACCCCAGTCCAAGTGCATCCTCCGCCATGACCCCCCCCTCACCCCCGACCACCATAGATGGAGCAGACATTGTGCATGGATTATTAACAGGTTTATTGGGTATGAAATGAACAATGACAGCGTCGTGACTTCTGGGTATCATCTGCTCCCACGATGTCCCTTTTAGGGGGTTGGAAGAACGTGATTCGTCTTCCCTGAGTTCCCTCCCTCCCCTCTGATTCCCCCATCAGCCCCACCCATGTGTCTCCCCACCCCGCCAAGCCTCCTTTACTCTACCCCCAGCCTCTCTCTCTCTTGCTCCCCCAGTCTCTCACTCACTCTCCCCTCAGTCTCTCTCTCTCTCCCACTCTCCCCCCAGCCTCTCTCTCCCGCCGCCTCGCTCGGCCCCCAGAGAGGGGTCGGAACAGGAGAGTCCGGGGGTGCGGGGAGGAAAGAGAGTCGAGGCGAAGGGGTGGGGAGAGAGGAGAGTCGGTGGGAGGGGCGGGGAGAGAGTCTGGGGGTGGGGGGGGGGGAGAGAGAGAGAGAGTCGAGGGGGAGAGAGAGAGAGAGAGAGAGAGAGAGAGAGAGAGTCGGGGGGGAGAGAGAGAGGGAGTCGGGGGGGGAGAGAGAGAGTCGAGGGGGAGAGAGAGAGAGAGTCGGGGGGGGAGAGAGAGAGAGTTGGGGGGGGAGAGAGAGAGAGAGAGAGTCGGGGGGAGAGAGAGAGAGAGAGTCGGGGGGGGGAGAGAGAGAGAGAGTTGGGGGGGAGAGAGAGAGAGAGTCGGGGGGAGAGAGAGAGAGAGTCGGGGGGGAGAGAGAGAGAGTCGAGGGGGAGAGAGAGAAAGTCGGGGGGGAGAGAGAGAGAGAGAGAGAGTCGGGGGGAGAGAGAGAGAGAGTCGGGGGGGGGGAAAGAGAGATTCGGGGGGGAGAGAGAGAGAGAGAGAGAGAGTCGGGGGGGAGAGAGAGAGAGAGTCGGGGGGGAGAGAGAGAGTCGAGGGGGAGAGAGAGAGAGAGTCGGGGGGGGGAGAGAGAGAGAGAGAGCCGAGGGGGAGAGAGAGAGAGTCGGGGGGGGGAGAGAGAGAGAGAGAGAGAGTCGGGGGGAGAGAGAGAGAGTCGGGGGGGAGAGAGAGAGAGAGAGTCGGGGGGGAGAGAGAGAGAGAGATGGGGGGGAGAGAGAGAGAGAGTCGGAGGGGAGAGAGAGAGAGAGAGTCGGTGGGGGGAGAGAGAGAGAGAGAGTCGGGGGGAGAGAGAGAGAGAGTCGGGGGGGAGAGAGAGAGAGTCGAGGGGGAGAGAGAGAAAGTCGGGGGGAGAGAGAGAGAGAGAGAGAGAGTCGGGGGGAGAGAGAGAGAGATTCGGGGGAGAAGAGAGAGTCGGGGGGGGAGAAGAGAGAGTCGGGGGGGGAAAGAGAGATTCGGGGAGGAAGAGAGAGTCGGGGGGGGAAGAGAGAGTCGGGGGGGAAGAGAGAGTCGAAGGGGGGGGGAAGAGAGAGTCGGGGGGAAAGAGAGAGTCGGGGGGAGAGAGAGGAATCGGGAGGGGTGGCGGAGAAAGAATCGGGGGGGGTGGCAGAGAGAGAGTCTGGAGGGGTGGCGGAGAGTCAGGGGGGATGAAGGAGAGAGAGTCAGGGCGGGGGGGGGAGAGAAAGTCGGGTGGGGGGAGAGAAAGTCGGAGGGGGGAGAGAAAGTCGGGGGGGGAGAGAAAGTCAGGAGGGGCGGGGGAGACAAAGTCGGGGGGGGTGGAGGAGAGAGTCGTGAGGGTGGGGGAGAGAGTCGGGGGGTTGGGCGAGAGAGTCGGGGGGGGTGGGGGAGAGAGTCGAGGGGGGTTCCCATTAGTGAGTCGGGGGGGGTGGGGGAGAGAGTCGAGAGGGGTGGGGGAGAGAGTGGGGGGGTGGGGGAGAGAGTCGAGAGGGGTGGGGGAGAGAGTGGGGGGGTGGGGGAGAGAGTCGAGGGGGTGGGGGAGAGAGTCGGGGGGGTTGGGAGAGAGAGTTGGGGGGGGTGGGGGAGAGAGTCGAGGGGGGTTCCCATTAGTGAGTCGGGGGGGGGTAGGGGAGAGAGTCGAGAGGGGTGGGGGAGAGAGTGGGGGGGATGGGGGAGAGTGAGTCGGGGGGGTGGGAGAGAGAGTCGAGGGGGTGGGGGAGAGAGTGGGGGGGATGGGGGAGAGTGAGTCGGGGGGGTGGGAGAGAGAGTCGAGGGGGTGGGGGAGAGAGTGGGGGTGGGGGGTAGAGAGTAGGGGAGGGATGGGGGAGAGTGAGTCGGGGGGGTGGGGGAGAGAGTCGAGGGGGGTGGGGGAGAGAGTCAAGGGGGGTGGGGGAGGGAGTGGGGGGGGGGGCGTGGGGGAGAGTGAGTGGGTGGGGGTGGGGGAGAGAGTCGTGGCCTCAGGTCCTGCTTGTCGCCACCATGTGGAGGGAATGAATCGGAGCTGGGAAAGGGGGCGGGGCTTGTCGCATGTCTGTCAAAAAACAAGTGCAGTGCAAATAGTTACTGCCTTCAAGCAACATTCGGGCAGCCTGGCTGGGAGGGGCAGTTCTCCAATAACATTCAATATAATCAAAAGTACATTTACAAAGTCCCCACTAGCCCCAGCACACTGCCTGGTACTTTCACGATGTGGTTTTTATACTTTACTCTGCGTTAGTTTTATATTTGTTTTTAAACGTTTAGCATTTTTACTGACTCAGTAACCCATGCAGCAGATCCCACAGCTGGGACTCAATGCGGAGACCTGGCTCCTGAATGCATGGGCATCAGCATCACGGACTCCAAATTGTTTTTAGAAAAACAACATTATAAAAGCAGCTTTAATGTTTGGCTTTGCACCAGGCTGGAGTTACTATCCTCAGTACACAGCCTGTGCAGCACATCTACTGGAAGTGTTCTATCAACCACTGAGTGGCTCAGTGGGCAGCACACTCGCCTCTGAGTCAGAATGGTTGTGGGTTCAAGTCCCACTCCAGAGACGTGAGCACAAAAATCTAGACTGACACTCCCAGCACCGCACTGTCGGAGGTGCCATCTCTCGGATGAGACGTTAAACCGAGGCCCCGCCTGCTCTCTCAGGTGGATGTAAAAGATCCCATGGCACTATTTTCAAAGAGAGGAGCAAGGGAAGTTATCCCCGGTGTCCTGGGCCAATATTTATCCCTCAATCAACATCACTAAAAACAGATCTTTATCACATTGGTGTCCGCGGGAGCTTGCTGTGCGCAGGTTGGTTGCCGTGTTTCCCACATTATAACAGTGACTACACTTCAGAAGTACTTCATTGGCTGTAAAGTGCTTTTGAGACATCCGGCGCTCGTGTAAAGGCGCTATATAAATGCAAGTCTTTCTTTTTACAGATCTTGAATGTGGACATCAATTTAAACCAGGGGCAACAGCTCAAAACATGTGGGCAGCCACTCGGCCTCACGCTAAAAGCTGCTGGGGGAACGTTCTGTGTACATTTTTCTCGGTGAATTACGGTGAGCAGGCGTGCTGTGTTTGTGGACTCTTTATCCTCAATGTCCTGCAGTGCCTCACAGGGAAGGTGCACCAGATGGAGCCTTCAATTATTAAAAGCACAGTGGGGCACTAGTCTTATTGAATTATTCTGACCCAGTTGGTCTCCAGGGATGCATTCAGTCACTTCAGCAGAGCGTAGCATTTTTGTTTTGTTTTTGAAATCCGTCCACATGAGATGTTGAAGTACAACTCCCAGGAAAATTCAAGACCAAGCTGGGAAGAGCTGGAAGGTTAACATTAAAATTTCATAGCTTCCCGGTGATCGAAGTATCACATCAATAGGATCAGCTTCTCACACATTTCTTCAGTAGATATCAGCCTTCCTTTCCAACTGTGACTACCTTCTCTGTCGCCTCCGTCCCACCTCGTTTGAAAGCTTATTTTTAAAGGTTTCCTTTATAATGTCTTACAGTCGACTAACACTTAGATGAGGAAGAATGAAAGGGTTTTTTTGATTCAATAAAGACCTTTTCCACAGCGCAAATACTAATTATTTTCTTCTGTCCTCCTCGAAGGTCAAGGGTCAGTTACTGAACCTTCATTGACTACTCGTCCTGTCTCTCTATGATCAACGTTCAAACCCACAATTATCTCATAAGAACCTAAGAAATAGGAGCAGGAGTAGGCCATACGGCTCCTCGAGCCTGCTCCGCCATTTAATACGATCATGGCTGATCCGATCATGGACTCAGGTCCACTTCCCTGCCCGCTCTCCATAACCCCTTATTCCCTTACCGGTTAGAACATAAGAACATAAGAATTAGGAACAGGAGTAGGCCATCTAGCCCCTCGAGCCTGCTCCGCCATTCAATAAGATAATGGCTGATCTGGCCGTGGACTCAGCTCCACTTACCCGCCCTCTCCCCGTAACCCTAAGAAACTGTCCACCTCTGTCTTAAATATATTCAATGTCATCCACAAAAATAAATCTATTTCCACAGGAACTGGCCGAGAACATAAGAAATAGGAGCAGGAGTCGGCCATTTGGGCCCCCGAGCCATTCAGTAAGATCATGGCTGATCTGATCCTGGCCTCAACTCACTTCCCCGCCCGCTCCTCATAACCCTCGACTCCCTTAGCGTGCAAAAATCTAACTATCTCCGCCTTAAATATATTCAATGACCCAGCTTCCTCAGCTCCCTGGTTTCCTACAAGAACTGTCAAAAAACCAACGCATGACTTTGACAACTGAGTTCAAAAGCCAGACAGCTCAATCACTCTCAACTTTACGATTGAGGAAAGAAAGACTTGCATTTCTATAGCACCTTTCACAACCTCAGGACATCCCAAAGCGATTTACAGCTAATTAAGCACTTTTGAATTGTAGTCACTAATGTAGAAAAACTCGGCACGGAAAGCTCCCCCAAACAGCAATGTGAAAATTAACAGATAATCTGTTTTTTTTTAAAGTAATGTTGGTTGAGGGATAAATATTGGCCAAGACACCGGGGAGAACTTCTGGCTCTGAATAACATATCAGAAATAGGAGCAGGAGTAGGCCCTATGGCCTCTCGAGCCTGCTCCGCCATTCAATAAGATCATGACTGATCTTCGACACCAACTCCACTTTCCCGTCCGATCCCCATAATCCCTCGATTCCCCTGGAGTCCATCTATCTCAGCCTTAAATATACCCAATGACTGAGCATCCACAGCCCTCTGGGGCAGAGAATTCCAAAAATTCACCACCCACCGAGTGAAGAAATTTCTCCTCATCTCAGTGTTAAATGGCCGACCCCTTATCCTGAGACTGTGCACCTGGTTCTAGACTCCCCAGCCCGGGGAAACAACCTCTCAGCATCTACCCTGTTAATCCCCCTCAGAATATTATGTTTCAATGAGATCATCTCTCATTCTTCTAAACTCAAGAAAGTATCGGCCCGATCTACTCAATCCCTCCTCATTGGACAGCACTCTCATCCCTGCACTCGGGAATATTCAAAATACAGGCTCTTGCGGTTCAACATCTGTCGGTTGGCCACAAGAGGATTCTGCATCTGTAACACAATCCAGGAGTTTAATTGCATCATCGAAATAGGAACAAAAGCAGTGTGTTTTAATGTGGTTTCTATACTTGAATAGCCTGTTAACGTTGCTAGCTTGCTGATTCACTCAAGTTTCAGCATATGGGTTGTGCAATATAATTGCATAATACTGTCTCTCTTAAGTTGCCTGAATTAACTTTTCTTTTTAAATAAATAATTGGACATAGGAACAGAGGATCAGAAGGCGGCCATTCGGCCCCTTGAGCATGTTCTGCCATTCAATGAGAGCATGGCTGATCTGCGATCTAACTCCATATACCTGCCTTTAATACCTTTCATTAACAAAAAGCTACCAATCTGAGATTTAAAATTAACAATTGATCTAGCATCAATTGCTGTTTGCGGAAGAGAGTTCCAAACTTCTACCACCCTTTGTGTGTAGAAGTGTTTCCTAATTTCACTCCTGAAAGGTCTGGCTCTAATTTTTAGACTATGTCCCCTGCTCCTAGAATCCCCAATCAGCAGAAATAGCTTCTCTCTATCTACCCTATCTGTTCCTCTTAATATCGTGAAAACTTTAAACAGATTGCCCCTTAACCTTCCAAATTCGAGGGAATAATGTGTGTAATCTCTCCTCGTAACCTAACCAGTGAAGTCCGGGTATCATTCTGGTAAGTCTACACTGCACTCCCTCCGAAACCAATATATCCTTCCCAAGGTGTGGTGCCCAGAACTGCTCACAGTGCTCCAGGTGGGGTCTAACCAAAACTTTCTAGAGCTGCAGCTTAACTTCTACCCCCTAGTAGCCTAGTTCTCTAGATATAAAAGCCAGCATCCCATCAGCCTTTTTGATTATTTTCTGTACCTCTTCTGTTGTTTTAGCCATTAACAGATCTGCCCAGTTTACTGTGGACGGTCTCTGCCTCATCGCTTTGAAGTTGGCCTTACCCAAACCTAGAATCTTTGTAGCGGCTTTGCGCTACTCCCTTTCAAATGCTCCATTGAACGCAATCATATTATGATCGCTATTGGATAAATGTTCACGCACATCACCACTTTTAAGAGATGGTTGGATGGGCACTTAAAGTGCAGTAACCTGCAGGGTTACGGGCCTAGAGCTGGTAATTGGGATTAGACTGGATGACCTTTTGTTGAACAGTGCAGATATAATAGTAAGTACTGCAGGGAATAGAATACGGCCAGGGTGATCTCCTGGACTAGTTTTGATCACCTGGATGGGTCGGAGA
Organism: Pristiophorus japonicus; assembly: GCF_044704955.1. NCBI lineage: Eukaryota > Metazoa > Chordata > Chondrichthyes > Pristiophoridae > Pristiophorus > Pristiophorus japonicus. Next base: position 72,550,009 of record NC_091997.1, on the reverse strand, counting down.
GGAATTTTCCCATCCCTAAATTGGCCTGGGTTTTTATCTGGTTTTTGCCTCTCCCAGGAGATCATATGGCTCCGGTTGGGGTGGAGTATAGAACGGTTTAGTATAAGGGGTGTCGCAGTTGTGTGAGACGGACTGGTTGGGCTGGGTGCTCTTTGCCTTTCCGTCATTGTTCATAGGTTTATATGTAACCTTCAGGGCTGCTGACCAAGAGCCGTGCGGCTCTTTGTCGGCCGGCACGGACACGATGGGCCGAAATGGCCTCCTTCTGCGCTGTAAATTTCTATGTTTCTATAGGCAGTCCCTTGGAATCGAGGAAGACTTGCTTCCACTCCTGAAGTGAGTTCTTTGGTGGCTGAACAGTCCAATACGGGAGCCACAGACTCTTGTCACAGATGGGGTAGATAGTCATTGAGGGAAAGGGTGGGTGGGACAGGTTTGCCGCACGCTCTTTCCGCTGCCTGTGCTTGATTTTGGCACGCTCTTGGCGTTGAGACTCGAGATGCTCAGCACCCTCCCGGCTGCACTTTCTCCACTTAGGGCGGTCGTTGACACAGTTAGGCTGTTAACCAAGTCTGGCTCATTACTTTATCAAGGAGATTTTTGAAATACGTTGGGGTTGCCTAATCTGAAAAAGTAGTCCATGTGTTGGACATGTTGGCTACTTTACATGGTTTTATAAGGTTGTGCAAAGGGAATTTGCAGCTTGTGAAGACAACAGCAATCTTGGAATCTCTTAATATTTATTGGATCGGATCTTGCCATGAGGGCATCTCGCGACCATCGCCGTTAGTTCAACTTTTCCCTGCACCCTTCAGTGTGAAGTTTGTTTAATGCCATAACTTGCTGGAAAAGCGAGAGCTGATAATGGGATGTTGGGGACAATGGGAACCTCAGTGAGCGGCGGGACAAACAGTCTATCTTCTTAACTGACGAGATTTAAGAATTAAGAAAGAAACAAAGGAACGACGGTGAAAGAGTGAAATAGAGTTAAATACAGTGAAGTAAAGAGAGGGAAAGAAAGATTGGATTAAGAGAGAGAGAAAAAAGAGCAAGAAAGGAAAAATGAGAATTATTTTTAAATGCGGTATTAAAATCTCTAACAACAATTGACTACACGCAGGAATGAGAGTGAACAGTTTAAATTGTTCCCTTTCTGGGCCAGAGAGGTTTATTGATATTGCATTAACAATTATCACGTCTTTAAAAGAGCACTTATGCTCTTAATGACCAGACTTAACTTTCTGCAGCGAATTTAATGGCCCACTCATGTAAATTCAGCAAGCTCTTAAAAATAACGGAGAGGTTGAGGACGAGATGCTGCTTGCGTGGAGCAAATGGTGGATCGGCATAAATCGGCCAGCACACTCTGGAGATTCACAACCCACGCCGTATCTCTTAATCCTCTGAACTTGCTGACCGATTTGCGTAGATAGCGACTTGTGATATTAACATGTTGTCACTTTTCAAGCAAGACCCAGCCTTGATGAAAGTAGTACATATACAGTTGATAAATCTATCTATAACATTAAAAATATTACATCTGCATGCACTTCCTGGCTACCAAACCTTACTTCCTACTGTTACCATCAAATTCATCCCCTTCCCCCCCCACCCCCCATGCCCATTACAAATTCCTATGCCCACAATTTTAATGAAAATTGCATACTGTATCAATTTGACACTGCAATGACACCCTCCCACCAGTTGTGGCATCTCCCAGCTAATCAGCCTATACTGCAGAGAAAGTCCGATAGTCCCCACCAATTGCTCTGCTTCTGAAAGTGTCATAACAAAAATTATTTAGCTATAAATATAAAATCATAGTTAGAAAATAAGGACAGAATATATCAGTTTAAAATTACATCCATGTTCCTGATCCAATGATCGCCTGCCTTCTATTAAAACAGTGAGTCCACATCAAAAGTGCTTCATTGTCTGTCATGTGCTTTGGGACGCCCTGAGGTCGTGAAAGGCGCTATATAAATGCAAATCTTTTTTCCAGCACTCTCACCTGAACACAAGAACATAAGATCTAGGAGCAGGAGAAGGCCATTCGGCCCCTCGAGCCTGCTCCACCATTCAATGAGATCATGGCTGATCTTCAACCTCAACTCCACTTTCCTGCACTGTCCCCATATCCCTCATCTATCGATCTCTGTCTTGAATATACTCAAAGACTGAGCCTCTGGGGTAGAGCATTCTAAAGATTCACACCCTCCGAGTGAAGAAGTTTCTCCTCATCTCAGTCCTATGACAACACAGAGTCTTAATTCCACCCCATGGCAGATGGACCTTCCACAGAGGTGTATGGAAAAGCAGGAGCTCAGGTCAATGTTCAAAAAGGTCAGCAGAGGCTTAAAGCTGGAAAGGTAAATCACAAATAGGACCTTGAGAAATATAAAATGGAACGTATTATACATGTAAACCTGTATATACCTTGTATAGCCACCAGAGGGCTCATCCGCTAAAGTCCCAAGGGATCCCACAATCCCTTGGGAGCACAGGTACTTAAGGAGGCCTCACAGGCTGGAGAGGCACTCTGGAGACCTACAACAAAAGACTACGGTCACACTTTTCTTTGAACTCACAGTATCCCGTCAGACTCTTTATTCATACATAACAGAATGCATAGTGATAAACAAAGTGACTCAGAAAAGCTACCGACGTAATAGTCACTCAGGCATAGATTTAAATTAGTTGGTGGAAGGATTAGAGGGGAGATGAGGAAACGTTTCTTCACCCAGAGGGTGGTGGGGGTCTGGAACTCACTGCCTGAAAGGGTGGTAGAGGCAGAAATCCTCATCAAAAAATACTTGGATATGCTCTTAAAGAGCCGTGACCTACAGGGTACGGACCAACAGTGACTACTCCTCAAAGGTACTTCATTTGGCTAAGATCAAGTGTCGCCTCGGTTGATTGGGCATTCATTGACCTCTGGCGTTTGTGATTTGACAAAGAATTGGAACGATTGGCTACGAATTTCAAAAAAAAAAAAAAAATTCATATGCAAATTGACTGATTGCAGAAAGTCGTGTTTCCAGTTTTGCTGGCTCTGGCCTTTTGGCTTGGGCCAGGCGCCAATTGGAGAGAAGAGGAAAATCTGCATGTCGACCGACCATTGGGCGTGCCCAGAGGCCCGCCAAGGTGCTGGACTGGCACCACAACAGATTGAAGGCTTCGGCCAAAATACACATCGAAAGGAGGAATCTGCCACCCGGATGGCGGCCAACCGAGCGGCGAACCAGGGCGTCCGAAACACCATCCGAGTGACGGTGAAGAAAGTGGATGGACAGGCAACGATCAACCGGGACCTGTTCGTGAAGAAAATCCTGCTGGGAACATGTGGCATGAAAGTCGCCGACATCTTCACCTTGCAGGACCTCCCGAAGAGAGGTTACTTTGATGTGACCTTCAGAACCGTCGCCCTCTGCCTGAAGTTCCTGAAGGGACTGAAGGAGGCCAGTGAACCGCTGCGCTCAGTGCTGACTTGGGAGCCACTGTTCACCCTCCCGTCGCAGAGAAGACGCACTATCAAAGTGCAGATGTACAAGCCCCACATCCCGGTCATTGATGTGCTGACTTTCCTCGCCAGGTACGTCGATGGGGCAGGAAACAGCAACGACTTGAAAGACTTGCACGGGATATGGACCAGCAAGCGGCAGATCCAGGTCACCATGAAGGTGGACGCCAGCGGAACCATCCTGCACCCCCCCTCCAGCTTCGCCATCGGAGGAAGTCGGGGACTACATGGTGTACGCCGGCCAGCCCAACGTGTGCCGGGCCTGCGGGAAGGCAGGCCACGTGGCGGCAAGCTGCAAAACTCTCATCTGCTGAAACTGCAAGAACGAAGGCCACCAGACAAAGGACTGCAAGGAGACCAAGTGCTGCAACCTCTGTGGTCTGGCTGGGCACCTTTACAAAAACTGCCCCAAACGCAACTTCAGCTATGCGCAGGCGGCAAAGAACATTGCACCAGAGGAGGAGGAAGCTGAGGAACACAACGCTCCAGAGGAGAGCCACACCCTCCCCCCGACCAACGCCCTGGGCAAAGAAGCAACCGCCCTCGTGGACTCGGAACAAGTCGGTGAGGAAGAGAAGCCTGCCATGGCGAGCTGCGAGACACCAGCAGCCAGCAGCGAAGCTCTCCCCCAGCGCACCGAGTCCAGGAACGAGGAGACAGCAGACGATGAAGCGGGATGGGAGACCATCAAGAAAAAGGCCCGCAAGCGTAAGGAGAACAGGCGAGCAAGGGCCCCTGCGGAAACGACAGGGAAGAGGCGGCTAACGTCCACGACAGACAGCAGCGACGGCAGCTCGTCTGATGAGGAAAGGCGAGACAAAGCCCCTCACCACCGACACCAAAACAAGAGGCAATACACCATCCCACAGCCACAGGCGACCGGGAGCAGTGAAGCGACCAGCGCAGCCCAGCCCCGCTCCAGGAACCCGCGAGCAGCGAAGCACCCAGCGCACACGAGCTCCGGAACACCGGGAGCGAAGAAGCGACCAACGCAGACCAGCTCCGGGACAACGGGAGCAGCGAAGTGCCCAGCACACCCCACCTCCGGAATACCGGGAGCGACACAGCGATCGAAGCACACCAGCCCGAGACCGCCGCGACTGAGGAAAAGAGGGAACCACCAACACCAGGCGAGGACAGGGCAGAGGACATATCGGACCTTATAACAGCACTGCAGCAGTCCCCTGGTCGAAACACTCCCACGACAGAGGGTGACAACCACGCCAGCCCAGGTGCAGTAGACTTGTATAGTTTAAACCTATGCATGGCGGAACTGGCCACTGGGCAGACCTCGGACTTAAAGGACAATTTATTTGAAGTGTAATGTTTGTAACTGTAAACAGTAACTTTAAAATGGATTTAAAAATTGCTACTATTAACGTGCGTAGCGTAAAATCCATACGCGATGTGTTTCCACCTTAGGGTACCTCGCCAAGGTCAAAGTGGACCTGCTGTTCTTGCAGGAGTGCGGTCTGCCGCACTTCAGCAGTTACCGGCAGTGGTCACGATGGTGGGCCCATGGACCATCCATATGGTCAGGAGGCAACGACAGCCGGGCTTCCGGCCTGGGCATTCTGCTGCGGGGAGGCCACTTCACCATCACCGAAGTTAAGGAGCAGATGTAATGTACAAAAATTCCCCTCTCAGGTTAATTAACGTGTATGCCTCGCCTCTCAGAAGCGAGCGGCTGGCCCTCTTCCAGCAGCTCCCACTGCTCCTGGCGACGTCCAGGCCGGTCATTCTGGGCGGTGACTTCAACTGCATCATCGATGCGGCTGGATGATCCAGCAGAGCCGACAGCAAACTGGACACCACATCCAGACTCCTGATGGACGCGGTAAAAGATGCCAAGCTGTGCGACGTCTTCAGCAACCCTGCAGACGGAGCATCGCGCAGATACACCTGGTCGAGACCAGACGGGTCCGTCCGTTCCAGAATAGACTTCCTGTTTGTGTCCCACACGCTCCAGGTCAGACATCTGGAATATCATCGACACACCCGCGAACTCATCTGTTTTCGGCGTGGAAGCAAGTCATCCTCGTTTCGAGGGATTGCCGATGATGACGACGCGCAGAAAGGACCTCAGCTTAATGCGTCATCTGAAGGATGGCACTTTCAACAATGCAGCACTCCCTCACTAATGCGGTGGAGTGGGTCTCGAACACTATCGGGTTGAAGTGGTCTCAAATAAGAAACCAACTAATGCTAACGCGATACAAGTGCCAACTCAAGAAGAGGAGACCAATAGCTGGAATACCACGTGTTGACTGTGCGCATCACGAGGAGGGAGGAGGGGGAAAGAGTGGATGGAAATGATTCAGAGAACGGTGCAGATGATGCTCGATTTCAGATCACTGAGGGGGCGGGGGTAGGGAGAAAGGCTGTGTCTCCTCCCAGTATGGTAAAACCGCCTGAGGGAAAGAATGTTTGAAGACCAGGCCCCCAAAACTGCCACCAAGCTCATGGTCTACAGGGCTGTAGTAATACCCGCCCTCCTGTATGGACCATGTACAGTAGACACCTCAAGTTGCTGGAGAAATATCACCAACGATGTCTCCGCAAGTTCCTACAAATCCCCTGGGAGGACAGACGCACCAACATCAGCGTCCTCATTCAGGCCAACATCCCCAGCATTGAAGCACTGACCACACTCGATCAGCTCCGCTGGGCAGGCCACACAGTCCGCATGCCAGACACGAGACTCCCAAAGCAAGTGCTCTACTCGGAGCTCCTTCACGGCCAACGAGCCAAAGGTGGGCAGCGGAAACGCTACAAGGACACCCTCAAAGCCTCCCTGCGACATCCCCACCGACACCTGGGAGTCCCTGGCCCAAGACCGCCCTAAGTGGAGGAAATGCATCCGAGAGGGCGCTGAGCACCTCGAGTCTCATTGCCGAGAGCGTGCAGAAATCAAGTGCAGGCAGCGGAAAGAGCGTGCGGCAAACCAGGCTCCCCACCCACCCCTTCCCTCAACAACCGTCTGTCCCACCTGTGACAGAATCTGCGGCTCTCATATTGGACTGTTCAGCCACCAAAGAACTCACTTCAGGAGTGGAAACAAGTCTTCCTCGATTCTGAGGGACTGCCTATGATGATGTAACCGCCTCACTTAAAACTGAGCACCTTCCCATGGCTGGACGGCCAAGACAGGAACCCAATACCATCAAAGCCGAGACACAAACCTGCGTTCCACCACTCTGTCATTCACTTTGAGACAAGCTGCATCAGCAGTTGGTAATGCAGCTGAAGATTAAGAGTTTGAATAGAGGTCACAATTGAGAAGCGTTGATAAAGTCAAAAAAAAAACCAGTTGAACTACTTCTACTTGTCAGTGACTAGAACAAAATAAATTATTGTTAAAAGTACAGGGGAGTGTTTAGGAGAAACTAGGTTTATTCAGAGAGAATTCACGACTAGAAACAAGTAGAAGCAGAGTTTTTTTTAGCTTTTAAAAGGGATGTGAAGAAATATTTGTAAGGGTACTAGACACAGGGATGGAAAACTGAGTGGCCTCCTTTTGTGCTGTAAATCTTTATGATTCTAAAGTCATCACAAGTAAAAGATTACATGCTTGTACTGAAATTTCATGGGTTTGGTTTCTCGAATTCTATTCAACAGCACACATTTGCAGGACATCCTCTTCACCACAGGTTATACAAAATAGCAAGTTATCTGTAAAGACGAATCAGTACTTGGGTGATTAACCTGTAAAGCAGATTTCAACTAGCTCTGATGCCTCTGCTGTGTTTATTCTTAGACTGACCAGAAGTGTCAGGAGCTTGCTCGTAAATAAAGCTTTTCTTAATTCTTTCAATGTCAGACCAAGCCAAAGTGGTATCGCACTTCCGCGTCAGCTGTGGCGCAGTGGGCAGCACTCTCTCTTGCCTCTGAGTCAGAAGGTTGTGGGTTCAAGTCCCACTCCAGGGACTTGTGCACAAAAAAAATCTAGGCTGACACACCCAGTGCAGTGCTGAGGGAGCTGATGTCGGAGGTGCCGTCTTTCGGTTGAGACGTTAAACCGAAGCTCTCAAATGGACATAAAAGATCCCAGGGCACTATTTCGATGAAGAGCAGGGGCGTTCTCCCCAGTGTCCTGGGCCAATATTTATCCCTCAATCAACACAACAAAAAAAAACTGATTATCTGGTCATTATCACATTGCAGTTTGTGGGAGCTTGCTGTGCCTAAATTGGCTACCGCGTTTCCCACATTACAACAGTGACTGCACTCCAAAATTGGCTGTAAAGCACTTCGAGATGTCCGGCAAAAGGCGCTATATAAATCCAAGTCAATGTGCTGACAATTATCTTAATGAGACTCGGGTTCTTCCAAGGACACCAGCCTATCGAAATCCTGATTCCAAAGGGGGGAAAAAGCCATGATAACTGCAGTAAAATGATCAAACTATTTCATAAATCATTGTATTGAGTTCCTGACTTGGCCGTTCGGCCATGGGAAGATGCTCAGTTTTAAGTGAGTCATCATCTCATCATCATAGACAGTTCCTCGAAACGAGGATGACTCCAAAAAATAATGAGTGCACAGATGTTTTAATGAAGGACCGAATATTCCAGGTCCTGAACTACATATTGAAGGATGGAAGATGCCTGTGCATGAAATTTTTTTAACGTGTGGTGGCCGTTGCACACCAGCCACCACACGGGCTTGACAGAGCTAGGTCTTGGTCTAGTGGCAAGAGTTAACCAGGACGACTGGAGACCTGCTCTGCTGCACGGAACGTATGCGCGCACATATCGCAGTGTGGGCTGGGCCCGTGCTGCCCCTGGGCCCCGAACTCACGCCTCTCCTGGGCCCCGATCACGTCTCTCTACAGTCTCTCGCCGCTCCTGCTGCATCTGCCCACCCTCCAATCACTGACCTGGACCCTGACGTCGCAGTTCGCGCTGCTCCCTTAAGTGGTATGGCTCCATGCTGCTCCCAGGCGCCGCTCCTCCGCTCCTTTGATGGTCCCGATTGCCGCTGGTGTACTCACGCAGCTCGGGGCCTCCACGCTGCTCTCAGTAACCCTAATGAACCCCATACAGCACCATATTACTATAACCCTCTCGCGCTTTCAGCCAAAGTGGCAGACACCGCAAGGGCAGAAAGGTATCAAAGTTAATACATTTTTCTTTACATACCCAGCTCAATGTGTGTATTAATCTGGGATGAAACATAAAACCTACTGTACAAAGGTATGGATTACTCCTTTCCCTTCAAGCATCAAATATTTATTGATTTTAAGAATTGCTTCTTTTGTGGCTCGGTGTCAAATCTATCTGTTTTGTCTTATTACACTGCTGTGAAACACCTTGGGACGTTTTGCTAAGTTAAAGGCGCTATATAAATAAAAGTTATTATTTTAATAATACACCTCTGGCTTAAGATCTCAGGTGGGTCATCAGAGCGCAGCACTGACCAAAGACTAGATGTAAACTACGATAAAGCCATGTAAAGGCAACTACTAGATGCAGCATGTTTACATAGTTCTATGTACAAATATGCAACATAGGGCATGGGACTGAAACAAACAGCAGGGGAAAAGAGGAAAAAAGGTTGCCTTATACATAGAGGTACAGGAGTTCACGTTTGTTGGGTTATGATTTAACTAAGCCCTTGAATTAAAATACCGAAACTCTGGTGATGTAATCTTTTGTTTTTTGAGTTGACTTTTAAAAATATACACACTTTATGCTTCTCAGATATTCGGACAGATACAACAGCTTTCAGTGGCAATTTTCAGGTCGGCTTTATCAGCTTCATCGGGATATCTTAAGAAACTGCCGAGTGATATTAGGTTGTGACAACTGGTCAATTGGCAATAAAGGTGACATGCATTCTTGCAGGGATGACCGAAGAACGTCCCAATTAATTACCTTTGAAGTGTCGTCACATTTGGACAGAGCAGAAATTTGCACACATAATGATTCCACAATCAGCAAATGAATGAATGACCACGTGTTTTGATGGTGTTGGTTGAGGGAGGAATGTTGGCCAGGAGACGAGACCTGCTCTTCAAAAAGGTCCAGTTGGATGTTTTATGTTCACGTGAACAGGCAGACAGGGACTCAGCTCAAAGTCTCATTCAAAAGATAGCACCCTCTGGCAACGCAGCACTCCCTTTGTAGTAAAAGACTTGCATTTCTATAGCTCCTTCCACAATGTCTCAAAGCGCTTTACAGCCAATGAAGTATATTTGGAGTGTAGTCACTGTTGTAATGCAGGGAAACGCGGCAGCCAATTTGCGCACAGCAAGCTCCCAAAAACAGCAATTTAATAATGACCAGATAATCTGTTTTTGTTATGTTGATTGAGGGATAAATATTGGCCAGGACACCGGGGATAACACCCCCTGCTCTTGTTCGAAATAGTGCCATGGGAACTTTTACGTCCACCTGAGAGAGCAGACGGGGGCCTCGGTTTAACATTTCATCCAAAAGACGGCACCTCCAACAGTGCAGCACTCCCTCAGCACCGCACTGGAGTGTCAGCCCAGAGTTATTTGCTCAAATCCCTGGAGTGGGACTTGAACCCACAATCTTCTGCCTCAGGAGGCGAGAGTGCTGCCCACTGAGCCACAGCTGACACTACATGGAGTTATCAGCCTGATACCCAATCTTGCTGTTTAGAAATTTCATAGCTATTGCAACTTAGTGGTTTATTTCGTTAAAACTAAATTACTGGGTCATGGTGTTCTGCAGATGCAAAAATTCAACATCAAAAGTGGATATTATAATAAAAGCAAAATACCACAGATTCTGGAAATCTGAAATAGCAACAGAAATGTGGATAATATCCATGGAGAAACAGAGATAATGTTCTGGTTCTGACGCAAGATCATGGACCTGAAACTTTAGTTCTGTTTTTCCTGTCATTTTCTGTGATTTATAATGAACTTACTCTGTTTTGCAGCCAACTTAAATTATAAACAATCAGGGCAGTCTTGGAAATGTGGATCAGGTTCATCATTAACATGGGTCGTTAATCTCAAGAACATACCAAATTGTTAACAAAATCAGAGGGCCGGGGGGGGTAACTCGATTCAGAAAATATCTCCACTTCAGTTCAAGTAACAAAAATCAATAAATTGGCACTTCTGCACCCACAATGATCGAGTAATTTACACAACAATGAAAGCAGCCAACTGGGTCACCATACTGAATGGGAAGGTGATAGGAACCAATACGCCTCACTGCTATGCTTGAACGTCTGGTTACAACACTGTCCGACTCACCTTGGGCTGAATTCAAAGAGTAAGATCAGTTGCTACCTTCGTAATTTCGCATCAATGTTAGTTGCGAGAGATCCCGCCCAGTCTCCATGGCTTCTTCAGAAGAAACGGGCTCAACACAAGGCAGCAAGCATTTTGTCAACGTGATCTACAATCATACTGGGTTAGGCATGTTTATAAAGGGTGGGTCGTGCTGGCACATATCCCAGATTTGAACAGTGGTGTTAACACCTCTAATACACTACATGAACGTTACAGGGTTAGGCTTTGATAAGCAAGTGTAACAGAGCAATGGGCCAACTATACCGAAAAATGTATTTTGTAAACATTCTAATAGCTAGATGCAACAACTTGTATTTATATAGCGCCTTTAATATAGTGCAATGTCCAAGGCGCTTCACCGACATTTGACACCGAGCCGCACAAGTAGAAATTAGCACAGGTGAACAAAAGCTTGGTCAAAGAGGTAGTTTAAAGAAGCATCTTGGAGGAAAAGGAGGTAGAGAGGCGGAGAGGTTTAGGCAGTGAGTTCCAGAGCTTGGGACCTAGTCAACAGAAGGCACAGCCACCAATGGTTGACCAATTATAATCAGAAATGCTCAGAGCACCATGGGCAAAGGGCTGTGATGTCATTTGTCAAACCTTTTGATTGGACATGGTGTGTGAAAGAATGGCCAAAAACATACTAGGTCTATAATTGTTACCTCATATTAAAGGGACTCGAGGAACACAAGAAATAGGAGCAGGCTATCTGGCCCCTCGAGCCTGCTCCGCCATCCAATACGATCATGGCTGATCTAATCCTGCCTGATCTAATCCTGCCCTCAACTCCACTTCCCTGCCCGCTCCCCATAACCCTCGACTCCCTTATCATTCAAAAATCTGTATCTCCACCTTAAATATATTCAATGACCCAGCCTCCATAGCTCTCTGGGGTAGAGAATGCCAAAGATTCACGACCCTCAAAAGAAATTCCTCATTTCAATTTTAACTGGGCGACCTCTTATTCTAAAACTATGCCCCACAGGAGGAAACATCCTCTCTGCATCTACCCAATCAAGCCCCCTCAGAATCTTGTACGTTTCAGTAAGATCACCTCTCAGTCTTCTAAACTCGAATGAACACAGGCCCAACTTTTCTTCATAAGGGAGCACATGTAACATGCAAGCTACATGAGTGGGGGGATATTAAATGAATGTACCAAAGGAGTTACTATCGATACAGATGAGCACAACTCAATAATTGTAGACCTCCGCACCATTAACTGCAGATCGCTGCTCCAACTGACTTTAGCACTTAAGCATTCATTAAGTCTTTAGAACAGCAAGTTAAAAAATATATAACATCCTGTGCAAATATACGTATGTACTTAAAAAAGTCAGCAATTCTTTAATAAAACCTGAAAAATTAGACTAAAAAAAGTTTTTCATTCTCACAGCTTATAAAAGCTTGATGCCACCATTTTATTGAAAAGATTGGACAATTTACAAAAAGAAAAAACAGATCTCCATTCACTACCCTTGTCCCACCCGCCCCCAAAAAAGGCAATTTCCCACATGGATTTTTCTTCCTTTACACGCCTCCCCAGACTATGTTCACCAGGAGAACACCCTCACCTCAAGCCAAAGTGGTTTATTGTTGCTCCGACCAAAGATTTAAATCAGATCCAAACTGGATCTCAGTACAGTAGTGTAGTGCTGTTCTTCTCATAGAAGGAAAACTCAAACCTTATCTGTCTATCCAGTGGATGTTGTATAGATCTTACGGCAGAATTTCCTCCCTTAAACTTTATTGGGTGGTATTGGTTAACTAGTCATTCATCTCATGGCTATCTGTTGGAGGTTGCTGTGTATAACCAGTCATTGAACTTCAGAAGTAATTCATTAAGTGCTTTAAGTTGTTGCAACTTGATTAAAAAAAACTTGCATTGTGGCGTAGGTACAGTTCACCAATCTAGGTGATCAAGTGACTAGCTTTCACTAATCATGCTCAGAAATGCACAATTTCTCTCCTCCATAAAGTCTGGGTTGAGATAGGAGGAATCAGTGTTGGCAATCCGCTGCTCAAACCTTCACCCATGCCTTTTGTTACCTCTAGACTTGATTACTCCAACACACTCCTGACTGGCCTCCCACATAACTTGGTCATCCAAAACGCAGCTGCCCCATGATATAACTCGCACCAAGACCCGCTCACCCATCACCCCTGTGCTCGCTGACCTACATTGGCTCCTGGTTATGCAATGCCTCGATTTCAAAATTCTCCTCGTGTTTACAAATCCCTCCATGGCCTCACCCCTGCCTAACTCTAATCTCCTCCAGCCTCACAACCCCCTCCCCGTTGAGATAGTGGCACTCCTCAAATTCTGCCCTGATGAGCATCCCTGATTATAATCAGAAATTTATAGCACCGGAAATCCATTTCAGCCCATCGTGTCCACACCGGCTAACCAAGAGCTATCCAGCCTAATCCCACTTTCCAGCACTTGGTCCATATCCCTGTAGGTTACGGCACTTTAAGTACCTATCCAAGTAATTTTTTTTTTTTTTTAATGTGAGGGTTTCTGCCTCTACCACCCTTTCAGGCAGTGAGTTCCAGACCCTCACCACCCTCTGGCTAAAGAAATTTCCCCTTATCTCTCCTCTAAACCTCCCTCCAATTAACTTTAGATCTATGTCCCCTGGTTATGGACCTCTCTGCGAGGGTGAAAACAGGTCCTTCCTATCCACTATCCAGGCCCCTCAATTTTATACACCTCAATCAGGTCTCCCCTCAGCCGCCTCTGCTCCAAATCGATCAATCAGTGGCTATGCCTTTAGCTGCCGAAGCCTAAAGCTCTGGAACTCCCTCCCCATTCTCCTTTAAGATACTCCTCAAAACCTACCTCTTTGACAAAGCTTTTGGTCATCTACCGTAATTACTTCCTGTGGCTCGGTGGCAAATTTTTGTCTTATAAATTTGACACCGAGCCGCATATCACATAATACTCCTGTGAAGAGCCTTGGGACCTTTTACTACGTTAAAGATGCTATATAAATGTTGTATTCATGACATTTAGTACGCTGTGCAATAATTACAGGTAACTGTTATAGCACTGATCAAATGCAACATGTATTTATATAGCACCCTTCTAGTGAAACGTCCTGAGGCGCTTCACAGGAATGTTACGCGCTAAAAATTTGACACCAAGCCGCATAAGTAGAAATTAGGACAGGTGGTCAAAGAGGTAGGTTTTAAGGAGCGCCTTGAAGGAGGAAAGAGAGGTAGAGAGGTGGAGAGGTTTAGGGAGGGAGTTCCAAAGCTTGGGACCTAGGTAGCAGAAGGCACAGTCACCGATGGTTGAGCGATTATAATCAAGAATGCTCAAGAGGGCAGAATTAGGAGCGCAGACATCTCCGGGGCAGGGGGGGAAATTGTGGGGCTGGAGGAGATTAGAGAGATAGAGAGGCAACACTCCCATAGTGCCATGCCCATCAGTTCTTTCAATATATAAAAAGGATACATCGATCATTTAGATGCAGCAATTTTTAGTGGCTGGTTTTTAAATAAATAATAAAGACTAGTCACTAAAAATTGGCGATGCATCTAAAAGACCGATCACAACAGGAGGAAATACATTAGACTGTTGCAGACTAAAAACAGCTAGGAGGAAACCACAGAGGATGTAGCAAAACAAATTTAGTTCACTTGCAAATACCATCACCTTCATTGTGACAGAGCATCGTCCCAAGTTTTCATCATAATCTATTTTTAAGAATGCCATGTACTAAATACTTGAAAGGAGAAACATTTTCAGGGCTATGAGGAAAGAGCAAGGGTGTGGGACTAACTGGATAGCTCTTTCAAAGAGCCAGCACAGGCCCGACGGGCCGAATGGCCTCCTTCTGTACTGTATCATTCTATGATTCTATGTAAGCAGATCGATGGTTGGATAATATTTCACATTCACCAACTTCGATTAACAGGGCAGATCTATGCAAACTATTGTGTATGCAGAACTTGTCTATTGCAGTAAAAACAGAAAATGCTGGAAATACTCAGCAGGTCAGGCATCGGTGGAGGGAGAAACAGAGGTAACGTTTCAGGTCGATGACCCTTCGTCAGAACTGGAAAAAGTTAGAGATGTAATAGTTTTTTAAGCAAGTGTAAGGGCAGGGAAAAGGGGGAAGGGGCAGAAACAAAAGGGAAGGTCTGTGATAGGATGGAAGATAGGAGAGATTTAGGATGGAAGGCAGGAGAGATTAAGAGACAAAAGGGATGATGGTACAAGGCAAAAGGAGATGGTAATGGGTCATAAGAAGCAAAAATGATACTAGATGGGATGGAAATGGAAATGGTTAAATCATCAACAGCTGCCATGGGATAGAGAAAAAAAAACAGGGGCAGGGGTCATGGTTTGAAACCGAGGATGGACAGATCAGAGTGGGAGTGGAGTGGAGAATTAAAGTGACTGGCAACCGGAAGCTCAGGGTCACACTTATGGACTGAACTTGTCTATTGCAGTGTAGAGGGCAGAAAAAACAATGTTAAGTAATGGAAGTTGTAAGAAACTGACAGGTCAGCTGGGTATGAGAGAATTGCGAACATGATGTTCTGCAAGTCTCCACTGCAGCAATCATTTTAAACTCAGAAATTAGAATTTTCTATCCTTCTTGAGGATTCAAGTTTTTATTGTGTGTGGCATAATCATTTTAGTTGTCCACATTACATGCAGGGTAATAGCCAAGAGCATACTGAGAAGTAACATTGCAAGGCTCAGACATGTATGGTCAAACAACTCATCTATACACAAGTCCCATCATATCATCTTTAAACATTGCTAGAAATTTAAATTATGTAAGCACTTTATGAAAATAAAATCACAAAATTGGAGCATCAACTTCAACATTAACTAAATGACAAATCGAACATCAAACAACCATGTGATTTAACCCGCAATGAAGTGATTGGACACAAGCAAACACTTTGTATTTGATTCTTCGTTCCACGGAGTTTCAAAATAAATTTAAATGAGTTTGAGCCAAGTGGGGTATATGCAACTTTCAACCATGCTTGGTTAGGCCTCTGCTGGAGTGGAGTCGCGTAGCGTACCCCCTCCCCCCCCATTAGGAAGTATGTCAAGGCCGTGGAGAGGATGCAGAGGAGAGTTACTAGAATGGTATCGGGGATGAGGGGCTTTAGTCACATGGAGAGACAGATTGTTCTCCTTAGAGAAGCAGTGGTTTGATAGGTGTTCAAAATCACAGGGGGGGGGGGGGGGTGATAAGGAGAAACTGTTTCCAGTGGCAGAAGGGTCGACAACCAGAGGACACTGATTTAAAGTCACTGACAAAAGAACCAGACGTGACAGGAGGCAAAATATTTATGATGTGGTGGGCTGTGATGATCTGGAATGCACTGCCTGAAAGGGCAGTGGATTCAAGATTCAATAGCAACCTTCAAAAAGGGGGAATTAAATACTTGGAAGGGAAAAACTTTGCTGGGCTATGATGAAAGAGAAGGTGAGTGTAATTAATTAGATAGCTCTAACAAAGAGCCGGCACATGCACGACGGGTCAAATAGCCGTCTTCTGTGCTGTATCTATCTCTGTCAAGACCCAATTACTAACTAGTTACCAACTAGTTTCATTACCTCTTTTTCTCCCCCACTCCCCATATTAGCTCAAATGCTTCCCCCTTGGCTGGAGAGTTGAGATTCTAGGCTTCAGAAGCTTTAAATCAGTTGAAGAAAATAAGATACTTTTGTTGGGCTGTGGCTTGCAGCCAGAGAACTGAAAACTGGTCAAAACGGTTTGACTAATGTTTTCTGAACCAAAGACTCAAAGTTCAAATCTTGGAAGGGCAAGACGACAAGAAACTAGATAAATTCTGTCCTCTAGCTCTTCAAAGTGGCAAATGTTCCTTATGTCAGAATGGCTTCAACCCCAATAACTTAATCAACATGCTTAGCATTAATGAATTAATGAGTATTTAGATTTAATTGAAATATAATTTTTAAAACCTAACTACCAATGGACTAAACTCCAAATCGGAACAGTGCATCCATTGCAATAAATTGTAGAACACTTTGCTTAATTCAATTATGTGGAAAATGCAACTTTAAAAGCTGCTTTGTCTCCATGCCATGAGTTACAAGTTGATCACTTTAATTTCCTCAATGAATGCAATTCCAGTCAAAGTTCTTTACTCCTCAATGCAGAATTTTAAGTTATGAAAAGTTTGAAGTGCTGAGGTTTGCAAGGAAGCCACAAGCTGCAAGTGTGCGCTTAATTTGAGACAGAAGACACAGCGGTTAATTAGGCCACTGCAGACCAAGTCTAAACTTTGCTTACACATATCTGCTGCTGATGGGAGTTAATAATTCCTTACATTAAACAGCTGGAAAAAAATTCCCAGTTTAGTTTTGGAATTAAGTCTGAGCAATGTGTTGAACGGCAATGGGGTCTCAGCAGTATTATGCAGTCACAGTAAAGCTAAACCTAGCATGCGAGTGTATGTTAAGCATGAACACAGAAAACTTAAAATGGCTGGCACTTGGTAGACTGGAATTACCTTGCGATCCTTCTAGTCCAAAGGTTAATTTGGAACAATTACATTTACACACAAATCTGTTCAATGACGCTTAGCGGTTGGTTAAGTGTTTCATCCCATTCTTTATTGAATTGAGTTCACAGGTAGACATAATACATACGACAGAACAGATTTAAAGTCCAATAAAGTAATATTTTATGCTGCATCTTGTATCATGTACAATCACATTAGACGAAGGCCGGAAAACCGTCTGGAAGAAAAATATTACACAATGTTAGTTTCATGGCACTCATTTTTTCCTTCAAATACTGAGCATGGGTGAACTGAACCAAAATAGGAAATCACTGTCACCTTAAAGGGTTGGGGTGAGAAGCCATCAAGGAGCTTGCCTTTTAAGAGCTTTGCATCATTCCTACATACAACAACTTCAAATGTTAATTTATATTGTGCCCATAACATAGCAAGATGTCCCAAGCTGCTTCACAGGAGTGGTATCAGACAATGTGGCATCAAGCCACACAAGGGGATATTAGGACAGGAGCTTGGTCACAGAGAATTTTAAAAGGAGGGTCTTGAGAAAAAAAAACAAACAGAGCAGAGGGGTTTAGGGAAGGAATTCCAGTGCTTGGGGCTGAAGGCATGGCCAGCAATATATTCAGAGTAACGAACATACCCATAACAGATAGTCTACCGTCTTTACTCATTTGTTAAACTTCAAGTACAAACGAGAACACAAGTATTACAGAATGTGGGAGTAGACTCCAACAGAATCTAGTAACTATCGCTTGTACAGGAAGAGACAGGGCTTCCTCAGCATACATATGAAAATAAAACTCATTTCCAATGGCATGCAAGCAATTTCAAAAAATATGCCCCATAGGTACCTCATGACGTCAACAAGTCATCATCATAAGCAGTCCCTCTGGATCAAGGAAGACTTGCTTCCACTCTTTTTAAAAAAGAGAGTCCTTCGGTGGTTAAACAGTCCAATACAAGAGCCACAGTCTCTGTCACAGGTGGGGCAGTGGTTGAAGGGAAAGGTGGGTGGGACTGGTTTGCCGCACGCTCTTTCTGCTGCCTGCGCTTGATTTCTGCATGCTCTTGGCGATGAGACTCTAGGTGCTCAGCGCCCTCTTGGATGCACTTCCTCCACTTAGGGCGGTCTTTGGCCAGGGACTCCCAGGTGTCGGTGGGGATGCCGCACTTTATCAGGGAGGCTTTGAGGGTGCCCTTGTAATGTTTCCTCTGCTCACCCTTGGCTCATTTGCCATGAAGGAGTTCCGAGTAGAGCGCTTGCTTTGGGAGTCTCGTGTCTGGCATGCGGACAATGTGGCCCGCCCAGCGGAGCTGATCGTGTGTGGTCAGTGCTTCAATGCTGGGGATGTTGGCCTGGTCGAGGACGCTAATGTTGGTGCGCCTGTCCTCGCAGGGGATTTGTAGGACCTTGCGGAGGCATCGTTGATGGCATTTCTCCATCAGCAACTTGAGGCACAGACCCTTTCTACTACAAAATACAGATCAGATAGAAAATAAAAAGCTCTGCATTTTATATAGCGCATTTAATGACCAACTGATGTCCCAAAGCGCTTTACAGCCGAAGAAGTGTAGTCACTGTTGTAATGTGGGAAACGCGGCAGTCACTTTGCGCACAGCAAGCTCCCACAAACAGCAATGTGACAACGCTCAGATAATCTGTTTTTATGATGTTGATTGAGGGAATAAATATTGGCCCCAGGACACACGGGAGAACATCCCTGCTCTTTTTCGAAATAGTGCCATGGGATCTTTGATGTCCGCTTGCAGGTGGGGCCTCGGTTTAACATCTCATCTGAAAGACGGTACCTGTCAGTGCAGCACTCCCTCAGCACTGCACTGGGAGTGTCAGCCTAGCTTTATGTGCTCAAGTCTCTGGAGTGGGACTTGAACGCACAACTGCCTGACTGAGGCGAGAGTGCTGCCCACTGAGTCACAGCTCAGATAGTGGATCCATTCATCGAAAGACATGCAAATTTACAGGTTTGGCACCACGATTTCCTGAAGCCAAATTCCTGCATACCGATTAGGCAGGCCTACTAAATGCTCACTAAGCTTACATGTAGAATTAACGTACTAAAACACCAAATTTAAGTTCAAGCATTTGTTCAGAACGAGACTCAAACTTCAGACAGGAGTTAGCGAGTGAGCAAACAGTATAGTTTTCCAAGCAGCTTTTGCAAACCTGGACACTATAAGGAGCTGCCACTCCCTGCCAGATTTATAACTTTTAATTTTTTTTTAAATTCGTTCCTGGGATGTGGACGTCACTGGAAAGGCCCACATTTATTGCCCGTCCCTAATTGCCCTCGAGTGACTTACTAGGCCATTTCAGAGGGGTCGTTAAGAGCCAACCACATTGCTGTGGGTCTGGAGTCACATAGGCCCGATCAGGTAAGGATGGCAGATTTCCTTCCCTAAAAGACATTAGATGAGCAATAAGCTGAAATGGCTGCCACGTGAACTCAGGGAACTGGGTGGGAAATAGATGAAGCAGCATCTATAAATAGTACATGGTTGCTGGATCACAAGGACAATTACGGCCGTGACCCCTGTTGAAAGAGTTGCCAGTAAGATAGCTCGGGTCTCATCTGCCCGGATTCTGTGAATGATCGTGGCTATGAGATAGAAACGTGCTTTGTGAAGGAGAGCCTGTAGCTCGGACCCAGTGTATCGCGTTTCTAACCAAAGCGATATTCTCTACTGGTGCAAGGGCCGAGTTACTTAGATTCAGTTGCATAGAGTATTTGTTGTCAGGCAAAGGAATAGTCAATGAATTTACTTTGCAGGTCTAATAGAAAACCAGACTTGGTATTTCGCTTTTGAAAAGTTGCAAAACAGAATGTTTTAGACAGAGTCAAGAGCATCACTCAATTGCCACTACAAGTATTAGAAGTATTGTGCCCAAAGGAGTAGCTCACACTATTGCAAAAACTTTGCCTTTGATGTGGTGAAGACAACAGCAGCCCAGGCCAACAATGAGGCAATGCCCCTTTTAAAAAAAAGGTGGACAGCTCCATTCTCCACCCTTCAAGGTGACAGAATTTTCTATTTGACCGCAAGTGGAAAAAATGACAAATCAATACTAGTTTGCATCACTAAAGCCATTATCTTTTTCAGCAGACACTTCATTATCAGACAGGCTGCATAACTGGGGAGTGGGTACTAATAGTAGATAAAGTATCTTAAATGTCAACTTTTAACAAAGCCTTCAAAATATTGCCAACTATAAAGCCAAGAGTTTTAAACACTGACTGCATCAAGAAAACTTCAGTTTGTAGGAATATTTTTATAAATAGAAAATTTAGCTTCAATTTGCTTCATAATGCATTTAATTACCAATTTCACAATTAACATGTATTTATGCACTGATAAAGTGCAACATCCCCACCGGCACCTGGGAGCCCCTGGCCAAAGACCGCCCTAAATGGAGGAAGTGCATCCGGGAGGGCGCTGAGCACCTCGAGTCTCATCGCCGAGAGCATGCAGAAATCAAGCGCAGGCAGCGGGAAAGAGCATGCGGCAAACCTGTCCCACCCACCCTTTACCTCAACGTTTATCTGTCCCACCTCTGGCAGGGACTGTGGTTCTCGTATTGCACTGTTCAGCCACCTAAGGACTCATTTTTAGAGTGGAAGTAAGTCATCCGCAATTCCAAGAGACTGCCTATGATGATGACATCACTTAGTTTCAGTAGATGGTCTTATAGAAGCACTTGAAGTGCCATAGCTTACAGGGCTATAGAGCAAGAGCTGGAAAGTGGGATTAGGCTGGATAGCTCTTTGTGGGCCGACGCAGACAGGATGGGCCGAATTGGCCCCCTTGTGTGCTGTAAATTTCTATGATTCTATGACAACTTATGGGATATAGTAGCTTCCAATTCAGTTTCTGGCAGCCAGTCCACTATACGATTCCATTCTTAAGACTGCCGTACAAATATAACATTTAGACTTTACAAATCTCCATAAATCACCTTAGAATTAGCTGAAAAATCAAAGTTATCAGATAAATCAAGAATCAATGCTGTGCTAAACTCACCATGTATAATGTTATAATTTGTCTAGACCGATCTCTTCCGGGGTAGGAATTCCAAGTTCAGACAGTGTAGGCCTGAGTTCTTGAATAACATACGGGTAGATGTCTTTGTGATGGGCAGATTTGTCCTGAAAAGTGGAAGCAGTCACATTTATACACAACCTGTTTTGTTTGGAGAAACTCGTCAACTTTCCCAATTTCCCTTGGCAGAGGGGTCAACAACCAGGGGGCATCAATTTAAAGTAATTGGTAGGAGGATTTAAGGGGAATTTTTTTTCACCCAGAGGGTGGTGGAGGTCTGGAACTCACTGCCTGAAAGGGTGGTAGAGGCAGAAACTCTTGCCACATTTAAAAAATACTTGGATGTACACTTGAAGTGCCGGAACCTACAGGGCTAGGGACCGAGAGCTGGAAAGCTCTCTGTCGGCCGGTGCGGACATGACGAGCTAAAATGGCCTCCTTCCGGGCTGTAAATTTCTGTGATTCTATGAACTCCAAGATGGCGCCGAGCTCTTGTACAGTTAAAATCAGTATTCTGCAGCCGAGTAGCAGACTCAAAACACAAATAAAGTGGCTCACAGCAACCTAATCAAACCACTGGCTTGAACAGAGTTGATACAACTGATTCCAAATTCACCATCACTTCAAAGCCAACCAACCACCCCCCCAAAAGTGGAAGTTAAATGGCATTTTATTGGGATTTTCTGGTCAAATTCTATAATCGTGTGTATTTTTGTATCAGTGACATTTGTTTATTTATGTATGTAATTAATTGGATTTATTTCCTTTTTATAAAGCTCAGGAGACAGAGAAATTTGGTGGCGATGTTCCAAGGTTCAGGTATATCAGAGGTAGATTGGGAGCATTATGCGGTGGTACGAGGGACTGGAGAGGCTGGTGTAGCTCGGTCGTGTTTGGAAGTTATAGAATAGAATCCAGAACTGTACCACGACTTCATTGGCAGCATGTGGAAGGGGGGGGGGGGGGGGGGGGGGGGGGGCGTGGATGAGCACGAGGTTTGGAAGCACTGGGATGAATGCAGCAGTGCATGGGAGCCCAGGGGAGGGCGGGAGGTTGCTGGTTGGGAAGAGTGGGAAAAAAAGCACAGCAAAAGGGAATTTTGCGAGAGGAGAGCCAGCAGGAATGCGTGTGGGAAAAGACATGGGTAGTTGGCATGGGGTAGGGAAGGGAGATGCTGTGATATGTAGCAAGGATTGGGTAGGAATGGGCATTAGGGCTGGAGCAACAAAAGACAGCAGATTTTTTTTTTCCTATTCGTTCCTGGGATGTGGGCGTCGCTGGCAAGGCTAGCATTTATTGCCCATCCCTAATTGCGCTGGAGAACGTGGAATGAAGAAAAGATGAGTGAAGGAGAGTCTTTCCAACGCTCATAGAAGGTTTAAAATAGTGAATGGCTTCTAATGCAATAAACTGAAAGAGCATGGATTATTTAAACAGCAAATATTGGGGTAGGGAGGGAGGTATAATTGCCAGTGTAAGTGCTACTTGATAGTTAAGAAATGTAGTTGCAAACTAGTGAGGGGAACCCATTTGATGAATCCTACATTTTCAGCAGTGATGGCTTAGGACAGTAGCTTTTCTTTAAGCAGAGGCAGGAATCCCTATAAGCATTCACCGCACTAGCTGGGGAGTCCCCGATTATTTTTCTGGCATGGCCGAGGCACTGGCTGTGGGGATAAGTCGAGTGGGGGCTCGGGATAGGTTGAACCAGGAGAGGCGGAAAGCCGAGAAAGCTTCAGGTGGGAAGCACAGCACCATCGACCTTGGAGACAGGAAGGCTCAAAGGCAGGTGTATGGTAACCATAGATAGGCCCAGAAGAGGCGAGGGCCCAGGGGCAGCACGGGCCCAGCCCACATTGCGATATGTGCGCAAACTAGGTCCGTGCAGCAAAGCTGGTCTCCAGTCGTCTTGGTTAACCCTTGCCACTGGACCGAGGCCTAGCTCTGTCGAGCCCGTGTGGTGGCTGGTGTGCAACGGCCACCACACGTTAAAAAAACCCACGCACAGGCATCTTCCACCCTTCAGGATGTAGTTCGGGATCTAGAATATTAGGCCCTTCATTGAAACACCTGTGAACTCATCCCTTTTTGGGGTGGAAGCAAGTCATCCTCGATACGAGGGACCGCCTATGATGATGAGTCACGATAGAAATAGGTGCAACAAGAAAATGGCACGGGAATGTAACAACTTGCATTTATACAGCACATTTTGCATTTAGGGACTTGCAGGAAATGTGCGCGTGGCATGCTAGGCTTTTAATACAAGGGTCAATTTAACAGTTTGAAAACTGTACAATTCCAGTAGGTAAGCCGATCACCTGCTTTCACCCACTAAATCAAAACTACACCAGCTTTTACTTTCAAATCTTCAAGTGTACAAAACAGACGAGAATGCTGTAAACGGGCATTTCAGTTCGACTGACCTTCACTGCTTCTAGGATGCGGATTGCACTAGCTAGATCGTTTAATCTACGGCACGCTCTCAGGGCAGCATCAAGAATTTTGGGTTCAGGCACCAGATCGTATCCAATAAGGGTGTTCATTCCTGTCAAATAAAACAGACATTTACTACAGCAGTTTATCAGCACAGATTGTACAAAATGGGCAATTTTTAAAGCAATGTCAAACTTCAAGTGCAGAACATGAGTACAGAGTTTTTCAACCTCGACAAACAAGCTGGGGAGTAAAAAGGCTGCAGTGACAGAAGAGGAAAGTCTCTAGTGCAGAATAGCACACAGATTGAAATGGGAAGAGATCAAACACCAGCGATGAGATGATTTCAAGCGGGTCCAACGATTTCAAAATTCTCATCCTTGTTTACAAATCCCTCCATGGCCCTCGCCCCTCCCTATGTCTATAACCTCCTCCAGCCCCACAACCCCCGAGATATCTGCGCTCCTCGAATTCCGCTCTTGAACATTCCTGATTATATTCGCTCAACCATCGGTGGCAGTGCCTTTGGCTGCCTCGGCCCCAAGCTCACCATCTCTCTTCCCTTCTTTAAGACGCTCCTTAAAACCTGCCTCTTTAGACCGAACTTTTGATCATCTGCCATAATTTCTTATGTGGCTTGGCGTCAAATTTGTTTTGTCTTAAAACACTCAAAGTGCCTTGGGATATTTTGCTATGTTAAAGGTGCTATATAAATACAAGTTGTTGTGTCTTAAAAGCTTGTAGACAAAATAACAGTAAAAGGTGCTGAGCTAAAATAAGCACAAAGAAACAAGTGTGTAGTGTTAGGCAGTCCCTCGTATCGCAAGCTCTGCTGCACAGACCTAGTGCGCGCAATATTGGAATGATGACTGGTCAGTGACACATTGGCCCAACGTGTGCAAAAAAACTCAGCAATTTGTGACGAAGGAGATACGCTGCGAGTTGCGAATCAGCACAAACTGCTGGACCATCAGCCTCGCAAAATGGGAGCTCTCCAAGAGTGTCAAGAATTTGCTGAATTCACGCCATAAATACAAATTAAACTTGCCGAAGTTAGGGCTGCCATTTCACAGTACAAGGACCCAGTCAATGGGATTTTTGTGGCCCTGACATGCCATGCTGCACAACCTTGGAGGCCCAAAAAGGGAGCACCTGATGCACTCTCAATCCTGCAGGTAGTAAATTGTTCCTAGAGTTTAAAAATTAATTTGTACTTTCCTTTGTCTCTTTTCTCTCTCTCTCAATCCAATCTTTCTTTCCCTCGTATCTAATTTGACTCGAATTCACCCCATTTCCTTATCCATCATTCGCTCTCCACCCTTAAATTTAATTGTTTGAGATTTACTGCTGGTCCTGTCGTTCACCAAGGTCCTCGATGGCTTGGCTGCTTTATCATCTCGTGCTTTTAGCAATTTGCAACGCAAAAATAATTGGAGCTGAAGGATGAGGGAAAAAAATCCAACACATGGTGCTCAGAGATGCCCCACTCCAGCAAATTCTGGGCCAGTATGCATTAAAATAAATCTTTAGTTTGTATTAAGGGCCAAAGCATCCAGTTAGGATCAAGAAAATGTTCTATAAATGATCAAATGTTGTAACATTTGAGAGAATAGCATTGAAATATATATTTGAAAAAAAAGTCAACTTTGAACAGTTTAGTCCATAATGGAAACAGCTAATTCCCTGGCTTTTATGTACTGATTTATTGCATTAAAAAAAAACTGGTCTGCATACTTCAAAAGCTGAAAGAATTTTAGGAACATCCCCACACTACAACATGGCATATGGGGTAACGTGCAACTCAAGTCCTAGTATAGAATTAGGAGTACCTTGGGCTAACCAGCACAAGTGCACCAAATAATATATGTATATAAAATATGTAGAGAAGTGTTTCAAAGAGCTTCACTGGAGGCGCAAGGAAAAAGAGAAGCAGAGGCAGAAACGTGAAGATAAAATTAGCCGGGGAGGCCAAAAGCAGCGAGGCTGAGGGAGTTAGGTAGGCAATTCCAAAGCAGGAGGCCGAGGCAGCTGAAGGCATGGCCACCAGTGATGGGTAGGGGGTGAGAGCAGGATGCACAAGGTGTCGAGAGAGTCAAAGGAACAGATTTGAACACAGGGGTCAGAATTTGAAATTTGATGTGTTGGGGGGGCAGGGCATCAGGACCCAATGTAGGTAGTAAAGACATAGGTTAAATGGACAAGCGGGTCTTGGTTTGCAAAACACACCAGCACGGCACAATTAAGTGCAAGGGAAAACTGAGGGAACATTCATCGAGTTAGGACCTCTGTGCAAGGGTTTAGAGAACTAGAGAATTGTGAACCTGGGGAATTCTCTACCATAGAAAGTTGCTGAGGGCAGTTCGTTAGATATATTCAAAAGGGAGTTAGATGTGGCCCTTACAGCTAAAGGGATCAAGGGGTATGGGGAGAGAAAGCAGGAATGGGGTACTGAAGTTGCATGATCAGCCATGATCATATTGAATGGTGATGCAGGCTCGAAGGGCTGAATGGCCCACTCCTGCACCTTGTTTCTATGTTTCTAAGTTAGATGCACATTGAAAATTGCAGTGCATCAAAGAAAAAAAACAGCATTTAGGAACAAAGGTCATTAATCCAAGTGAGGTTTAGAGGCACTCTCTGGCACACCTTGAAAGGTCAAGTTCTTTACCAATTGAAAGATAGTATGTAAATATAGGGAACCAGTCGAGTACGTGAGAAAGATTTGCAGAAAGGCTGAGATGAGGTAGATGGAATGAGAGGAGACACGTGTGCAGTATAAACACCAGCACAGACCTAGTTGGGCCAAATGGCCTGTTTATGTGCTGTATATTCTACGGAATTCTATGCAAAGTCTTCCGAGACACCAGCTTTAGCTAATCTAGGTTTGATTTGGGGTTGCTGCTAGCTGTGAAAAACCCAGTGAACACCCCACTGATTAAAATATAGAAGCAGCTTTTAGAATTCTCCCCCACCCCTCACTTGAAGGCACCAAAGATAGAGCATTCCTTTGGTACATCACCCAAGTGGCCTTTCTTCGCAAGAGAAATCAGACCGCAAGCATCAGCACATCCGTTTAACTGCAGCAACGTTACAGCCAAATGAATCCAAATCACATTGCAATAAAGTGAACCCTTTGGCATTCCATTTGAGTGGATACTGGGCAATCAGGAGCAGGAATGATGAATCAGAAATCAATTAATTCAAAGATCTGGAAACCTCAACATGAAGCAGAGCAGCCCCCAGAGCCCTTGGAGTTTATTTTCACATGACAAATTAGTAATTGTCTCTTTCTTCTCCCCCACCCCCACTCTCCTCTCCTTTAAACTGCCTACAAAGATTCAGCAGGTGAAAAGCATATTGGCACCCCATCCACCACCTTCAACATTCATCCCCTCCACCACCGGCGCACCGTGGCTGCAGTGTGTACCATCTACAAGATGCACTGCAGCAACTCACCAAGGCTTCTTCGGCAGCACCTCCCAAACCTGCGACCTCTACTGCCTAGAAGGACAAGGGCAGCAGGCGCATGGGAACACCATCACCTCCACGTTCCCCTCCAAGTCACACACCAGCCCAACTTGGAAATATATCGGCCGTTCCTTCATCGTCGCTGGGTCAGAATCCGGGAACTCCCTCCCTAACAGCACTGTGGGAGCACCTTCACCACACGGACTGCAGCAGTTCAAGAAGGTGGTGCAGCATCACCTTCGAGGGCAACTAGGGATGGGCAATAAATGCCGGCCTTGCCAGTGACACCCACATCCCAGGAACAAAAACAAATGTAATCCAAGATAGATATTTAGTCTGTACTGAATCTCAACCAGGACAACAGCGGAGACATTAAAAACAGCCAGCGCAGGTCACAAAGGAGGGAATTTTATTTCAAATCATACTCGCTGTGTCTCAATCTTCATTGCAATTGGCTGTGGATACCGTGTGTGAATAGTGAACGCTTGGCTACGTTGTCTCCCAGTTAACCGCTCACAGACAGTCTCCAGTCTCCAGGCTCACGTGAATGGCCACTTGAGCAAGACAACAGGTCACGACAACACACACAACTACTCTCAGCCTTCGGAAAAGATAAAGGGAATAGTGATGGAGAATAAGAGGAAAACTGGATTGAGATGACTTCAAGCTTCACAAGACAATACTGAGACATGTTGGTTTATTATCAGGCCCTATGCCTTCTGTGGTTATAAATGCTTTCATATTACTGCAATACATAAAATATTACGCAACAATTTGTGTTTTTCATTAAAATTCAACTTTCAATTTTTGTAGGTCAGTGAGGAAGGGTCTCCTAAAATTTCTTATGACAGACATGACCCAAATATTCTCCCTTAATAGTTACATCAACTACTCGCCCTCCAAATAGATTTACTTTTTACCTTTCCTGAGCTCCCAGGCATCAATGTCAGGCTTGTTGAAGTACGTCACCCAACGAGCATCAAACTCCTCATCAGTTTCCTGTTTGCCGTGTGAATACCAGCGTGAAGCAAGGACAGCTGTCAAAGAGATGACATATTAAAAAGTCTGAACATCTTACATCCAACAGTCTCAGATTCTCTTCCAAAAAAAAATCACTACCCATTATATACACACATCTCCTGGGGGCAAGGTAGCATGTAATGTGTCTCTCCACTCCCTCACTTCAACATGTAAAGCACATTAATATTTCAGAGCCAATGAATCCAGTTATAACAAAAGCTAGCCACAATGTTTCCAAAATAAAGTTTTCACAAATGATTAGGCAACAGCCATTTAGTTATTTTACAGAAATATTTTTATTTAGAATAAAATCTGGGGGCCAAAATTGCAGTAAAGCAATCTCATGACAAAGAATTCAATTCTCCTAATATTTACCTATGCGGAGAAATGTACCACCTCGTCCCATTCCCACTTTATTCTGTTTCAAAAGTGGAGAAGATCATAGTGAGCCATGACAACCCCTATTCCCCCCCCCACCAAATACCACTAATCAAATCAGCACCAGGCATGATTTACAGTGGAACTAGAGGAACAGTCAGAATAGAGCGGGCTAGATTCAATCATCAAGTGGCTGAGAAAACGCACGCCACACTGGATGCTGAACCCTGACTGGCCAATCATATTAGGGCCAGCATCAGTTGTGGAATAGCCCCATGCACGCAAGTTCACAACCTCGATAGAAGGAGACTTCCTCAATGAAAGCAGAAGTTAATATGTTAACTACGTATGCTAATACTCTAAAATGGAAGCTTCACAGGTGGTTACTAACTTTGATGTACTGGAAAAGGTTGAGATCTTTTCCTGACTTTTGAAAAATAAACTTTGAAGTTTACACGTTTATAATGCTGATCAATAATCAATCTTCTGCACCAGTCACAGATCAGCACCAATAGGGGGAAAAGAGAGCATTTGACAACTTTCTAGCTCGCTCAGGAACAGTAGCTGTAGAAACTGGTTCCTGATCCCTAGTTGCAATCTGCAAAATACTACAGTTTGTGTTCAAAAGTAAAACCATATTATCTCCATACGAAGGACAATGTAGTTTTAAAATTCATGATTAAATAGCCATTATTGTGTGAAATTTAAGTCATTTCACTTCCTGACTGAACAGGATTCATAATCATCTATTCAAGACAGATGAAAAACGTCTTCTGGGTACTAATTAAAATACATACAGCAAATTTCACTTTGAAAATTAAAGCTAACCGTGCATTCCTGCAATCATTTGATGAAAACCAACTTGAGTCCCAGAACACTAAAGCGCAGCATTTCAGCCTCTCCTGTGTACTGCCCTCCACTAATCATGACCAGAAGACTGCTGTTTTCTGTGCTACCCCACACTCAGTAATTGCCTGGGTGCTATGTGCTGCTGCAGGATTAGGTAACCGTGTCACAATATGGAAAACAAGAACGAAGAAAGTAAAGCAACTTGCATTTATAAGCACCTTTAACGTAGTAAAAGGTCACTGGAGCGGTAAACAGAATGTGACAGCTAGCTGCACAAGGAGATATTAGAGGAGGTGACAATAGCTTGATCAAAGAGGTAGGTTTTAAGAAGGATCTTGGGGGGGGGTGGGGGTGAGAAAGAGAGAGGAGGGGAATGGTGAAGCAATTAAATTAAGGATGCGCAAGAGGCCTGAATTGGAGGAGCTCAGATCTCTGAGGGCTGATGAGTTGGAAGAGGTTAGTGGGAGACCAATGCAGGATTTAAAGGTAAGCAAGAGAATTTTAAAATCAACGTGACAGAGGTGCAAGTAGGCAGTCTTGGTGGCAGAGGGGATACGGGATAGTTAAATCAGCTCAGGGTCAAATAAGATGCCATGATTGCAAACAGTCAAATGGGACACCACAGAGTGCCCAATCTTACTCACATTACTGTAGGGAGGGGGAAGAAATAATCAGAGTGTAGTACACTTGCTAGCTATTGATTAGGGGAGATATCAGTGACAGGATATGCATATCTCAGCACAGTAAAAAATGCAGGAAATAAACAGCATGCAGTTAAAAATTAACTAAAGAAACAAAAATGTTAAAACATGGACAGGTAAATAAGAAAAATGATGCTCTTTTGAATGGAATGGAGGAAATTATGAAGACCGAACCCAATGGAAGGGGGGTGGGGGGGGGGGGGGGGGGGGAAGAGGGAAGAGGTGAGAGTTTGATTTAAAAATTTCCAGATGCAGCTATAACAAAACAGGAACAAGCTATTTCTGCTGTTCATTCGCTTATCTGCAAAGTTGTATCATTTCAACTTCTTGCACAGGAGTAAAAGCATCTGCATTCTGGCCACCAATACAGCTATTACCTGATCGAGTGGCCAGCAAGTATGTAGGTAAGTTTGAAAGGAAACTAAAGCAAAACAAGTGCCATTTTGCAAACAGCAAAGCTGCCAGTGAATGCAATACAAGGACTGGGCTTTCGAAGAGTAGAAACAGTAGACATTTGAAGCACAGGACTGCCCAAATGCTGCCTTAACATTTACAGAAACACCAAAATATTGCTTGGAGATGCAGCGACTGGAATTGTAGTTTCATTTTCAATGCTGCATTACAGGAAGTAAAATAAACTAATCTCGGCCTGTTTTTCACCACAATGTGCCTATTTGGCAATGAGGGGGAAACGTTAATCGTTGACAGAGTCAAGCCTTTAAGCAATTTCCCAGAACTGAACACTAAAGCTCAGTTTCCTGAAACCACAACTGAACACAATAGCTGACAGGCCCAGCACCCAAAGCCAGTTGGTTCAAAGCTTCAATTCAATCTGGCCAATTCAAAAGACCCTGTAGCGATGAACTCATCACCAGCCAACATTTTGCAACAAGTTGCGAGACTGGTAGACTGCATACATTTCACATTTGGTGTGAGAAAATAGGAATAAATGACAACCAACATTTCCCCACTCATGCACAATATGTGTTTCTTTGTACCCATCAAGACAAGATGACAATACTAGCAAATGGAACATTTTCCCCTACTTATAGTATCTGGTTACAACATCAAGAACAGCCATTATATTTTACAGGATTTTTGATCTGGTTTCAGAAGAGTGACCTCTGTGCATCACTCTTCCCCTTCTGACATTCTGCATTGGATAGGCGATCCTCGGTGTGGCAGAGTACCACGGTTATCGCAGAGACCGAGTTCACAAGAACAGCTCCCAACATTTATTTCAATTAAGCCAGTAGCCATTACGGAACATTCATTGACTCACTTTTGTGGATCTACAATGCCAACCAGGTGATTTACACTCCCAAGGGCAAACAACAGACCACAAACTGTGGGTCTGCAATCGGCTACACTCCAGTAACTTACCTACCGTCGATCAGGTAATAGCTGTATTGGCGGCCAGAATATAGATGTTTTTAAGTCCTGTGCAAGGCGTTGAAATTATATAACTTTGCAGATAAGGTACAGCTCCTTCTAGTTACCCTCTCCAATATGCCTAAACCATCTTAGAACACCACTGACATTTACCACAATGAGCGTGACTGCAATTTTCAAACTAATTTTAGCCGTTCTGTAAGCAGCTTATGCACTCTGGACTCAGACCACCAAGAACTGGGTTAATTCTCCGAAATAATTTTACTTAGAATGTTTGCAACCTCAAATCTTCAAAGTCATTAATTCAGAAGCAAATTCAAATCTATTTTTTTTTTAAAAAAGAACATACTTTCAAAATTCAATGTCCCGAATAGATTTCAGTCAATTAAAAACACCCCATGAAAACTAGTCATATGCAATTTACCTGCTATTTCCCCCATAACAATCTATT
Organism: Pristiophorus japonicus; assembly: GCF_044704955.1. Taxonomy (NCBI): domain Eukaryota; kingdom Metazoa; phylum Chordata; class Chondrichthyes; family Pristiophoridae; genus Pristiophorus; species Pristiophorus japonicus. The sequence continues at coordinate 72,517,946 of NC_091997.1, read as the reverse complement.
TTGTACCTTTCTTCCCCTCCCCAAGATGGGAGGAAGATAAACACTCTCGTCACTTGGTAATCAGTTTCGAAGCACACAAGTGGGCCAAGGTGAACATGCCCTCAAATTTATCTTTGGGCCTTCACTTACTCCTAGGCTCAGACCAGTCGAGATCAAAATTCTGCCCATTTTAAACCCACGCTCCATTATTTTGTGGGGGCAACTAGTTTGTTTCCCAATACACTGAACCACATCTTTCTTTTGACAATTTTTAAAAAGAAATTCAGTACCTGCAACATTTGTGAACAGACCTTCCCAGCTAGGGAAGCAGCATATACCAGTGACCTTGAATTATCCTTTACTGCACATCCATTAATTCAACTGCTTTAAAATGCACCAGACACCCGTTTCTGCAAAGAGTGTACAGGTAAGGGGGGTCTAACTCAACAAAACCATTTAAAAAAGAAAAATAATCTGTAAACCCCAAAGAGAATTTGGATAAATCTAAAGTATTTGCAGACAAAAAGTGGCATAAGATGCAGATGTGGTGATTTTTGCAATGCAAGACAAAACTGGTGTGCAACTCAATTAGTTTTTTTGGGCGGTGAGGTGGGGGGGGGGGGGAATAATACAGCACCTTACATACAATTGAGTAAGAAATAAAATAAAATGTAGCTTCCTCCTCAGGAGTGTAAATGCTGCACCTCAATAAATGTTTAACCACGCCAGCTCACTGGTTTCCGTTGTCAGCTGAGTCAGACAGTTGTGGGTTCAAGTTTCACTCCAGACACCGAACACAAAAATCTAAGCTGACACTCCAGTGCTGAGGGAGTGCTGCACTGTCAGAGGTGCCGTCTTTCGGATGTGACATTAACCCGAGGCCCCTTCTGCTCTCACAGGTGGATGTAAAAGAACCCATGGCACTATTTGAAGAGGAGAGTCCTCCCCAGTGTCCTGGCCAATATTTATCCCTCAACCATCACTAAGAAACAGATTATCTGGTCATTATCACATTGCTGTTTGTGGGAGCTTGTGTGCAAATTGGCTGCCGCGTTTCCCACATTACAACAGTGACTACAATTCAAAGTACTTCATTGGCTGTCAAACACTTTGGGACATCCTGAGGTTGCAAAAGGCACTATATAAATTACAAGTCTTTTCTTTGTTAGGGATTTTTTATTGAACCAACCCAGGTAAAAGTCTCATTTATTGCACCAACCCCTTGTTAATATACTAATTTCTTCATTACACCAAAGCCCGTTAATGGCACAAACCGCAACCCACCCCCTCCCCGTTAATAGACACGATTTGTTTTTATTCCACCAAAGCCTGCTTAGAGACTGATTTGTTCAACTGCACCAAAACCTAGGGACTCAGACTTTTTCAACGCACCAAAGCCAATAGACTCAAGACATTTCCATTGCATTAACGCCTGGTAATAACACCAACCCTGTTGAGACAGATTTTTTTAAATTCCCCAAAGCCTGTTAGAGACTCAGATTTGCTCAGTGCACCCAAGCCTATTGACAGCATTTATCCCATGTTAATAGGGACTCAGTTTTATTTAATGCATCAAGGCCTGTTAATAGCATTTACCTCCCATTAATAGGGATTCAGTTTTATTTAATGCAGCAAAACCTGTTAGTAGCATTTACCCCCCGTTAATAGGCACTCAGTTTTATTTAATGCAGTAACACCTAATAGCATTTACCCCTGTAAATAGTCCGTTTTATTTAATGCAGTAACACCTGCTAATAGCATTTACCCCTGTTAATAGTCAGTTTTATTTAATGCAGCAAAACCTGTTAGTAGCATTTACCCCCCGTTAATAGGGGCTGTTTTATTTAATGCAGTAACGCCTGCTAATAGCATTTACCCCTGTAAATAGTCCGTTTTATTTAATGCACCAAGGCCTGCTAATAGCATTTACCCCGTATCAATAGGGACTCACTTTCCCATTGCACCAAGGCCTGTCAATAGCATTTACCCCCGCCCCCCGTTAATAGACTCAGATTGCCCCACTGCACCCACGCCTGTAGCGAGAGACTGGGCCGGACGCTGGGCGCCGTACCCCGGGGGTTGGGCAGCGGCTCCCGGGCCGTGCTGGGCCGGGTCAAGTCAGTAGGCCCGGAGCCTGGCGGCGCCGGGTCATTACAAGGGCACCGGCCGCAAGATGGCCGCGCCCGGGGCCCCGGGTGGAGGAGAGAGCATGTGTGTGTGGGGGGGGGCCCCAGCCCCGGTGTTGCGCTGAGTCTCCCCGGCCCCGGGTGTGTGGGGAGGTGGGTGGTGTGACAGACACCGGCTGTGGGCGAGACACTTACCGGCCGGGTGCTGCAGGCGGCCGCCGTTGCCGCGGTGATGCGCTGCCGCTCGGGGAGCCGCGGCGCGGGCGGTGAGGCTGAGCGCCGCTCGGACCTGGAACATGGCTGTGCTGAGGGGGGGGGGGAGACCGGGAGACCGGGGCCGCTCCACGCGCTGTCACCGCACTCGCCCCAAAGCCGAGGGGAAGGTCACGTAACACCGCCTCACACACAGGGAGAGAGACAGAGAGGCTTCTGCACCCGCCCGCCGGATACGCAACTTCCGCTCCGCGCCGCGCCGCGCCGCTCACACTCTGCGCCTGCGCCTGCGCACTGCTCAATCCTGTCACCGCCTCAGCCCCACACAACATTCCCGCCAGGGCCTGTCCGCGCCGCCATGTTTGATACTGGCGCAACACAACAGGTTCCTCAATCTAATAGCAACAACAACTTATACATATAACTTAATAACAACAACTTATATATATAATCTAATAACAACAACTTATAGATATAATTTAATTACAACAACTTATATATATAATCTAATAACAACTTATATAATCTAATAACAACAACTTATATATCTAATTTAATTACAACAACTTATATATATAATCTAATAACAACAACTTATAGATATAATTTAATAACAACAACTTATATAATTTAATAACAACAATTTATATATATAATCTAATAGCAACAACGTATATATATAACCTAATAACAACTTATATATATAATCGAATAGCAACAACTTATATATATAATCTAATAACAACTTATATATATAATCTAATAACAACAACTTATATATATAATTTAATAACAACAATTTATATATCTAATTTAATAACAACAACTTATAGATATAATCTAATAGCAACAACTTATATATATAATTTAATAACAACAACTTATATATATAATTTAATAACAACAACAACTTATATATATAATTTAATAGCAACAATTTATGTATATAATTTAATAACAACAACTTAGATATATAATTTAACAGCAACAGCAACTTATATAGATATATAATTTCATAGCAACAACAATTTATATATATATTAATAGCAACAACATAGAAACATAGAAAATAGGTGCAGGAGTAGGCCATTCGGCCCTTCGAGCCTGCACCACCATTCAATATGATCATGGCTGATCATGCAACATCAGTACCCCATTCCTGCTTTCTCTCCATACCCCTTGATCCCTTTGGCCGCAAGGGCCACATCTAACTCCATTTTGAATATATCTAATGAACTGGCCTCAACAACTCTCTGCGGTAGAGAATTACACAGGCTAACCACTCTCTGAATGAAGAAGTTTCTCTTCATCTCGGTCCTAAAGAGGGATGGGAACCTATGCAGGGAGACAGAGGGAAATAAAATGGAAGCAGAGCAAAAGATAGAAAGGAGAATATTAAAAGTGGAGGGCAGAGAAACCCAAGGCTAAAAACAAAAAGGGTCACATTACAGCAAAATTCTAAAGGGCAAAGTGTGTTAAAAAGACAAGCCTGAAGGCTCTGTGCCTCAATGTGAGGAGTATTCGGAATAAGGTGGACGAATTAACTGCACAGACAGCAGTTAACGGATATGATGCAATTGGCATCACAGAGACATGGCTCCACAGTTATAATCTACCAAAATTCTCTGGACTCTGGGGAGGTACCATCGGATTGGAAAGCAGCTAATTTAACGCCTCTGTTTAAAAAAGGAGGCAGACAAAAGGCAGGTAACTATAGGCTGGTTAGTTTAACATCTGTAGTGGGAAAAATGCTTGTAGCTATCATTAAGGAAGAAATATCTAGATAGGAATAGTGCAATCAAGCAGACGCAATGGATTCATGAAGGGGAAATCATGTTTAACTCTTTGAGGATATAACGAGCACGGTGGATAGAGGTGTACCGATGGATGTGATGTATTTAGATTTCCAAAAGGCATTCGATAAGGTGCCATACAAAAGGTTACTGCAGAAGATAAAGGTACGCGGAGTCAGAGGAAATGTATTAGCATGGATAGAAAATTGGCTGGCTAATAGAAAGCAGAGAGTCGGGATAAATGGGTCCTTTTCGGGTTAGAAATCGGTGGTTAGTGGTGTGCCACAGGGATCGGTGCTGGGACCACAACTGTTTACAATATACATAGATGACCTGGAAGGGGGGACAGAGTGTAGTGTAACAAAATTTGCAGATGACACAAAGATTAGTGGGAAAGAGGGTTGTGTAGAGGACACAGAGAGGCTGCAAAGAGATTTAGATAGGTTAAGCGAATGGGCTAAGGTTTGGCAAATGGAATACAATGTCGGAAAATGTGAGGTCATCCACCTTGGGGGAAAAGGTAATATTATTTGAATGGGGAGAAATTATAACATGCTGCAGTGCAGAGGGACCTGGGGGTTTTTGTGCATGAATCCCAAAAAGTTAGTTTGCAAGTGCAGCAGGTAATCAGGAAGGCGAATGGAATGTTGGCCTTCATTGCGAGAGGGATGGAGTACAAAAGCAGGGAGGTCCTGCTGCAACTGTATAGGGTATTGGTGAGGCCACACCTGGAGTACTGCGTGCAGTTTTGGTCACCTAACTTAAGGAAGGATATACTAGCTTTGGAGGGAGTACAGAGACAATTCACTAGGCTGATTCCGGAGATGAGGGGGTTACCTTATGATGATAGATTGAGTAGACTGGGTCTTTACTCATTGGAGTTCAGATGGATGAGGGGTGATCTTATAGAAATATTTAAAATAATGAAAGGGATAGATAAGATAGAGGCAGAGAGGTTGTTTCCACTGGTCGGGGAGACTAGAACTAGGGGGCACAACCTCAAAATACGGGGGAGCAAATTTAAAACCAAGTTGAGAAGGAATTTCTTCTCCCAGAGGGTTGTGAATCTGTAGAATTCTCTTCCCAAGGAAGCAGTTGAGGCTAGCTTATTGAATGTATTCAAATCACAGATAGATAGATTTTTAACCAATAAGAGAATTAAGGGTTATGGGGAGCGAGCGGGCAAGTGGAGCTGAGTCCACGGCCAGATCAGCCATGATCTTGTTGAATGGCAGAGCAGGCTCGAGGGGCTAGATGGCCTACTCCTGTTCCTAATTCTTATGTTCTTATGTGACCAAGGCTGGGAACTCAACATCCAGGGGTATTCAACATTTAGGAAGGATAGGCAGAGAGGAAAAGGAGGTGGGGTGACGTTGCTGGTTAAAGAGGAAATTAATGCAATAGTAAGGAGGGACATTAGCCTGGATCATGTGGAATCTGTATGGGTGGAGCTGTGGAATACGAAAGGGCAGAAAACGCCAGTGGGAGTTATGTACAGACCACCAAACAGTAGTAGTGAGGTTGGGGACAGCATCAAACAAGAAATAAGGGACGCATGCAATAAAGATACAACAGTTATCATGAGCGACTTTAATCTAAATATTTAATCTAAATCTAACCAAACTGATAGTAATGCGGTGGAGGGGGATTTCCTGGAGTGTATTAGGGCGGGTTTTCTCGGCCAATATGTCCACGAGGTCTCCTAATCTGAGGAGGGACGTTCTTGCTATTGAGGGAGTGCAGCGAAGGTTCACCAGATTGATTCCCGGGATGACAGGACTGACATATGAGGAGAGACTGGATCAACTGGGCTTGTATCCACTGGAGTTTAGAAGAATGCGAGGGGATCTCATAGAAACATATAAAATTCTGATGGGATTGGACAGGTTAGAGGCAGGAAGAATGTTTCCGTTGATGGGGAGTTCTAGAACCAGAGGTCACAGTCTGAGAATAAGAGGTAAGCCATTTAGGACCGAGATGAGGAGAAACTTCTTCACTCAGAGAGTGGTTAACCTGTGGAATTCCCTACCGCAGAAAGTTGTTGAGGCCGGTTCGTTAGATATATTCAAAAGGGAGTTAGATATGGCCCTTATGGCCAAAGGGTTCAAGGGGTATGGAGAGAAAGCAGGAAAGGAGTACTGAGGTTGAATGATCAGCCATGATCTTATTGAATGGCGGTGCAGGCTCGAAGGGCTGAATGACCTGCTCCTGCACCTAACTTCTATGTTTCTATGAACCAACTAGAGAGCTGGCCATCCTAGACTGGGTGATGTGAAATGAGAAGGGGCTAATTAGCAATCTTGTTGTGCGAGGCCCCTTGGGGAAGAGTGACCATAATATGGTAGAATTCTTTATTAAGATGGAGCGTGACACAGTTAATTTGGAAACTAGGGTCCTGAACTTAAGGAAAGGTAACTTCGATGGTATGAGGCATCAATTGGCTAGAATAGACTGGCCAAGGATACTTAAAGGGTTGACGGTGGATAAGCAACGGCAAACATTTAAAGATCACATGGGTGAACTTCAGCAATTGTACATCCCTGTTTGGGGTAAAAATAAAACGGGGAAGGTGGCTCAACCGTGGCTAACAAGAGAAATTAAAGCAAAATATTTGCAGAATGTTCTGTTTTTATGTCAGGTTCCTGAATCTTCACCTTATAAGCACATGAGAAATAGGAGCAGAAGTAGGCCACTCGGAGAGAGAGCAGCTCATGCGCTTCGCACTCTCCCCCTCCACCCCCCCACCCTCACGCAGCTTCTGCCCCACTCAGACAGCACGTACCCCAACACCCGCCCCTCCGAGCACTCCGCCACTGCGCACTTTACAACTCTTTTGTAGAAAACAAAATTGAACAGTTAAATCAAGTGCCCTCTGATCTGGGGGGTCACTCCAGACACTTATCAAGGCCCTTTTTTGTTTTTTTCCCTTTTTTTTAATGTTTTTTTGGGGGGGGGGGGTTTTGGGCACTAAAACATACCCCCCAAAAAAGGGGAGGGGGGACACTAAAACCCGCCATTAAACAAATTAACTTTAAAACATATAAAATCAAATTCAAATTTGGTTGCCGGGGGTGATGATGCACTCCAGTCCCTCCGGCGCCCACCGCACTTTACAACCCTCTGACTATCTCAGCCCCACACACCACTCTTGCCGATACCTTTCCGTGCTGCCTTGTTTCATATTGGTGCAACACAACAGATTCCTCAATCTAATACCAACAACAAGTTGTATATATACAGGCAACTCTCCATTATCCAGGTCCCTCGGGGATTGGGCTATTTCGGATAAACGATTTTTCCGTTCGGGCGAGTTTACATTTATAAGTTAAAATTTTAATGAATAAATACAATCAGCTACAAACAGTAACAAAAGATGGACATTACCAGCATGCACATACAGGTTCTGTGCCTGGAACCCGGTACCAGCACGGCCCCCGTTCCCAACGTCAGCGGCGGCCGCGAGAGACAACGGCTGCAGCAACGTGCACACACACACTAGCAAAGCAAGGGCAAAGGAGGGTGATTTATTATGGTGAGTGCGAGAGAGAGAGAGAGAGTGCGTGAGAGAAAGAATGTGCGAGTGAGAGAGAGAGAGAGTGCGTGAGAGAAAGAATGTGCGAGTGAGAGAGAAAGAGTGCGTGGTGGAAAGAATGTGCGAGTGAGAGAGAGAGAGTGCATGATAGAAAGAATGTGCGAGTGAGAGAGAGAGAGAGTGCGTGAGAGAAAGAATGTGCGAGTGAGAGAGAGAGAGAGTGCGTGAGAGAAAGAATGTGCGAGTGAGAGAGAGAGAGTGCGTGGTGGAAAGAATGTGCGAGTGAGAGAGAGAGAGTGCATGATAGAAAGAATGTGCAAGTGAGAGAGAGAGAGTGCGTGAGAGAAAGAATGAGCAAATACAAATCAGCACAGTGTTTGGAAGGTGATTTTTCCAAATTATTTGGAGCTGTCTTTTCACTTGTTAGCAACAGAATTTTAAATCCCTTTACAACGGTTGCCCATTGGATCCATTTACGGATAATCGAGAGTTGCCTATAATTTATGTGTGTATATATATGTACAAGTTGTTCTTGTTGCTAGAAACATATACATAAGTTATATTTAACTGGTTGCGGAATCTCCTGCACTTTTTCCACCATCTGTTCTTTAGGTCGCGAGTTGAATGTTGGACCTCTGCCTTCAGACGTCTATGGAGCTGCTTTCTTACTCTCAAGTTGTGATGCTGTTTCCAGTTCTCCTTAACCGGGACTCTGTATTCACTGTGAGTGTCCTCAACTCCATCCCACAGCATGCCACCTGCCACCATCTCAGCAAAACCCCAGCCCGGCATGAGATTGAAAAGGCCATCCGACAACTGAAGAACAACAATGCCTCAGGAGCACATGGAATCCTCGTTGAAGTACTGAAGCATGGCGGGGAAGCACTATTGCCACAAATCCATGAACTCATTTCTCTTATTTGGAAGGAGGAGAGCATGCCAGGGGACCTCAGAGACGCTGTAATCGTGACCATCTTCAAGAAAGCTGACAAGTCCGATTGCGGTAATTACAAAGGCGATTCCCTGCTGTCTGCCACAGGGAAAGTCATCGCAAGAATCCTCCTCAATCGCCTTCTCCCAGTGGCTGAAGAGCTCCTCCCAGAGTTGCAATGCGGATTCTGCCAACTAAGGGGCACAATGGACATGATCTTCTCCGCGCGTCAAATACAAGAAAAATGCAGGGAGCAGCATCAACCTCTGTATACGGCCTTCTTTGACCTCACAAAGGCCTTCGACACTGTCAACCGTGAGGGATTATGGAGTGTCCTTCTCAAATTTGGCTGCCGTCAAAAGTTTGTCACCATCCTCCGCCTGCTTTATGATGACCTGCAAGTCGTGATCCTGACCAAGGGATCCACCACAGACCCAAGGCTGTGTCATCGCACCAATGCTCTTCTCGATCTTCCTTCCTGCAATGCTCCATCTCCCCCGCAATAAGCTCCCCGCTGGAGTGGAGCTAATCTACAAAAAAAAACAGGAAATTGTTCAACCTCCATTGCCTCCAGTCCAGATCCAAGGTCGTCCCATCCTCTGTCATCGAATTACAGTATGCAGACAACGCCTGCGTCTGCGCACACTTGGAGGTCAAGTTCCAAACCATCGTTAACACCTTCACCGAAGCCTACGAGAGTCTGGGCCTTACATTAAACATCCGTAAGACAAAGTTTCTCTACCAAGCTGCCCCCGCCACACAGTACAGCCCATGATTAACAAGATCCATGATAAGACCTTGGACAATGTGGACCACTTCCATACATTGGGAGCCTACTGTCAACAAGGGTAGACATCGATGATGAATTCCAGCAGTGCCTTCAGTGTGCCAGTGCAAACTTTGGTCGCCTGACGAAGAGAGTGCTGGAAGATCAGGATCTCAAACCCGGTACCAAGCTCACGGTCTACAGAGCAGTAGTGATACCCGCCCTCCTATATGCTTCAGAGATATGGACTATGTACAGCAGGCACTTTAAAGCACTGGGGAAGTACCACCAACGCTGCCTCCACAAGATCCTGCAAATCCATTAGCAGGATAGGCTCACCGACATCAGTGTTTTTGCTCAGGCCAACATCCCCAGCATCGAAGCAATGACCATGCTCGGTCAGCTCCGATTGACGGGCATGCCCAATACTAGACTCTCAGAGCTCTGACACGGCAAGTGAGTGCCAGGTGGGCAGAGGAAATGATTCAAGGACACCCTCATAGCCTCCTTGAAAAAGTGCAACATCCCCACTAACACCTGGGAATCCCCGGCCCAAGACCGCTCAAAGTGGAGGAGAAGCATCCGGGAAGGCGCCGAACACCTCGCGTCTCTTCGCCGGGAGCACGCGGAAGCCAAGCGCAAACAGCGGAAGGAGCGCACGGCAACCCAAGCACCCCCACCCACCCGTCCCTCCAACCACCATCTGCCCCACCTGTGACAGAGACTGTAGGTCCCGCATTGGTCTCATCAGTCACCTGAGAACTCGTACTAGTGTGGAAACAAGTCATCCTCGACTCCGAGGGCCTGCCTAAGAAGATATGCACAAACTGCTGTTGTTGATATTAGATTATATATATAGATATCTATGTATTCTGACGGTGTTGGAGTAGAGGAGCGAAGGGATCATGGCCCAGGAACGGCGCAGCATATAACAACAGTGGGGTCGGGGCCCAGGGATGGTGCAGCACGGGCCAGCAGCGAGGCTGTGAGGCCCGCACTATGTCCTATGAAATCCAAGGACAGTAAGAGCATGTGTGCGCACTAGGTCCGTGCAGCAGAGCTGGTCTCCAGTAGTCTTGGTTAACCCTTGCCACTGGACCAAGACCTGGCTCTGTCAAGCCCGTGTGGTGGCTGGTGTGCAACGGCCACCCCACGTTAAAAAAATCCACGCACAGGCATCTTCCACCCTTCAAGATGTCGTTCGGGACCTGGAATGTCAGGTCCTTCATTGAAACACAACCCTAAATGCAGTGAGCTCAACCCTTTTTTGGTGTGGAAGTGTGTCATCCTCGACACGAGGGACTGCCTAATACTATATATACACTTTGAGTCTCTTCGTCAAGTATAAACAGTGGAAGGATCGTATGAGAAACCAAGCACCCCACCCACCCGTCCCTCCAACCACTGCCTGCCCCACCTGTAACAGAGACTGCAGGTCCCGCATTGCTCTCATTAGCCAACTTCGAACTCATGTTAGTGTGGCAAGAAGTCATCCTCAACTCCGCAGGACTGCCTAAGAAGGAGGATATATACACAAGTGGTTGTTGTTGCTATTAGATTATATAATAAAGACTTGGATTTATGTAGGGTTTTTGATGGACTGGACCTTTCAAAGTGCTCTATAGGCAATGAGTGTGGCACACTGCTGTAATGTGGGAATATATATATATATTTATATAGCGCCTTTAACGTAGCGAAATATCCCAAGGCGCTGCACAGGAATGTTATAGCACAAAAGAAAATTGTCAAATAAAGCAAAATACTTGCAGCATTTACTGCTTTTATTTCAGGTTGCTATTAGATAATATATACATATATATGTGTATATGTATATGAGGAGAGATTGAGTAGACTAGGCCTATTAGAGTTAAAAAGAATGAGAGATGATCTCATTGAAACACACAATTCTTACGGGACTTGACAGGGTAGTTGCAGGGAGGATGTGTCCCCCTGGGCTGGGGAGTCTAGAACCAGGGGTCACACAGTCTCAGAATAAGGGGTCGGCCACTTAGGACTGAGATGAAGAGGAATTTCTTCACTCAGAGGTTGGTGAATCTTTGGAATTCCCTACCCCAGAGGGCTGTGGAGGCTCAGTCGTTGAGTATATTCAAGACAGAGATTGATCATTTTTTGAATATTAAGGGAATCAAGGGATATGGGGATCGGGCGGGAAAGTGGAGTTGAGGTCGAAGATCAGCCGTGATCTTATTGAATGGCGGAGCAGGCTCGAAGGGCCGTATAGCCTGCTCCTGCTCCTAATCCTTATGTTTATATATAGAGCACCTTAACGTAGTAAAACGTCCCAAGGAGCTTCACAGGAATGTTATAACACAAAAAAAGCTGAATATTTCCATCATTTTCTGTTTGTATTTCAGGTTCCTGAATCTTCACATTATAAGCACATAAGAATTAGGAGCACTCCTTCAGTACTGCACTGGAATGACAGCCGAGATTTTGTGCTCAAGTCTCTGCAGTGGGACTTAGGGCAATGTTAAGTGACTCGTCAATGACAGTGCCATCTACAGGTGCAATACCATTCGCATATTATGACCATATGCTGTTTGTAATATATAAAAGATGTAAGAATTGTATTTATATGAATTTACCACATAGTCTTTTGTTTCTGTTCCGGTCTGGAACTGTAATCGAGAATTAGTGTTTGAGCGTATTACTAATGTTTTCATTGAAAGTAACCCATTGAAAAAAACACTTCTGCCTTATTCACATTTTTTGAGATATCTGATTTCCTCATCATTCACTGATTTCTCCAGCCCTGTCCCATTGCAGTTAGGCCGTCTCTGTTTAAAGCTAAATTATTTTAGCTGCGAGAGTTCTGTGGGATACTGGGTGAGACAGTATGGGTCCATTTTCTCTTGTGAAGCATTGTAAACCGTGACATAGGGTGACTGGTCCCACGTTTGCAAATAACAGAGTTCTACGTCTTGTGTTGTAGTTGATTAGGCCTTTTACTTCTGACATCTGGCTTCAAATCCAGTCAATACTGATACGAATTTAAGAATTAAGAACATAAGAACATAATAACTAGGATTAGGAGTAGGCCATACGGCCCCCCGAGCCTGCTCCGCCATTTAATATGATCATGGCTGATCCGATCATGGTCTCAGGTCCACTTCCCCGCCCGCTCCCCATAACCCCTTAATCTCATATCATTTAAGAAACTATCTATTTTTGTTTTAAATTTATTCAATGTTCCTGCTTCCACAGCTCTCTGAGGCAGAGAATTCCACAGATTTACAACCCTCTGAGAGAAGAAATTTCTCCTCATTTCAGTTTTAAATGGGCGGCCCCTTATTCTAAGATCATGCCCTCTAGTTCTAGTCTTCCCCATCAGTGGAAACATCCTCTCTGCATCCACCTTGTCAAGCCCCCTCATAATTTTATACATTTCGATAAGATCATCTCTCAGTCTTCTGAATGCCAATGAGTAGAGACCCAACCTCCTCAACCTTTCCTCATAAGTCAACCCCCTCATCCCCGGAATCAACCTAGTGAACCTTCTCTGAACTGCCTCCAAAGCAAGTATATCCTTTCGTAAATATAGAAACCAAAACTGTACGCAGTACTCCAGCTGTGGTCTAACCAAAGTATTATACAATTTAAGCATAACCTCCCTGCTCTTATATTCTATGCCTCGACCAGTGAAGGCAAGCATTCCATATGCCTTCTTACCCACCTTATCCACCTGGCCTGCTACTTTCAGGAATCTGTGGACAAACACTCCAAGGTCCCTTTGTTCATCTACATTATTAAGTGGCCGACCGCTTAATGTGTATACCCTTTCCTTATTAGCCTTCCCAAAGTGCATCACCTCACACTTCTCTGAATTAAATTCCATTTGCCACTGCTCTGCCCACCTGACCAGTAGATTGATATCCTCCTGTAGCCCATGAATTTCCTCTTCATTATCAACCACACAGACAATTTTATTGTTGTCTGCAAACTTCTTAATCATACTCCCTATATTCAAATCTAAATCTAAAGCAAGGGACCCAGTACTGAGCCCTGCGGAACCCCACCAGAAACATCCTTCCAGTCACAAAAACATCCATCAATCATTACCCTTTGCTTCCTACCTCCAAGCCAATTTTGGATCCAACTTGCCACTTTGCCCTGTAACCTTCATGACCAGGCTACCATGTGGGACCTTATCAAAAGCCTTGCTAAAGTCCATATATACTACATCGTACGCACTACCCTCATCGACCCTCTTGGTTACCGCTTCAAAAAATTCAATCAGGTTAGTCAAACATGATCTTCCCTTAACAAGGAGGCTTTGATAGTGTCCCTGAAATGTTTCCTCTGACCACCTGGGGCTCGCTTGTCGTGCAAGAGTTCCAAGTAGAGCGCTTGCTTTGGGAGTCCTGTGCCGGGAATGCAAACAATGTGGCCCACCCAACGGAGCTGGTCGAGTGTGGTCATACATGTCAATGTCTTGCATGAAGGACTAGAGAGTTGTAAATCCAAGTTTGCAATTGACACTAAGTTAGGAGGAACAGTAAGTTGTGTAGATTCTGCCCTCTTGAGCCTCCCTGAATATAATCGCTCAACCAATCGGTGGCTGTGCCTTCAGCTGCCTGGGCCCTAAGCTCCGGAACTCACTCGCTAAACCTCTCCGCCTCTCTACCTCTCTTTCCTCCTTTAAGACGCTCCTTAAAACCCACCTCTTTGACCAAGCTTTTGATCATCTGCCGTCATTTCTTCTTATGTGGCTCGGAGCCAAATTTATTTGCTTTGTCTTGTAACACTACTGTGAAGCGCCTTGTGATGTTTTACTACATTAAAGGCACTATATAAGTACAAGTTTTTGTTGTTGTTGTAGATGAAAGCAGGAAATAAAAAGGGACATAGACAAACTAAATGAGTGGGTAAAACTTTGGCAGTTAGAGTTCAAAGAAAGAACTTGCATTTATATAGTATCTTTCACAACTTTAGAACGTCCCAAAGCACTTCACAGCCAAAGAAGTACTTTTGGAGTGTAGTCACCGTTGTAATATGGGAAACGCGGCAGCTAGTTTGCGCACAGCAAGCTCCCACAAACAGAAATGTGATAAGGATCAGATAATCTAATTTTTGTTATGTTGACTGAGGGATAAATAACGACCAGGACACTTGGGAGAACTCCCCTTCTCTTCTTAGAATAGTGCCATGGGATCTACCCGAGAGGGAAGACAGGGCCTTGGCTTAACATCTCATCCGAAAGATGGATCCGAAAGTTCATTGTAGGGTCATCCACTCAGCACTGCACTGGGAGTGTCAGTCTAGATTTATATGCACAAGTCTCTGGAGTGGGACTTGAACCCACAACCTTCTGACTCACTGGTGAGTGTGCTACCCTCTGAGCCACAGCTGACACTGCCTCCGAAAACTCTGCATTTCTCCAATTATGGCCTCTTGTGCACCCTCGACATCCTTCACTCCATCATTGGTGGCCGTGCCTTCACCCAATTAGACCCTTAGCTCTGGAATTCCCTCCCTATCCATCTCTGCCTCTATCCCTCGCTCCCCTGCTTTAAGATGCTCCTTAAAGCCTACCTCTTTGATGAAGCTTTTGATCACCTGTCCTAATGTCTCCTTCTTTGGCTCAGTGTCAGTTTGTTGTCTGATTGCGCTCAAGTGAAGCACCTTGGGATATTTTACTCGGTTAAAGGCGTTATATAATTGCTAATTATCGTTGTAAATAGAAAAAGTTCCATTTCTTTGGACTAACATTTCTCACTTTAATGAGCACGAAATTCACAAAATTTGCATGTGAATTAAGCAAATGTACAAGTTGAATACTGGAAACACTCCCAAAGGGCCGTGCTGTCACCATTACTTTGAACATCAAACTGTTGACAAAACCGAACACTTGCATGATATTGAATGACATTAATTGAGGCCAGCAGAAATATTTTGGAAGTATTGCCAGAACAGCTGACAACATCTGTAAGCAACATCTTCAATCTCTGATTTGCAAACATTGACGCGTAATAAATGTGAATGGAAATGTTGCAACACCAATCAACACTTAAACCAACAACACACAGAGTGTCTGCAAAATGTGTCATTGAATCATGGAGAAAAAAATGAACATTACACTAGCTTTGTATGTACATTCGTGGAAGTACTTATAAGAGTGAAATTACATACCTCAGTGTTAATGAGTGATTATACAATCTGATAATTCGAAAATTACATTTTGGGATATGGTATATGAGTAATTTGACACATGGCGTGTGGTAAGTGTAACATGCTTGGAAGGAACAGGTATAGTTGCTAAAGCTCTCCACCACTGGGGCTTTATCTGTGTCATGCCTGGGTCTGTTGTAGACTGATTAATAGGGAATGATTGGTCAACCACACCATTATCGTTGTATCATGCAACTACCAGGATGGCTGTAATGCGTGCACCTGTGAGTATGCTCACAGGCTGGTAGAGCTGTTGGCTCTGGGCCCTGACTCCGTTAGGTGTAATTCCTCATCGGCACCAAACCCCGGAACCTCCCTCGGGAGCCGGCGCCTCACAACTTGAGCCGCCTCGGGGAAATCCCCTCCGTGCCTTTCAGTTCTGCGCGGAGGGGTTTCCTGTACGGGCTGCTCCTGCACACTCTCCACCTTGCCATCCTCGTCTGCCGTCCGGACACGCCATGGCGCACCATCTTGCCGTCCGGAGGAGGCGGGGGTCCCCGATGGAGTGCACTCTACGTGGGAGTCCTCCCACTATTTATCGGGGACTTGGCCTGGAGGGTGACGCACGGAGCAGTCCCGTGCAACAAATTTTTAAGCCGGTTCACGGGCTCCCAGGCTGCCTGCAATTTCTGTGGTCTGGAGGAGTCCGTGTTCCACGTTTTTACTGAATGTACGAAGTTGCAGCCCCCTGTTTCATTATTTAAAGGGGCTGCTCCTCAAATTCTGGTTGCACTTCAGTCCCACACTCCTGATCTTTGGGCACTTTGTGCGGAGGGGAGCGGGTAGGTCCGAGGGCCTCCTCGTTGGACTGCTCCTGGGTACGGCCAAGGGGGCCATCAGCCGGTCCAGGCAGCGGGCGGTCGAGGGGGTCGTTCAGCCCGACTGCCTGCCTCTCTTCCGCGCCTACATCCGGGCCAGGGTGTCCTTAGAGATGAAGCACGCGGTGTCCACCAGTATGCTCGCGGCCTTCCGTGAGAGGTGGGCACCGAAGGAACTGGAGTGCATCGTTACTCCCGGCAACCAAATTTTAATTTGATTTTATATGTTTTAAAGTTTAATTTGTTTTAAATGCCGGTTTTAGTGTCCCCTCCCCTTTTATAGGGGGCACTTGTAAATTATGGTTTTAGAGCCCAAAAAAAACACAAAAAAAAACCTACAAAAATACAAAAAAAAAAGGGCCTTGGGAAATGTTTGTAGTGTCCCCCAGATCGGGGGGCACTTGATCTAATGTTTGTTTTGTTTACTGTAAAAGAGTTGTGGTAGAGGCGCCGGAGGGACTGGAGTGCATCGTTACCCCCGGCAACCAAATTTTAATTTGATTTTATATGTTTTAAAGTTTAATTTGCTTTAACTGCTGGATTTTTAGTGTCCCCCCTCCCCTTTTATAGTGGGCACTTGTAAAATATATAGTTTTAATGCCCCCCCAAAAAAATCACAAAAACCCCCCAAAATAAACATTTATTAAATAAAAAGGGGCAGTTAAGTGTCTGGAGTGTCCCCCAGATCGGGGGGCACTTGATCTAATATTTATTTTGTTCCCCCCCCCCCCCACAAAAGAGTGGTAGAGCTGTTGAGTTGGGAGTGGCTTAGCCAGTCACGTGACGTTCCCAAGACTCAATAAAACCCCAGCCAGTTGGGTTCAGGGGATCTACGGTGAGGCAGGTGGTTGTGAGCTGCTAATGAACTGGTAATGTGCCGTGTGATTGTTCAACCTTTGCGAATAAACCAATTAGTTCTTCATAGCAACGTGTTGCTATGAATTCTTAAGCAAAGAACCCATGAAGCAATGGTAGAAGGCAAACTAGATGGGCCCTCTTTTATCTAGCAACTCCAATGCTCCCAACAAAGGCAGGGTTAAGAGAATCTTTCCTCTGACTGCAGGGATGAATTTCCTGCTCCCTCACCGCAACGTCGCTGGAAATGCATAAGCTGGGTTTCCGCTGCATTCTCGCCAAAGGTATGGTGGCGAGGTGTGGCAAGATCTGAGGAAATTCACCTTTATTCACTTGAAAGAAAGAAAGATTTGCATTTATGTAGTGCCTTTCACAACCACCAGACGTCTTAAAGCGCTTACAGTCAATGAAGTACTTTTTGGAGTGCAGTCACTGTTGTAATGTGGGAAACGCGGCAGCCAATTTGCGCACAGCAAGCTCCCACAAACAGCGATGTGATAATGACCAGATAATCTGTTATTTTGTCATGTTGATTGAGGGATCAATGTTGGCCCTAGGACACCAGGGAGAACTCCCCTGTTCTTCTTCGAAATAGTGCTGTAGGATCTTTTACGTCCACTTGAGGGGGCAGACGGGGCCTCGGTTTAACGTCTCATCCGAAAGACGGCACCTCCGACAGTATCATTGAATTGAATATCATTCAGTTGTGATCCCAGGACGTCGCTGGTACGGAATGGTTGTCGGGTTTGCCGACATACAACCTGCCATTGATTTCAGAAAAAGAAATGTGTATAAGAGCTTTGAGACATCTTGAAGTGAAAGTAGCTGTCTAAATGTATTTTGTTAAAAATATCGCATGGTGATTGCAGTTCCTCTCTTACAAATCAGCTGACTCAGCTGACTCAGGTAGGGAAATCAAGGGGACAGGGTGGGAAAGTGAAGTTAAGGTACAAGATCGGCCGTGATCTTATTGAATGGCAGAGCAGCCTGGAGATGTCGTGTGCAATTATCTAGGGCCTTGGTGAGACCACACCGGCAGTACTTTGTACAGTTTTAGTCTCCTTACTTAAGGACTGGTATACTTGTCTTAGAGGAAGTGCAACAAATGTTCACCAGACTGATTCCTGAGATGGGAGGGGGATTGTCCTATAAGGAGAGATTGAGACCAGGCCTATACTCTGTAGCGTTTGGAAGAATGAAAGGTGATCTCATTGAAACACATAACATTCTTGCAGGGCTTGACAGGGTAGATGCAGGGAGGATGTTTCCCCCGGGCTGGGGAATCCAGAACCAGGGGTCACACAGTCTCAGAATAAGGGGTCGGATATTTAGGACTGAGATGAGGAGGAATGTCTTCACTCAGAGGGTGGTGAATCTTTGGAATTCTCTATCCCAGAGGACTGTGGAGGCTCAGTCGTTGAGTATATTCAAGACTGAGATCCATAGAATTGATTCTTGCATACTAAGGGAATCAAGGGATAAAGGGATCGGGCATAAAGGTGGAGTTGAAGTAGAAGATCAGCCATGATCGTCTTGAATGGCAGAGCAGGCTCGAGAGGCAAATGGCCTACACCCGCTCCTATTTCCTACGTTGTTATGTAGGTCAGGAATTGAAGCTGAGACTACCTTAGTGGGCCTAGGTTGGGACCACAGTGGCTGTTGAATTTGCCCAATAAGCCATCTGAGAAAATACAATGATTGAATTTGAATGAGTCATTGAAATTTGCTGCAATTTTTTCACTTCAGTGCTCCTGGAACTTGCCAAGAATACACATCAGGAAATCCAGCTCCTCCACCTCCTCCCGACCGCCTCCCCCTCCTGATTTTCCTACCATCAATCTTAAGTGTTAGAGAATCACTGGCTAGGAATGTGGAATGTTTCAATGTGCGCTCCCAGTCTGCCCCGGGAGTGAAAGCATTCTTTCCAAAGCCAAGGTTCGCCGCCCAATCTTGTCTGGCATCAAACTTGTAAAACGCCCTTCCCACTATCCAGGATCCCAAACACTCCTTCCAGGTGAAGCAGCAATTTATTTGCACTTCTTGCAGTTTAGTATACTGTATTCGCTGCTCACAATGCACTCTCCTCCATACTGGGGAGACCAAATACCGATTGGGCAACGTCTTTGCCGAACAATTCCGTTCAGTCTTTCAAACTTGATAAATAGAGTAACATTCACAAAAATGAAAGGCCATAAAAGTTGGAGTCTCCATAATTGTGTATCAGTCATCGAGAACTTAAAGTACTGCATTCTCTTACTGCAGACAGTATACAGATTAAAAGAAAAAAGTCTTAAATACAGGAAATCTGAAGTTTGAAGTAATTTTTTGGGGGGCGCTATTTTGTTTAAGTTACACAGGGGGCGCAAGTGAGCCAGTTTGCTCAGAAATAACCTGAAGGGCCAAACCACTGCACTCTTCCTCTCTCTCTAAGTTGTATTTCTGCTTATATCCTGGCTCCTTTCCAAATCTAATTTATTCTGATTAAACTACTCCACTATTTAAATTGGCGGTCAGGAATATTTCCTCGGAAGTTTGTTTCTGAGTGTCAGCCTGGGACTGACACAGTGTCATATCTGTCCGGCAGACAGGGCGCGATGTCACGAAAATCCTGTTATTTTAATGGCGACACTCAACCAGTTTCAACAGGCAAGTTAGCACGTCCATTCAAACTGCAATTAGAGGCGTGTGATACACGCGCAATATGATAGCCCACAGCATTACCCCCAGGCCATAGAATCAACAAAGACGTCCAAATGGCAACGATAAAGCTGCAATTTAACTTCGCAGTGTGACAGTAACCGAGGTTTATTTTTTTTATTTGTTCCGGGATTGGGCATCCCTGGCAAGGCCGGCATTTATTGCCCATCCCTAATCATCCTTGAGAAGGTGGTGGTAATCCGCCTTCTTGAACCGCTGCAGTCCGTGTGGTGAAGGTGCTCCCACAGTGCTGTTAGGGAGGGGGTTCCAGGATTTTGACCCAGCGCCGATGAAAAAACGGTCGATATATTTCCAAGTCAGAATGGTGTGTGACTTGGAGGGGTATATTCCCACTTTCTGTGTTATTTCCTTTTTAAATGATTGAATAATTCAAACTGTTTCCGTGCACAAAAGAGTTTTGGATTATTAGGAGCAGACTGTAAAGTGATCTGATTAGAATAGTTACAGGCTGAAGATTGTCTTTTAATGAAAGACTGGAGAATGCTTTAACCCCGCTCCCCCCCCCACCCCAGATACAATGATCGCATTATCAGAAATTGGCCGTTTAAAAGCTATACGTACCCATGCTTTCATTGTTGAGCCTTTAAACAGAGAGCAAAGGAATTTAATGGAAGAACGTAAGAAATAGGAGCAGGAGTCGGCCATTCGGCCCCTCGAGCCTGCTCCGCCATTCAATGAGATCATGGCTGGTCTTCGACCTCAACTCCACTTTCCCGCCCGATCCCCATATCCCTTGATTGCCTTAATATCCAAAAATCTATCGATCTCCATCTCGAATATACTCAACGACTGAGCATTCCAAAGATTCACAACCCTTTAAGTGAAGAAGTTCCTCCACATCTCAGTCCTAAATGACCGACCCCTTATTCTGAGACTATGTGACCCCTGGTTCTGGACTCTCCAGCCCGGGGGAAACATCCTCCTTGCGAGAGGTGGGCACTGGAGGGACTGGATTGCACCATCACAAACCGGAACACAATTTTAACTTGATTTGTCAATTTACAGGTTTATTGGTTGTTGACTTAATTGCCGGTAGTTAAAAGAGCTGTAATGTGGCCAAATAATAGACTTGAGAAGTAAAGTATTATTTCAATGACTGAAGCCTATCCTGACTCAGAAATTAAGTGGTTAGATCAAATGTCATCAACACAACAGTCGAGTCAGCATCAGGAAGATTAGCTGCCTCAGACTAAAGAGTGATACAAGCCAGGAATCTAATCAATACAGACGGGATTGTAAATTGCACCGGTCAGGCTGAGGCTGTATTCAATCATTATTTGAAAACCTAAGACGAGAATACAGCTCAGAATCACTCCCAGTATCTGCTTTCTTTTGTAAATTGTGCTGTCCCTATTTAATGTAGGCGTTTGGTTCCGATTTTCTTTTGTTGACAACCACAAGCAATATGGAGGATAAGTGTCACTTTTTTTGTTAATGTTGAGAAACTCAGGGCAGAATGGTGCAGGATACTAACTATCTCCCCATCCATACCCCAGTGAGTAACAAAGTATATAGGACACTAACTATCTCCACACCCATACCCTTGTCAGTAACAGACCATGTAGGATACTAACTGTTATATATGTATACTTGTATTTACTCTGTACAGCCATCAGAGGACTCATCCCCTGGAGTCCCAAGGGATCCCATAATCCCTTGGGAGCACAGGTATTTAAGGAGGCTTCACAGGCTGGAGAGGCACTCTGGAGACCTGCAATAAAAGACTACGGTCACACTTTACTTTGAGCTCACAGTGTTCAGTCTGACTCTTTCTCCATACACAACTAACTCTCTTCACACCCTTACCCCATTGAATAACTGAGCATATAGGACACTAACTATCTCCACTCCCATATCCCAGTGAGTAATAGACTGTTAGTGGGAGCTTGCTATGCCATAAATTGACTGTGTGAAACAGGAGGTGGGTGGGGTGGCTTGACCCATCCACCTCCACGGAGGTGTGTGTGGGGGACCTGACCCATCCACCTCCATGGCACGAACCTGGTATTGCAGTACTTCCAGGAACGGTGCAGTGGCTCTAGGCCTTTTGGCTAAGAGCATTGGTGCAGAGTGATCCTTGGCGTGTGCAAGGTGACCTCTGGCGTTTGTGATTTGACAAAGAATTGGAACGATTGGCTACGAATTTCTTAAAAAAAAAAAAAATTGACTGCTGCGTTTCCTACATTACAACAGTGACTGCAGTTCAAAAGTATTGCATTGGCTGCAAAGCATTTTGGCTATGAGCTGAAGTTGTGAAAGGTGCTATATAAATGCAAGTTCTTCTTTTCATTTTGTCCATGAACCAATAGCCCACTGACTCTCACTTGGGCCTAATTTAATGGATTCTAAAAGCTCATGAGACACGTGTCAGCTTCCAGTGTTGAATCTGCTTTTCGTAGACTGGCTGCAGACCCGGTTTTATCGAGATCTACAATTTTGTTGCCAGCCTCTTGAAATGGATTTAACAGCAGGAACGCTTCTGGTTGCCGAGCTCCTTGAATCGGCTCAGACACAATTGGTCACTTGGCTGAGGTAATGGGATGTGGCTGGGGCCTGGGGAACCCTATCCCACCCAGAATCGACCGCTTCAGGCAGGGAAAGGAGAAAATAGAGATGGGGGACTAAAAAACAACTCCATTTTTTAAATGAACTATAAACATAACGGGCACTAATCAACCCCCCGTTAGTTCAAAGTCATATTTTGCTTGCAGAAAAAAAACATTGACTTATCTAGTGTTTTATGAATTAAGACATTTTAATAAAACAGTACAGGAGTTTTTTTATTGCACTATTTCAATTTAAATGAAGAGATAATTGGAATGAACCACTTTGAATGAAGAGGAGAAGATTACAGGACCCTTTGCCTAATACTTTTTCATTTGCTTTTCTTGTTAAACTGAAGCAGTCATGACATTTTCAACTCACCCCCTCATAATATAGCAGGGTATTGTACGACTCCCAGATGCACCATTCCTGTACACCTACTATATTAAAACTGCAAGTAATGTAATTTTTTGAATATTAGCGATATAATATTGCTTTCAGGTGGACTATTTTATAGGTTTCTCTTGAAAGATACTTCTTTCAATGTAAAATCTTACGACTAATTTCTCAATTTATCCCTCAACTAAAATAGTTTATCTGGCGATTATCACATTGATGTTTGCGGGAGCTTGCTGTGTGCCCATTGGCTGCAGCCTTTCCCATATTGTAATAGTGACTACACTTCAGAAAGTACTTCATTGGTTGGAAAAGCGCTTTGGGACATCAAGCGGTTGTGAAAGGCGCTATATAAATGCAAGTCTTTCTTTTTCACCGTGAGAGCCCTTCTCTTCACTGTTAACATTTTCAATTGAGGTACGGGGTATCCCATTCCGTGGAGTACCGTGCAATGGGAACACTTTACGTCACAAGACCACAAATTGTTCTCTCCTCCTATGCACCGTACTTTAAACCATTACTTTCTATCCCAGCCCATGAAATTGCACTGAATGTATTTCATCCATAGGAAATATGCATGGCTCAACGGAACTAAAGAAAGACTTGAATTTATATAGCACCTTTATCAACCACCAGATGTCTCAAATCACTTTACAGCCAATGAAGTACTTTTTGAAGTGTAGTCACTGTTGTAATGTGGGAAACACAGCAGCCAATTTGTGCACAGCAAGCTCCCACAGGCAGCAATGTGATGATGACCAGATAATCTGTTTTTGTTACGTTTGAGGGGTAAATATTGGCCCCAGGACACCAGGCATAACACCCCTGCTCTTCTTTAAAATAATGCCATGGGATCTTTTATGTCCACTTGAGAGGGCAGACGGGGCCTCGGTTTAACATCTCATGTGAAAAATGGCACCTCCGACAGTATAGCACTCCCCTGAAGCGTCAGCCTAGATTTTGTGCTGACGTCCCTGGAGTGGGACTTAAACCCACAACCTTCTGATTCAGAGACGAATGTGCTGCCCACTGAGCCACAGCGTCACAATGGTTCTGTAATATGTTGTGTCCCTGTGACAGTACAGTTTAGTACTGAATTCCTAGGAGCATAGAAACATAGAAACATAGAAAATAGGTGCAGGAGCAGGCCATTCAGCCCTTCTAGTCTGCACCGCCATTCAATGAGTACATGGCTGAACATGAAACTTCAGTACCCCCTTCCTGCTTTCTCGCCATAACCCTTGATCCCCCGAGTAGTAAGGACTTCATCTAACTCCCTTTTGAATATATTTAGTGAATTGGCCTCAACTACTTTCTGTGGTAGAGAATTCCACAGGTTCACCACTCTCTGGGTGAAGAAGTTTCTCCTCATCTCGGTCCTAAATGGCTTACCCCTTATCCTCAGACTGTGACCCCTGGTTCTGGACTTCTCCAACATTGGGAACATTCTTCCTGCATCGAACCTGTCTAAACCCGTCAGAATTTTAAACGTTTCTATGAGGTCCCCTCTCATTCTTCTGAACTCCAGTGAATACAAGCCCAGTTGATCCAGTCTTTCTTGATAGGTCAGTCCCGCCATCCCGGGAATCAGTCTGGTGAATCTTCGCTGCACTCCCTCAATAGCAAGAATGTCCTTCCTCAAGTTAGGAGACCAAAACTGTACACAATACTCCAGGTGTGGCCTCACCAAGGCCCTGTACAACTGTAGCAACACCTCCCTGCCCCTGTATTCAAATCCCCTCGCTATGAAGGCCAACATGCCATTTGCTTTCTTAACCGCCTGCTGTATCTGCATGCTAACCTTCAATGACTGATGTACCATGACACCCAGGTCTCGTTGCACCTTCCCTTTTCCTAATCTGTCACCATTCAGATAATAGTCTGTCTCTCTGTTTTTACCACCAAAGTGGATAACCTCACATTTATCCACATTATACTTCATCTGCCATGCATTTGCCCACTCACCTAACCTATCCAAGTCACTCTGCAGCTTAATAGCATCCTCCTCGCAGCTCACACTGCCACCCAACTTAGTGTCATCCGCAAATTTGGAGATACTGCATTTAATCCCCTCGTCTAAATCATTAATGTACAATGTAAACAGCTGGGGTCCCAGCACAGAACCTTGCGGCACCCCACTAGTCACTGCCTGCCATTCTGAAAAGTACCCGTTTACTCCTACTCTTTGCTTCCTGTCTGACAACCAGTTCTCAATCCACGTCAGCACACTACCCCCAATCCCATGTGCTTTAACTTTGCATATTAATCTCTTGTGTGGGACCTTGTCGAAAGCCTTCTGAAAGTCCAAATATACCACATCAACTGGTTCTCCTTTGTCCACTTTACTGGAAACATCCTCAAAAAATTCCAGAAGATTTGTCAAGCATGATTTCCCTTTCACAAATCCATGCTGACTTGGACCTATCATGTCACCATTTTCCAGATGCACTGCTATGACATCCTTAATAATTGATTCCATCATTTTACCCACTACTGAGGTCAGGCTGACCGGTCTATAATTCCCTGTTTTCTCTCTCCCTCCTTTTTTAAAAAGTGGGGTTACATTGGCTACTCTCCACTCGATAGGAACTGATCCAGAGTCAATGGAATGTTGGAAAATGACTGTCAATGCATCCGCTATTTCCAAGGCCACCTCCTTAAGTACTCTGGGATGCAGTCCATCAGGCCCTGGGGATTTATCGGCCTTCAATCCCATCAATTTCCCCAACACAATTTCCCGACTAATAAAGATTTCCCTCAGTTCCCCCTCCTTACTAGACCCTCTGACCCCTTTTATATCCGGAAGGTTGTTTGTATCCTCCTTAGTGAATACCGAACCAAAGTACTTGTTCAATTGGTCTGCCATTTCTTTGTTCCCCGTTATGACTTCCCCTGATTCTGACTGCAGGGGACCTACGTTTGTCTTTACTAACCTTTTTCTCTTTACATACCTATAGAAACTTTTGCAATCCACCGTAATGTTCCCTGCAAGCTTCTTCTCGTACTCCATTTTCCCTGCCCTAATCAAACCCTTTGTCCTCCTCTGCTGAGTTCTAAATTTCTCCCAGTCCCCAGGTTCGGTGCTATTTCTGGCCAATTTGTATGCCACTTCCTTGGCTTTAATACTATCCCTGATTTCCCTAGATAGCCACGGTTGAGCCACCTTCCCTTTTTTATTTTTACGCCAGACAGGAATGTACAATTGTTGTAATTCATCCATGCGGTCTCTAAATGTCTGCCATTGCCCATCCACAGTCAACCCCCTAAGTATCATTCGCCAATCTATCCTAGCCAATTCACGCCTCATACCTTCAAAGTTACCCTTCTTTAAGTTCTGGACCATGGTCTCTGAATTTACTGTTTCATTCTCCATCCTAATGCAGAATTCCACCATATTATGGTCACTCTTCCCCAAGGGGCCTCGCACAATGAGATTGCTAATTAATCCTCTCTCATTACACAACACCCAGTCTAAGATGGCCTCCCCCCTAGTTGGTTCCTCAACATATTGGTCTAGAAAACCATCCCTTATGCACTCCAGGAAATCCTCCTCCACCGTATTGCTTCCAGTTTGGCTAGCCCAATCTATGTGCATATTAAAGTCATCCATTATAACTGCTACACCTTTATTGCATGCACCCCTAATTTCCTGTTTGATGCCCTCCCCAACATCCCTATTAATGTTTGGAGGTCTGTACACAACTCCTACTAACGTTTTTTGCCCTTTGGTGTTCTGCAGCTCTACCCATATAGATTCCACATCATCCAAGCTAATGTCTTTCCTAACTATTGCATTAATCTCCTCTTTAACCAACAATGCTACCCCACCTCCTTTTCCTTTTATTCTATCCTTCCTGAATGTTGAATACCCCTGAATGTTGAGTTCCCAGCCCTGATCATACTGGAGCCACGTCTCTGTAATCCCAATCACATCATATTTATTAACATCTATTTGCACAATTAATTCATCCACCTTATTGCGGATACTCCTTGCATTAAGACACAAAGCCATCAGGCTTGTTTTTTTAACACCCTTTGTCCTTTTAGAATTTTGCTGTACAGTGGCCCTTTTTGTTCTTTGCCTTGGGTTTCTCCGCCCTCCACTTTTCCTCATCTCCTTTCTGTCTTTTGCTTTTGCCTCCTTTTTGTTTCCCTCTGTCTCCCTGCATTGGTTCCCATCCCCCTGTCATATTAGTTTAAATCCTCCCCAACAGCACTAGCAAACACTCCCCCTAGGACATTGGTTCCAGTCCTGCCCAGGTGCAGACCGTCCGGTTTGTACTGGTCCCACCTCCCCCAGAGCCGGTCCCAATGCCCCAGGAATTTGAATCCCTCCCTGCTGCACCACTGCTCAAGCCACGTATTCATCTGCGCTATCCTGCGATTCCTACTCTGACTATCACGTGGCACTGGTAGCAATCCCGAGATTACTACTTTTGAGGTCCTACTTTTTAATTTAGCTCCTCGCTCCTTAAATTCGTTTCGTAGGACCTCATCCCTTTTTTTACCTATGTCGTTGGTACCAATGTGCACCACGACAACTGGCTGTTCTCCCTCCCATTTCAGAATGTCCTGCACCCGCTCCGAGACATCCTTGACCCTTGCACCAGGGAGGCAACATACCATCATGGAGTCTCGGTCGCGGCTGCAGAAACGCCTATCTATTCCCCTCACAATTGAATCCCCTATCACTATTGCTGTCCCACTCTTTTTCTTGCCCTCCTGTGCAGCAGAGCCAGCCACGGTGCCATGAACTTGGCTGCTGCTGCTCTCCCCTGATGAGTCATCCCCCTCAACAGTACCCAAAGCAGTGTATCTGTTTTGCAGGGGGATGACCACAGGGGACCCCTGCACTACCTTCCTTGCACTACTCTTCCTGCTGGTCTTCCATTCCCTAGCTGGCTGTGGACCCTTTCCCTGCGGTAAGACCAACTCACTACACGTGATACTCACGTCATTCTCAGCATCGTGGATGCTCCAGAGTGAATCCACCCTCAGCTCCAACTCCGCAACACGGACAGTCATGAGCTTGAGGTGGACACACTTCCCGCACACGTAGTCGTCAGGGACACCGGAAGTGTCCCTGAGTTCCCACATGGTACAGGAGGAGCATAACACCCGACCGAGCTCTCCTGCCATGACTTAACCCTTAGATACACTTAAATTGGTAATAACAATGTTAAAAGTTACTGACTAATATAAGAAGAAAAAGAAAAACTACTCACCAATCACCAGCCAATCACTTACCCCCTAGGCTGTGACGTCACCTTTGTTTCTTTCTTTGCCTTCTCTCTGTAGCTGCACCGGTACGCCTCTCGCCGACCCCGGACTAGCGCTGCTCCGAGCTCCCGCCTCCTCGACTGACTGCTCGAACTGCTCGACTCCCGCTGGCCTTTATAGGCCTCTCGCCGACCCCGGACTAGCGCTGCTCCGAGCTCCCGCCTCCTCGACTGACTGCTCGAACTGCTCGACTCCCGCTGGCCTTTATAGGCCTCTCGCCGACCCCGGACTCGCGCTGCTCCGAGCTCCCGCCTCCTCGACTGACTGCTCGAACTGCTCGACTCCCGCTGGCCTTTATAGTGTGCCAGGCATGGCTTAGTGGGTAACACTCTTGCCTCTGAGTCAGAAGGTTGTGGGTTCAAGTTCCACTCCAGGGACTTGAGCACATAAATCTAGGCTGACATTCCAGTGCAGTGCTGAGGGAGTGCTACACTGTCGGAGGTGCCGTC
The DNA here is from genome assembly GCF_044704955.1 of Pristiophorus japonicus. NCBI lineage: Eukaryota > Metazoa > Chordata > Chondrichthyes > Pristiophoridae > Pristiophorus > Pristiophorus japonicus. The sequence continues at coordinate 72,489,357 of NC_091997.1, read as the reverse complement.
TTTTGGATGAGATGTTAAACCGAGGACCCGTCTGCTCTCTCAGGTGGATGCTAAAGATCCCATGGCATTATTTCGAAGCAGAGCAGGGGAGTTCTCCCCGGTGTCCTGAGCCAATATTTACCCCTCAATCAACATAACAAAAACAAATGATCAGGTCATTATCACATTGCTATTTGTAGGGAGCTTACTGTGCACAAATTGGCTGCCGTGTTTCCCTGCAGTACAACAGTGACTACACTCCAAAATGACTGTAAAGCGCTTTGAGAAGTCTAGTGGTCGTGAAAGGCGCTGTATAAATGCACGTCGTTTGTTTGTTATATAAGCTCAGATGCCATTCCAAGCTTGTTTGTATGGACAGAACTGGGAGCACCACCAAGATGAGGTCAGCAGCGGCCTCGGGTTATGCCCGCTGCAGAATACTTGTTGGCCACATCCCTCACACCGGCATGAACTGTTGACCAACCTAAAACGATCTCCTTGTCAACAGAGAGTAACGTCAGCTGTTTTGTAGTACAAAGCTGATGGCATCAATGAGTGTTGCTCACTCCATCTCCTCGTGAACAATAAAATATCTCAAAGCATGAAATCTTGTCTGGTGCTGGGTGACATTCTCTGCTGTTGGTTAGCAATAAAAAAATGAACAGGACTTTCGTTCCCACTAGTTACGCCGCCCGCGCTTCTCACAGGCAGACATCGATATCAGGCAAATGGTGCCAACCAGTTCCGCTACCATAGCCACCAATTACAAACAGGATTAAGCACGCTGGCTTTTTATTTTATTCGTTCCTGGGATGTGGGCGTCGCTGGCAAAGCCGGCATTTATTGCCCTTCCCTAATTGCCCCTTGAGAAGGTGGTGGTGAGCCGTCACCTTGAACCGCTGCAGTCCGTGTGGTGAAGGTGCTCCCACAGTGCTGTTAGGGAGGGAGTTCCAGGATTATGATCCAGCAATGATGAAGGAACGGCCGGTATATTTCCAAGTGTGTGACTTGGAGGGGAACGTGGAGGTGATGGTGTTCCCCATGCACCTGCTGCCCTTGTCCCTCTAGGCGGTAGAGGTTGTGGGTTTGGGAGGTGCTGCCGAAGAAGCCTTGGCGAGTTGCTGCAGTGCATCTTGTAGATGGTGCACACTGCAGCCAGGGGGCGCCGGTGGTGGAGGGAGTGAATGTTGAAGGTGGTGGATGGGGTGCCAATCAAGCGGCCTGCTTTGTCCTGGATAGTGTCGAGCTTCTTGAGTGTTGTTGGAGCTGCACTCATCCAGGCAAGTGGAGAGTATTCCAGCACACTCCTGACTTGTGCCTTGTAGATGGTGGGAAGGCTCTGGGGAGTCAGGAGGTGAGACACTAGCCACAGAATACCCAGCCTCTTTTAAAGGCTCCGTTGGTTTCAGGCAAAGCCAGGTCTTCAATCAACTGCTTGCTTTGTTCAGCGGGAGACAGCCATAAAGTGAGGCTTTCGGGCTGATTTGATCAAATGGTTTGACCGTCCACCGGGCACAGTGAGCAAATCGTGTTGGCACGAACCCGCCTGCTACATGTGGTGGGGATTGTATAAACCAGGGAAACACTGTTGCATGCCTACCGTGAGGTAGGGGGGTCCCGTCTGCTCTCTCAGGTGAACGTAAAAGATTCCATGGCACTAGTTCGAAGAAGAGCAAGGGAGTTCTCCCCGGTGTCCTGGCCAATACTTATCCCTCAACCAACATTACTAAAACAGATTATCCTGTCATTATGTGGGAGCTTGCTGTGCGCAAATTGGCTGCCACGTTTCCCACATTACAACAGTGACTGCACTCGCGTTTTGAGACGTTCCTTCCTTCCTACCTTCCTTCCAACCTCCCTCCCTTCCTTCCTTCCTATAGAATGCTGCTTAAAAACTGAGACAGGTATTGGCAGGTATGCCTGTATGTGTGTGCGAGAGACACCAATATAACACACCCCAATCCTTGAAAAGCTACCAATCAAATTTGTTGTGAGATACTAATTATTTGCTCAGTCCATAGATACAGGAATTTTATACAAACTCTTACTAATATCATAAAGTTCAATTAAAATCCCAACATGTGTAAATGGCTAACTAGTGTCCAAGGTTGTACAGATGGATGGATGCCAACTACTAGTTCGACTTTAATCTCTTAGAGTGTAAATAGTGTCCTAGAACTGCCAGCACACTGGCAAATATATTGACATAATTTATGAAAGTGACAGGATTCATTTGGCTGGCATATATGAGGGTGATTTAAAATGCATAGAAGCTCAAAGTATCAAATTGTAAAATACATTTGTTCCGAGCACAGATGCCCATAGCAGATCAAAATAGCTGTTCAGTTGGTTGTGCATTGAACATTGGAACATTAGGAACAAGAGCAGGCCATCAAGCCCCGAGCGTGTTCTATCATTCAATTCGTTCATTAGACTGATCTGTATCTCCACTCCATCTATCCGCCTTGGTTCCGTGACCCTTCACATCCTTACCAAAGAAAAATATATAAATCTCAGTTTTGATATTTTCAATTGACGCCCCCCCTCCCCCCTGCTCCCCCCTCCTCCCTTCCCCCCCCCCCCCCCCACACACACCCCAGACTCAACAGCTTTTTGGGGGAGAGAGTTTGAGATTTCCACCACCCTTTATGTGAAGATCTGCTTCCTGACATCAGCCCTGAACGGCCTGGCTCTAATTTTAAGGTTACGCCCTGTCTGCTCACTCAAGTGGATGTCAAAGATCCCATGACACTATTTCGAAAAAGAGCAGGAGACTTATCCGTGGTGTCCTGGGCCAATATTTATCCCTCAATCAACATCACTGAAACTAGAAATGCAAGTCTCTCTTTCTTTCAGTACTCAATATTAAGGTTTCAAAATTCTCATCATTGTTTTCAAATCTCTCCACGGCCTCGCCCCTCCCTATCTCTGTAATCTCCTCCAGCCCCACAACCCCCCGAGATGTCTGCGCTCCTCTAATTCTGCCCTCTTGAGCATCCCTGATTATAATCACTCAACTATCGGTGGCCGTGCCTTCCGTTGCCTGGGCCCTAAGCTCTGGAACTCCCTGCCTAAACCTCTCCGCCTCTCTACCTCTCTTTCCTCCTTCAAGCCGCTCCTTAAAACATACCTCTTTGACCAAGCTTTTGCTCACTTGCCCTAATTTCTCCTTATGCGGCTCGGTGTCAAATTTCTTGTCTCATAACACTCCTGTGAAGCTGTTGTGTATGGAGAAAGAGTCAGACTGAACACTGTGAGCTCAAAGTAAAGTGTGACAGTCTTTTATTGCAGGTCTCCAGAGTGCCTCTCCAATCTGTGAAGCCTCCTTAAATACCTGTGCTCCCAAGGGACTCCAGGGGATGAGCCCTCTAGTAGCTGTACAGAGTAAATACAAGTATACATATATAACACCACCCCCGCCCCCCCCCCAAAATCAATAGTGTAACTATTTACAATGTGAGTCGATCTGGGGCCCTTCTTGCCCTGGTTGATCATCTCGGTGTGAAAGCTGATGTTGTTGAAGCATTTTTTGGGCCCTCACTGGGCTGCTGTGCAGCTGGCTTTGCTAGACTGCCTGGTGTGTTGGGCCCTGCAGGGTTGCTGTGGATGATGGGTTCTGCTTCGTGGTCAACCGTGGTGTCGATTGCCACTGGTGTGTATGTTGGGGGATCAAAAAATGTAGGGTCCAAGGTGGGTTGCTCAGGATTGTCCGTGAATATGAGTTTGATTTGGTCAAAGTGTTTCTGGTGAATGAGTCCATTTGAAAGTTTGACCCGAAACACCCTGCTTCCCTCTTTGGCCACGACAGTGCCGAGAAGCCACTTGGGACCATGTCCATAATTTAATACAAATACAGGATCATTGATTTCAATCTCGCGTGACACATTTGCGCTATCATGGTATGCACTTTGTTGAAGTCGCCTGCTCTCTACCTGTTCATGTAGATCAGGGTGAACTAACGAGAGCCTTGTCTTAAGTGCTCTTTTCATGAGCAGTTCAGCAGGTGGGATCCCAGTGAGTGAGTGGGTTCTCGTGCGGTAGCTAAGCAGGACTCGGGATAGGCGAGTCTGCAGTGAGCCTACAGTTACCCTCTTCAAGCCTTGCTTGATGGTTTGCACTGCTCACTCTGCCTGACCATTGGATGCTGGTTTAAATGGCGCAGAAGTGACATGTTTGATCCCGTTGCGGGTCATGAATTCTTTGAACTCGGCACTGGTAAAACATGGCCCATTGTCGCTCACCACGACATCGGGTACGCCATGTGTGGCAAACATGGCCCGCAGGCTTTCAGTCGTGGCTAGCTGACATTATCTCACATTCAATCCACTTGGAGTATGCGTCTACAACCACAAGGAAAATTTTACCCAAGAACGGGTCTGCATAGTAGACGTATACCCTAGACGTCGGGTCAAGACCATAAAATTCGTGGCGCCTCCCTGGGTACATTGCTTAACTGCGAGCATGTATTACATTTGTGAATGCATGACTCTAAGTCCGCATCGATACCGGGCCACCACACATGGATCTGGCTATTGCTTTCATCCTGGGTGGGTACTATGGAGGTCATCGATGAAGGTGTCTCTGCCCTTCTTGGGGACCACTACTCGATTGCCCCACAGAAGGCAGTCTGCCTATATAGACATTTCAACTTTACGCCATTGGAACAGCTTTATCTCTTCCTGCATTTCCACTGGGACACTGGACCAGCTCCCGTGAAGCCAAGAGCTTTTGACGAGAGATAATAAGGGGTCCTGGCTTGTCCAGGTTTTGATCTGCTGGGCAATGACGGGTGATTTCTCACTCTCAAATGCTTCCATAACCATGGCTAAATCTGCAGGCTGCGCCATTTCCACAGTTTTCTGTGCCTGGCCTGTGGCGGATGGCATAGTTGTATGCGGACAACGTGAGCGCCCATCTCTGGATGCGAGCTGATGTGTTGGTATTTATGCCTTTACTCTCGGAGAACAGGGATATAAGTGGTTTATGGTCAGTTTCCAATTCGAATTTTAGCCCAAACAGATATTGATGCATTATCTTTACCCCATAGACACACGCTAAAGCTTCTTTCTCAATCATGCTGTAGGTTCTCTCAGCCTTAGACAGACTCCTGGATGCATAAGCAACCGGTTGCAGTTTCCCGAAATCATTAGCTTGTTGCAATACACACCCGACGCCATATGACGACGCATCACATGCTAGTACCAAACGCTTACATGGACCATACAACACAAGCAATTTGTTTGAGCATAACAATTTTCTCGCTTTTATAAAGGCATTTTCTTGGCTTTTGCCCCAAACCCATTCGCCCCCTTTTCATAGGAAGACATGTAGTGGTTCTATCAGTGTGCTGAGACCAGGTAAGAGTTACCAAAGTAGTTCAGGAGTCCCAGAAACGACCGCAGTTCTGTCACATTCTGTGGCCTTGGTGCGTTCTCGATTGCCTCCGTCTTCGCGTTGGTGGGCCTGATGCCATCCGCCGCAATCCTTCTTCCCAGGAACTCCACTTCAGGCACCAGGAAAACGCACTTCGAGTGTTTTAACCTGAGCCCCATGTGGTTGAGTCGACTAAGAAACTCCTCCAGGTTCTGCAGGTACTTGAATGTGTTCCGACCTGTGACCAAGATGTTGTCCTGGAAGACCACGGTGTGCGGGACCGACTTCAGTAAGCTTTCCATGTTTCTCTGGAATATCACCGCGGCCAATCGGATTCCAAACGGGCATCTATTATAAACTAAAAGACCTTTGTGCGTGTTGATGCAGGTGAGGGCCTTCGATGATTCCTCCAGTTCCTGCGTCATGTAGGCTGAAGTCAGATCCAGCTTCGTGAACGTCTTTCCTCCCGCCAGTGTTGCAAACAGATCGTTGGCCTTTGGTAGTGGGTATTGGTCCTGCAGGGAGAAATGATTGATAGTTACTTTGTAATCGCCACAGATTCTGATGGTGCTATCTCCCTTGAGGACTGGGATGATAGGACTGGCCCACTTATTGATGCCCTCTCTTTGCAGCCAGTCTAGCTCGATCTCTACCCTTTCTCTCATCATATACGGTACTGCTCTCGCCTTGTGATGGATGGGTCGCGCCCCCGGAATTAGGTGGATCTGCGCTTTTGCTCCTTGGAATTTCCCGATGCCTGGTTCGAACAGCGAAGGAAATTTGTTTAAGACCTAAGCACACAAAGTGTCGTCAGCGGGCAATAGCACTCGGACGTCGTCCCAGTTCCAGCGTATCTTTCCCAGCCAGCTCATGCCGATCTGCGTGGAACCATCGCCCGGTACCACCCAGAGTGGTAGCATGTGCACCGCTCCATCGTAGGAGACCTTTATGGTAGCACTGCCGATTACAGAAATCAGTTCTATTGTGTAAGTTCTTAGTTTCAGGGGAAGTCATAACAGGGAACAAAGAAATGGCAGACCGATTGAACAAGTACTTTGGTTCGGTATTCACTAAGGAGGACACAAACAACCTTCCGGATATAAAAAGGGTCAGAGGGTCTCGTAAGAAGAAGGAACTGGGGGAAATGCTTATTAGTCGGGAAATTGTGTTGGGGAAATTGATGGGATTGAAGGCCGATAAATCCCCAGGGCCTGATGAACTGCATCCCAGAGTACTTAAGGAGGTGGCCTTGGAAATAGCAGATGCATTGACAGTCATTTTCCAACATTCCATAGACTCTGGATCAGTTCATATGGAGTGGAGGGTAGCCAATGTAACCCCACTTTTTAAAAAAGGAGGGAGAGAGAAAACAGGGAATTATAGACCGGTCAACCTGACATCGGTAGTGGGTAAAATGATGGAATCAATTATTAAGGATGTCATAGCAGCACATTTGGAAAATGGTGACATGATAGGTCCAAGTCAGCATAGATTTGTGAAAGGGAAATCATGCTTGACAAATCTTCTGGAATTTTTTGAGGATGTTTCCAGTAGAATGGACAAGGGGGAACCAGTTGATGTGGTGTATTTGGACTTTCAGAAGGCTTTCGACAAGGTCCCACACAAGAGATTAATGTGCAAAGTTAAAGCACATGGGATTGGGGGTAGTGTGCTGACGTGGATTGAGCACTGGTTATCAGACAGGAAGCAAAGAGTAGGAGTAAATGGGTACTTTTCAGAATGGCAGACAGTGACTAGTGGGATACCGCAAGGTTCTGTGCTGGGGCTCCAGCTGTTTACATTGTACATTAATGATTTAGACGAGGGGATTAAATGTAGTATCTCCAAATTTGCAGATGGTGGCAGTGTGAGCTGCGAGGAGTATGCTATGAGGCTGCAGAGTGACTTGGATAGGTTAGGTGAGTGGGCAAAGGCATGGCAGATGAAGTATAATGTGGATAAATGTGAGGTTATCCACTTTGGTGGTAAAAACAGAGAGACAGACTATTATCTGAATGGTGACAGATTAGGAAAAGAGGAGGTGCATAGAGACCTGGGTGTCATGGTCCATCAGTCATTGAAGGTTGGCATGCAGGTACAGCAGGCGGTTAAGAAAGCAAATGGCATGTTGGCCTTCATAGCGAGGGGATTTGAGTACAGGGGCAGGGAGGTGTTACTACAGTTGTACAGGGTCTTGGTGAGGCCACACCTGGAGTATTGTGTACAGTTTTGGTCTCCTAACTTGAGGAAGGACATTCTTGCTATTGAGGGAGTGCAGCAAAGGTTCACCAGACTGATTCCCGGGATGGCGGGACTGACATATCAAGAAAGACTGGATCAACTGGGCTTGTATTCACTGGAGTTCAGAAGAATGAGAGGGGATCTCATAGAAATGTTTAAAATTCTGACGGGTTTAGACAGGTTAGATGCAGGAAGAATGTTCCCAATGTTGGGGCAATCCAGAACCAGGGGTCATAGTCTAAGGATGAGGGGTAAGCCATTTAGGACCTTGATGAGGAGAAACTTCTTCACCCAGAGAGTGGTGAACCTGTGCAATTCTCTACCACAGGAAGTTGTTGAGGCCAATTCACTAAATATATTCAAAAATAAGTTAGATGCAGTCCTTACTACTAGGGGGATCAAGGGGTATGGCGAGAAAGCAGGAATGGGGTACTGAAGTTGCATGTTCAGCCATGAACTCATTGAATGGCGGTGCGGGCTCGAAGGGCCAAATGGCCTACTCCTGCACCTATTTTCTATGTTTCTATGTTTCTATGTTTCGTGCGGACTGGAGTTAAGACTGGCCTTGAGGTCTTGTTGCACCATAACCTTTCGAAAGTCCTTTTGCCCATGATGGACTGGCTCGTGCCCGTGTCCAACTCCATTGACACTGGGAGCCCATTTAGTTCAACATTCAGCATTATCGGGGGACAATTCATGGTGAATGTGTGCACCCATGTACCTCTGCCTCCCCTATCTAAGGCTCTGATTCATTGTGTTCCTCTGTGGATCTGTTCTCCTCTGCAACATAGTGGTTTACAGGTTTAACAGACTTTGCAGCTCACCTGCACACTCGTTGGAGGTGTCTCATTGTTCCACAGCCCTTGCAAATGTACCCTTTGAATCGGCATGAATGGACACTATGATCATCCCCACAGCACCAACAAGGTGTTAATGGCCTTGCATTCATGGAATCTGAGACATCTGCGGATGTGTAGCTGCAGGCATGCCCTGTACGTTACGATTCGAAAACAACATCACTTTGTTCATAGTACTTGTAGCAGCATGTGTGTGCTGAGAGATTTGCTTTGTATTGTCACTGGTGGCAATGAACGCCTGGGCTATCACTATGGCCTTACTCAAGGTTGGGGTTTCTACAGTCAAAAGTTTGCGAAGTATGGTTTCGTGGCCAATGCCAAGCGCGAAAAAGTCTCTGAGCATGTGCTTCAAATGTCCTTCAAATTCGCAATGTCCTGCAAGGCATCTCAGCTCGGCGACATAACTCACCACTTCCTGGCCTTCAGACCTTTTGTAGGTGTAGAACTGGTACCTCGACATCAGAACGCTTTCCTTCGGGTACAAATGCTCCCGGAACAGTGTGCACAAATCGTCGTACATTTCTCCGTAGGTTTCACTGGAATGAGCAGATTCTTCATGAGGCCATACATTGGTGCCCCACAGACGGTGAGGAGGATCGCCCTTCGTTTGGCAGCACTCTCTTCCCCATCTAGCTCATTGACCACAAAGTATTGGTCGAGTAATTCCACAAAGGTTTCCCAATCATCTCCCTCCGAGAATTTCTCCAGGATGCCCACTGTTCTCTGCATCTTTGGGTTCGCTATCTGTATCTCGTCGCCAGTTGTTGTGTATGGAGATAGAGTCAGACTGAACACTGTGAGCTCAAAGTAAAGTGTGACCGTAGTCTTTTATTGCAGGTCTCCAGAGTGCCTTTCCAACCTGTGAAGCCTCCTTAAATACCTGTGCTCCCAAGGGATTATGGGATCCCTTGGGACTCCAGGGGATGAGCCCTCTGGTGACTGTACAGAGTAAATACAAGTATACATATATAACAGAAGCGCCTTGGGATGTTTTACTACGTTAAAGGCGCTATATAAATACAAGTTGTTGTTGTTTGCACATCCCTTGTGTTTATTTGTGTGAGGTAAGAGAGGTTGATCAGCAACTGCAAGCAAGAGTCATCACCATCATTTGGGAAAGGGAGAAAATTGATGTGATTAAAGTTTACAGTGACTTTTCCGAGCCCCGTCTGGGACTTGGGCTCTGACAAAGGTAGCAAAGGTGGAAGGGGCAACCATATTTATGGAAGCCAGACACAATAGTAGTAGTATTAGGCATCGAGTTCACAGGTGTTTCAATGAGGGACCTTACATTCTAGGTCCCGAACTACATCCTGAAGGGTGGAAGATGCCTGTGCGTGGATTGTTTTAACGTGGGTTGGCCGTTGCACACCAGCCACCACACGGGCTTGACAGAGCTAGGTCTTGGTCCAGTGGCAAGGGTTAACCGAGACGACTGGAGACCAAGCTCTGCTGCATGGACCCAGTACGCGCACATATCGCAGTGTGGGCTGGGCCCGTGCTGCCCCTGGGCCCTCGCCTCTCCTGGGCCCCGATCTCTCACCCCTCCTCTGCCCCGATCAAAGAATGGAGCAGTCAGTAACAGGACATCAATATCTCTTATCTTGGAGTCATCAAATACTGCTGGGCTATTAGCTTGCCCAGATTCTCAGTCTGAAACGGGGCTGATCTCTTTAAACCAGTGAAGTAGTTATTCTGAGGTGTTTAAATTGTCTGACTGCTGGTCAAATTGAACTTGCATTATTACATTTTTATTGACATAGATTTTCTTATACGGAATTACGCATGGTTGAATACAAATTTTGCTTTCCAATCAAAATATGATCCGGATCAATAAAGCTTCATGTTCAAAGACATCGGTCACAAAGTCTGAATTACTTTATTGCATATTTAGTCGAAAGAGTAGACTGTGTCTGTTGATCAAAAGATCAAAGTGGCTTATCTCAGTGACTGATTGTTGAAGACTTGTGAATAGTGTATGCATCTTCACGGACAAGCCTGTGTAAGGCTCTGAATATAAGGTGTGAATTTTGTTGAGTTTAGTGTTTGCATAATATAATTATTCATATTTTGGTACTAGCTGATGTTCTGTAACTTGCTCACGTTGAGCCAGGGTCTGGAAGAAAAAGAAAAGACTTGGGTTTATATAGCGCCTTTCATGACCACCGGATGTCTCAAAGTGCCAATGAAGTACTTTTTTGAAGTGTAGTCATTGTTGTAATGTGGAAAACGCAGCAGCCAATTTGCGCACAGCAAGCTCCCATAAACAGTAATGTGATAATGACCAGATAATCTGTTTTTGTTATGGTGATTGAGGGATAAAATATTGACCAGGACGCTGGGGATAACTCCCCTGCTCTTCGAAAAAGTGCCAGGGGATCTTTTACGTCCGGCTGGTAGAGCAGACGGGGCCTCGGTTTAATGTCGCATCCAAAATACTGCAGCTCCGACAGTGCAGCATTCACTCAGCACTGCACTGGAGTGTCAACTTAACTTTATGTGCACTAGCGCTTGGAGTGGGATTTGAACCCACAATCTTTTGGTTCAGAGGTGAGTGTGCTACCCACTGAGCCACAGCTGACACTAAGCTCTGGGGCTGGGGTCTGAGAGCAATGGGAATGGAGCCAGGGTATCTGGAAGTACTGAGATGGAGTCTCTAACAGTGCTGATCAAGCGGGCTGCTTTGTCCTGGATGGTGCCGAGCTCCTTGAGTGTTTTTGGAGCTGCGCTCATTCAGGCAAATGGTGAGTACTCCATTTTGTTGATGGTGGAAAGGCTTTGGTGAGTCAGGAGGTGAGTCACTCGCCACAGAATACAAAGTCTCTGACCAGTTCTTGTAGCCACAGTATTTATGTGGTTGGTCCAGTTGAGTTTCTGGACAATGGTATTAATAAAATCAAACAATTTATCAAATGTCAAAGACTTTATGCAATTTCCAAGTATTAAAATTAACATTACGTAAGCCCTCAAAATGGTTTACTGCCTTTCTCAAAATTTCCAACTGAACATGGAGCCAAAATAAAAAGTGGGAGATTTCTCCTGATTAAGTTGGACAGCAGCCAATTGGATGGAAACCAATAATTCAAACTCATCCCCTAGCTAGGTTAACATCACTTAAAAAATACTATTTCATTCTTCCATTGAGAAAGAGCGATCCATTCATGATAAACAATCTTTATTTTGTTGCAGTATTGTAGCTGATTCCTTTGCTTTTCATAAGAACATAAGAATTAGGAGCAGGAGCAGGCCATTCGGCCCCTCAAGCCTGCTTCGCCATTCAATAAGATCATGGCTGATCTTCAACCTCAACTCCACTTTCCCACCTGATCCCTGTTCTATATGCAGACTATAGATATACTCTCTGTGTAGTCACTGTATAGTTGCATAGGATGGAGACTTGTTTACCTGATGTACTTTCAATAAGGTTTACACTGTGTGTATATACTATGCTGGCACCACTAGAGGGTGCAACTGGCGGAGACCAGGGTTTCCTGCCCTGGTGGCAGGGGCTGTATAAAAGGATAGCCACCATACGGCTGCCTCTCTTACGAATAAAGGACCAATGTCACTACAGTTTGAATACAACACATTGCCTCGTGGAGTCATTCATAAGTACATCACAGACATAACAACTGGCGACGAGAATACGGACTTTCATGCGATTATGGCTACCGTTGGCACACTAAAAGACTTTGCAGAGGGTGATGATTGGGATGCCTTCACGGAAAGACTCGAGCTATATTTTGTGGCAAACGACCTGGCAGGGGAAACGGACGCATCGGCGGAGAAACGCAAGGTTATACTGCTGACCAGTTGTGAGCCCGAAGTCTACCGCCTCGTCAGGGACTTGCTGCACCCATGAAGGCCAAGGATAAGACATACGATGAGCTGACTGAACTAATTCGCGACCAACTAAAACCAAAAGGGAGCATCCTCACGGCCAGGCACAGATTCTACACTCACTGCAGACCGGAGGGCCAGGAGATTGCAAAATATGCTGCTGACCTCAGGAGACTTGCTGCACTGTGTGATTTTCGCACGCACCTCAATGAAGCATTGTGAGACATCTTCATTTTAGGAATTGGCCACGAGGGCCTCCTTCACAAGCTATTATCTGCTGAAACCACAGTCAACCTGTAGAAGGCCAAAAGCATCAGTCAGGCGTTCATGACCTCGACCTGCAGCACCAAGCAAATTATTCATCCTGTGGACTCAAACCCAGCAAGTACTGTACACAGAATGGCGCCTTTCACAGGCAAGACTGTAGAACGTGGCTCTGCCCAGGGCAGAGAGCACAGACCTCAGGGTTCCAGAACTCAGAGTCCGCCGAGGGGTGCTAATTGAGTAGCACCACGCTGGCATTGCGGAGGAAACCATAGGGCTCACCAGTGTCGGTTTGCTGAGTACGTATGCAAAACCTGTAACATGAAGGGCCACCTCCAGCGTATATGTAAAAGAAATACAACTCACCATTTAGCAGAGTAGTCGGTAGATGACTTTGAATCCAGCGGGGAGTATGATGATTTGGCCAGAGAGGCAGCTCAGCCCCAAGAAGAAGTGTATGGAGTGTATACCTGCACCACTGATTGTCCTCCAGTGAAGATGGAAGTCGCGATAAACGGCGTTCTAGTCTTCATGGAAGTGGACACGGGAGAGAGCCAGTCAGTGATGAGCCAGGATGCTTTTGAGAGGCTATGGAACGAAAAACGACCAGAGCTGGTTCCAGTACAGGAAAAGTTGCGCACCTACACCAAGGAGCTGATCCCAGTCCTTGGTAGTGCGGATTTAAGTATAATCCATAATGGCGTGGTGCACAAGTTACCTCTGTGGATTGTTGCAGGTGATGGTCCAACGCTACTCGGAAGAAGGTGGATGGGGAAGATCCAGTGGTCCAGCAATCGATGTCCCCCATGCTCAGAGGCAGAGCAAAACCTCACCTTCGCTTGGGCCAGGCACCAGAGAACAGACCAGCACAGCACCTAAAGCACAAACCGTCCATCATGACCGCATGGAAATGATCTGACCGGAATGACCTAAAAGTACCTTCTCGGCTCCAGTGGCAGGACTCATGGGGAGGAAGATCGAGTTCACAGGCACTCTTCCAGCTTTCGTGGCAGAATCGCGAGAGAGAAGGATCAAGGCAGTTGATCTCGAGGACGGAGGCAAGATGGCGTCCCTGCTGCAGCGAGGGGCAGCGTGGCTGAAAAAAAAAGATGGCCGCGGCAATATCACGAGGTGCAACGCTGAGGGATCAACACGTGGTGTCGAACAAAGGATTTGATTGGGGTAAAGCCAGCAGGGTTCTCTTAAAGGAGACCTGCAACCAACTGAACTTAAAGAGACATTGTATACATGGCAATCAATGTAACGAACCGATTAAGATTGTGAACAAAATGTTGTTGTGAGATGTTGGGAATAGAGTGTCCCCAAAAGTAGCAAGCGAGCGAATTCGGGAGGGCAAAGGCGCTGATCCTGATGCCCTGCCCCAGGTGTCCCCACAAGTTATAGGCCAGCGACCTCAGGAGAGTGAAGGCACTGATCCTGATACCCTGCCCCAGGTCGATCCCACACTGCAGGCTCCCGACGGCACTATTCGCCACGGGCCTGAAAACAAAAACGGTGCCAATATGCGCAGTCGGCCGCCGTTGCCCAACACCCGGGTGGAGATGGCGCAGACCCCAGACCCAGTCGCTACCTTGGCCTTTGTCCGGGAGCGAAAGATCAGAACCAACGAGTTCCCCAAATGGGACCTGGAACAGTCAGGTTCCCAACACCGTTAGAGAGCAGGCAGAAGATTCTGCAGCCCTCAAAGGAGGACAGTGAGGCCACACACATCTGTGGCTCTGCCCACCAATAGGCAACGGCAAAGGCCCTGAGTCCTGGCAAGGTGAGTGAACCAAGCCCACTCCGCCAGCAGGGGGCACAGTGCCACCATCAGACAACTAGGACCCCGTCTGGTTGCTCTGGAACCAGTGTCCTCGCATACCTGTACTACCTCAGTACTGACCAGGACTGAACCACGAATACAATCTACCCAATCCTGGCACACGACCATAAAATGTAATGAATGTAAGTCACTGAAGCAAGGTGTCATGATACAAACTGGTTTTTTTTCTTCCTTTCTTTTTACTTGCACTGTGTCTGATCCTGTATGTTAGTGTCACGGGCCAGCTGTGTGGTTGAGGGGGTGGTGGGGCTGAGTGGCGGGGAATGGATGTATGTACCATGGACACACACATGGATCACACCCAGAACCCACTAGAACCTCATCAAACCATCCAAACTGGTAACCACTACCCAACGTTGTGGCAAAAGGACTTGGGGGTTAACACGGAGAGAGCCAAGCCAAAGCACAGCCAAGGTGCAAGGGCTATTGGCACTTAAGTCTGGGGAGAGCTAAGCCAGAGCACATAGTGCAAAGGTAATTGGCACAAAGGACTTGGGGGAGAGTGATGTTATATATGCAGACTATAGATATACTCTCTGTGTAGTCACTGTATAGTTGCATAACATGGAGACTTGTTTACCTGATGTACTATCAATAAGGTTTACACTGTGTATATACTATGCTGGCACCACTAGAGGGTGCAACTGGTGGAGACCGGGGTTTCCTGCCCTGGTGGCAGGGGCTGTATAAAAGGGGAGCCACCATGCGGCTGCCTCACTCTGGAGTTACGAATAAAGGACCAAGGTCACTACAGTTTGAGTACAATACATTGACTCGTGGAGTCATTCATAGGTACATTACAGACATAACAATCCCCATATCCCTTGATTCCCCTAGAGTCCAAAAATCTATCGATCTCTGCCCTGAATATACTCAATGACTGAGCATCCACAGCCCTCTGTGACAGAGAATTCCAAAGATTCACAACCCTCTGAGTGAAGAAATTTCTCCTCATCTCAGTCTTAAATGGCTGACCCCTTATCCTGAAACTATGCCCCCTAGTTCTAGACCCTCCAGCCAGGGGAGCATCTACACTATCAATCCCCCTCAGAATTGTATATGTTTCAATGAGATCACCTCTCATTCTTTTAAACCCCAGAGAGTACAGAACGAATCGACTCAAATTCTCATTTGTACTCTTCCCACCTCTTTAGTTTTTATTTGCTGCCGTTTTACTTTGAGTCAATCAGCATGACCTTATGTTGAAAGTATGATGGCAAACGTGACGACGCTTCATTGGCTGTAAAGCACTTTGGGACATAAGGTAGTTGTGAAAGGTGCTATATAAATGCAAGTCTTTCTCTCTCTTTTCATTTATTGCAGACTTTTCCCATTGTATGTACGTTCATAACTTGCGCTTTCACCATTTGCTGATAATATTCACATCTCAATTTAATTGTAAATGAACATATTGGTTACTGTCATCTGGAAAACCTGGGTCTGGAGTTTAATGTCTGCAATTCTGTAGCAAGAGTCTTCTTCTTGGGCAGTCCCTCGTGTCGAGGATGACTTGCTTCCACACCAAAAAGTGTTTCGAAGAGGTCACGAACAACATGTTGAAGGGTGGAAGATGCCTGTGCGTGGATTTTTTTAATGTGGGGTGGCCGTTGCATACCAGCCACCACACGGGCTTGACAGAGCGAGGTCTTGGTCCAGTGGCAAGGGTTAACCAAGACGACTGGAGACCAGCTCTGCTGCACGGACCTAGTGCGCGCACATATCGCAGTGTGGGCTGGGCCCGTGCTGCCCCAGGGCCCTCGCCTCTTCTGGGCCCCGAACACTCGCCTCTCCTGGGCTCCGATCACGTCGCTCATGGCCCCGATCTCTCTCTGCTCCTCTGCCACGATCTCTCGCCACGCCTCCGCCACGATCATGCACACAGCGAGCTCCTTACCTCATCGACACCCCGCCGCATCCAGACTCTTCCTCCTCCCGCCTCTCGACGGCAAGAGTAGTAATGTAGTGTGAGACATTCTTTAATGCAAGGAGGATAACCATTAATCTTTGGGTGCCTGCTTCTGTAAGAGTTGATTGCAGAAAATGTGCCGTTTGAGATTGTTGGAGACACGCTGAGTTTACAGGAATTCGTGTTTCACCATCAAGTTCAAAGACAGTTCTATAATAACCCAGATCTTAACAGTGCTAGTGATAACAGCATGAGATTCTAGTCCTGGTTGTCAGCAACTTTCAAACTTCTTTGAATCTGACAAATGGATAATTCCTAAATTTAATAGCATTTTTCTCCTCCGTGCTTGAAGAGTAATTATTTCCCCAAAGAAAGAAAGAAAGACTTGGATTTATATAACGCCTTTCGCAGATACCGGATGTCACAAAGTGCTTTACAGCGAATGAAGTACTTTTGGAGTGTACTCATTGTTGTAATGTGGGAGACACGGCAGCCAATTTGCGCACAGCAATTCACAAAGACGGCACCTCCGACAGTGCAGCACTCCCTCGGCACTGTACTGGGAGTGTCAGCCTAGATTTATGTGCTCAAGTCTCTGAAATGGGACTTGAACCCACAACCTTCTGACTCAGAGGCGAGGGTGCTGCCCACTGAGCCACGGCTGACACTAGAAAGTTGAAAAGGACCTCGTTTGAACCGTTGTAAAGAAAATAATATTTATAGTTCAGTGACCTCCACAGTAATCGGTTCATCTTGCGGATAGAGTGGATAGAGAGAAACTGTTCCCATTGGTGGAAGGGTCGAGAACCAGAGAACACAGATTTAAGGCGATTGGCAGAAGAACCAAAGGCGACATGAGGAAAAACCTTTTCACGCAGCGAGTGGTTAGGATCTGGAATGCGTTGCCTGAGAAGGTGGTGGAGACAGACTCAATCGTGGCTTTCAAAAGGGAGTTGGATAAGTACCTGAAGGAAAAAACTTTGCAGGGCTACGGGGATTGGGCGGGGGGAGTGGGACTGGCTGAAGTGCTCTTGCAGAGAGCCGGCACAGGCTCGACAGGCCAAATGGCCTCCTTCTGTGCTGTAACCGTTCTATGATTCTAATTGAGCTCTGCAAGGTTGGGCGTTTGGATAAGCTCGGGACTGATTCCAACCACAAAATTGAATCCGTGAGTTAAGCTTAGGTGTTTCTTTGTCTCGGAGGTGTCACAGGGATTTTCAGTGATCAATACTGAGCCTGTATTCTCTTTGGATTCAATCGCCGTCTGTTTTTTTAATGCCTAACTTCTGTTTTGACCTTGGAAGTTCTTAGAATAATCCTTCTTAGTCCCAACTTATGCCATTTGCAGGTAAGAACTTACTGTCAGGGGTGCGATTGTACAGATGCTCACTGCATTTAGATCAAATTCTTTTCTCTGCTGTTTTAATGGTTGAATTTGACAGTAAGTGAATTAAGCAGCAGTGCCGACAGTAATTTCAAGCTATAGGGGAATATTTCATCCTCTCACTGTTTGTACTTTAACTTCAATTGTGAGAGTAGGACCTGGGGACACCGGTTCAAGCCAGTGTAAGATATTTTTAAAGAAAGCAAGACTTGCATTTATATAGCGCCTTTCACGACCACTTTACAGCTAATGAAGAACTTTTGGAGTGTAGTCACTGTTGTAATGTGGGAAAAGCGGCAGCTAATTTGTGCACAACAAGCTCCCACAAACAGCAATGTGATAATGACCAGATAATCTGTTTTTGTTATGTTGATTGAGAGATGAATATTGGCCCAGGACACCGGGGAGAACTCCCCTGCTCTTCTTCAAAATAGTGTCATGGGATCTTTTACATCTACCTGAGAGAGCAGACGGGGCCTCGGTTTAGGGACTCATCTGAAAGACGGCACCTCCGACAGCACTGCACTGCAGTATCAGCCTAGATTTATGTGCTCAAGTCTCTGGAGTGGGACTTGAACCCACAACTTTTTGACTCAGAGGCGAGTGTGCTGCCCTCTGAGTCACTGGCTGACACTTTCAGGACTGCTATCTGGAAATTATTCTTCTCACAAAGAGTGGTCACTGTGTGGAATAAACTCCCAGATTGAGCATTGGAGACAAGGAACCCAGGAAGCATTTACGAAACAGCTGGATGCTGCAATGGGTAGGGTGGCAAATCTTTGGAATTCTCTTCCCCAAAAGTGCCGTGGATGCTCAGTATATTGAAGATGGAGATCGCTAGCTTTTTGGATGCTAAGGGAACCAAGGGATTATGGGGATATTGCGTGAAGGTGGAGTTGAACCATGATCTGATTGAATGGCGGAACGGGCTCGAGGGGCCGAATGGCCTAATCTTAAATCTGTGTCCTCTGATAAGGGGTCAGCCATTGAGGTCTGAGATGAGGAGAAATTTCTTCACTCAGAGGGTGGTGAATCTTTGGAATTCTCCACCCCAGAGGGCTGTGGATGCTCAGTCGTTGAGTATATTCAAGACGGAGATCGATAGATTTTTATATATTAGCGGAATCAGGGCAGGGCAGGAAAGTGGAGTTGAGGTAGAAGATCAGCCATGATCTCATTGAATGCCAGAGCAGGCTCAAGGGGCCGAATGGCCTACTCCTGCTCTTAATAAAGGCCCAGCTCTGTCAAGTCCGTGTGGTGGCTGATGTGCAACGGTCACCACACGTTAAAAAAATCCACACAGCTTCCATCCTTCGAGTTCAGGACTGGAACATCGGGTCCTTCATTGAAATATTTGTGAACTCATGTTGAAGCAAGTCATCCTCGTTCGAGGGACCGCCCATGATGGTGATGATATTCAAGACTAAGATCGATAGATTTTTGGACAATAAAGAGATTTGGGGATGTGGAGTTGAGGTCGAAGATCAGCCATGATCTTATTGAATGGCGGAGCAGGCTCGAGGGGCCGAGTGGCCAACTTCTGCTCCTATTTCTTATGTTCTTATGTTGTATGCATTGAGAGAAGCTGAATGGCCACCCTCGTCGGTAACTGTCTTGTGCTCTTGAGTTCATGATGTTGTAATTAAATAGTGATCGAAGACGTCACTCCACCATGTTTATTATGTCCAACAGGGTTTCAACCTCTTCTCTGGCTAATTACATTTGTGTAAAATCCCCCTGTGCATTAACTGAATGTAGATTTAATATATTTTGAACAGGTTTGCGAATTAGGAGGTTAAAAAGTCCTCTGAAACTCCCTGGATATGTTTGGAGCCAAGGTGAGGCATGTGAAGTGCATTGCAAATGTGTACCGTTTGTTAAAAGCTCAACTCTTTGTTGAAGCCAGTGGCAGCTGAATTAATTGTTAAACATTAGATGCCTGAATGGCTTGCCTTTTGACCCCGTGTACATTTCCATTATAGCTGAATCAAAACGTCGCCCGCGCGATAGAGAAACGCAAAAAAAAACTCCCTCCTCCTTCAGTGCAGCCTCCCTGAGTGTGATTCCGAGCTCCAGTCAATACGAACCAATCAAATGGAAAAGAATGTTTGTCCCCAAATGATAAAAGACTTGGGATTTATACAGCACTTTTCACGACCACCGGATGCCCCAAAGTGCTTTACAGCCAATGACGTGCTTTTGGAATGTAGTCACTATTGCAATGTGGGGAAACGCAGCAGCCAATTTGCGCACAGCAAGCTCCCACAAACAGCAATGTGATAATGACCAGATAATGTTTTTTGTTATGTTGATTGAGAGATAAATATTGGCCCCAGGACACCGGGGATAACTCCCCTGCTCTTCTTCAAAATAGTGTCATGGGATCTTTTACATCTACCTGAGAGAGCAGACGGGGCTTTGGTTTAATGTCTCATCAGATAGACAGCATGGCACTCCCTCAGCACCCGGAGTGTCAGCCTAGATTTTTGTGATCAAGCCTCTGGAGTGGTATTTGAACCCACAATCTTATGACTCAGGCAAATGTGCTGCCCACTGCCCACTGAGCCACATTCGGCTCATTGTGTCTGTGCCGGCTCTTTGAAAGAGCGATCCAATTAATCCCACTGTGCCCTACTCTTTCCCCATATCCCCTGCAATTTTTTTCCCCTTTAGAAGTATTCATCCAACTCCCTTTTTGAAAGTTACAATTGAATTTTCTTCTCCCACCATTTCAGGCAGTGAGTTCCAGTTCATAACAACTTGCTGCGTTAAAAAACTAAATGTCACCGCATCCCACCCCTCAGATTGCCGAGCTGGAAGACCCAGTCTTGGGCAGCACAGCTGCAACACGAGGCTTTCAGGCGAGAGCCCCTGCCAGCAGCCGAGGCAAAGGGCCTGATAGTGTGAGCATGGACACTGTGGCAGAGTACTGAGTCACTCAAGCCTGGTGGGTCCCAGGCCCAGGCCCTGGTACGGGAGGAATTCCGAATGAGTGACCATCAAACGTTACAGTCTCGGCATCACAAGCTTGGCAGGAAAGGAAAAAAAAATGACCAGGGTTCCGCAGGACTGGACCGGCTTGTGAAGAACTTTGTGGTCGAATAGCCTATCACAACGCACTGCCCACTCTCACACGTGAAGAAAGGTCGTTTTGGGCAGGCACCTCTTGAAAAAGAGCGGGAAAAAAAGAAATGTACAGGAGGATGGGGGAACAGTAGGTAAATGGGACTGCATAAGAACATAACAGAAGAAATAGGAGCAGGAGTAGGCCATTCGGCCCCTCGAGCCTGCTCCGCCATTCAATAAGATCATGGCTGATCTGATCATGGCCTCAACTCCAATTTCTCGCCCATTCCCCATAACCCTTGACTCCCTTATTGTTCAAAAATCTGTCTATCTCCACATTTAATATATTCAATGACCCAGCCTCCACAGCTCTCTGGGGCAGAGAATTCCACAGATTCACGACCCTCTGAGAGAAGAAATTCCTCCTCATTTCCGGTCTAAATGGGCGACCCCTTATTCTGAAACTATGCCCCCCTAGTTCGAGATTCCCCCACGAGGGGAAGCATCCTCTCTGCATCTACCCTGTCGAGCCCCCTCAGAATAATACAGATGGCTCTGCCAGAGAGCTGGCACAAGCTCGATGGGCCGAGGGGCTTCAGTCCGTGACGTAAGATTCTGTAACTTTACCTCAGCATGAACCACATCTTGCAGGAGAAATGGGACTGGGGGTGGCGGGGTTGTGGGGGAGGGGGGGGGGCGGCGGAGAGGGACAACGGAAAGAAATCAAAGTGAAAATCCGAGGAGGAAAGTAACCATCTATAAAATTAGCCGAGAGGGGGAGAGGGAGAATAAAGGCGACAAATTTCAATTTGCTGCATGAGGCGGATTGCAAATTGAACATGCAATGGCTCCAGCACTTCCATTCTTCCTTTTAATATGAATGCTAATAAGATCCATTTGGTCAAACAATGTTTTTTACCCCGAGACGAGAGCAATCTCGTCAACAACGATATTGCATTTATAAATAAACTGGGGGCCCTGCTCACAACTAATGCTTCACACGGTGTACTTGTGTGAAACTCTGCCTCACTGCAGTACAGTCATTCTTCCATGTCTGATTAGAAGTGAGATGCGATTGCATACGAACGCAAGAACATAAGAAATAGGAGCAGGAATAGGCCATTCGGCCCCTCGAGCCTGCTCCGCCATTCAATAAGACCGCGGTTGATCCGATCCTGGCCTCAACTCCACTTCCCTGCCCGCCCCTTATAACCCTTGACTCCCTTATTGCTCAAAAATCTGTCTATCTCCACCATAAATACATGCAATGTCCAATCCTCCACAGCTCTCTGGGGCAGAGAATTCTACAGATTTACAACCGTCCGAGAGAAGAAATTCCTCCTCATTTCCATTCTAAATTATGAAATTATGTCCCCCTAGTTCTAGATTCCCCCACGAAGGGAAACATCCTCACTGCATCTACCTTGTCGAGCCCCCTCAGAATCTTATATGCTTCAATAAGATCACCTCTCATTGTTCTAAACTCTAATGAGTATAGGCCAAACCTGCTCAACCTTTCTTCATAAGACACCCCCTTCATCATGGGCCTATTACCGTAACTATTATGTCTGTGATGTACTTATGGATGACTCCATGAGGCAATGTGTTGTACTCAAACTGTAGTGACCTTGGTCCTTTATTCCAAACTGCAGAGTGAGGCACAAGCATGATGAGCAGCCTTTTATACTGGGCCCTGCCACCAGGGCAGGAAACCCCGGTCTTCACCAGTTGCACCCTCTAGTGGTGCCAGCATAGTATATACACAGTGTAAACCATATTGATAGTACATCAGGTAAACAAGTCTCCATCTTATGCAACCACACAGAGAGTACATCCATAGTCGCATATACAACAGTAACGACATGATGGTTTGCAGTCTCACAATACAGGCCCGCCATCCAAGCAGGCTCAGGCAGTGAGTGTTGCTGGTCTATTTGACCAGGGGTCGGGGGTCACAGTCAAACCCAGTTCCAGAGGTGAAGCAACGCCGCGATTTTAAAATTCTCATCCATATTTTCAAGCCCTCCCCCTCCCTATCTCTGTAATCTCCTCCAGCCCCACAATTCCACACCCACCCCCGAGATATCTCCGCTCCTCTAATTCTGTCCTCATGTCCATCCCTGATTATAATCGCTCCACCATCAGTGGCTGTGCCTTCAGCTGCCTTGGCCCCAAGCTCTGGAATTCCCTGCCTAAACCTCTCCGCCTCTCTCTCCTGCCTTAAGACGCTCCTCAGAACCAAAATCTGAGCTCTAAAAATAGCTGTAATTACACTGTAATTATACTTGTATGAACAGATAAATTCGCAACATTTTAAAGCCACTTTATTAGGCCCGAAGCTTTGGAATTCCCTCCCTAAACCTCTCCACCTCTCTCCCGCTCTTTCCTCCTTTAAGTCGCTCCATAAAACCTACCTCTTTGGTCAAGATTTTGGTCGCCTGCGCTAATATCGCCTCTCTATCGGTGTCAAATTTTGTTTTAGAACGCTTCTGTAAAGGGCCTTGGGGAACGTTTTACTATGTTAAAGGCGCTATATAAATACAAGTTGTTGTAGAGGTCACTGGACAGTGGCCAAGAGTAGGGATTCGAGCTCATTCTCCTCTCTAGCTGGTCCAGCAACACTGAGGATTTAGTCAATGAAAAGTGAAATGAGGATGACCCGAGATTCGGATCAATATATCTTCCGTTGGTCGCACTGTAGCCTGAATGGCAGCTTGAAGGTCAAGACGTATTTTTTACTCTTAAGCCTGCACTTTGTCAAAATGAGTAAGAGCAATGATTTATTTTCTGAGCTACTTTGAGAACTGCTTTCGCCCAAAGTGCTCTCTGATGATCACTGAGCAAGGGCCACAGCAAACCAGTACACAACGGGCAAATCCATCTACTTCACTCCGTGAGGCATAAAGCAGCCAAGCAGATCACAGTCCGAGTGGCAGTCTCGTTTATTAGCAGCACAGGGAGGGGCTGGTGTGAGTTAGTAAAGCTCCGAGGGGCTGGTGTGTCAGTTCGAGCACAGCGAGGGCTGGTGTGAGTTGCTACAACTCTTTTAAATACGGTGATTGCCGTAATGTATTTGCTCCTACGCCGCCCTGGGGCCAACGCTCGCCGCTGCTTTTATGGCTCTGACCAGCCGCTGATGGTCTCTCGTAGGTCGGGGCCGCCAGAGACCATAAGCGGCAGGGTAGGGCCATAAAAGGAGCGGCGAGCTGTGGCCACGGGCAGAATGGCGGCGTACCATTGCAAGGTACAGCGCGAGCTGATGCAGGAGGGCGACGGCAGCGAAGAGGGACCTCATCACTGAGGTCGGTGATTGGAGCGCGGGCAGGTACAGCAGGAGCGGCGAGGTCGGGGCGAAGGAGCGGCGAGAGAATGTAGAGCGACGTGATCGGGGCCCAGGAGAGGCGAGGGCCCAGGGGTAGCACGGGCCCAGCCCACACTGCGATATGTGCGCGTGCACTCGGTCTCCAGTCGTCTTGGTTAATCCTTGCCACTGGACCAAGACCTGGCTCTGTCAAGCCCGTGTGGTGGCTGGTGTGCAACGGTCACCCCACGTTAAAAAAATCCACCCACAGGCATCTTCCACCCTTCAACATGTCGTGCGGGATCCGGAATATTAGGAACTTCATTGAAACACCTGTGAACTCATCCCTTTTTGCCGTGGAAGCAAGTCATCCTCGCTTCGAGAGATTGCTTATGATGATGATGATTTGCTTCATGGGTTCTTTGCTTAAGAATTCATAGCAACACATTGCTATTAAGAACGAGTTGGTTTATTAACAAAGGTTTAACAATCACACTACACATTACCAGTTCATCCACTCGGCTCACAACTGCATACGTCATCGTGGATCCCCCAGACCCAAGTGGCTGGGGTTTTATTGAGTCTTGTGAACTCACATGCAACAGCTGTACAACTATTTTAAAATTAAACTATGAAGCCGAGTGCCCCCTTATTAAAGAGACACTAGAACCGAAAAATTAACATATAAAACTTTGTAAAGGAACCTTAATAAATCAAATTAAAATTTGGTTGCCGGGGGTGACGATGCACTCCAGTCCCTCCGGCGCCCACCTCTCGCGGAAGGCCGCGAGCGTACCGGTGGGCACCGCATGCTCCATCTCCAGGGACACCCTGGCTCGGATGTAACCGTGGAAGAGAGGCAGGCAGTCGGGCTCCCTCGACCGCCCGCTGCCTGGACCGGCTGATGGCCACCTTGGCCAGGCCCAGGAGCAATCCCGCGAGGAGGCCCTCCGACCTGCCCGCTCCCCTCTGCACCGGGTGCCCAAAGATCAGGAGCGTGGGACTGAAGTGCAACCAGAAATCGAGGAGCAGTGTGTCAGTTACTACTAGCACCGGAACATTCACTCCAATTGGTGACAGTGCCCCTGGGCTAGAGAGAAGAGAATTAGCCTGGGCTCCCGCTCTTGATCGGGTCTTGTGTCAGCCAATGGCTCAGTGGGTAGCACTCTCGCCTCTGAGTCAGAAGGTCGTGGGTTCAAGTAAATCTTGGCTGATACTCCCAGTGCAGTGCTGAGGGAGCGCCGCACTGTCGGAGGTGCCGTCTTTCAGATGAGACGTCAAACCGAGGTGTGGACGTAAAAGATCCCATGGCACTATGTCGAAGAAGAGCAGGGGAGTTCTCACCGGTATCCTGGGGCCAATATTTATCCCTCAATCAACATAATCAAAAAATTATGCTCATTATCACATTGCTGTTTGTGGGAGCTTGCTGTGCGCAAATTGGCTGCCGCGTTTCCCACATTACAACAGTGACTACACTTCAAGAAGGATATCATTGGCTGTAAAGTGCTTTGAGACGTCCGGTGGTCGTGAAAGTCGCTATATAAATGCAAGTCTTTCTTTCTGATTGCTCTCCACCCCATGGTAAAATAGTCTGCCGCTGTCAATGGTCTGGGCTCACACACGATGGGTCGATAGTTGGTCAAAGTAACAGACAGCTCCCTGAGCTACCAGTGATTCTGCTGAAAGCACGAGAGGTTGCTGCTGGGGACGGCAGATCCACTTTGCAGCCAATCCCTTGAGCTCAACCTTCGAGCGATGTCACCGGGTATTCGCTAATCTCTCCCTTTGAGTTTAATTAAGCTTTCAAACGATTGAACTGCTATCCGATCTGATGCTCTGTCAGAGGGTTTCACAACGGAAGGTTAATTCCACTTTCAAAAAACTGCAAAATGATTGCAAACGTGGCTTGAAATTCTTTTGATTCCCCCCCCCTGCAACCCTCCTGCAAATAATGTAATTCTGTCTTATCAGAAGCCCAGCGACTGAGGTTGGTGAGAGGCTGCAGTAATCAGGATGAATACGGATTGGGAAGAGCGTAATGACTTGCACTCCTCTGAAGCAGCATTAAGATTTTGCACTGCATTGCCAAGGAAGATTAATCATCGTGGCTTGAGAAAGGGCATTGTCCTGGCTGCAATTGGGCTTGCTATCACTCCCCAGCCAGTCACAACTTGTTAGTAGTACCTTCCTTATCTCCCGACTTCCAAGAGAAGCAGAGAGCGCGTGCTTCTTTCAGGCTACACTTATCTAAGCATTCTATAATCTACTATTAATTCCCAATTCCCTCTTCAATTTTGTCCGGGGCACTAAAAAGTTCTTAAAATGAACTGACATTCGATAAGTCATAAGCAAAATCATAATTTAGAATTGCTGATTGCACATAGGATAAAATTCAAATACATAATTGTCTGCAAATGAGTATCTGTGATATTAGGGGACCGATGTTTAATGTAGTCAAGGGTTTGCAGGCGGATCTTGCAAGATCCTACAAATCCCCTGGGAGGACAGACGCACCAACATTAGCGTCCTCGATCAGGCCAACATACCCAGCATTGAAGCACTGACCACACTCGATCAGCTCCGCTGGGCGGGCCACATTGTTTGCATGCCAGACACGAGACTCCCAAAGCAAGCGAGCCAAAGGTAGGCAGAGGAAACGTTACAAGGACACCCTCAAAGCCTCCCTGATAAAGTGCAACATCCCCACCGACACCTGGGAGTCCCTGGCCAAAGATCGCCCTAAGTGGAGGAAGTGCATCCAGGAGGGCGCTGAGCACCTCGAGTCTCATCGCCGAGAGCATGCAGAAATCAAGCGCAGGCAGCGGAAGGAGCGTTCGGCAAACCTGTCCCACCCACCCCTTTCCTTCAACAACTATCTGTCCCACCTGTGACAGGGACTGTGGTTCTGGTGTTGGACTGTTCAGCCACCGAAGGACTCATTTTTAGAGTGGAAGCAAGTCTTCCTCGACTCCGAGAGACTGCCTATGATGATGAGTCAAGGGTTATGGGGAGAGGCCAAGTTCCGATGAGCCATGATCTTATTGAATGGTGGAGTAGGCTCGAGGGGCCAAATAGCCTACTCCTGCTCCTATTTCTTATGTTCTTATGTAATCTTATGATATTTACATGCCCACAATGTTAAAAGAAAGGTTTTACACTTGGAAAATACTCCACTAAAATAACAAGCTAATTTGAATCGTGTTCCCGCTTGATATGTTTCTAACCTCATAGTGATTTCTAGGTTGATGTGAGCTTCCGTACATAACTGACACATTCTATAATCAACTCAAAGATGTGAATAATAACATCAATTTATCATTTGCGGGTGATGAATTTAGATTTGGCAAATAACTCACATTATATTATCGCGATTATTTGCATCAGCGCACACTCACCGTTAACTCTTTTCATTCTACATTTCCTCTGTCTACATATATGCTGCAGTGCCCCACTGGCGGGAGGGTGCATTTACAACGTGTCAAGTTTACATGGCTAGTTTCCATTATAAATGTGGACATGCGATTTTATCATGGGAATATATATTAGAATAAGAATGAGTGACTTTAAAATTGGGACTGTATTACATCTTCACGCCCTGGTCCAATTATTCTCCACCTGCAGCATTAGTGTTAGAAGATCAACTCTTATATTAGAAACATAGAAACATAGAAAATAGGTGCAGGAGCAGGCCATTCGGCCCTTCGAGCATGCACCACCATTCAATATAGTCATGGCTGATCATGCAACTTCAGTACCCCATTCCTGCTTTCTCTCCATAGCCCCTGATCCCTTTAGCCGTAAGGGCCACATCTAACTCCCTTTTGAATATATCCAACGAACTGGACTCAACAACTTTCTGTGGTAGAGAATTCCACAGGTTCACCACTCTCTGGGTGAAAAAGTTTCTCCTCATCTCGGTCCTAAATGGCTTACCCCTTATCCTTAGACTGTGACCCCTGGTTCTGGACTTCCCCAACATCGGGAACATTCTTCCTGCATCTAACCTGTCCAATACCATTAGAATTTTATATGCTTCTATGAGAGCCCCTCTCATTCTTCTAAATTCCACTGAATATAAGCCTAGTCGATCCAGTCTTTCTTCATATGTCAGTCCTGCCATCCCGAGAATCAGTCTGGTGAACCTTCGCTGCACTCCCTCAATAGCAAGAATGTCCTTCCTCAGATTAGGAGACCAAAACTGTACACAGTATTCCAGGTGTGGTCTCACCAAGGCCCTGTACAACTGCAGCAAGACCTCCCTGCTCCTATAATCAAATCCTCTCGCTATGAAGGCCAACAAACCATTTGCTTTCTTAACTGCCTGCTGTACCTGAATGCCTACTTTCAATGACTGATGTACCATGACACCCAGGTCTCGTTGCACCATCCCTTTTACTAATCTGTCACCATTCAGATAATAATCTGCCTTCCTGTTTTTGTCACCAAAGTGGATAACCTCACATTTATCCACATTATACTGCATTTGCCAGACATTTGCCCACTCACCTAAACTGTCCAAGTCACCCTGCAGCCTCTTAGCATCCTCCTCACAGCTCACATTGCCACCCAGCTTAGTGTTAGCTGCAAACTTGGAGATATTACATTCAATTCCTTTGTCTAAATCATTAATATATATTGTAAATAGCTGGGGTCCCAGCACTGAACCTTGCGGTACCCCACTAGTCACTGCCTGCCATTCTGAAAAGGGCCCGTTTATTCCCACTCTGCTTCCTTTCTGCCAACCAGTTCTCTATCCGCGTCAGTACCTTACCACCAATCCCATGTGCCTTGATTTTGCACACCAATCTCTTGTGTGGGACCTTGTCAAAAGCCTTTTGAAAGTCCAAATACATCTCACCTACTGGTTCTCTCTTGTCCACTCTACTCGTTACATCCTCAAAAAATTCTAGAAGATTTGTTAAGGGGAAGCTCGATAAGCATACAACAGGAGAAAGGAATAGAAGGATATGCTGATACGGTGAGATGAAGAGCGGTGGGAGGAGGATCATGTGGATCATAAACACTGGCACGGAGCAGTTGGGCCGAATGGCCTGTTTCTGTGCTGTATATTTATTCTCTGCAATTCCATGTAACTAGTCATATAATAATTAGGTGTTTGGTCTGTTTGTAGATTAGATACAAACCCATATATTACTAATGTAATGAAGTCCAACGTTTCTGTTGTCACATTAAATGGTGAGGAACCAAAACAATGCACAAAATGGTTAAATGATACTCATCCAGTTGGAGGCTAATTAAGGCGCAAATTGTTTGCGTCTGCAGCCACAAAATTCACCGGCTGGGCCCTGAGTGTGGGGCGGAGCGCTAAGGGAGGCCTTCCACACCGCTCTTAGGGCGCTCGGCCGGCTGAGCGACTGGAAATCCCGAGCTAAACAGCCGGTCTCGGGGCGCCCGAAGTGGCACTTGCCTGGAAAAAAAAAATAAATCGGCAAAAAAAAAAAATCACAAAAAAACATTCCCAATATTCTGCTCACCCCGTGTAAACATAAATCGCAAAAAAAGGACCAAAAGAAACCCAATCACACTTACCTCGTGCAGTCGTTCCTTCGCTCGCTGCCGCAGGAGCAGCTCGGACCGCCCGCTCTCCCAGGCGGTGCCACTAGGGGGGGGGGCGCTACATGTCAGTGTGAAACAAAAACCATTGCGCTGTCGAAACCGGGGGGGCGTTGCACACCGGCTCGACACTGGTCAGCACCGTCGGCACCGTCACACTGAACGTGCCGAGCGACGCGAATACCGGCGCTCACGGCTCCGAACCCCTTTAGTGCCTCCTGTTCCCACCCGTTCCCGGGGTGTTAAGCGACCCAATTTCGACCTCAAAGTCTTTTATGAGGAAGTGTATTGTCCTAACATCTACATCTCTGTCATAATCTATTAAAAGTCCGATGCCTGCACGCACTTTCCGTCAATAGGAAGAATAAGGACACAATGTACGACTCCAATATGGGGCCTGACTGAGACCTTGGTGCACTGGAGTGATTATCCACTGTCCTCTGACACCACTTCACCTGAAGACCGCCCTTTGGATGTGGGAGTGAATCTCCACAGGGGGGCTTACTCCACATCCCAACACAGCAGCAAATCCCTGACAGGTGGCGTGAATGGCCATTCACCAATTTCTCCCGGGGGGATTTCCAACCCGTCTCCTGCCGACATTCCGGTGGGAGAGCGGGGTGTGGCTGGGGTAGTGGGGGGGGCGGGAGCTCAGCAGAAATCCTACCCCCTTCAACATTCGCACCAATTGGAAAGCTGCAAATGCAGAAACAAATACGGGGATCGCTGGAGATACTCAGCAGCTGAGTAACAATAAAAGTCAGGTCAACGATTCACTCGTGGGTCCTTCATCAGCATTTAGCTCGACGCAAACCTCCGAACTGGAAAAAAGATGTGTTACCTCGTTCAATTCACGAGTTAATTCCTCTTTACTAACCTTTTAAGCCCAGACCAGAGTGGAAAATGTCATGTATTCAACCAGCATTGTAACCCATGTATAATCTGACCTAAGTTGTCCACTGTGAGAACACTGACCACTAGGTGGTGAACTTGTGGGAGACAGTCCTAACCTCGACCTTCAGGTATAAAAGGGGAAGCTCCACCCACTGCCATCACTTGAATGCTATGGAATAAAGGACAGGTCACAGACTGACCTTCTCTCAAGCATGAGCCTCGTGTGCATTTATACTGTTTAGTAAGGACGTATCAGATAATATAGGCACCAATGCTGAACAAGTGTCACATCAACACATTAGCCACCTGCTTTTAACAACCCATGTCACTCAGTAATGGCATGGCAGTGGAAATCGGCCCGGTCCCGGCCTGCAAGACCATCAGCAGGCCGGGGCCATTAGAGGGAGCAGCGTGCGGTGGCATGAAGGGGGCGACAAGATTGGATGTCACCAAGATCCAGGTCGCTGATTGCAGCATTTCCCATAATGCAACAGTGACTACACTCCAAAAGTACTTCATTGGCTGCTGTAACGTATTTGCTTCATGGGTTCTTTGCTTAAGAATTCATAGCAGCACATTGCTATTAAGAACGAGTTGGTTTATTAGCAAATGATTTAACAATCACACTACACATTACCAGTTGATCCACCAGGCTCACAACTGCATACCTCATCGTGGATCCCTCAAACCCAACTGGCTGGGGTTTTATTGAGTCTTGTGAACATCACGCGACTGGCTAAGCCACTCCCAACTCAACAGCTCTACAACTATTTTAAGTTGAAACAATAATCATGTTATTAAAGGGGCACTAAAACCAACACATTAAACAAATTAAACTTTGGACGTAAAACAAATCAAATTAAAATTTGGTTGCCGGGGGTGATGATGCACTCCAGTCCCTCCGGCACCCACCACTCGCGGAAGGCTGCGAGCATACCGGTGGACACTGCGTGCTCCATCTCCAGGGAACCCTGGCTCAGACGTAACTGCGGAAGAGAGGCAGGCAGTCGGGCTGAACAACCCCCTCGACTGCCCGATGCCTGGACCGGTTGATGGCCCCCTTGGCCAGGCCCAGGAGCACATCTACGGAGAGGCCTTCAGACCAGCCCGCTCCCCTCCGCACAGGGTGCCCAAAGATCATTAGTGTGGGACTGAAGTGCAACCAGAAATTTGAGGAGCAGCCCCTTTAAATAATGGAACAGGGGCTGCAACCTTGCACACTAAACGTAGACGTGGAACACGGACTCCTCTGGACCGCAGAAAATACAGGTGGCCTGGGAGTCCATGAACCGACTTAAAAACCGATTGCACGGGACTGACTCCGTGCAACACCCTCCAGGCCAAGTCTCCAATAAATCCAGGGAGGACTCCCGCATAGAGCGCACTCCATTGGGGAACCCCCGCCTCCTCCGGACGGCAAGGTGGTGCGCCATGGCGTGTGCGGACGGCAGACGAGGAGTGTGTACAAGAGCAGCCCGTACAGGAATCCCCTCCGCGCGGATCTGAAAGGCATGGAGGAGATTATCAACAGCCCAACAACTCTTTTGATAGGACAAAATTAAACATTTAAGTCAAGTGTCCCCTGATCTGGGGGACACTCTAAACACTTTTCACATGCCCTTTTTTTTTGTTTTTTTGTGTTTTTTTGTGCTTTTTTTGTGATTTTTGTGGGGTTTTTTGGCAGTAAAACCACAGATATATATACAAGTGCCCCCTATAAAAGGGGAGGGGGACACTAAAAATAAACATTAGATCAAGTGCCCCCCCACCCCCGATCTGGGGGACACTCCAGACACTTTTAACTGCCCTCTTTTTTTATATTTTTTGCTTTTTTTGTTTTTTTTTTGGTTTCTTTTGTGATTTTTTTGAGGCATTAAAATTATATATTTTACAAGTGCCCCCTATAAAAGGGGAGGAGGACACTAAAAATCCAGCAATTAAAACAGATTAAACTTTAAAACATGTAAAATTAAATTAAAATTTGGTTGCCGGGGGTGATAATGCACTCTAGTCAAAAGCTGCACAACTCTTTTGGGGAACAAAATAAACATTAGATCAAGTGCCCCCCTCCTCGATCTGGGGGACACTCCAGAAAAACATCAATTTGACCCCACTTATGGGTCTTGACCCAATGCAACACTTGCCTATGTGATTGACTTGCACCTTAGCCTCTATTGTGGAAGATGTAACAGCTCTGAGCCAAGAGAGTTGAGTACCTCAACAGCCCTACAAACCTGTGAGCATCCTCACAGGTGCATACATTTCAGCTGTAAAGCGCTTTGAGACGTCCGGTGGTTGTGAAAGGCACTATATAGACGCAAGTCTGTCTTTCACACCTCTCACTCATGGGTACCAAAGCTGGGTGATGTTTTGCAGGCTGTGTTCTCCAGCTTTTCAGTGCGTAGGAAGTGTAATAATCCTTAGACAAGGAACTCTTTGAACTTTATGATTTAAAAGAAATGAAGGGATTTTCAAAGCAGAACAGAAATTATTCCCATTATCAGATTATAGTCTCTGCATCGTGAAAAATAAAGTCATTATCTGGAAACCAAGATAGTTAAGGAGTGCTCCTGGTAAGAAGGCGATGGATATTTTAAGCACCTTACTTGTACTCACAGGATGCGACCTGTGACCGCCCTCTGTCACGCTGATCAATAGGACTGACACTGCCTTTGCTAAACGAACCTCACTCCTGGTCATGAATGTGGTGTGTTTTAATTCAATTTTAAATAATTCTTATAAATCTTGGAAAGTCACATAAAATCTAACCCTGGGGCCATTTACCAATCAAATCAGAAAAAATAGAACGTCATGTCTCAATGAGGCCATTTGACAGCAGGCGCTGGAGGCTGGAGATGCAAGATATATAAGTGGGTGTAATTATTACTTGTTCCTCTTGTGACTGTGTTTGGGACAGTGCACACACACATATACGTACCCACACACACACCACACACACACATATACGTACACACACACGCACCACACACACACATATACGTACCCACACACGCACCACACACACACATATACGTACCCACACACACACCACACACACACATATACGTACCCACACACACACCACGCACACACATATACGTACACACACACACACCACGCACACACATATACGTACCCACACACACACCACGCACACACATATACGTACCCACACACACACCACACACACACATATACGTACCCACACACACACCACACACACACATATACGTACTCACACACACACCACACACACACATATACGTACCCACACACACACCACACACACACATATACGTACCCACACACACACCACACACACACATATACGTACCCACACACACACCACACACACACATATACGTACACACACACACCACACACACACACATATACGTACTCACACACACACCACACACACACACACATATGTACCCACACACACACCACACACACACATATACGTACTCACACACACACCACACACACACATATATGTACCCACACACACACCACACACACACATATACATACCCACACACACCACACACACACACATATACGTACCCACACACACACCACACACACACATATACGTACCCACACACACACCACACACACACATATACGTACCCACACACACACCACACACACACACATATGTACCCACACACACACCACACACACACATATACGTACTCACACACACACCACACACACACATATACGTACCCACACACACCACACACACACACACATATATGTACCCACACACACACACCACACACACATATATGTACCCACACACACACCACACACGCACATATACGTACCCACACACACACTGCACACACACATATACGTACCCACACACATACCACACACACACATATACGTACCCACACACACCACACACACATATACGTACCCACACACACACCACACACACACATATATGTACTCACACACACACCACACACACACATATACGTATCCACACACACCACACACACACACATATACGTAGCCACACACACACCACACACACACATATACGTACCCACACAACCACCTATCCACACACGCAACCACACATATAAAACCACACACACACACACACCTACCCACACATGCAACCACACACACACCACATACACAAAACCACACATACCCACATGCCCACCCATCTACCCACACACACACACACACACACACACCCAACGTACATCCCACACACGCACACCCCACACATACACACGCGCATACACACCCACACATACGTATACAAACCCACACCCTATACACATATACACCCCCACACTCATACACACACATATACACACACACACACATATACACACCCACACCTCCCCCACCACACACACACAAACCTACTCACCTACCCACACACACCCAACACACACCCACCCCACACACCCCACACACATCCAGCACACACACCCCACACACACCCCACACACACATCCCACATACACCCCACACACACATAACATCTACACACACATATGCACACATACATACCTATACCCCACACACACATATACACACCAACACACATACACATCTACAGACACACATACACACCCACACATACGTATACACACCCACACTCCACATACATATATGCACCCCCACACTCTCATACACACACATATACACCCCTCACATATCCATACATACAGTTACACACACACACATTCATCCCATCTCCGCCCCCCTCCCCACCTCCCCACACCTGGGCGTAATACTACAGAAACATCCACCTTACCACCCCCACCACCCCTTATGTTTACTTATGCAGGCAACAATGAATACCCATGATATCCCCACCTCCCGACTGTCTCTGAGAATACACCTGACCAGCAGCTTTGACCAGAAACAATACTCTCACTTGGCGAGATGTTTACACAGACCATTGCGGTAAACCCAAAAGTTGCGGGACATCTCTGAAAAGTTATGACTCACTCCACTAAAGTTGGCCACATTACAACAGCAACCACACTTTTTTTAAAACGTACTTCATTGGCTGTAAAGCGCTTTTGGATGACCAGTGGTTGGGAAGGGCGCTATATAAATGCAAGTCTTTCTTTTCCATTTCCAAAACTTGTTGGCCCTCCATCAACTGACAAATTGCAGTTTTGAATCCTGTGTCTGTGAATCTAATGAAGGTCAGCGGAATATATTTGCTCTTTTGTAAGTAAAGACTTGTCAATTAATTGGTTTATACAGACATGGTGTACATAATCAAAAATCACATTGTTCCAAGAGTTGATGTTCTATTACAACGAGCATAAAAACTAAAAAATATCAATCAATAAAAATCTGAAATCGAAACAAACATGATGGAAAAAATACAATTTATTGCATTGTATTATAAATGTTACATATTGCATGTGCATTACGACTGATATGCATTGCTTAAAATTCTATTTGTGTGTTAAGAATGCTATATATTGCATGTTGGGCGGGCCACATTGTCCACATGCCCGACCCGAGACTCCCAAAGCAAGTGCTCTACTCGGAACTCCTACATGGCAGAGGAAACGTTTCAAAGTCACCCTCAAAGCCTCCCTGATAAAGTGCAACATCCCCACCGACACCTAGAAGTCCCTGGCCCAAGACCACCCTAAGTGGAAGAAGAGCTTCCAGGAGGGCGCTGAGCACCTTGAGTCTCGTCACCGAGAGCATGCAGAAAACAAGCGTAGGCAGCGGAAGGAGCGTGCGGCAAACCAGTCCCACCCACCCTTTCCTACAACCACTGTCTGTCCCACCTGCGACAGAGACTGTAATTCCTGTATTGGACTGTTCAGTCACCCGAGAACTCACTTTTAGAGTGGAAGCAAGTCTTCCTCGATTTCGAGGGACTGCCTATGATGATGATGATGATATTGCATGTATATTAAGAATAGTATGTATTGTTTGTATATTAAGAATGCTATTCATTGGATTGAATTGAGCAGGTTGGGCCTCTACTCATTGAAGTTTAGAAGACTGAGAGGTGATCTTATTGAAACGGATAAGATTCTGAGGGGGCTCGACAGGGTAGATGCAGAGAGGATGCTTCCCCTTATGGGGGAATCTAGAACTAGGGGGGGGGGCATAGTTTCAGAATGAGGGGTCGCCAATTTAAAACGGAGATGAGGAGGAATTTCTTCCCTCAGAGGGTTGTGAATCTTTGGAATTCTACACCCCAGGGAGCTGTGGAGGCTGGGTCATTGAATATATTCAAGGCTGAGAGAGACAGATTTTTGAATGATAAGAGAGTAAAGGGTTATGGGGAGTGGGCAGGGGAAGTGGAGTTGAGGCCAAGATCAGATCAGCCATGATCTTATTGAATGGCGGAGCAGGCTCGAGGGGCCAAGTGGCCGACTCCTGCTCCTATTTCTTATGTTCTAAGAATGTTGTGTTTTGTAGGTGTATTAAGAATATGATGTACATCAACATCACCAAAACAGATTATCTGGTCATTGTCACATTGCTGTGTGTGGGAGCTTGCTGTGTGCAAATTGACTGCTGCCTTTTCCACATTACAACAGTGACTACACTCCAACAAAGTGCTTCACTGGCTGTAAAGTGCTTTAGGATATCCAGTAGTCGTGAAAGGAACTTTAGAAATACAAGCCTTTCTTTTTTTTACTCTTTTAGTTATACACCAATATTGTTGGATTAGTTTCTCTCAATTACTCTGGCTTGCTAATTTAGGTTTTTTCTGCGAACAGTATTCCATTAGAAAAAAAAAAGGCTGACTACCAAATTTACAACATTCTAGCGATAATCTCCCAGGTGTAGTTATAATTAAACGGTCTTTAAAATTTCCAAGATTTCTGCTGTCCAAACCACGAGGGGCAAAGCTATCTGCTCCGCTTGAGGAGTCGGGTCCCCAGGGCATCTGGATTTGCGGAAAAGGCTTGCTTCCATGTCATTGACTGCGCATAATCTATTGCCGTTCCAGCCCAGTCACTTTGGGAGATCTGTTCTGTGCAGATCACAATACCCTCAGCAAACCGCTCTTCATCAAGTAGGAACAGGAATAAAATGGTATCCTTCAAAAGTACTGTAACTTGCAAAGACATAGAGCTCATTGCACCGATGCAGATAAATAGCAATAATATAACATAACATGTATCTCCATCTCGATATTTATATACTACACATATACCAACAAGGCTTATATCAACAAGGGAAGAAAAGCTTGCATTTATAAAACTCCTTTCAAGACCATCGGACAACTCAAATCACTTTACAGCCAATGTTTGAAGTGCAGTGACTGTTGTAATGTGGGAAACACGGGCAGCCAATTTATGATAATGGCCAGATAATCTCTGACAATGCAGCACTCCCTCAGCGCTGCACTAGGGTGTCAGCCTAGACCGTAGGTATCAATGCACCCATTATGAGTATATTTATTATATCTGCAAGATGAACTAATGTGAAATATATCTGTTTGCAAGTATCTCTATGAATTCCTATAGATGATGCTAATAGAGGATACAGAGGAGATTTGTGAGGATGTTGCCAGGATTGGAGAATTTTAACTGTGAGGAAAGATTGGATAGGCTGGGGTTATTTTCTTTGGAACAGAGGAGGAGAACTTGATTGAAGTGTGTAAAATTATGAGGGAGGGGCCTGGATAGAGTGGATAGGAAGGAGCTATTTCCCTTAGCAGGGGGGTCAACAGCCAGGGGGCACAGATTTAAAGTGATTGGTAGAAGGATTAGAGGGACGATGAGGAGAACTTTATTCACCCAGAGTTTGGTGATGGGGGTCTGAAACTCACTGCCTGAAAGGGTGGTAGAGACAGAAACCTTCATCGCATTTAAAAAGTACTTGGATGTGCACTTGAAGTGCCGTAACCTACAGGGCTACGGACCGAGAGCTGGAAAGTGGGATTAGGCTGGATAGCTCTTTGTCGGCCGGCGCAGACACGATGGGCCGAAATGGCCTCCTTCCATGCTGAAAATTGCTATGATTCTATAATATATACACCAAACCATCACAGAATCTTACAGCACAGAAGGAGGCCATTCGGCCCATCGTGCCTGTGCCAGTTCTTCGCAGGAGCTGTTAATTTTAGTCCCAAGGCCCCAACAAATTAGTTCTCTTCAAATACATATCCAATTGCCCTTTGAACGTTCCTATTGAATCTGATTCCAGCAGCCTTTATATATTAACATGACAAACAGAAACCAGCTCTTGGTGAAAGATCAGAATTCAGTGAAACTTATCAATCCATTCAACCAGACAATATTATTTACTATAAAAAAAGGTTAACGCACAAGGAGGGGGCGCGATGGGGGGGGGGGGAGGGGGATAATGTGTTCTTTGCTTGAGAGAAGGGTTTTTGCTACTTAACATTCAAAAGATTTGATTCAGAAGAGTTTTTCAGTGACACAGCCGCCAGAACCGATGCTGGAATAGTCCACAATTGTGTTTTGCCCGGGGTCTGGATTTCAACTGTTATATACTGCAGACAATTTGGGGAGGGGGGCTTGTTACAAAAGAAAAGCGCAAAATAAGAACTGGGCATTCAATAGAAACATAGAAAATAGGTGCAGGAGTAGGCCATTCGGCCCTTCGAGCCTGCACCACCATTCAATATGATCATGGCTGATCATGCAACTTCAGTACCCCATTCCTGCTTTCTCTCCGGACTCCTTGACCCCTTTAGCCGTCAGGGCCACATCTAACGTTTTAATTCTAAGTGAAGGGGGTTTACGGTGTAAATATGACAAGGGCCGATAGAAGTAATTAACTCTCATGCTTTATCAGGTTTAGTTACATGTAGACTTGCATTTCTATAGCGCCTTTCGCGACCACCGGACGTCTCAAAGCGCTTTGCAGCCAATGGCGTGCTGTGTGAAGTGTGGCCACTATTGCAATGTGGGCATTTGGACATGTATCCGTTCGCGTTGTAAGATTTATAAACCATTGAGCTCACTTAGAAACTGGAGGGCGCAAAGCTATTTAGCGGACTGTGAAACAGACGAGCAATTAATTGGCAGAATGCTGAAAGAGGACAAAATCGCCGAAGGACATCAAACGGAACCTCTGCTAAAGGGGCTTCTAGCCACAACTTGCAAAATTGGGGAGGGGTGTGTGTGTGTGTGTGTGAGAAAGGGGCAGCATTGCATTTTAAAAAGAACAAATACACGATGGGGTGAAGCGATAATGTTGGGGCTGTTAAAACTGGCGTCCTCGTGGAAGGTTTCTGTGGGGAACAGAGAATCATTGCAGCCGCTGGAATTGGCAAGACTGCACAGGTAAAACTCCCTCGCTTGCCGAACACCGCACTCCAGGGTTAATTGCTGACCAGACCAGAGGCTCACAATGTGTCTGATCAGATTATTTCTGCACACAAGGCGAGATGTTCTGAACGAGTGAGGTACAACACTCCAAAGTCGGCACACATACACACACACACACACAATACCCACCCTTTTCGTCAAGTCGTACGAATTCATCCACCAGTATCTTGTGGTGTCCCACGGAAAAAGGGTGGTTTGACTTGAAATCGGTTCCTCCTCTGGGCAACATGCTCTTCTGAGACCCCGGCGTTAGTTCAACGCTGCAAAGTTAGAATAAAGTTCTCAAGTTCCTTTTTAAGAAGGTGCAGCTATCAGCCTCCCTAAATTAAAATTTCCAACAGTACGCACACACACACACATACACACACCGCGATGTTGCTTGATCCGAATTTTAATGTTTACAAACTGCTCTATAAATGTCTATATATATATACATATATGATATATCATGTTTACAATAGGTTACTGTTGGTAGTTCAGTAAGTAGGTGTAGTTAGGTAAGGAAGGCTCAAGTTGGCTGTCTTTTGTCAGTTTTTTGACCATATCGTTGTCCCCGCAACATAGGGCGCGCTTGATGCCCCTTGGAGACGGGCTGGGATCTTCCTCTGCAGCCTCCTCGGCCCCCACCCACAGCCCGTCTCCGGTGTCCGGCGGCTGGTAGCCGGCTTGGGCCGGGTCCAGGGGTTCCTTGGACAGCAGGATGCAGATGGAGGGCACGTTCTTGGAGAGGGTGAGGTTCTGGGAGTCCTGCCGGGGTTCCCGGTGCTCCCAGGTCTCCTGCAGGCTCTTGTAACGCAGCTTGGTGAGCTGGTGGAGACCGCTGATGCGCCTCTTCATGATCTCCACGCAGGTGATGGTCTTGGTCACCGCCCTGCCCGAGCCGCTGAAGACGATCTGCTTGGTCATCTCCAGCTCCATCCTGCCCATGGCGAAGCCCATCAAGTTCCTGATCTTGCTGCCCTCTTTCACCCGCATCTCCACGATGTCGGCGGGCAGGTTCTCGAAGGGCAGGGGGCTCTCTTCCTCAGTCTTCCTGATCTTCCTGTAATGCTCCATCTCTCCACCTTTCAGCCAGCCCTGCATTGGCCCGTCCGGTCAGCCAGTAGCCTCTGGCATCTCCTCTGGACGGGGGGAGATCTTTGATTTGGTTTGGTTGAACCAAGTTCTGGAAACTTTTTTGCCTCTTCACCTTCCTTTCTGTCTTCAGTGCTCTTCAAGAAGAGCCATCGCTCATCGCCTCTCCGGTGGAAGTTTGCAAAGCAAAATTTGACTCCCAGGACGAGGGGCAGGAGGTTTTAGTGCAATGGCCCAGGGTTGGACAAGCTTCTCAATTGCTGTGGGCAACCGCGTCGAGGCATCACCTCAGCAAATCAGTAGAAGATCTGCATCCCCAAAGAGGAAGACACAAACCTTTATCCTTCCTGATTTTGCACAATTTCCCTGCGATCTGGGGCCATCATCCGCTCCTGAGGTCTGTCCCCGGTCTTACAGGACGCTGCATTGCTTACCCGGGTCTCCGAAGAGCTGCCGAGGAGTCCCTCATGATGTTCGCAATCTCCAACCTGCTCCTTCCCCCGCTAGAGCGCCGGGGTGTTCTTACAGAAGCCCTTTCATCCGCTCCTTCCGAAAGCGCAAAGATGGCAAGGCGGCGCTGGGGCTAAGAGTGATGTAACACACTGCTACAGGGCGAACGAGCTGCCTCGCTCTCTCGCTCTCTCACTCTGGACCCGTGCTCCCCACAGCACTGCGAATGAATTAACCGCTTCAGTACCAGGCTTCCCTTGGTATTTGGGTGTTGCGAGTGCTGCATAGGATGCACACTGGGGCTGTATCTCTGTAATCTCATCCAGCCCCACAACTCTGAGAGATCTGCTCTCGAATTATTTCCAAATCCCTCCATGTCCCTCGCCCCTCCCTATCTCTGTAATCTCCTCCAGCCCCACAACTCCACCCTCCCCCACAACCCTGAGGTATCTGCTTTCTAATTATTTCCAAATCCCTCCCTATCTCTGTAATCTCCACAACCCTCCCGCCCTCCCCAGATATCTGCGCTCCTCTAATTCTGCCCTCTTGAGCATTCCTGATTATATTCGTTCAACCATCGGTGGCCGTGCTTTCAGCTGCCAAGGCTCTGGGAACCCTGCCTGTTCTTCTCCACCTCTCTTTCCGCCTTTAAAACCTACCTCTTTGACCAACTTTTGGTCACCTGCCTCAATTTCTCCTTATGTGGCCCAATGTCATTTTTTTTTGGTCTTAAAATACTCCTATGAAGCACCTTGGGACATTTTACTACTGTAATCATCATAGGCAGTCCCTCGGAATCGAGGAAGACTTGCTTCCACTCCTAAAATGAGTCCTTTGGTGGCTGAACAGTCCAATATGAGAACCACAGACCCTGTCACAGGTGGGACAGACATTCGTCGAGGGAAGGGGTGGGTGGGACAGGTTTGCCGCACGCTCCTTCCGCTGCCTGCGCCTGACCTCGTCACGCTCTCGGCGTTGAGACTCGAGGTGCTCAGCGCCCTCCCGGATGCACTTCCTCCACTTAGGGCAGTCGTCGGCCAGGGGCCCCCAGGTGTCAGTGGTCATGTCGCACTTTATCAGGGAGGCTTTGAGGGTGCCCTTGTAACGTTTCCGCTGCCCACCTTTGGCTTGTTTGCCGCGGAGGAGCTCCGCGTGGAGCAATTGCTTAGGGAGTCTCGTGCCTGGCATGTGAACTATGTGGCCTGTCCAGCGGAGCTGATCGAGTGTGGTCAGAGCTTCAATACTGGGGATGTTGGCCTGGGCAAGGACACTGATGTTGGTGCGCCTGTCCTCCCAGGGGATTTGCAGGAAAGGTGCTATATAAATACAAGTTGTTGTTGTATTGATAATCAGCTATTGAGTCACGTTATCCATAGACATATAGTTCAGATTATGGATATCAGGATTGTCCCAGCTATATTTCTGCCAGGGCTGTAAAGGTGCATACGGTGCAGTCTCAGGGGCCACCCAGGAGGGGAAATGATGGTGTAAAACAACTCGCCCTCGCATACAAAAGCAAAATACTGTTAGAACGAGGGGGTCTGTGGCTGTCACCACATTACCAACCCCCACCCACAGTCAGGGATATCATAGAGTGACACAAAAGCAAAATACCGCGGATGCTGCAAACCTGAAATAAAGACAGAAAATGCTGGAAATACTCAGCGGGTCGGGCAGCATCTGTGGAGAGAGAAACAGAGTTAACATTTCAGGTCAATGACCCATCATCAGAACTAGAAAAAGATCGAGATTTTAAGCAATTTCCACACATGCGCCACACATTCCCAGGAACCCGCTGCAATTATTGACCCGTTTTGGGATGTCCTGAGATTGTGAAAGACGCAAGGTCTTTCTTCCTGTTCACTCGTGAGATCGCTGAAATTATCAACACACACTCACAGATCCCCTGCACGTACTTACTAACACACTTCAGGGACTTTGAATCCAAACTTTGCAAAGCCACGATTCAAAAATATACTTTCGTCATCACGCAGCAATGGAAATAATGAGCTGGTTAAGTCAAAAGTACAAAAAAAAACAAGTTCCTCAAGGGACCTCTCTTCATGAATCATCGAGTATTTTTGGGGGGACAGGGGAAGGTGGAGGTATTTGAAAACCTAAGCATTAAAGCAAATTTGACAGTCTTCTCATGTCCTGACCGTCTTGTTTTTTCTATTGATATTCGGGCTAGTTTCCACTTTCATCATCGTCATAGGCGGTCCCTCGAATCGAGGATGACTTGCTTCCACGTCAAGAAGTTGACAGGTGTTTCAGTGATGGACCTGATATTCCAGGTCCCGAACTACATCGTGAAGGGTGGAAGATGCCTGTGCGTGGAATTTTATAGCGTGTGGTGACCGTTGCACACCAGCCACTACACGGGCTTGACGGAGCTAGGTCTTGGTCCAGTGGCAAGGATTAACCAAGACGACTGGAGACCAGCTCTGCTGCACGGACCTAGTGCGCACGCATATCCCAGTGTGGGCTGGCCCGTGCTGCCCCTGGGCCCTCGCCTCTTCTGGACCCCAAACTCACACATCTCCTGGGCCCCAATCACATCCCTCTACAATCTCTCGCCGCTAGGTTGAAAGCACCAGACACACACACACACACAGATCAAGTTTACTGAGGGAGTGCTGCACTGTCGGAGGGGCAGTACTGAGGGAACGCTGCACTGTCGGAGGGACAGTACTGAGGGAGCACCGCACTGTTGGAGGGGCAGTACTGAGGGAACGCTGTACTGTCGGAGGGACAGTACTGAGGGAGCACCGCACTGTTGGAGGGGCAGTACTGAGGGAGCGCTGCACTGTCGGAGGGGC
Organism: Pristiophorus japonicus; assembly: GCF_044704955.1. Classification (NCBI taxonomy): domain Eukaryota; kingdom Metazoa; phylum Chordata; class Chondrichthyes; family Pristiophoridae; genus Pristiophorus; species Pristiophorus japonicus. The sequence continues at coordinate 72,445,163 of NC_091997.1, read as the reverse complement.
AGTACTGAGGGAACGCTGCACTGTCAGAGGGACAGTACTGAGGGAGCACCGCACTGTTGGAGGGGCAGTACTGAGGGAGTGCTGCACTGCCGGAGGGGCAGTACTGAGGGAACGCTGCACTGTCGGAGGGACAGTACTGAGGGAGCACCGCACTGTTGGAGGGGCAGTACTGAGGGAGCGCTGTACTGTCGGAGGGGCAGTACTGAGGAATGTAGCGTGATACAGATATGAAGAAAGGTTTTGCACAGCATCAGCACCATTCGACGCCACCAATGGTTTTATAGGCCAACTGACGATCATAATTGGAGTTGGCAAATTTGTGCTGGAGAGTTGCATAGAATCATAAAAATTTACAGCATGGAAGGAGGCCATTTGGCCCATCGTGTCCATGCCGGCCGACAAAAAGCTATCCAGCCTAATCCCACTTTCCGGCTCTTGGTCCATAGCCCTGTAGGTTACGGTACTACAAATGCACATCCAAGTACTTTTTAAATGTGGTGAGGGTTTCTGCCTCTTCCACCCTTTCAGGCCGTGAGTTCCAGAACCCCACCACCCTCTGGTGAAAAAGCTCCCCTCAAATCCCCTCTAAACCTCCCACCAATTACTTTAAATCTGTGGCCCTGGTTGTTGACCTCTCTGCTAAGCGAACTGTGAGTGTGGGCCTCCGAGTATATATATAGCTGAGTCAAACGCATTACATGGGTTATAAATCCAGTCATGAATCAAATGGACATTGTCGAACCAACACAGAGAATGAAATTCAGGGCGAAGCAGTCAGAGGAAATGAGAAAAGAGCGACAGAGTTACAACCAAGGAGATAAATTGAAACGAGAGCGATATGATTTTGAAAATGACCGAGAGAGGATTATAACGAATATCATAAAACAAAATGTTGACCGAAGGTTAAACATCTGACATTGCTCTCATCAAATGAGATATGTGCTGGGTCTGCCCTGTGGCCAACCTTGCTTTTAGCTCTTTGAGAAGGGTTTTTTGTAATGTAAAGGGAGTAGGAGATGGATTTATATGGAAAATTAATAATTGGGAGTGATTATAAGGCTGTAATTACATACGAACATAAGAAATAGGAACAGGAGTAGGCCATAAGGCCCCTCGAGCCTGCTCCGCCATTTAATACGATCATGGCTGAACCAATCATGGACTCAGGTCCACTTCCACGCCCGCTCCCCATAAACCCTTATCCCCTTATCGGTTAAGAAACTGTCTATTTCTATCTTAAATTTATTCAATGTCCCAGCTTCCACAGCTCTCTGAGGCAGCGAATTCCACAGATTTACAACCCTCTGAGAGAAGAAATTTCTCCTCATCTCTGTTTTAAATGGGCGGCCCCTTATTCTAAGATCATGCCCCCTAGTTCTAGTCTCCCCCATCGGTGGAAACATCCTCTCTGCATCCACCTTGTCAAGCCCCCTCATAATTTTATACGTTTTGATAAGATCACCTCTCATTCTTCTGAATTCCAATGAGTAGAGGCCCAACCTACTCAACCTTTCCTCATAAGTTAACCCCCTCAACTCCGGAATCATCCTAGTGAACTTTCTCTGAACTGCCTCCAAAGCAAGTATATCCTTTCGTAAATATAGAAACCAAAACTGCATGCAGTCTTCCAGGTGTGATCTCACCAATACCTTGTATAGCTGTAGCAAGACTTCCCTGCTTTTATACTCCATTCCCTTTTGCAATAAAGGCCAAGATACCATTGGCCTTCCTGATCACTTGCTGTACCTGCATACTATCCTTTTGTGTTTCATGCACAAGTACCCCCAGGTCCCGCTGTACTGCAGCACTTTGCAATCTTTCTCCATTTAAATAATAACATGCTCTTTGATTTTTTTCTGCCAAAGTGCATGACTGGTCTCATAATTGAACAGGAGGATTCAAGAATCTTAACCCATGCGAGTAAGGAATTAAAGTAGCTAAGAATGGGCCAGATATATTTTCCTTCTGATCCAGAATGTTCGCAACCTTGGTGTCAGATTTGACCCTGAAATGAGCCTTCGACCACATATCCACAACATAACTAAGTCCGCCTATTTCCACCTCCATAACATCGCCCGTCTCTGTCCTTGCTTCAGCTCATTCAGTGCTGAAGCCCTCATCCATGCCTTTGTGACCTCTAGACTTGATTGTTCCAACGCACTCCTGGCTGGCCTCCCACATTCTACCCTACGTAAACTAGAGCTGATCCAAAACTCGGCTGTCCCGTGTCCTAACTCGCATCAAGTCTCGCTCACCCATCACCCCTGTGCTCGTTGACCTACATTGGCTTCAGGTTAAGCAACGCCTCGATTTCAAAATTCTCATTGTTGTTTACAAATCCCTCCATGGCCCTCGCCTCTCCCTATCTCTGTAATCTCCTCCAGTCCCACAACCCCCGAGATGTCTGCGCTCCTCTAATTCTGCCCTCTTGAGTATCCCTGATTAAAGTCGCTCAACCATCGGTGGCCATGCCTCCTGTTGCCTGGGCCCCAAGCTCTGGAACTCCCTCCCTAAACCTCTCCGCCTCTCTACCTCTCTTTCCTCCTTCAAGACCCTCCTTAAAACCTACCTCTTTGACCAAGCTTATGGTCACCTGCGCTAATTTCTACTTCTGCGACTCGGTGTCAAATTTCTATCTCATAACACTCCTGTGAAGCACCTTGGGACGTTTCACTATGTTAGAGGCGCTATCAAATGAGATATGTGTTGTTGTTGTTCTAATCTTCAGATGGTGCTAAAAGTATATAGTATTAGTATTAGGCAGCCCCTCGAAGCGAGTATGACTTGCTTCCACACCAAAAAGGGATGAGTTCACAGGTGTTTCAATGGACCTGACATTCTAGATCCTGAACTATATATTGAAGGGTGGAAGATGCCTGTGTGTGGATTATTTTAACGTTGCACACCAACCACCACACGGGCTTGGCAGAGCTAGATCTTGATCCAGTGGCAAGGGTTAACCAAGATGACTGGAGGCATATAGGCATGGTGTGAGAAAATGGATGAATCTCTTCAGGTTGGTTTTTTGAAGGCTGGGTCAGGTGATAGCAGTTTGACCTCGTCCATTTTTTAAATTTCAAAATGACAAAGAAGATAATACCGTGGGGAAACCCATGCTACTCTGTGATATAACACAGAAAATTCTGGAAACACTTAGCAGGTCTGGCAGCAGCGGTGGAGAGAGAAACAAAGTTGACTTTTCAGGTCAATGACCCTTCATCAGAACGATGATGGAAGGTCACAGACCTGAAATGTTAACTCTGTTTCTCTCTCCACAGTTGCTGCCAGACCCGCTGAGTATTTCCAGCATTTTTCTGTTTTTATTTCAGATTTCCGCAGTATTTTGCTTTTGTGTTACTCTATGATATCCCTAACTGTGAATGGAGCTTGGAAATATACAGACAGCCATAGACCCCCTCATTCTAACAGTTTGAAGTCCACACCGGTAGCTCCCCAAAGCAAAAAGAAGTCAAATATGTAACCAATTGACAAGATGAATTACATATAATGTCTAGCACAGAAACAGGGCATTGGGCCCAACAGGTCCTTGCCTCCTCCCACATCTCAATCTATCAGTATACCCTTCCATTCCTATCTCCCTAGAAGAAAGACTTGCATTTATATAGCGCCTTTGACAACCACCAAAGGTCCCAAAGCGCTTTCGAGCCAATGAAGTACTTTTGGAGTGTAGACACTGTTGTAATGTGGGAAACACAGCAGCCAATTTGCGCACAGCAAGCTCCCACAGCAATGTGATAATGACCAGATAATTTGTTTTTGTTGTGTTGATTGAGGGATGAATATTGGCCCAGGACACCGGGGAGAACTCCCCTGGCTCTTCTTCAAAATGGTGCCATGGGATCTTTTACGTCCATCTGAGAGGGCAGACGGGCCCTCGGTTTAATGTCTCATCCAAAAGATGGCACCTCCGACAGTGCAGCCTCCCTCAACACTGCACTGGGAGTGTAAGCCGAGACTTTTATACTCCAGTCCCTGGAGTGGGACCTGAACCCACAACCTTCAGACTCAGAGGTGAAAATGCTACCCACTGAGCCACAGCTGACACTAATGCACAGATCTAGCTTCCAGTTTAAGACATCTGTGCTCTTTGCCTCAGCGAGTTCCACATTCTAGCATTATGATCTGAAAATAATTGTACAGGAACTTAAAATGGCATTACATAAATATCAAAAAAAGTTTTGCAATTCTGTAAAAAATGCACCTCTCTCTGTGACAGGAAGGTTATCCAACAATTCATAACTTCCCTTAGTTATAGTTAATGCTTTTAACTAATCAGACTTTCAATATCAGCATAATTCGATACTCCACAATTCCCCTATTATCACTCAGAATTTAATTATTAATAAGGATGATATGATTGGGTTTACGAAGATAGCTAGAAAAAAAGAGAGACTTGCATACAAGTTGCATCTTATCACATCTCTCAGAAACATCACAAAGCACTTCACACATTGCAGGCCATGTGGTAGCTACTTGGTGCACAGCAAGATCCACAATTACCGGTTAATCTGTTATTGGTGATATTGGTTGAGGGAGCAATGTTGGCCAAAACACCAGCAAACATCGCTGCTCTTCTTTAAATACTGCCACAGGATCTGTACAACCACCTGAAACACTGCAGGGACTTGAGCCCATAATCTAGGCTGACACTCCCAGTGCAGTGCTGAGGGAGCACCGCACTGTCGGAGGTGCCGTCTTTCAAATGGTACGTTAAACCGAGGCCCCGTCTGCTCTCTCAGGTGGACGTAAAATATCCCATGGCACTATTTCAAAGGACAGGGGAGTTCTCCCCAGTGTCCTGGCAAATATTTATCCCTCAATCAACGGAACAAAATCAGATTATCTGGTCATTATCACATTGCTGTTTATGGGAGCTTGCTGTGCGCAAATTGGCTGCCGCGTTTCCCACATTACAACAGTGACTACACTCCAAAAAAGTGCTTTATTGACTGTAAAGCGCTTTGAGATGTCCTGAAGTCATGAAAGATGCTACATAAGTCCAAGTCTTTCTAAAATGCAGGCATGCTTTCATGAAACCTCTGTTGGTGAGAAATAGTGTGACTGTTAAAATGCCTCCTCCTCAGCTCATCTCTGACGCTGCTGACACATTGGGCCCGATATTGGTGGCCATACCGCCTGCTGCCACCGACTGCCGCCGAGTTTTGCCTCCGGTTTCCTCCCTCTCCCAGTTTCCCACTTGGGCCGGAGCGGGCGGGAGGGGAGCACCGCCGGGAGCCTCCCGCTGACGTTCGCTGGTGGCCAAGTAGCGCGAGTGGCTTCCCGCCCGCCGAGCTGCCGGATTTAAAATGTTTGGTTTTACAGAGACTTACCTGGAATGGGGGGAGGGGGGGTTCCCTGAAGATGTTGCGGCGCTTTTTTTTGTTTCCTATGATTTTTATTTGCAGGTCTTCCACCCCCCCCTGGGCCCGACTCCATCCTCGGCGCCATTTGGGCAGCAAGTGCGTTTGCCGCCGAGTTAGCGAGCCCCCGCCCGCTGCCGCCTAGGTTGATGGCGTAAATCGCTGATTGGCCGCCGGGCGTTACTGCCACCTCTTTTAGAGGGATCTTCCTGGCAAAGTACCACCTGGTCTCTTGGCGGCCACCGGTGGTTCTTTGGACGGCACTTGGCTGGGCCTTGGCCTTCACCGATTTCGGCCTCCTGGATTTGAATTTCAAAATGTTTCATTTCCTCTTAAACAAGATCTTGAACACACACACACACACACACACACACACACACACACTCACACTCACACACGAATCCCTCTTTGATCAAAATAAGTGCATTTTACATTGCAGGTCTTCAGGGAAAATGTTAAACAAGGGTTAAACTGTAGCTTCCTCACCAATGACTTTGCAAACAATTGAGGTTGCTACTTAAGGAAATCTGCCCGTCATGCACATTTCAAATCGTCACAGCTTCTGCCTGCCTGGACCAGAATTCATCTCAGTGTATTAAAGGAAATGAATGATGTCAAGCACTCAGCATCAGTGCAGTGCCAAACGCCTTTGCTCAATGTGTTCACAGCCGTTGCGATTTGTCACACTTCCACATGAGCAAAACTGTGCAATTACTTTCCTTGCCTGTGGACTCTGCAAACCAGCGTGGACTCCTCCCATCCCCCACTCTCTTGTTTCGAAAGCAATAATTGCCGATCGGACCAACAATTTTTGCTTACGTAAGTTCTTCTCTCTGCTGCACAAACATCCTATTGCATTGCTTCCATTCATCTATCACCGACTAATTCAGGCACATAATGGCATCTCTCAAATGTAATACCCATTCGATTCTACTCCTGCGTAATATAAATTCCGTCTGTTTCCATTTCCAAGTACCGCACTTATTCCCTTTTCTAATATTACAAATGAGCCTGTCACTGCAGCAGGGAATTGAGGAAGAAGGGAGTTTACTTTAAACTTTATGACTGCAGCCCTTGAAGAACCCGCAGCAGTGCAGGAATGTCCACCTCCCAGTGCCCCTTGCCTAGGATGCTATGCGAATGAGAGCCGGTGCAACAGATAGCTGAGCCCCAAACATTTCAATGGGAAAAATATATATAGTGAATGCCTCAAAATTCAGACCGTTAAATCTCAGAATTGCCATTATTCTTTTTATTAGACCTTTGTGGCCTCGTTTGCTCTCCTCCTTCCAGAAGGTGGGCCTCTACTCATTGGAATTCAGAAGAATGAGAGGTGATCCTAGCGAAATGTATATGATTATGAGGGGGCTTGACAAGGTGGATGCAGAGAGGATGTTTCCACTGATGGGGGAGACTAGAACTAGAGGTCATGATCTTAGAATAAGGGGCTGCACATTTAAAACTGAGATGAGGAGGAATTTCTTCTCTCAGAGGGTTGTAAATCTGTGGAATTCGCTGCCTCAGAGAGCTGTGGAGGCTGGGTCATTGAATAAATTTAAGACAGAAATAGACAATTTCTTAAACGATAAGGGGATAAGGGGTTCTGGGGAGAAGGCAGGGAAGTGGACCTGAGTCCATGATCGGATCAGCCATGATCGTTTTAAAGACGGAGCAGGTAGGAGGGGCTGTATGGCCTACTCCTGCCCCTATTTCTTATGTTCTTATTGTTATGTATGCAAACCTCACCAATGTGTAAGACTTGTCACCAGGGGGCACACCTGTGGGAGACCTAAGGGTCACCTGTGCACCCTGCGCAAGCAGGTATAAAAGGCAATCCACCATGCTGCTTCCTCACTTTGGGGTTGCAGTAAAGAGACCAAGGTCACAATGGTTTGAGCTTACAACACAGTCTTGTGGAGTTATTCTGAACATAATAATTGGCGACGAGTTACAGATCACGAACTTTCACGCAGTAGTGGTTGCTGTTGGCATTCTTGAGAGATTTGTTGAGGGTGATGATTGAGAAGCCTTCGTTGAGCGTCTCGACCAGTACTTCGTGGTCAACGAGCTGGACATGGCTAAGATGGCGGTCAAGTGCAGGGCGATTCTCCTCACCATATGTGGGTCTTCGATATATGGCCTCGTCAAAAATCTTCCGGCACCGGTCAAACTAACGGACAAGACTTACACAGAGCTGTGCACGCTGGTTCAGGAACACCTCAAGCCGAAGGAAAGCATCCTAATGGGCAGGTATCGCTTTTACACGCACCATCGCTCCGAGGGCCAGAACGTAGCGAGCTTTGTCACCGACCTAAGATGCCTCGTGGGACAGTACGAATTTGCCGGATCTTTGGGGGAAATGTTGCGGGACTTTTTCATGCTTGGAATTGGCCATGAGGTCATTCTTCGCAAGCTGCTGTCTGCTGAATCCCTAGATCTGAGCAAGGCCATCACGATAGCCCAGGCCTTCATGTCCACCAGCGACAACACGAAACAGATATCTTCACAGCATCGAAGCTCACCGGCAAGTACTGTGCATCAAATAATGCCTTCAGCAGGCAGAACTGTATGGCAGGGCCTACATGAGCGCAGAGGACAGACCTAGGGTGACTCAGAGGCCGCTGTGGGGCGTGAATGTGTATCCATTAACACCATGTTGGCGCTGCGGGGGCAGTCATAGAGCCCATCAATGTCGATTCAAGCACTATGTGTGCTAGGGCTGTGGAACAATGGGGCACCTCCAGCGAATGTGTAAACGACCTCTGACTCACCACGTGGCAGAGTCAGCAGAGGACGGCCGATCCAGCGAGGATAACGCCGAACAAGCAGGAGAGTCAACTCAACCTAAGGATGAAGAGAAAGTGTATGGGGTACACACGTTCACCACCAAAAGCCCACCGATAATGTTAAAAGTTAAGCTTAACGGCAGTCTCCATGGAATTGGACATGGGGGCGAGTCAATCAATCATGAGCCAGAAGGTCTTTGAGAAACTGTGGGGCAACAAGGCACAGAGGCCAAAACTGAGCCCGATTCACACAACGCTGCGCACTTACACCAAAAACCTCATACCTGTTATCCTCTGTGCGGTAGTGAAAGTATCGTACGAAAGAATGGTGCATGATTTACCACTATGGATTATACCAGGCGATGGCCAAACGCTGTTCAGCAGAAGCTGGCTAGGAAAGATCCAATGAAACTGAGACGACATCAAAGCACTGTCTTCGGTGGATGACGCCTCATGCGCCCAGGAGCTAAACAAATCCCTGGCGTTATTTGAGCCAGGCATCGGCAACTTCACAGGTGCCAAGGTGCAAATCCATCTTGTTCCTGGGGCACGACCCGTTCATCACAAGACCCGAGCAGTCCCATATATGATGCGAGAGAAAGTTGAGATCGAGCTGGACAGACTTCAACGAGAGGGAATCATATCGCCAGTCGAGTTCAACGAGTGGGCTAGTCCAATCGTGCAGGTACTAAAGAGCGATGGGACGGTCAGAATCTGCGGGGACTACAAGGTAACGATCAACTGAGTTTCGTTGCAGGACCAGTACCCACTACCCAAAGCGGAGGATCTATTCGCAACGCTAGCAGGGGGAAAGTCGTTCACCAAGCTAGATCTAACCTCTGCTTACATGACACAGGAGCTGGCTGAACCGTCAAAGAAATTGACGTGCATCAACACGCACAAAGGACTGTCCATGTACCACAGATGCCCCTTTGGGATTCGCATGGCTGCGGCCATCTTCCAGAGGAACATGGAGAGTCTGCTGAAATCTGTTCCATGCACCATGGTGTTCCAAGACAACATCCTGATCACGGGTCGCAACACCACCGAACACTTGCACAACCTGGAAGAGGTTCTAAAGCAACTGGACAGAATCGGACTCAGGCTGAAACGCTCCAAGTGTGTTTTCCTGGCACCAGAGGTCAAATTTCTGGGGAGAAAGATTGCAGCAGACGGCATCAGACCCACGGACTCCAAGTTGGAGGCCATCAAGAATGCACCCAGACGACAGAATGTGACGGAGCTGCGTTCGTTCCTGGGACTCCTATTTTGGTCATTTCTACCAGGGTTGAGCACTTTGCTGGAACCCTTGCATTTAATGCAACGCAAGGGTGACGACTGGGTTTGGGGTAAATCTCAAGAGACAGCCTTTAATAAGGCCAGAAACCTGCTATGCTCCAACAAGTTACTTGCATTGTATGACCCAGGTAAACGTTTAGTACTAGCTTGTGATGCGTCGTCGTACGGAGTCGGGTGTGTGTTACAGCAAGCCAATGTGTCAGGCAAACTGCAACCGGTTGCATATGCATCCAGAAGTTGATCCAAGGCTGAAAGAGCCTACAGTGTGGTTGAGAAAGAAGCGTTAGCATGTGTATATGAGGTTAAGAAAATGCACCAATACCTATTTGGTCTCCGGTTCGAGCTCGAAACCAACCACAAACCGTTTACTTCACTGCTCTCAGAAAGCAAAGGTATCAACATCAACGCTTCGTCCTGCATCCAAAGATGGGCACTAACATTGTCTGCGTATGGCTATCTAATCCGCCACAGACCAGGCACTGAGAACTGCGCTGATGCCCTCAGTCAGCTACCATTGCCCACCACTGGGATGGAAATGGCGCAACCCGCAGACTTGCCCCTGGTAATGGATGCTTTTGAGAGCAAGGGGTCACCTGTCACTGCTCGCCAGATCAGGACTTGGACTAGCCAGGACCCTGTGCTATCACTAGTAAAAAGCTGCATCCTTAATGGGAGCTGGTCGGCGGTTCCCGGGGAAATGCAAGATGAAATTAAGCCGTTCCACCGACGCAAGGATGAATTGTCCATCCAATCGGATTGTCTCCTATGGGGGAATCATGTGGTTCTGCCAAAAAAAGGCAGGGAAACGTTTATACGCGACCTTCACAGTACCCACCCAGGCATAGTCATGATGAAGACTATCGCCAGGTCGCACGTTTGGTGGCCCGGCATTGACTCCGAATTGACTTATTAATACCAGCCCTCCAACAGGTAGACCATAAACTCTCAGCCAATGGATGGTACCTCCGAAAATGCAGCAGTCCCTCAGTACGGCCCTGAAGTGTCGGCATAGATTACGTGTTAAAGTTCTGATTGGGGGCTTAGGGTTCACAAACACAACATTTTGACCTTTCTTAATTTCATTAAACTGGCTTAAATCCCACAGTTCTAACTGGCTAACAGGGAGTAATCAACATCATCTTATCTCATCTACATCTTATTCTATTTTATTCAATATTTAGCCTTCAAGCATAACAACAAAAAAAAAATAGATTATCCGGTCATTATCTCATTTTAGTTTGTGGGAGCTTGCTGTGCGAAAATTGGCTGCCGTGTTTCCCACATTACAAAAGACTTAATTGGCTGCAAAGTGCTTGAGATGTCCGGTGGTCGTGAAAGGTGCTATATAAATGCGTCTACTTAATTTTCCCCAGCTTCGTTTGAATGCTATCACCCTTGCCTGCATTGAACACTTGTCCTGATGGTTTGGCACTGTTAGCTAATGCTATAATATTACCACAGTGCTTTAGGAAGAGTGTAAACAGTAGAAGATCTTTGAACGGGATGTGCAAACATTTTGAGAAGCACAATGAAAAACTAACTATGCCTTATTCTGGGCAGACGCCAAATAAATCGCTACTCGGCCGTTGTACAAAGAATGAACAGTAAGGGTATGCACTGGAAGTGAACTTATGGAGGTTAAGTTAGAGACAAGGGTGATTGAGTGCTGGGATGTGGGTCTATAGTTATAAACACCCCTCCACCTATGGCTGAGGTTCTAATGCCAGGCGTTTCATTGTGGAAAAGCACTTAACAGAGAAAGAAAAACTTGAATTTATATAGCGCCTTTCACGACCACCAAAGCACTTTACAGTCAATGAATACAGGGATAACTCTTCTGGTCTTCTTCAAATTATTACCATGGGAGCTTTTACGTCCACCTGAGAGAGCAGACGGGGCCTCCTTTAATGTCTCATCTGAAGGATGGCACCTCCGACAGTGCAGCACTCCCTCAGCACTGCACTGAGCGTGTCAGTCTAGATTTCTGCGCTCAAGTCCCTGCAGTGGGACTGGAACCACAACCAGAGGCGAGTGTGCTGCCCACTGAGCCACAGCTGACCCCAGCTACAAGAGAAAAGAGTGACCGGTTAACGTGTTTGTGGTTGAAGGAGGACTGTTGGGGAACCACCACTCTGCTATTCTTTGAACGGCACCGTCAGAAACGTTTACTTTTAGCGATTCCGCTGATCGGATGATGCAAGGCGTCTCCCAAGAGCTGCCTCCCAGTATGTACAACGTGGAAGCTGCACGGTGGTTGGAATTGGGTGGTGAACGCCGCCCTTTTACCGTCAGCAGTAGGCGGCAAACGAGCGGCAAAGGCCGACCATCGTCGGTACATGCCGACCATGCCCCGGTAGAGGCGCCAAGCGGCAATGCTGCGCCGACTAACACCACCCGCGTGGTGACGTCATCCAGCGTGCACACCTCTGTCGCGATATTTGCTTTGTAGCCGTACAAACAGGCGGCCATACAGCCTGAAAAAGTGGTGGTTAAAGAACTGTTCTCGGGCGGAATCGCCCAGAAAAGAAGGTACATTTTTCTCTCTATTTATTTCTGCGTGTTTTCATTAGTTTTAAGAGTGGGGAAGTGTGTGTGTGTGTGTGTGTGTGGATCGCAGAAGTTTTCATTTTTTTTTCTCTTTCTGTTTTTTTTTTCCTAGCATGGCGATGGTATCCCGTTGGGAAATTCACTCGGCCTCCAGAGCTCCCGCCCGAGGGTATGTGTGTGCAACGCCACTTTTTGGCGCTGCTCTCTCATCTTCAGGCGTAAAAACTGAATTTAGCAATTTGAGGCTGCACCTAACGCCCGCCGCTAAAAGCACCACTCAGGTGTTGGCACCGCCTCAAAGCAATTTTGAGCCCTGGATCCCTCATCCCGATGGGAGGATCCTCGATCCACGAAAATGGGCAGATCTACAATTCTGCCTCTCATCTCGGACTCAGAGACCAAAGCGCTGGCAAGTGAGCCAACCTGACACTTAGTTTGAAAGTGTTCTGTCTGTAGTGTATGTAGGCACCTTTGGTAATGACTCCACGAGGCAGGGTATGATACTTAAACTGTGTAGACCTGTAGTCCTTTATTTGCAGCTCCTTGAGTGAGGACACCAAGCTGTGAGCTCCCTTTTTATACTGGGTTACCTGCAGTGTGCAGATAAACCTTCGGTCTCCAGCAGCAGCACCCTCTGGTGCATAGGTAAGGTGTGTACAGTGTAAGGGCACATACAGTGTTACATAACAGTGTTACAGACTTCACACAACAAGCAAGCATGCATATATAACACTGTCCACCTCCAGCTTATCCCCAGTAGGCCTGATTGGCCAACACTCAATTGTACCAGTCAGGCACTTCACTGAGCAGTGTGACGGTGACATCTCCCAGTAAACAGGACTTCTTTTACAGCTGACCGTTGTCCCGAAAAACTTTTGTATTTTCATATCTGAGTTTAGTCACTTTCCTGCCCATCGCATCCACACTGGGTCAGTCGCTGAGGGCTCGTGATAAAGGATCAGTGTACTAAATAAAACTTATCAGAACCTTGACGTTTTCGGACCTCCACACAACCTCTACACAACCAGCATATCCGAGGGTGATAACGTTTTATCGATGTCAACAGCTTGACGTGGAATTTTGAAAATACATTTGTCCTCTCTCTATAATGCAGTGTGACTGCTGCAGACGATAGCATCACAGGCACAAAGTGCAGTGGGAAGCCTTCTGAGACTGACAGATATTACAGCGATATTTTGTGACGCAGGGTGCCCGGCAAGTGAGACTTCACTTCAGGAGCAGAAGCTCGCACATTCCACCCGCCGGAGGCTCGGGAACCAACCTGTTCTATCTCTAACCTTTTCCAGTTCCCCCTGCCCCCCCCCCCCCCCCCGCCCCACCTCTAAACCTTTCCGCCTCTCCTGCTTTAAGACCCTCCTTCCAACCTATCGCTTTGACCAAGCTTTTGGTCACCTGTCCTAATGTCTCCTTCCTGTGAAACACCTTGGGACGTTACAGGCACTATATAAATGCCAGTTGTTGTTGAAAGCCCTGCTTACCGTGCCTCATGAACTCCTTGGGTGTTATCAGTGTGAGCGTCACACAATTTAGCGGGCAGCAGTTGTACTTCTTCACTCCCGGCGCAGCCTTCAGTAACACAGGGTGTGATTTCTCAACTAACGCCATTCCTGTAGGGCCACGTTACAGACTGGCACAAAATTGCTCTGTGAGCCATTTTTAACCACCACAATTAACTTGTTTAAAATCATTGGGCTACTGAGCAATATTTTCAAACCAGCAGCTTTTCTTTACAAACAGTTTAAGCTTAAGGAGTACATAAGAACATAAGAATTAGGAGCAGGAGTCGGCCATTCGGCCCCTCGAGCCTGCTTCTCCATTCAATGAGACCACGGCTGATCTTCCACCTCAACTCCACTTTCCTGCACTATTCCCCATATCCCTTGATTCCCTTAATATCTAAAAATCTCTCGATCTCTGTCTTGAATATACTCAACGACTGAGCCTCCACAGCCCTCTGGGGTAGAGAATTACAAAGATTCACCACCCTCTGAGTGAAGAATTTTTTTCTTTACCTTCGTCCTAAATGGCCGACCCCTTATTCTGAGACTGTGACCCCTGGTTCTAGACTCCCCAGCCCGGGGGAAACATCCTCCCAGCATCTACCCTGTCAAGCCCTGTAAGAATTTTGTATGATTCAATGAGATCATCTCTCATTCTTTTAATCTCTAGAGAATATAGGCCAAGTCTACTCAATCTCTCATTTCTCCTGTGGGATGGTTAATGGTAATTCAGCATACCAAATCCATTCCTTCCATGTTTACCTTGTCTCATGTGCCACCCAACTTATATAACCTGCTGATTTATTTTAGTGTTCGTTCACGGGACGTGGGCATTTATTGCCCATCCCTAATTGCCCCTCGAGAAGGTGGTGGTGAGCCACCTTCTTGAGCCGCTGCAGTCCACGTGGTAAAGGTGCTCCCTCAGTATACTTTGTAGCAGTTTGGTACAACCGAGTGGCTCGCGAGGCCATTATCAGAGGGCACTGCCGTGGGTCTGGAGTCACATATAGGCCAGACCGGGTAAGGGCGGCAGATTTCCCTCCCTAAAGGACATTAGTGAATCAGATTCAATTAAATTAATCTGGAATAAAAAGCTTGCAATCAGTACAACTGGATTGTCGCAAGAACCCAATCCAGTTGTACTGATCACTAGCTTTTTTTTCCAGATTTATTTAATTGAATTTAAATTCCCCAGCTGCCGTAGTGGGATATGAACTCATGTCTTATGGATCAGTAACCCAGGCCTGCTGGATTGACTATCCCGTAACATAACCACTATGCTATCAATTTTTTCCAAAACGTCACGGCCGTGTTAAATTACTCTTTAAACTCTCTAGACAGAGAAGATAGTCTCTGATGGGTATCATTCCTGTTAGAATGCAGTTTAGATTTGGCTATGTATGTTGAACCAAGATCCTCTCATACCCCTAATCCCCTCCTCCCCCTTCGTCTTCTGAGGCAGTCCCACCGAGCCGAGGATGACTTGCTTCCACACTAATTCTCCGGCGACCGATGCGTGACCTACAGTCTCTGTCACAGGTGGGGCAGACGGTGGTTGGTGGGACGGGGTGGGTGGGGGGGGGGCTTGGTTTGTCGTGCGCTCCTTCCGCTGTTTGCGCTTGGCTTCCGCGTGCTGCCGGCGAAGAGACTTGAGGTGTTCGGCACCTTCCCGGATGCTTCTCCTCCACTTTGAGCGGTCTTGGGCCGGGGATTCCCAGGTGCCGGCGGGGATGTTGCACTTTTTCAAGGAGGCTTTGAGGGTGTCCTTGAAGCATTTCCTCTGCCCACCTGGGACTCGCTCGCTGTGTCGGAGCTCTGAGTAAGAGTTGAGCATCGTGCTTGCGGACGATGTGGCCCGTCCATCGGAGCAAACAAACTAGCCTCATCAAACTAAAATGACAATCTGACATTGGTTGGGTGCAGTTTACAGTTGAAATCTTGTACTCACAGGGGCACAGGAGCAGTCTGCTGCATTTCATCAGATATTTGTCAAGGACAATTTTCCAAGCACATCTCTGGGGAGGAGGGCAGGAGATAGGGCCTCGGTTTAATGTGTCATCTGAAAAACGGCCGCTCCGGCAGTGCAGCACTCCATCAGCACTGCACTGGGAGTGTCAGCCTAGATTTATGTGCTCAAGTCCCTGGAGTGGGACTATGAACCCGCGACCTTCTGATTCAGAGGTGAGAGTGCTGCCCACTGAGCCACAGCTGACACCTTGATTTTAGTCTAGCCCATTAACGTAAAATTCATTGTAGAATGAATTGCTTGCGATGTGCATCTGTTCTACAAATTTTTTTTTTTAATTTTTAAAAATGTATTCGTTGCCAATCTTTCCAATTCTTTGTCAGATCATTCTTGTCAGATTACAAACGCCAGAGGTCACCTTGGGCCCATTCAAGGATCACTCTGCGCCAATGCTCTTAGCCAAAAGGCCTAGAGCCACTGCACCGTTCCTGGAAGTACTGCAATACCAGGTTCGTGCCATGGAGGTGGATGTGTGCCCCCCACCCACCTCCTATTTCCAAAAAGCATAGGAGAACCACCTTCCTGATCCAGGGAGAACCACTTTGGGGTCATGGTTACTCCCCTGTCAGGTCAGTTACGCATGATCTTAGCCAAAAGGCCGAGAAGCGATCTGTTCTACAAATGCATTAACCCTTGGGGTGTTGGGGAAAGGAAATGTCTTTTCATTGTGAATGTCAACTGAGGCTTCTTCATGGCCTCTGGTTCTGCAAGTTCTTAAGTCATAGTGTGGAGGAGGGAGGGCTCAGAAAATCATTGACAGAATTGTGAGCGAATGCAAAATATTGTAGCACAAACTGAGTTTCAAACTAAGAAGCATGTCTTTATTTTTTTGATAGAAAAAGTTTGAAGGCTTCATTTTTTTTAGACGATTTGGATGCACATCTCACGCGGTTTAACCTGTCACTCTGCACCATGCTAATTTTGATTTGCGTTTCGCTGCATTGTAATCCCTTACAGTGATGTGCACAAATACACAAATAAAAGCCAGAGCACTGTCAGCTGGTTGGAAGTGGAGATATTCCAGCTTTCAGCTTTGTAATTAATCGCTCAGTGGAATTTTGACTTAAGAATGATCCAGCTTTCGGGCACCCGTAACATCTGACAAGATGACATTGAGTCAGTCCATTCTTTTTCCAGCATGCAGGTTGTAATTTTCCATGCTGTGATTCGGACTGTAGTTATACCGTCACTGTTGAGTCAATAAGCATGGGCCTTACACTAAGCATTAGTAAGTCAAAGGTCCTCCACCAGCCTGTCCTCGCCGCACAGCACTACCCCCTAAACATCAAGATCCACGGCGTGGCCCTGGACAACGTGGACCACTTTCCCTATCTTGGGAGCCTCCCATCAACAAGAGCAGGCGTTGATGATGAGATCCAACACCGCCTCCAGTGCGCCAGTGCAGCCTTCGGCCACCTGAGGAAAAGAGTATTTAAAGATCAGTCCCTCAAAACTGTCACCAAGCTCATGGTCTACAAGGCCATAGTAATACCCGCCCTCCTGTATGGCTCAGAGACGTGGACCATGTACTGTAGACACCTCAAGTCGCTGGAGAAATACCACCAGCGATGTCTCCGCAAGACCCTGTAAATCCCCTGGGAGGACAGACGCACCAACATTAGCATCCTCGCCCAGGCCAACATCCCCAGCATTGAAGTACTGATCAGCTCCGCTGGGCAGGCCACATAGTCCGCATGCCAGACACGAGACTCCCAAAGCAAGCGCTCTACACGGAACTCCTTCACGGCAAACGAGCCAAAGGCGGGCAGAGGAAACATTACAAGGACACCCTCAAAGTCTCCCTGATAAAGTGCGACATCACCACTGACATCTGGGAGTCCTTGGCCAAAGACCGCCCAAAGTGGAGGAAGTGCATCCGGGAGGGTGCTGAGCACCTCGAGTATTGTCGCCGTGAGCATGCAGAAACCAAGCGCAGGCAGCGGAAGGAGCATGCAGCAAACCAGGCTCCCTGCCCACCCTTTCCCTCAACCACTGTCTGTCCCACCTGTGACAGAGACTGTGGCTCTCGTATTGGACTGTACAGTCACCTAAGAACTCATGCTAAGAGTGGAAGCAAGTCTTCCTCGATTCCAAGGGACTGCCTATGATGATGATGATACGTCAATGCCGCAGGTCGTTTTGAGGGGGCGTTGGCATGAAAAGAGGCACATAACTCGGGCGTTGAGGTGCCACTCGATGCGCTAAAGCTAAGAGGCGGGGCGGGAAAGTTACCGTCCGGGATAGTTTGCGGTTTAGTAAGGAAATTTGGCCATCTGGGCCCTGCATCAGGGGGCGCGGCGCGAAGGGAGGAGTGGTACAGTTTTCATGGCGCAAGGATGGAAAACTCCCGAGCTAAAGTGCCGGGCCGCGTGCACTGCGAGAGAGGCCGGAGGCGGGGGGTGGAGAGGGTGTGGGGGGCGGCGGGGGGAGAGAAACCTTAAAATAACCCACAAAAATATCCCCAAAACTTTGCCCACATCAGGACAACAGAAATCGGGGAGGAAAGAACGAAAGGGAAGATCTGTGATAGGGTGGAAGACAGGAGAGATTAGAGAGACACAAGGGATGTTGGGCCGACTTGAGATGGTAATGGCAGAAGTTAGAAAAAAGTTAGTCTGGATAGGGTATGAATGGTGGAATAATGCCCAGCTGTCATGGGAAATAGAGAGAGAAAATAAAATACATAAGATTGGGGGGGAGGGGTTAAAAGAAAGAAGAAAGGAAGCAAAATATGGGCAGAGGTTATGGCCTGAAATTGTTGAACTCAAGGTTGAGCCCAGAAGGCTGTAGAGTGCGTAAACGAAATGTAGTGTATGAAATGATACAATGAACTCCGTACTGTGAGCCAGTGACCAGGTCAGTCTTTAATGGCTTCCAGAAGTGAAGATACAAAGGTGAAGTTCAGGTTATATACCGGGCCCAGCACGCGTGTAACTATGACCCGAGGACCTCCGACGGTAGTGGCCCCTGGTGGTGGGCAGATCTTATGTACATACATTGCACGAAAGAAGAGGTGAAGCACAGTTGATCGATAGATAGTAATCTACGGTCAGTATAACTGCAGCCTTCGTCCTCATGTGCACAGAAGTCAATTAGAGCCAGCCTAATTTTCCCAGCAGAGAACTCTCCTTTCCCATTCCCAAAAACACGAGGGAAATGCAAGATAAACAATTCGGAGGCCATCATCAGGACAATTGTGAAAGCCTTCAAATAAATGACGAGGAAGTTTTTAATCATCGAGTTCAGAAACCATTGTAAATAATAGGAGGACAAGGCAAGCATTTTATGGCATTTTCAGATTTGTGCACTGGCCTTGAAAGTTCTTATTACCGTCTGTTATTTATGTAACACAACTGGCTTGGGCTATAATTCTGTTGAGAGCCCAACAGATGTAATAGCAAACTGCATTACCAAGGGGCTACTTCGAGATGGAGTCCCCATTTGTAAAGAATGCATATTGTTTTGGAAGAGAAAGGACCGAAGGAATGAAGGAAGGAAGAAAGAAAGACAGACTTTCATTTATATAGTGCCTTTCATGAGCAGCGGACATCTCAAAGCGCTTTACAGCCAATTACGTACTTTTTGGAGAGTAGTCACTGTTGTACTGTGGGAAACGCGGCCGCCAATTTACGCACAGCAAGCTCCCACAAACAGCAATGTGGTAATGACCCGATAATCTGTTTTTTTGTTATGTTGGTTGAGGGATAAATATTGGCCCCAGGACACCGGGGATAACTCCCCTGCTCTTCTTCCAAATAGTGCCGTGGGATCTTTTACGTCCACCTGAGAGAGAGCAGACGGGGCCTCGGTTTAATGCCTCATCCCAAAGACGGCACCTCCGACAGTGCGGCGCTCCCTCAGCACTGCACAGGGAGTGTCAGCCCAGATTTATGTGCTCAAGTCCCGGGAGTGGACTCAGGAAAAGAGTCTTTGGTCTGTCCAGCCTGTCCCACACAATTGTGATAGCCACAATATATCCACTCCACTCCAACTGAAATTCAAGTGATCTCCTGGGAGAGGCGAAAAACAGATTAACATTCAAGGCCCGTTAGGGAATGTTTTTCTGGAACATTCCTCACTGACCTTTTTAGCTGATCAAAACTAATCAAGGAGACCACTCGGCCCTGATAATGCTGTGCAGTGCCTACCTTTTTATCTTCTTCTTTCATATGGTAGCTGAAAAGCAAATCAGATGCAGTATCTAAGTCGGATATCCAGGCCAAAGCTTCCGGTGTAACAGTGTGGATATCCTGTAAGCTGCCTGCCAATTCCCTCTGAGGGCAGTGCTCGATGATGTGCTCCAGGGTCTGATTAGGAGCTCCACAGTCACATGATGGGGATGCTTTAAACGTCCACCGATGGAGAAGGTGGCAGCATCGACCGTGACCGGTTGTGAGGCGGTCGATGGTTGTCCACTGTTTGCGAGGAAGGTTTGATCCTTCAGGTTGTACTGTGGGCTCCTCGATAAGGAATCCATTCCGAATGTCGCAGTTCTTCCGAGCATTTCGCCGTCGGTCATCGACGTGAGGGGAGATCGCTGAAGGGCTTCGGCGACGGTCCAAAATGGCTGCCTAGATTTGAGATGGGGGTCGGTGGGAGGTTGTTCAAGTCGGCCTGGATCGGCATGTCTTTGCTGGTGTAGCGGTTGTATTCTCTGGAGACTGCGTATTCGCGGCGTAGGTGTGGTGATGCGATGTTTGCAAGCACGGGCAGCCAAGGTGTCGGTGTCGGTCAAAGCGTAGCGGTGATAATTCTCATGGTAGAATTCAGCTGGACATCAACGGATTTGACATGCGGACTTGATTTGTATAAGAAGTGATCGCTGCCCCAGCCGAAAAAAGGTCCAGCTCTCGCCCTGAAGGAATTCAGCGCCTCGTACACGCCGTCAGGCTGCTCCACAGATCCACTATCCTCTGGGAAAAGAGCCACCTCCAAACCTCTAAACCTAGTTCTGGCCTTCACAACTGGAGATTGTGACCCCTGGCACTCCCCAATCTAGTTTTAAAATTTGGGGAAGTCATTCGACAAAAGGCAAAGTGTAGAACATGAGAACATAAGAAATAGGAGCAGGAGTAGGCCATTCGGCCCCTCGAGCATGTTCCGCCATTCAATGAGATCATGACTGATCTTCGACCTCAACTCCACTTTCCCGCCTGATCTCCATATCCCTTGATTCACTTAGCATCCAAAAATTTATCTATCTCAGCCTTCCTTCAATATAATCAAAAACTCAGCATCCACAGCCCTCCAGGGCAGAGAATTCCAGAGATTCGCAACCCTCTGCGTGAAGAAATTCCCCCTCATCACGGTCTTAAATGGCCGCCCCCTTATCCTGAGACTGTGACCCAGGATCTTTATCGTGTGTAGTGAGAGATGTTGCCTAGATACTGCAGCTTTGCATATAAAGTCCCAGAGGCAGTGAAAAGCACTGCCCCCCAGTCATCAAAATCCACAGCGCGGCCTTGGACAATGTGAACCACTTTCCATGCATTGGGAGCCTACTATCAGCGAGGGCAGACATCGACGACGAGATCCAACACCGCCTCCAGTGCGCCAGCACAGCCTTCAGTCGCCTGAGGAAAAGACCAGGACCTCAAATCTGGCACCAAGCTTATGGTCTACAGGGCTGTAGTGATACCCGCCCTCTTGTATGGCTCAGAGACGTGGACCATATACAGTAGACACCTCAAATCGCTGGAGAAATATCATCAACGCTGTCTCCGCAAGATCCTGCAAATCCCGTGGGAGGACAGACGCACCAACATCAGTGTTCTCGATCAGGCCAACATCCCCAGTATCGAAGCACTGACCACACGCGACCAGCTCTGCTGGGCGGGCCACATTGTCCGCAAGCCCGACACGAGACTTCCAAAGCAAGCGCTCTACTCGGAACTCCTACACGGCAAGTGATCCCCAGGTGGGCAGAGGAAATGTTTCAAGGATACCCTCGAAGCCTCCTTGATAAAGTGCAACATCCCCATCGACACCTGGGAGTCCCTGGCCAAAGACCACCCTAAGTGGAGGAAGAGCATCCAGAAGGGCGCTGAGCACCACGAGTCTCGTTGCCGAGAGCATGCAGAAATCAAGCGCAGGCAGCGGAAGGAGCGTGCGGCAAACCAGACTCCCCCTTTCCTTCAACCCCTGTCTGCCCCACCTGTGACAGGGACTGTAATTCCCGTATTGGACTGTGCAGTCACCTGAGAACTCACTTTCAGATTGGAAGCAAGTCTTCCTCGATTCCGAGGGACTGCCTACGATGATGACTGCAGCTTTTCAGATAAAGTCCCAGAGGCAGTGAAAAGCTGGCACCTAAGCAGATTTGAGTGTTAACAAATCGATAGCCGCAACAAATCACCTGCCCTGCTTATGTATATTTTTTGAAGGTGAAACCATCTTTATTATATTTTTATTGAATTCCTTTGCACACTGCGCATTAATGTTCCTCTGGTGCATTTCCTCCCGCATCATTGCTGTGTGTGAGGTCACTTGTGCCCTTCACAGGCCAGCGACGTGAGCAGCTATCAAACGCCACTCTTCCAGTGAAAGTAAACATGCCCGCTTGCAATGTGATGGGCACCAGCTTGCTTGAAGGCATATTGGAAGGTTTGCAGCTGAAGACTGCAACATTTCGACGTTTTGCGCTGAGGCACTAATGACATTGACGCCATGAGATTGAGGTCAGCACTTTGTAGAACTGCTAACCTCATCTGAATCCTCTGTGCTAATGAGGTACCTCGTCCTTGTGCACCATCAGAACCACTGACTGGTTACTTTGCCTTGCCGTGCTAATCTCAGTTACACGCACATATGTGCAGATCTATAGAACAGTATACGAGTGTCTTAACACAATGCTGCAGCACGCTCGAAGGGGTCTTGTGACGTCACCACCCACTGACGTTCAAAAAGGAAAACAAAGTGCGATAAATGATTCACACGGCACAGGAGGAGGCCATTCGGCCCATCGTGCCTGTGCCGGCTTTTTGTACGAGCGACCCAATTAGTCCCACTCCCCCCTGCTCTCTCCCCATTCTTTCCCCCTCCCCCACCCTCCGCATTCTTCCTATTTTTTTCTTTTCCACAGCCCTGCAAATATTTTTCCTATTCAAATATTTATCCAATTCTCTTGCAAAAGTTACTATTCAATCTGCTCCCGCTGGTCCTTTCAGGCAGCGCGTTCTAGATCACAACAACTCGCTGCGTGAACAAAATTCTTCTCATCTCCCCTTCTAGTTCTTTTGCAATTGTTTTAAAGTTGTGTGTGCTTTGGTTACCGTCCGTCCTGCCATTGGAAACAATTTCTCCTGATTTACTCTATCAATAACCCTCATCATTTTGAACGCCTCCATAAAATCTCCCCTTAACCTTCTCCGCCCTGAAGAGAACGACTCCAGCTTCTTTACTAATGCACACCAGCTTGATCAGCATCTACAAGAGAAAGATCACTTCATGTTTCAGGTGGGATCGTTCACCAGAGCAGTTAGAATCAGAATGCTTCAGCACAGAAACGGGCCATTCAGCCCAACAAGTCGATGCTTGCTGATCTAATTCCACTCTCCTGTTTTACAAATTCACATGAGAGGAAGAAAGACTTGCATTTCTGTAGCACCTTTCACGACCCCGCGATGTCCTGAAGCGCTTTACAGCCAAACAAGAACTTTTGGAGTGCAGTCACTGTTGTAATGTAGCAAACGCAGCAGCCAATGTGCGCACAGCAAGCTCCCACAAACAGCAATGTGATAATGTCGGAAAGTGTGAGGTCATCCACCTTGGGGAAAAAAAACAGTAAAAGGGAATATTATTTGAATGGGGAGAAATTACAACATGCTGAGGTGCAGAGGGACCTGGGGGTCCTTGTGCATGAATCCCAAAAAGTTAGTTTGCAGGTGCAGCAGGTAATCAGGAAGGCGAATGGAATGTTGGCCTTCATTGAGAGAGGGATGGAGTACAAAAGCAGGGAGGTCCTGCTGCAACTGTACAGGGTACTGCGTGCAGTTTTGGTCACCTTACTTAAGGAAGGATACACTAGCTTTGGAGGGGGTACAGAGACGATTCACTAGGCTGATTCCGGAGATGAGGGGGTTACCTTATGATGATAGATTGAGTAGACTGGGTCTTTACTCCTTGGAGTTCAGAAGGATGAGGGGTGATCTTATAGAAACATTTAAAATCATGAAAGGGATAGACAAGATAGAGGCAGAGAGGTTGTTTCCACTGGTCGGGGAGACTAGAACTAGGGGGCACAACCTCAAAATACGGGGGAGCCAATTTAAAACCGAGTTGAGAAGGAATTTCTTCTCCCAGAGGGTTGTGAATCTGTGGAATTCTCTGCCCAAGGAAGCAGTTGAGACTAGCTCATTGAATGTATTCAAGTCACAGATAGATAGATTTTTAACCAATAAGGGAATTAAGGGTTATGGGGAGCGGGCAGGTAAGTGGAGCTGAGTCCATGGCCAGATCAGCCATGATCTTGTTGAATGGCGGAGCAGGCTCGAGGGGCTAGATGGCCTACTCCTGTTCCTAATTCTTATGTTCTTATGTTCTTATGACCAGTTAATCTGTTGTTTCGTGATGTTGATTGAGGGATAAATATTGGCCAGGACACCGGGGATAACTCCCCTGCTCTTCTTCAAAATAGCACCATGGGATCTTTTAGATCTACCCAAGAGAGCAGACGGGGCCTCGATTTAACTTCTCATCCAAAAGACAACACCCTCAGCACTGCACTGGGGGTGTCAGCCTAGATTTATGTGCTCAAGTCTCTGGAGTGGGATTATGAACCCACAACCTTCTGACTCAGAGGCAAGCATACTACCCACTGAGCCACGGCTGACACCATGGGACCTCTTGGGTCCACATGAGAGGGCAGACAGGGCTGCGGTTTAACACAGTTTTTTTTTACCTCTACAGGGGGCCACACACTCAAGGTCAGAACAGACAATTTAGATTGAGGTGCTTTACATAGCTAAAGTGATCAATGTGTGGAATGGGTTACCTGGAAAAGTGATGAGGGCTGGATGGATATTTGGCGAGTGATAGAGTCTCTTTCTCTTTTGGCTGATGTGTATTTTCAGCAAGTTCTGATTTTTCTTTCAGTTTGACGGTGTTCAGAGTTATTTTCTTCTTTTCTTGACTGGGGTTAAGTTCAATCAGGTTTTACGGGAAATTGAATGATTTGTGCCGTGTTGCCCCCTGCTGTTTACTAACAGTCATAGCACCTGAGGATAACAATGAGCCGTTGAACACAAAACAATTAATACGTATCACCAGGCAATTAATCAACGTCACAATCTAATCAGGAGACTTGCCTTCGACGGGCACCTCAACACCCCAGGTGGCCTTTGACAGCCCTTGTGTTTGTGTTATGAGTCTAGCTTTTCATATTGGCTTGGTAGATTGGTTTCTCAAACATAAGACAATATATCTTTTTTTTAATTCATTCTGGGAATATAGGTGCCGCTGGCATTCTGGGGCTGTTGGTCATTTATTGCCCATCCCTAATTGCCCCTTGAGAAGGTGGTGGTGAGCCGCTTTCTTGAACCGCTGCAGTCCGTGTGGTGAAGGTGCTCCCACAGTGCTGTTAGGGAGGGAGTTCCAGGATTTTGGTCCAGCGACGATGAAGGAACGGCCGATATATATGCATGTTGGGATGATGTGACTTGGAGGGGAACCTAGAGGTGGTCTTCCCGTGCACCTGCTGCACCTTCTAGGTGGTAGAGGTTGCGGGTTTAGGAACTGCTGTTGAAGAAGCCCCTCAAATCGATAGATTTTTGGATATTAAGGGAATCAAGGGATATGGGGATAGTGCAAGAAAGTGGAGTTGAGGTAGAAGATCAGCCATGATCTTAAGTGTTATATATGCAGACTATAGATATACTCTCTGTGTAGTCACTGTATAGTTGCCTAAGATGGAGAATTGTCACCTGATGTACTATCAATAAGGTTTATTATGTATATACTATGCTGGCACCACTAGAGGGTGCAACTGGTGGAGACCGGGGTTTCCTGCCCCTGTGGCAAAGGCTGTCCACCAGAGGCACTGCGGTGGGAGACCTGAGGTGTGCAGGGCCCAGTATAAAAGGCTGCCCACCATGGTTGTGCCTCACTCTGGAGTTACGAATAAAGGACCAAGGTCACTACAGTTTGAGTACAACACAGTGCCTCGTGGAGTCGTTCATGAGTGCATTACAGGCATAACATTAATGAATGGCGGAGCAGGCTCGAGGGGTTGAGTGGCCAACTCCTGCTCCTATTTCTTATGTTCTTAAGCCTTGGAGAGTTAACTCTACAGTTAGGGACACCTGTGTAATTTTGATTCAGATTGAAACTGGTCGGGTCAGGATACTGCTCACCTACTGAGAATGTTCTACTATCGCTCACTTGAAAGTTTTGCAAAGAACGACACTCAAAGTAACTCAACTCATTGATTTAATTGTTTAATCCGTTAGCGAATTGGTTTGAAAGGTTCCTTGCTATTCAAGCTGTCTCAGCTGCGGGCTTTTACTCCTGCTATTGTGACAATCTCAATCCACGGAGAAACCTGCTTTGTAGTTTAGTCTGGTGCGAGGGTGGTTGTCATGACTGATCTTAATTGTCCTCTGAAATGATGTGGGTGTACAGCAGAAATCCTGCATATAACTTCACAGGCAGTAAGAGGGCTCCATTGTTCGCTATCACAGATTATTTGGTGCATTGCATCACATTTTAGTTCCTAGTGAGTGTGAATTCGTGCCTTAGGCACACAATTGTGTGTTTGGTATAAGAAAAATATCCAAATTATAACAGTCAGTTTAAAGAACATATAATCACTGGTGCAGCACCTGGATTAAAAGCGTGTTTCAGAAATTGTGTTCAAGACTGGGTTAGAAGTCCACTGCTGAAGTCCTCGTCCATGCCCTTGTGACCTCTAGACTTGGCTATTCCAACTCTCTCCTGGCTGGCTTCCCACATTCTACCCTACGTAAACTGGAGGAGATCCAAAATTCGACTGCTCCATGTCCTAACTCGCACCGAGTCCCGCTCACCCATCACCCCCGTGCTCGCTGATCTGCATTGGCTCCCGGTTAAGCCACACCTCGATTTCAAAATTCTCATCCTTGTTTTCAAATCCCTCCATGGCCCTGGCCCCTCCCTATCTCTGTAATCTCCTACAGCCCCACAACCTCCCGAGATGTCTGCGCTCCTCTAATGCTGCCCTCTTGAGCCTCCCTGATTATAATTGCTCAACCATCGGTGGCCGTGCCTTCTGCTGCCTGGGCCCCAAGCTCTGGAACTCCCTCCCTAAACCTCTCCGCCTCTCTTTCCTTCTTCAAGACGCTCCGTAAAACCTACCTCTTTGTCCAAGCTTTTGGTCAGCTGCCCTCCTTATGCGGCTTGGTATCAAACTTTTAATCTCATAATACTCCTGTGGAACACCTTGGGACGTTTCACTGCATTAAGGGCGCCAAATGAATACAAGTTGTTGTTGTTGTTGTTGTTAGAACACTGGCCTCAATGCAATAGAGAACTGGAAAAATACCACATCTCAGGGGAGAGGAATAGCAACTTGCATTTATATAGCGCCTTTAACATAGTAAGGCATCCCATGGTGCTTCACAGGAGTGAAATCAGACAAATATTGACACCCAGCCAAATAATAAGATATTAGGACAGCTGACTAAAAAAACTTGGTCAAAGAGGTAACTTTTAAGGAGTGTCTTGAAGGAAAAAAGAGGCGCAGATAGGGAATTCCAGAGCTTACGGCTGCGGTGGTTGAAGGCCCGGCTGTCAATGTTCGGGCGAAGGAAGTGAGGATGCACAAGAGGCCAGAATCGGAAGAAAGCAATGTTCCCTGAGGGTTGTGGGGCTGGAGGAGGTTATGGAGAGAGGGAGGGGCGAGGCCATGGAGGGATCTGAGCACACGGATTGAATATTTTTAATGGAGGCGTTGCTGGACCCGGAACCAACGTAGGTCAGCGAGCACAGGAATGATGGGTGAGCAAGACTTGGTGCGCGTTGGGATAGATTACACTGTTTTGGATGAGCTCAAGTTGATGGGTGGAAGATGGGAGGCCGGCCAGCAGAGCGTTAGAACAGACTGGAGGTAACAAAGGCATGGATGAGGATTTTAGAACCAGATGGACTCAGGCAGGGGTGGAGATGGGCGATGTTACAGAGGTGAAAGTAAGCGATCTTTGTGATGGAGCGGATATGGGTTCAGACGCTCGGGGTCAAATAGGCTGGCGAGGTTGCAAACAGTCTTGTTCAGCCGAAGACAGTTGTAATGTATGCACCTGTGATCATGCTCACAGCCTTGTAGAGCTGTTCAAAGGGGGCCATCAGCCGGTCCAGGCAGCGGGCGGTCGAGGGGGTCGTTCAGCCTGACTGCCTGCCTCTCTTCCGCAGTTACATCCGGGCCAGGGTGTCCCTGGAGATGGAGCACGCGATGTCCACCGGTACGCTCGCGGCCTTCCGCGAGAGGTGGGCGCCAGAGGGACTGGAGTGCATCATCACCCCCGGCAACCAAATTTTAATTTGATTTTATGTTTTAAAGTTTAATTTGTTTTAATTGCCGGGGTTTTTAGTGTCCTCCTCCCCTTTTATAGGGGGCACTTGTAAAATATATAATTTTAATGCCCCCCCAAAAAAGCACAAAAAACCCCACAAAAAAAACACAAAAAAAAACAAAGAACATTAAAAAGAAAATAAGGCGGCAGTTAAAACTGTCTGGAGTGTCCCCCAGATCGGGGGGGGCACTTGATCTAATGGTTATTTTGTCCCCCCACCCCCAAAAGAGTTGTAGAGCTGTTCAAAGGGGGCCATCAGCCGATCCAGGCAGCAGGCAGTCGAGGGGGTCATTCAGCCCGACTGCCTGCCTCTCTTCCGCGGTTACATCTGAGCCAGGGTGTCCCTGGAGATGGAGCACGCGGTGTCCTCCGGTACGCTCGCGGCCTTCCGCGAGAGGTGGGCGCCGGAGGGACTGGAGTGCATCATCACCCCCGGCAACCAAATTTTGATTTAAGTTAAGTTTACTACCAAAAGTTAATTTGTTTATTGTGTCAGTTTTAGTGCCCCCCCTCCTTTAACAAGGGGGCACTTATATTAATGTTGCAACAAAATAGTTGTAGAGCTCTTGAGTTGGGAGTGGCTTAGCCAGTCACGTGATGTTCACAAGACTCAATAAAACCCCGGCCAGTTGGGTTTGGGGGATCCACGATGAGGCAGGTAGTTGTGAGCCTGGTGGATGAACTGGTAATGTGCAGCGTGATTGTTAAACCTTTTGCTAATAACCCAACTAGTTCTTAATAGCAATGTGTTGCTATGAATTCTTAAGCAAAGAACCCATGAAGCAAATACATTTACAACAGTAGCCAGCGAGAGGGATGGAGTCAGTGGCTACAGAACGGAGTTAGTGGCGGGGGCGAAGTCAATGGCTTCGGTCTCCCTAATTGGAGAAAATTTCTGCTGGATGACGGACAAGCAGCATGACAAATCAGAGGCAATGGAGGCGTTGAGAGAGATAGAGGCGTGGTAGAGCTGGGTGTCATCAGAGGACCTGGCATCGTGTCTTGGATGGTCATTGAGAGGAAAGGTGTAGATGAAAAATAGGAGGGGGCCATGGATATATTCTTGGGGGACTCCAGAGGTAATGGTGCGATAACGGGAAGAGAAGCCGTTGCAGAAGATTGGTGGCTACAACTGGATAGGTAAGAGTGGAAGCAGGCAAGGGTGGTCCCGCTCAGCTGGATAACGGCCGAGGGGCATTTGGGGAGGAAAGATGTGGTCACCTATGTCAAAGGGCGCAGACAGGTCGAGAAGGATGAGTCGGGATCATGCACCAAGGTCACAGAGGATGTTATTTATAACTTTGACCAGGGCCGTTGCAGTGTGTAAGGGTGGCGGGGGGGGGTGGGGGGTGATGTTTGGTCTCTGTGAGGGGGTCAGGTTCCCTTCTGACCAACTTGAGCGGTTTCGAATCGCTTTCCCTCCCTTGGGTTCTGTACTCTGGATTTATTTGAGGGGTGTAACAAAAGTGAGAGGACACTGTTTTGATGCAAAGAACTTTGGTTTTATTACAGTCAAGGTAATACAGGCCTATTTCTCTAGTAAGAAAATACACGGCCAAACTTACAATCACTCTAATAAAAAAAACAATACAAGGACAGGTACAAGGTCAAACTTATAATCACTCTAATAAAGTACCATACACCACACATTCAAAGGGGGTTGCAGTAAAATTATACCTCCCACCTCCCAATACCTAATTCTAGCTCGGTTAGACTCCAGGGCAGCAGGGACTTATGCTAACCAATCCTTTTGATAGTTAATGGTAGATGGTGATGTTCTTCCTTCCTTCAGGACTTCAAGACTTCGAGGCTGGAGCATCTCTCCCCTCTCTCTCCTCTCTCTCTCTCTGTCTCTAACCTCTGTTGAAAACAGTGGGCAGTTATACGATTTCAGTGTTCTAATCTTGCCGCCCAATCTGTTCACAATCCTTTGTATAATTTTGGCGGGCTTGGTTCTTCTTTATAATATTTTGTCTGGCTCGTTAAAGTTCATGTGTCTTGGGTGGGTTGATGTTCAAAAACTGTTTCCTGATGGAAATATTTGTTTGGTCATTGCAATGTCCTTTTGTGCTTAGTCTTTCGCATACAGGCTGGATTGGGCCTCTTTGTGATGTATATGCTGAAATGGTTTGTCCAGACCCATGTTGATGGGGAGCTATCTCTGGGTGATACTGTGGTGGTAATGTCTCTTGTGGAGGAAGATTTTCAAATAGTCTTTCTTCCAGACAGGTTACCTCAGTCCTCACACCCAGACAGTTCCAACAATCAAGTGGGCTTCTTTTGTTCCCTAGGTCTGCTCACAGGCTTGAATTTGTCTTGTAAAAGTTCATAATTCTATTAAAGTTTGTAGTTTCTTCCATAAGCACTTTAGAGTTCCAAACTTTTCGGTAGATAGTCCCAAATTAAATTTCCTTTCGAATGAGCCCAAAAACACAGGGGGGGTTCTGGTGAATTTTGCTCTCTGCAAGTGTTGTGGCAGGGGTAGAAAGCAGATTGGAGGGATTCAAACATGGAGTTGGGGGAAAAATGTACTTGTAACTTGGCAAAATGACACTGCTCATTGAGGTGCCACTCTACATGCAAAAGCAAGTACCCATGTTAAAATATGTTTTTTTCATAAGAAGCAGAAGCAGGAGTCGGCCATTTGGCCCCTCGAGCCCGCTCCGCCATTCAATAAGATCATGGCTGATCTGATCCTGGCCTCAACTCCACTTTCCAGCCCACTCCCCATAACCCTTGACTCCCTTATTGTTCAAAAATCTGTCTATCTCCACCTTGAATATATTCAATGACCCAGCCTCCACAGCTTTCTGGGGCAGAGAATTCCAAAGATTCACAACCTTCTGCGGGAAGAAATTCCTCCTCATCTCCGTCTTAAATGGGCGACCCCTTATTCTGAAACTATGCCCCCTCGTTCTAGATTCCTCTTACAATTACAATGCAAGTGCTGAGATTTACAGAGATGGCGCTATCTAAGTAGTCAGTAGGACGTGTGTACAGTGGCCCTAACCTGACATAAAGCACTCGCAACTTGTCCGTATTTTGATCAGATTTTCTAACTTTTACTTCATCTCTGGAATGTGATTCTGAAGACATGCCAGATGATTAGACTAGAAGTCTCTTCTCCTCACTGCTTGTTAAGGGTTAGAAGAGAAGTCTATTGGTGTTGCTCCCAATCCCATCCTCATGGGATTTAAGCCAATTACTTGTAACTTGGTGAAAATTGGACAATGTTATTCAGAGAGATAAGTTTGGGAAATAAGAAAAGATTGGGGGAGTAGGGGTTTATCCTCCGATTACAGATGGAAGGAATAGAGGGGAGTTGAGGAGAACTTTTTTCATCCAGAGGGTGGTGGAGGTCTGGAACTCACTGCCTGAAAGGATGGTAGAGGCTGAAACCTTCATCGCATTTAAAAAGTACTCTGATATGTAACTGAAGTGCTGCAACCTACGGACCGAGGGCTGGAACGTGGGATTAGGCTGGATAGCTCTTTGTCGGCCGGCACAAGCATGAAGGGTTGAATGAAAGAAAAAGAAAGACTTGCATCTATATAGCGCCTTTCATGACCACCGGACGTCTCAAAGCGCTTTACAGCCAATGAAGTACTTTTGGAGTGTAGTCACTGTTGCAATGTGGGAAACGCGGCAGCTAATTTGCGCACAGCAAGCTCCCACACACAGCGATGTGATAATGAGCAGATAATCTGTTTTTGTTATGCTGATTGAGTGATAAATATTGGCCCCAGGACACCGGGGATAACTCCCCTACTCGTCTTTGAAATAGTGCCGCGGGATCTTTTACATCCACCTGAGAGAGCAGACGGGGCCTCGGTTTAACGTCTCATCCAAATGACGGCACCTCCGACACTGTGGCGCTCCCTCAGTACTGCACTGGGAGTGTCAGCCTAGATTTATGTGCTCAAGTTCCCTGGAGTGGAACTTGAACCCACAACCTTCTGCCTCGGAGGCAAGAGTGCTGCCCACTGAGCCACAACTACACTCATGATGGCCTCCTTCTGTGCCATAGATCTCTATGATTCCAAGATACAGTGAAGTGACATTATTGGGGTAATGTAGAGGTTTGTCGAGGGAGTTCTAGATGGCATTCAATTATTGCTGAACCTTGTGTAGGAGAATTCTTTGACTTAATCCAATCCAAAATACATTTTGGTTCTTAACAGAATCATCTGTTAGCATGGCGAGCATTAACTTAACTTCAAATGTGTTAAACAGAAGTCAATTGAATCGTTTAGGTTTTAATTGCAATAATTTGTACATTTTTTGGGAGGGGGAAAATCATTTTATTCAATTTCTCTTTTTCAGGGTGTTCATTACAATGGATAATTAAACAATGCCTTCAAATCCTCATGCATTCTTTGGGCATCCTAACAGCTCATAAAACAGCACAGGTGCAGACAACTGAAATGCTGCATTGCATTAAGCTAGGAAGTGAGGCAGAACTTAAGGAGACAGTTTATATAATTGCTCTACGGTTTGAGGTTTTAATTTTCCGATTTCATTCTTGCTGGTGTTGCAGTTTGTCAAAAAATAAGGAGCTCAAATTAAGAAATCTCCGATGATGGTCTATGTGGTAAAGCCAATGACTGGTGTAGTGCTGACCCATGCATAAGAACCTAAGAAATAGGAGCAGGAGTCGGCCATTCGGCCCCTCGAGCCTGCTCCGTCATTCAATAAGATCATGGCTGATCTTCTACCTCAACTCCACTTTCCCATCTGACCTCCATATCCCTTGATACCCTTAGAGTCCACAGCCCTCTGGGGCAGAGAATTCCAAAGATTCACAACCCTCTGAGTGAAGAAATTCCTCCTCATTTCAGTCTTAAATGGCCGACCGTTTACCCTGAGACTGTGACCCCTGGTTCTAGACTCTCCAGCCAGGGGAAACAACCTCTCAGCATCTAACCTGTCAATTCCCTTCAGAATCTTGTATGTTTCAATGAGATCACCTCTCATTCTTCTAAACTCCAGAGAGTAAAGGCCCATTCTACACAATCTCTCATCGTAAGACAGCCCTCTCATCCCAGAAATCAGTCCAGTGAACCTTCATTGCACCATCTCCAAGGCAAGTATATCCTTCCTTAGATAAGCTGTGGTCTCACCAAGGTCCTGTACAATCTCATATTGGACCGTTCAGTCACCTAAGAACTCATTTTTAGAGTGGAAGCAAGTCTTCCTTGATTCCGAGGGACTGACTATGATGATAATGTACAATTATAGCAGGAGGCCAAGTGTAGGGTGTAGCGTGCGGCAGCCCGGCCTGGAAATTGCTGCGGTCCCGGCCTGCAAGACTATCAGCAGGCCGGGGCCATTGGAGGGAGCAGTGTGCAGCAGTATACCACTGCAGGGAGCAGCGCGTGCTGATGCAGGAGGGCGATGGCTGACTGCAGCGCAGGCAGGTACAGCAGGAGCGGCGAGGTCGGGGCGAAGGAGCGGCGAGAGTTCGTCGAGGGATGTGATCGGGGTCCAGGAGAGGCGTGAAATCGGGGCCCAGAAGAGGCGAGGGCCCAGGGGCAGCATGGGCCCAGCCCACACTGCGATACGTGGGCGCACTAGGTCCGTGCAGCAGAGCTGGTCTCCAGTCGTCCTGGTTCAACCCTTGCCACTGGACCAAGACCTCGCTCTGTCAAGCCCGTGTGGTGGCTGGTGTGCAACGGCCACCCCACGTTAAAAAAATCCACGCACAGGCATCTTCCACCCTTTAAGATGTAGTTCGGGATCCGGAACATTGAAACACCTGTGAACTCATCCCTTTTCGGTGTGGAAGCAAGTCATCCTCGTTTCGAGGGACTGCCTATGATGATGATGACAATTGTAGCAATTGAAGACTTCCTCACTCTTATACTCCAACTCCCTTGCAATAAAGAACAACATGCCATTTGCCTTCCTTATTACTTGCTGTACCTGCACGTTAGCTTCCTGTGTTTCTTGCACAAGGACCCCCAAATCTCTCTGAACACCAACATTTCAAAGTCTCTCGCCATTTCAAAAATATTCTGTTTTTCTATTCTTCCTACAGTCCAGAAGGTATCAGATTCGATCCCTGGTTTGAGCTCAGTTAACTGGTCCGGGCCAGAGCAGCAGATTTGCCCTGGTCCCGGCACTCCTGAGAGAGGGAGAGGAAACGTCAGCAAAGGTTCCCATTCCGGATCGCTATCCAGTGACCCCTTCTGGAAGATGTGCGGATATTATCCGGTCAAGAGAGGATCCAGTTTGACTGAGAATCCCTGGGCAGTCAAATAGTGAACTGCTTCAGAATAAGGAGCCGCCCATTTAAAACAGAAATGAGGAGGAAATTCTTCTCTCAGAGGGTGGTGAATCTTTGGAATTCTCTACCCCAGAGAGCTGTGGAGGCTGGGTAATTGAATATATTTAAGGTGGAGATGGACTGATTTTTGAATGATAAGGGAGTCAAGGGTTACGGAGAGTGGGCGGGGAAATGGAGTTGAGTCCAGGATCAGATCAGCTATGATCTTATTGAATGGCGGAGCAGGCTCGAGGGGCCAAATGGCCTACTCCTGCTCCTATTTCTTATGTCTTAATGATTGTTTAGGCACTCACCTATGGGGGTATAGCAGCATAGTGGGTATATTACTGGACTAGTAATCCAGAGGTCTGGACTAATGATCTGGAGAACATTAGTTCAAATCTCACCACGGCAGCTGGGGAATTTAAATTTAATTAATTCAATAAATCTGGAATTTACTAAAAGGCCAGTGTCAGTAATGATGTATAAAACCCATCTGGTTCACTAATAGTCTTTAGGGAAGGAAATCTGCTGCCCTTACCTGGTCTGGCCTATATGTGACTCCAGACCCACAGCAATGTGGTTCATTCTTAACTGCCCCTCTGAAATGGGCCAGTGAGACACCCAGTAGCGAACCGCTGCAAGAAAGTCAGCACTGTGTACCTTGCAGCGGTTCAAGAAGGCGGCTTGCCCTCAACTTCTACAGGACAATTAGGGATGGGCAATAAATGCCCACATCCCAGGAACAAATGAATGAATGAAAACAAACCTGAGGAATGGTCACTCGGGTGAGTTATCTAAGGAAATCCAACGCGAGTGCAACTGAACACAGCAAGAGTTGCTGTCTTCAGGAAACTGGCCGGGGGGGGGGGAGTGGGGGATAGAAATCTGCATTAAAAATAAGTATAATATTGTGTTATCAGTGGTTTCCATATGGGATTTAGGGAGTTCTTTAAACACTGCACAAACTTTATTCTTCGCTGTGTGCTGGCTATCAACTCCATCTAATGCTTCAGAAATTGTACTTAATGGATTTTTCAGAGATAAATAGCTGATGGAACACTTACAATCATTTTGTATTTTGGAAGTATGAAGTTTCTGTAAGAAACATCATCTACAATATTAGTTACGTAAGAGCAGCTCATATTTATGTGGGTGTACACTGAAGATGTACTTTAAAGTCTTAGATTATACTCAATCCTTTTCTTGTTTAAGTCTTTATTTAGAAGTGATCCAAAACTCGGCTGCCCCGTGTCCTAACTCGCACCAAGTCCCGCTCACCCATCACCCCCTGTGCCCGCTGACCGACATTGGCTCCCGGTAAAGCAACGCCTCGATTTTAAAATTCTCACCCTGGTTTTCAAATCCCTCCATGGCCCTCACCCCCTCCCTATCTCTGTAATCTCCTCCAGCCCCACAACCCCCCGAGATGTCTGCGCTGCTCTAATTCTGCCCTCTTGACCATCCCTGATTATAATTGCTCAACCATCGGTGGCCGTGCCTTCTGTTGCCTGGGCCCCAACTCTGGAACTCCCTCCCTAAACCTCTCCACCTCTCTACCTCTCATTCCTCCTTCAAGACGCTCCTTAAAACCTACCTCTTTGTCACCTGCGCTAATTTCTACTTATGCGGCTCGTGTCAATTTTTTTTATTGCCTATTACTCCTGCGAAGCGCCTTGGGACGTTCCACTACGTTAAGGGCGCTATATAAATATAAGTTGTTGTTGTTGTTTATTTGTTCCAAGTGAAAATAAAGGCCGGGAAATTCCGTTTTGGGTCATAGCAGGTTTTTTTTGCCGCCAAATTTGCCGCAAAAAAACCTCCGGAAGATTTGGGGGGAAATGGGAAAAACTCCGCCCGGCGGGAAGAATCGGCATTGCACCAAGACTCGCGGCAGAAACCACGAATTTTCTGCAACTTTTCTCCGCGGCCAATACCGCTGCGAGTTGGGCCGAGGGAGAGGGGGAAAACACAAAAAATATTTTCCCCCAAAAAAAACAAAACAAAAAAACTTGCAAAACACTCACGAGACCTTTTCTAGCGAATCGCTGCAAAAGAATTTAAAAATAAACTTTAACTTAACTTTTTCTGCACGGTTTCCGACCTACTCCCGTTTCCAAGGTTTTCCCAGGGCGGTTTTATTTTTGACCCTGTCTACGGGTCGCCGCTGCGGCCAGAATTGGGCGAAGGAGCTTTTTCCAGACTTGCACGTGGGTGGCCTGCTCCGCAGTGGTGTTTCAAAACCGCCGGCAGAAGTCTTCAGGGGATTTCCCACCGCACCGTTTTCCGCCCAAATCGCCGAAATACCGCCAAGACACACGGTGGGAGGTTGATGAATTTTCAGCCCATAATATAATTATAAGGCTCGCTTAGAACTAGCTCCATATCTGAGCTGTCTAAACTAATCACTATTCTTTTCTCATATCCTTTAATTTATTTTTTAATCTAAGAATTTACTCACTTGTCTCTTAAATGTTGTGGATTGGTTCAGATTTAATAACCACTTGTGCATGGATTTCATGTTCTAGGTATCCTTTGCATGAAAACATTTCTTCTCCCTCAGTTCCCCAAAATGTATTCCCCTTGTTGCCCATTCACCAATCACTGGGAAGAAACCATCTTTATTTATCCTTTCACATCATCTCCATCAGATGTCTTCTGAAGATCTCATCTCGGATATTCTTCTTCAGCACAAAAATCTAGGCTGATGCTCCCAGTGCAGAGCAGTTGAAGCAGTTGGCTATGATGACCATGGTGTGTCCGTCAGCAATTCTGGCAGCTTACTTTCTTCTTTTACTAGGCTTGAGTTACTTGATTTCTTTTCCCTCTGTCTTTCTTCTCCTCTCTTTGGTGGCAAAAAACAGGAAGGCAGAATATTATCTGAATGGTGACCGATTAGGAAAAGGGGAGGTGCAACGAGACCTGGGTGTCATGGTACATCAGTCATTGAAAGTTGGCATGCAGGTACAGCAGGCGGTGAAGAAGGCAAATGGCATGTTGGCCTTCATAGCGAGAGGATTTGAGTATAGGAGTAGGGAGGTCTTACTGCAGTTCTACAGGGCCTTGGTGAGGCCACACCTTAAATATTGTGTAGAGTTTTGGTCTCCTAATCTGAGGAAGGACATTCTTGCTATTGAGGGAGTGCAGCGAAGGTTCACCAGACTGATTCCCGGGATGGCAGGACTGACATATGAAGAAAGACAGGATCGACTACGTAGAAACATAGAAACATAGAACGGGATGGCAGGACTAGGCTTATATTCATTGGAATTTAGAAGAATGAGAGGGGATCTCATAGAAACATATAAAATTCTGACGGGATTGGACAGGTTAGATGCAGGAAGAATGTTCCTGATGTTGAGAAAGTCCAGAACCAGGGGTCACTGTCTCAGGATAAGACCGAGATGAGGAGAAACTTCTTCACTCAGAGAGTTGTGAACCTGTGGAATTCTCTGCCACAGAAAGTTGTTGAGGCCAGTTCGTTAGAGATATTCAAAAGTGAGTTAGATATGGTCCTTACGGCTAAAGGGATCAAGGGGTATGGAGAGAAAGCAGGAATGGAGTACTGAAGTTGCATGATCAGCCATGATCATATTGAATGGTGGTGCAGGCTCGAAGGGCCGAATGGCCTACTCCTGCATCTATTTTCTATCTTTCTATGTTTCTCTTCTTTCTTTAGTCAAGGTCTTAGCATTCCGACTATTTCCTGAAAGCTCTTTAAAATACCCTAACCTCAATTAAACAGTTACAATTACAACATTGTAATTCTACTTGGAGAGGAGGTTCTCTGGACTCTAGAGGAATCAAGGGATGTGGGGATCGGGCGGAAAAGTGGAGTTGAGGTTGAAGATCAGTCATGATCTTATTGAATGGCGGACAGGCTCGAGGGGCCGTATGGCCTACTCCTGCTCCTATTTCTTAGCATGTTGTGCCTGGTTGTTGACCAGGAAAATTAGGGCATCGCAGGTCTTCATAGAATCATACAGCACGGAGGAGGCCATTCAGCCCATCGTGCCTGTGCCAGCTCTTTGAAAGTGCTATCCAATTAGCCCACTCCCCTCCTCTTTCCCCGTAGCCCTGCAAATGTTTCCGTTCTTGTATATATCCAATTCCTTTTTGAAAGTTACTATTGAATCTGCCTCCACCGCCCTTTCGGGGCTTGTAAATAAACAACGCGCCTGTCTTGCCCCTGGTTGCGACACTGACTCGAATTTTGGCTACTGACCGATCCGTAGAGTGCCCCCTGCTGGGAACGCATGTGAAAGCGGGCGGTCCGACCTGTATCGGCTGCAGTGAGGTAAATAATGTCGACCTCAGGTAAACAGCGTGATCATTTTTTACATTTTTTTTGCGATTTATGTTATGATGGCGTGAGTTATTTATTGGGAATGTTTTTGGTGGGCTTTTTTCAGGTTTTTTTTCCCCCCAGGCCTCTCTCAGGGCGCTCTGAGGCCGGCTTTTTAGCTCGGGATTTTCACATACTCAGCCGGCCTAGCGCCCTGAGAGAGGTGTGTCATGCCTCCCTTAGTGCTCCGCCCCACACTCAGGGCCCAGCTGCCCAACTTTGCTGAGTGAGGCGCAAACTGTTCCCGGGCGCAAACTTTACCGCCCCTCCGCCATTCCCGCCCCGAAATTAGCACAACCGAAAATCCAGCCTCGTACTAGTCAGTCTACCTGTGACTTTTCTCCTTCCGCTGCAGGTTAGGATTTAACCCCTGGTTGGGGCCCTGCTCAAGGATCAGACCTTGGCCGCGGGAGCGAATCATGGGGAAGGAACGCATATCTAATCAGAGGTGCTCTGCAAAAAAAAAATAGTTCAACGTTAACTAATGGAAATTAATTTTAACACCTCAACAAAGCCTAGGCGGTTACCATAGAGACAGTGGATGCATAACACCATCTGTAATACAGAATGTGGGGCTCTCAATCAAAGGTGCCAAAGGAAACATAAGCCTGCTCTGCTGTCGTTTTGGAAACAAAAATCTTTTCTGATAATTCCAGAGATGTGATTTTTGATACAAAAGCTTTTCTATAAGGATCGCACTTTTAAAACTGTCGAATAACATTGTCAGCATCACAAATGCAACAGAAGGATAATGTCCACTGCCATCTACTCCGCAGGACTACAATGCCAATGACTTTCTCCGCGTTTACATCGATGACAGGCTGACAAGGATGCTCATGTCACGTTGGGTGAGCCGAACTGCTTTAAAAAATTCGGGATAACAGTGTTCCCCAACGCACCAACGTTAGCGTCCTCGACCAGGCCAACATCCCCAGCATCGAAGCACCGACCACACTCGATCAGCTCCGCTGGGCGGGCCAAATTGTCCGCATGCCAGACACGAGACTCCCAAAAGCAAGCGCTCTACTCGGAACTCCTTCACGGCAAACGAGCCAAAGGTGGGCAGAGGGAACGTTACAGGGACACCCTCAAAGCCTCCCTGATAAAGTGCGACATCCCCACCGACACCTGGGAGTCCCTGGCCAAAAACCAGACCGCCCTAAGTGGAGGAAGTGCATCCGGGAGGGCGCTGAGCACCTCGAATCTCGTCGCCGAGAGCATGCAGAAACCAAGCGCAGGCAGCGGAAGGAGCGTGCGGCAAACCTGTCCCACCCACCCTTTCCTTCAACCACTGTCTGTCCCACCTGTGACAGGGACTGTGGTTCTCGTATTGGACTGTTCAGCCACCTACGGACTCATTTTAAGAGTGAAAGCAAGTCTTCCTCGATTCCGAGGGACTGCCTATGATGATGATGATGATGATGATCCCATGCAGGAACATGGGAACAGGAGGAGGCCACTCAGCCCCGCGAGCTTGTTCCATCATTCAGTGAGATCGTGGCTGCTCTGTATCTTGACTCCATCCACCTGCCTTGGCTCCATACCCTTGGCTATGGATCTCACATTTAAAGTACATTGAGCTCGTATCTACTGCTTCTTGTGGGAGAGAGTTCCACATTTCTACCATTCTTTTGCATGAAGGAGTGTTTCCTAACTTGCCTCCTGTATGGCCTGGCTCTGATTTTAAGGTTATGTCCCCTTGTCCTAGGCTCCTGCACAAGCGGGAAAAAAGTTCCTTTCTATCTACCCTTTCAAATTCCCAACAATTAAATCACCCCTTAACCTTCTATATAAATACAAGTTGTTGTTGTTGTTGTATATTCCAAGGAGTACAAACCTAGATTATGTAACTTCTCCTCATAATCTAACCATTCGGGTCCTGGTAACATTGTGGTGAATGTGCGCTGCACTCTGTGGAGATAGAAAGCAGAGTTAACGTTTCGGGTCGATGACCCCTTCGTCAGAACTGGTGAATGTTCGAAAGAACCGATTCTTAAGGAGCACTGAAAGCACTTTCGAACATTCGCAAAGTTCTGATGAAGGGTCACCGACCCGAAACATTAACTCTGTTTCTCTCTCTACAGATGCCACCTGACCCGCTGCGATTTCGAGCATTTTCTGTTACTATGGACAACATACCAGTTGACTCCAGTAGAGCTTCATAGCAAAGTGCCAATGCCTTCAGGAAAGGCAAGGGGGAAGTTGGCAAATATTAAACATCGTTTTGTTATGTCTGTAACGTACTTATGAATGACTCCACGAGGCAATGTGTTGTACTCAAACTATCGTGACCTTGGTCCTTTATTCGTAACTCCAGAGTGAGGCACAGGCATGGTGGGCAGCCTTTTATACTGGGCCCTGCACACCTATGCAGGTGACCCTCAGGTCTCCCACCGCAGTGCCCTCTGGTGGACAGCCTCTGCCACAGGGGCAGGAAACCCTGGTCTCCACCAGTTGCACCCTCTAGTGGTGCCAGCATAGTATATGCACGGTGTGAACCTTATTGATAGTACATCAGAAAACAAGTCTCCATCTTATGCAACTATACAGTGACTACACAGAGAGTATATCTATAGTCTGCATATATACAGTTTTGGTTCCATTTAATGTGACTTTGAGAGGGTCTAGCTCGTGTCAAAGTATTTTGATGAACTGTGTGCCATAGGGTATTATATATTGCAGTTGTGCAGTCTATTAATAGTTCCTCCGACAGAATCAGTTAGTGCTTTCATTCAGGTAGAGAATGCTCCAGTTAATTATATCCATAAGTTCTGCCTCACCAGGCAAACAATTAAATGTTTACGGCGTAGAAGTTTGTGTGATAAATGTTTTCGGCCTGGGTTCTATTAAATGCATCCAATGAGCCCAATTAGTTATGTGATTCTCGTATGTTTGTATGTGTGACTAAGCATTTGCGAGTCCCGACAGTGAGGAATCCTGGTGTAGTCATCCTACTGAGCAAAGGCAGCCTAATAAAAAGGAGAGTTGCTGGAAGCCCTTTGATTATAAATATTATTGATCGGCTAAACAGTAAGGCATTTAACGGATAATATGCATTGCCCAATACTGCAGCAAGATGTAAGCCTTTTCAATTGTGCCTTCTTCTCAAGCTTTGGACAACTTTTATCTGTCAGCCAACTGTCAGCTGTGGCTCAGTGGGCAGCACCCTTGCCTCTTAGTCCAAAGGTTGTGGGTTCAAGTCCCACACTGGAGACTTCAGCACAAAAATCTAGGCTGACACTCCAAGGGAGTGCTGCACTGTCAGAGGTGCTGTCTCTCGGATGAGGATGTTAAACCGAGGCCTCCGCCTGCTCTTTCAGGTGGATGTAAAAGATCTCATTGCGAAGAAGAGCAGGGGAGTTTATCCCCGGTGTCCTGGGGCCAATATTTACCCCTCAATCAACTTCACTTAAACAGATTATCTGGTCATTATCACATTGGTGCTTGTGGGAACTTGCTGTGCGCAAATTGGCTGCCGCGTTTCCCACATTACAACAGTGACTACATTCCGTAAGTACTGCATTGGCTGCAAAGTGATTTGGGATGTCCGGTGGTCGTGAAAGGCGCTATATAAATGCAAGTCTTCCTTTCTTTCTTGCCAAGCTGCTGACGACTGACGAGAGATCAGCGACCTGAAACGTTAACTCTGTTTCTCTCTCTCGCCACGGATTCTGCCCGACCCGCTGAGCATTTGCTGACTACTTTACACTTTAACCTGCCACTTCCCACCGTATACCTTTCGGGATGTCACCATTCCAAATTCCTCAGGGTTCAATGGAAAGTCTCGACGATCAAAACACCCAGAGGCTGAACCCGTGCTGTTCTCAGTGTGATGTCTTGAGTTCCTTTCTGTGGGGAGAATCAGCCATGAAGTTAATGAGAAATCTTTTCTTTAAAGTATAATTGTTTTTAAAAAAAAAAGTTGAACGCGTCAAAAAAGTCATGTTCTATCACTGCTGCATACAGATCTTTTCCTTCCATGTTAAAGATGTTACCAATTCAAGTTTAATTTGAAAATCTCCGTATCAGTGCTATGGCGTGCTGCCAAGATTTGAACTTCCAGTTTCTGGAGTGCCCCCCCTCCTTTATTCCCGTGTGCATTGAGTCTTTGTTTAATCAATTGTAAAAAATCCAAGTTTTGCCATTTACCCCATAAATAGGCTCACCACCACACTAGCCATTCTCTTATAAGCAATGCGGGTATATTTGCCTCTGATCATTATCGTTAGGTAAACTTGAGACCATCCAAAACTCGGCTGCCCCGTGTCCTAACTCGCACCAAGTCCCGCTCTCCCATCACCCGCCCTGTGCTCACCAACGTACATGGGCTCCCGATTAATCAACACCTCATTTTCAAAATTCTTAACATTGCTTTCAAATCCCTCCATGGCCCTCGCCCCTCCCTATCTCTGTAATCTCCTCCAGCCCCACGACCCCCGAGATGTCTGCGCTCCTCTAATTCTGCCCTCTTGAGCATCCCTGATTGTAATCGCTCGACCATCGGTGGCCGTGCCTTCTGTTGCCTGGGCCCCAAGCTCTGGAACTCCCTCCCTAAATCTCTTCATCGCTCTTTCCTCCTTCAAGACGCTCCTTAAAACCTACCTCTTTGACCAAGCTTTTGGTCACCTGACCTAATTTCTACTTATGCAGCTCGGTGTCAAATATATTGTTTCATAACACTCCTGTGTCAAAAGGCTTTTGACAACGTCCCACACAAGAGATTAGTGTGCAAAATTAAAGCACATGGTATTGGGGGTAATGTACTGACGTGGATAGAGAACTGGTTGGCAGACAGGAAGCAAAAAGTAAGAATAAACGGGTCCTTTTCAGAATGGCAGGCAGTGACTAGTGGGGTACCGCAAGGCTCAGTGCTGGGACCCCAGCTATCTACAATATACATTAATGATTTAGACAAAGGAATTGAATGTAATATCTCCAAGTTTGCAGATGACACTAAGCTGGGTGGCAGTGTGAGCTGTGAGGAGGATGCTAAGAGGTTGCAGGGTGACTTCGACAGGTTAGGTAAGTGGGCAAATGCATGGCAGATTCGGTATAATGTAGATAAATGTGAGGTTATCCACTTTGGTGGCAAAAACAAGAAGGCAGAATATTATCTGAATGGTGACAGATTAGGAAAAGGGGAGGTGCAATAAGACCTGGGTGTCATGGTACATCAGTCATTGAAAGTTGGCATGCAAGTACAGCAGACGGTGAAGAAGGCAAATGACATGTTGGCCTTCATAGCGAGAGGATTGTGTATAGGAGAGGGAGGTCTTACTGCAGTTGTACAGGGCCTTGGTGAGGCCACACCTTGGATATTATGTACAGTTTTTGTCTCCTAATTTGAGGAAGGACATTCTTGCTATTGAGGGAGTGCAGCAAAGGTTCACCAGACTGATTCCCGAGATGACAGAACTGACATATGAAGAAAGATTGCATCGACTAGGCTTATATTCACTGGAATTTAGAAGAATGAGAGGGGATCTCAGAGAAACATATAAAATTCTGATGAGATTGGACAGGTTAGATGCAGGAAGAATGTTCCCGATGTTGGGGAAGTCCAGAACCAGGGGTCACAGTCTCAGGATAAGGGGTAAGCCATTTAGGAGCGAGATGAGGAGAAACTTCTTCACCCAGAGAGTTGTGAACCTGTGGAATTCTCTACCACAGAAAGTTGTTGAGGCCAGTTTGTTGGATATATTCAAAGGGGAGTTAGATGTAGCCCTTACGGCTAAAGGGATCAAGGGGTATGGAGAGAAAGCAGGAATGGGGTACTGAAGTTGCATGATCAGCCATGATCATATTGAATGGTGGTGCAGGCTTGAAGGGCCGAATGGCCTACTCCTGCACCTATTTTCTATGTTTCTATGTTTCACTACATTAAAGGTGCTATATAAATACTCGTTGTTTTGTGCAAAAATGTCAGGGAAAGAAAAAGAACTAGCATTTATATTGCGCTCAGGACATCCCAAAG
The DNA here is from genome assembly GCF_044704955.1 of Pristiophorus japonicus. Taxonomy (NCBI): domain Eukaryota; kingdom Metazoa; phylum Chordata; class Chondrichthyes; family Pristiophoridae; genus Pristiophorus; species Pristiophorus japonicus. Next base: position 72,400,478 of record NC_091997.1, on the reverse strand, counting down.
TGCTTCAGAGCCTGTGACATACTTTTGAAGTGTAGCCACTGTTCTAATGTAGGAAAGTGCAGCAGCCAATTTGCACACGGCAAGGTCCCACAAGCAGCAATGTAATAAATGGCCAGATAATTTGTAATTTGTTGAGGGATAATTGTTGGCCAGGACACTGGCAGAACCCAGTTGCTCTTCTCTGAATAGTACTGTTGGGATATTTTACATCTACCCAAGAAGGCAGACTGGGCCTCTGTAATGTCACGCCTTTGGCAGTGCAGCACTCTCTCGGTACTGCACTGAAGTATCAACATAGATTAAACTCTGCAACCTCTGGAGTGGGACTTGACCCCATGAACTTCTGACTCAGAGGCGAGAGCTGGAGAGAGAGAGACCTGTTTGATACTCGTGCTGAATTTTTTGTTAATGTAAACAAATGGAGGAAAATGCACCCCATTGTTACAGAGGGGATTGTTCTACCCGTTGCTTGCGATTAACAAAAAATTTATAGAGCCCAAGAAGATCCACTGAAACAGGCTGGATGCTATTATGCTCATAATAAAGGATGAAACTGAGTACTGTATGCAATGAGTAAGTGTGACCTTAGTTCCTTTAATTGAACTCCAGAGTGCAGGTACAGCGTGGGTGGCCTGCTTATATACAGTGCTCCCAAGGGATGCTGGGACCCCTTGGGACTCCAACAGGTAGGCCCTCTGGTGGTGGTGTGATACAGGTTGCCAAGGGTTACATACATAACAGATGCGAAACCAGTTTGGACATGACTTTGGATTTTTTGCTGTCATTTCCCCATTAATCTTAATAAAAGAGTGTCTATGAAATCAGTACTTGAGTTCATTGGGCAAAGTCTGATACCAGACAGAGGTTGTGTTCGGGTGGTATTTATTTCTGGTGGACAAGTCCCACTCAGAAGCTTTGCTGTCGATAAACAATCCATTGATTTGTCTATCACGAGAACCTTGCAGAAATCTGCATGTGAAATTTGCAGCATTTTTCAGTATGGAGAGCGGACAGAACCGAGTGTTCCTGGCGAGGTGATACTGCAATGCTCTTGTGTTGAATTTCAGTAATAGGTTCTCTTGTGTAAATATCCTAACTGCAATCTCAGAATGCAGGTTGACTGTCTCCAGTGTGCAATCTGCAAGCTGTGTATCAGAAGGGGTTTCAACTGTTCATTCAGCGACTAGCTACATGAAGGAATACCAATTTACATATGAACATAAGAAATAGGAGCAGGAGTCGGCCATTTGGCCCCCCGAGCCTGCTCTGCCATTCAATAAGATCATGGCTGATCTGATCTTGGCCTCAACTCCACTTCCCTGCCCATTCTTCATAACCCTTGACTCCCTTATCATTCAAAAACCTGTCTATTCCACCTTAAATATAAGAACATAAGAAATAGGAGCAGGAGTCGGCCATTTGGCCCCTCGAGCCTGCTCCGCCATTTAATACGATCATGGCTGATCTGATTATGGACTCGGGTCCACTTCCCTGCCCGCTCCCCATAACCCTTTAATCCCTTATCGGTTAAGAAACTGTCTATCTCTGTCTTAAATTTATTCAAGGTCTCAGCTTCCACAGCTCTCTGAGGCAGCGAATTCCACAGACTCATGATCCTCTGAGAGAAGAAATTCCTCCTCATTTCTGTTTTAAATGAGCGGACCCCTTTATTCCAAACTATGCCCCCTCATTTTAGATTTCCCCATGAGGGAAAACATCCTCTCTGCATCCACCTTGTCGAGCCCCCTCAGAATTTTATACATTTCAATAAGATCACCTCTCATTCTTCTAAACTCCAATGAGTAGAGGCCCAACCTGCTCAACCTTTCTTCCTAAGGCATACAATTTCTGCTCTTTGCCCAGTCCTTGAGATGTCATTACAAGGAATCCTCCCACACAGACACATTTGGCTTTCTTATTGTGCCTCAGTAACTGCAGTTACTTTTAAAATGATTATAGAGAATCAATTAATATTTTTTTCAGCCCATACAATATCAGGGTTTGAAACCATGCTGTGCAATATTGGTAGTGAAGTCGTCAATACTTTTGCAAGAAAGACCAAACTTATCATAATATGTCTGTTGTGTTGTCTGGAAGATGTTTTACTTTTGTTGTGATAATTGTTTCAATTTTTAGTGTAATACCCCAGTCCTCTTCTGTGCAGAGATAGTTTCATTGGGAAGAAAATCCAACTAATAACTTAGTCTCTTCATGATAAATAGTAATTTTGTTCCCGTTTCTCCTTTTTTTAAATTCTCCTCCCCCGATTTTAAATATATATATTTTTTTCCTCTATTTTCCATGGCAGCTGGTAATTATTCTTCCATTCACACCCTATCCAGACTAACTTTTTTCTAACTCCTGCCATTACCATCTCAATTCGGCCCATCATTCCTTTTGTCTCTCACATCTCTCCTGTCTTCCACCCTATCACAGACCTTCCCTTTTGTTCTTTCCTCCCCTCCCCCTATCAGTGCTCCTTAAGAATCTGTTCTTTCCGATCATTCGCCAGTTCTGACCAAGGGTCACCGACCCGAAATGTTAACTCTGTTTCTCTCTCCACAGATGCTGCCTGACCCGCTGAGATTTCCAGAGATTTTCTGTTTTTATTTCAGATTCCAGCGTCCGCAGTATTTTGCTTTTGCAGTAATGATAAATAGTCTCCGTTACTCCCTCATTCACGCGATCATCTCTCTCTCAAATCTTTACACTGGAAAGGCAGTCATCGACAAAGCTCAACTGATGCATGTCGTTCTTTAATCCAGGTTCAACTGGAGGAACATCCTACCTAAAGGCTCTTCCTCCTCCATGGCCATCTTACTTCATAAGAACACAAGAAATAGGAGCAGAAGTCGGCTATTTGGCCCCTCGAGCCTGTTCCGCCATTCTATAAGATCATGGCTGATCTGATCATGGACTCAGCTCCACTTCCCTGCCTGCTCCCCATAACCCTTTGCTCCCCTATCATAGATTTACAACCCTCTGAGAAGAAATGTCTCCTCACCTCAGTTTTAAATGGGCGGCTCCTTATTCTAAGACTATGGCCCCTAGTTTTACTTTCCCCTATGAGTGGAAATATCCTCTCTGCATCCACCTTACTCCAGCAAAAAAATAGAATTATTAGAGCGGATACTGATGATGGATGGGGGAGGGTGCTTACCGATAAGCAGAGAAGTCCTGCTTACAAGTGTACAGGGTATTGGTGAGGCCACACCTGGAGTACTGCATGCAGTTTTGGTCTCCGTATTTAAGGAAGGATTTACTTACATTGGAGGCTGTTTCGGAGATGAGGGGGTTGATTTTCGAGGAAAGGTTGAGTAGGTTGGACCTCTACTCATTGGAGTTCAGAAGAATGAGAGGTGATCTTATCGAAACATAAATGATAATGAGGGGGCTCGACAAAGTAAATACATTACTGCGTGCAGTTTTGGTTTCCATATTTACGAAAGGATATACTTGCTTTGGAGGCAGTTCAGAGAAGGTTCACTAGGTTGATTCCGGGGATGAGGGGGTTGACTTATGAGGAAAGGTTCAGTAGGTTGGGTCTCTACTCATTGGAATTCAGAAGAATGAGAGGTGATCTTATCGAAACATATAAGATTATGAGGGGTCTTGACAAGGTGGACGCAGAGAGGATTTTCCACTGATGGGGGAGACTAGAACTAGAGGGCATAGTTTTAGAATAAGGGACCGCCCATTTAAAACTGGAATTTGCTGCCTCAGAGAGCTGTGGAAGCTGGAACATTGAATAAATTTAAGACAGAAACAGACAGTTTCTTAACCGATAAGGGAGTAAAGGGTTATGTGGAGCGGGCAGGGAAGTGGAGCTGAGTCCATGATCTGATCAGCCATGATCTTATTGAATGGTGGAGCAGGCTCGAGGGGCCGTATGGCCTACTCCTGCTCCTATTTCTTATGTTTTTAAATGGGGTCCCACCTACCACGAAAATGTGCATAGACAGGAACACTAATATGTTCAATAAAACCCAATTACATGCATATATAGAAAAAATATTTATTTTAATAGATTCACAGAAGGAGGCCAACCGGCCCATCGTATCTGTGCCGGCTCTATGAAAGAACAATCCATTAGTCCTACTCCCTCCGCCCACCCCCAGTCTTTCTGCACAGCCTTACAATTTTAGTGACTGCCTCGAGCAGAATATTGAAGGCCGTTCTTGACCTCTTACCACGTCTACGAGCGGCCTCTGCAGCAGTGGTCGCTGGATGGTGAGGAGGAGCAGGAATTCCCGGGGTGGTTAATTCTTCCCCTCGGTCCTGGGGCGGGGCCATCTTCACCGACAGCTCTGGCTGATATCAGTGAACTCGGCACGGAGCTCAAACCTGGAGACCCTCGGTCCGAGCGGCTCAGCTCTGTCCTTACAACCCGCTCGCTCTTTACACAATCTCTACATTGATTCACAGGACCCAACATTTAAGTTTTTTTGACGTTAACATAGAAACATTGAAAATAGGAGCAGTAGTAGGCCATTCGGCCCTTCGAGTCTGCGCCACCATTCAATATGATCGTGGCTGATCCTCTATCTCAACATCATATTCCCACTTTTTCCCCATACCCCTTGATGTCTTTTGTTTCTAGAAATCTGTCTATCTCCCTCTTAAATATATTCAGTGACTTGGCCTAAACTAAAACTGGCAACTTGGGTAGTCCTCCGAAGGATAAAGGTCACATGGTGCCCTCATAATGAGCTCAAGTTTCCCCCCCGACACAAAAAATGCTAACCTCCGTGCGGTGCGCCGAGTTTCTGGTAGAAAAAGTGCACAGAAAAATTAACTCGCGATTTTGGTCGATCTTCAGGTGTTGTTTACCCGCAATGTGGCGCAGCACAATGAGGGGGGGAGGGCGGAGCTAGGGCCGTGCTGGCTAAACAGAGCCGGCAGGAGGGCGGGGTTAGGGTCCAGCGTCTGTTTCAGTGCCGGCAGCTTTGCGCATGCGTAACGGAGCGGTCGCGCATGCACATGCGCAATGGTGTATTAACATGCATCTCTTCCCTTCCCCCCTCCTTAAAATGCCACATTGAGCATCCACCACACCCAGCCGCAACCCCTCCCCCACCCCCCCAGCCTGCCGCGTTGAGCATTCTCCCTCCCTCCCTCCCCTTAAGATACCACGTTCTCCCGCACATACCCCAGGCCGAAGGAACTCCAGCACGGACAGCCGCTGCCGACTTTAGTTCAAGGTAGGATTTACTTCAGTTCCTTACTTGTTAATTTAATTATTTACTTCAGTTCTTTATTTTTTTATTGAATGCTTATTACTTTTTGTGCTTTGTTTGGTGCTTGGTGGTGCTTTAAATGTAGTTACTTGCGCCGATTACTTAACACTAGGTAAGGTTTTCCTGTGCGGACAGAAGTGCCAACATTCGCTGGCCTAAGTTAGTTTGGAGCAACTATTTGCTGGCCAAACTCGCTTAAATGGTCAAAACAGGCGTAAGTGGCTGGGAATGCCCCCTTTTGAAAAAAAAACTAAACTAAAAAAAAAAACAAACTAACTCACTTACACTGGCACAACTTAAATGGCCAGAATTCCAACTAAAAAGATACTCCAGAAAAATCAAGTTGCTCCAAAAAAAACCCGGAGGAACTCCTGGGGAAATTTGGGCCCAATATTGGCAGTCGCAGTTGCAAACAAAATGGCGTCCACTATCACCGCGCCCCCACCCGCTACCCCTCCCATGCCCACCCCCAACCCCCACAAGACAAGGACTCTCTGCCAGGCATGTGTGAAGCTGTCGTGACAAAGGTGATGCAATATGTACACCAAAAGCAACACAAAAGGATAGTATGCAGATACAGCAAGTGATCAGGAAGGCCAATGGTATCTTGGCCTTTATTGCAAAGGGGATGGAGTATAAAAGCAGGGAAGTCTTGCTACAGCTACACAAGGTATTGGTGAGGCCACACCTGGAGTACTGCGTGCAGTTTTGGTTTCCATATTTACGAAATGATATACTTGCTGTGGAGGCAGTTCAGAGAAGGTTCACTCGGTTGATTCTGGGGATGAGGGGGTTGATTTATGAGGAAAGGTTGAGTAAGTTGGGCCTCTACTCATTGGAATTCAGGTGATCTTATCGAGATTATGAGGGGGCTTGACAAGGTGGATGCAGAGAGGATGTTTCCACCGATGGGGGAGACTAGAACTCGAGAGCATGATCTTAGAATAAGGGGCCGCCCATTTAAAACTGAGATGAGGAGAAATTTCTTCTCTCAGAGGGTTGTGGATCTGTGGACTTCGCTGCCTCAGAGAGCTGTGGAAGTTGGGACATTGAATAAATTTAAGACAGAAATAGACAGTTTCTTCAACGATAAGGGGTTATGGGGAGCGGGCAGGAAAATGGAGCTGAGTCCATGATCAGATCAGCCATGATCTTATTGAATGACGGAGCAGGCACGAGGGGCCGTATGGCCTACTCCTGCTCCTATTTCTTATGTTGTTATGTTCTAATCAGTGAGTCACAACATAACACACGGCATGAAATAGGAGTTGAAATGTGGTTTGGCTTGCTTATTCCGACAATATGATGGCAGTTTTTGCTATTCCCTTCGACTAGTTTGTACGGGCCAAATCAGATACTCATCGATCAGTTCCATCAAAAACAATACTTCGTTGGGTCAATAGAGCAATGATACAATTTTGAAAGATATTACTTTCAATCAGGCCAAGAAAAATTGCGATGTGGCCATAACACCCTCGGGGTCTTTAAAAAGTCAATTTGCATACTGTTATATCATCTAATCTTATCCATTGAAGCTTTAGTCTGACTCATCAAAAGGCTAAAGTACAAATTTAAGCTATCAACAAAGATGTTTGACTAATTGGCAATAGTCCAATTAATTCTGGAACCGAGATGCAATATTAAACCACCATCTGACAACACAGATTGATAACATATTTTATCATCATCTGTAATGGCCCCATCAATTTATTTATTGACTTTGCTAGTTATGTTTACAGGACATAATGAAGCAATGATAGCAATTTAAGCAGCCAATATTAACTCTTTCAGCTTTGTCTGGGAGAGAGAAGCACAAGAAATATTTTTTTTATTCGTTCATGGGATGTGGGCGTCGTTGGCAAGGCCGGCATTTATTGCCCATCCCTAATTGCCTTGAGAAGGTGGTGGTGAACCGCCTACTTCAACCACTGCCCGTGTGGTGAAGGTGCTCCCACAGTGCTGTTAGGGAGGGAGTTCCAGGAATTTGACCCAGCGACGATGAAGGAACGGCCGATATATTTCCAAGTTGGGGTGGTGTGTGACTTGGAGGAGAACGTGGAGGTGGTGGTGTTCCCATGCGCCCACTGCCCTTGTCCTTCTAGGGGGTAGAGGTCGCCGGTTTGGGGGGTGCTGCCGAAGAAGCCTTGGCGAGTTGCTGCAGTGCATCTTGTAGATGGTGCACACTGCAGCCAGGGGGCGCTGGTGGTGGAGGGAGTGAATATTGAAGGTGGTGGATAGGGTGCCAATCAAGCGGGCTGCTTTGTCCTGGATGGTGTCGCGCTTCTTGAGTGTTGTTGGAGCTGCACTCATCCAGGCAAGTGGAGAGTGTTCCATCACACTCCTGACTTGTGCCTTGAAAATGGTGGAATGGCTTTGGGGAGTCAGGTGGGTAGCCTCCAGGTGTACCTCTATACACAAGAGATTGATGTGCAAAGTTAGAGCACATGGGATTGGGGGTAGTGTACTGACATGGATTGAGAACTGGTTGTCAGACAGGAAGCAAAGAGTAGGAGTAAATGGGTACTTTTCAGAATGGCAGGCGGTGACTAGTGGGGTACCGCAAGGTTCTGTGCTGGGGCCCCAGCTGTTTACATTGTACATTAATGATTGAGATGAGGGGATTAAATGTAGTATCTCCAAATTTGCGGATGACACTAAGTTGGGTGGCAGTGTGAGCTGCGAGGAAGATGCTATGAGGCTGCAGAGCGACTTGGATAGGTTAGGTGAGTGGGCAAATGCATGGCAGATGAAGTATAATGTGGATAAATGTGAGGTTATCCACTTTGGTGGTAAAAACAGAGAGACAGACTATTATCTGAATGGTGACAGATTAGGGAAAGGGGAGGTGCAAAGAGACCTGGGTGTCATGGTACATCAGTCATTGAAGGTTGGCATGCAGGTGCAGCAGGCGGTTAAGAAAGCAAATGGCATGTTGGCCTTCATAGCAAGGGGATTTGAGTACAGGGGCAGGGAGGTGTTGCTACAGTTGTACAGGGCATTGGTGAGGCCACACCTGGAGTATTGTGTACAGTTTTGGTCTCCTAACCTGAGGAAGGACATTCTTGCTATTGAGGGAGTGCAGCGAAGGTTCACCAGACTGATTCCCGGGATGGCGGGACTGATCTATCAAGAAAGACTGGATCAACTGGGCTTGTATTCACTGGAGTTCAGAAGAATGAGAGGGGACCTCATAGAAACATTTAAAATTCTGACGGGGTTAGACAGGTTAGATGCAGGAAGAATGTTCCCAATGTTGGGGAAGTCCAGAACCAGAGGTCACAGTCTAAGGATAAGGGGTAAGCCATTTAGGACCGAGATGCGGAGGAACTTCTTCACCCAGAGAGTGGTGAACCTGTGGAATTCTCTACCACAGAAAGTTGTTGAAGCCAATTCACTAAATATATTCAAAAAGGAGTTAGATGAGGTCCTTACTGCTAGGGGGATCAAGGGGTATGGCGAGAAAGCAGGAATGGGGTACTGAAGTTTCATGTTCAGCCATGAACTCATTGAATGGCGGTGCAGGCTAGAAGGGCCGAATGGCCTACTCCTGCACCTATTTTCTATGTTTCTATGTTTCTATATAGCTGAAGAACATTCGCACTCTCCAGACTTGGACAAGTGAAGTGTATCCCTACGGGGCAGGCTTCAGACTCCATATTGAGCAAGAACTAACTGTACCTGTGCGGATTTCTCAGTGCATTGGTTTGGGGAGGAAGGAAGGAAGGGACTTGCATTTATATAGCGCCTTGCATTTATATAGCGCCTTTCATGACCACTGGACTTCTCAAAGCGCTTTACAGCCAATGAAGTACTTTTTGGAGTGTAGTCACTGTTGTAATGTGGGAAACGCAGCAGCCAATTTGCACACAGCAAGCTCCCACAAACAGTAATGTGATAATGACCAGATCATCTGTTTTTGTGATGTTGATTCAGGGATAAATATTGGCCCCAGGCAACTGGGGAGAACACCCCTGCTCTTTTTTTAAAATAGTGCCATGGGATCTTTTACATCCACCTGAGAGAGCAGACGAGGCCTCGGTTTAACATTTCAACCTGAAAGACGGCACCTCCGACAGTGCAGCACTCCCTCAGCACTGCACTGGGGTGTTAGGCTCGATTTATTTGCTCAAGTCCCTGGAGTGGGACTTGAACCCATGACGTTTCTGACTCAGAGACAGGCACACTACCCACTGAGCCACGGCTGACACCTACAACATGTGTTGGAACAATAGGGCTGGAAAATTACTGCTCAGAGCAGAGATGGCCCTTTGGTAATTGTGAGCACCATGTGAGCTCTGTGCTGAGCAATGCACTGCAGTATGCCTTGGTGTCTGCCTTGCCGTTAACACTGAACTAGCAGGAAGCCAGGGGCAGAATTGTTTGTTGTACATCAGAGCCAAGCTTTTTTGATCTGTAATCTCTTGACAGATCACTTCAATTATGGCGGTACACCTTTGTACGTCAATTTGCTGCACACACCAGAATGTAGTGCGACCTTGCTCAGCACCTCTGGGACTTGAGCACTGTCAGTGAAGCCATAAAACCCGGCAGCTCCCTGCTTTCTCCAAACTCCACCGGCGGTAGGATTTAAAGACTTAAAGGCTGGATTTTTGGCTCGTTGCTGCCCCTGGAGGCACGACAATGGCGGCGGTGAGCGCGTCTGGACGGACGGCCGGCTCCCAGCGTCCGCCGGGGCATTCATAGAAACATAGCAAATAGGTGCAGGAGCAGGCCATTGGGCCCTTCGAGCCTGCACCACCATTCAATATGATCATGGCTGATCATGCAACTTCAGTACCCCATTCCCGCTTTCTCTCCATACCCCCCTTGATCCCTTTAGCCGTAAGGGTCACATCTAACTCCCTTTTGAATATATCTAACGAACTGGCCTCAACAACTTTCTGTGGTAGAGAATTCCACAGGTTCACAATTCTCTGAGTGAAGAGGTTTCTCCTCATCTCGGTCCTATGTGGCTTACCCCTTATCCTTAGACTGTGACCCCTGGTTCTGGACTTCTCCAACATCGGGAACATTCTTCCTGCATCTAACCTGTCCAATCCCGTCAGAAGTTAATATGTTTCTATGAGATCCCCTCTCATTCTTCTAAATTCCAGTGAATATAAGCCAAGTCGATCCAGTCTTTCTTTATAGGTCAATCCTGTCATCCCGGGAATCAGTCTGGTGAGCTTAGGCCCCAGGCAAGATAGAAACATAGAAAATATATGCAGGAGCAGGCCATTCGGCCCTTCGAGCCTGCACCACCATTCAGTATGATCATGGCTGATCATGCAACTTCAGTACACCATTCCTGCTTTCTCTCCATACCCCTTGATCCCTCTAGCCGTAAGGGTCACATCTAACTCCCTTTTGAATATATCTAACGAACTGGCCCTCAACAACTTTCTGTGGTAGAGAATTCCACAGGTTCACAATTCTCTGAGTGAAGAAGTTTCTTCTCATCTCGGTCCTAAATCGAAGGGGCGCGGAGCATTGCCGCCCGGGGGAGGCGAGCCGGTGTACAACGCCCCTGGGGTTGTGACACCGGCTCCATTTTTGATTCCCGCCCGACCCGTAGCGCTCTGTAGCGCCCCCCTAGCGGGAACGTCTGTGAAAGCGGGCGGCCCGAGCTGTCGCGGTTGCAGTGAGGTGAGTAATGGCGACCTCGGGTAAGTGCGATTGTAGTTTTATTTAAATGTTTTTGCGACTTACGTTGTGGTGGAGTGAGTTATTTATTGGGAATGTTTTTGGTGGATTTATTTTGCAGGTTTTTCTGCTCTCCCCAGGCCTCTCTCTCAGGGCGCTCCGAGGCCGGCTGTTTAGCTCGGGATCTTTAGTTGCTCAGCTGGCCTAGCGCCCTGAGAGCGGTGTACAACGCCTCCCTTAGTGTCCCGCCCCACACTCAGGGCCCAGCTGACGAATTTTGCTGACTGAGACGCAAACTGTTCCCGGGCGCAAACTTTACCGCCCCGTCGCTATTACTGCCCTGAAATGAGCAGAGCCGAAAATCCCGCCCTTATAAGACTCGGTTCATCTTCCGGGATATCACGGGGCTTCCAAAAGAGGCGTGCTGTAAGTGACGGTAGCTCGAACATCGCAGCTTTCTCAACGTGCTCGTATTCCTTCACCATTCAGTTGGCCGACACTCGTGAATTAATTTTTTTACAAACGTTCCCGTGCGATGTCCCCAAAGGGAATTTTGCTGCAGCAGGCAAGCTATTTTACCAGGGAGAACCAAAATTCCTGCCGTTGCTAATTTCAGAGCGAAAGATATATAGACAAGAATCAAAATGTGTTGGGACGTGTGTAGAAAGCGCCAGTGGGTAATGCATTCATTTTTTTAATCTCTTCTCTGACCTTCCCGACACACTGAAAATGGATTAAAAAAACATTAGTGAAAAGTGAGAATGAAGCAGACTGCTGCCTGTTAAAATATGTTAAAGACGGACTTAAAAACCAAGTTCACTGAAATAAAAGCCCCCGAACAGGCTGTAACAGCTATCTGCGAGAGAGAGAAATCCATTAAATAACAACTTGCATTTATATAGTGCCTTTAACATAGCAAAAGAAATCCCGAAGGGCGTCACAGGAGCGATTATCAAATACTGTACAAGCACGTTGTGGGTTTTATTTGAATATTTGTTTCATTGGCAGCTCGATCAGAGTTTGAGAGATACACATTTAAATGTCTTTTGTCTTGGTCCTATGTCTTATTCCAATTCAGTCGTCGGTCCAGAGCTATGAGACAGATGGATAGCCCAAGAAAGCTCCTTGGGGAATAAATTGGAGAACGTCCCGTTTGGGGCACTAAGTTGAAAAATTTAAAGAAATTAGCGCCCGGCCCTAATGATTTTCAACCTTTAAAAAATTCGGCGTCAGCGCTCCAGGAAGGAAGTGGAGAGCTAAATCAAACGCTGCACTTCCTTCCTGGAGTGCTACATGACGCAGGCGGGGCGGGAGTGGTGCAGTGGTGCACACTGGGACGTGTAGCGCTGCCGCGATCCGAGGCTCCTCCCCTCCCCTTAAAGGGAAAGGCCATCGCTGCGGGTTCTGCATTGGGACCAGTGAGCTGGTCCCCGATGGCAGCCGCGATACGGCCCGATCACCCCATGTCCTGCAGCCGTGCGCTGGACCGATCGATGGCAGCCGGAAGAGGAGTCCAAATAATTGAAAAACAGCATTTAAAAATGTTTTTTTCTTCCCCTTACCTCGGCCCCCTTGCCTTTAAGCCTCGACCACGAAGCGCCCGGCCTCCCGATGGACGCCTCCCACAGCTCTCGGTGTTTTCGCCATGGCGATGCTGCGGGGGGGGGGGGGGGGGCGGGAACAGAAGTTCGGGTCTGGGGCGCTGATGGGGTGACGCGCATGGCGATGACCTCACCATCTCCGGGCGGAGAGATCGCGGCGCAAGGTATTATCGCCGCCACAGCCCTCTCGCCGAAGTTAGCGGCGGTCGTTCATCACGCCGCGCCCGGTCGGTAAGTGGTTAGCCGCCCGTTATCGCCCCCTGGAGGCCACAACGGGAGGCGCAAAGAAGGCCAATTTCTCGGCCCATGGATGTTCAGCAGCGAACCGTTGGAGCAAGTTCATATTTAGTCATCTTGTACCTAGAAACATAGAAACATAGAAACATAGAAAATAGGTGCAGGAGTCGGCCATTCGGCCCTTCGAGCCTGCACCGCCATTCAATACGATCATGGCTGATCATGCAACTTCAGTACCCCATTCCTGCTTTCTCTCCCTACCCCTTGATCCCTTTAGCCGTAAGGGCCACATTTAACTCCCTTTTGAATATATCTAACGAACTGGCCTCAACAACTTTCTGTGGTAGAGAATTCCACAGGTTCACAATTCTCTGAGTGAAGAAGTTTCTCCTCATCTCAGTCCAATTAGACTTACCCCTTATCCTTAGACTGTGACCCCTGGTTCTGGACTTCTCCAACATCGGGAACATTCTTCCTGCATCTAACCTGTCCAATCCCGTCAGAATTTTATATGTTTCTATGAGATCCCCTCTCGTTCTTCTAAATTCCAGTGAATATAAGCCTCGTCGATCCAGTCTTTCTTCATATGTCAGTCCTGTCATCCCGGGAATCAGTCTGGTGAACCTTCGCTGCACTCCCTCAATAGCAAGAATGTCCTTCCTCAGATTAGGAGACCAAAACTATACACAATATTCAAGGTGCGGCCTCGCCCACTCACCTAACCTGTCGAAGTCACCCTGCAGCCTCTTAGTATCCTCCTCACAGCTCACACTGCCACCCAGCTTAGTGTCATCTGCAAACTTGGAGATATTACATTCAATTCCTTTGTCTAAATCACTAATGTATATTGTAAATAGCTGGGGTTCCAGCACTGAACCTTGCAGTTCCCCACTAGTCACTGCCTGCCATTCTGAAAAGGAACCGTTTATTCCCACTCTTTGCTTCCTGTCTGCCAACCAGTTCTCTATCCACGTCAATACATTACCCCCAATACCATGTGCTTTACTTTTGCACACTAATCTCTTGTGTGGGACCTTGCCAAAAGCCTTTTGAAAGTCCAGTTCAGCTTGAAATTAGACCAGCAAATGCGATTGTTTCTTATCTTCTATACTCCAAGTTCAAATCTTTCACAACTAATGGAACTTGAGGTGGTGCAGTGGGTCAGAATACTGTTTTTTAGTGTCAGCTGTGGTTCAGTGGGCAGCACTCTCGCCTTTGAGTCAGAAGGTTGTTGATTCAAGCCCCACTCCAGAGACTTGAGCACAAAAATCTAGCTGACTCTCCAGTGCAGTGCTGAGGGAGTGCTGCACTGTCAGAGTTGCTGTCGTTCAGATAAGACGTTAAACCGAAGCCCCCTCTGCCTTCTTAGGTAGGTGCCCAAGATCTCTTCCTACAAGAAGGGCAGGAAAGTTCTCCCCGGTGCCCTGGGCCAATATTGATACTGAGGAATATGGGACACAGGCGGGTAGATGGAGTTAGGTCGCAGATCAGCCATGATCTCATTGAATGGCAGAACAGGCTCGAGGGGCTGAATGGCCACCTCCTGTTCCTATGTTCCAACTACTGTAAATCTACAGTTCTTCACTTATCCATTCACTGATTAATACATCTGTTTGACAGATTGATATCCTAGCAGAGTATTTATTCTAGCACCTTCTAAAGTTGAGGAAGATCTCCTGACTATGATACAGTAATGAGGGTTTTCTGCTACAACCCAGGTTAACCACAAGTTACCCAGAGATCTACAGGTTAAAGCCGCACTCCGTTGCTAGGGCACTAAGGGCACACTGGCACGTAGCAGTCCTGATTGGAGAATTTGTGAGCGTACAAAGCCAAATGGAAAAGACAAGATTTATTTCCAAGCCAGGTCTTGCATCAGTGAGCTTGACAAAAGGAAACATTTTCAATTATTACCCGAGCAGTGACAGAAGTAGACAGTGCAGATAGAGAAAAGAAAGAAAGAAAGACTTGCATTTCTGTTGTGTCTTTCACGACCTCAGGATATCCCCAAAACGCTTTACAGCCAATGAAGTAGTTTTGAAGCATAATCACAGCTGTAACGTAAGATAAGCAGAAGTCAATTTGAATACAACAATGTCTCAAAACACAGCAATGTGATAATAAAGAAAAGAGAAAAGAAATAATAACCAGATAATCTGTTTTTTGGTTATGTTAGTTGAGGGATAAATATTGGCCCAGGACACCGGGGATAACACCCCTGCTCTTCTTTAATAGTGCCATGGGATCTTTTACGTCCACCTGAGAGAGCAGACGGGGCCTCGGTTTAACGTCTCATCCCAAAGACAGCACCTCCGACAGTGCAGCACTCCCTCAGCACTGCACTGGGAGTGTCAGCCTAGATTTATGTGCTCAAGTCCCTGGAGTGGGAAACCAGTGTTGCACTGTCAGAGGGGCCGTCTTTCGGACGCGACATTAAACCGAGGCCCCGTCTGCTCTGTCAGCCAGACGTAAAAGATCCCGCGGCACTATTCAAAGAAGAGCAGGGGAGTTACCCCCCGATTTCCTGCCCAATATTTATCCCTCAGCCAAATTCACTGAAACAAATGATCAGATTATTTATCTCATTGTTGTTTGTGGGTCCTTGGCTGTAAAGCACTTTGAACCGTACTGAGGTTGTGAATGGCGCTATATAAATCCTTCCTTCCTTCCCTCTCTTCCTGTGGGCCTCCCTTCCTTCCCTTTCCTTCTTCAGTTGTTTGTCAACAGAGCTCATGATATCACAATTTATCTACAAGCAGCGTTGTTCCGTTACTGAAATCACGAAGTGCATGGTATTGTAACAAAAAATGACACCTGACTCTTTTCTTCCCAAATTGGCTGTGACCTTCCCAATCAAACCTTGTCTTGTGACGCTGTATTGATATTGTTTTGGAGAGCCTGTATATTAAAAGGCAATTTAAAATTAGCTGAAGGTTAGTAATGGATGGGTATCTTTCAGCTGTGCGAACACATTCTCTGTTTTCCTTAATCATAAGTTTTTATGGGAATATAGTTTATTTTAATAGCCAGTATAAAGATGTCGATAAGAAGGGTTTGAATGTGTAAAAGGAAATAAAAGCTAGGAATGATGAAAAAGACCCACTGCAGAGTGTCAGTGGCTGGAAGACATGTCACAAAATCAATCTTATTCGAATCTTAATCTCGGTCTTTCACTCGCTCACTCTCTTTCACGCTCACACACATGCACTCTCTCATTCACACACACAGGCACACGGATTTCCACACACACACACACGCGCTCACACACACAATTTGAAATACGCTCTCACTTTCACACAAACTCTCTCATTCGCTCTCTCTCTCTCTCTCTCTCTCGAGCGCTTACATGCACTTTCTCTCACGTGTATATGCACGTGCACACTCGCTCACACACACACAATCAGTCACTCTATCACACATACGCACTCCTGGCTGGCCTCCCACATTCTACCCGATGTAACCTAGAGGTGATCCAAAACTCGGCTGCCCCGTGTCCTAACTCGCACCCAGTCCCGCTCACCCATCACCCCTGTGCTCGCTGGCCTGCATTGGCTCCCGGTTAAGCAATGCCTCGATTTCAAAGTTCTCACCCTTGTTTTCAAATCTCTCCATGGCCCTTGCCCCTCCCTATCTCTGTAATCTCCTCCAGCCCCACAACCCCTCCGAGATGTCTGCGTTCCTCTAATTCTGCCCTCTTAAGCATCCCTGATTATAATCCCTCAACCATTGGTGGCTGTGCCTTCTGTTGCCTGGGTCCCAAGCTCTGGAACCCCCTGCCTAAACCTCTCCGCCTCTCTACCTCTCTTTCCTCCTTCAAGACGCTCCTTAAAACCTACCTCTTTGACCAAGCTTGTGGTCACCTGCCCTAATTTCTACTTAGGTGGCTGGGTGTCAATTTTTTGTCTCATAACACTCCTGTGAAGCACCTTGGGACGTTTCACTACATTAAAGGCTCTATATAAATATAAGTTGTTGCTGTTAACAGCGAGAGACTTAAGGCAATATCTTTCACTTCAGTACGACCAGCACATAGTAGGAGTACATACTGATAAATGACACAGCCCCAGCGATGATTCTCTAGCCATTCTGACCATGAGTACTGGGAGCACAGAAGTGGGAAAATCGCCTCTTTAATTTCCTCCAGCAATGCGCTGGTTAACAGGTTGCCGTCCAGTTCCTTTCTGTGCCGTTCAGTATGGCTGGTAACCTATTACAGTGCGACACAGAGGAATTTTACATGGACTTAATGATCCTGCGATACCTCAGGAAGTGCAACATCTTAACAGTGATCTTTATAAAGGTTTTTGGGGAAATAAAACCAGTCAATTTAAAAATAATTGAAGTTTATCCTGGCCGGGTATTCCCCTCGGCACAACTTCCACTCTGCTGCCGGAACCCAGCCGAAATTCTCGGAGCTTAACCAGGCTGAAACGCGGAGAAAATGTAGGGATGTATGCACCAACAAATGGAGGCCCCACGTGGAAAGAAAAAAAGACTTTATATAGCGCCTTTCACAACCACCGGACATCTCAAAGTGCTTTACAGCCAATGAAATACTTTTGGAGTGTAGTCACTGTTGTAATGTGGGAAACGCAACAGCCAATTTGAACACAGCAAGCTCCCACAAACAGTAATGTGATAATGACCAGATCATCTGTTTTTGTGATGTTGATTCAGGGATAAATATTGGCCCCAGGCCACCGGGGAGAACACCCCTGCTCTTTGAAATAGTGCCCTGGGATCTTTTACATCCACCTGTGAGGGCAGGCAGGGTCTACAGTTTGACGTCTCATCTGAAAGACGGCATCTCCAACAGTGCATCGTTCCCTCAGCACTGCACTGCGAGTGCCAGCCTAGATTTTGTGCTCAAGTCTCTGGAGTGGGACTCAAAGCCACAACCTTCTGACTCAAAGGCAAGTGTGTCGCTCACTGAGCCACAGCTGACACTTAGGGCAGGTTACCTTTGGTCATGGCAATGGCTTTCTTGCTTTTATTCGTACACGAGATGTGGGCGTCGCTGGCAAGGCCAACGTTTATTGCCCATCCCTAGTTTCCTTCGAGAAGGCAGTAGTGAGCCGCCTTCTTGAATAAGTGGCATTTCAGATGGCAGTTGAGAGTCAACCACGTGGCTGTGGGTCTGGAGTCACATGTAGGCCCGACGCGGTAAAGATTTCCTTCCTAAATGACATTAGCGAACCAGATGGGTTTTTTATGACAACCCAGTTCCATCAAGGTCATCATTCATACTAGCTTTTTAATTCCAGATTTTTTTTTTTTAATTCAATTTAAATTCCCTAGCTGCCATTAATTTGAACGCACATCTATCGGATCATTAGTCCAGTCTTCTGGATGAGAGTCCAGTAACATAACCACTGTGCCACCATACGCTACACTATGGCTGTGTCAGGTGCCTGTCTGATTAAAATAAATTGGAACCTCTTGACGAGATTGTGATTCCCTGCGATGTGCCCACTAACCTCCAAATGGAGGAAGAGCATCCGGGAGGGCGCTGAGCACCTCGAGTCTCGCCGCCGAGAGCATACAGAAACCAAGCGCAGGCAGCGGAAGGGGCGTGCGGCCAACCAGACTCCCCTCCCACCCTTTCCCTCAACCACTGTCTGTCCCACCTGTGACAGAGACTGTAATTCCCGTATTGGACTGTACAGTCACCTGAGAACTCACTTTTAGAGTGGAAGAAAGTCTTCCTCGATTTCAATGAACCTCCAATGGCTAAACTGTGCAACAGAAAACTCAATTATTGTCTCATAAATATATCGAGCAGTGAGATTTGAGGATTCATTTGCAGTCACTTGTGTTTCGAATTGAACTACAAGAAAGAAAGACAGACTTGCATTTATATAGCGCCTTTCACGACCACCAGACGAACCAAAGCGCTTTACAGCCAATGAAGTACTTTTTGAAGTGTGGTCACAGTTGTAGTCATACTATCACTGCTACATTTTGGGCGCTCTGCTAACTTCATTCAAATTTTGGGTAATTGCAGTTTCCAAAAGTGATAAGCAATCCTCATGAGCGAACGTCTTCAGTTTTAAACCCGACAGTGATCAGGAGCAGTGTTCTTTGGGTTATAACTCTATCTATTTACCTCCGTGTCTGTAAGCGATTGCGTATCTCCAATATCTCCTAACCGAGAGTGGGCCAATTTCTTGCGGAATTAACATGTAATGACACTAATCGCACATTACTTCTATCTCCATTCCCCCGCCCCCACCCACCCCCCCCCGCAACCGCCCACCACCCAACATAACACAAGCAAAGCTGTTCCTTTAAGAAAAAGGTGTGATGAAGCCTCGTTGACATTTGGTCCAGTTAGGATTCAAAAAGGAATGACTGAAAAAAGAAAGACTTGCATTTATATAGCACCTTTCACGACCACCAGACACTTCAAAGTGTTTTTCTGCCAATGAAGTACTTTGGGAGTGTGGTCACTGTTGTAAAGTGGGAAAGGCGGCAGCCAATTTGCGCACAGCAAGCTCCCACAAACAGCAATGTGATAATGACCAGATAATCTGTTTTTGTTATGTTGATTGAGGGATAAATATTGTCCAGGATACCGGGGATAACTCCCCTGCTCTTCTTCGAAATAGTGCCATGGGATCTTTTACGTCCACCTGAGAGAGCAGACGGGACCTCGGTTTAACATCTCATCTGAAAGATGGCACCTCCAACAGTGCAGCGCTCCCTCAGCACTGCACTGGAGCATCAGCCTAGATTTATGTTCTCAAGTTCCTGGAGTGGGACTTGAACCCACAACCTTCTGAGTCAGAGGCCAGTGTACTACCCATAGCCAAGCCGGCACAAAAGAAAGAAAGACGCATTTATATTGCGCCTTTCATGAACTAAGGATGTGCCAAAGTGCGTAACAGCCAATGAAGTACTTATTTTATGAAGTGTATTACTGTTGTAACATAGGGAAACGCAGCAGCCAGTGTGCGCACAGCAAGCTCCCACAAACAGCAATGTGATAAATGACCAGAAAATGTGCCTTCGTGCAGTTGGTAGATAAATATTAACCAGCACATCGGGGATAACACCCTTATGCTTCTTCTAATAGTGCCGAGGGATATTTTAGTTTGGTTATGTTCTAACATGAAGTAGGATGAGGGGCTGTCTCACTTGTGTCACCAGCACATCAATGGAGTTTTATTCCAATAGAGAGAAAAATGACTCCGTGAATGCTTTTAATAGAAACATATTCAAACTGATAGGCCAGGCTCACTGTCAACCTTCTCATCTCTGCACGCTTGTTAATGGGTGTTATTAAACAATCTTATGCTCTTTTGAAAATCTGAGCTCTAAATATAGCTAGATATCTACACTGTAATTATACTTGTATGAACAGATACATTCGCAACATTTTAAAGCTACATTATTAGGCCCTAAGCTCTGGAATTCCCTCCCTAAACCTCTCTACCTCTCTTTCCTCCTTTAAGTCGCTCCATAAAACCTACCTCTCTGACCAAGCTTTTGGTCACCTGTCCTAATGTCTCCTCATATGGCTCAGTGTTAAATTGTGACTGATATTGCTGCTGTGAAGCACCTTGGGATGTTTTTACGATGTTAAAGATGCAAGTTATTAATAATCAATTTTATTTCTTCCCTCTCTGCCCTGTGATTTTATTGTTGCCATGTCCAGGCACACTCCCAGGGCAAACATTTGCCAATCCCACGACTGAGCTGCATCTGAGGTAGTTTCTCTTCCAATCCTCCCCCCTCCTCCCCCCCCCCTCCCGCCCCCTCAGTACCCCCTTCAAACGGCACACTGCCTTCCCTGACGACTCATCATCATTTATTCTACCCTACGTAAACTAGAGGTGATGCAAAACACGGCTGCCCGTGTCCAAACTTGCACCAAGTCCCTCTCACCCATCACCGCTGTGCTCACTGATCTATATTGGTTCCCGGTTAAGCAACGCCTTGATTCCAAAATTCTCAGCTCTGTTTTCAAATCCCTCCATGGCCCTCGTCCCCTCCCTATCTCTGTAATCTCCTCCAGCCCCACAATCCCCCCCGAGATGCCTGCGCTCCTCTAATTCTGCCCTCTTGAGCATCCCTGATTGTAAGCGCTCAACTATCGGTGGCCGTGCCTTCTGTTGCCTGGGCCCCAAGCTCTGGAACTCCCTGCCTAAACCTCTCCGCCTCTCTACCTCTCTCTCCTCCTACAAGACGCTCCTTAAAACCGACCTCTTTGACCAAGCTTTTGGTCACCTGCGCGCATTTCTACTTGTGCAGCTCGGTGTCAAATTTTTAATCTCCTAACACTCCTGTGAAACGCCTTGGGATGTTTCACTACGTTAAAGGTGCTATATAAATACAAGTTGTTGTTGTAAAGAAGTTTCTCCTGAACTCCTGATTGGATTTATTGATCTTACATTAATTACCCCTAGTTTTGGACTCTCACTGTGTGTGAACCTTTGCCGTGACAGATGTCTCCCGTTTCCCAAAAATGTTCTTCTCCCCTGCTACCTTCATCCAAGCATCAATAAACGAAACTGCTGCACTTTATGTTCGTGCGCACGATTGGATTGCAATGAACGACTCGAAGGAGAAAGCCACTTCCTTATTTAGGGTGCTGCCTGAATAAATGGCGAAAATGCTAGCTGTCAGACTTAACGATGCAGTGCGGAAATATTTCTCTAAGCCTCGGGGCTAAAATCTGTGCCCAACAGATGCAGGATATTTGGAGAGTTGCAACTCCGAGGGCCTGACTAACAGATTTGCCCATTTAGTGGACCGATGAATCATATAATCATTTTTTTTTTTAAAGATGCCTTTTCAAAACCGACACTGTCAGCCTACATTGCTGACGGAAGTGGAAATTTAATTAAAATCCATTTTGTTATAATGAGCTTCACTGCACAAATTCACTTATGTGCATATCTAGCTGGAGGTTATATTACTGATGGCAATTTTGTCTGTTTATTACCGTTTACGTCTCGTTGGTCATTTTGCCTGCAATATAATTCAGGCTTATTAGTTTAACTGCTTGCATGTTTTTTTTGGCAATGGCCTTTCATTTTATAAGTAATTTATTTGTTATGTCTCACCCCCCCTCCCGCCACCTTTTAAATAGGGGTAAGGGAGAAAAGGCTACTGATTCATAAATCATTGGTCCCCTAGAGGATGAGACTGAGGAGTTAATAATGGAGAACAGGAAAATGGCAGAGACGTTGAACAAATATTATTTAGCGGTCGTCACGGTAGAAGACACTAAAAACATCTCAATAGCGGATAATCCAGGGGCTATAGGGAGGGAGGAACTTAACACAATCACTATCACTAATGAAGTAGTACTCGGTAAAATACTGGGACTAAAGGCGGACAAGTCCCCTGGACCTGATGGCTTACATCCAAGGGTCTTAAAAGAGGTGGCTGCAGAGATAGTGGATGCATTGGTTGTAATCTACCAAAATTCCCTGGATTCTCGGGCGATCCCAGCAGATTGGAACACCGCAAATGTAACGCCCCTATTTAAAAAAGGAGGCAGACAAAAAGCAGGAAACTATAGACCAGTTAGCCTAACATCTGTGGTTGGGAAAATGCTGGAGTCCATTATTAAGGAAGCAGTAGCGGGACATTTGGAAAAGCATAATTTAATCAAGCAGAGCCAGCATGGTTTTATGAAAGGGAAATCGTGTTTGACAAATTTGCTGGGGTTCTTTGAGGATGTAACGAGCAGGGTGGATAAGGGGGAACCAGTGGATGTGGTGTATTTGGATTTCCAGAAGGCACTCGATAAGGTGCCACATAAAAGGTTACTGCACAAGATAAAAGTTCACGGGGTTGGGGGTAATATATTAGCATGGATAGAGGATTGGCTAACTAACAGAGAACAGAGAGTCGGGATAAATGGTTCATTCTCTGGTTGGCAGTGACTAGTGGGGTGCCGCAGGGATCGGTGCTGGATTGTAAAAAAACCCACATGCACCTGGTATTTAGAATGGCCCTTAAAGGGGCGGTGCACCCCCTAAAAAATTAAAGGGATCATTGGTGTGAAGCATGTTGAAATGCTTCAGCATTGCGATAGGTGCCGTATAAATGCAAGCGTTTCTTTCTCTTCCCTAACGTTGTACAGAGTAAGGAAGAAGACGAGGAGTAAGTGGGCGGATGAGATCACGCTAAAATGAAAGGAAAGAAGAAAAGAAAGAAAGAAAGAAAGAAAGAAAGAAAGACAGACTTGGATTTATATAGCGCCTTTCACGACCACCAGACGTCTCAAAGACCTTTACAGCCAATGAAGTACTTTTGGAGTGTAGTCACTGTTGTAATATGGGAAATGCGGCAGTCAATTTGCGCACAGCAAGCTCCCACAAACAGCAATGTGATAATGACCAGATCATCTGTTTTTGTTATATTGAGTGAGGGATAAATATTGGCCCCAGGACACCGGGGTTAACTCCCCTGCTCTTCTTCGAAATAGTGCCGTGGGATCTTTTACGTCCACTTGAGAGGGCAGACGGGGCCTCGGTTTAACGTCTCATCCGAAACGAACTGAGCCCTAAAGAGATGAAATTTTCCTCCATCTTCTGGGTTCAATCCGGCCACCTTCTTGTCAAGCTTGCGTCAGACTGATACGCATTCAATTACTGAGAGCTTTACTGCACTACAGGCTCAGCCTACACTTGCCTGCATTTCACGTGTCATGTCTTTCTGCAGATATCAATTTCCCGAAGAAACATTTAAAAAAACCCACGCAGTTCTCAAAATTTTAAAAAAACCACAGGGCTGACAATACTCCCCTGAAATTGCAACCATTCGTCATGTTCAGCTGCACAAGAGGCTGTTATTAAGAAGACCCTATTAAATATTATGAACAATCCCCGGGCTATTTATCTCTACGAGTTTGGAAGCTCCTATTGTCCTCTGCAAACAGCAGGATAATGCATTTCAGAGTAGGAGATGCGGAATAAATGAAACAGATTTTTTTAAGGGGTTATAGGGAGCGGGCGGGGAAGTGGAGCTGAGTCCATGATCGGATCAGCCATGATCGTATTAAACGGTGGAGCAGGCTCGAGGGGCCGTATGGCCCACTCCTGCTCCTATTTCTTATGTTCTTATATTCTTATCTACCCTGTCAATCCCTATTTATTTATTTGATTCGAAGAAGGGTCTCTTTGTTCTTATGAAGTTCTTTGCCTTTTTGAGATTGAACCGTATTACCAAGGTTGAGCTGTTTTTAATATCCTAATTATGGAAAAATAAAAGAGTTTGCATTTATATAGCACATTATATCCTTGGATAAACAATTCCCAGCCAATGAATTGCTTTTGAGTCACAGTCATTGTTGTCTCGTAGGTTAACACAGCAGTCAAGGGGCGCCCAGCAAGGTCTGTCGCACGCCAAATGAGAAAATGGACACGTTAATCTGAATAATGGGGTTGGCGTTAGTCGTGGCTCAGTGAGTGTCGCTCTCATTTCTGAGTCGGAAAGTTGTGGGTTCAAGGTCCACTCCAGAGGCTTGAGCACAGAAATCTAGGCTGGCTCTCCAGTGCAGTGCTGAGGGAGCGCCGCACTGTCGGAGGTGCCGTCTTTCAGATGAGACGTTAAACCGAGGCCCCGTCTGCTCCTCTCAGGTGGATGTAAGTTTTCCCCTGGCACTATATCGAAGAAGAGCAGGGGAGTTATCCCCAGTGTCCTGGGCCAATATTCATCCCTCAACCAACTCCTAAAACAAATCAGCTGACTAGTTTCATTGCTGTTTGGGGTAACCTTGCTGCAAATTGGCTGACGCGTTTCCTACATTATAACAGTGACTACATTCCAGAAGTACTGTACTTTGTTGGTTGTAAAGAGCTTTGGGATGTCCGGATGTTCTGAACGGCGCTATATAAATGCAATTTCACTCTTTGTTTTCTTTATAAATGTTACCCAAGATACTGCGAGAACTCCCTGCTCTTCTTTGTATAATGCCATGGGGCCTTTTATATCTGAAGAGACAGATAGACAGGGCCTTTGTTTAACATCATGTACAGACGGCACCTCCAACAATGCAGTACTCGGCGGGGTCGGGGCCCAAGGATGGCGCAGCGGAGCTTGGTCTCCGGTCATCTTGGTTTACCCTTGCTCTGCCTTGCTCTGCCAAGCCCTGTCGGTGCCGGTTTCACGGGGGTGCGGAGCATTACCGCCCGGGAGAAGCGCGCCGCTGTGCAATGCCCCCGGTTGCGACACCGGCTCGCTATTTGGTTTGCGCCTGATCTGTAGCGCTCCCCCTAGTGGGACCGCCCGGGAAAGCGGGCGGTCCGAGCTGTACCGTCCGCAGTGAGGTAAGGAATGTCTACCTGAGGCAAGTGTGAGTGTTTTGTTATTTTTGCGATTTATGTGGATGTGGTGTCAGTAATGTATTTGGAATGTTTTTGGTGTTTTTTTTAAAAGATCTTTTTTTTTCCACCGAAGCCTTTGTTTGGGCGTTCCGCGGCCGGCTGTTTAGCTCGGGCTTTTCAGTCGCTCGGCCGGCCTAGTGCCCTAAGAGGGGTGTGGAGCACCTCCCTTAGTGCTCTGTCCCACACTTGGCCCAGCCGGTGAACTTTGCGGCTGGAGATGCAAACCATTTCCCGGGGCGCAAAATTTACCGCCCCACCCGGGTTAACACCGCAACAGATGTGCGATCGAATTTTCCCCGCCAAAGTCTTAATTGATGAATTCGGGGCCCACACGCCTGTTCAACGGTGCTCCGCGCCAGGAGCAGTGCCTTGCGCAATTTACCCGTGCATTACAGTACTTTATTTCTCAATGTACGCGCTTACAGATTGGAAACGATTTTGATTTAATTTCAAAGTGCTGTTGGAAACTGATGGGATATTGATTAAGGCGTACAAAAAATCCTCCACCGTGCTTTTTTGCTCGCAGTTATATACTATATAGGAATTCTGTCAGCTTATCAGGCCCTGTTCTTCTTTGAAGAATAGCCCTGGAATAACAATAAGTCCAAAGGAATTGAGATTCAGTTCAGCAAAATGGGTCACAGCCTGTGTGAGGGAAGAGATGAGCATCAGACATATCAGCCATCAATATAAGATAGTCACCAATGAATCCAATAGGGAATTCAGAAGAAAATTCTTTACCCAGTGATTGGTGAGAATGTGGAACGACAGGGCTGTAGTAATACCCGCCCTCCTGTATGGCTCAGAGACATGGACCATGTACGGCAGACACCTCAAGTCGCTGGAGAAATACCACCAACGATGTCTCCGCAAGATCCTACAAATCCCCTGGGAGGACAGTCGCACCAACGTTAGCGTCCTCGATCAGGCCAACATTTCCAGCATCGAAGCACTGACCGCACTTGATCAGTTCCGCTGGGCAGGCCACATTGTCCGCATGCCAGACACGAGACTCCCAAAGCAAGCGCTCTACTCGGAACTCCTTCACGGCAAACGAGCCAAAGGTGGGCAGAGGAAACGTTACAAGGACACCCTCAAAGCCTCCCTGGTAAAGTGCAACATCCCCTCCGACACCTGGGAGTCCCTGGCCAAAGACCGCCCAAAGTGGAGGAAGTGCATCCGGGAGGGCGCTGAGCACCTCGAGTCTCGTCACCGAGAGCATGCAGAAACCAAACGCAGGCTGTGGAAAGAGCGTGAGGCAAACCTGTCCCACCCACCCTTTCCCTCAATGACTGTCTGTCCCACATGTGACAGAGACTGTGGTTTTCGTATTGGACTGTTCAGCCACCCAAGGACTCATTTTTAGAGTGGAAGCAAGTCTCCCTCGATTCCGAGGGACTGCCTATGATGATGATGAGACAAGCATATGAGGGAAAAGGGAATAGAAGGATATGCTGATGGGGTGAGATGAAAAGGGGTGGGAGGAGGCACGTGTGGAGCATAAACACCGGCACAGACCGAATGGCCCATTTCCGTGCTGTAAATTCTTTGTAATTCGATGTAATCTTCTGACTGGGAGATGGACAGGTGACCTGGTTTTGCTTCAGGTGTGTGAGTAGGTTGGGTGCGGATACAAAAATGTCTTCACAACTCCTCTCCAGTTGCCTGGCCGATAACAGGAACACAACCGTGGTCGATTTTAACCCCTACCTTCCCGGCGCAAACCAGACGCGGGAGGCAGCTTCAATTCGGCCGGGTGACTTACCCGTTGATGTTCCTCCTGGATTAGGCTGTCTTCAATTTTAACCCGAGGGGAGCAGCAAAGGTCTGAATCTTCGAATGTGCAGATCGGGGTCTGATAGCGATATCGCGATCCCGACCCCGATTTTAACTCCGACCCGAGCGGGGAAAGGCGGCTTCGTTTTCTCGCCGGGCGAAGTCAAGTGCGAAGAAGATCGGAAGCAGAAGGTGCCGTTCAAAGCAAAGGTTTTACTTTCCATGGTGAGGTCGGGATGAGCCGAAGGAAACAACAGGATTCCTCTCCCACGGGCTCACACCATCCCCTAGTTATCCATCCACTAGTTTTTTGTGATCTTGGGCACATGGACCTCCAAATCCCCTCGCTCCTTCAGAACGCCTGTCTTTCTCACATCCAACGAGGATGACCTCACACTTCTCCACGTTCAACTCCATTGGCCATACTTTGGCCCACTCACTGAATCTATCTACGTCCCTTCGTAACTCTCCCTCCCCCCCAATCTCTCTCTCCCTCAGTTTCTCTTTCTCTCTCTCTCTCTCTTTCTCTCACCCCAGTCTCTCTCTCTCCCAGTTTCTCTCTCCCACCAGTCTCTCTCCCTCTCTCTCTCTCCCTCAGTCTCTCTCTCTCTCTCTCTCTCCCACCCCGCAGTCTCTCTCTCACTCTCTCCCAGTTTCTCTCTCCCCCCAGTTTCTCTCTCTCTCTCTCCCCAGTCTCTCTCTCTCTCCCCAATCTTTCTCTCCCTCAGTCTCTCCGCCCCCCCTCCCCCAGTCTATCTCTCTCTCTCTCTCTCTCTCTCCCAGTTTCTCTCTCCCCCCAGTTTCTTTCTCTCTCTCTCCCCAGTCTCTCTCTCTCTCCCCAATCTTTCTCTCCCTCAGTCTCTCTCTCCCAGTTTCTCTCTTCCCCCCAGTCTCTCTCTCTCTCTCCCAGTTTCTCTCTCCCCCCCCCCCAGTCTCTCTCTCTCTCTCTCTCCCAGTTTCTCTCTCCCCCAGTCTCACTCTCTCTCCCTCCCCAGTCTCTCTCTCTCTCTCCCTCCCCAGTCTCTCTTTCTCTCTCTCTCACTCCCTCTCTCTCCCAACCTCTCCCAATCTCTCTCGCCCCCAGTTCCACTGCAACCTTGTATCTCCAACTCTCCATTCCTTCATCCAAGGCTTTTATAAAGAAAGAAAAACTTGCAATTATATTGCGCCTTTCACGACCACTGGACGTCTCAAACCGCTTTACAGCCAATGAAGTACTTTTAGAGTGTCGTCACCGCTGTAGCACAAGCAAACTCCCACAAACAGCAATGTGATAATGACCAGATAATCTGTTTTTGTTATGTTGATTGAGGGATAAATATTGGCCAGGACACTGGGGATAACTCCCCTGCTCTTCTTCAAAAGAGTGCCATGGGATCTTTTACATGCACCTGAGGAAGCAGACAGGGCTTTGGTTTAACGTCTTATCCAAAAGACAGCACCTCCGACAGTGCAGCATTCCCTCAGCACTGCAGTGTCAGCTTGGATTTATGTGCTTAAGTTCCTGGAGTGGGACTTGAACCCACAACCTTCTGACTCAAAAGCAAGAGTGCTACCCACTGAGCCAGGTCTGACACTGCTGTGAAAGCTGAGACCCCAGTCCAGATTCCCGGGGAACACTCGTTACCTCCCGCCAGTCGTCAAGCCTTTATCCCTACACTCTGTTTCCTACTTCCCCACCAATTACCAGCTCACGTCACAAGATTACCTCTGGTTCTGCGTGTTTCTGCAGGTCCATGTAGATGACACCCATGTCCCAACGTGCTAGTGACCTCCTCAAAAACTTCAACTAGATTAGTCATGTAATGGAGCTCTACCTAGTCATCATCATCATAGGCAGTCCCTCGGAATTGAGGAAGACTTGCTTCCACTCTAAAAATGAGTCCTTAGGTAGCTGAACAGTCCAATACGAGAATCACAGTCCCTGTCACAGGTGGGACAGATAGTCGTTGAGGGAAAGGGAGGGTGGGACAGGTTTGCTGTACACTCTTTCCACTGCCTGCGCTTGATTTCTGCATGCTCTCGCTGATGAGACTCGAGGTGCTCAGCGCCCTCCCGGATGCACTTCCTCCACTTAGGGCGGTCTTTGGCCAGGGAGTCCCAGGTGTCAATGGGGATGTTGCACTTTATCAGGGAGGCTTTGCGGGTTGTAAGGGGAGCTTGGGGTGTGGGTTCGAATCCACACTCCCCTGAGGTTCTGTCCGTGCGATTTATGAGGATGGGAGAGTAACGAGGCACCAGACACAGTGGGTAAGAGTACAAAATGGCTAATGTTGTTTATTTAGAATAGTAACCACCAAGATAGAGGTCATAAATAGCAGTAATGGCACAATCTCACTCAACAACACAAAAAATCTCGCAACAGGGAAGGGGAAAATAAGAGATTAAAACATTCCACTCACACACAACCACACCTCCCACTTCCACCCTTCTTACCAATTCCTGTCCTAAATTGAGTCTGTGGGGGCCTTTGGGTACACTCACAATCCTATCAACTCCGGGGTTCTGGAGGCACTTATTTCAGCTCGGGGTCCCTCTGGGGTGGGTTTTACGTTGTTGGTCGGTTCGATTTTCCTCCTCAATGTTGCGTCGGTTGCCTTTCGGTTGGCTCCTAAGCAAAAAGCTGCTGGAGTTAAGCACACCTTCCCCAGAGCGAGGGCCCTGTGAAAAGCTGACTCCAACCTCCAAAAGTTGACTCCCACTGCTGGTTCTGTAGGTCCTATCTTTGTATCCAATTTAGTTCTGGCCTTTTCGCGCTCAAACTCAGTTGGTGGTCCATTGTGTAAGTTTGGGCGGGGAGATAGCTTTGAATATTTAATCAGAAGATGTCACAGGTACAGGTAGGTGTGAGGACAGGGGTATTGTTTCAGTGCACATTGGTACCTCAACGTCTGTTGGTCCATTGTAACAGTCCTGGGAGTCAGCCGGTTTGGGCCTCCCCTTCGATGGGCCATTAGGTAGATGATGGTCCACATTCATTAGGGGTGAGTCACATTTTCAAACTGGGCCGGGTAGTCCCCATTGGTTGAGGATTTCCCCACTTCAGGCCCGACTCGACCCCTGATTGGCCTGCCAGAATGCACTTTTCCCCCATTGGCCAGTGCCTCTGTCTTGCTTGTGAGCCAGACTCCACAATGTCTGTATCTGCCCACACGTTTCCCAGCCTGCCTGGTCTGAGGATTTTACTTGGCCAAAAATGTTCAGTTAAAATGTATGGGACGATCCCATGGTAGTTTTCCTGTCCTTAGGGTGTTCCAATAAAAATGCGGCCGTGGATTTTCGAACCTTACAGGGTGTCCTTGTAACGTTTCCTCTGCCCACCTTTGGCTCATTTGCCGTGAAGCAGTTCCGAGCAGAGCGCTTGCTTTGGGAGTCTCGTGTCTGGCATGCGGACAATGTGGCCTGCCCAGCGGAGCTGATCGAGTGTGGTCAGTGCTTCGATGCTGGGGATGTTGGCCTGGTCGAGGACGCTAACGTTGGTGCGTCTGTCCTCCCAGGGGATTTGCAGGATCTTGCGGAGACATCGTTGGTGGTATTTCTCCAGCGGGTTGAGGCATCTCCCGTACATGGTCCATGTCTCTGAGCTATACAGGAGGGCGGGTATGACTACAGCCCTGTAGACCATGAGTTGGTGGCAGATTTGAGGGTCTGGTCTTCAAACACTCTTTTTCTCAGGCGGCCGAAGGCTGCACTGGATTAGTCGTGTAATGGACCTCCACCTAGTGGACTACCAATGTAATGCAACTACTGATGTAAATAATAAAAGGCTCATGTGGCAAGGTCACATGATGACAGTTCTGTTAAGAGCCATCTTGTGAGCATGCGCTTATTAGTGAAGCCTAAGGATATATCACAAGTCCGATTTGATTCACCCTTCACAAATCCATGATGATGTTCTTCCACTTGTCCAAATGATCAATCACTGTCTCCTGATGACAGATTCCTGTAATTTCTTTATATCTCTGAAGGTTTGCAGTTGGCTTGTTTTATTTCACTGAAGGTTTACCTCAGTGAATGATTGGGCTCATTTATTTATCCGACAGGTACAAGTATTTATTTTCGTCTCTGCATGTCATGTGATCTCATTCTGGTGACACCGTTTGTCAACTCATTCACCAGCACTAAGTCACGTGATCTGTGTGTCTATGTGCTACTTTCAACCATTTTCTCTTGTTCAGTTGAGTCGGGAAGAATTTAGTCTTATGGTTACAATCACTTTATTTTTTCCCTACTTTAACATGGAAACAATCTACAACAACAACTTGTATTTATATAGCACCTTTAACGTAGTGAAACGTCCCAAGGCGCTTCACAGGAATATCATGAGATAGAAATTTGACAACGAGCTACAAAAGTAGAAATTAGGGCAGGTGACCAAAAGCTTGGTCAAAGAGGTAGGTTTTAAGGAGCGTCTTGAAGGAGGAAAGAGAGGTAGAGAGGCGGAGAGGTTTAGGGAGGGAGTTCCAGAGCTTGGGGCCCAGGCAACTGAAGGCACGGCCACCGATGGTGGAGCGATTATAATCAGGGATGCTCAGGAGGGCAGAATTAGAGGAGCGCAGACATCTCGGGGGGGTTGTGGGGCTGGAGGAGATTGCAGAGATAGGGAGGGGCGAGGGTCATGGAGGGATTTGAAAACAAGGATGAGAATTTTGAAATCGAGACGTTTCTTGTCTGGAAGCCAATGTAGGTCAGTGAGCACAGGGGTTGATGGGCGAGCGGGACTTGGTTTGAGTTAGGACACGGGTAGCCGAGCCAATCTAAAGCGGAATTTCTTCAGAGTATGTCACCATCATCATCATGGGCGGTCCCTTGAAATGAGGATGACTTGCTTCCACGCCAAAAAAGGATGAGTTCACAGGTGTTTCAATGAAGGACCTAATATTCCAGGTCCTGAACTACATGTTGAAGGGTGGAAGATGCCTGTGCGTGGATTTTTTTAACGTGGGGTGGCCGTTGCACACCAGCCACCACACGGGCTTGACAGAGCTAGGTCTTGGTCCAGTGGCAAGGATTACCCAAGACTAACTAGAGACCAGCTCTGCTGCACAGACTGAGCGCACACACATATCGCAGTGTGGGCTGGCCCGTGCTGCCCCTGGGCCCTGAACTCGCGCCTCTCCTGGGCCCTGGTCACTTCCCTCTACGGACTCTTGCTGCTCCTTCACCCCTCCTGCTGATGGTCTTGCAGGCCGGGACCGTGCCGATTTCCGGGCTGGGCCGCCGCTCGCTGCCCCAGAGTATAACGCAATTTACAAATGGAGTTTCATCAGCAGTTCCAAGCATAGGCATGTACTCTTGTAGCTTTCTCTCCTTTTTGAAACTTAATACAAATCAAAGTCTGTTGCTCACAAGTAACCGAGTTCGAGATGGCTGTGTTGACAGGGTTAGGTGAAGAGGGCTGTGAGGAGGTTCGCATTGAGCATAAACACCGGCACGGACCAGTTGGGTTGAATGGCCTATTTCTGTGTGTGTCAGCTGTGGCTCAGTAGGTAGCACTCTCAATTCTTAGTCAGAAGATTGTGGATTCAAGTCCCACTCCTTGAAACTTGAGGTTGCTGGTGTGCAATGACCACCACACATTAAAAAAAATCCATGCATGTGCACCTTTCACCCTTCTGGATGTAGTTGGGATCTGAGACATCAGGTCCTTCATTGAAACACCTGTGATCTTGTCCCTTTTTGGCGTGGAAGCAAGTCATCCTCGCTTCGAGGGACTGCCTATGATGATGAGAGACTTGAGCACAAACATTTAGGCTGACACTCGAGAACAGTGCTGGAGAAGTGCTGCACTGTCGGAGGTGCCGTCTTTCGGATGAGACGTTAAACCGAGGCCCCGTCTGCTCTCCCAGGTGCATGTAAAAGATCCCATGGCACTATTTCGAAGAAGAGCAGGGGAGTTATCCCCGGTGTC
This sequence comes from Pristiophorus japonicus, assembly GCF_044704955.1. Classification (NCBI taxonomy): domain Eukaryota; kingdom Metazoa; phylum Chordata; class Chondrichthyes; family Pristiophoridae; genus Pristiophorus; species Pristiophorus japonicus. The sequence goes on along the minus strand of NC_091997.1, from coordinate 72,367,732 downwards.
CTGGGGTCAATAGTTATCCCTCAATCAACATAACAAAAAAACAGATTATCTGGTCAGTACCACATTGCTGTGTGTGGGAGCTTGCTGTGCTCAAGTTGGCTGCCGCGATTCCCACATTACAACAGTGACTACACTCCAAAAGTACTTCATTGGCTGTAAAATGCTTTTGAGATGTCCGGTGAGCATGAAAGGCACTATAGAAATGCACATCTTTCTATGTAGAATCTATGGTTTCGCTTATGGACAGGCTTAGTGAATGTACCTTTGGAAAGATCTGTGTATGATCAATCTGGCATCTCATTTTAAGCAACAGATGGATGAAAGTGGCCAGTTATTAATTGACGAGGCCTGCTTTCCGCAAGCTTCTCTGGGTCCTGGAAACGTGTCATTCCATCACCGCGGAAGAAAAAAAATGTGCCGCCACGATTGAAAGCTGACTTGAATAAAATCAACGCGGCGTTTGGCAGTGAGGTAAGTCTTGACTAACTGCATAAATTACCCGGGGTCGGGCAGTAGAATTAAGCCTTTTGGCTAAGATCATGCGTAACTGACCTGACAGGGGAGTAGCCACCATGACCTCCGGGTGGTTCTCCCTGGATCAGGAAGGTATATGCTTGCTTTTTTGGAAACAGGAGGTGGGTGGGGTGGCTTGACCCATCCACCTCCACGGAGGTGTGTGGGGGACCTGACCCATCCACCTCCATGGCACGAACCTGGTATTGCAGTACTTCCAGGAACGGTGCAGTGGCTCTAGGCCTTTTGGCTAAGAGCATTGGCGCAGAGTGATCCTTGGCGTGTGCAAGGTGACCTCTGGCGTTTGTGATTTGACAAAGAATTGGAACGATTGGCTACGAATTTCAAAAAAAAAAAAAAAAAATTAAGCAGATAATAGGAGGTGGGTGGGGTGGATTGACCCATCCACCTCCACGGAGGTGTGTGGGGGGCCTGACCCATCCACCTCCATGGCACGAACCTGGTATTGCAGTACTTCCAGGAACGGTGCAGTAGCTCTAGGCCTTTTGGCTAAGAGCATTGGCGCAGAGTGATCCTTGATGTGTGCAAGGTGACCTCTGGCGTTTGTGATTTGACAAAGAATTGGAAAGATTGGCAATGAAAAATAAAAAAATAAAAAAAAAATTAAGCAGATGGTGACAAGCATTGGTTTGTGGGGTCAGACACGAACGGCACGAAGCCTGCAGAGCCAAGAGCGAACGCCTCTGAGGCCAACAAGCTCTCTGCAAAGGTCAAATTCCTCCATTGTTACCTTGTTCGCACCAATGAGTCCCAATATAATCACAGCGTGTTCGGAGACGGGCTCTGGAAACTGGAAGAATGTCATGTTCATTTGTAAGAGGTGCAAGGAGGGAAGTTATAACGTATCATTGCAAGGTGGTCCATTAGGTAGCTACTTTCCATTGTATGAAACAATTGCTCACATACAAACCATCACAAAGCAAAGCTGAATCTATAGGGCTCAATTTTCCCGGGTCATTTGCACCGATTTATTGTCGCGCGCCGTTTTTTTCTGCCGTAATTATTTCATTCAAAGGTTCCCCCTGGAATCTGCGTTGACGTAACTGCTTTCGTTATGATTTTTCTAGGGGTTAGGTTTTTTTTGACGTCATAGGGGGCATTCCCTTATGTCGCACCAGGTTTCAGCATTTTTCGCAGTTTGCCCACATTTTTTTTATCCTAGGTCGGCGTATCTGCCCACTCCCAAAAAACCTTCTGGTGAGTTAACAAAAAGCAGCGCACATTGAAAAATTGGCACAGATAGACGCCATTGTTTCTCATCGAAGTTTTTGGAGGGAGTCTCTAACACTTGAAATATCCATAACAAACTTCAACTTCCTTAACCTTTTGTTGTGTATCTGTAAAGCATGCACTCCCATGTTCCGCCACCAGGGAGATCATCCCCTGAAGGCCCCAGAGGATCCCAGCATCCCTTGGGAGCACTGTATATAAGCCGGCCCCTAAGGCCTGTTCCTCACTTATTAAAGACTGAAGTCACTGTTACTTTAACTTCCCTGTGTGCAGCCTCATCTGTGTGAGGAACACAATAACTGGCGACGAGAATACGGATGCAACGCAAAGATGTAGCAAACTGTGGGCATCCTGGAGAAGTTCTCGGGGGGTGAGGACTGGGAAGCCTATGTCGAACAGCTAGACCAGTACTTTGTAGCCAACGAGCTGGACAGAGAAGGAAGCGCTGCAAAAAGGAGAGCGGTCCTCCTCACAGTCTACGGGGCACCGACCTACAGCCTCATGAAGAATCTTCTGGCTCCGGTGAAACCCACAGATAAGTCGTATGAGGAGCTGTGTACACTGGTTCAGGAGTATCTTAACCCGAGGGAGAGCGTGCTGATGGCGAGGTATCAGTTCTATACGTACCAGCGATCTGAAGGTCAGGAAGTGGCGAGCTACATCGCCGAGCTATGGCGACTTGCAGGACAATGTGAGTTTGATGGCTATCTGGAGCAAATGCTCAGAGACTTTTTTGTACTGGGCATTGGCCACGAGACAATCCTACGAAAACTTTTGACTGCAGAGGCACTGACCCTCAGTAAGGCCATTGCGATAGCACAGGCGTTTATGTCCACCAGTGATAACACCAAACAAATCTCTCAGCACACAAGTGCTAGCAATATTCATAAATTAACTGGAACTGTGTTTGCGAGCAGAAATGTACAGGGTAGAAACCACGAGTCTGCAACTGCCAGCAGGCCTCAGGTGACCCAGATGACTCAGATGCAAGGCAATTCACACCTTGTTGGCGTTGTGGAGGCTTCCATTCAGCCTATTCATGCCGCTTCAAAGGGTATGTTTGCAAGAGCTGTGGAACAATGGGGCACCTCCAACGAGCTTGCAGACGAGCTGCAAGCTCTGCAAAATCTGCTAACCACCACGTGGCAGAGGAAGATCGGTCCATGGTGGATCAAAACAATTTCGAGCCTCAGAGAGAGGATGCAGATGCTGAAGTACACGGGGTGCACACATTTTTGAAGAAATGTCCACCTATAATGCTAAATGTAAAATTGAATGGCTTCCCCGTAGCCATGGAACTGGACACTGGCGCTAGCCAATCCATCATGAGTAAAAAGATGTTTGAGAGACTGTGGTGCAACAGGCACTCAGACCAGCCCTGAGCCCCATCCACACGAAACTGAGAATGTACACCAAAGAGCTTATCACTGTCCTGGGCAGCGCCATGGTCAAGGTCACCTACGAGGACACGGTGCACGAACTGCCACTCTAGATTGTCCCGGGCGATGGCCGCACACTGCTTGGAAGGAGCTGGCTGGGCAAAATCTGCTGGAACTGGGATGACACCTGAGCGCTATCACATGTCGATGAGGCCGCATGTACACAGGTTCTTAAAAAATTTCCCTCCCTTTTTGAGCCAGGCACTGGAAACTTTTCCGGGGCGAAGGTGCAGATCCACTTGGTCCCAGAGGCACAACCCATTCACCACAAGGCGCGAGCGGTACCTCACATGATGAGGGAGAGAGTGGAAATCGAGCTGGACAGGCTGCAACGCGAGGGCATCATCTCCCCAGTGGAATTCAGCGAGTGGGCCAGCCCGATTGTTCCAGTACTCTAAAGTGATGGCACGGTCAGGATTTGCGGTGATTATAAAGTAACTATTAATCGTTTCTCGCTGCAGGACCAATACCCGCTACCTAAGGCAGACGACCTATTTGCGACGCTGGCAGGAGGCAAGACGTTCACCAAGCTCGACCTGACTTTGGCCTACATGATGCAAGAGCTGGAGGAGTCTTCAAAGGGCCTCACCTGCATCAACACGCACAAGGGACTGTTCATCTACAACAGATGCCCGTTTGGAATTCGGTCGGCTGAAGCGATCTTCCAGAGAAACATGGAGCGCCTACTCAAGTCGGTACCACACACGGTGGTCTTTCAGGATGACGTATTAGTCACCGCCGAGCACCTACAAAACCTGGAGGAGGTCTTCCAGCGACTGGATCGCGTAGGACTGCGGCTGAAGAAGTCAAAATGTGTCTTCATGGCAACAGAAGTGGAGTTTTTGGGGAGAAAGATCGCGGCGGACGGCATTCGGCCCACAGATGCCAAGACAGGGTATCAGGAACACACCCAGGTCACAGAACATCACGGAGCTGCGGTCGTTCCTGGGACTCCTCAACTATTTTGGTAACTTCCTACCGGGGTTAAGCACCCTCTTAGAGCCCTTACATGTGTTATTGCGTAAAGGTGAGATCTGGGTATTGGAAAAAAAACAAGTAATTGCTTTTGAGAAAGCCAGAAACATTTTATGCTCCAATAAGCTGCTTGTATTGTATGACCCGTGTAAAAGACTCATACTAGCATGTGATGCGTCGGAGTCGGTTGTGTATTACAACAATCTAACATTGTGGGGAAGTTGCAACCTGTCGCCTATGCTTCCAGGAACTTGTCTAAGGCCGAGAGGGCCTACAGCATGATTGAGAAAGAGGCATTAGCGTGTGTGTTCGGGGTAAAGAAAATGCATCAGTACCTGTTTGGCCTCAAATTTGAACTGAAAACCAATCACAAGCCCCTCATATCCCTATTCGCTGAAAACAAGAGGATAAATACTAATGCCTCAGCCCGCATACAAAGGTGGGCACTCGCGCTATCAGCGTATAACTATACCATCTGCCACAGGCCAGGCACCGAGAACTGTGCGGATGCTCTCAGTCGGCTACCATTGCCCACCACGGGGGTGGAAATGGCGCAGCCTGCAAACTTGTTGATGGTGGTGCAGCCCGCAGACCTGTTGATGGTCATGGAAGCGTTTGAAAATGATAAGTCACCTGTCACGACCCGCCAAGATCCTCTGCTGTCCCTAGTAAAAAACTGTGTACTGCCTGGGAGCTGGGCCAGCAGCCCCTGTGAAATGTAAGAGCTAATCAAGCCGTTCCAGCGGCGAAAGGACGAGCTGTCCATTCAGGCAGACTGCCTGTTGTGGGGTAACCGCGTAGTGCTACCCAAAAAGGGCAGGGAGACGTTCATCTCGGATCTCCACAGCACACTCCCGGGTATAGTAATTATGAAAGCGATAGCCAGATCCCACGTGTAGTGGCCCGGTATCGACTCTGACTTAGAGTCCTGTGTATGGCAATGCAGCGTGTGTGCTCAGTTGAACAATGCGTCCAGAGAGGCACCACTAAGTTTGTGGTCCTGGCCCTCCAGACCATGATCGAGGATCCATGTCGTCTATGCGGGCCCGTTTCTCGGTAAAATGTTCCTGGTGGTGGTGGATGCTTTTTCAAAATGGATTGAATGTGAAATAATGTCGGGAACAGCGCTTGCCGTTAAAGCAGGCTATCCCATTCAATATTACCTCCACCGCGCCAAGGGGGTGTTGCGCGCTTGATGATGTCACGACGTGGGTGGTGCTAGAGTGTGCAGCACTACCCCTTAGCGCCGCCCCCTAATGCCCCATTTTAGCTTTCGGGGGGGGCGAGGACAGCAAGCCGCTGGGTCGTTAGATGCTTAGCGGCCCGCTGCTAGCAGCCCTCTCCGACACTAACTACTGGTGCAAAACACCGAATTTCGACCCCGAGGTCTTCTTCAGAAATCAGGAACCCAATTCGTGGGCAATGTACATGCTGGTTTGTATTTAATGGTCTTCTAGAGTGAATTTGGTTGTTCACTCCTAGTTCAGCCTCTTGGCAACAGCAACAGGATTTCCCTCTACCATTTGCAATAATTTGCCCATGATTCCAGATGCCTCCAAGATTGTAAAGAGCCGGAGAGCAGGCAGGACAACTCAAGAAGCAAGGGTTAGAGGACGTCCAGCTTGGGTGTTAAGAGTCTGAAGGTTGTAAAGGGATCGGGAAAACTGATGTAAGGAATCTCACGA